>NC_083326.1:87900358-89100358 GCF_963455315.2 Globicephala melas
GGAAAGGAAATGTGTGTATATATATATATGTATTTTCATATCTACATGAACAAACTCATAGAGCAGAGGGGAGATGAGAAAGCAAAACTGATGGATCAGTTATTGATTTGGGGTAGGATCAGAGGTAAATACTCTCCTTTATTTAAAACTGTTCTTTAATAGACTAATAGACGTAGAAAACAAACTTGTGGTCGCCAAAGGGGAAAGTAGGGGAGGGATAAATTGGGAGTGTGGGATTAACAGATACACACTACTATACATAAAATAGATAAATAGAATAAATAATATAAAAATATTATATAACTATATATTTAAAGCAATAATTATATTACTTATTATAATTATAAATAAATATTAAATATTTAATATTTAATATTAAAATATAAATAAATAAATATAAATAAATAATAAATATTATTAAGATATTCTAAATAATACAAAACGATAAATAACAAGGAAGTACTGTATAGCGTGGGGAACTATATTCAATAGCTTGTAATAGCCCATAATGGAAAAGAACCACATATGTGAATTATATTATATATAAATCATATACACACACATAACTGAATCATTTTGCTGTACACCTGAAACATGGTAAATCAACTATACTTCAATTCAAAATAAAATTAATTCAATTTTAAAAATAAAAATGTTCTTTATTTGTGGTCTAATGATTTTAAAGATAAATCTGTGTGTGTGTGTTTGCTGAAGATCTAGGTGAGCTAATAACATGAGCCATATAAATAAATGAATTATCTGCAGGATCTGAGTCTGATCAGCCATCAGCAATGGGTCTTTTTTTTTATTTGGCGGCACGCGGGCCTCTCACTGCTGGGGCCTCTCCCGCTGCGCAGCACAGGCTCCGGACGCGCAGGCTCAGCGGCCATGACTCGCGGGCCCAGCCGCTCCGCGGCACGTGGGATCCTCCCGGACCGGGGCACGAACCCGGGTCCGCTGCATCTGCAGGCGGACTCCCACCCACTCCACCACCAGGGAAGCCCAGCAATGGGTCTTAAAATAATTTTTTCACCTTTTGCTCCCTTGCCCTTTTCTTTGAAATCTGGAGACCTGGCTCTAGCATAGGGCAGGAGGAGGGAGACTGGGCGTGTTTGCTGGGGGCAGGTGACTATTTCCGGTCCCTGGTGATGGGAAGCAGCTGAGGATGGGGACAGAGCAGCGCCGTGGAGGTGGCGCAAGCAGAGAAACGCTGCACGCAGCCCAACGCTGCTCAACTTGAGATGGGGGTAATTCTGAAACCTCTCCGGGGCTGTGCCCGGACTCAGAGCCGACTGTTCGGTGCAGAAATCCCCCTTCAGCTCAAGTCGCCCCCCGCTCTCTTTCCAGCCTCTGCCCACGACTCTGCAGGCACGGGATGGAATTCAGAAGGAAAGGAGAAAAAAGGCTTGCCATTTCTGAAGGGAACGAAAATGGCAAGCAGAGATCTAAGCTCTGCCGTCTCCTTGTGAGTTTTCATTTCAACGGATTGTCACCATGCTCACGTGACGCTCCTATAATAAGGTCAAGCTTAATTGTTCTCCCTTCAAAAGGATTTCTAGGGCCTCCCTGGTGGCGCAGTGGTTGAGAGTCCGCCTGCCGATGCAGGGGACATGGGTTCGTGCCCCGGTCCGGGAGGATCCCACGTGCCGCGGAGCGGCTGGGCCCGCGAGCCATGGCCGCTGAGCCTGCGCGTCCGGAGCCTGTGCTCCGCAACGGGACATCACCAAAATGAGGGGGAAAATCCTTAAATGGATGAAGATAAAATCCCGTCATACACACCGCATTGTTTCCGGTTGGAGATATATAAGGTCAAGATGCAGCATTTGGAAAACAAGGGTGAACCTCCCTGCAGGAGGAAACATCCAAGTGGACGAGCTACCAAGTCCCCAGAAACATGGACGGGGGGGCGGGGGGAGAACGTCCCTGCCCCTGCCAGCTGAAGAAAATCCTCACACTGGGGAGTCTAATTCTCATCTCATTCTGTTCCCAAAAGAGCTAGGGGAATTCTGGGGCAAATTACTGCCTCCTAGAGCATTTCTGTTATTGCCATCGTTTTACTTCTTACATAAATAAAATTCCCCATGTGTGTGCACTGCTCCACGTGCAATGTGCCTTTCCAGGTGCACCCATCTGGGTTCAGACTGAGGGTCTCTAAGCCCAGCCCCAGAGGCAGATTTGCATTTTTGGAGTCCAGGTGAGAAAGAGGTTTCATAAGCTGCACCCTCAGTGGCACACGCGGATTCAGACTGGGGGACCTAGGGAAGGTGTGACAGGTGGTCTGTGACTTTCCTCCTGGACGCCACAGGGGGTACCTGGAAGCCACGAGCAGCCCCACCTTACAACCCAGTCTCCCTTCTGCTCACAGGGAAGACTGAACTTCCTGGACCCCTGTGTTGGGTGGGATCACGTGACCAGTTCTGACCAATTAGTTGTGAGTAGAAGTAACAGGTACCACTTTCTGGACCAGAGGACTCAGCAACTGCAGCCAGGTGCTCCCAGCTTGTGCGCCTCTGCAGGGCAGCCAGCAACGGCTCAGACGGTGGCTGCGAGGGGCCACAGTGAGCAGAGTCCCGCCATCCCAGGACAGCCATGCAGCTTGAGCGACAAATAAGCATCCGAAGTTGGGGGATGTTTGTTACTGCAGCATGGTCGAAGCTTCTCAGGCCGACACAGGATTAGATGCCAACTATGTGAATCTCTAAGCAACACACGTGAAATTTCAAACAAGGTAAAGCCAGGTCCCCTATCAATCAAAATACAAGATGTTTCCAGGGTTGTTTTTTTTTTTTTTTACTGTTCCGAACAATGCTACATTATATCTATTTATGGTTAATAGTTCTTCCCCATTCCTTGAATGCCTGCAACGGTCGGGCACTGTTCTAGGCACTGTGCATCCTGCAACGAGCAAAACAGACAAAGTCCCTGTTCTCATGGAGGGAAGAGACACACAGCAAATCGACGTAGTAGGCCAGGTAGTGATGAGTACGATAGAAACAGAGCAGCGCAAAGAAGATGCAGAATGAATTAGAGGAGGGATGTGTCACTCAGGTTCCCGAGACCCGAGTCTGCACACCTCCTCCCAGCTGTGTTCAGTGAGGTCACCCAGTAACTCGAAAACAATCCCAGTGGAAGTATTTGCACCATGGAAGTGGGCAAACGCTACAAACCAGAGTTTCGGGGTGGGTGGGATTTCTTCCCCAAGGAGATAGTTTACCAGAAGCCCCCTGGATGTCTGGACGGAGACAGAATTGGGAATGAGAGCGAGTAAGGGCGGGAGTGAAATGGTTAGGAAGGGCATTGTGGGTAGAAGAGACTGCAGTGCAAAGACACTGACGTGAGGATGAGCTCGATCGGCTGGGGTGGCATGGAGCGGGGGGTGGGGGTGGGGGTGGGTGAAGTGCAGGAGGAAGGGCTGCAAGTTACACAGGGCCTTGTAGACAATGCGAGAGCTTTGAATTTTATCCTGAGTGTGGAGACATCTGACAGTCCTGTATCTTTAAATGTAGAGTTTAAAGCTGTAAGACCAAAGCAAAGACAAAAAAGGGAAGGAAGGAAGGGAGGGAGGGAGGGAGGGAGGGAGGCAGGCGAAGGGAAGGAAAGGAGAAAATGCATGGTCTCATGTCCAGGGCCAGGGGAGTTTCACGGAGGAAGTACATGGCTTGCTACTGAATGTGTGAGATGCTCTGGGGTGCGGCTTCCACCCCTCATGTGTCTGAGGTCTCAGCAGGTTGGCCGCAACCCTCAGAGCCTTAAGTAACCGGCCCGCGGGAGCGGCTCAGAGGGTAGCATCCCAGCCTTGAGCAGCCCCGGAGAGGTGCCTCCTTCCCCTCTCCAGGGGGAAGAAGAGGGGTCCCTGTGTGTGCTTGTTCATACCCAGGACCACAGAAATCACCCAAAAAAGAGACTCGAACCAAACTGTTCTCGTCTCCCCGGCCACGTGGTGGATAAATGTATGGAAACCAGAGCGGGACGGGGATTAAGACGGAGCTGGCAGGGCAGGAGGGCGGTCGGGGCCCTTTAGCACCAGCTGCGGCGAGTGCCCAGGAGCCCTGCCGCGGAGCCAAGAGGCATATGCACTCTCCACATGCCATCAACTGAAGCCCGAGTCCTAAATGAATCACACCAGGAGAGAGATTGCAAAACGGCGTGTTTCCACTGCAGCCGGGCAGGTGCCTGGAAGCAAAGCTCTTTGTGTCGAAAACAGCCTGAACGAGCGGCTGAGGCTGGGCGGGCAGAGCTTTTGGACAGAGACGAGCACAGAAAGGAGCGAAGGATGGCCCAGACCCTCTCGCACCATCTCAGGAAAAGCTGGAGGAGCTCATGTGGCCGGCTCTGGCCCCGTGTTGGCCTCTCTGGGTCCATCCGGTTGGGCTGGGCCGGGCTGTACTTTCCTCTCCCGGCCTGGGAGAACCACCCATCTCGTCTTCCACTCCAGCTGTTGCCCTGGGCATGGGTCTTGGGATCAAAAAGATGTAGCAACACTGAGCTCACAGAATTCTGAAGGGAAGACCCATCCCTGCTGTGCCTGCACCTGTGCCAGTTCTGCCGCGTTTCGCCTGATTCACTCATTTCCCTTGACCCGGCCGCCTAAGCTTTAGAGCTTGCAACCCTGAGACAGTAAAAAGTGTCAATAAGAAAAGACCAAGAAAAAATGGACCAAAGTAGAGAGTGGGAGACCGGCTAATTGTTTTTCTATTTATCGATTTCCTCAGTCTTTCTGAAATGTGTTTAAGCAGCTTAAAGTTATTTTGAAAGTCGTTTTTAAAATGCCCACAAGCCCTTTCAGTGATCCGCCAGGGGATATGCAATAGAGCGTCTCTTACAAAATCACTGGGTTTCATAGCTTTGTCCAGCCCTGAGGGGAATTTGTACATTAAGATGGAGAGAGTCAGGGGGAAGTGATGTCCCCCACTTGCTGTCACACCCAGACGGCTGGCAGCTGCCCACAGCACACTTGCAGGCACGAATCATCTCTCCGCTCCTTCCCTCCCACACAAGCCTGCAGGTGTCTCCCAGGCAGAAGCTCAGCTCTCAGAACATTCCAGCACCATTCCTATCGCCAAGGCTTTGCACCCACTGTTCTCCCAGCCCCTGCCTGAAATGTCCCTCCTCCTTTCTAGCCCACCATCCCAACTCCTCGCCAATCTCCACGACCCCACTCAAGTCCCACCTCCTCCAAGAAGCCTTCCTTCCACCCCCTCCAGCCTCCAGCCCCTTCTCGAGCTCTGGGCTCCACATCAGTGTCTCCCAGCCCGCAGGCAGGCAGCTCCCCCTTCCCTATCCGTGCCATATCCCCATGCCACCGGCGCTGTTCATTTGGAAATCTTTTGTATTTAGGTCAATTCACTTTCTATTAACACTTTCTCAAATCAACTCACTTTCCAGGAGACCTGATTTCATTACACTGAAATGAAGAACAAGTAGCATTTATTCTAAATGGTAACCATGAAAATAAATACAAGAAAAACCGAACATCATCAGGTCTTAGCTAAACCCCTGGCCTGTCCCAGTCACTGCGCCCAACACCTGCCCTTCACACCAGAGCCGAAAGGAGATTGACTCTCGCGGGAGAGGTGGTAATGATGCTTCAGCACCAAACCGAGACGCTGTCATTTTCAGTATCAGAAAGATTGCAGGAGACGCAAGAGGGAGTCATTCAAATACACGGGACTGATGTTACCTAAAGCATCTGGGGCCGCCTCACTTCACAGCGTGGTCATTTTGTCACCTGACTACATCTATTGTCCTGTCATCAGTTTAACATAGGAGTTTCTGCTTTCATTCCCAAAGGAAATAGTGAGCTCCATGAAGTTTCCCCTAGGCGTCCACCGAGGCAACCACACAGCTGAGCTCACAGAACGTATATGCAATGTATGTTTTGATGAAAGTGGCGTCCCAAATATGATTAAAATTCTCCTTTGGTACCTGCAGGTCCCAGGGAGGTGGGATTTGCAACGGCAAAGTCAGGATTCCTTCCGATGTTAATCTCCTCCAGGCTTTGTGTAGAGCAGCCCGGGTTAAATGCTTGGGAGCCTGGCCTTGTGTCCTAAGCCCTCTCTGCGAAAGTTGGTGACTGAAAGTAGATCAGACTTGCTAACCAGGAACTGAAACATCCATACTCTTCTCTCCAGGACTTTCCCTTAATAATCTAGCTGCAGTCAGTAACAGCAAGGAAGCAGGGAAGACCCTCACGGGGGCCACCAACCCTACGCATCCCAGCAACATACCGCGATCTCCTTAAACAAAAGATCCTACACACACGCACACACACTTCTTTGCTCTGTGGTGTTTTTCTCCTGCTGAGATGAGTAGAAACAGACTCACTTTTCTTAAAAGAAACATTAACAGCTCTCAGTGAAAGGCATGCATTTATGAACCCAAGGAATCGCTTCTCCTTCTGCAAAAACAGCTCCACACGCCTCCAACCAGAGTCCTCTGAAGTCCCGGCTAGAGGAAGGCGTCAGCGCCTAAACCAGATGGAGAGCGTGCCTCTCTGCTCCTTCAACAGAGGCAGGTAATTCCTGGTGAGTCCAGGACCCGGTCAACCCCGCCTTAGCCACACAGCTCACTGACAAACACCGCGCACGCCAGCTGGATGGGCCAGGCCCTGCCCACAAACAGGGCTGACTGACCGTCCTGGTTTGCCTGGGACTAGGGGTGGACCCCGGATTCAGGGCTGAAGCTGGTAAGCCTCGGGGGGAACTGGGATGAGCTGGGCACCCACATGAACACCCCTGGCATGCCACCTGAGATGCCCTCTGCGGCATCTGCGTGGACCGGACCTCACCATCCCCCCAGGCATCCTGAAAGCCCCAGTGCACGAGCTCGCCTTCCTGTGGGTTCCTCCACCCTCAACAGGCACCCTACGTGCTGCCTTGGGCTGTGTGTAGCCTGCTATTTCATAACCCTACAGTTCATCTCTCCAGAAGCTTCTAGAAGGCAGATCCTGTGGTCTCCCCAGCTTTCCCCACAGGTGGCAGGGGGCCAATGGCACGGGGCCCACCCAGCTTCTTTTCCTCCTGTTACAGGACGCCAGCATTCACTGTCCTCCCTGGAAAAGCGGCCCCGTCAATTCCTTCAGCATTCCTGTAGGCTGAGGGTTTTATTCTGTGACATCAGGTCTTTAGTCCCTCTGCCATTTATTTCGGGGTGAGGTCTGGGGAAAGAATCTAACTGCATACGCTCTTCAATTCAGGTTGACAGGTGCTCGAGCCCAAATCCCTTTATGGAATGGTCTTTTCTTGTGCTGCCGACTTCAAAAGAAAACAGTTTCAAATATCAAATTCTTATGTGCAATAATAACAAACAACATTTCCTGAACACGCACCATATGCCAGGCGCTGTGGGGGGCACTCTGCACACGCTCGATACTGTCGTTAACCCCGTTTTACCGACAAGGACGCTGAAGTGTAGACAGTTTCAAGCAGCAGTTTTCAAAGTGGGGTTCCCCGACCACCACCCGCAGCATCGCCGGGAACTTGCTCAAAATGCAGCTGCCCAGCTGCACCCGGACCAAGGAGTCAGAGCCTGGGATGGGGGCAGCCGCTGGGGTTTGACCGGCCCCCCAGGTGACCCCATGCACCCTCCAGTTTGAGAACCCCTGGTGGAAGGAGGCTGCCCAGTGTCACTTGGCAGGTAGGTAGAAAGAAGAATCGGACCCAAGCAGCCGTATTCCTGAACACACGGTGTCAACTCGGGGCTCATTCCTCCCTCAGAAAGGCATGTGGGTCCCCGTTTTCTGAGCGGGGTGATTGATTGCCAGGTTTACTCTGACAAGAGTGCCTCCCTTTGTATCCTCTGACGCTTTAAAACCTCTAAAAGTTCAGTAGCCAACCCAACCCTCCATCTCATGACAAATTATTCTTCCTTTTTCCACATCTTTATTGGAGTATAATTGCTTTGCAATGGTGTGTCAGTTTCTGCTGTATAACAAAGAGAGTCAGCTATACGTATACATATATCCCCATATCCCCTCCCTCTTGCGCCTCCCTCCCACCCTCCCTTATCCCACCCCTCTAGGTGGTCACAAAGCACCGAGCTGATCTCCCTGTGCTATGCGGCTGCTTCCCACTAGCTATCTATCTTACGTTCGGTAGTGTATATACGTCCATGCCACTCTCTCACTTCGTCCCAGCTTACCCTTCCCCCTCCCTGTGTCCTCAAGTCCATTCTCTACATCTGTGTCTTCATTCCTATGACAACTATTTCTAACCATCATCATTTCCTCCACCTATAGCTATCAGCCAAGCTGGGAAGTTAGTAATAGTAATAATAAGAAGAAATAATCATGAGAAAATAACGGTAACAAAAACTAGCTACCACTCGCTAAGAGCTTACACATGTGCCAGAAGTTTCCATGCCTTACCTCGTTCACTCCTCGTAAGGACCCTACCAGGTAGGTCCAATTACTGCTCCTCTTTTCAGAGGAGAAAACTGAAGCATGGAAATTCCAAACAACAGCCTCCAACTAACAAGGGAAACAGCCAGGACCCCAACCCCACTGTCCAGGGCACCCCTATTACCAGGGGCTCCAGGGGACCAAGGAAAATAAAAAGGGTCCTGCTGCCCGGCACCAGGGAAAGGTCTGGGTGAGAGCAACCTGGAGGATGAGGCTGGTCTGAGTGCCCCGGGAACCTCCATTCACCCCATGAAGAAATTTAGTCCCTGAGAAAACCAGGCTGCCTTCAAGCCACGGTCCCCAGCCTCACCTGCATGCTGGAATCACTGGGAGACATTTTAAAACAGCCAAGCCTGAGCTAAACCGCAGTCTCTGGGGAGGGATGCTGGCATCAGTGGGTTGATGCCCTCCGGGTACAGATGTGGTTAGGGACCTCTGTTCTCAAGCATATAAAGATATAAATCTTTACAGGAAACCCATGAAAAGAGTCTTCCTGTAGAAGCCTCTACACCAGGAAGGCAACCCCCATGCCAATGGACAAAGGGAAGCTCACCGTTAAATAAGCCAGTGAAAACTGTCTCTGTGATGGGAGTTCTCAGCGCATCACTGAATGCCCCGGAGACGGAAACCCACCCTGAAGTACGTTATCCCTACACCCTCGGCGGAACCTCAAGTCCACCCCCAGCTGACAACATGCTTAATTGCTCCTAATTAGCCACCATCTTCCCTGGAGAGCGGTGAGAAAGCACGGAGGCCAGACAGCCCCAAACCAACAAGTGCCCTGCGGCTCTCACTCTCTCTCTCTGCTTCACCATCAGGGCCCCTGCAGGAAAAATAATTCCTGCAAAGCATCACTAAGACTTCCAGTCTCCTCCAGGGCTTTCTGCAGCCCTTGCTCACCAGGACAAAGCATGCCTATGATGGCTAGAGACAAAGCTGACAATTTTGCAACTCAAGAAGGACAGCAGTTGAAGTTAGAAGGATAAAAGGTTCACGTCTGAGTCTGTAGACGGAGCTCTTTGCATTTCTCCTGAACACAGACCTGGTGTGTGTCCCTTTGGAGACCGTCCTTGCTGGGAACAGCCAGAGAATTTCACCTTCTGGTTTGTCTCTGATACCTTTTAAGCCATGCAATTGTTAAAGATTATCCAGAAAAGGCTAGAATTGTAAAGACTCCATCTTCCATTTTACGAGCAAAGCAATCCTCCCCCAGCTGAGGGCACACTCCGTGAACCTCTTGCGGGGAAGCAGGGGGTCACCTAGAGCAGAGCTGGGCTGGGGTAGGATGCGGCATGGAGGCCAGCACCCAGCATTCACAAACGACCCACACTCCCACCTCCGGCAAGGGGATGTCCCTCGGGGGACGTGCCTGCGGCTCCACTTCATAGGGCCTGCTTGCTTCTGCTCCTAAAGAAACTGATTAAGCCTAATTTTCCTGGATCCCGAGTCCAGAAGCAGGAACTCACTTTAAAAATTAGGAGGCGAACAGAAAGACAGACCACCGCCATCCGCAGACTGATTCTGCAGGCTCTCACGTGGGCAGAGTACGTGTGAGCTGGAATCAGAGAAAGTCCATTCCCCAGAGAAAGCAGGATCAGCAAAACATCTTCTGGAAAAAGCCGGAGAATGCGTGTATTTTTAGGTCTTGCAAGCTGGGCTGTCTCTGGCACAAGGGCTCAGCACCACCACGGCAAAGCAAAGGCAGCAAGTGAGTGGGCGTGGCTGTGTTTCAATAAAACTTTATTAACAAGCACAGGTGGCTGGCAGGATTGGGTCCACAGTCTGCCAACTCTTCTAGAGGCTGGACAAGTGGAGAAAAGAGAACCTCAGAGACCCCACAACCAAAGTATTTTGAAGGACGCCTGAGAATAAAAATCCCGCCATGACCCAAGATTGCTGGTCACTTCTCTGAGAAGGCCTGGGGTTGCCATAACAAATGACCCCTAACTTGGTGGCTAAAAAACCCAGACATTTATTCTCCTACAGCCCTGGAGGCCAGGCGTGTTAGCAGGGCTGTCCTCCCTCCAGAGGCTCCGGGGGAGGATCCCTCCTCGCTTCCTCCAGCTCCTGGGCCAGTGTCTGCCTCGGTCTTCACGTGGCCTCCTCTCTGCCTCTTGAAAGGCCACTTTCCATGGATACAGGGCCCGCCCAGACATTCCAAGATGATCCCGTCGAGAGCTCCATAACTTAATTACCTGCAAAGACCCTTTTCCCAAAGGTCACATTAACAGGCTCTAGGGATCAGGGCATGGACACATATTTGGGGAAGACACCATTCAACCCATTACAGATACACAAAAAATTACTGGTTATTCCGAAATTCAAACTGAACTGGGCATCCTGTTGTTTATCTGGCAACCGTACAGAGGTGTCGAGTCTCAGCCTTTCTTGGCTGTTCTGCCCCTGCTGGGCAGGTCCCCGCGGGCCAGAGCAGCAGGGAGAGGGCCGTGCTTGGGGTGGAGGCCAGCAGCATCTCTGTGAACTCTCCACTGTGTCTGCAGGTGAACTTGGGGCTGGACCAAGGATGTGTGGATGGGCGCCAACAGCATCTCTTCCGACAGACATGCAGGAATGTAAAGGTATGGCATGACCGCTTCACGGCTGAGTGGCCAGCACATGCTAGGAACTGGTTGGGCCAGTGACCTCTTGGTTAGTAACATCCTAATCCCACCGTGCAGCTGAGTCAGAGCAAGCTTCTTTGCCCCCAGTTGTTACTACCCAGCCCCGTGTGAGTTATCTGGAAATGACATTTTCCCCTGAGTCCCAGTGCCAGGGAGATTGTTAACAAAGGGCATGGAAGGCAGCAGAGTTCCCTCTGTTCTCACTCAATCTCTGCCCTCAGTCAGGGAGGGGGCACAGAACAGGGACACCGCGGCCGATGCTTGGACCCGTCGGGCTGCGTGTGTGAGAAGGATTTACGGGGCAGGAACTCAGTAAGACGGGAGCCTGCGTGCAGCTAAAACATGATGGCTGCAGTGTTGCCCGGCAACAGTGGCTTCTACTCTTTTTTTAAAATTTATTTTATTGAAATATACTTGATTTACAATGCTGTGTTAATTTCTGCTGTACAGCAAAGTGATTCAGTTATACATGTATGTACATTCTTTTTCATATTCTTTTCCATGATGGTTTATCACAGTATATTGAACATAGCTTCCTGTGCTCTACAGTAGCACCTGTTGTTTATCCATTCTACATATACTAGTCTGCATCTGCTCATCCCAAACTCCCAATCCATCCCTCCCCCACTCCCTCCCCGCTAAGCGACCAGCAGCTTCTACTTCTGACCTCCGGTTTCATTCTTTATTTTGCAGCCATAGAGAACTCCAAACACCCAAATCCAGTCACTCTGTTCTTCCGCTTAAAACCCTCCCAGGGCCCCCTCTTCGGTTAGGAAAGACTCCAAATCCTTCAAATGGTCTCAGTTCCTTGAGGGCGGCTGTTCACTCCTGTGCTGTTCCTTCTTCCCGGAATATTCCTTCTGTTTCTCCCTGGTTGATTCCCACCCATCCCTGATGCCTAAACCCAAGGGTTACCTCCCGAGGAGACTCTGTTTGTGTGTGTTTCTTTAGATTTATCAAAGTATAATTTACGGGGGGGGGGGGAGGGATAGACTGGGAGTTTGGGATTAACACACTACTATACATAAAAGAGATAAACACAGGGAACTAGATCCACTATCTCAGAGTAACTTACAATGGGAAAGATTCTGAAAAAGAATACTTATAAATGTAGAACTGAATCACTCTGCTGTACACCTGAAACATAAATCAACTATACTTTGGCCCTGAACCAAGATGGCGGAGTAGAAGGACGCGCTCTCAGTCTCTCTTGTGAGAACACCAGAATCACAACTAGCTGCTGGACAATCATCGACAGGAAGACACTGGAACTCACCAAAACAATACCCCAATCCAAACACAAAGGAGAAGCCACAATGAGACGGTAGGAGGGGCGCAATCACAGTAAGATCAAATCCCGTAACTGCTGCGTGGGTGACTCATGAACTGGAGAACACTTATACCACAGAAGTCCACCCACTGGAGTGAAGGTTCTGAGCCCCATGTCAGGCTTCCCAACCTGGGGGTCCAGCAACGGGAGGAGGAATTCCCAGAGAATCAGACTTTGAAGGTTAGCAGGAGTTGATTGCAGGACTTCGACAGGACTGGGGGAAACAGAGACTCCACTCTTGGAGGGCACACACAAGGTAGTGTGCGCATCGGGACCAGGGGAAGGAGCAGTGACCCCATAGGACACTGAACCAGACCTACCTGCTAGTGTAGGAGGGTCTCCTGCACAGGCAGGGGGTGGCTGTGGTTCAAGGTGGCTGTGGGGACAAGGACACTGGCAGCAGAAGTTCTGGGAAGTACTCCTTGGCGTGAGCCCTCCCAGAGTCTGTCATTAGCCCCAAGGAAGAGTCCAGGTAGGCTTCAGTGTTGGGTTGCCTCAGGCCAAACAACCAACAGGGAGGGAACCCAGGCCCACCCATCAGCAGACAAGCAGGTTAAAGTTTTACTGAGCTCTGCCCACCAGAGCAACAGCCAGCTCTACCCACCACCAGTCCCTCCCATCAGGAAACTGGCATAAGCCTCTTACATAGCCTCATCCACCACAGGGCAGACAGCAGAAGCAAGAAGAACTACAATCCTGCAGCCTATGGAACAAAAACCACATTCACAGAAAGACAGACAAGATGAAAAGGCAGAGGGCTATGTACCAGATGAAGGAACAAGATAAAACCCCAGAAAAACAACTAAATGAAGTGGAGATAGGCAACCTTCCAGAAAAAGAATTCAGAATAATGATAGTGAAGATGATCCAGGACCTCGGAAAAAGAATGGAGGCAAAGATCGAGAAGATGCAAGAAATGTTTAACAAAGACCTAGAAGAATTAAAGAGCAAACAAACAGAGATGAACAATACAATAACTGAAATGAAAACTACACTAGAAGGAATCAATAGCAGAATAACTGAGGCAGAAGAACGGATAAGTGACCAGGAAGACAGAATGGTGGAATTCACTGCTGCGGAACAGAATAAAGAAAAAAGAATGAAAAGAAATGAAGACAGCCTAAGAGACCTCTGGGACAGCATTAAACGCAACAACATTCACATTATAGGGGTCCCAGAAGGAGAAGAGAGAGAGAAAGGACCAGAGAAAATATCTGAACAGATTATAGTCAAAAACTTCCCTAACATGGGAAAGGAAATAGCCACCCAAGTGCAGGAAGCACAGTGAGTCCCATACAGGATAAACCCAAGGAGAAACACTGAGACACATAGTAATCAAATAGGCAAAAATTAAAGACAAAGAAAAATTATTGGAAGCAGCAAGGGAAAAATGGCACATAGTAATCAAATTGGCAAAAATTAAAGACAAAGAAAAATTATTGGAAGCAGCAAGGGAAAAATGGCAAATAACATACAAGGGAACTCCCATAAGGTTAACAGCTGATTTCTCAGCAGAAACTCTACAAGCCAGAAGAGAGTGGCATGATATACTTAAAGTGATGAAAGGGAAGAATCTACAACCAAGATTACTCTACCCAGCAAGGATCTCATTCAGATTCGATGGAGAAATAAAAAGCTTTACAGACAAGCAAAAGCTAAGAGGAGTCAGCACCACGAAACCAGCTCTACAACAAATGCTAAAGGAACTTCTCTAAGTGGGAAACACAAGAGAAGAAAAGGACCTACAAAAACAAACCCCCCAAAATTAAGAAAATGGTCATAGGAACATACATATCGATAATTACCTTAAACGTGAATGGATTAAATGCTCCAACCAAAAGACACAGGCTCGCTGAATGGATACAAAAACAAGACCCATCTATATGCTGTCTACAAGAGGCCCACTTCAGATCTAGGGACACATACAGACTGAAAGTGAGGGGATGGAAAAAGATATTCCATGCAAATGGAAATCAAAAGGAAGCTGGAGTAGCAATACTCATGTCAGATAAAATAGACTTTAAATTAAAGAATGTTACAAGAGACAAGGAAGGATACTACATAATGATCAAGGGATCAAACCAAGAAAAAGATATAACAATTATAAATATATATGCACCCAACATAGGAGCACCTCAATCCATAAGGCAACTGCTCACAGCTATAAAAGAGGAAATCGACAGTAACACAATAATAGTGGGGGACTTTAACACCTCACTTACACCAATGGACAGATCATCCAAACAGAAAATTAATAAGGAAACACAAGCTTTACATGACACAATAGACCAGACAGATTTAATTGATATTTATAGGACATTCCATCCAAAAACAGCAGATTACACTTTCTTCTCAAGGGCGCATGGAACATTCTTCAGGATAGATCACATCTTGTGTCACAAATCAAGCCTCAGTAAATTTAAGAAAATTGAAAGCATATCAAGCATCTTTTCTGACCACAATGCTATGAGATTAGAAATTAATTACAGGGAAAAAAATGTAAAAAATACAAACACATGGAGGCTAAACAATATGTTACTAAATAACCAACAGATCACTGAAAAAATCAAAAAATACCTAAAGACAAATGACAATAAAATCACGATGATCCAAAACCTATGAGATGCAGCAAAAGCAGTTCTAAGAGGGAATTTTATAGCTATACAAGCCTACCTCAAGAATCAAGAAACATCTCAAATAAACAATCGAACCTTACAACTAAAGGAACTAGAGAAAGAAGAACAAACAAAACCCAAAGTTAGCAGAAGGAAAGAAATCATAAAGATCAGAGCAGAAATAAATGAAATAGAAACAAAGAAAACAATAGCACAGATCAATAAAACTAAAACCTGGCTCTTTGAGAAGATAAACAAAATTGATAAACCATTAGCCAGACTCATCAAGAAAAAGAGAGAGAGGACTCAAATCAAAATTAGAAATGAAAAATGAGAAGTTACAACAGACACCACAGAAATACAAAGCATCTTAAGAGACTACTACAAGCAACTCTATGCCAATAAAATGGACAACCTGGAAGAAATGGACAAATTCTTAGAAAGGTATAACCTTCCAAGACTGAACCAGGAAGAAATAGAAAATATGAACGGACCAGTCACAAGTAATGAAATTGAAACGGTGATTAAAAATCTTCCAACAAAAAAAAGTCCAGGTCCAGATGGCTTCACAGGTGAATTCTATCAAACATTTAGAGAAGAGCTAACACCCATCCTTCTCAAACTCTTCCAAAAAATCGTGGAGGAAGGAACACTCCCAAACTCGTTCTATGAGGCCACCATCACCCTGATACCAAAACCAGACAAAGATACTACAAAAAAAGAAAATTACAGACCAATATCACTGATGAATATAGATGCAAAAATCCTCAACAAAATACTAGCAAACAGAATCCAACAACACATTAAAAGGATCATACACCATGATCAACTGGGATTTATCCCAGGGATGCAAGGATTCATCAATATATGCAAATCAATCAGTGTGATACACCACATTAACAAATTGAAGAATAAAAACGATATGATCATCTCAATAGATGCAGAAAAAGCTTTCAACAAAATTCAACGCCCATTTATGATAAAAAAAACTCTCCAGAAAGTGGGCATAGAGGGAACCTACCTCAACATAATAAAGGCCATATACGGCAAACCCACAGAAAACATCATTCTCAATGGTGAAAAACTGAAAGCATTTCCTCTAAGATCAGGAACAAGACAAGGATGTCCACTCTCACCACTATTATTCAACGTAGTTTTGGAAGTCCTAGCCACAGCAATCAGAGAAGAAAAAGAAATAAAAGGAATTCAAATTGGAAAAGAAGTAAAACTGTCACTGTTTGCAGATGACATGATACTATACATAGAGAATACTAAAGATGACACCAGAAAACTACTAGAGCTAATCAATGAATCTGGTAAAGTTGCAGGATACAAAATTAATGCACAGAAATCTCCGCATTCCTACACACTAATGATGAAAAATCTGAAAGAGAAATTAAGGAAACACTCCCATTTACCATTGCAACAAAAAGAATAAAATACTTAGGAATAAACCTACCTTGGGAGACAAAAGACCTGTATGCAGAAAACTACAAGACACTGATGAAAGAAATTAAAGATGACACCAGGGTTTCCCTGGTGGTGCAGTGGCTGGGAGTCCGCCTGCCGATGCAGGGGACACAGGTTCATGCCCCGGTCGGGGAAGATCCCACATGCTGAGGAGCGGCTGGTCCCGTGAGCCATGGCCACTGGGCCTGCGCGTCCAGAGCCTGTGCTCCGCAATGGGAGAGGCCACAACAGTGAGAGGCCCGCGTACCGCAAGAAAAAAAAAACAAAAAGATGATACCAACAGATGGAGAGATATACCATGTTCTTGGATTGGAAGAATCAACATTGTGAAAATGACTATATTACCCAAAGCAATCTACAGATTCAATGCAATCCCTATCAAATTACCAACGGCATTTTTTTACAGAACTAGGACAAAAAATCTTAAAATTTGTATGGAGACAGAAAAGACCCCGAATAGCCAAAGCAGTCTTGAGGGGAAAAAAACAGAGCTGGAGCAATCACTCCCTGACTTCAGACTATACCACAAAGCTACAGTAATCAAGACAATATGGTACTGGCACAAAAACAGAAACATAGATCAATGGAACAAGATAGAAAGCGCAGAGATAAACCCACACACCTATGGTCAACTAATCTATAACAAAGGAGGCAAGGATATACAATGGAGAAAAGATAATCTCTTCAATAAGTGGTTCTAGGAAAACTGGACAGCTACATATAGAAGAATGAAATTAGAACACTCCCTAACACCACACACAAAAATAAACTCAAAATGGATTAGAGACCTAAATGTAAGACCAGAGGCTACAAAACTCTTAGAGGAAAACATAGGAAGAACACTCTTTGACATAAATCACAGCAAGATCTTTTTTGATCCACCTCCTAGAGTAATGGAAATAAAAACAAAAATAAACAAATGGACCTAATGAAACTTAAAAGCCTTGCAGACCAAAGGAAACCATAAACAAGATGAAAAGACAACCCTCAGAATGGGAGAAAATATTTGCAAACGAATCAACAGGCAAAGGATTAATCTCCAAAATATGTAAACAGCTCATGCAGCTCAGTATTAAAAAAACAAACAACCCAATCCAAAAATGGGCAGAAGACCTAAATAGACGTTTCTCCAAAGAAGACGCACAGATGGCCAAGAAGCACATGGAAAGCTGCTCAACATCACTCATTATTAGAGAAATGCAAATCAAAACTACAATGAGGTGTCACCTCACACCAGTTAGCATGGGCATCATCAGAATATCTACAAACAACAAATACTGGAGAGGGTGTGGAGAAAAGGGAACCCTCTTGCACTGTTGGTGGGAATGTAAATTGATACAGCCACTATGGAGAACAGTATGGAGGTTCCTTAAAAAACTACAAATAGAATTACCATATGATCCAGCAATCCCACTACTGGGCATATACCCAGAGAAAACCATAATTCAAAAAGACACATGCACCCCAATGTTCACTGCAGCACTATTTACAATAGTCAGGTCATGGAAGCAACCTAAATGTCCATCAACAGACGAATGAATGAAGAAGACGTGGTACATATATACAATGGAATATTAGCCATAAAAAGGAACGAAATTGGGTAATTTGTAGAGATGTGGATGGATCTAGAGACTGTCATACAGAGTGAAGTAAGTCAGAAAGAGATAAACAAATATCGTATATAAACGCATGTATGTGGAACCTAGAAAAATGGTACAGATGAACCGGTTTGCAGGGCAGCAGTTGAGACACAGATGTAGAGAACAAACGTATGGACACCAAGCGGGGAAAGCGGCGGGGGGGCGGTGGTGGTGTGATGAATGGGGCGATTGGGATTGACATATACACACTAATATGTATAAAATGGATGACTAATAAGAACCTGCTGTATAAAAACATAAAGTAAAATTCAAAAAAAATTATAGAAATTTGTAAAAAAAACAAACTATACTTCAATTAAAAAATTTTTAAGGTATAATTGATAATCAAAGTGTCTGTAGTTAAGGCGCAGAACTGATGCTTTAACGCACATATATACTGTGAGGCGACTGCAGTTGAGCTAATGAACATTCCCATCATATGGGAACCATGTGCGTTTGTGCGTGTGGAAATCACTGAACATCTCCCCTCCCTAAGAAGGTTCAAGCGGTCTCTTTACTAACTCTCACGGCAGCCTGCCCTTGTCCCTCTAACACCTTCCACATTCATACACCAGCGCTGCATCACTGCCGCTCTGCCACTGCTCAGGGGAAGATCCATGGGGACAACTGTCGCATTTCCTTTGTCCCCCACAGCATACCTGACGGCAGGCAGAGTGCCAAGCACCCTGGAGATGCATTATAAACACATCTGCATCTCTGGGTTAAGAGACGGAGCTTATTACTCCCGGGATCGCCTAAGAACACGGTCCATGCAATAGTCCGCTTCTGCAACTTCAGGGGGGGAAGAATGAAAACTTTTCTCGCCAGGAAGTGAAGCTTAGCCTGGAAGAGGCCAGAAAGTATGCCCTTGGTGAAGGTGAGGAGAGGAGAGTTTAGGTGCCCTGGAGGCTAGGTGGCTGCGTGACACAGATGGCTGTGTGCTCCCAGGGACAACCTACAGGGCACGTCTTGCAAGGCACATTTTGATTTTTCGACAGCACTTGGAAATCCTGACTTTTATGTGAGTTCTCTCAATTTTGAAATGCTAGCTATTATCCTTATCTTAAAACATTACGGGGACTTCCCTGGTGGCGCAGTGGTTAAGAATCCCCCTGCCAATGCAGAGGACACGGGTTCGGGTCCTGGTCCGGGAAGATCCCACATGCCGCGGAGCAACTAAGCCCGTGTGCCACAACTACTGAGCCTGCTCTCTAGAGCCCGCGAGCCACAACTACTGAGCCCGTGAGCCAGAACTACTGAAGCCCACACGCCTAGAGCCCGTGCTCTGCAACAAGAGAAGCCACCACAATGAGAAGCCCGCGCACCACAACGAAGAGTAGCCCCCGCTCGTCGCAACTAGAGAAAGCCCACGTGCAGCAACAAAGACCCAACACAGCCAAAAAATAAATAAATGAATTTTAAAAAGTTAAAAATTCTTTCAGATGTAGAGAACAAACGTACGAACACCCGGGGGGAAAGTCAAGTCGGGGCGGGGAGGGGGTGGTGATGGGATGAACTGGGAGATTGGGATTGACATGTATACACTTATATGTATCAAAGAGATAACTAACAAGAACCTGCTGCATAGAAAAATAATTTCATTAAATTTTAAAAAAACAATGTTGTGTTAGTTTCAGGTGTACAGCAAAGTGATTCCATGCATCTATCCTTTTCAAACTCTTTTCCCACTTAGATTATTACAGAGTATAGAGCAGAGTTCCCTGTGCTCTACAGCAGGTCCTTGTCAGTTACCTATATTAAATACAGCAGCGCGTACGTGTCATCCCCAAATCCCAATCTATCCCTCCCCCCACCCCTCCCCACATAACCACAAGTTCGTTCTTAAATCTCTGAGTCTGTTTCTGTTTTGTAAATAAGTTCATTTGTATCTTTTTTTTTTTTTTTGCGGTACGTGGGCCTCACTGTTGTGGCCTCTCCCGTTGCAGAGCACAGGCTCCGGATGCGCAGGCTCAGCGGCCATGGCTCACGGGCCCAGCTGCTCCGCGGCACGTGGGATCTTCCTGGACCGGGGCACGAACCCGTGTCCCCTGCATCGGCAGGCGGACTCCCAACCACTGCGCCACCAGGGAAGCCCCATTTGTATCATTTTTAAACGACTTTTAAGGTTATAAGGGTTCTCTTATGGTAGCTTGCTTGAGAAATTTCTTCTAGCTCCACACTGTACCTCCATGATACTGCTGCTAAGATGATCTGTAACACCAGAAGGCTGTGTCTTTATCCATGAAACCCTTGACACCCATAATTTCCTTTTATTCCCGTAACATTCTGGTGGGGCAGAGTCATCTATTGTAGATGCTCAAATAGGAGTTGCTCTGACCTTCCTTTCTTCAGCTTTCCAAGGCGGAGTGAGTCTCAGCTTACCGGAGGGTCTTGCCTAAAGTGGCAGGTTTTCTGCTGGCCAGGCTGTGCGGGGATGCCTGACCCCAATCCTAATTCACCACCATTCGACAGATCTCTCAGACGGGCCTCTTTCTAGGAAGGTGTCCTATAAAATGCGGGTCACAACTCACATCCGTTTAGTGGGTCATGACCAGTATTTTGTAAACAAAGCAGAAGAGAATAAAACAGGACGGAATGGACTAGAAGCTCCCAGGCTGGACTGCACATGGAAAGGCAGGCATGCTTTCGTGAAACGTGTCTTTTAAGGGGTGTGCGTGTGTGTGTGTGTTGTATGCGTGTTTGTACATGTGAATACTGCATCTCCTTGTATATTTCTTCCATAATTCACCATCAGAAAGTCTGAAAACCCACTGTTCGAAAGTATCAAACTCCCAGAGATATTTTGGATTTAATTTTAACTTAAAATCATCTTCCACCTCAGTTTGGGATGTCCTGATAGTGTCCTGAGCAAACTACTGTCCCCAGTAAGTAAGAAAATGATACACAGCAACAACAATTACAATAATGACCGCAGCTCATGTCTATTAAACTGTATACACTGCCAGGCACTGTGTGAATGCTTCACCTGTATTATTGTTTTTGTTTGTTTTTGCAGTACGCGGGCCTCTCACTATCGCGGCCTCTCTTGTTGCGGAGCACAGGCTCCGGACGTGCAGGCTCAGTGGCCATGGCTGACGGGCCCAGCCGCTCCGCGGCATGTGGGATCTTCCCGGACCGGGGCACGAACCTGTGTCCCCTGCATCGGCAGGCGGACTCCCAACCACTGTGCCACCAGGGAAGCCCTACCTGTCTTATTAATACCTTTACTCCTGTAACTACCCTGTAAGATAGTCACTAGCTGGTACCACGTATGACCAACCGAAAGCACAGTGAAGTTAAACAACATGCCCAAAGACCCACAGCTAGTTGGGGACAAAGCCTGGACTTGACCCCAGGAAGCCCGGCTCCAGAGCTGCACTCACAACCGTCACACACGGCTTCTCACAGCAAACCCTCCCCAAGCCTCATCCGTATCCTTCAGCTAAACTCAGTCTATTAACATTACATTTTGTGGCAAACGCTTCCAATTGCCTTGAACAGTTAACAGCGGCAGTTGCTTTGGAAACGGCAAGAGCCTCGTCGTGTTAGGAGCAGGTGTACCTATTCATTCACCAAAGATGAAGAAAAGGGGAAATGTCACCTCGAGATTTTGGCTGCGAGACAGGACTCCCTGGTGCCAATGAGGGCAAACCCTGGTGGCCAGAGAGGAGAGGAAACGTCTTCGACAGGCCTGTGGAGGAGACTTCCGTTCTAGAAATAAAGTGCACAGGGGGCTTTGGAACAAAAGGACTCTACAGGCATAACACGGAAATCGGTGGCATTTACCAACACAACAGAATCTGATATTTATACCGCGTGACGCCCCTTCTTTCTGAAAACCTGCTTCAGCACTACCTTGCCTGTCTGAACACACCGTACTGGACAAAAAGTCGACTAGAAAGACCTCTGAGTCACCAGAGCAGACGTTGCAAAACTGTGTCCCTGACTTCGTGCAGTTTGCTTCCTAGAAGCCCATGTCAGACCCTCACTCAGAACCTACTGACTCTTAGTTTGTACACAGTTCTAACTAGTCAGCTGGTTTATTCTTTAAATTCACAGCCACGTGGAAGCAAGCAGGCAGTACAGCACTAAACAGATCTCTGCAAATCTGTTCATAAAGACGACATCCACATTTATTGAGCACTTACTGTATGCCAGTTATACCAAGGGTGTTACTTGCATTTTCTCGTGTAATACTCACAAAATCCAGTAGGGGGCATGTTAGCCCTCATTTCACAGGCGAGGAAGCGGCGCAGAGAACGTTGCCCAGGGACACACAGCCCAGAAGTTCCAAGGCTGGAGTCTGAACCCAGACGACAGGGCTCTAAAACTCACATATATGACTACTATCCATAGCATCTCCTCCCATTGTAGGCAAAACTGTGAAGAGTGAACACACCAGTGTACCAAGTGCAGAAGGCTAGAACGATTGGCTTTTCTGTTTTGTTTGCTGCTGTAGTCCCAGTGCTTCAAGCAGGGCCTGGAACGTAGTAAGTGCTCAATAAACATTTGTGAAATGAAATATGGACACACATTTTAGGAGCCCCTAGCATCACCCTTGATATTTCTGTACCATCGGGAAAATCATCATCATGTCCCCTGCTCTCCGCAACCTGACACAAATGACCAAAGTCCACTCAGGAAGAAACACATCACTTGAATAGCTCTACATTTATTAAAGAAATGTAATTTGTAGTAAAAGGCTTCCCACAGAGAAAACTCCAGTCAAAGATAGTTTCACCAGGGAATTCTAACAAACATTTAAGGACAAAATAATCCCAATTCTGCACAAAGTCTTCCCAAAAAATTGAAGAGGAGGAAACACTACCCAACTCATTCTCTGAGGCCAGCATTACCCTGATACTAACCCAGACAAGGACATTACAAGAAAACTACATCTCATAAGCACAAAAATTATGAACAAAATTTTAGCAAATTGAATCCAACAATATATCTAAAAAGGGTAGCACAGACTTGGGCTCAGGAATGCAAAGTTAATTTAACATTTAAAAATCAGTCGATGTAAGAAAATACAATAAAAAGAAAAATCCTATGATCATCTCAATAGACACCCAAAAAAGCATGTAAGAAATTACAGAATCCATTTCTGATAACAACTCTTCGCAAAGTGATGATAGAAAGAAACTCCCTCCACTTTCTTGGTTGTGGTGATGATTTCATGGGTATATAAACATGTCAACACTTCCAATTCAAATACGGACAGTTTATTGCCTCACAATTATTTTTAAGAGTAAAAGTAGTGAAATCACACCTGATTTCAAGCAAGGAATTTAAAAGTTTGGGAAATAAAAAAACTATAGGGAGTGCATTTTAACTGGAAGATGAGTAAACATTTCCTTAAAATTCATGGAAGCAGAGAAGGAGCTTGTTTTCTTACTACAGGCTTCTTAATGATGTATGTTGTAGCAATGTTATATTTTGACTGTAAATATATACATTAGACAGGAAGGACATATTTCAATGAAAATGTGTTTTTGTTCATGCCTCGCAAGCAAAGCCATCAGACTAAACAAGCACACGGAGAAGACGCTTGAATAAAGCTTTTCGCACGTGTGCGTCACGCCCACTCCACGAATTCCGAGTGGTCTCTCTAACCTTGTGCTGCATCACGGAGAGCTCCAAGACTGACCGAAGGCAGCCATCCTTTGCTCAGGATCATTTGGAAGGGCTCCGACGGTGGGTGGTTCCCCTGTTCCACGTGGCATCAGGAACACAGCTGGTGGGTGAAGAAGCTGCACTCCCACTCCCGTGCCCGTGCCTTGGTGGTCCTCGGTCTGTCTGTCTGTCTCTCTTCCACCTGGCTTGCACCTCTCAGCACGGTGCCCTCAGAGGAGGTGCACTGCTGACTTCCAGGAACCAGAAGCTATTGAGCTAGTTAGACACACCGCTCCCAAGTCAGCATGACCTCTCTATTCTGTTAGGGCAGCCCCAGGACCCCCCGAGGTTCCAGGGCTGGAGACACGGACCTCAGCTCTGGGCGTGAAGGGAGTGGTCACGTTGCAAAAGAGCAGGTAGAATGGGAGATGTTCTTACGGCCATTTTTGGAAAATAGAACCTGCTAACAGTAATAAGGTCCTCGTTTCGCTCACGTATGTTACCTACTCTGTGGACGGCTCTCCACTCCCGTTCCGTCCTCCACCCTGCCTCATGCCCTAGAGTGGGGGGCGGACCTCCGCGGGCTCCATTGCTCAGCTGGCTTCCTTACCCTTAGGCGTCCGTCCGTCCGACTGATTCAGCCAGAGGAGGCACTGGCAGGCAATCAGTGGGTGGTCAGAGAGAAAGGTCAGAGGACTTATTCCTGAGCCTGCTCTGCTTTCCACCGTCCTGGCAATCGTCTCCCCTTTCCGTGCCCACGGCTTCTGTTGGATACCCCTGGCCTCGGCTCCAGGAGTCAGCCAGGCTGCCCCATCGCTGCCTCTCCCCCTTGGAGTTTATGGATGATAACAGCTTCCTGCTGTCACCAGACCCTGACTGCATCACCTCTTACTGGTTATCCTCATCATTCCCACACACCTATAAACGGTCCCCTGTAGGCTCTCCAAAACCCCAGTTGAGTGGGCCCTTCATTTCCTGCCAGACCCTGATTCAGACATTTTCTGCGATGCCACACTCCTCTCCGGGTGGGCACTCATCACACCCTTCTCTGAAATGATGAGCCAGTTTGGGAATTGGGCTTGGGTAACCCTCTTACCGCCAAGGTTCAGTCACTATGTGATTTAACTAACTAGAAGAGCCACTAGCAATCATTAAGATCACTAGCTGAACAGAGTGAGTCCAGGTCCCCAGCATTCTTGACCTTGAGTGGGATCGAACAAGCCCTGCCAGCTGCCTGGAGCCCCAGGGCCAGCACTCACGCCAGCTTGGGAGGAGTGGGCACATTCATGGCGAATGTGATTATCTCTTTTATTTCCTGTTGGATTGGCAGCCGCTGGGTTGTGGCACATCCGTCATGCTGAAAAGTGCGCGACGTCCGTGGATTAAAAATTAATTTACCGTCCAGCCTGGCTTGCAGCTGGATTTCTTAATTGAGTTTTCTTGGGACAGTCCTGCTGGGCTCCAAGGCATCATTTAGCCCAGTCTCGAGGCCTCCGTGTTGGGAGAGAGGTTTATGAGCTCTGTAAGACAATTATCTTTGAGCACGCACAGAACGCTTGTCTTCAAAGTCACTCATGATTCATTCTGGGCTCTTTATGCCTACGGAACTAGGGATACAGTTATGGATGTGCTTCCGCAAAGACACACTGAACAGTCTTGAGTCTCAAGGGGAAAGATCCTGTTGTTGGGAGAGCCCTTCTCTGGAGAAGCACATTAATTAATCCAGTGAAACATTTAATTGAGTGGCTACTATATGTTCAGTACGCAAATGAATGTGACATAATCCCTACAGAAGCTTACAGTGATCCTTTTAGCCAAGTACGGTATCAATGACGTGGGCTAAAGAGGCAACTCTTTATTACTGGGTAACAATAAAGTTCTCCAGAGCCTGCTTTCTTTATTTAAGGGTATTTATTACAGTGCTGGCTCTGCACCACTGGACCACCAGGGAAGCCCCTGTACTTTACTTTAAAAAAAAAAAAAAAGAAAGCTCCCAAATTAAAAAATAAATAAATAACTCTGAGAATGTTGAATTCCTGGGATGGCCACCATCTCACTATTTTTCCACCACTAACTGCCCAGAAGAGGTCGCAGAAAGGAAGCACTGAGTTTCCAGAGATGCCTAAGATGACACATGGGAAGGAATGCATTCATCTACTTCATTTCCTAACTCCATCCAGGAAAGCAGATTTTCATGGCTGTGATGGCACTGGGATTGGAGACACAGAGGCAAAGGGAACGCATTCCAAAAGGGATTCTGCCGCGTTCTCTCTTCTTTCGTAGCAAGACTGTTGGTGGCTTTCGTCCAAACCTTATCTGAAAGTGTGCATGTCGTGAAATGAACATTTTCACAGCAAGCTATAGACTATGAACTTGAGATATTCTAGAACTTACTTCTCAGTTTCAAATTATGACCTGGACAGACCTTTGTCCTGGTGCAGAAGGATGTCTTTCACTTGAGCAAAGTCAAAAATAAAAGGTTTAAAAGGCCACAAGAAAGAGTCCAACTCCCAGTGACAAAGGACTCAAATTCCACAATGGAAACACAGCTCGTTCCAAGTCACCAGCCTCAGCTGCTGAGATGAGGCTCCTCAGCTGAGTTTCATTTCTCTGCGTCCATGTGGTTTACATCCCGTGACAAGCTCGTACACGGCATTCGGCCATGAACCTGAGCACCCGAAAAATTCTCCTGGAGCGTCTTGTCCGTGTTCCTTCTAGAGGAAGGAAGAGCTCTCCAGATGACAGCATGGGCTCGGATCACAGTGTGACAGCTGACCGGGATTCGATTTGATAGGCTGTGCCGTTTGGTTGACTCCCTCACACTCGCCACGCACTGCCCCAGCTAAGTGTCCCAAGCACTTGTAGATTTTTCACAGGATTTCTGCAACATTTCCAGACCGGGACTGTGTTGACATGGACACATTGCTTATTCATGGTGCTTTGATCATCTCCTGTGAGTTGCTTTGCGAGAGGTATGAAAACACCAGCCCCCTAAGTCATCTTAACAGGCGACTGCTTCTCCAGGCTCAGCCTGAGTGAGTCAGACACAAACGCCTCCCGGGCAAGAGGCACACGCTGGTCAGACAGCACTGGGCAGCCGTGCGGGGGAGCCCACCAAGGCACCCACCCAGCCTGGGCTGCACTCAGCTCCCTTCTGGCCTCCTCTCTCAACTCTGACTGAAGCATCGTTATCCCAGCAGCTTAGGTTCTGTACTGGGCAAGCAACAGAAAAGAAATCAAACTGTGGCCGGCTTCATCAACAAGAGAGTTTATGGGGAGGATGTGGAAACACACAGGAGAAGAAAAACTGGAAGACAGGCTACAGGGATGTATCGTACAACACGGGGAATACAGTCAATATCTGTAATAACTGCAAATGGAGTGTAACCTTTAAAGGTTGCATGTAAAGAAAAAAGAAAGGCTGGAGAACCAGACTCAGAAAGCAGACGGCTGCCCCAGAGTTTTGGAACTGCTAGAAAGTTCCTATCCCCCAACCTGGGAACTCACCATTGAAATAAATATTCCCCAAATGTGCACTTTTCCCCTTACTTCACTCCACAAAGATTCAGAATTCCAAACGAAAGCACCCAACTGGTCAAGCTTACATATCCAACCTCCCCCTACCTCAATACCAGGGTGGGAAAACAGAAAAATCTTGCAGGAAGAGCCTCTAGAAAACGCTGGTTTCTCCAGTGAGTGGGTGAGGTACCTAGGTAACCAACTGAATAAAGCTGTACGCAAAAGGGGAAGAGGGGAGATGCAGTGGGAACCAAGGCCCGTTAGGAGGAGAGGTTAGATGCTGGGCAGGGATGCAGGGATACAGCTCTGGCCCTTTAGGAGGAGAGGTTGGATGCTGGGCAGGGATGCAGGGATACAGCTCTGGAGCATCATTGCTGTGGTCCTGTGTGAACAGCCCCAACCCACCCAGCCGTTCGCAAGCAGCTCTCCGTCTATCTTGGCGTCTCTGGGCGTTTCAGGAAGTTTCAACCCTGCAGGCCAAAGAGGCTTTGGGTGTGGCTGGGTCCCTCTGGGGCATTCCCAAGCTTACTGGCTGGGACCCCAGCTAGAGGTGGGGGAGTGTCTCTGGGAGCAGAGGGCAGGGGAATCAGGCCCTGCAGGGGGGAGGAGCTGGGCCCCCTGGCTGGTCATCGTTGCTGGACTCCAGGTCGGTGCCCCAGCTTGGGTGTGGGGCTACGCCTGGTTCTATCAGAGGGACCCCCAGCCATCCGGGGAAGGAATGAGCCTACTCCAGCTGCCTTCTGTGGCTGGACTGGATCTGGGTCCCATCTTCCGTCGGGTGGGGAACATAAAGTGCCCTGCTGTCACCCTGCTCCTCAGTCCTGGGGTCCCTAACCAGCTCCCCTGTCTCCTCCCAACTTTCAGAGCTCTGCTGTGGTTGCCTCTGGCTTTACCTGCAGGGTTGATAGTTGTACTTAGTGGGGAGGGTCTGCATCACCTTGTGTGGACCCAAAGTTGGATAATTTTGAAAAACCTCTCCGTGCTTGTATATACTTAGATTTTTAAGTGAGTAAACACCTGTCTTTCTGATGAGCGAAAACAAGAGGGTAGGGGCTTCCCTGGTGGCGCAGTGGTTGAAAATCCGCCTGCCAATGCAGGGGACATGGGTTCGAGCCCTGGTCCGGGAAGATCCCACATGCCGCGGAGCAACTAAGCCCGTGTGCCACAACTACTGAGCCCGCACTCTAGATCCCATGAGCCACAACTACCGAGCCCGCGTGCCACAACTACTGAGCCTGCATGCCTGGAGCCCGTGCTCTGCAACAAGAGAAGCCACCACAATGAGAAGCCTGCGCACCTCAACGAAGAGTAGCCCCCGCTCGCCGCAACTAGAGAAAGCCCGCGCACAGCAACAAAGACCCAACGCAGCCAAAAGTAAATAAATAAATTTATTTCAAAAAAAGGGTAAAGACAAACATTTCCTAGCAACCTACAAAGACTGTAAATAAACATTTTGTGGCTCACTAAAAAAAAAAATCTTTCCTCCTCTAAATTCAGTGCCAACCCAGCATCACTAGGATATCTATGATCAGAAACATGCATTTGTTAGAAATCCTAGTTGACCGATGACTGTCTCAGAGTTTGCTCACGTCTCACTTACAAGGTTTAACCAAAAGGGCCCTGAGGGTCATCGATCCGAACATTTCACAGGCCAGGGAACTAAGGGGCAGAGCCTACACCCAGCCTCAGGGCCAAGCCCCAGGCCCACCAGCCACAGCGGGACTCTGCCAGCATCACTGCTCAGCCCCGAGAAGTCCAGAAACGTCAGGGCTTCCTGGACTCCACCTCCTCCTGTCATCCAATGAGCATCTGCGCCGACTTCTCCCAGGATTCCAGTGTCACTGCTTGGCTTTCACGGAGCCGCTGTGTCCTCTCGGGTTCACGGTGGTGTCCCTCCCTCCGTCTCTCTGGGCTGCAGCCCGTGACGTACGATAACGAATCGCGGGGCTGTCTTCCTGGCCCGTTCACCTTTCACCCCACAGGGCCCAGGGCACTTTATTTAGCATCCGTGGTTCTTCTGGTCCTTGGCTGGAAGATGCTGCCTGCCGGATACAGGCTGCAGGTAGAACTTGCAGGTAGGAACCGTGCTGGCAACGAAGGCACCCCCACAGAATGGACTGACTGCAGCGCGAGGGCTGAGGGAAGCTCAGGAGGTTTGCAGAGCCTCAATTTAGGCGGCCCTTCGACTGCAGCTGCAATCTGACCACTGTCTCTTCCAACAGCTCTCGTCCAGCCCCGGCACCACACGCGACAGAAAGCTGTGAACTCTTGCCTGAAATGCTGTTAACTGCACACTTGACGAAGAGCGGACGCCTGGCAAGGACACAGGAGCCGTGTTCAGCCACTGCCTGTGGAGGAGATGCTCTGATTGCCACGTTCTCTGTCATGCAGGGAACTCCGCGAGATGACTCCAGACGGAAGGAAGGCTCCTTGAGTAGAAGGTCGGGGAAAACGGGGATTGGATGCCGTTGTGTACCCGAAGCCAGTCCAGTGCGTCCTCTGAGAGGCCGTCTGCCGGACAGTTCAGGCCGTGGGACCTGCGGCGATCTGGGTGCTCACAGGGACAGTTTGAGAGGGTGGGGCCCGGGACACATCACACTGCACAGCTGGCCCGCTGCACTGTCACATCTCTGGGCCAGAGAAGAGGCCTGCAGACAGGGCATCTGCTGGGGATGGCCTGTGGGTGTATCCAGGATGGAGAGCAGAGTCACCTGCGGGCCTCGCAGACGGCGAGGCTTGTGTGTGCCCCCAGGCATGTTCCCGAAGGCCAGGGAAAGACGTTTTTCCCACATCCCCACTTAAATACCTTTAAAAAAATTATATTGGCTTTTTCATCAGGTGCCACCTTTTTTCTCATTCTTTTCCATCTACTTGGTTTGGGCAAACCGTCGGGTCAAGGTGGGCAGGTCACGGTGCGTGAGCTACTCTCTTCTGTATGAATCCCTGATCCAAACGGTGTGACGGGGTCTCAGCGAAGGAAAGCAGCCCTGGGTCAGGGTCCCCAAGACCACCCCCGGGGCAGACGCTCGCTGGCGGGAATCACAGGACTCAGGACACAGTCGTGCTTGGGACTCTGATTTAAGACAGCAAAGGACAGGAAGCAGAACTAGCGAAGGGAAAGGGCACAGGGGCGGGATCTAGGGGACCAGGAGCAAGCGTCCAGAATCTTCTCCTGGGAGTCACGCAGGACAAACGTAATTCCCACAGCATCGAACTGTGACAGCCCGCGGAGACCAAGCGCCCAGGGCTCACCGGGAGGTGGTCACGTAGGCACCTCTGCCTGGGATGGACCAGAATCCCAGACGCCCGGGGGGAAAGCAGGTGTCCACGTCAATGAAATCGCTTGTGCAAACAGTCTGGACACAGCAAGCCACCCTGGTCAGGTGGGGAACAGTGGAAACCCTCTGGAAATCCCAGATCCCAGACGCCAGACAAGGGCCAGCCTGGCTGGCAGACTTTGCAAAGACGGCAGCCTCAGGCCCGGGGCGGGAACCGTCCTGCCCACGCGTGGCTCCCAGAGCAGAGCGTGTTTCAGCCTCTGCTTCGCCTGCAGCCCAAGCCCACGTGCCGGGCAGGGTGAGGAGACACGGAGCCCGATCGCTGGACAGCATCGTCGGCTCGGCCAACCCAGGCCAGCTCTGGACAGTCGGGGGCCCTGTCCACGTCCGCCTTCCATGCACTTGTTAATAAAAGCACAATCTTCTTTTAAGCGCCGACTGTCATCTTGTTTTCTATGGCAGCTAGACGGCAGAAGACACTGCAGGCCCCGCCTCGCCCCGCGATCACGGCCGGCCCCGCTCAGCTCTCACGTTCCCCTCGGCATCCCGAGACTCTGACCCCCAGCCCCACTTCAGCCACACGGGAGATTCTCTCTCTCTCTCTCTCTCTCTCTCTCTCTCCCCTGGTGTCACTCATTCTACCCCAAAACCTAACTGCACTTTGGAAGAAGCAGGAGGGACAGCGGCTTCCCCAGGCTACATTATGAAAAAAATGGTGTTATTAAAAGAATGTTTAAGCAGGACATTTTAGCAGGACAACTAAGACCTGATGCAAAGACTCTGAAGGAAGCAGTGCGAGTGTAGCATCAGGAGAAACGTGGGGAAGCCTGTCAGAGTGGTCGCGCTTTTCATGGATGGGCTCCCCCGGTGCCCAGCAGGGCCAGCCTCGGCCCTTCACGCCATCCGGCTGCCTCCAGGCCCAAAGCTCGGCACCTCCCCTTCTCCCCCTCCCACCAGCCCACAACTAGCCACTTAGTCCCTGATCATTACAAGAACCTCTAACTGAGCTCTGGCCCACCGGCTCGGACCTGCTTACACGCCGTGAGCGAGCTGACAAAAGGCCATTCACACGCACTGGTCCCTCGCCTTCCCCTCCTGTACGTTTTCTAGATCCCCGTGTGGGCAAAGACGATCCTGTGATTTTCTGATCAACAGGGAGACATTTCTGATCTGTAGGCAGGTTGTAGCTGTCAGCATCCAGGACAAGACAGTAACGGAGAGAATTTATGGGGGGACGGAGGTGGCAACGCGGGTGGGCTCGGGGCCAGGAAGGAGGACGCAGCCCCAGGGACCGGCAGCAGCATTTCCGCTGTTACCACTCGGGCTCGGGGGCCAGTGGGGCAGCAGTAACTACCCCAGCCTCTCCACCCTCCATCGGCGAGAACAGAGGATGCAGACTCCCAGGGCACAGGGCAGAACAGGAGGGCGGAGAGGCTGGGTCTGGGACACACCCGGAGGACACCCGTCTCGGAGCCCTCCTGTCCAGATACAAAGACAGGGTCCTGCAGAGAGAGCCCTCCCCCTGCGCTTCTGCTGTCTTCACGATGCCTGAAGGCGCCGCAGCTGGGCCACGAATACAGCAGGGCACCCGGAGGCTGTGCGCTTGGAGTCCGGGCCCCCCCGCCCCGGGGTGGCTGCCTCCAGACTTGCCCCGTCCCCTTCGGGCAGTGTTGCAAGGCTCTGCTTGCATCCGGACCCGACCACTGCACCTGTCGAGTCTGCACTTGAACTTCGGAAACGCTTTGTACTTGGCGACACAGCCCCGTGTATATCCTCTGATTTGAAGTGAGAAAAACGAATGCTGTGCCCTCTCCCTAAAGAAAGAGGTAAGTGAGTCACCCCTGAGAGGCAGCATCACGGGAATCTCCTGACACGCTGCATCGAGGTCCCCCCACCGCCCGCCCCGCTGCTACAGCTCCCGCTGTCCCCAGCCCGCTCCAGGGCCACGTGACTCCGCCCAACTCGGAGCACACTTCCTTCCTGCCGCTCAGGCTGCCAAGACAGTCTTTCCTCCAACTCAGGACCACCCCCTCTTGGAGGTCAAAGACTGCTAAGGTGTCCTAGAAGAGGAAAACTCAATGATTAATAAACACCTAGAGTCAGGGAGCTGTAAATTAAATGACTAATGTAAACAAACTCCGATGATGAAATGCGCCATACACGTGCTAAACGACACGATGCTTCTCACACAGCAGATTTGCAAACGACATGAAAGAATGATAACACTCAGTGCTGGTGAGTTTATAAGGAATAGGGAACTCCATCTATAACCGGTAGGAAGGTCAATTCCTAGCGTGTTTTTGGAAAACCATCTGTCAGAGGCATAATTTAAAAGAATAGAAACATATTCTGACCCATAAATTCCTAGAAATGGATTCTTGAAAATAAAAATCATAAGGATACAGCCACAGGATCTTTATGATAGCCCTGTAGAGGCAAAAAAATGGAATGTCTTTTAATATAACAGTTGAATAAAATTGTGGTCTATAGACAACGTCCTATTTCCACGATATCTCCGTAAAGCTGGGGGAAAATTTTAATTGTGGTGTATCCATACCATGGATTACCATAGAGCAAATTCAAAATAATGAATTAGAAATGTATATATTGGCATGAAAAATGTTCATGACACACTTTTGAGTAAAACAAGTTACAGAAATAGATACACACAGGGCACGTTTCCATTTTTACTAAACCAACTGACAAAACACAAAAAGGCCTCAAGGTGGGCATAGAGGCATTTGTGCTTGATGCCACAGCCGGGAGAAAGGCGTGCGGGAGCCACCTGCGTTACCTGGGCCGGGGGGAGAGTGATGTGAGAAGAATCTAGAGAGGAGAGCTAAGGAGAAATAAAACTATGCAGGAATGCAGGAAGTGCTGTTCTTCGTGGACAGTGGCAGGCCTCTCCCTGCGGTGATGGGCAAAGGCTTCAACCCTCTGCCAGCATGACTGTCCGGGCCATTAGTCCGTCCGGACGAGCTGGGAGCGGAGGCCCCCGTGTGGACACCCCTGCCCCCTAGATGCCCTGGTCCTTCTGCTGCAGACAAAGGCGTTTGCTCCCTCACTTTGGACAGGCAGGAATCTTCCAGCCCAGCAGGAGGGGGAAGCAGGGGAAGCACACGCTCCACAAACATCTTGAATTTTTAAAGGAACCTACAGACCCGGTGCTCTGTGCCCATGAGCAAAGGATGTCTACTGTTACAGACTCCGGCACTCTGTCTGCACACGGCTCACAGGCCAGGAGGGGGGCTGTCCAAGGTCTCCTGTTTCAGACCCAGACATCAAAGAGGAATCCCACCCCCCCACACACACAAGCACACTTCCTCTGGCTCTCTCTGCGTCTCCGGCTGCCCCTCTCCCTCCCTCTCCCTCTCTCCCCATTTGTCTCCCTCCCCTCACTGCCTTCAGGAGGACTCACGACTCGGGCTGGTGTACAATCACCTGGATAACAACCACAGCAGCACTTACTCACACCCTTGTCCCCAAACCTGTCTGCAAGGTGGGTACTACTGTTAAACCCATTCGTCATCCAGGGAAACTGAGGCACAGAAACATGCAATCAACAAATGTCTGCTAAGCTCCTACAATGCACCAGGCGCTACTGCAGGAAGCAGTGACCCAGACAGACAGAGGCTAAGGAACTGCTCACCCCAGTTGACACAGGGCGGAGCTGGGGCTGGCGGGAAGCCGTGAGTGTCCTGAGACCTGGCCAGCACGGAGCCCTGGGGCCCCTTCCCAAGAACAGCGAAGCTCTCCTCCCTCGCATCTCTATCAAGCAGGGAGCTTGACTGGGCAGGAAAACGGATCCAAAGAAGAAGCAGCGAAGGAAAGGCAGCTTTATTCTCCAGCACAGAAGCCACAGAGAGCTCGGCCAAAGCCCTCTCCACTGAGGACCGCTTGTATGGACGGCTGGTCCGCGGACACGGTGTCGGCCGCCAGCCTGAAGCTGGGGTGCCGGGACCCCATTCGTCCTCATGGAGCCCACCGCATCCCACTGCCAAGATGCTGCGTCCCATCTCCTAATATTTTAGAACCTCCAACCTCATACCTCAGGGCCAATTGTTCTGAGCCCTTCCTGGGGACCACACCTGGCGCTCAGACCTTACCAGTCTTATTGCATTTAACCCTCACAAACAAACAGCTCCCCTGAGATAAGTGCTACAGCTCCCATCCTGGTTAAACACACGGTGATGGGTAGGTTTATGGAAATTAAAACACAGGCCCACATCCAATAGCTGGTAGGTGATGGAGCCAGGATTTAAGCCCAGGTCTGTCTGCAACCAAATGGCATAGCTGTCTTCCCTAGACTACATTTCTTTTCCCCTAGCAAACGCTGCCCTAGGACGTGAGCTGGGAGTTCCACAAGAGCTCTGGTCTACAATATATCCAGCTCTAAGCACACGCCAGTTGCTTCTCTCGGCAGAAATGACAAATAGATTTCATCTCACATCAACTTTCTTTAACGCCGTTATTTAGTGGCTTTGAGAAGGGTTTAGAGGCTGTGACCAGGCTCGGCAGGAAAGAGCACCACAGAGAACCAGCAGTATATGCTATGGGCAAGAGGTTGGGGAGTATTGTACGTGTTGGTTAGGATAACTTAGCTTTCAAAGAGCCACGAGAAGGGCTTCAGGTAGGGTTGGATCAAGTGGCCTGGATGACACAGCTCAGCTGCTTTCCAGCGTCTGGGCTGCCTTCCCCAGGGATGGCTTCAATACCTAATTCTGATTCCAGGCTAGGTGCTAATAGGTCCAGGTGTTTTAAGCATTCTTACCTGCTGGCGCAAAAAGGAGAATATCTTTATCACAGCACGGCAATCACATTCCCCAGAGGCACTCCGATTGGACTAGCTGAGGCCACACACAGGGATCTGAAAGTGGCCGGAGAGACAGAATGCACCCACCACTGGCAAGGTCCCACGCTCCAAGCCTAGAGTCAGGGGTAGAGTCAGCTTCCTCCCAGCCTCGGGAATCGAGAAACTAGAGGGAGTGATGGAAAGGGGAGTGGAGTTGGATAGGCAGTCAACAAACCTCCACTCTGCCACGTACGTATGTGACATCACTCCCCAGAGGCTCGGTCCTCCCTCCCAGGAGAGCACAGGTGTGAGCCGGAATACCTCCTTTCCCCTTTGCATGAAATGCAGACCTAGGAGGCTCCTCTCCCACTCTGGTTAGATGCTCTCTTTTTCCACGAATCCACCTCCGCAGAGGTAAAGGAAGGATCTTCTAATGTCCCTCCAATAATTGATCTCTATATTAAAGACCATAACCAGGGCCCGGCCCGTGGAGCGAGATGAAACACCCTACAATACATCCAGCTTCCATACCTTCTCTTAAAAGGGTAACTACCACGTGTAACATTTCAACCCCATTTTCTCTGAGAAGGCCTTTTTGTGTTGATTAAACCAGAGTGAATGTAATGAAGGGGAAGCATTGAGTGCCGAGTACACAGGAGGCATGAATGACTATTTAGACAATATATGAAGCCCCATCACTGATACGGTTACGGACAAACTGCCAACTCGAGGCCTGGAGAACATCATTAACACTTATCTGCAAAATTGCTTTGGTCCTCCAGGAGCTTCTTATGAGAGTTACACTTCTGAAATATCTCAGAGCTCTTAAAAAAAGCCAAAAAACCAGAAACCTGCAAATCAGTTGATTCATGCAAATTTTTCTAACCCTTGAACACCATCTCCAAGTTGCCCACACAACTAAGCTATTCCTGGTCTGCCGAAATTAATTCAGGTACCTCCTGTTAATTCAGAGCTTGGTCCATCTGAAGACCTCAGAGGACAGAGGCACTCGCTGTGAGTGTCAGAGCAGAGATACTCAATCTCCTTGCTGAAAGGGCCAGGACCCCCCTCTGTTCCTTCACTGAGCCTCCAGCTGAAACAAGAGCCAGACCACCGCCCCTGAAAGAGAGGCATCGGGAGGGAGGCTTACCCTCCATCCCCACCTGGCTGTGGAACATGACGGAACTGCCCCCTTTGAAGCCAAGAGCCCAGTTTCTTACTCAGTGCCTTTCCCCACTGGTGTAATTGCCATGAGAGGATAAAAAGAATTCCACATTGACTCTACTGAAAAGGTTAACCTTTGACCTTTTATTTTTAACATCTTTATTGGAGTATAATTGCTTTACAATGGTGTGTTAGTTTCTGCTGCATAACAAAGTGAATCAGCTATACATATACATATATCCCCATGTCCCCTCCCTCTTATGTCTCCCTCCCACCCTTCCTATCCCACCCCTCTAGGCGGTCACAGAGCACGGAGCTGATCTCCCTGTGCTACGCGGCTGCTTCCCACTAGCTATCTATTTTACGTTTGGTAGTGTATATATGTCCATGCCACTCTCTCACTTTGTCCCAGCTTACCCTTCCCCCTTCCCGTGTCCTCAAGTCCATTCTCTACGTCTGCGACTTTATTCCTGTCCTGCCCCTAGGTTCTTCAGAGCCTTTTCTTTTTAATTCCATATATATGTGTTAGCATACGGTATTTGTTTTTCTCTTTCTGACTTACTTCGCTCTGTATGACAGACTCTAGGTCCATCCACTTCACTACAAATAACTCAGTTTCATTCCTTTTTATGGCTGAGTAATATCCCATTGTATATATGTGCCACATCTTCTTTATCCATTCATCTGTTGATGGGCACTTAGGTTGCTTCCACGTCCTGGCTACTGTAAATAGTGCTGCAGTGAACACTGTGGTCCATGACTCTTTCTGAATTATTAACCTTTGACCTTTCACCTTGGATTCATTCACCTGGCCACTGCTTTCCACTCCGCCAGACCCCACACAGGATGGTCCTTCATGGAACCCATGGTGTTTTCAGGGACAGACCTGTCAGGCATTTCATTAGTCTCTGAATTATAAACCATAGAATCATAACTGTTTTAATATTCTCTCTCAGTATGTTTTTCAACGAGAAAGGCTCTGCTTGGCACTAAAATGTATCTTTTCATACCTCTGTGATACTTGGTTATCTCCCTTTCGGCGTAGGTGCTACAGGCATCAAGTCTGAAGACTTAGGTAGTCCCCGGAATCCAGCTGGATTTGAACAGCAGTGCTGTTTTCCTGGTATGTGACTACTTCTAGCTTCTATTTCTAGAAGGATTTTCCACTTAATCTAGTGATATAAAGGTTTTTTCAAATAGATTTACCCAGTATATTAATTTAAAGAGATATAATATTATTATAAGTAATAGTAAAGTTCTAAAGCAGATAGGGCAAAAATCAGGAGGGTGGTGATTCTCCCAGATAAATATTTATGAAACTAACGAACACAGTTCTCTCTCTTCCAAACCCGCAGGTTTCCAACTCCCTTGTCTAATGCTCCACAATGTTTGCCCTCACCTTCTGCCTGGGCTGGCTGGCTATCACTTTCATGAGCCCACATCATCTTCTCACAATATCAGGTCCATGGAGTGGCTAGTTCACGTCTTACTCGTTCCTAAGTCTCCCACAGCACACGAGCAACGGCTACAGTCTCACGAGCTGAGTCTTCCCTCTGCCTCTGTGAGTCCAGCCTCTCTCCCAGGGCTTTCGGTGTTCGTGCTCCAGAAAGCCCTCCTCGATCACCCTGGCCCGTGATGTCCTTGCCTCTATGCAGAATCTGCTTTGCTTTGCACTGCATCCATTCCCCATTCTCCTAGTTCTAACGTTCCAAGTTGTCTCCGGGAAATTATCGTTCTCTTATCCAAGCCAGAGTGGGCGCGTGATCCAGACCCAGAGAAAGTGCCTCAGCAAAGTAACTGTTAAGAGACAGATGATGCCTCAGGTGATGGCCAAGTTGGTCCCATCAGAGACAATCTTGGGACTTCTGCTGAGCTATGAGAAAGAAGCAGGACCCTTTCTTCCTGCTTAGGTAGCTAGGAAAAGAGAAGGTTAGTCTAGAGCTGCTGGTGGCCACTGTGTGGAAAGAGCCTGCTGAGGTGAAGCTGGTGTGGAAGAAGGTGGGTTGGGAAATGGAAAGAGACTAAATCCTGATGACATTGCTTCAGCCCCTGGATCCATCCTTGCCTGAAGTCCTTCTCTCAATAAATATCCTGTTCGCTTAAGCCAGACTGAGTTGACTATTCATGAACTTGAAACAAAAAAATCTGTGACTGATACACCAACATTTGAATCTCAGAAGTCCATCTTCTCTGTACTAACCATCTGAATAGAGAAAGATACTGTATCTCTGTGTCTTCACACTGCCTTCTTACAAAGATACCAACTCACTGGATTTAGGGCTCACCCTAATCCAGTATGACCTCATCTTAACTTACATCTTCATTACATCGGCCAGGACTCTATTTCCGAATAAGGTTATATTCACAGGTAACAGGGGTTAGGATTGGAACATATCTTTTGTGGGGACTAAATTCAACCCATTACAGCTACCACCTTGCAACTCCTGAAAGGCAATTTCAAGGTAAAGGAGAGAGAGAAACGAGCTGGATATATTTGTGATAAAACATCTAGCCTCACCTCAGTCAGATTACATCTGGACTTGCCCTAAAATATCTTTTCTTATTTAAGCTAATTCAAACAGATTTTCTATTATTTTTAACAAAACACGTTGTAACTAAAACAGGTATGGAGTTTCCCAAGTAACTGATCTCATGAGGGTAGGATGGTCTCCCCAAAGCAGGACAGGTTTCTGGGCAAATTGACCAAAGGACTCAAAAATCTTCTCACCCTCTCCTATTGGTAAAGACAAAAAGATCGGTTCCTCTTCATTCTCAGGTTTTTTTTCTCCCTCCTTCAACTTTCCTGGTATGGGCTTGTTCAGCGGGCGGGGAAGGATTCCCACTCTATCATCGCAACGGGCCGTGTCGCCTCCTTTCTACCTGGCGCTACCTGCTCCCAGGGGCCTTGCACTTTTTCATACCGCGTGGCCACGTCTGAACAATCATGCTGGCAGCCGATGGGATTTCAAATAGAAATTCAGGTAAAATGCCTCTTCAAAAGCGTTGAGATAGGAATTTTTTTATAGCTTTGTAATGTAAATAACCTTGAAGCCAAAATTCCAGCAACAGAAGCAAATGTAAGACTGCACATGAGAAGGACGGAAAAGAGAGCTTTCAGTCATATTCAATTGTACAGTGATCTTGCTAATAATGCAAGGCGCACAGCCCATCTAGAAAGAGAAGGAGGGAGGGAAGGAGGCAAGGAGGCAAGGAGGGAAGGAGGCAAGGAGGCAAGGAGGCAAGGAGGCAAGGAGGGAAGGAAGGAAGGAAGTTAGTTTGAACCTCCAGCCCAGACTTTGATCAGAGATAGGTCTTTGTCTAAAAGCCAGAAATTAACACCTCTCTTGCCGTTGAAGTTTCTGTGTTTTAAAAAAAAAAAAATTACTCTGTAAGAAATTACCTTCAAATTATGGCATCAAATTGGAAAAACTGGAAAAACCACGTTTTTCTAGCATGTTGGTGTTCATTCAGTCATTTCATGATGCATTCAATCAATTATTCAACAAATATATGTGCTTGCTGTGTGTCAGGGAAACATCCTGGGTGCCGGAACCCTGAAAAAATAAGGCAAATTCCCTGCCCTCATGAAGCCTCTATTGAAGTGGGTCACACAGTCCACAGACAAGCAAATAAATAAACTCGGTGTCAGGGGGTGTGGAGGCTGTAAGATAATTTCTTCACAAAACCAATGGCTGCAGCTCATTATCGAGAACTTTTCTTCCCTCATCTCTTCCAGGACGGAAATCGGGATGCCCTTTACCTGCCCTGTCATGATTGATTTCTCAGTTCCTTGGGAAACAGACCCTTCAAATTCAAAGAAACCTAAAACTGCCCCGTTTACAGAGTGGAGCTTCTGCCTGCGAGTTACCGGTCCTAATCAAACAGGGAACTAAAGCAAGTCGAGATTTTAGAAGCCACAGTTCTGGATTAACAGCCTGGGATATTTTTATCTGAATATCCGCTACTTTCCACAGTGACTGACTCACATGTAGCCTTAATCTGACAAAGCCATGTCGTCATGGGAACCAGACCTGGTCCATGGCCACAGGTTAAAAATTAAGCTCCACCTGTGATAATGTGCCCTTCTCAACCTCCTCTCGGAACCCAAAGCCCTTCCATTTACTCCGGGCAGCTGGCCACCCTCTGTTGATAGCGTCTGCCAGTGGCAAAGGCTCTGTTGCCTGGTTACTAACTGGTGACGGGGACAAACCCTGGCTGGATCGCAGCAGGTCAAAGACGCCTGAAGGCTGGGCGTGCTGACTGGAGAGTGTCCGTGAGGATGTGGCCCTGCAGCCAGCACACTGTCCTTGGCCCTTTGTACTCGGGAGCCAACATGAGGCCACGTGGGGCAGGACCCTCGTCCCAGGAGGCTCGTGCAAGTATGAAGGATCCCACTCGCGGCTGCCCACAGCGCGGCAGTGTTTCCCTGGGCTGCGCTCCCTGGCACCAGGATTCGACGCAGGAAAGAAGGAAGCAAGAGGCTCCTGGATCCGGAGAGCAGCCGGGCGCACAGGCCAGCGGAGGCTGCGCTCACGCTGCTTCCAGCCAAAGCGCCCGGCTTCACTTTGAACGTGGTCTGGTGAGAATGGCAAGCATGGCGTCCAGCCCCCTCCAGCCACAGGATGAGAGACCCGGACCAGAAAGTGTCCTGACTTTAAGTCTTGAGCAGAGACACCCAAACACCAAAACCAGTGTCTGCAGCAGATTCGTTCCTCTGGGGTCATTCTGAGGGATCAGCCATTGATACCCACTCCCCAGATTGCCAAGTCCTCTCCTTCCTGTTGACTCTTCTAGAAGGTGCCTGGTTTTGAGACTGCCAGGATTAGGTTGTGCTGTTTGCACCCAGAGACCTTGTGTCTACTTGCCGGGGCTGCTGTAACGAAGCACCGCAAACCGGGCGGCTAAAAACACAGGCTTGTGTGTCTCACAGTTCTGGGAGCTGGAAGTCTGAGACCAAGGTGCGCCTCCTGAGGCCGCGCAAGGGGGTCTGTCCCTGCCCCTCCCCCAGGTCCTGGCCGTCCGCTGGCAGCACCCCTCGGCTTGTAGAAGCATCAGCCCACCTCTGCTTCTGCTGCACACGGTGTTCTCCCTGTGTGCGCTGTCTGTGTCCAAATTTCCCATTTTATAAGGACGTCCGTCCTACTGGATTAGGGCCCACCCTGATGACCTCCTTTTGACTTCATTACCTCTGTAAAGACCCCTTCTCAAAGAAAGCCACGTTTTCAGGTACTGGGGCTCAGACCTCTAGCATTTGGAGGGGGGAACACAATTCAACCCATAATAGATCTCTGAGTGATCCAGACTGGACCACCCCATACAGCCATGGCGAGCACGTGGGAGCCCACAAACCTGGATCCCGGGGTGAGGCCGGGACCCTGTGAGTGCTCTATGGAACAGGTATGTTAGCCACGGGCAGGTGAGCAACGTGCCTGGTGACCTGGCTGGGTGGAGAGGGCTGCAAAAGCCAAGCACACCTCTGTAGGGAGGACAAGGTGGTCTCCTGGTGAAGGATGAGTGCGTTTTGTACCCCAGTCTCCCAGGGAGCGTGGTCACGCTTATAGGGGAGGTAACCTTAGCTGAACTTGAAAACTCTTGATCCTGATCACAAGGGTTCAGGAAACGGGTCCTCGGAAACAAGAGCATCGAGCTGGTAGAATGTGGGTGGATCCTCTCCGTGAGTGAGAAGCATGGGGCCCAAGAAATGATGATACCAAGTTCTGCTGCCTTTTGAGCCTAATTGTAGAGATGCCAAGTCAATGGGGGGAAAGCCCCAGGCCTGTGAACCCTAAATGCATGGTTAAGGGACTCTGGAGAAAACTGAAGCCAACACACAGGAAGCTGGCTCAGAAACCCCAAACAGAGCTTGAGGTCCTGGATCAAGCCATTCCTGAAGTCAGAATCTACACCCTCTTCGATTAACTTCTCTTTGTGCTTAAGCTAGTTTGAGCTGGCTTTCTGTCATCTGCAAGCTAAAGGGCCCTGGCACACATGACAGCGTAGTGCGTCGCGGGCACCAAAATCCTTTCCGAGAGCACAGCCACGCCAGCAGCCGCACTTCTCTTTCTGCAGGGCAAAAGGAGCACGTCAGCTACATTCCAGGGTCTGGGTTTGCCAAGACGGCAGAGTGAAACAGACGCTATCAAGACCCGTCTACTGTAGCTGAGAGTCTGAGCTTCACAGCGTTTCGGAAACCCTTGCCAAACACCTTTGCACTCTCTTGATTTTTACTGCCCTTGCAGGCCCAGGACGGCACTAACGATCATGTGACTATAATTGGCCCTGAACTTCCACAGCAACAGAGCCCTTTCCATTTTGGCTCGCCTACTTAAAAAAAAGGAAACAAACAAAATGAAATTTAAAATACATAACTGCCTTAGTCATGAAGAGTAATTACATTAAGAGCCATTTTAACTAGACATTTCCACCCAAATGACATTACGCTGAGACAGTCTGTCCTGAGGTCCCAACCGAAAGCGAGACCCCGGAACCTGCAGGAAGTACAGTCTAGCGGTAGTCTTCAGTTTGGTCCTGGAGCCCAGGAACCCCCTGCAGCTCACAAGGTTGCATTCTCTGAGGTTGGAGGAAACTTGTTTTCCGCAAATATCACAGGTTTTGCCATTTTTGCGTCCCACCTAATAACTGCCCCTTTTTCCTTAAACAAGCATGTGTGTCTTATGGACATGATGATATTGAAAAAGGGAAATTTTATCTCATTGTGGTTTTGATCTGCATTTCCTTGATGAGCAGTGATGCTGAGCATGTTTTCATGTGCCCGTTGGACGTCTGTATGTCTTTTTTGGAAAAATGTCTATTCAGGTCCTCTGCCCAGCTTTTAAGATTGTTTTGTTACTGAGCTGCCTGAGTTCTTTATACATTTTGGATATTTACTCGCATTACGTATATGTTTCGCAAATACATCTTCCCATTCGGCACGCTGCCTTTCGGGCTTGAGGACGGTCTCCTTTACTGCGCAGAGGCTTTTAGTTTGACGTAGTCCCAGTTGTTTATTCTAGTTCTTGCTGCCCTTGCCTGTGGAGTGAGGTCCACAAAAACATCGCTAAGACTGATAGTAGAGAGGGTTCCACCTGTGTTTTCTTCTAGGAATTTCATGGTTTCAGGTCTTACATTCAAGTCTTTAATCCATTTTGAGTTAATTTTTATGTATAGAAAAAGAGACAGTGGTCTATTTTCACTCTTTTGCTCGCAGCTGTCCAGTTTCACACCTGTCGTAATGGCCATCATCAAAAAGACCAGAAATAACAAATGCTGGAGAGGATGTGGAGAAAAGGGAGCCCTTGTTCACTGTTGGTGGGAATGTAAATTGGTGCAGCCACTAGGGAAAACGGTATGGAGATTCCTCAAAAAATTAACAATAGAACTATCATATGACCCAGCTATCTCACTTCTGGGTATTTATTCAAAGAACGTGGAAACACGAATCTAAAAAGATGCACGCACCCCCATGTTCACTGCAGCATTATTTACAATAGCCAAGGTATGAAAACAACCTAAGTGTCCATCAACAGAGGAATGGATGAAAAAGATGTGGTACAGGTACACAATGGAATATTACTCAGCCATTAGAAAAAAAGAATGAAATCCTGCCGTTTGTGGCAACATGGATGGACCTTGAGGGCATTATGCTGAGTGAAATACGTCAAATGGAGAAAGACAAACACCGTATCATTTCACTCATATGTGGGGGAAAAAAAAAAAAGAACAAACAGTAAAACAGAAACAAACTCGTAAGTACAGAGATCAGATTAGTGGTTACCAGAGGGGAAGGGGGTCTAGCGGGAGGGTGAAATGAGTGAAGAAGGGGGTCAACTATACGTTGAAGGATGGTAACTACTCAGTGGTGGTCACTCTGTAGTGTGTACAGCTGCCAAACTATAATGCCATACGCCTGAAACTTACATAATAAAAAAAGACTGAAAAATACATTGGTCGACTGTGAAATAATTAACCTAATAAAGATGAAAGGTACAGATTTATTTCTTGAGAAAAGAGAAACTTTATATTACTACCATGAAAACACTGGTTAATGTGTACTTATAATTTTTTAATAAAGAATTCTATTTTTTCCCAGTAACACTATGACTGTATCTGGGCTTGGGTGACTGTGTTTGTCTATTTGGTTACCTGTAGAACACTCTGGAAATATCGGGCTGGCCGACAGATTTAGGCTATGCCTTCCCCAGGCTGACGGTCACAAAATTCTCCACAGAAGCAGAGAAGACAAAATTTCTCTCTCTCTGACCCTACTCAGGGCTTGGATGGAATGTCTGTTCCATCAGCTCAGGGCATTGAGTGAACAGTCAGCCGACTCCAGGACACAGGAGTGATACAACTTATTTAAGAGGTGGAGTAAACAAACAGACGGGGTGGCCCAAGTGCCAAGTGCATGGTGGGTCCATTTCCTCCCAGCGTCAGTGACCCCCGGTATCAGCAAATATTGACTGAACGCCTATAATGTACAAAGTCAGGCTGTTACACACACACACACACACACACACACACACACAGATGTGTAGGAAAAAGGTCCGGAAAGACCAAACTGACGACACTGGTGAGACTGGTGAAAGGGAGAGCGTCAAAGACGCTTGAGTTTTTACAAACTGAATATATCAATTTCCTGACTGAGTCATGGAAAATGAACTTTAAAAGTCACAGAGCAGTATGTGTAGGTACTTGGATACATATATCAATGTATACATCCCACTTTTGTACATGCATAGATAACTATATATTAAGACATTATGTCTGCATGTAAATTTGTGTGCGCATGGGAAAGGGTCTGGAAATTCTGAAAGGAAACACCTAACTGTTAATAGTGATTATTGATGGGGACCAGGGATGGGAAAGTTATACAGGAGACTTTAACCTTTTACTTTATACACCTCTTTAAGATGTGAGCTCAAGGAACATCTCTTGTCCTTGAAATATGACAAAGGAAAACGATTTTAAAGAGGTTTCCGCACATTCACAACCTCTATGAAAGTGTTGCTGATGACATAATTGCTCCAACTTGGGTCTAGGAACAAACAGTTTAATGTTTTCATTACACAAAGGGGCCCTGGCCCCTGTTTAAAAGAATGGACACCGTCCTACTGAAAATAATGATCACGACAGATTTAGATGTGTGCTGCCCTCGGCAAACTTAAACCTCAGTGACTGACCGTCAAGGTGTGCTGAAGGAAATGTTAACGTCCTCCACACTGAAGGTGCCCTCAAGAGCCTTCTCCTCTGAGTCAAACATGCAGCGCCCTCTGAGACTCGCTGGCTAGACCTCCTGTTTCGATAAGTCACAGGGATCTGTATTCTAATTGCTTTCCCTTCGCAGTGAAATAATTCAAACATTCCATCCCCTTCCAAAGTGAGAACAAGAGCTAAATTTAAATGCAATAACGTAATGGTGCATCTGCAATTCCAAGCAGCCAACGATCTATCAAAAAAAAAGATCAGCCCGTTCCAAATATAGGAGAGATTCACACACATGCACATCACCCCTCTCTGTAGCTTCCAACCCCAGAACCACCAAATTTAAAAACCTAAAGTAATAAGCTCCCAAAATAACCTGCCTGCTACCCCTAAAAGAAGAGAGTAACTTCTAGGTCCCCCAGGCCAGGTAGAATAAATGAACTTGAAAAAATTACACACAAATAATAACCCGCATCACTCAACTGAGACGTATCCTCTTTGAACGTGTTCTTAATGACACAATTTGTCTGCTGAGGGCGTGCAGATAAACGCCTCTTCTTATAAATGATATCCACTGAAGAAACAGGTAGTGTTAGATTGATCATGATGAAAGATAAAGGGTTTGGAATATTATCCAGGCATCTCCCCACCTCCAAGGACCCTGCCTTTACTAACTAAATGTTGGCGAGTTTTTGGCTCTATAGTGATGGCAAACGGAGGGTTACCAAGTGTATATCCTACATGTGAAACAGCTTAGTCTCCCATACAGACTCTTTCTGCTTTCTGCCAGGGAAAATGAACACAGAAAATAGAACTCACAGGACTGGGTGTGAATGTAAGTCTAACAAACACATCCTGGCTGGGGCCATTCCCACCACCACCATCACCATCACCTTCGCCATCACCATGTCTAGCATCAGCACCTGTATCATCCCCACTAACCCCTACCACCGTGTTTACTGTGTTCAGACCAAGGCTCCCCCCAGGAACCCTCAAGCCTGAACCCCACATAAAGGAATCATCGAGCCAGCCCAGATCTCTCTCCTGCACTGTGGACCTGCCCATCTAACTGCTGCTTTCCTCCCCAATCCCCCACCTGCCCCGTGTTTAGGTGTAACTCAAACTCAAAACAGAGTTTCAGCACAAAACTGAATCTGAATGTATCTTCCCACAAATCTAATTCTCTTTCAGTCTTTCTCATCGTAGGAAATGGCTCTCCCCCTGCACCCTCTTGTCCACATCAAAGTTCTGGACGCCACGCTTGTGACCTCTCACTCTTCGTCCGCCCCGGTCCATCACAATGACTGGCAGACTGTACTGCCCAAGTTCATCTGCAATGTCTCCGGTGACCTTCACTTCTGCCACCAATACCCTGATCCAAGCCACCGTGGCCGCTCGTTGGGCTACCTGGTGGCCTCCTAATTCTCCTTGCTACCACACTTGCTTCCATCTCCACTCAGAATTTGGGGTGATACTTTTAGGAGGCAAATGTTGATCAAATGTCACTTTCCTATGCAAAATCGGTCACTACTGGCTGGCCAGTGTTCTTAAGACCTAAAACCTATACCTTACACAGCGTCTAAGGTCCTGAATGGGCTGCCCCTCCCCACCTCTTCCCCATCTGCGTCCAGACGAACACTTTTCACGCATCAAGCTCTATCTTGCCTCAGGACCTTTGCACTGCCATTCCCCCACGACACTGCTGTCTCCACAGGAGCACAGACGTTTGCTCTGGTCACTGTTCTGACCTCCCCACCTAGATGACATACAGTTGGCCTTGATAAACATGTCTTGAAGAGACCCTTAAACAATGAAAAAACGGACACAGCCCTGAATGATGCAGTGGGTAGAGCCTCAGATGGAAGAAAGGACAACTCAACACAAAGTTCCACTGCTGGGTTCCAGGTGTCAGGACACAGAGTGGGAAGTTCCCAAGTGGGCCTTCCAAAGGTTGGGTCTGAGCAAAGGTGTCTTCTGGACCCACAGGCTGCAGGTATGATGGGTCATTTCTCGACTATAGGAAGAAGGGTATAACCTTCTATCACAAAGAATGGCTTATGCGTGGGCTTTTCTGCCTCTTTCACCTTCCTCTGTGCCTAAGACACAGGCAGAGTCAAGGAATACGCTCTTACTTTCTAGTTCATAATGTTGAGGGCTAAGTAAGTGACACAGCTGAGACTTAGCTCGTGGTCTTCCCAGCCTGACACTTTCCTTCCCTTCACCCAAATGTCCTGGTGTAGAATAACACAAAAATATGCACACACCCTGGCACTAAGCTTTCACGACTCTCTGAGTAGAGTTCCACATTCCTGAATGTGACAAGATAAACTGTGTGTAGGGCTAATTACCCCTCTTTGTATAATGGTGACATGCCACCAGCTGATGACAAGAGGGACAGAATGGAGACCCAAGTCAACATCCAGGCTTGCTCTATGCGTTCCCTTAACTATAGCAATGTGACGGATGCCAGAGGATTATAAGAAGTGTTACTGTAGGTCAAATTAATGAATAAAAATCAACATAAAAACCAACGAGCACGCTGCATGCAGCAAACTCTTGGGAAATTTCCATCTTTCTGCCAAATATTAAAAACAGAAATTCCCATATTTCAGCAGACCTTCAGGTTGACATAAACAATAAAAAAACAGAAGTTATTCTACTTATTTTGTTAATAAAATGTCTTTAAACTTCGTAGAACTGCAGAATAAGATGATATGTTGAATTATCTTAGGTTTCATCCAAAAGCTCGAAAGTGTCTCAGGTTCAAAGTAAGCAGCCTGGGCAAGTGGAAGAACTAACAGCAAGCTGGGCTTTAGCTTGGAATTTGGAACCAGAAAAACAGTGCATAGGACGAAAATTCAGTTTATTTCAACACAGCCAACATCTGCTGAGCACCTACGAAGGTCCTGGCGGCTGTCAGACCCAAACATCGGTAAGACTGGGTCCTTCCAGGACCCACAGTCTGACAGGGGAGGCTGGAACATGCGTGTGTGATTTGAATTCAAGCTAGACTTTAATAAGATTTAGAATGATGTGCAAAGGAGATGTGAGGGGAAGGTGTCTACACAGGAGACTGGAGGTTTATTTCCTGGACGTAGTGAATGGCAGAGCTCAGGACGAAGAGGCAGCAGGAAGAGCTCACAGCAGTGGAGTGCTGTGAAAACAGAGAAATTAACAAAGGCTGCCTGTGGAGACCCCACCCCAGCCCCGATGCGTGGCGGAAGTAGTTGGGCATTTCCCCACACGACCCTCAAGCCGCGCAGGAGATTGGAAATATCACCCAAGGGCAAAGACCTCCATATGGTGACACTGGGAACTTCCATGACAAATGTCTGGTTCCCTGCAACTACCCTGGAGTGAGCCCACCACTGACAAGCCCCACAGACGTCCACCAGGTCGTCACGATCTTACTCTAAAACTGAACAACAAACGAAGCCATGAAAACGCAGGGTGGTCTCTATACACCATCAGGTGGGCCAAATGGAAAGCGATTCAAAGCACAGAGATCTCCAGTGAGAATCCCACCGGCAGAAGCACTGCATCTGTGTTGACCAACTCCTCTTAATGCAAATCCCCCAAGACCTTCCAACGAGGTCTCTCTAAGAGAAATGGTTAAAGATGACATAAAAAAAAAAAAAAAGAATACAAGAAACCATGAAAACTTGCAAGTTGTGCGAATATTTCCTAATTCTGTGAAAGAGAAAAAATAAGTGGGACAATAACTCCTAGCTTCTCGATGCGTTTAGTGAATTTGGGTGCTCTCTGCATAGATTAAGCAGATTCACCTCTTCCCTTCCTTCATTTTTCTGGGCTCTGGGATCATGCATCTTCAACCACCTTTCTGCTCTCTGCCCCTTTTCCCCAGCCCACTCCTAACAGGGGCTAAGCAGCTACAACGTTGCTCCCTTTCACCAAGCTGACTGGAGAGCTTGTTAATATAGCACAAAAAAACCCTCTGCATGCTTACATGTGAAGTATGATTATTATTAATTCAAAAGTGGTCCGGCAAGATAATGCCTTTGAGGGGATGCACAGAACCAACTCTAATGAGTCTGAAGTAAAACGATGTACGGCTCGACTATCACTTCATACAGAGTTTTAATTAACAGAACTGTTGGGGCAAATAGGGAAAGAAAAGCAATGATTTATTAATGCACAATTTACTGCTGCTATCAAGTGCCAAGCAACTGAAAACACTGCTCACCTGCTTTGCCCTATAAACATGTCCATCACGGAGCACGGAATAAATCCTTCTGCCATGAGGGAAAATCCCGTTCTAGCTACTTAATGTTCAGAATACACTCCATTCATTTCATCTACCCATTTAATACCAGAGTAAATAGAAAAGATAGAATAGAATCCACTGGCCTTCTTAGAAAACAAACTTATGGTCACCAAAGGAGAAAGGTGGGGCGGGGAGAGATAAGTTAGGAATTTGGGATTAACATGTACACACTACCATAAATAAAACAGATAATCTGCAGGGACCTACTGTAGAGCACAGGGAACTCTGCTCAATACTCTGTAACAACCTATATGGGAAAAGATTTTGAAGAAGAACAGATACATGTATATGTATAACTGAATCACTTTGCTGTACACCTGAAACTAACACGACATTGTAAACCAACTATATTTCAATATGAAATAAAAAATACATACATATATACATACAATACACAGGATACACACACACACACAAAGAATCCACTAGTGTAACAGCCAGCACATGCTTCCTGACATTTTCACACATATTATTTCAACAAATATTGCACTTACATGATATAAAAATACTACAATGACATTCATTCTCTAGTTATATTCATTACCTGAAAACTTCACAGTGTCAAACCCAGTCTCACAAGCTGGGCTTAAAGAATTGGCCAATGCTGTCCCCAAACTGAACACAGAACAAAGGTAGAAACGTCCACCGGAGACACTGCAACTCGAAATACGTGCTGTTTGTAACGCCCACCGTGTGATGCTCAAATGAGCAAAAGCAAATGGTCTCCCCTGGAGCAGAGCTTCCCTGAGCAAGTGAGGTTCGGCGGACAAATAAGGAGCGCTCCACACTTCAGCAAACGGAACAGCTGTCTTTGTCCTGAGGGACAGTATATTTATTCTGAGTGTCCTGTTCACAATTTACCCAATGAACTGACCCTTGGTGCAAAGGATCCTTGCAGCCCTGACGCTGGCCTGGGGACAGATTGGGAAGTAAATGAGTACAGGGTAGCAACAGGGATCGAAGCCACAAGTAAGACCCAAAGGCTTTGAAACCGGGAAGGAGCACCGTCTCCGAGGCTGCAGAATAGCTCTACCTGGGTCTCGGAGCGGAAGGGCAGTTCTCCAGTCTTGAGCCAGCCCAATCCGGGAGGGTGACTTTCCTGCCTCTGCGAATAAGCCGTATCTCATTAACCCTGCAGACCCTTCCCCATCCCCCAAAGCGGGTACTTACAAGATGCTGGGGATCAGTGCCCCAGTGTAGCAGACGCACTAGCCTGGGCTGCCTGCCCCCCAGCCGGCACCAGCTTCCTGGCCCCCGCGGGCACCAGCCTCTCCAAGCCTCCTCCGATGTTTGTGCTCGGCATCGAACTGGAAGACTGTTTACTTATTCATGGACTGCCCGAGCCGGCCACGAACTGCTTTGTGTCAGCTGAATAGGATGGTAATTCAATCTCCAAATGGGAACTGCTCGGCACATGGCATATCTGTCATAATGAGTCACGCAGATAAAAAAGAACATGGCTTTCAGAGCCACGGGTGAAACGTGTGTTTTGACAACGAATAGTGTTACAGGACCCTTCCTCCATCACTCTTCTCCCCTCCGAATCAGCCCACCCCAAACACATCCTCCATGAGACGCAGGACAGAGAGGGAGCCACACTTGGGGACTGGATTCTGGGGAAAGGAACGAGGATGCATCTCTGTTCTCTTGCCAGAAGCGTGCACCGTTGGAGACAGAGAGAAGGGGGAGATGTTTGGGAATCCGCAAGAAAAACTGAAGGGGCGATGAAGCCGGTGAGCAAAGAGTTCATCTCTGTCAGAAGTTTTCCATTGTGGAATGCCTTACATGCATTCGCTCAGTAACAGCGGGGGCTCCAGCACCCGGAAATAACGGCATTAATTAAGTCACAGGCTCCCGAGAATGGTCTGACGTTTAGAGCTGAGAAGACTCAAGTCAGGTGGCAGCGTGAACGACTCCTGGGCCCAGAGAACCCTAAGCAGTGGAGGTACCCTCTTAATTCTCATTCCTACTGTTCCTACTGTTCCTGCCTCCTGGTAATTTTTTCTCGAGAATGTAAAACCTGTGTTTCGTCTGACTTCTTTGTTTCGGCCACAGGAAGCCCTGCTACTGCCCAGGCTCTTCCTTCTCCTCTGCCCCACCCCCCAACAAGCCCCTTCCTCTCTTCGTTTCCTTACCCACATAGCTTGGATTCTGCCCTCCAAACTACCCTCTTGTCAGTGTATCCTAAGCTTTTCTTCCCTCTGATCCCCAGGTATCAGCCTGGCGAGACCCCCAACCCCTAGGTTAACCAACAGCCCACCTTCTCTATACCTACTGGACAGGCTGCTGACGACCACTGTAGAAAACCCACAGCCCAGGCAGGCCCATGTCCCAACTGCCTGTCCCCCAGGAGACCATAAGCCCCATGAGGGCAGGGACCTTGCCTACCATGGTCTGTGTGCTATTCCAAGCAATCCACACTGTCCAGCCAAAGAAGCTACTCAAACATTTGTTGAAATACCAACTGAATGAAGTCTTCAATGTTGCCTTGAAACATGTATCAGTCAGGATGGGCTTGGTCATGCTAATGGTAACAAATAGTCCTCAAATATCAGTGGTTTCAAATGACAGAGGTTTATTTCCCACTTATACTCTGTGTCTGTGGAGGGTCAGCTATAGCCCTGCCCCACATCTTCCTCACTGTGGGACCCAGACCGATGGAGTAGGAAACAGAAAATCAAAAATAGGAAAGTGTTTGTAGTGGCATAAATAAAATATTCCATACTCCATAGCCACTGGATTTCTGCCCCGAGATGTTTTGCTGAACGGAATCTTCCATTTTTACCCACCCTGCTCCCTTTCTGTCTTCAGGTCTTGGCTCAGACATCGCTTCTCCATAGAAGCTGTCCCCTGACCATTCAGTCCAAAGCACACAGCAGCTACCCAGCCCCCACCAACATCAATGAAAAATGTTTATCTTCTGTGGCCCCATTAGAAGGTCAGGTCCCTTATCCATCTCACTCCCCACTATGTCCCCTGAGACTGGTGCCTGGAACACAGTAAATGCACAATAACCATGTGTTGAGTGAATGAATGAATGAATAAAATAGCAGATTACACTGGAGAAAGCACAATATTTTGGTGTAATTAGTTACAAAATTAGTGAGTTCAAGAAGCAGTCTCATTAAAATGGAAGCAGTATAATATAGTAAGAGTAGCATAATGAAAACAGAAGATTTGGGCCACATATAAGGAAACCAGAAATTAACGAAGATGAAGGACTTGTCAAAGTATTCCCTGCATTGTTTGCTGGGAGAAAAAGACTTGTAAGACTTGATCGGAACCAGTCCTGATGAACAACAGAGTGAGATGGAGCTATAGAAGCTTGGCGTAAATATCCTCTAGCTATCTGTGTGTGTTGTTTTTATTTGTTATTCATCCAGCAACCTTCTTACCTACACTTGGATCTCTTCGTGTACAGCTCATGAGAAAAGGAAGAAAGGTTGTCCAAATTACTAGTACCCTGTATCATACCAGCTCTACTGATTTTGGCTATTAAGAATTTCTTAGTTATTTGGTTATTTGGTGAATTTTGTCAGTGTTTTGGCCATTGGATAGACTGCTGAGAATATCAGGTTTTGCAACATGTGAATTTAATGACCGTGGGTTGTAAAGACCCCCCTCCCACTTCCTTGGTGTGGCGACATCAGTAATATCCATTTGCTACAAGATGACATTAGGTGAATAACTTGTGAATTACTCAATCCACGTCCAAAAGCATAGACATCCCCCAATGTTTCACCTGCCTGATTTCTCTGGGGTCGCCCTGGATCAATAGATAGGAAAGCTGTCCTATTTTGGGAATATCCACTGCTGGGATCTGAAATACCCTCCCAGGCACCCAAGATGTCCTTCAGTGGGTGACGGATAAACAAACCGCGGTCCATCCCGACAACGGGTTGATTCAACACTAAGATAAAATGAGCTATCAAGCCATGGAAGGATGTAGAAGAACCTTAAATGCATATGAGCAAGTGAAAGGAGCCCATCTGGAAGAGCTACCTGCTGTGTGATTCTAACTCTGTGACATTCCGGAAAAGGCAAAACCATGGAGAAAATGAAGAGATCAGTGGTTACTGGGGGGTGAGGCGAGGGAGGGAGGGATGAATAGGCAGAGCACAGGGAACTTTTAGGGCAGAAAAGCTGTTCTGTATGAGACCGTAATGGTGGACACATGTCATGTACATTTGTCCAGACCCACAGAACGTACGACACCAAGAGTGAACCCTCAGTAAACTCTGGACTGTAGTTAATAATAACGCATCAGCACATCAACAACGAGGTCCTGCTGTAGAGCACAGCATCCTGTGATAAACCATCATGGAAAAGAACATGAAAAAGAATGTATATGTGTAACTGAGTCATCTTTCTGTACAGCGGTAATCAACACAACATCGTAAATCAACTATACTTCAATTAAAAAAATAAAATCAAATTCATTGAGCTTATGACCATAAATAATAATAATAATCAGGTATCAACGCTGGTGCATCAACTGTGATAAATGTACCCACTGATGCAAGATGTGGGTAATGTGGGCAACTGTGGGCCGGGAAGAGAGGAGGTCCGTGGGAATTCTCTACTTTCTGATCATCATTTCTGTCAGCCTAAAACTGACCTTTTGTAAAAAGTCTACTGATTTTTTAATTGACCCCAAAGGTATCCCCACCCCTTTCATTGCTGTTCTTTTGCACACAACAAGCTTCTACCCCACTCTGGGTGAGTGGATTTCTTCCTCTTCACCACGTTGAGGGCATCCGATGTGCCCAAGGAGGATACGCGCTCTCCGACGGCCAGAGCTCGGGACGACCCTGTCATGTCCCCGGTCCTCAGAATGGGCCTGGCTCATGGAAAGGGCTCTGTGACTATCTGTTGAATAAAAGATTTCATTTCTTGTGTTTCTGCTTGGCCATGAGTGACAGTACATTAACTAGTGAAAATTGAAAGCCGAGATAAAAACCTCCCCCAGGAAAAGTAGTCCGGCTGCTACATTCTCCAGAGATGTAAGTCAATAAAATAATCCTAGAGTGCCGCAGACGCGTGGACCACGCCACAAAGGATGGTGTGCGAGGGCGCGCCCAGCATCCGGCACTTCTGATCTGGGATGCTTGCCCCCGGGGCTGCTCGCTTACTTTCTCGTTGGCCCTCCTTGGTTTGAATTATTAACTCTCCCTTCAGACACACACCCTGTCTCCAGGCTGCACGAGGCGCCCCAGGGCTTGCAAACCCACTCAGTGGATTCCTCCATTTCAGCCACGAAGGAACGCGGCGAAAGACCCGCCACCTGGAAGCATCAACGTTGCTCGAAGATAAAGGCCCTGAGAACAAGAGAAAGGGGCCACCGCAGAGGACGGTGGGTACCTGAGCCTAGATCCCAGGGGCAATGCCTGCATTTAATCACACACGTTTACTGCACAAGAGCTATTTCATCTGCTTAATCATCTTACGTGAAAATAAAGTTTGCTCTCCCTAAAAGCCCTGGAACAGTTGTGTGTCCACCCGTCTACCACAGATGAGGCTTTTCTTCAGCCCAATCACTTCTTTATTTTCAAACTGAAGTCCAGTGTATGGCGTTACTTTCCTTTCTTTTTTCTTTTTGTACGGCAGGTTCTTATTAGTCATCCATTTTATACACATCAATGTATACATGTCAATCCCAATCGCCCAATTCATCCCCCCAGCCCCCACCCCGCCACTTTCGCCCCTTGGTATCCATACGTTTGCTCTCTACATCTGTGTCGTTATTTCTGCCCTGCAAACCGGTTCGTCTGGTGTTACTTCTAAAATAAACTTATTTCAGGAATTTGATTTTCTGTTTTAATGTCAACTATTAGCATGAATGAGAGCAGCTACGACTGTGAGGACTTCTTATATACCAAGCACTGCTCTCAGTAAAGTGTCCCATTGAATCCTCAAAGGACCCCCGAGGTCAGTACCGTGATTCTCTGCACATATTACCGGGGAAGACCCCGAGGCACAGAGAAGTTAGTCACCCTGTGGGTCACACAGCTTGCGAGGCGAGAAGTCAGGATTTGAACTTACTGTGGCAGCCTGGCTGCATGGACCGCACTCGGCCACAGGGCTTTACTGCTGCCCCGCGACGAGCAGCCCCGTAGGTCAGACGGCCAGTACAGACCGAGGGGAAAGGATAATGGCTCTCAACTGCCAATGTTTTCAAAGAAAAAAGCCTTCTCTTTCCAAACGTGAGAAACAGCCTTTGGAAATGCTGAATTGAAAACTTTAATACTAGAAAACTTGTAGGAATGTTCTAAACCAAAGACAAGAAACACCTACCCGTTAGAGCTGAATCAAGGCAAGACGGCAGCCCCCCCGGCACCCAGAACGACCTCGGCGTCACCATCAATTTAACCAACTGTTACACATCTTTTGTGAGTCCAGGGCCCGGTTTATTCTGAGCCACTCAAATGTGCGACATCGTAATTACAAAATTACCCAAGTGCCAGCGTCCTGTTCCTAGTCTGCTGTTTGCCATTTCAAGGGAGAAAGCTAAGTGAGTACCCGGACCCCACCACCCGACCCGAACCGCGGGGGGCAGCCCTCCAAGCGGCCGGAGGGTGACTGTTTGACAGATGACGTGTGGAACGTTAAGCCTGATCTCACACCAGCTTGTTTTGGGATTAGGACCCTCCCTGTCCTTCCCTTCTTCGGCATCAGAATTGTCCCACTCAGTTCCTCTCTTCTAATCAGCCCCCTGAGCTGAGAGGCCCTCATTAGTGCCTGATAATTAACACGAGTTTAAAGCAGAAAAACAGATTGCGTACATGTTGGTCTCAGCATCGTAGGGAATGAAGAGCGTGACTCTGCTGGGTGAGCCCTGGAAAACGAGTCAGTGCCTTGAGGGCCCCTCAACTTCCCCTTACAGGCAGAGGGCAGAGAATGTACCACAAGCACTGCAGGCCGTGGTCAGCACAGAGAGGGGTCGCCAAGCACTGCTGCACCGGGCCTGGGCCCCGGACGCTGGGCAACGAGCACTGAGCAGCACAAGCACGAGTCCAGCATACGTCCATCCACCCCCATTGTACAGATGAGAACACTGAGGCCCACAGAGGTCACACAACTTGCAAACAGCAGAGCCAGGGTCGAACCCATGTCTAACCACAGCCCTCTGCAGCCTGCTACCCTCGGTGCCTGAAAAATCTTTGCATTTTTGCAAAGACTGGGGACAGTGTGGAACTATAAGGCCGAAATCATTGCAAAACCCAGTGCCATGAAGCTTTCCCCTTCTGCTTTCCTTTGGCAGTTTCATAGTTCCAGGTCTACATTTAAATCTTTATCCGTTTTGAGTTGATTTTGGTGTATGCTGTAAGAGTCCAGTTTCATGCTTTTGCACGTGGATATCCAGTCTTCCCAGCGCCATTTGTTGCGTGGCCTTGGGCCCCAGTCAAAGACCAGCTGACTGTGTCTGTGTGGGTTTATTTCTGGACTCTCTATTCTGTTTCCCTCATCCAAGATGATTCAGTTCTAGAGACCTGCTGTAAAATGTTGTGCTTATAGTTAACAATGCTGAATTATGCACTTAAAAATTCTGTTAAGAAGGTAGATTTCACATTAAGTGTTCCTACCTCAATAAAAAAAAAGTTTAAGTAAAATAAAAATAAGGAAATTCCATGGCGGTCCAGTGGTTAGCTTTCCAAGCTTCCACTGCCAGGGGCTCGGGTTCGATCCCTGGTTGGGGAACTAAGATCTCGCAAGTCACATGGCGGGGCCAAATAAATAAATAAAATAAAAGATTGACTGAATATGATGTAACAGAAAGAGACTCACAGATACAGAGAACAAATAGTGAGCAGAAGTGGCGGGGGAGGGGCAAAATAGGGGTGTAGGATTAGAGGTACAAACTAGCATGCATAAATAAATAAGCTACAAGGATATACTGTACGGCACAGGGAATATAGCCAATATTTTATAATAACTTTAAATGGAGTATAATCTATAAAAATATTGACTCAAAAAAAGATAAATAAGTCCTAGAGATATAATGCACAGTATGATAAATATAATTAACACTGCTGTATGTTACACATGAAAGTTATCATGAGACTAAATCTTGAGTTCTCATCACAAGGAAAAATTTTTTTCTATTTCCTTAATTTTGTATCTATATGAGATGATGGATGTTCACTAAACTTAATGGGATCATCACCTCGTGAGGTATGTATATCAAAACATCATGCCATACACCCTACACTTGTACAGTGCTATATGCCAATTATATGCAATAAAACTGAAAGAAAAAAAGATTTTTAAAAAAATTTTAAAGACTGATTGAAAGAGAGAACATGGTTCTCTATCCGGGATGTCCCAAAGGGTAGCCCAAACTACAGGAAGGTCCCTTGCTCTACCTGGAGCTCTGAGTTTAGTCTTAGAAGCCAGGCTGTCCCAATAAAAATAACAACTTTTGTTATTTTAACAACCAACATCAACTAACATTTATTTATCCTCTTCTAAGTGCCAGGCCTTATTCACCTCATTTAATCCTTACAGAAACAAATTTATGAACCAGTGCTCTCATTATATCCATTTCTTGGATGAGAAAACCAAGCTACATGTTCAAGATCACACAGCGAGGCAGCAAGCATTCCCTCTTAACTGAAACACGTGCTGTAACCACCGCAGCACACTGCCTCTCACTGGGAATGAGGGGTTGGTAGGAAGCCAAGAGTCCTTCAGCTCATCTCCACCAAAGCTTTTCTCAGACCCTAGCTGATTGTACAGATTCATAGCCTCACCTGAGAGCCTTGGACCCGTTCTGAAATTCCCCACTCTCCAAACACCTGATTGTCCACCTCTCACAGCTACCCTGGGGGTGCTGACTTGTGGACTGACAGTCAGTCAGATGAAGCCCTTCCCCCTTTAAAAATTTGTATGGAAACACAAAAGACCCCAAATAGCCAGACAATCTTGAGAAAGAAGAACAGAGCTAAAGGAATCAGGGTCCCTGACTTCAGACTATACTACAAAGCTACAGTCATCAAAACAGTAGTACTGGCATTAAAAACAGACATAGAGATCAACGGAACAGGATAGAAAGCCTAGAAATAAACCCATGCACGTGTGGCCAATTAATCTACAGAAAAGGAGGCAAGAATATACAGTGGAGAAAAGACAGTCCCCTCAAAAAGTGGTGCTGGGAAAATTGCATGGCTACTGGTAAAAGAATGAAATTAGAATATTCTCTAGCACCATATACAAAAATAAAACACAAAATGGATTAAAAAGCTAAATGTAAGAGGAAAACATAGGCATAACATTCTTTGACATAAATTGTAGCAATATTTTTTTGGATCCATTGCCTAAAGTAAAGGAAATAAAAGCAAAAATAAACAAATGGGGCTTAATTAAACTTAAAAACTTTTGCACAGCAAAGAAAACCATAAACAAAACAAAAAGACAACCTACTGAATGGGAGAAAATACTGGCAAATGATATGATCAATAAGGGATTAATATCCAAAATATATACACTAGTATGAGCTAGTTGAGTAGCTCATACTACTCAACATCAAAAAACAACCAACCCTATTAAAAAATAGGCAAAAGAATTGAAGAGACATTTTTCCAAAAAGGAAATAAAGATGGCCAACAGGCACATGAAGATGCTCAACATCACAAATCATCAGGAAAATGCAAATCAAAACCACAATGAAATGTCACCTCACACCTGTCAGAATAGCTATCATCCAAAAGAACAGAAAGAGAAGATTGGTTCAAGATGGTGGAGTAGAGAAACGTGCTCTCACTCCCTCTTGCGAGAGCACCGAAATCACAACTAACTGCTGAACAATCATCAACAGGAAGACACTGGAAATCAGCAAAAAAGATACTCCACATCCAAAGACAAAGGAGAAGCCACAATGAGACAGTAGGAGGGGCGCAATCACAGTAAAATCAAATCCCATAACTGCTGGTGGGTAACTCACAGACTGGAGAACACTTATACCACAGAAGTCCACCCATTGGAGTGAAGGTTCTGAGCCCCACGTAAGGCTTCCAAACCTGGGGGTCCGGCAACGGGAGGAGGAATTCCTAGAGAATCAGACTTTGAAGGCTAGTGGGATTTGATTGCAGGACTTCGACAGGACTGGGGGAAACAGAGACTCCACTCTTGGAGGGCACACACAAGGTAGTGTGCGCATCGGGACCCAGGGGAAGGAGCAGTGACCCCACAGGAGACTGAACCACACCTACCTGCTAGTGTAGGAGGGTCTCCTACAGAGCCAGGGGGTGGCTGTGGCTCACCGTGGGGACAAGGACACTGGCAGCAGAAGTTCTGGGAAGTACTCCTTGGCATAAGCCCTCCCAGAGTCCACCATTAGCCCCGCCAAAGAGCCCAGGTAGGCTCCAGTGTTGGGTCGCCTCAGGCCAAACAACCAACAGGGAGGGAACCCAGCCCCACCCATCAGCAGACAAGCAGGTTAAAGTGTTACTGAGCTCTGCCCACCAGAGCAACAGCCAGCTCTACCCACCACCAGTCCCTCCCATCAGGGAACTTGCACAAGCCTCTGAGATAGCCTCATCCACCAGAGGGCAGACAGCAGAAGCAAGAAGAACTACAGTCCTGCAGCCTGTGGAACAAAAACCACATTCACAGAAAGATAGACAAGATGAAAAGGCAGAGGGCTATGTACCAGATGAAGGAACAAGATAAAACCCCAGAAAAACAACTAAATGAAGTGGAGATAGGCAACCTTCCAGAAAAAGAATTCAGAATAATGATAGTGAAGATGATCCAGGACCTCGGAAAAAGAATGGAGGCAAAGATCGAGAAGATGCAAGAAATGTTTAAAAAGACCTAGAACAGTTAAAGAACAAAGATGACAATACAATTACTGAAATGAAAACTACACTAGAAGGAATCAATAGCAGAATAACTGAGGCAGAAGAACGGAAAAGTGACCTGGAAGACAGAACGGTGGAATTCACTGCTGCGGAACAGAATAAAGAAAAAAGAATGAAAAGAAATGAAGACAGCCTAAGAGACCTCTGGGACAACCTTAAACATACCAACATTCGCATTATAGGGGTCCCAGAAGGAGAAGAGAGAGAGAAAGGACCAGAGAAAATATTTGAAGAGATTATAGTCAAAAACTTCCGTAACAAACATGGGAAAGGAAATAGCCACCCAAGTCCAGGAAGTGCAGAGAGTCTCACACAGGATAAACCCAAGGAGAAACATGCTGAGACACATAGTAATCAAATAGGCAAAAATTAAGGACAAAGAAAAATTACTGGTTCAGCAAGGGAAAAACGACAAATAACATACAAGGGAACTCCCATAAGGTTAACAGCTGATTTCTCAGCAGAAAGTCTACAAGCCAGAAGGCAGTGGCATGATATACTTAAAGTGATGAAAGGGAAGAACCTACAACCAAGATTACTCTACCCAGCAAGGATCTCATTCAGATTTGATGCAGAAATCAAAAGCTTTACAGACGAGCAAAAGCTAAGAGAATTCAGCACCACCAAACCAACTCTACAACAAATGCTAAAGGAACTTCTCTAAGTGGGAAACACAAGAGAAGAAAAGGACCTGCAAAAACAAAAACAAAACAATCAAGAATATGGTCATAGGAACATACATATCATTAATTACCTTGAATGTAAATGGATTAAATTCTCTAACGAAAAGACACAGATTGGCTGAATGGATAAAAAAACAAGACCCTTATATATGCTGTCTACAAGAGCCCCACTTCAGACCTAGGGACACATACAGACTGAAAGTGAGGGGATGGAAAAAGATATTCCACGCAAATGGAAATCAAAAGAAAGCTGGAGTAGCAATACTCATATCAGATAAAATAGACTTTAAAATAAAGAATGCTATAAGAGACAAGGAAGGACACTATATAATGATCAAGGGATCAATCCAAGGAGAAGATATAACAATTATAAATGTATATGCACCCAACACAGGAGCACCTCAATACATAAGGCAGCTGCTAACAGCTATAAAAGAGGAAATCAACAGTAACACAATAATAGTGGGGGATTGTAACACCTCACTTACACCAATGGACAGATCATCCAAACAGAAAATTAATAAGGAAACACAAGCTTTAAATGACACAATAGACCAGACAGATTTAATTGATATTTATAGGACATTCCATCCAAAAACAGCAGATCACACGTTCTTCTCAAGGGCGCATGGAACATTCTCCAGGATAGATCACATCTTGGGTCACACATCAAGCCTCAGTAAATTTAAGAAAATTGAAAGCATATCAAGCATCTTTTCTGACCACAACGCTATGAGATTAGAAATTAATTACAGGGAAAAAAAATGTAAGAAACACAAACACATGGAGGCTAAACAATACGTTACTAAATAACCAAGAGATCACTGAAGAAATCAAAGGGGAAATCAAAAAGTACCTAGAGACAAATGACAATAAAAACACGACAATCCAAAACCCATGGGATGCAGCAAAAGCAGTTCTAAGAGGGAAATTTATAGCTATACAAGCCTACCTCAAGAAACAAGAAAAATCTCAAATAAACAACCTAACCTTACACCTAAAGGAACTAGAGAAAGAAGAACAAACAAAACCCAAAGTAGCAGAAGGAAAGAAATCATAAAGATCAGAGCAGAAATAAATGAAACAGAAACAAAGAAAATAATCGCAAAGCTCAATAAAACTAAAAGCTGGTTCTTTGAGAAGATAAACAAAATTGATAAACCATTAGCCAGACTCATCAGGAAAAAGAAGGAGAGGACTCAAATCAATAAAATTAGAAATGAAAAAGAAGTTACAACAGACACCACAGAAATACAAAGCATCCTAAGAGACTACTACAAGCAGCTGTATACCAATAAAATGGACAACCTGGAAGAAATGGACAAATTCTTAGAAAGGTATAACCTTCCAAGACTGAACCAAAAAGAAACAGAAAATATGAACAGACCAATCACAAGTAATGAAACTGAAACTGTGATTTAAAATCTTCCAACAAGGGCTTCCCTGGTGGTGCAGTGGTTGAGAGTCCACCTGCCGATGCAGGGGACAGGGGTTCATGCCCCGGTCTGGGAAGATCCCACATGCCGCAGAGCGGCTAGGCCCATGAGCCATGGCCACTGAGCCTGTGCGTCCGGAGGCTGTGCTCCGTAACGGGAGAGGCCACAACAGTGAGAGGCCCACGTACCACAAAAAAAAAAAAAAAAAATCTTCCAACAAAAGAAGTCCAGCACCAGATGGCTTCACAGATGAATTCTATCAAACATTTAGAGAAGCGCTAACACCCATCCTTCTCAAACTCTTCCAAAAAATTGCAGAGAAAGGAACACTCTCAAACTCATTCTATGAGGCCAGCATCACCCTGATACCAAAACCAGACAAAGATACTACAAAAAAAGAAAATTACAGACCAATATCACTGATGAATATAGATGCAAAAATCCTCAACAAAATACTAGCAAACAGAATCCAACAACACATTAAAAGGATCATACACCATGATCAAGTGGGATTATCCCAGGGATGCAAGGGTTCTTCAATATATGCAAATCAATCAATGTGATACATCATATTAACAAATTGAAGAAGAAAAACCATATGATCATCTCAATAGATGCAGAAAAAGCTTTTGACAAAATTCAACACCCATTTATGATAAAAACTCTCCAGAAAGTGGGCATAGAGGGAAGCTACCTCAACATAATAAAGGCCATATACGGCAAACCCACAGAAAACATCATTCTCAATGGTGAAAAACTGAAAGCATTTCCTCTAAGATCAGGAACGGGACAAGGATGTCCACTCTCACCACTACTATTCAACATAGTTTTGGAAGTCCTAGCCACGGCAATCAGAGAAGAAAAAGAAATAAAAGGAATTCAAATTGGGAAAGAAGAAGTAAAACTGTCACTGTTTGCAGATGACATGATACTATACATAGAGAATACTAAAGATGACACCAGAAAACTACTAGAGCTAATCAATGAATCTGGTAAAGTTGCAGGATACAAAATTAATGCACAGAAATCTCCTGCATTCCTATACACTGATGATGAAAAATCTGAAAGAGAAATTAAGGAAACACTCCCATTTACCATTGCAACAAAAAGAATAAAATACCTAGGAATAAACCTACCTAAGGAGACAAAAGACCTGTATGCAGAAAACTACAAGACACTGATGAAAGAAATTAAAGATAATACAAACAGATGGAGAGATATATACCATGTTCTTGGACTGGAAGAATCAACATTGTGAAAATGACTCTACTACCCAAAGCAATCTACAGATTCAATGCACTCCCTATCAAATTACCAATGGCATTTTTTACAGAAGTAGAACCAAAAAATCTTAAAATTTGTACGGAGACACAAAAGACCCTGAAGAGCCAAAGCAGTCTTGAGGGAAAAAAACAGAGCTGGAGGAGTCAGACTCCCTGACTTCAGACTACACTACAAAGCTACAGTAATCAAAACAATATGCTATGGCACAAAAACAGAAACATAGATCAATGGAACAAGATAGAAAGCCCAGAGGTAAACCCACACACTTATGGTCAACTAATCTATGACAGAGGAGGCAAGAATATATAATGGCAAAAAGACAGTCTCTTCAATAAGTGGTGCTGGGAAAACTGGACAGCTACATGTAAAAGAATGAAATTAGAACACTCCCTAACACCATACACAAAAATAAACTCAAAATGGATTAGAGACCTAAATGTAAGACCGGATGCTATAAAATTCTTAGAGGAAAACATAGGAAGAACACTCTGACATAAATCACAGCAAGATCTCTTTTGATCCACCTCCTAGAGAAATGGAAATAAAAACAAAAATAAACAAATGGGACCTAATGAAACTTAAAAGCTTTTGCACAGCAAAGGAAACCATAAACAAGACGAAAAGACAACCCTCAAAAGGGGAGAAAATATTTGCAAACAAATGAACGGACAAAAGATTAATCTCCAAAATATATAAACAGCTCATGCAGCTCAGTATTAAAAAAACAAACAACCCAATCCAAAAATGGGGAGAAGCCCTAAATAGACATTTCTCCAAAGAAGACATACAGATGGCCAAGAGGCACATGAAAGGATGCTCAACATCACTAATCATTAGAGAAATGCAAATCAAAACTACAATGAGGTATCACCTCATACCAGTTAGATGGGCATCATCAGAAAATCTACAAACAACATATGCTGGAGAGGGTGTGGAGAAAAGGGAACCCTCCCGCACTGTTGGTGGGAATGTAAATTGATACAGCCACTATGGAGAACAGCATGGAGGTTCCTTGAAAAAGTAAAAATAGAACTACCATACAACCCAGCAATCCCACTCCTGGGCATATACCCTGAGAAAACCATAATTCAAAAAGAGTCATGTACCACAATGTTCACTGCAGCTCTATTTACAATAGCCAGGACATGGAAGCAACCTAAGTGCCCATGGACAGATGAATGGATAAAGAAGATGTGGCACATATGTACAATGGAATATTACTCAGCCAGAAAAAGCAACGAAATTGGATCATTTGTAGAGACGTGGATGAATCTAGAGACTGCCATACAGAGTGAAGTAAGTCAGAAAAAGAAAAACAAATATCATATAGTAATGCATATATATGGAACCTAGAAAAATGGTACAGATGAATCGGTTTGCAGGGCAGAAATTGAGACACAGATGGAGAGACCAAACGTATGGACACCAAGGGAGGAAAGCGGTGGGGGGGTGGGGGGGAGTGGGATGAATTGGGCAATTGAGATTGACATGTATACACTGATGTGTATAAAATTGATGACTAATAAGAACCTGCTGTATAAAAAAATAAATTAAATTAAATTTAAAAAATAAAAATAAAAAAAGAACACAAATAACAAATATTGGAGAAGATGTACAGAAAAGAGAACCTTCTTAGACTGTTGCTGGGAACCTTCCTAGCTACACCTAAATTGGTACAGCCACTGTGGGAAACGGTATGGATGTTTCTCAAAAAACTAAAAATAGAGCTACCATACGACCCAGAAATTCCACTCCTGGGTATAGCTGAAAAATACAAAAACACTAATTCGGAAAGATACATGCACCCCAATGTTCACAGCAGCACTATTTACAATAGCCAAGATATAGGAGCAACCTCAGCATCCACCAACAGACAAATGGGCAAAGATGTGGTACCTATACACAACGGAATACTACTCAGCCATGAAAAAGAGTTACGTTTTGCTATTTGCATCCTCATGGATGGACTTGGAGGGCGTGATGCTAAGTGAAGTAAGTCAGACAGAGAAAGACAAATACTGCAAGATATAACTTACATATGGAATCTAAAAAATACAAAAACTAGTGAATACAACAAAAAAGAAGCAGACTCACAGAAACAGAGAACAAACTAGTGGTTGCCAGTGGGGAGGGGAAGCGAGGGCAATATAGGGGTGGGGCAGTGGGAGGTACAAACTACTGGGTATAAAATACGCTCAAGGATGTACTGTACGGCATGGGGAATAGAGCCAATATTTTGCAATAACTGTAAATGGAAAATAACCTTTAAAAATTTATAAATTTGAGTTCCCTGGTGGCCTAGTGGTTAAGATATAGTGCTGTCACTGCAGTGGCCTGGTTCAATCTCTGGTCAGGAAACAAGCTGTGTGGCACGGCCAAAATAAAAAATAAATCATAATAAATTTTTTTAAGTTTTTATTAAAAAATTTTTTTTAATAAAATGAAGCCCTCCCCTAAATGGCGACCTGCCATCCCACCTCATGTTCTGAGATGACGGGGAAGCCCCTGCCTGAGCCATCCACTGTGTAAGGCACGTGCACAAGTCCTGGCCACGGTCACACAGGCCACGGAGGCTGTTGTCACCTGTGCCCTCCATGACGGGCACGCAGTTTACATCAGGAAGAGGCCAGCCACACAGACAACCAACAGGACAGACTGGGGGAGGCGGGTGGCAACTATCAAACTGGGAAGAAGAAAACAGGTTTCTCCAGAAATCACCCAGGCTGAGGGCAGGCCGCCCATATTACAGATGAGGAAGCTGAATCCCACACGCCCTCACCCGGGGCAGGCTTCCTGGAAGTGGAGAACTACAGCTCTTCACTCACCCATTTACCATCCATTTAAATGTGTGGCCCACCTACAGCGCAGGTGCATCGGTGAACAAGAGGGAGAGAAAGATAAGGTCTTGGCCCCAAAGGAGTGCACATTCCAGTGGGAGAGAGAGACAACAAACATGCAAACAAGACAATCTCAACTCACAAAACCGAGGAGGAAATAGAATAAGAACGTGTGAAAGAAAAGGGTGGGAAGTCTAAGGGCGAGCTATTTTTTTTAACGTTTGTTTTTAATTGAAGTAGAGTTGATTTACCACGTTGTGTTAGTTTCAGGTGTACAGAATATACATATTCTTTTTCAGATTCTTTTCCCTTATAGGTTATTACAAAATACTGAGGTAGTTCCACGTGCTATACAGTAGGTCCTTGTGGTTTATCTGTTTTATGTATCTTAGTGTGCATCTGTTAATCCCAAACTCTTAATTTATCCCTGCCCCACTCCCCCAAGGGGGAGCCACTTTAGAAAGTGTGGTCAGGGTGGGCCTCTCTGAGGAGGTGTCCCTCCTAGAGACTGATGAGAAAGAGTCTCAATGCTGAGACATGGAGAGACAGAGCATCCCGCGCAGAGGGCACAGCATGTGCAAAGGTCCTGAGGCAGGCGCTAGAGTCTACAGCCACTCTGTCAGAACACTGCCCTCTTCACTGAGGACTCCGCCTCTCCCTGCAAGAAAAGCTAGCTTGTGAAGTCCTGGAGTCTGTCACCCTCCTCCTTTAAGACAAAGGCGGGGAAGTGGGGAGGCAGACTAAACACTGAGGGCCTCAAATTTGCTCAAAATGATACTTGCTATGAAACTGGAAGAGGGAGGAGGTGGCAGAAGGAGACGCATCATTTCCTCCATCGTGGTCTCAGATAAATTAGCTTTCACAGCCCCCTCGGCTTTTCATCTATTAAGGCAGACCTGTGTAACCTTGGTTAAGAGTGCAGTAAAACCCAGCCCTGAGATGCATGCTGCATTCAAAATACAATTGCATACTGTTCAGACTCGATCAGTGGCCTTATTCATTATCTAGTCTAGGAAGACTAACCATTAAAAAACATCTATATCCATGGGATGGGAAAGACTGAAAGCATCGTTATTTCAAGGGGCCTCAATATCAAGGACAAATTAATTGTGCAGGCATCACACTCGGATCCAAACTGAACAACTGGGTGTGACGCATAGGGGTTACTGGAAGAGGTTTCAAGACCAGAGGGTTCTAATCACAGGTAGCCTTCAGAGTCAGCACGGCCAGTGAACAACATAAGAAAAACCACAGGACAGACCCCCAACTCTCGAGTCTGCACAGCCACAGTCATCACATTGCTTCCGCGCATCCTGAAGTCATCCTCTAGGAAGAAACAGTTTCACGAAGTAATAGGAAAGCGCCCTTTAGGAAATTCCAAGCTCTGCCTGACACCAGGTAGCTGTAGCCTGTGGGTATTGCCAACTTGGGTGGGTCAACCAGGTACAACCAGCTGCAAGTTACAGAGACGCTCCCAACAGTGTACTGAAGCCAGAGGCCACTTTCTCCAAGTGTTAAATACTCAGGAAAGTTGATGTTGAAGCAGCTGTAGCCTGAAATCAGCTCCCGTTGGAGGATTTACACCATGGAATCAGGCGAAGACTTCAAGCAGCGCTGTTTTTTCCCACAGAGCCAGGTTAGCAGGACACCATCTCCTAAAACCCACTTCTATTATCCAGGCAAGAAAATAAATCAGAATGAAGACTCAGACTCCACGTATGCTGTAGAGTCTCCCCCCGCCCTGCGCCTTCCCCAATGCTGGCTCCATGTGATGCTGGGGGCCGATGTGTCTCCCCAGTGTCCATGTGTTGAAACCCTAAGCCCCCAGGTGATGGTGTTAGGAGGTGCGGGCCTTTGGGAGGTGATCAGGTCATAAGGGGGTGGCCTCACGAATGAGGTTAGTGCCCTTATCAAAGAGGCCCCGGAGAGCTGACTCGCCTCTCTGCCACACGAGGAGAAAACGGCCACCGGCAACCCAGAACAGAGCTCACACCAGAACTCGACCATGCTGGCTGGCAGCCTGATCTCAGACTCCCAGCCTCCAGAACTGTGAGAACTGACTTTCTGCTGCTCATAAGTCGCCCAGCATGTGGTGTCCTGTTATAGTGGTCTGAACAGACTAAGAAAACCGATCAATACGTTCCATTTCCCTAACTATGGTAGTGAGGCAGAGGTGAGCCTAGGACCTGAGCCGGTCCAAAGGGAACTTTAAGATTGGGAAGTCACGCTCCTTCCTACTGGAATTAAGCGATCAAGCTCGTAGCCTGCGGGAGCTATTAGAAGCCATCTTGTGGGACCTCCCCGGCGGTCCAGGGGTTAAGAATCCGCCTTCCAATGCAGGGGATGCGGGTTCGATCCCCGTCGGGGAACTAAGATCCCCTGTGCCTCAGGGCAACTAAGCCCACGCACCACAGCTAGAGAGAAGCCCACATGCCGCAACTAAGACCTGATGCAGCCAAAAAATATAAATAAATAAAATTTTTTTTAAAAAAAAGAAGCAGCAGCAGCCATCTCCTGAGCCAGGAGGAGCCAGCTTTAGCCCAAAGACAGCACAGAGAAGGATGGAAAGAAGCAAAGTCTTGGCTGACAACGTTAAGTCTCTGGATCAAACCATGCCTGATGGCTTCCTGATCTACGGACTTGGAGGTTATTTGAGTCTATACTCTCCCTTTTAATATTTAAGTCTCTTGGAGATGTGTTTTCTTTTAATGGAAAGATTCCCAACCAATAGAAATCTGAAACCAAGCCTTGACATGTGGCTTCTCCTTGCCTAACTAAGTGGATTCACTAAAGCTCTTTCAAATTACTACATCACTTAATAGCTCTGTTTGTGCTCCCAAGCTTGTAAGGAGAAAAGAAGAATACCGCCACCAGTGAACCACACTTCACATTGCACCCGAGCATTGAAATCCGTGAACGCTGAAGCACGTTCACACAGCTGAGGTGGTTCATTTGTGTCTCCGCGCTCTTAATGACTTTCTGTTCCCACTGCATCCTTGAGGTGTCAGTCTAAAAGATGCTTTTCTGGCACCAGTCAAGGGTTCCAATATACACGCACCTCTGGGATGGAGCAGCAGAGGACCGAGGACATAGCAGGGACGTTTCAGAGCTTTAAACAGGGGCGTGTCAGGAGAGGGGCTGCCTCATTTCAAACATAAAATCATACAAAGCTACGGCTGGAAAGAGCCATGAGAGTCACCTACTCAAGAACAAGACGGAGAAAGCAGGCTCCGAGGCTGAGTGACTTACTGATGGTCTCACAACTCAGAGTCACAGAGCCAGGCCCTGGAGCCCGCTCTCCTGACCCCGGGGTCACAGGCAGTGAAATCTGGGCTTTGCCACTCCCCATATGCTGGTCTAGGGGACTGGCGCTGGCCTATGGGATTCTCGTGGGACACACCTGTGCACACGTGCGCACACTTCATACCATATATTTCTAGATGAAAGAGCATCACTAAAATTTCAGCACTGATTGTCACTGAGTGCCTTCGTCACTAACGACTGTTTCCTTAATTTTTACACATCTTTATTTGCTAACTCTTCTCTAATAAATAATGACAAATGGAAACAATTTCCCCAAGGCTTTCAAGACAAGAGGAGAAAGCACACCTTGTATACTGCTAATGGGAGAGAAAGTGGACACACCTATTTATCAAACAGATACGCTATCAAATCTAAGCTGTTTGTCATGCCTTACAAACATGTCTATCTTTGGAACCCGAAATTCTGCTTGGGTAAGTTTATCTTAAAGGATAATAATGGATGTGACTGAATCATCTTATCTTTTAGAATTAAACACATAGTGTATTCATTGCTTAAAGACAGAAAATCACTAAGCATAAAGATGAAAACTACCTAGTATCCCCCCAAAATACATTCAACCCATATACATGTTCTAAATACTCCAGCAAAATAAGATTCAAGCTATAAATATCAAGTGTTATCTGTGAGGATGGTGCCGAGGTATGTTTATGGATGATTTAATTTTTTTCTAAATTATGTTCTATACTACAAAAAATTCTGCAACGAATATATATTACTCTATGAGTTAAGTAAAAGCAATCTAAAATTCTATAATTTAAGATAGATTGGGAGAGTTTGGGATTGACACGAACACAGTAACTATGTTTAAAATAGATAACAAACAAGGACCAGCTGTAGAGCACAGGGAACTCTGCTCAATATTCTGTAATAACCTAAATGAGAAAAGAATTCAAAACAGAACTGACACATGTATATGTATAAGAATCACTTTGCTGCGAACTCAACACAGCAAACAAACGAACAAAACACTGTTAATCAACTATATGCTCCAATATAAAATTTTAATTTAAAAAAAAGAAAGAGAAAGAAAGGAAGGAAGGAAGAAGGAAAGGAAGAAATGGCACGTGCACAGTAATTGTCACGCACGACGAGTTAAATAGTGTGGGATGCAAATGCTGCTTTTCCGGTGATGGACCCATAGCCTGGAGGCACCAGTAACAGGGCTCCCAATTTCACGCGCTACACAACAGGGATAAGATCAATTGGGGAGGGGGGCGGTAAGGGGGGAACCGATAGACAAGGAAGTAATTGAAGAGGGTTAGGGCTAGGGTGTTAGTCAGTATAAAACTAGCCTCTTTACCGAGGGAGGCACTGAAGTGTGGGGTTTAAAGGAATATGCATTTATTCCCGCTCAGGAAACCATCAATGCAGGTGGTCCCACCTGGGGGCAGCTTCCCTGCAGGCAGCAACCTGGAGACCCAGGCCCCTCCCATCTTGTGGGTCCCCTGGGGGCTCACAGGCCTCACATCCGGCCCACAGGTGGGTTACAAAGGGTTGTGCTTCTCCATCAGCTTTGCCCAGAAGCAGCACACATCACCTCCTCTCTCCTCTCATTGGCCAGAACCATCCCGTGGACCACCCAGACCTGGGGCTGCCCCAAAATGGGCTCCTTAGCTGAGAAGCAGCTGAAACACCTTAGATGAACAGCCACCTCCTATTCCATGGGGAGACAGCGTGGGCAGCAAAGGAGACCCCCCAAACAACGGGCCCCCTTCCTGTGACCAGCTCATCCTGCTTTGTCCTGGACCCTCCCAATTGGCACTGAAAGTCCCCTGCGTCCTGGGCAAACCTGGAGAGTTGACCATTCTACACCTACTCAGGAGTCTGACAAGATAACCTGACAAGGGGTGGGGGCCTGAGGCCTGGCTGCCCTGCCCAGAAGTGGACGCAGAGGCCTGGGAGCCCTGCACTCAGTGACTCTCACAATGGCAGGTGCAGAAACCTCCCCCACAGGCCTCCCGCCCACACTCTCAGGGTGATCGAAATTGGAACCTTGTCCGCAGGTCAGAGAGTAAATAGGAACAGGTGTCCCAAGGCTCTGAGAGAAGACAGGTGTACACCGAGTCTACAGCTGAAGCTGAAGATGCCAGAGGTGGAGATGTACCCAGCAAGTGTGGGGTGAACTGATTTGATAACTTGCTTGGGAAGATCCAGCGGGGGCTGGACGGGGTAAAAGGAGAAAATTGCATCTGCTCCTTTGGCACCAAAACGGAGGGGCATGTCCTGGGTGGGTAGCTTGCAGGCTGGGCCATGGGGTATGTTTCTGCCCCACACGTGCCCTGTGCTCTCTGGGGGCCGACGTGCACCCCTTCTCCCAACAGCCAGCTGCCAATTCCATTCTTAAAGTCCTCCAAGGTCATGCTGAAGCACCTGCAGCAAAGTGTCGTTAGCTCCCAGTCTGGGCTCCGGATAGACCTGCTTTCAACATGACACCCGTGCTGTTTCCGCTCAGCACAGCCCTCGGCATCTCATAGCATCTTTATCTGTGGACTCTGCCAGGGAAGCCCTCCCATAGGGTGTGACCCAGGGGCAGGGTCCCTCTGTTTATGGAGGGTGCGCACTGTGCCCCATCATGCAGTGCAATGGGCCCATATGCCCTGAGCTGGCACCTGAGGTCCATGTGGAAACATTCTGAAGATCCTGCTTGCACACACAGATACTGACCTCAATCTTTTGCCCAAGGAAGCCCAAATCTCACTTAATTGTCTGAAGTCCCTTTCACCACTTCAGTAAACAGGAAGGGTTAGGGTTGTTATCTTTTTTTTGTTAATTTTTATTGGAGTATAGTTGCTTTACAAATTTGCATAGACGTGGAAGGACCCAGAGACGGTCATACAGAGTAAAGTACATCAGAAAGAGAAAAACAAAAATCGTATAATATCGCTTACATGTGGACTCTAGAAAAATGATACAGATGAACTTATTTGCAAAGTAGAAATAGAGTCCCAGACAGAGAACGGATGTGTGGATACCGGGGGGGCGGGGGGGGGCAAAGAGGGGGTTGGGATGAATTGGGAGATTGGGATTGATATATATACACTATTGATACTATGTATAAAATAGATAACTAATGAGAACATACTGAGCTATAGCTCAGGGAACTCTACTCAATACTCTGTGGTGACCTGAGTGGGAAGGAAATCCCAAAACAAGGGGATAGATGTATACGCATAGGGTTGTTTTCTTAACAGATCGTTGTTTCCTGGGGGCGCGGGGAGCAACGAGGACAGAGATTTCCCTTCAAAACAAGTGACAGCATCTAAAATTTATATTTCGCATTTTAAGCCTGTGCCCCGAAAGGAAATTGCCAGGAATAAACGCAAGCCTCCTGACCTCGGAGGCAAATATCAAAGAGATTTCAAGCAGCATTTCCTTGAACAAAAATCTGCACAACCCTGTCTTAAAAATAAATAAATAAATAAATAAACCCGCTGTGTAAATGTCACAGGAAGGATGCTAAGTGCTGGTGAGAAGGCTCCAGCAGAGAGAAGGGCCACAACCGAGTCCAGCACTGAGATTCCAGGCTCTGGGGTCTTATGAGAATCTCAACTTCCAGAGTGATGCTTTCTGGAGGGGCATTTTGGCGTTTGCATCCCACAAAGACTGACACTTTTCCATTTCACTCTGCAGAGAAACGGGGCTTCCAAACATCTCCCAGCACTGCCTCTGGAGCCCTTACCACGGGAAAGGGGGGGTAAGAGCAGGGAGCACCCCTCACTGGCCACCAGGGAGACCTTGGGGTTCTCAGGAAGACAGGCTGAAAAGAAGAAATCGTTAGAATGAGGTGCACGGCCCATGATAAGACGGGCAGTGTGATGATGGCAATAAGGATGCTGATAGACATCGTGAGTTTTTCCCGTGAGCGGGCAAGAGTTGTGCGCGTGGTATCTGGTCACCTGCCAGTTTATGAAGTCATTTAGTCCTCACTGGTTAAGCAGGTAACACTGTCATTCTCATTTTATAGATGAGAAAATTGTGAGCAACACCAAGGTTGAGTTACTCATTCACAGCCCATAGTCCGGAAGTAGAGGGGCAGGTCCAAACCCAGACGGTCCACTTCCCACGGCACCGTCCCGGCCCCAGCAGCGCCATCCTATGACCTAACAGCACGGTGGCGGCTCCAAAGGAAGAGACCCCAACTTCACCTGCGCAGAGTCTAGACTCAGCCTCTGAGCTGCGTCTGCCCAAAGAACCAGCCCTTTTGGACCAATGATCCACACGCTGCAGGCACCAACCCAAGTCAGGTCCTTCCCAGGAGAGACGAAAAGCTTAAGTTTACATGAGGCTGCATGTGGGCCTGGGTATTCTAATAGCTAAACCAGTGTCCCACGAGGGACCAAAGACAGAGGATACTCACTGCCTGAGAAGAGTCAAAGGCATCGATACGAGGTTTCATCCGAGGGGACAGGAGAAACCAGCCTTACAGCGAGGGTTTCTCGGGGGCAGTGAGAGCAAATAAAGCTTTATTTTATTACACTCCTGAGTCCTTCCTGTTCGACCTCAGAGCTTTCATTCTTTCACAGAGTATGTGGTTTCCAGTCCCTGAGGTTACTTTGAAGCAGCCGCCTGACTGTGTTTCTTTTTAAATGTCCCTTTTGGTATATATTCTATCTTGCTTTACATATGCATATGCTGAGAATATTCAAAATCAGAGAATAAAGGCTGGACAGGAGCCAAACCATATTCCAAACACGCATATATTTAGGAGCAGATCGTTTCTTTCATCTGATGCTAAACCCCAAGATGCTTGACTTCCCTCCTCTCTCCACTACTGTATTTGACCTTCCCAGCACCTACAAAAGACACCCTCACTAACAATTAGCTCGTGAGAGGGGCTTGGCCACAGGAAGGAGCTTGCAGCACCTGGGGGCCCGAGGCAGCCTGGTGAGGTTGGCAGAGGCGGGGAGACCTGCATAGCCAGAGGACTTGAATTTGGACCTCCAGGTTTCTCATCCGGCTGCAACTCTCTCAGCTAACTTCACCTGCCTCCAGGTGCCCTGTGCACCTCCAGGTGCTGAAGCCAGGTGCTAACCCTACCCTGAGACATACTCCTGCAGGCAGGAATGGGAAATTTATTATTTGCATTTAGATGCATTTAGATATAAATACAAAGAGACCCCAAAACTCTTACATCTTTTCCTTTGTGCATTGGGAGAAAATGCAGCCTTTTCCACTATGAAAAAAAAAAAGGAGACAACATTTTGGAAAAAACGAGACCAGGAGAATCATATTTCACCAAGTAAATTGACAAAAGGTCAGAAAGCTCGATCTTTGCCACTGGTGTGCTTCGTCTGAAAGCAGAGCTGCCATTTAAATATTTATAGTCAAGAGCTGTAGCTGCAGATACACGTCCAGATCCGAGCCAGGCTGCGACCACTTTTTGAGAAATTAACCAAGTTCTCTTCGGAGGGAGATTCTGGGAAGGATTCCGCCAAGCGCTCACTGCTGTCCCTGGACCCTAAAAGAACACAAGTGATGCTGCGGGGTAACAGACCAGGTGGAGGCTGCCGACGTGCAGCTGAAAAGATGCTTCAAGCCTGGCTCTGCGGCACGTTCACCCCACAGTCCTCCCCTCCTCCGTCTCCCCCTCCGCAGCATTCCAGCACCCGTGCTCCCCGTCAATCATTTTAATGCCGCCTTTGAGAAAAAGATCAGAAGATCTGGACAAAGCAAGATCAAGAGAGGCGTGCGTGAAGCGGGCAGGCGTGGCCTAAGCCAGGGCCGTCCAGGAAAAAAGATAACGTGAGCTATACGCGGAATCTTACACCGGGGGTAGGGGGGACTTTTAAAAAAGTAAAAAGTAACAGATCAAATTAATTTTAACAGTACATTTTCACTCAAATATCCAAATAGATCTGTAACCAGTATAAACACTGCTAATGCTGTTTCACATTCTTCTTCTCCGAGCCTTCGAAAACCGGTGCACGTTTGGTCATTACGCGTTTCAATTCAGACTGGCCGCATTTCGAGGGCGTGAGGGCCACTTCTGTGATGCGCAGGCAGGGCTGAGAGGCAGGAGAAGAGGTGGGAAGGGCGGGAGTCTGGATTAGGGGAGGAGAGACTTGGGGAGGAAGGAGCGGTTGCTGGCATAAAACCCCTGAGACATCGGGACACAGGAGCGCTGGCAGTAGTGCCTGGGCTCAGTCACTGGGATTTAATTAGCCCAAAGATTTTGCCTCGTACCTCTCTCTTCTTTCCTTGTGTTCTCCTCTTCGGCATCTCACGGAAACCTCCAGTTCAGTGACTGTCTTTATACAGATGCCACATGAGCAAGGGAGCTGAGGGAATCTGTAGGGTCCCTGAGAAGGTTCCAGTGCAAACTGCACGGCGGGGAATCGTGGGAGACACAGCGGGGTGAGGTGGGGGGGTGATAGAGCGGACATGAATGTGAGGAGGTCTGGTCTGCACTGCGGGAAGCACAGTGAGATTCTCCTGGCTCTGGACCAGAAAGAGTCTGCACGCAGGATTCATCTGCCTTGAACTCTGAAACCAGTGGCAGAAACGCTCTCTCACCAAACACTGAAGTCTGCAGGAGGGGCAACTGCTTTTGTGGCCAGGAAAGCCTTCACTGGACCCTCTGCTTCCTCGGACCATTCAAGGGTAAGATGCCAAGAGCCCGTGTACCCTCATGAGCAACTTTCAACGGCAAAGCCCACCGAGGCTCCTGGAAATGTCACTGCCACGGATGAGAAAACACATTTCCGGGTCAGGGAGATCTTGTATTCGGACATCCCTCGCCTGCCCTCTTAGAAGCCATATGATCTCCAAAATTATATAACGGGATGGGCAAACGGCTCTTAAAACAGAATACAAACAGAAACTAGGGAACTGAACTGTATTTCAAATGAATACAAGAGCCCGTGAAGGGCAGAGGGGGGTTCCCTAAGTAACTTATAAATGCAGTACTCGGATGTGCCCAAGACAGAAAGAGCTGTGAATACATATTAAACCCTCCTTAGCGGCACTTTTGTCTTCTAGGGTTGAGCATAGGAGTAGATATCTGGCGTAAAATGGAATCCAGGTTTCTCACTGTCAGAGAAGGGGGTAAGACACGTGGAAGGCAGGGGTGGAGGGAGACTGCAGGAAACCTGTCGAGTCAGATTGGGTTTGTTCCAGTATAATCATGAACTCATGGTTTCAGTAGAGATAAACAGATACATAGATAGACTTGGAAATAGAAACAGACACAAATACACACACTCAAACACACACATACACACACACACACACCCTAGCTCTGGCTGCTGAGTGGTCCTAGAATCATGACACCCCAGTTGCAATGATCACACCTAGCACCCAGATTTTGGTTTCTAAATATCATTCTCCACCAAAAGAAATAAAGCCTCCTTCAAGAAATGGCTTATATGCGGAATCTAAAAAAAAAAAAAAAAATGGTACAAATGAACTCATTTACAAAAGAAATAGAGTTGTAGATGTAGAAAACAATCTTATGATTACTGGGGGGAAAGGGGAGGGATAAATTGGGAGATTGGGATTGACATATGCACACTACAATATGTAAAAGAGATAACTGACAAGGACCTGCTGTAGAGCACAATACCGCGTAGTGACATATATGGGAAAAGAGTCTTTAAAAGAGTGGATGTATGTATACGTATAACTGATTAGTAACACAACTATACTTCAGTAAAAAAAAAAAAAGAAAGAAATGGCTAATTCCAGGACTGGAGCAGGGCAAGCAGAAGCTGAGCTGGAGCGACCTAACAAGCCAGAAAGTAAAGAAGAGCTAAAAACCGATGGTCACACATCACAATGACACAGAAACCAGCTTGAAGGAGTTCCCAGTGCTCGTTAAGGTGAGCACTAAAATAAATAATGATAGTAAATGTAACCCTTGAATAAAAGAATAATCCATTCATCTAAACTGATAGAAATAAACATCAATATAAAATGGAGGGAAAGAGGCACGTGTTCCCTTATGGAGGAAAACCAACTAACAAGTACTGAAGGAATGATAGAAGAATCACCACTTTGTAACTGTCACAAACAGTCGTTGATGTGGATGAGTCACCAGTGGACGCTGAGACATGAAGAACAAATATTTACATGATCTCAGTGCACCTCCCCACAAATCACTCGCCAATTTACAAAAGGGACCAGAGCAATTCTACAGCAAAGGGGCTCAGTGGGCGGCACCTCAACCAAGTGACCAAGTCCACATCCTCAACAATACGACGAACTCACATCCTGTGTTCGCGCTGCCAGGATACACCACGACACAGGCAGCATCACCGCGGCAGTACCCCTGCCGACATGCACAACCAGCATCTTGTCATGAGAAAACATCAGACCAACCCGAAGTGAGGAACGCCCTACGAAACAGCTGGCCTGTGCTCTTCAGGGGTAGTCCAGGTAAGCCAAGGCCAAGAAAGGCCGAGAGACTGTTACGGGAAGGAGACTAAGGCGACAGCACAGCTATAAGTAGCGTGTGATCCTGGGTTGGATCCTGAACAGGAGAAAAGAAGAAGGAAGGGGGGGGGGAGGGAGGGAGGGGAGGGGAGGTAAATGTCCCTGTGGGGAGAAAGCAGACTCGACACACCCTACTGCATCCTCACCTAAACGGGGTAAATTGAAGAGAGTTGAACAGGGGAATTGTTTACAGAGTGGTGGGCAAGGTACAGGAACCAAAGAGATGGGGAGGTCCGCCGGGCCAGTGACATCTGGAAGCCCACACCCACCCCAGAAGAGAGAAGGGGAGGAGTAATGACCACACTCCAGGGAGAGCAGAGGTGGGAGAAAGGGCCAGGGCAGGCGCTGTGGGTTTAAGGAGGGACGGAGCAGATACCTGGCTGTCCCAGCCCCAGCCCTGCACGTGAGGACAAGGCAGGCCCTGGAGGTCAGCCTGCTGGGACACGCGCAGAATGCAAGCACCGCCAGCACACACGCAGCTGCTGGTGTGCAGAGAGAATGTGGCTGCCTTGGCCCCTGGTCCCAGAAGGCAGTCTCTGAACCCTTGGGATTTCCCCAGGCACAGGAGGCTGCCAGGGCCATACCTGAGCTGATGCTAACGAGGTGGGTCCTGGTGGGACCACAGGCTGTTTCAGGGCCGGGGCGGGGGTGGTCACGCAGGAAAAACCTTGTGACCAGAGGGCTGGGGCTTTGAGTGAGGTGATGTCAGCCTGACCCTCCAGGACGGGAGGGGCTGGGGATCGTGTAGAAATTTGACCGAGCTCTTTGCAACCAGCGTCAGCACCGCACTGCAACTATACACCCAAATGCTGAGCAGACGGTGACATTTGAATGCTTCCAAGGTACCAGGTGCTTTACCAACAATATAGCATTAAACCCCACGAACAGCCTGTAAGGTCGACCCTCTTTAGCATCCTCACTTTACAGACAAGGAGGCTGTGTCTCAGAGACAGCGATCTGGGATTTGAACCCACACGGCTCCACAGCACGCACGAGAGAGACGGCTGACGGTTTTGTGTCCTCCCCACACTGCGGCTGCGACAGAGGACGTGCGGGGTGGGACCCACTGAAGAGAAGAGGGAAGAACTTTCCACATGGGGAACAGCCCGAGCCTAGCTTAACAAGACAGGACATTCAGCCTTGGCCAGGGGCTTCCCTGGTGGCGCAGTGGTTGAGAGTCCGCCTGCCGATGCAGGGGACACGGGTTCGTGCCCCAGTCCGGGAGGATCCCACATGCCGCGGAGCTGCTGGGCCCGTGAGCCATGGCCGCTGAGCCTGCGCGTCCGGAGCCTGTGCTCCGCAACGGGAGAGGCCACAGCAGTGAGAGGCCTGCGTACCGCAAAAACAAAAACAAACAAAAAAAGAATATATATATATGTATAACTGAGACTCTTTGCTGTACAGCAGAAATTAACACATTGTAAATCAACTATATTTCAACAAAAAAATTTTTAAAAGATGTATCCACATCCTAAACCACGGAAATTGTGAAGTTATATTATTGGAAAAACTGCTGAAGTGCAATTAAAGATCTTGAGATGAGCTCATCCTGAATTATCCAGGTGGACCCTAAATCCAGTCACTGCACAAAGAAGACAGACACACATACGGAAGAGGAGAAAGCGGTATGACCACGGCGAGAGACACTCAAGTCACAGGGCCACAGGTTGAGGAGCGTCGATGGCCACCAGAAGCTGGAACAGGCAAAGGGTGGAGTCTCCCCGAGAGCCTCTGGAGACAGTGCCGTCCCACAAGCACCTGGGTTTCTGGCCACTTGATACTTCTGACAGCAGGAACTGTTGCTTCAAGCCAGTTTGTGATCCAGTTTTGACTGGTCACAAATGACCCAGTTTGTGGTCATTTGTTACAGCAGCTGCAGGAAACTCACACAGCTCCTGGGATGCTCAGAGAAGCAGATCTTCCTGGCAGCGACCATCGCGTGGGCACGTTCCTTCAGGAAATTCGTGAATAGGGTGATGGAGAATCTCATAACAGCATCAATGTTTCTCTTGCTCGTCTGGCCCCAGCCTCCAGGCCCCTACACGTGTTTTTCCCCTCCCTCTGGGACACCCTAAGATCTCAGCTCGAATGTCACACGTGCCAGCACCCTAAAGCTGGCTGACCTGACACCTATCCCCAACATCTTTCTCCCACTAGGGAGGCTAGAAAGGATAAATACTAACTTACCCAACTTTCCCGGCAGCCCTCGTTGTCATGTGGCCTAGGTCTGCCCACCGGCTCATAATAGTTTCTACTCTTCCGATAGGTGAGCTACATGGGGCTGGTGCCATTTTCCCCACTGTGTGCACAGATGTGATGCCTGGAGCTACAACAGCCATTTTGTGACCTTGAGGGAAAAACCACGAGAGACTTACAGAGCCCCTGACCCAGTGTCAGCAGCTACCTGCTTCCAGACTCCTTATTAAGTGAGCAATTAAACTCTCATTTGTTTCAGCCATGGTATGTCACATTTTCTTATTTTAGATGATACAATTCCCAACTGATCTATTTCCTCACCCAAGTGGACTTCCATAACTACCCTAACCAACATTGTCCCCTCCAGACAGCTATCTGTACCACGTGACACTGATTCATTTCCTGTGCTGCAGGAACTAAAGTTATCTTGTTACTTTATTGCCTCTCTGACCTCCTCTACTGCACAGCTAGAGTATAAGCTCCATGAGAACAGGAATATTCTCTGTCTTATTCACCACCTTGTCCCCAGGGCCTAGAACGGTGCTTGTGAAAGAGAATACACCCAGTGAATATTAGTTTAGTATTCAACCTCAGCCCTGTGGAAGTGTGGGGCTGGAGAATTATCCATTGCACAGGGCTGTCCTGTGCACTGTGGGACGTTTAACAGCATCCCTGGTCTCTGTCAGCTGGCTGCCAGCAGCACACCTTCTCCTGCCCCCAAGACTATGACAAACAAAAACCTCTCCAGACATCACCAAATGTCCCCCAGGGACAAAATCTCCTGGTTGAGAACTGCTGATTTAATGAATGGATGAGTGAATGAATGAGTGGCCTTCTGTAAGTGCACACAAAAATTATACCCTATGAGATGCTGGCAGATCACACAATCTCAGGAGAAAATGCCACTTAGAAGAAAATCATTTATCATCAGAGGAATCAAATGATATGATGGTCAACGGGCCAGCATCTGTGCTTATTTGCCCTCTGACATAATTGGAGATGGAAGGTGATACGATTTCAGGATGGAAAAGGGTTGCATTTTTCTCTCTCCCACCTCCAGTGGAAGCTTAGAATTCCACAGATTCGCCAAGGTTGTTCGGCTCAAAATGTGTCTCCAAGTCTCTCTCCAAGTCTCTCCAAGTCGACGCTCTCGAGAGTTCTAAGATAATTCCAGTTAAAACCTCAAATCCCTCACTAAAACTGCACTGCTCTAATTCTAAGGAAAGTTCCACAGATGGAGACAGAAATAAATACACGCTCCTGGCCAGGTCTGATTCTCGCCATACGACTCATTAAATCAATTAATTCACTTGCTTGGCAGGATTATTTACAGAAATAAGAAATCATTTTCCATCAGCAAGTTTGAGGGTGGCTAAACGCCATGTCCAGATTGGCGGGGTGAGCTGAGCTCCTAGGCACCTCGTTTGGTTGAACCAAACCTTACATTTCCTGACGCACCTTTAAGGTTCCCAAGCACTTTCAAATTCACCCAGGACCCCTCCCCTCCTGTAACAGCCTTGCAGTGGCTCCTCTGGAAGGTGGGAGATGGAAGAATGAGGGAGTTCAAAGGCTTGGCCAAGTTACCAACAGAGCAAGAACCGCAACCTGAGGGATTTAACGTACATCCTATGCCAGGGGCCGAAGGCGGAAGGCAGGCAGGTAGTGGGGGTGAAAGAGGCAGGCTCGTGGGGAAATTTTAATTTAAAGAGTTGCTGCTCCCCCGTGCAAGCTGACTGTGGCCACGCAGAAACTGAGAGAGCGTTGCCAGAGCCTCTGACTTTCTTCAAGAAAAGTGTCAGGAATCTGGAGTATCAACGAGAAATGTTGGTGCCTTTTTTAACATTGGCGTGTCTTCAAAACTGAAAACACAGTGTGTTTGCAGACCTTAGCAGGGCATTTAGATCCAACCGTTGCGGCCCTCACCTGTTTTCTTCCCACACCTTCACTCCTTAAGGGGCAGTTTCGACTCACTTCCTTCTTCTCACTTAGGAATTTGTTCTGCCCTCACACACACAAGGAAGTCCCCAAGGAATGGGTAGTCTATGTCAGAGAGGAACACGAGATTCCTCAAAGGAACAGCTCTCACTTGGGAATCTAAGAATCACAGCGCCCGCTGCTGAGCCTTATAGAGAAATATACCTGGGGCTAAACTGTTAGAATAGCCACAAAACCGCTCTCTGTTTGGGTTCCCAGGAAAGCACAGGAACTACTGTCAGCAGGGGAGGTGGGCGCCCAGCCCGGAAAAGCCCATCTCAGCACAGGAGCTGGGCACTGCCTGCCTCCCCAGGTGCTAGCGTGTCAACCTGGAGCAGGCATCCCTCTCTCTACCCCAGGCACAAAGAGGCCAAACGCCCATTTGGTGAAGCCCTGGACAAGTGATCCACACCCCAAATCAAACTTCAGGCTGGAACCAAGCGGCCGAGACGGTGTGGAAATGTGTCATCACTATGCTATGAATGAATTCCAACGGCTCATCGTCTCACTGGCTGGGAAAACTCAGCGCTCAGTGGACCACTGAGGTTTGGACGGAAAACACAGGTGGGCTTGTGCATAAAGCACACGGGTCGACACAAGTCCAGCTTCCAGCCGGGAGGAAAGTGGCTAAAAACTGAACAGAGCTTTCTCTGGGATGAGGACGTGACCACACAAAGCATGGCTGCCACACAGGGGACAGAGCCAGGGCGGGTGGCTGGTAACACCCGTGCCCACCTGGGCACAGGATCCCATCGGCAACGCCGGATTAACCAGGAGTGAGGGCGGCCTGTCCCCAAGGTCATCGTACCCATCCCTAACATTTACTTGGTGGTACTTATTCCAGGAGGTTGTTTCTAAATTAAGACAAAATACACACACCATGACATTTACCATTTTAACCATTTGAAAGTGTGCAACATGGTGACATTAAGTCCATCCATAACGTGGCACACAAACATCACCACCATCTACTTCCAAAAGTTTTCCGTCACCCCCAACAGAAGCCCCACCCCCACGAGCAGCCATGCCCTGTTCCCTCTCCCCCAGCCCGACATCCACTCATCTGAATTCTGTCCCTATGGATTTGCCAATTCTAGACATTTCATTCATTTTTTTAATTGAAGTATAGTTGATTTACAGTGTTGTGCTGATCTCTGCTGTACAGCAAAGTGACTCAGTTGTACACATATAGACATTCTTGTTTTATATTCTTTTCCATCATGGTTTATCCCAGGAGACTGGATATAGTTCCCTGTGCTATGCAGTCGGGCCTTGTTGTTTATCCACTCTATGTACAATAGTTTGCATCTGCTAAGCCCAAACTCCCAATCCCTCTCTCACCCCCTCTCCCTCAGCCACCACAAGTCTGATCCCTATGTCTGTGAGTCTGTTTCTGTTTCGTAGACAGGTTCATTTGTGTCCTATTTTAGATTCCACATATAGGTGATATCACATGGTATTTGTCTTTCTCTGTCTGACTTACTTCACTTAGTAAGATCATCTCTAGTTGCATCCATGTTGCTGCAGATGGCCTTATTTTGTTCTTTTTTATGGCTGAGTAGTATTCTGTTGTATACATGTACCACATCGTCTTTATCCATTCATCTGTCGATGGACACTTAGGTTGCTTCCATGTCTTGGCTATTGTGAATAGCGCTGCTATGAACACAGAGGTGCATGTATCGTTCTGAATTATAGTTTTGTCCAGGTATATGCCTAGCCTAGGACTGGGATTGCTAGATTATATGGCAACTCTGTTTTTACTTTTTTAAGGAACCTCCATACTGTTTTCCACAGTGGCTGCACCAACTTACATTCCCACCAAGCATGTAGGAGGGTTCCCTTTTCTCCACACCCTCTCCAGCATTTGTTACTTGTAGCCTTTTTAACGATGGCCATTCTGACCAGTGTGAGGTGACACCTCATTGTAGCTCTGATTTGCATTTCTCTGATAATCGGTGATGGTGAGCATCTTTCCACGTGCCTACCGGCCACCTGTATGTCTTCTTTGGAGGAACAGACGTTTCATTTAAATGGACTCGTGATACGTGGCCTTCTGTGTCTGGCTTCTTTCACTCAGACAACATTTCCACGTTTCTTCCACGTCGTGGCACGTGGCAGTGCTTCCCTCCTCTTTGTGGCTGAGAAATGTTCCACTGTGTGGATGGACTACATTTTGTTTATCCCTTCACGTGTCGATGGGCGTGTGGTAGGATTTTTACATAATGTTCTCATTCACCCATTTTCATAGATCGAGATTATTATACCCATTTTAGAGATTTGATAGATAAGAAGCAAAGTTCCAGAAGAATAGATCATTGGTCCAAAGACACAAACTCTAAGTGGCAGAGCCAGGGCTGGAACCCAAGCCTCCCTGAAACACCACCCAGGTGGGGCCCGAACAGTGGTAGAAAGAAGGACGAACGTCTTGCCCCACGCTTCTCACTAGGTGGATCTGGCCGGGCAGGGACCCTGGGCGCTTCTGGCTTCTGTACAGGGACAACCACCCCCAGTCCCCTCCCTCCGCCCCCATCCCCGCCAGCAGAGTGCCTCCCGGCTGAGCTGAGCTCCCTGGCGGAGGCACACTGGTCCTCACCTCCGTGCCTGTGTTCAGAGGCTCCCGCATGCCCCCAGAGCCGCGCTGTCCAGGCGCCCTTGGCCTTGCATGGAAGCGGGAGAGACCTTCCTCCGCACAGCCTGGCCTCTCCTCAGCCCTGCAACCTCCTCAGGCCTCCTCCCCTCTCCTTCCCCCCTCACTGAGTTCCGGACGCCTCCCATGAACCGTCACAGCTCTCCCACGAAACTTCGCTCTGAGAATTGCATCCCTTGGACTGGTGTCAACGACAGATCACGGAAAATCTGTGCCCACAGATCAAGCAGAACAAAATGCTGGTTCGGGGGCTGCCTTCCCCCAGGTCCTGCCGGCACAGCCCTGCTGGGGACAGCCCGGCCAGGGATAAAACACTCGCTCACCGGCACCCAGATCTTGCTGCCTCATCCCGCTGCCCACATCCAGCATCTTCTCCTCCCAATAAAGGAAAACCCTTTCAGCCTGCCCTCGGAGCCACCTGCAGACCGATGCTCAGAGCCCGCCGACTGCAGTGACCCCTTGCCGCTCCCCTGGGCAGCATCCTCTCAAGTGATGCCTCCTTGCAAGGCCCAGGTGTGCTTCTTATTTTATGTTCCTCACCAATTCCACGTGTCGCTCACTTCGAGACGGTGAAGAACCACCTCTGCCTCTCGTCGTCCTCTTCGGCGCAATGAACAGTACACACTCTACACCTCTTGCGGGCTTGTTTGGAGCCCAGGACACTGACACTGTTGCACAGACAGGATCCATGAGGCCATCGCAACCTGCATCCCACGCGGGAAGGAGATCCACACCAGGGCCCTGACTGTCGGAGTCCCATTGCTCTGCTGGACCGATGAGCTGATCTCTGCACTTAAGTCACTGCTGAGGTTAAACGCGCTCGCTGTGCCAGGAGGGGGCCGAGTCTGAGGCCAAGGTGAGGAGTTGACGATGAAGCAAATGGCTGGCACAGCGGCCCTGGCCTGGAGCCCACAGGCCTGCACACCGGCGGGGGCGTCGGGAGCTATCGGGAGCCCGGCTGCATCTTCCAACACCACTCGACAAGCCAGAGTGGCACCTGCCAGCTGGCCGGACCCCACGGAGGCGCCCTGGCAGCCAGGGGCTGGGGAACCAGATGGCTTTGGTGGCTCGGAGGAGAAGGGTGTGAACTGGAAATGGTGGCGGGAAGAGGCGCTGCCCAGGAGGAAGGGGGCTCAGCGACGGCGGAGACGGGCGGGGGGGACGGGCCGCAGCTTTCACGATGCTATTTACACGTAACCATCCGCACACACCAGCCTAGAACGCAGATGATGCCTGTAACCCCGGCGATGCGGTGACGCGAGACCAGCTTCCAGGAGAAATCGCCCTGGACAGAGAGCGTGCATTTTCCTTTTCACTAATTCCTTAATGTTCTTACCTTTTTAAAAATGAAAATATCATTTTCACGCTAAAAATCATGCACGCACACACACGTACGTGTCGTAGTCTCTGCACATTTCAGTTTGCAATTTTCTTTCCTGAACTACAGGAAAATGAAAGGAAGAAAGAATATGTGTGAAAAGGTGGTTATTGTGTGTCTGTTCCATGTGGTTTTCTGGTGTTTATTTGACCAGATGTTTGTTTCTTTTACTAAAAGCTCCCAGGGGACTGGACCTTGGACAAAAGAGGTAAATAGGAAATAAAAGCAATGCTTTCTCAAAGCGAGATAATTTAGGCAAAATGGAAAGGTAAGAAGGAAGAAGGTTAAAAATTAAGACTCTCCTGCCATCGAGAGCATAAGACGTCCACTTTCTGCCCATATTCCCGTGTGGAAACACACATGGACCTTCACTGAGAAGTGTATTAACTGCCTAGTTTCATTCATTGATGGGAACGTTTATTGAACGTCTAGCATGCTTTGGGCGTGTGCTTCAAAGAGAGAGAGTGAGCGAGAGACAGTCCCCGCAGCACGATAAAGACCAACAATTAGCCCCCAGCACGCACCCAGGAATGAATCGAGGTAGCACTCGAAGAAAAGCGGGATTTTACAAAATCGCCACCATGAGACCCAACAGAACAAGCCCAAAGGGCCACACGGCCTCAGCCCGCAGGTTAGATCAACTGTTCAACCCAATTCATACCGAGGGAAGAAGGGACACGCCATAGGGGTAATCAGACATCTTGTGAAATCATGCATATTCCCATCGGGCTTTGCTGCCATCCCAGACGTGGTTCCCAGCTCCCAGCCTCGTCGGCGCCATTATTCCTGCCTGGAACTTACGCCAGACCCCCGACCATCTTGCCCGGCGGGTTCTCTGCACAAGCACGCAGCCCCTTAATGCATCAGTCACGTCACGGCAGTCGCTGAGGCTCTGCCCGCACAGCAGAACCCACGGTGGGTACCACGAGATCTACCCATCCCCTCCCACACCCCTCTCCCCGCCTCCCAGCCTCACTGGCTTTCTCACTCTTCCGACACACCAAGCTCGCCCTGATATCAGGGGGCACATGGAACATTCTAGAACACTCTGGAACACTCTCCCCCCCCGGGGCCCCACTCACCATTCAGGTCTCCCCGTCTAAGGGCCTCACCCAGCCCATGCCGGCCACTCTCTCTCACGTCCCTGTCTTCACAGCACCTGTCACCACCTGAAACCATCCAGGTCTGGCAGGAGGCGCCTGGGACACGCTTAGGGAATGGACAGAGCACATTCCTCCTGGAGAGCGGACGCGTGACTCAGACGCCACGGCCACCGCCGGAAACTCCAGAGGAAGATAGAAAAAGGCTGAGTTTTTCCTTCCGGGAGGATGTGACGTCACGTCTCAGGAGCGCATGGGCGGGGCCGCCCCCGCTGCTGGGACTCCTCACAGGTCGTTAGGAGATGCTTGAAGAACCCCGTGGTCCACGGGGAAGCGGGTCACAGGGATGACTTCCTCCCAAATGGGTGCTCTGTAACTCCCACGCGGTCCCCCATGAAAGGGGTGTGTTTGTTGAAGGCGGGAAGGTGTGAACGGACTTCGCTTTCCTCGGAGGTGAGCTCTTCAGACCGGCTGCCGCCCCTCCCCACAGGCTCAGGGTAAGTATAAAGCGAGAGGCCGACAGCGCCTCCAGGAGGCAGGGCTCAAGGGATCCTTGCTGTGCCTCGGCAACTCCACACAGGACCCGAAGCAGGCCTGTGATTCTGTCAACCTGCAAACGAGGTGGCTGTCCGAGCAGGCTTGCCACGGAGATGCTGGAGACGCGAGGGGGATGGGGCTCCAGGCTTCCGTGTGCAGAGAGCCTGCCCGCGAGCAGGGCCCCGGCATCCGCATGCTTCCCTCCCTCCCGCTTCCCATCCAGCCTTCCTTAAAGGCCAGGACGGAGGGGGCCGGGGGGAGGGCAGCTGCCGGAGGCCCCTTTTGCTTAAGAAGCTGAATTAGGTGGGACCCACCCCAGCTCTCAGGAGAGAAAAACAACACAGCAAGCGTGCGGTGTGCCGCACGGACGTGGTCGAAAACTATTTTTAAGTAGCGATCGGCTGGAAGTTAAAGGCTCCTTCACGGTGTGAATGGGGCTTGATTCACCGCCACCCCGCAGGTAGCTGCAGCTGTGTCTGGGGCGCGGCAGGTCGCCGATAAAGGCTTCCCGGGTGAGTGGGAGCTTGTCATTAACTGAGAGACGTGGTCTGTGGGTGCTTCGAGGGGTCTACGAAGTCAGTACCGGATGCCGCCACTATGGAAAAGGAGAATCTATTTGTTGATGGTTGCACAGAAAGAAGGACGCTGGCCATGTCTCAGACACCCACCAGCGAGAAAGGGATTCGATGGGGCACTGGCGGGGCTGATGGGCAGCTGAATGTGCCAGCGAAGGCAGCCTCCGGGGAGAGTCCTCCAGACCCGGAGACGAGGGGCGGCTTTTATTCCTGCTTCTGGAAGAAAGCCTCAGGGTTCTCAGGACAGAGCAGGAAATAAGTCGAGTTCACAGCTGGAAGCCTTAAATCCATGGCCTCCTGGGGCAGGTGGGAAGGGAGAGGGTTCCTGAACAAGGGGGATTGGGGCGACACACTCGCAGGCACGGCGGCGGTCCGAGTGCCGCGGGACCCACCCAGGTCCAGCTCTCACCTGCCGCCCAAACCCCCGTCTTTGCCGCGCGTCCTTTCCAGCCTCTTCCTGCCTGCTGCCCCTCCACCCACTGCTGCTTTACGACCAAGCCTCTTAACTGACTGGCGCTGAGCAGCGGGTGTTGAACAGCGAACAACAAGAACGATTTGATGAGTCCTTTGTTCTCTGTTTTATTTATTAAATTGTGATTAAAAACCATTAAAGGCGCCCCGTCCTGATGCATAGAAATAAATCTCACAAACACCCTGGAGGTCTCCTTCCGGGTGGGTCCCACTTCCCGAGGGCGGCCCCATCTCCTCTCTCAAGATCCCAGCCCCACCCATGCCCTATCTCGCCGCAGGACGGCCAAACGTGAGGTTCAGGAAAGGAGTTGTTCAAACGTCAAGGCATGACCGACCGATTGGATTGTGGAATCGATTTAGGAGGTCTTAACACCATTTGTTTAAATAGAAGGGGATGGGATGGGGTGAAATGGAATAGACACTCACCTACAGGTTAGGAACTATTAACATCTCCATTTTACAGACAAGGAAACTGAGAGGGAAGGTCACTCCACGAGCAAGTAGTGAAGACACGATTTAAACACAGAACTGTCTCCTATAACACTCGAGCTGCCCCCCCCCGGTATTTTTATTATAGCATTCTCAAAAGTGACACATCTGACTGCCCTTCTCCCTGTGAGCTTCATGTGATATGACTTTATATGCAATCATCATGTACCAATTTGATTGAATGAATGAATGGATGAATGAAATGTGAAGAAAATGCAGAGGGTGATCTCTAAATTCATTTGACCACTTTTCCTTGCACCTCCGATCTTAAAACAATCAGCAATGACAGGAGCCTGCATCCTGAAGGGACTCATGTAATTACACCTTTTCATCCCCACCCAGGAGGGCAGCTTAAAGATGAAGTCACCCAACGATAATACACTTTTAAAAATGCGCTTCCGGATTTCCCTGGTGGCGCAATGGTTAAGAATCCGCCTGCCAACGCAGGGGACACAGGTTCAATCCCTGGTCCAGGAAGATCCCACATGCCACGGAGTAGCCAAGCCCGTGCACCACAACTACTGAGCCTGTGCTCTAGAGCCCGCGAGCCACAACTACTGAGCCTGTGTGCTGCAACTACTGAAGCCCGCATGCCTAGAGCCCACGTTCTGCAGCAAGAGAAGCCACCGCAATGAGAAGCCCGCGCACCACAACGAAGAGTAGCCCCCGCTCGCCACAACTAGAGAAAGCCCGCGCGCAGCAACAAAGACCCAATGCAGCCAAAATAAATAAACAGATAAATAAATAAATTTATTTTTAAAAATGCACTTCTTAGAACTTTCTTTTTATTTTTTTTTAAAGATTCTTTTGATGTGGACCATTTTTAGTCTTACTGAATGTTACACTATTGCTTCTGTTTTATGTTTTGGTTTTTTGGCCACAAGGCATGTGGGATCTTAGCTCCCTGACGAGGCATCGAACCTGCACCCCTTGCATTAGAAGGCTAAGTCTTAACCACTGGACCACCAGGGAAGTCCCAAACTTTCTTTTTAAAGATAATTTAGACAACTGGGAAAAGTCTGAGTACACGCACACACACACACACACAAAGCCAATTCTAGCATAATGACAACCTACGATAGAGAGGATCAATCCAGTGAAATTAGGTGAACCACAAAAGTGACGGCTGTTTATCCTATGTGCTTCCCTTTAAATGCAGTGACCCTCAACGCCAATAAAACCCAAGGACTGTGTGGAGAATCCACTCGTAGGTCCATCACCAGAGAGGCTTAAGGGCCAGAAAATAAATGTACGCTGGGTGAGGAGAGCAGGTGTTCTGAAGACCACTGGTCTACCCAGTATGCACTCACCCTTCTTCCTTCTCACAGAACTCCAGTTGTATTGCAGGCGGTCACGCCCCAGGAAATCAGCTGTTATTTCCCAGCTTCTGGTGCAATTTGGGTTGGGCACCTGGCAGGTGTGACAAATGAGAGATAAGCAGAAGCCACTGAATGGCGTCTCCAAGAACACACGCGAAAGGGGGTGCTTCAACCGTCCCTCCCTTTTTCTTGCCCTCCATCCACTTCCCCTTCTTTCTGCCTGGAATGCGGACGTACCGGCTGGAGCTCCAGCCGCCATCCTGAGAGCATCGAGATGAGGGTCACTGTCATCAGTGACGACAGAGCAGCAACCTAGGACCCTGAGTCCCCAGTGATTCCAGGAAGCCCACACACCTGGAAGCTCTGGATTCCCCACATCTGACATTTTTAAGCCACAAAAGTACAAAGCCGTATCTTGTTTGAGGCACTGCATTTTCTTTAACGTGCAACTGAGCGTAATCCTGAATGATGGATCTAGGACACCATGGACCAGAGGGCCATTCCATGCTGCAAGAACCGTAATCCTTGAGTGAGATTCTCCAGGAGAGCAGCCCTGACAGCCCTGCCCGCCGATCCGATGAGGAGGAAGCCACGACTCCCGACTCAGCTCGCTCCTGTCACTCAGCCAGTTAACGCGTCCTGCCAAGGTGGCCTCCTACTAACTTTCCAATCCGTGCACTTCCTTCATGCTGCGATCCTCATCCGGGCCGCCAGTAGCTCCCCCCGGATCACGTGACCAGCCCACCCAGCGGGCTTTCTTCTAGCCACGCCTCCCTTTAGTTCGTGCTCTGCCGAGAAGGCAGAACAGTCTTGGGAAAATGGACATCTGACTGTGTCATCCTCTTCCTTAAAGGACTTCAGAGGCTGCCCCTTACCTTGAGGATCAAGTGCCCACTCCTGACTGCGGCTTGCAACCCAGCCCTGCCTCGTCTCCAACCTCATCGTGGGGGTTCTCCAGGGAGGGGGATGGACTGGGAGTGTGGGGTTGGCAGACGCAAACTATTACATTTAAAACAGGTAAACAACAAGGTCCCACTGTGTAGCACAGGGAACTATAGCCAATCTCCTGGGGTAAACCATAAAGGAAAAGAATATAAAAAATAAAGAATGTCTGTGTGTGTATAACTGAGTCACTCTGCTGTAGAGCAGAGATTAGCTCAACACTGTAAATCAACTACAATTCAAAAAAATAATAGAAATTTCTGTGGGATTTCAAAAGACAGGCAGGAAGTCATCACGGCTGGAGGCCACTGGCCAGTTTTACGGAAGGAATAACTCCGAGCTAGGCCTGGGTGGGATCAGAAGGTGGGCAGAAGGAGAGGCATGAGCCAGGCGCCTCCAGGCTCTAGGCCCCCAGTACATTGGTACAGCCTTTCATCAGGCCATGCGGGGATGCCCGCATAGAGTTGTAAGGATGTCGGCCAACCGAGCAGGTCGTGTCCCCTCCGTCCACGCCTTGCCTGGGTCACACATTTAACTGCTCATCTTGGCTGGATCCACTCGGGCTGCTAGCGCAAAACACCACCGAGGGAGGGAGAAATGCATTGTCTTGTAGTCCAGGAAGCTGGGTGTCCAAGATCAAGGTGTGGGCAGGGTTGGTTTCTCCTGAGGCCTCGCTCCTTGGCGTGGGGACGGCCGCCTTCTCGCTGGGTCCTCACGTGGGCTTCCTCTGTGCGCGCACACAGTTCTGGTGTCTCTCTGTGTCCCCGATTTTCTCTTATAAGGACACCTGTCTTCTTGGATTAGGGCCCACCCTAGTGACCTCCTTCAGACTTAGTTCCTTGTTTCAAGGCCCCCATCTCCTTTAAAGAGCAAACAGAGTCATGTTCTGAGGTCCTGGGGGTCCTGGTTAGGACTTCAACATATGGATTGGGGGGGTGGGTACACAACTCAGCCCATAACACAACCCCTGAAGAAATAAGGGCTCCAAAGAACAGAGAGGAGTAACAGTAGCGAGGAGGAAGGACAGCACCTTTGGAGGGTGGAGAACACTCAAGGGAGAACTTCACAGTTGGCTTGGGGTCAGAACACGGGGCCTCGGGTTCCAAGGTTCCTGAAAGCGGTACCGAGCATCGGAGCATTTTGCTAATTCCAGGCCCTGAAGGCAACAGGACCCAAATCATTCATCATTCATGATGGGCAGCCGCAGGATTCATTCGTTTTTCTCCAAGATCTTTGGGCCGAATAACAGTATGTCTTTTAGTAATGGATCCTGAAGTTCAGTGGGAAAAATAGGTTTACAACTGATTCTGTGACCTTAAAATCAAAGAAGGGGGGTGTGCAGCTGTTGCAGCCTGCCTCTCCCCCACCATAGCTCCCGGCCAGCGGCACTGTCTGCCGGGCACGTGCCGCTCAGCCCTGCTGGCTGTACATTCGACCCTCACACATGCACGTGAAGGGGGTCGGGAGCTGTAGAAAGCAGCACTGCAGGCAAAAGCGCCCTTTAATAATAGCACAGCCTAGGAGGAGCTCCCTGACAGCACTGGTTCCAGCTGATTTCAGCCAATAATCCAGTATGAGAAATTTCTAGAGTTCCAGTTAACCAAACAACTGCTCTTCTTAACAGAAGAATGGGATTGACTATTTGCATTAGAGTGGGGAGAAGAATGTAACTTATAGCTGAACCCTTGGGAATGATTTTAGGTGCATTCCAACATTGGCCCCACCAAACTCAGCAATGAAACAGCCAGTAATCAAGGAGCTGGAGGAGAAAACAGGTGGAAACGGTGTGTGTGTGTGTGTGTGTGTGTACGTGTGTGTGTACGTGTGTGTGTGTGTGTGTGTGTGTGAGAGTGAGAGAGAGAGAGAGAGAGAGAGAGAGAGAGGGAGAGGGAGGGAGGGAGAGAGAGACTGTGTATTTGCCCTTCCTTTCCCCACCGGCATTTAAAGAATGTCTTCTCAGCTATTAATTTCTTCCAATAAGAAACACTGCACATTGCTTAAGAGAGAAGGCTCTGGAATCAGATGACCTAGATTAGAATCTTGCCCCCAGCCCCACCCCCAGTTACAAACTGTGTGACTTTGAACAAGTTACTTAAATTCCTGGTGCCTCATCCAAAGCCCATTCCTAAAACCGGGATTCATAACAGGGCTGCGGAAATTCAGTAAAATTAAAAACTCAGAGAGCGTCGAAGAGGACCTGGCTCTGTATGTTAACAGCAGCATCATCTCTCTCTCCTCCTTTTCTCCTGGGCCGAGACGATGAGACTGGGATTTCCAGCAATTCTCTCATTTCAGTAAATGCTGCTGCTTCGCTTTAGATGCCCCGAGAAGTTCATGATAATAGGATCTTCCCGGTAATGCTTGCAGGTCACTGGGTCACCTCAGCGGGCACAGGCTGGATCGTTTGTCTCGAAGCCTAAAATAATTGCTGCAGGTGCCAGTGTCGGAACCAGGATCACCGGGGCAGCCATTCGCGCCCTGGCTCATCTGCCTTTTACGGTCGCCGCTAATCATCACGCAGGGGCCCCTCACTGCCCAGCGCGCGTGCGCTTCACTTATTGCACAGGCTGCCCGAGAATCCTTGATTCGCTAATAAGAAAATGACAGCCTAGTGTCAGTGTTTGAAAATTACCTTTAGGAGTCAGGCAGGAAGGGTATTTTTAAATGGTCATCGTTTTTAAAAAGCGTAGACATGCCTTTTGCCATCCTGCATCCTCTCCCCGAGCCACCCGCCGCCCAGCCCTGGAGGCTTGGGGACGGCGGACCCCATCCTGACTCAGCGCCAGCCTGGGCTCTGCCGCCTGGCTCTGGCGCAACGTCAGGTGCCCAGTAATCGGGATCTGAGAGGCATTAGCTCACGTGACCGGGCTGACCTCTCCTGGCCCTGATTAACTTTCCAGCCATAAGCTGCCGCCTGCAGCCTGCTCTGGGCTCACGCTGACTTTCCACATTTTGAATAAGATTCAACAAGTCTAACTGGTGGAGTGTGTGTGTGTGTGTGTGTGTGTGTGTGTGTGTGTGTGTGTAGATGGAGATTCCTAGGGGAGAAGAAAGAAAAACAGAACAGCACCCCATAAGAGAACAGTGTAGGAAGTGCAGAGGCGGGGGTAGGAGGAGGGGTTGGCTTAGGAGAGAAAGATCTAGAAGCGACAGTAGGAATCACAGCCCCAGGTCACTCAGCACGAGGCAGAGGCCTGGGGCCCGACCGCTGGGGAAGGGCGTCCCTCTGGGTGCACTGGGTCTGTCACGTGCTGGGGAAGGAGACGGCTCCACTTTGGTTGTGTTTTGACGAGAGCTTCAGTGACGTCCTCCTACAATGTCCCCGTTCTGTGCCCCAAACGCCCCAGCTGAGCCCCCTCCTGGATGGAGCGGCACGGGAAGGCCCAGGGGCCTCTGGAAAGTGGGTGGGGGACCTTGTGGCCACGCTGACCCTCCCCTGGCACCAGGACCACGGGCGAGGGTGCCGAGAGGCGCCAGAAGGAGGGCTGAGCCGCCAGAGGCAGGGGTGAGGGGAAACCGCCTCTGCAGGTCCTCGGTCATGGCCAAGCCCCTCCCCGCGTGGGCTTTCAGACAGGCTGAGCTCCAGCCTCTTATCTGAAAAGCAAACAAACACACCTGCAGAAGGCAGCCTTTACACCCAGGAGCCGTCTTCTGTCGTGTGGCGCTTTCCACGTTTCGACCTGCTTCCTAAATGAGCTCCCGGTGATGAATCTGCCTGCCGGCCTCCAGTTTTCCCAAAGCGGGGAAGGCCCACCAACGAGCAGTGAGCGGCCTCGGGCAGGTCTGAGATCCCCAGACTCCGCGGTCCATCCACCCCAGCTCAAATCCCAGCTTTGCCACTTCCTGGCTGTGTGATCTCAGGCTAACTACTCCACCTCTCTGTGTCTCAGTTTCTTTGTCTACACAATGGTGATGGTAGCAATGGCTACTGTCTGAGTTTCCTCTGGCAGCAGTAACAAATTACAGCAAACTGAGTGGCTTAAAACGACAAAAATTCATTCTCCCACAGATCTGGAGGCCATAAGTCTGAAAACAAGGTCTCCGGGGCTTGGGGGGAGGGTCCTTCCTGGCTTCTTCCAGCTTCTAGTGCCCCCAGGCTTTCTTTGGCTTGTGGCCGCATCCCTCCAGTCTCTGCCCCAGGGTCACACGGCCTCCTCTGCTGTGTCTGAACGGGTGGCGGCATTCAGGGCCACCAGACCATCTAGGATAATAAGCTCCTCCTCTCAAGGTCCTTTTAACGTAATCCCATCTTTTGCCATGTAGGTAATATTCACTCTATTGCCATATAAGGCAATAGTCACAATTCCAGGGATTAGGACACAGATGCATTCAGCCTCCTACACCTACCCTGTAGGGCTGCTATGAAGACTTAACGAGCTAAAACCTGCCAAGTGTCTACGACGTTGCTTGGCACCCGGGGAGAGCTGAATGCCTTTGTCAGCTGTCGCAGCGTTAGTTATTGTTATTATTATTATTAACCTTTTTTACCAAAACAGGGTAGGCCTCAAGGGCCGAGCCTAGGCGAGCAGGAGCAAACCTCTAGAAAACATTAGACGTCTCTTACCTTCACTATTTTCATTGTTAGGCTTATTTCATCTAAGATGATGTGAAGATTTCATTTATGGTAATCACATAGAATTGTTTCTTTTTAGCCTCCATAAATGTCTTTAAAAAGGAAAACGAGTCCATTGAAACAGATACTAAGTCAGCAATAGCATAGGCTTCAACACCGGGGGCAAAAAGAAATTCCGAAGCTGGCATTCCGGGGGGGCAGGGGGGGCATCCACCCCACTCCAGGGATAAAGGGGCAAGCAAAGCACTGCGGCAGCTCACAACACACAGGTGCACGAGGTGGGGAGAGGATGCCTGCGTGACCCCAGCTTGGGAAACACGGGCGTGAGATTACTGTCTCCACCTTGGAACCGTGGTACCAGCCTGTTCATTACAAAACAAAGACCAGAACCCAGGGCTCCTGGGGCAGCTAACCCGTGTTTTCCAGTGCGTGTTTACTGCTGGGGAGGAAGGAGTTATGTTTCCCCCATTTGTTTGTTCCAGGATTGTGAGCCACAGGACCATCCTGGGGGTGGGGTTGGCCCGGAGTGGACACAGCTGTCCCATGGGCCAGGCGCACCGATTAACCCCCCGTGGGCACCCTTGTTTCTGATGTGCTCCTCCTTGATGAAAAATCAATGAGGGCGTTTTCTGCCTTTGCTGCTGGGTTTGAGGCTCCCGCCGTTCCTCCCTCTCCCTTGCTTCTGCAGGCCTCCAGGTCGCCGTGCAGGGGAGAAGGAAGGAGGCTCGGGCTCCCCCCGCTGCAGAAACGTCCTGTCTGCCCAGACCTGGGCAGGGCTCCAAACGCAAGCATCCACCCTAAGGCCCCATGCAGGAGATAGACAAAGGGAGACCGAGCCCGTCACAGCTCATCCACCCAGGCAGGGCCACACGGATGTCACTCCGTGCACAGTCTCTTCCTCCCACACAGTTTAGGCAGCTCTGCTCACAAGAAAAGGAAAATAAATAAACTGCAGAAAAATCTACTAAAAAACCTAGGTTACACTGCCCAGGAGACAACAGTCAAGACAAACTTCAAAGGACCAGTGCAACTGGTACCTCTGCTCTGGGCTCTCGAAACAGATCAGAACTGCGGGGCCCGACGTCAAGCCTGATTGTGACGTGAACTAAGCCGGGGTCCGGGCTTTAAAGGAGCTGTTCCCCAGGTCAACACGGCAGCAGGCATTTCATAAAGAAGCCACACGGGAGCCCAGCCTCCCCTCCACGTGGCCGTTTCTGCAGAGTACGCGCGTCACCAAGATGTAACATGGCTGCTTAAACATTCAAGTTGCTGAGAGCGGGGAGAATGTGACATTTTCATCCCATGCCAGTAGAGGGCACCGCTGAGGGAGGGGGCCTGTGCAGGGGCTCAGCTCTGCTGTCAGTCAGTTGAGCAGGCGCAAAGCTTACAGGGACTAACCCCCATCCAGTGCAGGGGGTGCGGGCAGAAGGCCCCCGTTAATATATCAGATGCGATTCTGTCCTGTTGATACTATCCTACTAATTCCATTGTCATTTTACTGCCTGGTCTGTTTAGAATCCAAGAATCACAGCAGTGATGATACTAGCCAGCATGTACTGAGCCCTCACTGTACACCAGGCCCTGTCCTGAATGCTTCACATCACGTAACTCATTTAATCATCAAAACGCCGCATCTGCAGTCTCCCCATCTGAATGAGAATAACGGTAATAGCTAATATTTACTGAGCGCTTACTAGGTCCTGAGCGCTTTTCCTGTATTAGCTCGATCCTTTGAGGAGGAGGTAGATACCATTGTTCTCCCATTTTTATAGATGAGAAAATGAGGCACAGAGAGGTTAAGAAACGCACCTGTGGTCACACAGCCAGGAGATCACAGAGCCAAGATGAGAACCAGCCAGTGTGGCTCAAGACTAACCACGGCCAATGCCATCTACTGAAGGCCATTTCGGACAGTCCCATTTGGGGAACTAACTCCCCTTGCAGGTGCCGTAGGGAGAGACGTAAGTGCAGGGGCAGGTCAGCACGCTCCTCAGTGGCAGTGTGGTGAGGTGGTTAGCGCATGAGCTCTGCCCAAAGGGCCACAGTGAACCTTGGCTGCTTCACTCGCCGGCCACATGAGTTTGGGCAAGTGGCTTCCCCTCCCTGGTCTCAGTCCCCACCTTCAAGGTGCGGAGAATAACAGCTCCCGCCTTAGAGCATTAGCTATTGTTAGTACCGCTGTTATGACTGGACCCCAAACAGGCTAATCACAACTGGAACTGTGAATCAATAATGCATTATTACTATAGTAATAATCAACAGTGGAATTATTCAGAAAACACCAATGGTCCCCAATGTGGCAGGACCGTATTCTGACAGAGTGATGGAGGCCTTCACCCCGGACCTCCTGCACCCCAGGGAAGAGGGAAAGAATATTCTGGACCAGTTCTGCTTAGGCTCAACCCTGATGGCAGAGCTGACCCCAGCCAGCTGTACGCTCCTCCCCGCGCGGAAGAGAAGTTAACTGTGAAATCCTGAAATTCTAGAGAAAACACGAGTAACTGAATTTATCCTCCAGTGATAAGATTAACTTTCCTGCTCTTGAGAAAAAGCGGAGCTAAGACAAGCTGAGTTACAGACAAGAAAGCAGCCTCGGGTGCCACGGACCTTCGGGAGTCACACGCCACCCACATCAGTGCAGCTGCCTTGCTTACAGCTCTGACCCTGCACACGCGCCGTCTGCACACCCAGGCCTCACCCGCCAGGGAATGCCGGGCTGGGCAGGAGGAGACACCCATGCCCGGAGGGGTCATGCACCCTCCGAACAGTGACCACCTGAAGGAAGGCCAGAGGAAGCGGCCCCGGACAAAGGACAAGGGGAGCCCGCCCCGCCCTCGAGGAGAGAGGAGGAAACAGGTTTCCTGCAGGGGGTGCAGCTGCACAGGGAACCAGGCCAGAAGAGACCAGCCCCTGGAGCCCCGAGCCGCCCCACAGTGCCCGGAGCCTTTGAGACCTGCCTTCAGGGGCCACTCAACCCTCCTGGAGTGGGTGCTCTGGGGTGCGGCACAGGCATCAGGATTTTAAAAACAGATTTATTGAGATAGAGCTCACATAGCATCGAACTCATCCATTAAAAAAAAAAAAAGACACAGACCTACTAGAGCATGGGCTTGAGGACACGGGGAGGGGGAAGGGTACGCTGGGATGAAGTGAGAGAGTGGCATGGACATATACACACTACCAAACGTAAAATAGATAGCTAGTGGGAAGCAGCCGCATAGCACAGGGAGATCAGCTCGGGGCTTTGTGACCACCTAGACGGGTGGGATAGGGAGGGTGGGAGGGAGAAGCAAGAGGGAGGGGGTACGGGGATGTATGTATATGTATAGCTGATTCACTTTGTTATACAGCAGAAATTAACACACCACTGTAAAGCAATTATACTCCAATAAAGATGTTAAAAAATATAATAATAAAGTGTACAATTCAGTGGTTTTTAGTCTATTCCCAGATACATGCAATCGTCAGCACGGTCCACTTCGAGACATTTTCATCCGTTTTAGAACATGTTCGTCATCTCAGAAAGAAACCTTACACCTTTATCATTTCCCAATCCCCCCCAGTCCCCGGCCCTGAGCCGCCACGAATCCACCTCCTGCCTATGGATTTCCGGTCCTGGACATTTCATGCCGGTGGAATCATACAACAGGTGGTCCTCTGTGCCTGTCTCTTTTCTCTCAGCATCATGTTCTCGAGGTTCACCCACGGTTTGGGAGGCATCAGAACGTCACTCTTTTCACAGCTGAACAGTATTCCCGTGTGTGGACCTTCCAGTTTTGCTCGTCAGCAGGCACCGTAGTTTTTAACGGTCTGAGAACCGCTGCTGGACGCAGAGCCGCGTGTAACTCCGTGCTGTCCCCCCCCTGCTCCCCCTAGCTGTACCCTAGGTTTCTTCCCGCCGATCTGTCCCCCTCCTTCCCTTCACATCCCGAGTCTGATCTCTTCTCACTATGGCCACCACTGTGCCCTGACCTGAGCTGAGACCCCACCGACGCACCCCCGGGTGGCTGTGTCGGCCCCTCCCACCTCCTTGTCCATGTCTGTCCTGCGGCCCACCCACACACAGCCGCCGGAGCAGCCTACTGAAAACAGGCAGACCATGCAACCCCCGGGGGCCTCCTGATTGCTTTTATCCTCGCCGGGAACAGATCTGAGGCCCTTCCGATCACTACTGCGTGACCTGGACCTGCTTCCTCCCAACATGTCCTCACCCTGCGCCCACCACCTTCCAGACGTGCCGGCCAGCTTGCTCGTCCTCCCTCGAGGAAGGAAAAGGTGGGCCGCAAGGGCAGCGCCACACGGTGGGTACCCACTGGCTTCCAAGCTTGGCCGACCCAGGTTTGAAGCCTGGCCCGTCCCTGTCCAGCTGTGCGACCCTGGAAGGGTCCCTTCATTTCTCTTAGATGATTGTCTTGTCTGTACGATGGGTCTAAACTAGCACCAAGGCCCACCTCGTGAAGCCACAGTGTCGCACATGTAAAAAGTGAAGGCACGCGGAGATGTCCAGCCAGCAGCACACGTATTCCTGCATCTGCAGCTTCAAGAACTGTTCACACAAGTTCCCTTATTGAATTCTCAGCCTAAAAAATGGCCCAGAACTGGAAAGAAGGGACACCACCCAGAGCTGATGGGCTTGGGGACTGTCCAGAGCCTGGGGGTGACAAGGCCACCCAGCCCGTCCTGCTGTGTGTCAGCTGAGCGCCTACTACGTGTCAGCCACTTGCTGGCACGGGGCATTTGGCCACGGCTATGTTCAAGCAAAGTCGGGGGACCGTCTGGATGCGGGTGGGCCAGGAGAAGTCCAAAGTGACCCCCAATCCTCAAGATGGGGTGTCTGAGTGGCAGGTGGCACTCTTCACTTTGATGTCCAGAGATTTCCAGGGGCAGTGGAGGTTTGGGAGGGAAGATGAGGTCGGTGGTCACCAGGTTCTAATCTACCTTGACAGGCAGTTTGAGACTCTCCCGTGTGGCTGCTCCGTGCCCACGACCCTCCAAACGGCCAGCCCCGCGTGTTACCCGGAAGGACAGCAGATTGGGTGTGGTGACCGCCCGTTGTCTGTAATAACGAGGAAACATCGACAGCCTCATTCAAGTACATGCAGCTACTCTAAGGTATGTTTTTTGCAGTTTTTTTATGTCATGGAAGAATGCCAACCTTATCATGTAAAATGTTTTAAAAACATAATTCAAAACAGTTAATGGAATAAAAATCCTCATAGAGAAAAGAAACGGAAAAAAATGCCAATATTAACAATGATTGTGTCTGGGTGACAGAACTGTGAGTCATAAATATTTTCTTCTTCCTGCTTTTCTTTTTTTTTGATACTTTCTAACTTTCCCACAATGAACAGTCATTACTTTCAAAATAAAACTTAAAAGATGTCATTAAAAAAAACAAATTCAATTTGCAGAACCCATGCCGTGAGCTGGGGAGGGACTGTCTGTGTGGTTCTGATGTCAACAGAGGCTCCCCTGTCACCTGTCCGAGCCCCAGGCTCCAAGCTCACCGGCATCCCCACCCCGGAGCAGGTCCCAGCTAACTAGGTGGATGCACAGATCAGATCCTGGGCTCGTGAATCTGAGCCCTTTACAGACCTGGCACTAACACCCCAGACATAACTTCCTAATACTCCAGGGCTCCTTCGCTGGGGGGTGGGAGGTAGGAGGGAAACATCAGAAAAAAGCAAACAAAACCATTGCCCGATTTTTCTCTGCATCTCTGAGTCTGAAGTAACAACGGAGCGACATGATGGGGAGTGTTTCTGTGTTAGAAACAATCAGCCAACAATAAACATCCCAATGGAAACCAACTCTGCTGAACCAACTGCAGCAGACAATGCTAAATACCGTTATCACAGCATCCATGTCTTGGCAACAGGAGTATTTCATCCGAGGGAATCTCACCAAAGTCCCGCCGCCAGATCGGCAGCTACAAGCCGCCCTCTAAAGGCCTCTTTTCCAAAAGCAGGACAACTGGGTTTTCTTCGGCGGCACAGGATGGGGGGTGGGGCAGGGTGGGGACAGGAGGAAGGGAGAACCTTTGCACTTCAACAGCGGGACCCCCCCCCCATAGCCAACTCCCTGAGGAAGGAACTGGCAAAGTACACCCGCCCACTGGTTTCCAGACACTCCTGGGAACTCACAGCTCATTCTCAGTGTCCACGGGTGAAAGCTTGGGGACTCCAGACCCTTGTCATCCCACCTGCTCCAGAAACACCCTGTCAGCACTTCCTGCACAGCCATCTAAAAGGAATGAAGACACCCTTCCTTCCTGCAAATACTCAGGGTCTTTGCACTGGTATCTGTACAGTTGGATTCTTCTCGTCATTCAGGGCTCAGCTTAATGTCACCTCCTCCAAGAGTCCTTCCAGGATCATCCCACCACAGTCTCTCAAGTCAGGCTGCTGTAAACCTCTGTATGGTGTTACCTCCACTTGTTGGTTATTTATTCACCTGCTTGTTGTCAAACAAACACACACACACACACTAATGTCATCTCCATAAGAACAGGGACTTCAGCTATCTTGCTGGCTGCTCTGTGCCCAGCCCCTAAAATGCTTCTTAAATCTAAATAGACATTTCTCCAAAGAAGACATACAGATGGCCAACAAACACATGAAAGGATGCTCAACATCACTAATCATTAGAGAAATGCAAATCAAAACTACAATGAGGTATCACCTCACACCAGTCAGAATGGCCATCACCAAAAAATCTACGAACAATAAATGCTGGAGAGGGTGTGGAGAAAAGGAGACCCTCCTGCACTGTTGGTGGGAATGTATAGCCACTAAGGAGAACAGTACGGAGGTTCCTTAAAAACCATATGACCCAGCAATCCCACTACTGGGCATAAACCCTGAGAAAACCATAATTGAAAAAGATACATGTACCACAATGTTCACTGCAGCACTGTTTACAATAGCCAGGACATGGAAGCATCCTAAGTGTCCATCAACAGATGAATGGATAAAGAAGATGTGGCACATATATACAATGGAATATTACGCAGCCATAAAAAGAAACGAAACCGAGTTATTTGTAGTGAGGTGGATGGACCTAGAGTCTATCATACAGAGTAAAGTAAGTCAGAAAGAGAAAAACGAATACCGTATGCTAATGCACGTATATGGAATCTAAAAAAATGATACTGACGAAACTAGTGACAGGGAAGGAATAAAGACGCAAACGTAGAGGACGGACTTGAGGACACGGGAAGGGGGAAGGGGAAGCTGGGAGGAAGTGAGAGAGTGGCATGGACATATATACACTACCAAACGTAAAATAGATAGCTAGTGGGAAGCAGCCGCATAGCACAGGGAGATCAGCTCGGTGCTTTGTGACCACCTGGAGGGGTGGGATAGGGAGGGTGGGAGGGAGGGAGACGTAAGAGGGAGGGGACATGGGGATATATGTATATGTATAGCTGACTCACTTTGTTATACAGCAGAAACTAACACAACATTGTAAAACAATTATAGTCCAATAAAGATATAAAAAAATAAATAAATAAAATGCTACTTAATATTTAATAGGTGCTCAGATGTTTGTGGGATGAATAAGCGAATGCACTAGGCATATAAAAATAAAGGTCACAACCACTGCCTTCCAGGAACTTCATTTTAGAGGAGAGAACCGTCATGGTTCTCATGGTGAGATCTCACCCTCTCATGGTGAGGGTGAAGAGAAAAACAGTGCACAGGCAGTAACCAGATCAAGGGGAGGGGAGGGGAGGGGGGAGGGGGGAGGGGAGGGAGGGGAGGGAGGGGAGGGAGGGGAGGGAGGGGAGGGAGGGGAGGGAAGGGAGGGGAGGGGAGGGAGGGGAGGGGAGGGGAGGGGGAGGGGGAGGGGAGGGGAGGGGAGGGGGAGGGGGGGAGGGGAGGGGAGGGGAGGGGGAGGGGAGGGGGAGGGGGAGGGGAGAGGGAAGGGAGGGGGAGGGGAGAGGGAAGGGAGGGGGAGGGGAGGGGGAGGGGGAGGGGAGGGAGGGGTGCCCACCCCACCCTGGGGCATATCCTGTAGGTCATTTCATTTCCTTCATTCATTCTTTCCAAAAAAATATTTATTGACCACCTACTCTGTGCAAAGCGCTTGCTTGGGCGGAAAAGCAGACCATAAAAATGCCAGCAGATAAGATATTTTCAGATGAATGTCCTTAGGCCACTCTGCTCCCTCCATCTCTCCGCAAGCCCTACTACCCCACATTGCCACAGACTCTGTCCCCTCACACGCCTGTGTCCCTGCATAGCCCCTCAGGCCCTGGAAGTCGTGACACCTCTTTCCCGGGTGGGTGAACATTAAGAGTGGGTTATTTGACAAGGTCCTACTGTATAGCACAAGGAACTATATTCACCATCCTGGGATGAACCGTAATAAAAAAGAACATTGAAAAGAATGTATATACGTGTATAACTGAGTCATTCTGTTGTACAGCAGAAATTAACACAGCACTGTAAATCAACTACACTTCGACTAAAAATAATAGTAAATTAAAAAAGAAAGAATAGGTTATCTGGCCTCTCAGAATCCCAGAGAAGACCCAGCTTCTCCCATTTTAGGAGCCTCGTGGCCCAGTGAAAAACTAAGAAATGTCAAGACAGGTTTAAATTGTTACTTTTCAGGTATCCATGTAATAATTAATGTATAATGTGTTGATGTATACATATAACGTATTAATAATACATTAACTATAACCCAACAAACTCTAGTACAATATGACTGACCTATGAAGAGGGATCCACACAGGTGGGTGGTCCAGCTGCTGGGAATGGTTTAAGGTCACACGAGAAATGACTTTTTCTTGGAGTCTTCTCAGTGGATCTTGGCGACTGAAACCGTAGCTTTTAATATCAAGGGTTAATTTGAGACTCTTTGTCACTGCGAGGCTGGGCGAAAGGGTCCTCCCAGATCCCCCTGAGGACCATATCCAGTTATCAAAGAGGAAGACCCATTACCTACGGAGCCTGAGACAAAGGGCAGGCCTCCTAAGACGTACGAAGAGACACAGCCCAGTTGCCTGGACATGCCCCCCCGACACCCACAGATGCTAGTTTGGAACCGTAGTGTCTGTGAATGTTCACTCCCAAACCTCCTCAGGGAGGACCGGACCTACAGGGGCTGGAAAAAGTCATTGCCAGCATTAGAAAGTCAGACAATGTGAAGTGTTGGCAAGAACTTGGGGAAAGAGGACCCACCCTGCAGAGCAAGCTGGAAGAACTTGATGAAATGAAGTCGACACGTCCCCTCTGCCCCAGCGATCCACTTCTGAGACGCACCCAGAACGATTCTCACGTGGGACCGTAAGGCACACGTGCGAGGATTCTGCCACAGCATCGTCTGTGCAGCAGGGCTCTGGGGCCAACCTGGTGGCCTCGATGGGGATGGGCAAGCACAACGTGGTCCATGAGCTCTATGGAATATTTCCCAGCAGTTAGAAGTAACTAACCAGAAATACACACAGCCACATGGATGGACTGTAAAGGGACAGGGCTGCATGAGAGAAGCAGGAAACAGAACAAGGTCTAGAGCACAATGGGATTTATGTTCATCAGAACACCTGCGAATACAGCAGCACTAATATCTCACATAGATGCAAATTCAAGGGTATATATCAAACATGTTGAAGGGACTGGCTGTGATGGAGAAGGTAAAGGAGGTGGGGACTGGGGTGAAAGGGAAGAGGCCAGGGAGAGACAGAGACAGAGGGTAAGAGAGGGGGAAAGGGAAAAGGAGGCCCTGCAATGACAGCACATTAAGGACCAAGGAGTGTGGTTCACCCAAGGCAGCGGCACCAACACCAACAGGCCGTTGCTTGTCAGCACGAAGCCCAGATGAGCTTGGAGCAAATGCCATAACAAGATCAGGCAGCTTTTCAAACCGATGGGCACAGGCAAGGAGAAGTTAGGGAAACACTGCTCATAGAATACAACGATCAAATTCAAAAGGAACCGGAGAAATGAAGAACAGAGTTTTCTAGAAGTCGGTGTCAGCCACTCCGGTGCACCCACCACAGACCAGTACAGCAGGTGCATCCTTCACTGGGCTCTCAGAACCACACAGGTTCCAACCTTCCAGCTACACGGAAGAGGCTGGGAAATTCCGCGGTAAAATCCTCCATGTCTCCACCACCGGCATCAGCTGCTCGAGTGGCTCTGGAAAGGTGTCTGCTCGGTACAAAGGAAGCTCCAGCATTTACGAGCCTAGACCCACCTGAGGGGCAAGGGCCGTGCCAGAGTCACACTTCATTTACATCCGCAACCAGAGTCAAGAGCGCGGAGGACGACTCCCACAGATGCTTAACCGCCGTGGGGTCACGCCCTAGCCCAGCGCTTCTCAGAATGAGGTCCCTGGGCCAGCAGCGTTAGCACCAGAGACTGAGAGACGCAAACCCTGGAGGACCCGTCCCTAGCTCTGCTAGCAGAACTGTTCCCACTGCCCGCCCTCCGATGACTCGGGTGCTCCCCCACTAATGAAAACTTCAAGCTTCGTTCCAAAACACAAAGGAGGGAGGTCTGGAAGTGGGAGCTCAGGAAAGAGCCTCCCTGCTCTGTGCCCCTCCCTCCTGCCCTTTGAGCACACGCTGTTCTCCTCCCAAACGCCAACCAGGCCCCGAGCAAGAGAAATGAGACTAAAACCCACAGTGGAGAGAATCAGCTGAATTGGTTTGCTGCCCTTTTTTTTTTTTCTTTAATTGCTAGTTCTCAGCCCAGTCTGCACAGGGCCTCACGTGGGGAAGCTTTCAGACTCCCCCTGCCTGGGATTCGGATGTGGCCGGGTCCCCGTCTTCGCAGGCTGGGTCTGCGGGGAGCTGGACACAGGCCTCTGGCTGGGGTCTGGCCCCTACGGTCCCACCATCTCCCCTGGCACACTGACAGCGCCAACCTTTCCCTGACCCACTTTGTCATCTTCTCAGAAGGGGAGGGTGGTAATATCAGCTGGCGGCCACTTCCCTGAAATAACCTCAAAATGCTTTGCTCTGTGTCCCGGGTGCAGTGCCGTAGGGCTGGCCAAGCAGCCCTAGACCCTGAGGCCCAGCCCAGTCACCAGGGCCGTCTGCCGGCCCACCTCCTACACCACAGCCCCGCGCCGGAGACACAAGCCCAGATGGCGCCCAACTGCCCGCCCCGAGGCTCCCACACCCCACTCCCAGGTACCAAGCCCCAGATACCAGGGACCAGCAGCTGGGGCCGGGACAGAAGCCAATTCCAGGAGATCCCGGAGCAGGGCTGGGGCGGCTGGGATGGAGAGGAGGGTCCTACCAGCGGGTCCCCAGCCCCCGGGACTGGCCACCTTGCAATCAGGCTGAGCCTGAAGGGCGCCCCTCCCACTGGCACCGTGTTCACTCCTGGCTCAGAAACTGGACGGGAGGAGAGCTGGTCCACGGCCCACACACTCAGAGGCTCGCAAGCCGGGACAGCCCTCCTCGCTCCAGCCCACCTTCCATTTTCAGAGCCCACCCACTCTCGTCTTCCTCGGCCTGCTCCCCCGTGGGGACATTTTCTGTCCCTTGATGAGGTGGGGCCTCGCTAGTGAAAGGTGATGATGCAGAGAGAGGTGAGGGTGGACCTCTCTCCCCAACGCCCTCCCCTCCTCCCTCAGCCGGCCATCCTAAGAATCCGGGGGCACGCAGACCCTGCCCCGCATCCCTGCATGACCCCCCGGCAGCCCCGATGCCCTGGGCCCAACGACCCGGTGCTGAGCTGCGTCCACCCAGCCCGTGGGGACACCCTGGGGACAGCAGCAAGCCTGACTCTACAAAGGCCTCAGCGTGAGGAGAACAAGCCGCACCCTGACCCCACTGGACCTCCCAAACCCAACTTCCCTCCGGGCAGGTGGTCCTGTAAACACTGGATCTCCAGGTGAAAACACGGCTTCCAGGGGGAGAGTGTGCCCCAGCAAACAGCCTGCCGTGGGCGCGCACACACACACACACACACACACACACGCACATTCTGCCGGGAACATCTGTTTTGACAAACATATTATTCAAGTCGGTCTATGGGACATGAATTGACAAATTCTCAACGTGCAAGCTCCTGGCTCAATGCATTTCAAATCTGAGCCGAGCTGTGGATGATACAACTCTTATTTTTTAGTTGTTGGCCCCCAACCCCTTCCCCCTTCAAGCCCCACCCCCAGGAAGACCACTTCCAGAGCCCCCAGAGGCTCAGATGTGAAACAGTCCAAGCTCACACTTCTGAGTTCGAAAGGCACTGCCTGGTGTGATGTCCAACTTCGCCCAGAGGGGCTTTTCTGCAAAGCTGAGGGGTAGGGGGTGGGAGGGGTCTCCGGGAACCCCACGGCGACAGAGAACCGTCAGCAGTGCCCTGGGAAACCAGATCCACGGGGACCAAGCCGCAGCACCCCACATCCGCGGGAGGAATCGTCTGGAAACGGTCCCCCCCTCCCCGCGGCTCTCCTGCACCCGGCGTCCATGGCAGCTCGGTACCGGGACCCCGTGCTGAAGGGCAACCTCAAACCGCTGGAAAATAAACTTTGTCGGCGCAGACAGTTTCCGGCTATCGCCCGGAGATCACCGCCGCTGCAGCGCCGGGTGCGTGCGGAGGGGTGAAAAGGGAAACGTGAAGCTATTTTTAGGAGAAAAAAATAAATCTCAGCCTACCTTAGAAGCAGCAGTGCCAAGACTGGGAGGTTCACCCAGAGACAACTGCAGTCTGCTGTGTCAGATTACAAACTGGGGCCGAGGGAGGGAGGGGAGGGAGGGGGGAGGGGAGGAGAGAGAGAGAGGGCCTTGGTGTGTCTGCGCCGCTTGGATTCGGCTAGAAATGATTCATTAGTTTTCTGCAGGCAGGCAAGCAGGCCCACAGAGAGAAAGGCGGGGGGGAGGAATCATCCGCCATGCAGCGGTACCCAGAGCCTAGGAAACGTCAGTGTTTAGACACACACACACACACACACACACACGCACGCACACGCACACACACACGCGCGCACACACACCCCAAGATGGCTCTCGTCTCCCTGCCAGTGTCTTTTCCACCGAGCTGCGGCCAAAAGCTGGGACAGAAATGAAGGCGAAACAGCTCTCTTAGCCAAGCAGGGCTCGGGGTCCGGTGGGTGATGCTCCCTCCCCGGAATAACAGCACTAGCTCTCCCCTGCTGGCTGCAGGCGGTGGGGGGGCGGGTGGCTCCTGCAACCAACCGGCCCTCTGGGCTGCCAAGGGGAGGGAAAAGCTGCCCTCGCGCGCCCCACGAAGCTCAGAAACTCAAGTGCAGCTAGGAATTAAGTGATTATGTGCAACCAACCACCCAAGCTGTTCAGGTCTGCACCCGCTGGTCTGGCTCCCCCGCTGCCCCCCAGCCTCCCGAATCCAAAGAAAATTAACATGTGCTCTCTTCATCCTCCCAGAAGTTCAGACCCTTGCACAGAGGTACCAGCTACCTAGCAACGCGGCAGAGACACTGACAAAATAGGAAAATGTGCGTGGACTTCACACACACACACGGGCACACACAGTTTGTTCCCTGGGATGAAAACCCCATCATGTGTGATTTAAAGACGCTAAATAATTTAGCTTGTGGAAGGAAAGCCCCGTGTTGGGTCCCATGAACCCGGACTGTGTCTCTGAGGGGTCCCAGTGCCGCCTGCCTGGACAGGGACCGCGGGGTGGAAGGCAGGCATACACTAGCTGCAGGTCCTTTGTACAAAAAGGAAAGGGTCTCCCGAGATGCTTTCTGTTGCTTCTCCAATTAACAGGCTTACCAAACGGGCATTGGGAAAATCCAACACACCCTCCAGCACGGTGGTTGGGTTGTCTGCCTTATACAAACCACCATGAGCTAAAAGCTAACTGGGGAATTCCCTGGCGATCCAGTGGTTAGGACTTCGCACTTTCACTGCCGAGGGTGTGGGTTCGATCCCTGGTCGGGGAACTAAGATCTCACAAGCCTAGCGGCGTGGCCAAAAATTTAAAATTTTTTGAACTTCTTAAAAAATAAACATAGTATAAAAAATAAAAAGCTAACTGGCCAGAAGGACACTCCTTCCCCAAACGACTTCTGTGTCACCATGGTACACAGGTGGAGTGGAAGTTTTCCTAATCAGGACCCGCTTTTGCTTCCCAAGGATGGAGAGCGCCTGAATTTGCCTGCAAGACGGAAGGCTTCCTACAGCTCCGTATACGCTAGGCCAGTCCCAGTCTCTTTCTGTTGGACCAAGAGCTCTGTGCCCCTTTCAGGAGGGGGAAGCAAACCGCCCCACCATTTCCTTTTTTTTTTTTAGAATGAAGTAATTTAATTATGAGGGTCAAGGTCATAAATTTGTCACCAGACTCTAAAATACCAGGCACAGAAGCAATTTGCAAATGCTGCTCTTTAATGTTATTGAATATAATTAACAGGTCATATGACAACTTGACATTTAACTCTCTTTATGAAGCGTACGCCATTCCCTTTTTCATTCTGCAGGCAGAGCCATCAGTTCCCAGTAACCACGACCAGGGAAGAGGAGGCAAACGCTTGTACACCCCTGTTCACAGCAGCTCCTTTCACAGCAGCCAATGGGTGGAGACAACCCAATGCCCGCTGATGGGCAGATGGATCCACAGAAGTGGTCTGTCCAGGCAGTGGAATACTATGCAGCCACCAAAAGGATGGAAGCACAGACACAGGCTACGGTGCGGATTAACTGAAAACATGCTGGTAAGGAAACAAGCCAGATACAAAAGACCACGTGTCGTATGATTTTATGTAGATGAAACGTCCAGAATAGGCAAAGCCACAGAGCCAGAAAGGAGATGAGTGGGATGGCCGCCTGGGCCTCGGGGGAGGGGGAGAGAGGGGAGGGGGAGGGGCTGCTAATGGCCACAGGGTTTCCTTTGGGGGCTATGAAAACATTTTGGAATTAGACACAGGTGGTGGTTGCACAACATTGTGAAGGCACTAATGCCACTGAATTATTCACTTTACAATGGTTAATTTTATGTTACATGAACCTCATCTCAAATAAAAAAGTAAAAAAAAAAAAAAAAAAAAGCACATGAATTGGGAGTCACGCTGGCCAAAGTCTAAATCCCGACTCTGTGTGACCTTCAACAGGTCAGTCTGTTCCCTCAGCTACGAAAGTATCGTATCTGCTTCTTAGAGAGCATCCACCCATGGGGCTATCATGGGAGAAAAAGAACAGGGTTGACGGAAGAAAATAAAACTCTCCCCCCCTTAGAAATTTTAGAAAAGAACTCGTTCTTTGAGAAGGCCATTCAATGGTATGAATATGGCTTTCTCCCCCTCTTTTCTCAGCAGGTTGTTTTGAAGCAATCCATAGATCAGACAGGCCTAAAGTCCAAGGTTCTGAAACAATTCACCTACAAAAGCACATACTTTTAAGATGCTGAATCCTCCCCACGCCGGGCTACGGCCACTTGAACCAGCCTTGTTGAGACTCCAGAATCATTCTCACAGTATTTCACGTCAACGGAAGTTGCTCACCCGAGGGTCTCTGTGCGAGCCCACGTAGAGGACCAGGCACGCTGAGGCCAGGAGAGGACACTGCCCCGTCCAATCAGAAAAGGAAGGCAGGTGGGAATGTAAGTTTGTGTAGCCACTATGGAGAACAGTATGGAGGTTCCTCAAAAAACTAAAAATAGAACTACCATATGATCCAGCAACCCCACTCCTGGGCATATATCCAGACAAAACTCTAATTCAAAAAGATACATGTACCCCTGTGTTCATTGCAGTACTATTCACAATAGCCAAGACATGGAAGCAACCTAAGTGTCCATCAACAGATGAATGGATAAAGAAGATGTGGTACATACATACAACAGAATACTACTCAGTCATAAAAAAGAACAACATAATGCCATTTGCAGCAACAGAGATGCAACCAGAGATTATCATACTAAGTGAAGTCAGAGAAAGACAAATACCACATGAGATCACTTATATGTGGAATCTAAACTATGGCACAAACGAAGCTATCTATGAAACAGAAACGCACTCATGGACACAGAGAACAGACTTGTGATTGCCAAGGGGGAGGGGTGGAGGAGGGATGGATTGGGAGTTTGGGGTCAGCAGATGCAAACAATTATATATAGAATGTATGAACAACAAAGTTCTACTGTACAGCACAGGGAACTATATTCAATATCCTGTGATAAACCATAATGGAAAAGAATATTATATATATAACTGAGTCACTTTGCTGTACAGCAGAAATTAACACAAAATTGTAAATCAAACACACTTCAATAAAATTAAAAAAAAAAAGAAAAGAAAAGGAAGGCAGTGATTCCACCTCTGGGTACCATGTTCTAACTTCACAAAAACCAGGTGAATTCCGGGCTTAAGACACTGTTGAATGTAACAAAGCAGAGAATTTCACAGGCAGAGGCTCCTGGGTAAGTCACGATGTAGAGGAAGCCACGCTGTGTCTGTGAAGAACGAGGGCATGAAGACCCAGCGGGAGAGGATCACCTAGGTCTGGAAGATGGGCTGCCAGGGCCGAGACTCGCTTCCTTGAAGAAATCAAAGAAGCTCACCCCTTCCACACTTATTGGAGGCAACTCAGAAAACAGACCCCACAAAGGCACCCCTATTAACCGGGCCTGTTCGGTTGTTAAGAGTTGCTATAAATAACACGCCGTTTGTTTATCTGATCCCGAATGCAAAGAGTGTTTGCAGGACGACAGAGGAGCAAGCACCAGATGCAAAGCTGCATAGCTGCTGCCCAGAGCCTTCCAGTCGTATATATGGAGAAAGCACAGCTGAGCCGGAGGAAGCACATTTGGACCGGCTCTCCGAGGAAATGCCAGGTGTCGGCGGCAATGTGGTTCTGAGGGTTCAGTATTAAAGCAGCAGAATCTACGATCGTCGTGGAGCTAAGAATAGGTCCTGAACGTCAGGGTCTCAGCAGGCCCTGAGCTGCCACAAAGCACAGGGGGCTTTCCACTAGGCCAGTTCCAAGGCCAGCAGTGAGGTGTGCTCACCTAAGTCGCTTTCAAGTCGCTTTTGTAGATGCTATGATTGTCTACTGGAAAAACCCATGTGAACCAAGAAACTGTTACAAATAAGAACAGAACGGAATGGAACAGTATAGAATACAACAGAATAGGAAAATGCTTCATGTATTCCTTGATAGAATACAATCATGTATTATTTTTGTTCCCAGAAAAAAAATTGCATATCATTGCATTTAATATTAATAATACGTAAAAATCAATAGCTTTCCTGTATTTCCCAGTTAGGAAATATAATGGAAAGGGAACAAAACCCCATTTCCGGTAGCCGTCTGCAAAATGAAACACATTCCTAGGAATGATTTGCATGAGAAATATGTAAGAGATACAGGAAGAAAACTGGGGAACAAAAGAGGAAAACTGAATAAAGAGAAAAGTATACCCTACGCTTGGATGGGATGCTTAGACTCTATACAATTCTCCCTAAATCAATCTTAAAAATTAACGGCATTACACAAGATATACAGGCAGGATGTTCTTAGACCTGTGGAAGCTGATTCTAAACTCTGTATGAAGATAAAGGCACGAAAGTATAACTTGGAAGTTTTTAGGGTAGAAAAGAGTAAGGAAAGAATACCAGCCTTACCAGACATTATATGTAAATAAAACTGTTGGTCCTGGTGCATGAACAGATAGGCCAATAGAACAGACTTGGATGAATAAATCCTATCACATAACAGCATTGACTACATGATAAGGTGTCATTTCTAATCAATAAGAAAAGGCTGATCATTCAATATATGATATTCAGAAAATGGGAAAATGTTTTTAAATTCTTACGCAAAAATCATTTCCAGATGAATCAAGTATCTAAACACATAAAGGAAAAATGAGACATCTTTGAAGAAATCATGAATTTTTTTCATTACTTTAAAATGAAGGAGGACTTTCTAACCAAGACAGGAAATCAGGGATGATGAAAGGAAAGGCTGATTAAATTTGACAACATGGAAATTTAAAACTTCTGCACAGTGAAAAAAATGCCATAAATAAAATCAAACGCTAAGTTACAAACCAGGATAAAATATTTGCAACACAAATTTCAGACTCAGGTATGGGTCCAGGTTTTGTGGGACCTGGAGTTTGTTCAACTTGGGGACCCTGTTTAAGAAAAATAAAAACAAAAAACAAACCCACCAATGCAAAATGGTACAAACATGATCACATCTAAAGAATGAGAAAATAAATCACAACAAATTCCAGACTTTAAAAAGCTGACGAACCCCATAAATATCACAAAATCTAGAAAAATAACATTATGTTTGTTTAATTAAGTGCCTGAGACACCTCTATAATACTTTTTTTTCACATTTTATTAGCTGTGTAATGTTTAATGACCTCTCCATATGACAGTGATTCTGTGGCATTATTCTCTTTTGAGAGAGTAAAAGAAAAATTCTTTCCCAGCATAATTCATCAAATTTGGGGTTTTTTAAAGTTTTTTTTGTAGTTTAAAAGTTTTCTTCATATGTTCCAGCAATCCCACTCCTGGGCATATACCTGGACAAAAGTATAATGCAAAAAGATCCATGCACCCCTATGTTCACAGCAGCACTATTCACAATAGCCAATGCAAACAACCTAAATGTCCGTCGACAGAGGAATGGATAAAGAAGACGTGGTGCATATACACAATGGGATACTACTCAGCCGTAGAAAAGAATAAAATAATGCCATTCGCAGCAACATGGATGGACCTAGAGATTATCATACTAAGTGAAGTAAGTCAGACAGAGAAAGACAAATATCAAATGATATCACTTATAGGTGTAATCTAAAATAGGACACAAATGAACCTGAACCTGTCTACAAAACAGAAACAGACCCACAGGCATAGAGGCATTGTGGTTGCCAAGGGGGCGGGGGGAAGGGGATGGATGGACTGGGAGTTTGGGCTCAGTAGAGGCAAGCTATTACATTTAGGATGGATAAACAACAAGGTCCTACCGTATAGCGCAGGGAACTACAGCCTATATCCTGGGATAAACCACAATGGAAAACAGTATTAAAAAGAATGTATATAGGTGTATAACTGAGTCACTTTGCTGTACAGCAGAAATTAACACAACACTGTAAATCAACTATTCTTCAATTTAAAAAAATAAACTATCTAAAACTTTTTTTAAGTTTTCTTTAACAAATTTATTCCACATACAACTAACTTTAACAGTAGTTCCTGAACTACTATTCCAAGATGTGTCCAAAACGTAGAGGAATTCTGATCAACTTTATTTGATTTGATTCCCATCAAAAAAGAAAACAAAATGTACGACGGGTTATATGGGTGTTGGCTGGATTACCGACGATATTTCAGACAGGAAAACTTCCTGTTGGTCATGCGTTGGTGAGAAAGGCTTCTCTGCTTACAGCTGTACATTGAGAATTGGAAGACTTTTCCATGGACTGGCTTTCATCTCTGTACATTTCAAACCTCTTTTCTCATCCACTCCCCACATGCTTCCAGTGTCAAATGCCTAAGATACGCTCACATTATGATACGATCTTTGGCTACACAGGGTGATGAAGGATAATTCGGTAGGGAGGGCCATAGATGTATTCCAGAAAGCCAGCACATACCATGACGGCCAGTGATCATTTATACCCAGAAATGGCAGAAACCCATTTAACATATCTCATTAAACCCCAATTAAATGTCACCTTAACTGGACTTTCTCTTAGCTAGATGTCAAAAATGCCCACAGCCTGTCTAACAAAACGAGCACGAGGGAAACTCTCAATGAAAAGATATAGTTGTCTTAAATGACTGCAGTTAAAATAACTTAGCTGAGTAAATTTTGTGAACGTGTTGCTAGGATCCTTTCAGGGTCTTGTAAGGGTTTGTACAGGTGAGGACAACTGAAGCTTAGACTTCACTGGCTTCATGTAAATCTGCCTCTTGACAAGCTAAGGACTAAGTTCCTTAATATAAAAAGAGCTCTCACAAATCAATGAGACCTACAATTCAACTGAAAACTTGGCAAAGGCTGTATATACACAGCTCAGCACCCCCCAATAAAAAAAATGATGAGGTGTTGCCACAATACAATCTCCAAAACATATTCAGTGAAGAAAGAAAAAAGCAAATAGTGTGTATGCATTCTCTAGTCTGCATATAATAAAGGAACATCTATACGTGCACAGACTGTTTCAGAAAGCTTACAACACACGAGTGGCTGCCTCTTGAAAGACAGACGAGGGACGAAGGGTTTGAGAGTGAAGGCTCTCTTCTACTTTGATGCAGTGTGAATTGCTTACCAAGGGCAGATACTCTTTCGTTTTTACTCCAAGTGCTATTATTTACTAAAACTCAATGAACTGTAAGCCTAACATGGGTAAATTTAGCTGTATTTAAAATTAAAAATATAGATTTTTAAAACATGATTATTAAAAAGATATTATGTAATAAATATATAGTAAATTAATATATGTATGTGTGTATATATATATATACACACACACACACGACCAACACACACACACACAGGACTAACACACACACACACACACACACACACACACACGGGACATAATGAAAAAAATGCCCATTATTTAACATTTGCTTTACTGTAGCTACTGGATTGCATAGGGATAGAGGTAATGCAGGGGAGTCTAAAACGCTAGAACATTTACACTAGATTTGAAATGTGTTACTGTTACTCTTTGCATCAGGTTTACCCCATAATCCTGTATAAACCTAAAGACTGAACACATCAAACTACTGCAATAGAAAGACAAGCAGAAAAGCAGCTAAGACAAAAATGACCCTTGGGAATCCACCAAAACAATGCTTCCCGTGTGAATAACGGAAGGTTCAAATCCATGTTAGGTCTGGACGCACCCCAGGCGTCTGGAACCCAGAACAGCCCCTCCACCCAGCCTGAGCATGGTGAAGGCCACACTCACGTTTGCTTGGGCTTCCCGCAGACATGGCTGCCGGTCATCTCTGCAGCCTAGCAGTACTTCCTGCGCTAGCAAAACCAGTCCTTCAGGGCACAGTGGCCAGGCCATGGACCACGGGGCATCTACTCAGGCAGCTTCTGTGTGCGTTTGTGGAAATGCTTAGGAAGCTGCTGTCCAGCACACAGCAGATGCCTGAGTCTCCTTCTGTTGGAGAAATGGGCTCTGAGAGAGAGAAACAGACAGACAGACAGAGAAGGGGAGAGGGATGGACAACCCCTGGCTGCAGGGAGCGTTCCACCACCCTGAAACTCTGCCTGTAGCCATTAGGCCCACCACCAGCTGTTCTGAGCTGCAGAGTGAATACCCAGCTGGAGAGAATCAGTATTTCCACACCCTCAGTATGTATCTAAGGATCAGCCTGGTCTCTGTTTAAATGCATCCACTCAAGGCGTTTACTCCCTCGAGGAATCCTTTCCAGCTCTCCCTGTGCACCCTGACCTGCTCCAGGCGCTCAGAATACAGCCCAGATGAGACCCAGTCCCTGCTGTCACGGGTACATGTGTCCTCGGGACAGGGAGGGGGACAACGCACAGATACAGAGAGATCAGGAACCTGGAACGTGGGTTGTGATGGGGCCACAAAGACACGTGAAGCTTGGGACTTCCCTCGTGGTCCACTGGTTAAGACTCTGCGCTCCCAACGCAGGGGGCCCGGGTTCAATCCCTGGTCAGGGGACTAGATCCCACACACCGCAACTAAAGAGCCTGCATGCCACAACTAAGACCCTGCGCAGCCAAATAAATAAATACATATTTTTAAAAACCAGACACTTGAGGCAGCTAAGGGGGTGGACAGAGGTGGGCTGGCAGGGTCAGGATGTCCATGCTGAGAAGGTGACAGCAGAGCACAGACCTAAGGCGAGGGAGGGAATAAGACGCAGATGAGGGGCATCTCCAGGTGGGCACAGCCAGGGGCAAGATGAGAACATGCCTGGACTGGCGTAGGCGGGGGGCTGGGGAGCGCACAAGGCCCAGGGCTGTTGCAGGGGGCACAGGACGGCAGCTGGAGGTGGGGGGAGAGCTTTACCGTGTGCACTTTACTAGACGTGGCAAGAACTCTTATTTCTCTGAGTGAGATGCCAGCCACTGGAGGTTCTGAACACAGGCGCACAACCTGATGTCCTCTGTTTTCAGAAGGTCGCCCCAATAGTCCCCGGGTGGGAGGGCCATGCCTGGGGGCCAGAAAGTCACGCATCCCCTTCTCCTCCACTGACTCCAATGTTACAGAGTTTAGTAAGGGCCAAGAAAGAAGTCGGTGTAGAGAGAAGGAAACTTGGAAAGAAGCAGCAAGATTGCTGGGGCTCCCATGTCAGAAGCAACAGCGGGGGGACTTCCCTGGTGGCACAGCGGTTAGGAATCCGCTTGCCAATGCAGGGGACACAGGTTCGAGCCCTGGTCCAGGAAGATCCCACATGCCGCAGAGCAACTAAGCCCGTGCACCACAACTACTGAGCCCGTGCTCTAGAGCCCGCGAGCCAAAAATACTGAGCCCCTGAGCCACAACTACTGAGCCCGCGAACCACAACTACTGAAGCCCGTGCGCCTAGAGCCCGTGCTCTGCAACAAGAGAAGCCCCTGCTGGCCACGACTAAAGAAAGCCCACACGCAGCAATGAACGCAGCCCAAAAAAAAGAAGTGACAGGCGGGAGGGAGGTGGTGGGTTCGGGGAGGCTGGCGTTTTCCCAGCATCACTGTCCAACCCCAGCAGAGGAGCCAAAGAACCTGCCGAGAACCCGCTGGCCTGGCCCTTCCCAGGCTCAGCCCCTGTTCTCACATCCGCTAAGACAGAATGCTCAGACCCAAAGATCCCAGCCGCAGTTTCTCCCGTTTTACCTTTCTCCTGCTCTGAGCGCGTGTTTCTCTGGAGTCCCAGTGGAGAGTGGTTTCCAGCAGCTGGGATTGCTCCAAAGGCTTACGGAGAGCGTTGCTCGACACCCCACAACACAAGGCACTGGTGGCCCCTGAAGGGGCCCGGATGGGGGGTGTTTCAGGCTGTCTTAGGCAGCCGTGAATCGTTTCACCTCCTCTTTGTTGGCTCCCGTGAAAAAACATTTAAGAATATCCCACGCGAGAGCAGAGGCGAGGAGTGGAGGGGGAGTTTGCGCCTGTGATTTTAGTTGGTTGGGAAACTCCCATCAGGAATTTCAAAACTGTATCTTGCCGAGCACAGAGACGGTCCAGAAAATCGGGAACCCAACAGGCTAAGACAAAATGTGCCGATCTTCCCTAGATGCTGCTTCAGTATTGACAGAAGAGCCTGGAGTTTACATCAGCGTTTGCAGTCAGATGCCTACAGGCGGCAAATGGACGGAGGGTGAGAAACAGCTTCCCAGTACAGATCCGTCTCGTCCGACTTTTTTATTTGATTTTATTGGAGTAGAGCTGATTTACAGTGCTGTGTTAATTTCTGCTGCAAAGCAAAGTGACTCAGTTATTCACATATATTCTGTTTCATACTCTTTTCCATTCTCATTGATCCTAGGATATTGAATACTGCTCCCTGTGCTCTACAGTAGGACCTTGTTGTTTATCCATCCTATATATACTAGTTTGCATCTGCTAATCCCAAACTCCCAGACCTTCCCTCCCCTCCCCCCTCCCCCTTGGCAACCACAAGTCTGTTCTCTATGTCCGTGAGTCTGTTTCTGCTTCATAGACATGTTCATGTGTGTTGTATTTTAGATTCCACATAGAAGTAATATCATATGATATTTGTCTTTGACTTGCTTTGCTTAGTATAATAACTTCTAGGTGCATCCATGTTGCTGCAAATGGCCTTATTTCATTCTCTTTATGGCTGAGTAGTATTCCATTGTGTGTATATATATGTACCACATCTTCTTTATCCGTTCCTCAGTCGATGGACGCTTAGGCTCCTACTTCTAGCAGAGACATGGGTATTTAAAATATGTCACTTTCATTGTATTCTACTATAATAAAAATTCTACTATAATATAAACAATAAGAACGAGGCACAGTGTTAACAGTTAGGTATAAGTTAATAGAAGGAGAGTAGCGTCCATTGACAAATAGAGTGCGCCGAGGGCATTCGCTTGCTAGGGCTGCCGTAGCGGAGTACCCCAGACTGGTAGCTTAAACAACAGAAATGTACTTGTTCACCATTCTGGAAGCTGGAAGTCCTAGACGAGGGTGTGAGCAAGGCAAGGCCTCTCTCCTTGACCTGTCGGTGGCTGTCTTCCCCCCGTGTTCTTCCCATGTCTTCCCTCTGTGCGTGTCTGTGTTCTATCTCTTCTTGTAAGGACACCAGCCAGACTGGATCACAATTTGGAGGTACTGAGGGTTAGGACTTCAACCTCTGACTTTAGGGGGACACGATCCAACCCGTAACAGTGAGAGGCCGTGAGCTCAGCATCATTAGGAGTCACTGCCACGCCCAGGATGGCCTCGCCAGGCCCCTAGGACACAGCTGCTGCCCAGAGGTTGGGGCCACGAAAGGAGATAGTGTCTGGTGGGAGCTGAAGCCACAGACACACGGCCACGGCTACACGTGGGTCTCAAAGCAGGGCAGTGGGAGAAACCACCGGCTTCTCTCTGCTTCTGCTCTCCCGTCTCTGGCCCATGCCGCCCCCCCTTGGCCGAGCCCCCCGGAGCCACTTAGCAAGGACACCTGGGCGTGCAGGATGGGCTGAGGGCAACCAGGCGGGGGTCAGTGTAGGGGGGTGTTCCAGGGTCGCCCTGTGGGAACCTGATCTTCTGATTCTGCAGGACACACCGGGCATCTGCATTTCCATCTGCTGTCTTCCCATTATTTTAACTCCGTGTAGGTCTCCAAGGGGCAGTTTCATTTAAAGTGACAGAGAAGACTGATACAGGGTTATTCAGACCTGAGTCACTCTGTTACTCTCCTGGCCTGGCAGCACCACGGTGGGACAACGACTAGGGACCCCGGCGAGCCACAGGCGCTCACAGCCCCCACTGGGGTCCTGGGTAAAGGGGGCACAGGAGGACGCATCAGAGAACTCGAGGGCGAGCGTGCGCTTGAGCTGAATTCCCGAAGTTCCTAAAACGGGATCTTCAGCAAACAGCAGCAAGGATTCTGATCTCACAAGGCCACGTCCCCGGCCCACGACGGGTCAAGATGACACGACACATGACAACCGTCAAACTTGCACAACCTGAGACGGACGACATGGGGTTTGGGTCCAGCCCACGGGGAGGGTACCAGCCAAGCTCTCAGTGGAGAAACAGTGTCAGATCCCCCAACCCCCATCACGGTCTCTGTGACCACACCGAGGTCTCCGTTATTTGTATTTGGTCCCTAAACTTTTTTTTTAAGATTTATGTCTTCATGTAGACCATTTTTTTTAGAGTCTTTATTGAATTTGGTACAATGTTGCCTCTGTTTTTATGTTTGGGTTTCTTGGCCACGAGGCATGTGGGAGCCTAGCTCCCCGACTAGGGGTCGCACCTGCACCCGCTGCGTTGGAAGGCAAAGTCTTGGCCACTGGACCGCCAGGGAAGGGCCCGTAAACTTTTTCCACTGAATCTGATGGCACGACTTCTTAAACCGTAGGCAAATCTACATTTCTGACTTCTGTTGAAAAACTAGGTTGACGGACAGGGACCCTGATGCCCTGAGGTCACGAGCTGACAGTGCGAGCAGCGTGTGCTCACTCTTCTCAGGCCACCAGCTCTCCTGTTCGCCTCAATCCCACCTGCCTGGCCCCGGGAGCATGTGAGTTTCTCAGCTCTGAGTCACATGACCTAAGGCCATCGACCCCTGCCAAACTTACGGGCACATCACACAGATACAGCATATTATACAACAGAGGAAGAAGGAAAACAGATGTGTCCCCGCGGGGAGGGAGACAAACCAAGGGACCCCTTTCCTCAGAGAAGACCTCATGGCAGGAGAGAGACCCCCCCCCCGAACTTGACCTCCATCTGACCCCACGCTGTCTCTAACACTTGACTCCAGTTTGACCTTTCCTCCTAAGAAGATTCTCTTCCCTTTCTGGGTGCTCTCAGCTGTCCTGTGAAAGGAACATTCTCTTGGGATGAGAGACTCTGTAGCTGGGTTTTTTAATGGAATTAACTCAGCCTTTCCTGGACAACTCCAAAACCTCAGAGATCAAAGCCACAGGATGAAGCGTCCATTTTAACTTCTAAATCGAAGTTTCGATCCCCTTTGGAAAGGAAAAAAATCAAAGTACAGAGAGGTGGCTGAAGATGTCAATCTCTACTTCTCCCTCACCATGACCCTCCCTGTTAGATTAAAAGGGAGGTGACACCCCCGCTTGCTCCACTGGGGACCCACTCTTAGTAGAACCAGTCGGAAGGGTCTTACCATTGGGGGACAGTAATCTCAGACTAGCCCCACACAGGAATCTTCCACAAACCTCCCTCCTTGAGAAATAAACCAACAGACTGTCCCCAACCAGCACTCGAGCCTACTTTCCCAAGACGTCGCTTACAACCATCCCCCGCAAGTAGCTTTGGAACTAGAAACCTGGGGCTCTTGAACATCCCAGAATCCGCTACCAGGACACTACTGTGATCCAGAACTGGCCTGCCTGTTTCAGGCCAGATACCCAACCTGCAGAACCGAACAGAGCTAAACAAATCAGGTTAATAACTACATCCTTCCAAAGCGACCACATTCCTTGGAGTGAGCCTTTACCATGACGGAGGTTCTTTCCTTGGCATGTGGCTAACTGGGGCACTAAATATAAACATCCTGATTTGGTTCATTTTCCCCCTGGGATTTCGCATTCTATGCCTACGAGAGATAGGAATTCTAGAAAGCGATTCCCTAATTGTCAACACTTCACAAAGGGGAGGAAAAGAAACATGATTTCCGGGTCACGTGAACCCATCCATGTGGGAAGTGGTAATTGGGAGAGTTCAAGCCCCACCAAAAATAATTTCAGTTAACTTCGAAGTGTGCAAAGCAAACAAATCATGGTTCCTGGCTGGGGTCCTTCTTGACAGTTTCTAGGGGAAAACTTCTTGACAGAACTAAAGGGGAAGGACTTCTCTGGTGGTGCAGTGGCTAAGACTACAAGCTCCCAATTCAGGGGGCCCGGGTTCAATCCCTGGTCGGGGACCTAGATCCCACATGCATGCCGCAACTAAGGAGCCCGCCTCCCACAACTAAGACAAATAAATAATAAATAAATATTTTTTTAAAAAACGAACTAAAGGGAACTTGGCCTTTCAAACCTCAGTTGATGTCACAGCAACTTTGAGATTGTACATCAGCTGCTACATAATTTGATTCATCCTTTGAAAATCCATACACCAAAAATTAAGACCCTGAAGCTTTGAGGTCAGACCCTATAAAGTAAGAATATCACCCATAAGGGAAAATTCCTGGGTTTTAGGGGTAGATCACCGACGGTGGTACAAGGTACAGGTCAACAAGCTGTGGCCCATGGGCTAAATCTGGCCCACCACTTGTTTTTGTAAATAAAGTTTTATTGGAACACTGTCCTACTCATTTGTTTTCATTTGTCTATGGCTTCTTCCACGCTATAAATCACAAAGATGAGGAACTGCAATAGAGACTATACAGCCAGCAGAGCCTAAAATATTTACTGTCTGACCCTTTCCAGAAAAAGTCTGCATTCCCTGGTCAAAGGTTTTCAAACTTTTTGATCAGATATCCCTACTGATAAAAAGTATGGACCGTGCAGCCCTATTATACAGCTAAGTTATGGGATATTTATATAGCTTCAAATATCTTCCCACAGAGGACAGGCCAAAGTCACGTGTGTCCTGGGATAACGCCCTAAGAGGTCACCTCAGCATCACCTGGGAAGCAATCACACCAAAAATGCAAAAGTAAATCGAATCGTGAGGAAACTCGGCAAACCCGAATCAAGGGCGCGTCTTCAGAATGATGAGCCTATCTGTCCTCTTTACACGTGTCAAGGTCACACAAGGCCGGGAGGGGCTGGGGACGGTTCCAGATTAAAGGAAACTGAAAAGACATAATGACAACATGCAATGTGTCCTGGACTGGACACGGGGCCAGGAAAGAAAGTGGCTGTTTAGGGCATTATGGGGGCAGCTGATCAAATCTGCACAGGGGCTGTGGGTTAGACACTGCTAATGCATCAGTGTTAAATCTGCAGATCACTGAACTGTGGTCATGTGAGAGGATGGCCTTGCTCTTAGAAAAAGCACGCTGAAATACTTTAGGCCCAAGGGACAATATACCTGCAATTTACTGTCAGATAGATGGTTGTGAGGGAAAATCTCTCTCCCTCTCCCACTGTGTGTGTGTGTGTGTCTATAAACAGATGATTGGTAGATAGATGATAGATAGATGACAGATAGAGAGATAGATAAAATGATAAAGAAATCGGGGTAAAATATAAATAATTGATGAATCTGAGTAAAAGATATAAAAGCATTCTTTATGCTATTCTAGCTGCTTTTCTGTGTTAATTACGTCAAAATAAGACTTTTTAAAATGCAGGACAAAAATCCCCAAAAGCACCCCCAAGGACAGAGCTCTTGTCTTTGCCTCATTCCTGGCAGCTCATGCCCTCCGCGTTCATTTATTTTCAGGCCAATAGCGCAAAGTGGATTTACCCTGCGGCCCCCAGGTTGGTCCCTCGGGTTCCCCCTCTTCATGCCCCAGGTACTGATTTCTGGGTGCCTGCCCAGCCTCGCTTCCCTGGGTACCTGCTGCAGGGGCTGGGTTGCTCCGTGGAACTTATGACCTTTGGATCCAGTGGAAAGCAGCCTTTAGAGTGTGTTGTCCTTTTCCCAGATGAGACACAGCATGGGTAGTTCTCTTAAAACAAAAAAAGAGAGATGCTGAAAGTTGTACAAATTTTGCTTTGGCTGGTGTGGCCTATACTGCTGCTAATCCTTTCTAATGTCCTTCATCCCTTTTTCCTGTACTAACAAGATACCGATTTCTTTAGGTGGCAATGTACTCAGGTTCTGCAGAAGTAACCTTGTTATGCTGTTCTGGCCAAGGAGTTGTGCTGATTGGGGGTCAGGAAGGAATAGTCTGGAAAAAACGTTTGCCTTCCTCATAAAGGGGAGTAGATGAGGTTACTGTTATCCCCCATTCTACTTCCTGTCCCGATTAGAGATGTGATGGCTGGAGCTGTGGCAGCGGTCTTGCAATCATGAGGCAAAGGCCAGGGGGCTCATAATGACAGTCTTGCCATCCTTGAGCCATTGAATCATGGCCAGCAGCTGCCTACTTCTCACGTGAGAAAAAGTAAAGTCTTGTTTGTGTAAGACACTGTTAGGGGTGTATTCTATTGCTTTTGTCAAACCCATTTTTAACTGATAACACAATAAATCTTTCCCTTTTTTATCAGGCTCCAGAGAAGAGTTGTGAGAAAATATACTGCACGATATTCTCTTGGGGTCCCTTCCTGTTCTCCCTCCCACAAGAAGAGAATTTTCAGTTAAACTGTGGACTTAATTCTTCAGTCCTGATTCAGGCAAAAGTCCCACAGGGAGGGTTCTCTGCATAAAGTTGAAGATTCCTATTTTCCTTCCCCAAACCGAACATTTTCCACTTCTGTTTAATTATTAATATGCTGCAGATATATTTAAGATGCGACCCCAGCATAAAGTGTATTTAAAACTCCAGCAGGATTTCCATTACGCTGATAAATAAAGAATGAGTCGCTCCAGCCTGCCCTCCCCTCGTTGCTCAGCTGCTCCCACACGCTTCTCGTTTTGCTGGCAGCTCTTCCGCCTGGTCTGTTTGTCCAGCCAGTTGATAGGACGATCACAAGGGTCACGCTCGGAGGAGTTGGGAGCCCAGGACTCCACGGGGAAGATGGCAAATGTGAACGCCAGCCAAGAGGCTGTGCGTGAGGTTCGTGTGTCAGGACAGATCTAAAGAGGGAGACTAGTTCCAGAAACAGATTCTCTCCAGCCTGACTCAGGATGGGGCACAGAAAAGGGTCCAGCCTCTGCCTACTGCCCACCCTAGACCTCGTGCACGATCCAGAAACACTAGCAACCGGAACGCGTAGACCGGGACAGGAAAAACCAACAGATTCCTGGGAGCGGAAACAGCAAAGTGAGACTTGGGCACCAGCGGAAGCTCCAGGATGAAACATCAGTGTCAACGTGGCTCAGTCAACAGTTTATTTCCCGCAGGTCAAAAATTCTACAGCTGCTAAGTATTCATCTGGGTTGAGATACTATGATTCCACTACAGTACAACACAAATGAACCTATCTACAAAACAGAAACAGACTCACAGACATAGAGAATGGACTTGTGGTTGCCAAGGGGGAGGGGGGGGTGGGGGAGGAACAGACTGGGAGTTTGGGATGAGCAGATGCAAACTAGTGTATACAGGATGGATAAACAACAAGGCCCTACTGTAGAGCACAGGGAACTGTATCTAAACTCCTGGGATAAACCATAACGGAAAAGAACATAAAACAAGAATGTACGTATGTGTATAACTCAGTCACTTTGCTGTACGACAGAAACTAACACAACATTGTAAATCAACTATATTTCAATAAAAATTACAAAAACCGAAAAAAAAAAGGATACTATGATTCCAAAATCCCCAAACAACTGGACATTTTTCTGGATAGATTACAGGGGACGGGAGACCTCAGCAGCTTTGTAGTACTTTTATAAAAGATTGCACAGAGCTGGTCACGGAGGAATGGGCAACAGAAGAGGTAACTTCTGGTAAAAGCAGAAAAAGAACCTGGTGTGTCAGGTGGAGAAGGTAGCACGGCACAGAGATTCCTGTGGCACCAGGGGATGGGCAACACTGACAGAGGTCTGGGGGCAGATGGGGGATTAAGGGAACAGGTCTCACCAAAAGAGATTTGGGGACACCAGGGGACAGGCATCACTTAGAGAGACCCTGGGAACACCAGGGGACTGGGCACCAATTTATCAGATTCTGGGGATACGAGGGGGACAGGCATAACTGACGGCAATCCTGGAAGCATCAGGAGGTATAACTGTATCAGATGTATGAAAGGTGTTTGCACAGTTAACCTTCCCCTTGTTCAGCCTCTGCTCCATCATAAGATGGCCACGCCCTTGGCAGTAGCCTTGCCTGCAGCCCGATCCCCAGAGTGAGACATTTACAGGAGACCCCGCTGAACCCCGAGCCTGAAGCAGAGCCATCCATGCATGCCTGGCCCACTCTGCTGGGCTTCACTTGACCTGCACACCCTGATATGAGAAGCCAAGCGCTGTCTTCTCTGACTCAGAGACCTGGGAGTGTTTGTTACGCAGCAGTCGCTGATGACTAGCTTCCCCTGCTGAAGAGGGGCTACCCATGTCATGGAGGGGAGCAGAGAAGTCTGTGATCTGTGCTCAAGAACAACAGTCAATCCATACAGCCTATTAATCCCATCTGCCTTTGGACAGAAAGAAAATCATTATATGGCAACGCAAGAGATTTTACGCTTCACATGGGAGGTTACCCCAGGGTGTCCCATTATAATTTCATAGACTGAATATCCATGTGTATCACCAACATGCGTCTACAAATGGGAGTTAACATAATAAAGAGCTGTTCGCTGGTGCATCACAACATGCATGACAGACTCCTCAGCCACCACCACCCCAGCCTGCCTTGGTTGTTTCTCAGGGCGCCTGGGGGTCTCCGTCCCACACGTGGTCCCGGTTAGTCCTTGTTTTACAAAATCAAATAGACAACCTCCAAAACACACACACAGACATGTACGTCTTATTTCCTTTATTTGATGTCAGGGACTCAAGAATTTATTCTGTTTTTCAACTGTATCGTATATGCCACTCCGTTGTACAAGCATCTTTCACTTCATGTCTCAACAATCCTGAAGAAAATCAGAAGCCCGGTGGGAAATTGCTTTCCAGGATCCTATTTTCTACTATTTCAAATTGAAAAAGTTATTACACGTTACACATCAACCCAAATGCCCCAACCAATTTCCTAAATGTTACTTTAAAAAAGCAGTAAAACTCCTACCTATACATAACAAACTGTCCTGGGAGCAGGTAAAAATCTTACAGCATCAATTCCTGACTATCAGACAATTCGCGGTCCCTCTGGGATATGCGAGCTGCACGGTCCTTTAGCCTTTCCAAATACCTACACTTGATTTTGAAGTTCTACCACTTGTATTTCGAGTATACGTTGAAACTTTGTCCTCTTATCATTTTGTTTAAAATGCCATCTTGAATCATGGGATCCAAAATTTATATTTTTCTTTAAATACATATCTGAGAAGTGATATATTTATATCATATACCTTATTATGTTCTACATTATATATGTAATATATGCATATACATATACATGATGAAATTTGGTATTAAACACCAACAAGTGTACTTCCGGGAACATATTTACGGGTGAGACACTGGGTGGGGTATGATTGAAATTTCAGAGCTGGGATTCCAGATTCTCCCGGCGCTGTCTGAATCTCACATCCTCCACTACGAAGCTCTGTGTCCTAAAGTATGCTGTGTAAACTCCGCTTTTTCTTGCATGAAACAGAAATACTATGCTGTATACCTGAAAGTAACGTAATATTGTAAATCAACTATACATCCATTTAAAAAGCAGAAATAATATTACCTAACACGTAGCATTGTGAGAATTAAATGAAATTAATGCATATTTTTCACAATAACTGGCCCCCGTTCTTATGAGAGGAATGTACATGTACATCCCCTCTCTTGACCCAAGAGGGCCATGTTCTTGCTTTGGCCAATGCACTGGGAGCAGTTTGTGTGTGTGTCACTTCCGGGTAAAATGCTTTAAGCGTCACCTCTGGTTTGCTATTTTCTCTGTTTCTCTGTTCCTCCACAGTCATGGGAACGTGCATTGAAATGCATCTCCCTTCTGCCCAGGTCCCTCAGAACTACAGTGAGCAGAGCCCCCTGGTGACTTGTAACAGGCAAAAGCATGATTCAAGAATATACATACTTTTAAACCACTGAGATTTGCAATTCGTTTGTTACAGCAGCAGAAGCTAACCCATCCTGACTGATTCTACATGGCTCATATGAAGTGTGTGATAAATCTAGCTTTGGGTAGCTTTGGAAAAGTTGTTTCATCTCTTTTTTTAATTTAATTTTTATTTTATAGTGGAGTCTAGTTGATTTACAGTGCTGTGTTAGTTGCAGGTGTACAGCAAAGTGACTCAGTTATACGTATACATATGTCCCCTCTTCTTTGGATTTCCTTCCCATTTAGGTCACCACAGAGAACTGAGTAGAGCTCCCTGTGCTATACAGTAGGTCCTTCCTTGTTGGTTATCTACTTCATTTATAGTAGTGTGTATATGTTAATCCCAATCTCCTAATTTATCCCTCCCCCCCTCCCCACCTTACCCCTTTGGTAACCATAAATTTGTTTTCTATGTCTGTGAGTCTATTTTTGTTTTGTACATAAGTTCATTTGTATCCTTGTTTTAGATTCCACATGGCCTGATGAAAGACTGTACCAGCCTATTGGGGGCCTAGAGCCTGGAGGCGCCTGGCTCATGCCTCTCCTTCCTGCGGGAGTGAACGTCCTGCCCACCTTCTGATCCCACCCAGGCCTAGCTCGGAGTTATTCCTTCCGTAAAACTGGCCAATGGCCTCCAGCCGTGATGACTTCCTGCCTGTCTTTTGAAATCCCACAGAAAATTTTTTTAATTAAAGTGTAGTTGATTTACAATGTTGTGCTAATTTCTGCTGTACAGCAAAGATTAGCTGTATACACATATCGACATTCTTGTTTTATATTCTATTCCATTATGGTTTATCCCAGGAGACTGGATATAATAGTTTCCTGTGCTATATACAGTAGGACCTTGTTGTTTACCCGTTCTACATGTAATAGTTTGCATCTGCTAATCCCAAACTCCCAATCCTTTCCTCCCCTACCCACCTCCCTTGGCAACCACAAGTCTGTTCTCTATGTCTGTGAGTCTGTTTCTGTTTCACAGATAGGTTCATTCATGTCATATTTTAGATTACACCTATAAGTGATATCATATGGTATTTGTCTTTCTCTGTCTGACTTACTTCACTTAGGATGATCATCTCTAGGTCCATCCGTGTTGCTGCAAATGGCATTATTTCATTCTTTTTCATGGCTGAGTAATATTCCACTGTATATACGTACCACATCTTTATCCATTCCTCTGTTGATGGACATTTAGGTTGCTTCCATGTCTTGGCTATTGTAAATAGTGCTGCAATGGACTTTGGGTGCATCTATCTTTTCGAATTATGGTTTTCTCTGGATACATGCCCAGGAGTGGGATTGCTGGATCACATGGTAGCTCTATTTTTAGTTTTTGGAGAAACCTCCATACTGTTCTCCATAGTGGTTGTACCAATTTACATTCCCACCGACAGTGTAGGAGATGTTTCATCTCCTGAAGCTGCAGTTTCCTCGTCTGTGACACAGGAGTGATAGTATCACACGTGCCTGCTAGCACTGCAGTGGGACAGAAATGCACAGTTAACACGGAAAGCCCACAGCACAGTCAGGGGCTCCTATCATCGTAGTCACTATTATCATCATCTTTACCATTTCAAAGGTATTCAGTGAACACTTTTAGAATTTAGCTGAACTAGATTTACCTACTCTCATTAATGGGGAACAAAATCTATTGTATTTGCTCTGAGAGGCCCAACCCATCCATCTCTGGGCTGTGTGTCCCAGCTCACAGCATCTTCAGCTGACTATACCGTGTAGATGATACCTATCCTGTCGTTGTCACTATTACGACTATTGTTACTCTTCACATCTCCTCTACAGGTCGGGATCTGGGCCAATAAGATCTGATTTTGTCCTCCTGCTTCGTCTTCTTTCTCCTCGGAAAATAAAGCCGCGCAAAATTCTTAGCGAAACTTTCCACTGTTTCTCTGTCCGCCAATAACTTCTCTGGCTGTCTTGCAGATCCTCTTCTCACTGTTTCCACATGCCTGAGATGAGCTGATTTTTTTTGAAATTGTGAGTTTACTGTGGTTCTCAATGCCTTTTTATTTTCTAATTTTGAAACAGAGAGGCAAGTCAGTTTGCTTTTTTTTTTAAGTACAACATTGGCTCATAAGTGATGCCTGTTCATGAACAAATCACATGTAACACTAATAGCATAAGCTGTAAAGTCTGAAAAGGCCTTCTGAGGGGTTGAAGGCTGAATTTTTCTTTTTTTAACTTTTATTTTATATTGCAGTATACTTAATTGTTGTGTTAGTTTCAGGGGTACAGCAAAGCGATTCACGTGTCTATCTTTTTTCAAATCCTTACCCATTTAGGTTGTTACAGAATATTGAGCAGAGCTCCCGGTGCTACACAGCAGGTCCTTGTTGGTTACCTATTTTGAATATAGCAGTGTGTCCATGTCAATCCCAGCCGATTTTTAAGGGCAGGTGTTTATGAAGCCTTAGGGGCACTCGGGTGCACTGGATGGTAGTAATTCGTCCTTGTGTAGCTGGGAATTTCCCCCATTCCAGCCACAGGGAGCTGAGCCAACACAAATGCCAAAACTGCGGACGGGCCGTGTGAACCTGAGGTCTCTGCGGACATGGGACTCACCTGGGCCGGCCTGGCCACAGCTTGAGGCACTTGCTACCCTCTGGCGCCACCTACTGGTTCTCTTCCCCCTCCATCCCAGAGCCTCCTCACGCTCAAAAATCAGAAACAAGGGACGATTTTGAGCTGGTCGCATTCTCTTTCATCAATATAACAGTTGTGGGAGTGGAGAGATGGCGTTCTGATCCCTAAAGTGGTACATCCATGCTTGCCCTTTGTAGAACATACAAAAACAGCCCAAAGATAAATCCCAGCTATAAGCAAGGCCCTCCCACCCATAAAGCGCCACTTTGAAGTAACCACCGTACTTATTTTTGGTACCAACCTTTCCAGTTTACCTTATGACATTATTTTCTTATGTGCATTATATGCATATTATATTTATTATAGGTATTTTCTCTATACATATAACATTAGGGGAAGATTAGTGTTCCTTTATTTTGTTTTTCCTAGATTTTGTTTCGTAACCTGACTGGTTCCACTTAACACACACTTTCCCACAAAATAACTTTTTCTTTTAAGTCGAGGGGTCTGAACATTGTCATCATAGAAACGTTCCATCACTGTGTAATATCCGCCTCCCATTGTTTGATATTTCACTTGGTTCTGCATGATACCCTTGGATACAAACTTGCTTGCTAGGAATTTCATGGTTTCATGATTTCATAGCAATTTATTCCTAGGAACCAAATATCCGAATCCACCGACTGTAGGTTTTTATATGGCTCTGGATTCTCCCTGCCTAACTGCCACCTAGGATGTACCAATTTGCATCCCCACAAGCAGCGCCTCTTTCCCTGCATCCTCACCAACATCTGGTGTTATAATTTGCTTGGGGGGCAGTGCAGTCCAGCCGCAGACCAGCTGTGTGACCTTGGGCCAGTCACCTAACCTCTCTGTGCCTCCGTTTCCTCGACTGTACAGTGGGAATAAAGGGAGTAGTGATGCCTCCTAGGCTTGTGTGAGTCTGGAACGAGCCAATATGTGGACAGCCCCGAGGACAGCGGCTCACGCATAGGGCAGTGTAAGCGTCGCTCTCCCTGTTTCCCTCGGTTAACTAGAGAAGGGCTGCATTTCTCAGTAATCTGTTCGGTTGGGTGGGTGTCATTACCCCAAGCTCACAGCAGCTCTCCTGAAACAGTATTATTTATTTGTGAGCAACACTGGTTTCTCTGACATTTACCGTCAGGAAGATCTGATCTACATTTTACCCAGCGGAGTAGAAAAGACTTTAGGATACTAACCTGAAGGGATAACTTCCAAGTGTATGGCCTTTTAGAATTTGAAAAGCTGCTTCTGATTTAAAAATAATAATAACAAGATGTATTCAGAGATAGATAGTATGACGGGGAGGCGGATACATTTGAGCTAAAGCAAATACAGCAAAATGCTAACTGCAGAATCCAGATGGTGGGCATGCCTGTGCTCGTGACACAGCTCCTTCACGTTTTTAAGTGCTCGACAAATATCTTAAAAGTCATTAATGGGGGGAGCTGCTTTTGAGACATGATTTCATTGCTTCACTCTGAGCAAGCAGATGGCTTGGTCTCTTGAGCATATCTGTCTTCCCTGGCTGGGTTCTGAGTGCTGGGGTCATGGGGTCTTGCCTGTGACCCTTCCCCTTTGTAAATCTGCTTCCCCCAGCAAAAGGCTAATGGCCCTGGGGGCTCCAGCCATCCCTCACCCACACACGTGTCTCCAGTACCCACCCCTTCAGGGAGGGCCACCCGACACTGACAGCCACGCACAGCCCTCCCCCGACACACCGGAGCGGCACCTCAACTTCAACCAGATCAAAACCAGAGGCACCATTACCATCAAGAACCTCAAGTTCTATGTATACACAATGGAATATTACTCAGCCATAAAAAAGAATGAAATCATGCCAGTTGCAGTGACATGGATGGACCTATCGTACTAAGTGAAGTCAGTCTGACAGACAAAAACAAATATCATATGATATCTCTTATATGTAGAATCTAAAAACTGATACAAATCAACTTTTTTACAAAACAGAAACAGAAAACAAACTTACGGTTACTAAAGGGGAAAAGAGGGGAGGGATAAATTAGGAGTTTGGAATTAGCAGATACACACTATATAAAATAGATAAGCATCAACGATGTACTGTATAGCACAGAGAACTATATTCAATATCTTGTAATAACCTATAATGGAAAAGAATCTGAAAAAAATGTATATATATATATGTATATATATACACACACACATATATATAACTGTATCACTTTGCTGTACACCTGAAACTAACACAACATTGTAAATCAACTTCAGTTAAATTGAGAAAAAAGAGCCTCAAGTTTCCCCCGATCCAGCCCCACTCCAACCCTCCCTTGCAGCTCGCAGCCCAGCGCTGGCATCGTTTGTGCTGCAGCATCCCAGGACCACCTTCCCCTCTCTCTGTCCACGAGAATAAAATAACCCCATCGCACGTCAGCACTGCAAGCACCGGGTCCGATCTCTCAGGACACGACACCCCTGAAGAATCAAGGTCCAACTCTTTCACCATCTGGCCGACCTCAGCTTCCCGAGGGAGAATTATTAACAAGACAGCGGCCGGGGCAGAGAGAGTTCACATGGCACAGGTGGTTTGTATGGTTTTGAGCTTGGGGACGCCGCAGGGGCTCAGACCACCACAGGGCCTGCGGACAAGCTCACCGCTAAATCACTGGCTCCTGCTCTGGTCACCTAGGTACCCCTTCCCTCCTTGCCCCGCTCCCCGTTTCCAATAGGATTACGAGACGCCACTAAGCATTGTGGGAAACTCCCTCCAATTCCCTTCTCAGGAGGCCTTGATTATGAAAGCCCAGGCCCGGTGTTTTATTCCACCTATTGACCAGAGAGTCCCCTGCTGTCTTGGGATCCTTCACAGGCCTGAATAGGCTCTAGTTTACAAAAGCAGTCGCGGCGGGGGAAGCTTTAGACGGTGCCGTCCTACAGGTAACCATTGTCTGCGGATTATTCATGTCCTGCTAACTTTGGAGGCCTGAAGTCGGAAGGGGCCCGCCTTCAGAAGCGATGATAAACAGCTCTTAAAGGGTCGCACAGGTCAGTGAGAAATGGGATTTGACTGACACCGATTCTATTGACCCAAGGATTTTAAGAACAGTTGTCAGGGAGAAAAAGAAGCCGCATTCCACAGCTGGGCAAAGAGCCTGGACTCAGGGACTGTGACAGAGCGCCCTCTGCTGCTCATTCAATGCTCTGCAGGCCGTGAAAGCAAATGCAGAGGAAAAACCCTCGAGACAGCAGAGGCCACGGGGACCAGCTAAACGTCCTCATAGTCCAAGCCCTGCGTTTCTTTAATGAGTTTTTTTAATGCACTTTCATTAGGCTATGATTTACGCCCCCATTGTAAAGGTAGAGTTGGATGGTTTTTAGTACATTTCTAGTTATGCAACCATCACCACAATCCGGTTCTGAAATGTCCCCATCACCCGGCAACGTTTCCATCCTCAGGAAACCAGAGCTGCTTCCTGCCTCTATCGTCGTGCCCACCCTAGGAATCTCACATAAATGAAACCCTGCAGTCAGCAGGCTTTTGCATCCGCTTCCTTCACGTCATGTAATGATTCTGAAGTTCATTTATGTCGCTGCAGGGCTCAACAGTATTCCTTCTGTAGAGCACAAGGACCTCTGCTCACTACTGTGTAACGACCTCTACGGGAAAAGAATCTGAAAAAGAGTGGATATACGTATATGTAGAACTGATTCACCTTGCTGTACACCTGACACTAACGCAACATTGCAAACCCACTGTACTCCAGTACAAAATGGAAACAGATTTTAGAGAGTATTCCTCTGTATGGATTGACCACGTTTTGTGCATCCCCTCACCTGTTGGTGGACATCTGGGTTTCTGACTTTTATGAATCCTGTTACTAAGAACATTTGTAGACAAGTCTTTGTGTGAATGTGTGTTTTCATTTCTCTCGGGTAAATACCCAGGAGTAAAATTGCTGGGTCACATAAGACTATGCTTAGCTTTTTCAAAACCTGCCCAATTGTTTTCCAAAAGAGCTGCATCATTTTACATGCCCGCCCACAAAGTAGGAGGCTTTTAGTTTCCCTGCGTCCTGGCCATCACAGCCCGGACACGCCTGCTTCCCGCCTCTTAGGGATGGATCCTTTTCTCTGGACCTGTTCCCCATTCTGGGGGCTCAAGTCCACTTAAGAGGTTCCCCCTCTCTCTGCCCCACATTTGACCCACAGAAGGGAGGTTCTCTACAAAACAGAAATAGAGTTACAGATGTAGAAAACAAACTTATGGTTACCAGGGGATAAGGGAGGGGAGAGATAAATTGGGAGATGGGGATTGACAATACGCACTATTACACATAAAATAGATAACTAATAAGGACCTACTGAACTCTACTCAGTACTCTGGAATGGCCTATATGGGAAAAGAATCTAAAAAGGAGTGGATATATGTATACGTATAACCGATTCACTTTGCTGTACAACAGAGACTAACACAACATTGTAAATCAACTATACTCCAATAAAAATTAATTTAAAAAATAAATACGAAAATAAAATCAGTTGCAAAATTTTTTTCTTTATTGAAGTATAGTTGATTTACAATGTTATGCTAATTTCTGCTATACAGCAAAGCGAATCATTATACACATTACATTTTTTTTATATTATTCCGTTGCTTCTTTTTATTTATTTGTTTTTGTTTTTTGTTTTTTTTATAAATTTATTTTTTGCTGCATTGGGTCTTCGTTGCTGCACGCAGGCTTTCTCTAGATGCAGTGAGTGGGGTCTACTCTTCGTTGAGGTGTGCGGGCTTCTCATTGTGGTGGCTTCTCTTGTTGTGGAGCACAGGCTCTAGGCACGTGGGCTTCAGTAGTTGTGGCTCGTGGGCTCAGTAGTTGTGGCTCGCAGGCTCTAGAGTGCAGGCTCAGTAGTTGTGGCGCACGGGCTTAGTTGGTCCGCGGCATGTGGGATCTTCCCAGGCCAGGGTTCGAACCCGTGTCCCCTGCATTGGCAGGTGGATTCGTAACCAATGCGCCACCAGGTAAGTCCCTACATTCTTTTTAATATTCTTTTCCGTTATGATTTATCCTAGGAGATTGGCTATAGTTCCCTGTGCTATATAGTAGGACCTTGTTGTTTATCCATTCTAAATGTAGTAGTTTGCATCTGCCAACCCCAAACTCCCAGTCCATTCCTCTCCCTTCCCCCCTCTCTCCCTTGGCAACCACAAGTCTGTTCACTGTGTCTGTGAGTCTGTTTTTGTTTTGTAGATAAGTTCATTTACAGCTGCAACATTTAAATGCCCTGGTGGTGCAGTGGTTAAGACTCTGCACTCCCAGTGCAGGGGGCCCAGGTTCAATCCCTGGTCAGGGAACTAGATCGCACATGCATGCCACAACTAAGGAGCCCGCCTGCTACAACTAAGGAGCCCGCCTGCCACAACTAAGGAGCCCACATGCTGCAACTAAGGGCCCCGCCTGCTGCAACTAAGACCCGGTACAACCCAATAATAAAATGTTTTTTTAATAAATAAAATACATGCAAAGAAGTCTCACATGAAGACCCGGATGGCCAGCTTCTCCTGAAAACTTGGACGTTGCCGGCAAGCCTGCCCCGTGCTCCTGGCTGGCAGCAGTCAGCTGGCACTGGGTGGCAGCTGCTGCTTCAGATGAGCCTTGTGTCCTGGTCCCCACAGTCCACTTCCTGCTGCCTCTGCATCCCTGAGGTCAGGGCCATTGCCATGTGCCCCGCTGGGTTTTTTTAATCATATGGTTAGAATAAAATTGGGAAACTAACCAGTCCTAGAGCGTATTTGAAGAAAAAAATGGGAGAAAACAAATTTTCCCTGTGAAAGTAAAGGCCATGTCTTTGTTTCGTCCACCTGCTCGACGTCACTCATTTGGGTCCCCCGTGATGCCAGTGGCATTTGAGCTGGTGACTCCTGGCTCTGAGCCTTGATTGTTTCATTCTTCCAACAAACAGGTACTGAGTTCAAGTCCAGTAAATGGCCCCCAAAATACACATACAATGGCTCGTGAGATGCAGCCAGACTGCATCATCTGAATGTTAATTATCCATGTTGATATTAAACTTGACCAACGTTTAATCCCAGGACAGCTTCCTTCCGGTACCCACAGCCCAGGAGGTTTTCTCCTGGGATATTTCCCACCACGTCACTCTAAATGCTTGCTTCAGCCAAAGGTAATTTAAAAGCCATACAGTAACTTTCAAAGTTTCATTGTTAATTATTCGTCCTTTATTCTTCAGCAAAAATACTCAATTCTGTGGACAAAAGTAGGTTTCAAAGTACTGTTGTGTGATGTAACACAACCCCGAATCAGGTCTGAGGTCTATGGTCTCAGAGACTTCGGCCAGTTCGACAGCATCCAAGAATCCAGGGTGGATTTTCCCACCAAAGTGCCAAGCTTTGAATAACTTTTGCAAAGGCTGGCACGTGATGGAACTGTTCCTAACAGGCTTGGCGTCGACTTCCAACGATCCATTCACTTGTCGTCCACAAGGAAATGCAGTTTCCCTCTCACGGAAATGGTTCATTTTGTCATGAATGAACAGAAGCAGGAAAATTGAATCAAACTAAGGTGTGTTTCACCTGCTAGAACCGTCTCTGAACATTTAACAGATGAGAGCCTGGTAGGCAAGAAGATTTGGGGTAAATGGTGTGGGTTCCACCCACCGTCCCTGAAGCTCTCCTCCCCACCCCCCGAACCCTCCAAAGGGGCAACAGTTACCAGATACTTAAAGTGATGATTTCTCTCAGCGGGTTTTTTTTTTTCCAGTCACAAAATTTTAATCAGTTGCTAATCGGCACTGTGTTCTTACTTTTTAATTTTTATTGGAGCACAGTTGACTTACAATGTTGTGTCAGTTTCAGGTGTATAGCAAAGTGAATCAGTTACACATATATCTGTATCCACTCTGTTTTAGATTCTCTTCCCATATAGGCCATTACAGAGTACTGAACAGAGTTCCCTGTGCTGTGCAGTAGGTCCTTATTAGTTATCTATTTATAGACAGTAGTGCGTCTATGTCAATCCCAATCTCCCAGTTTATCCCTCCCCGCTTCTTCCTTGGTAACCAGTTTATTTTCTACATCTGTGACTCTATTTCTGTTTTGTAAATACGTTCATTCGTACCGTTTTTTTAGATTCCACATATAAGCGATATCATATGATACTTGTCTTTGTCTCAGTGTTTTTAAGGCCACATGAGCTGTGGTTGTGTGACACCCCTGGAAGAGAAGGTCTTCTTATTCCCCAGGACAGTGGGATGGGCCCGCTCCTGGGCACTGTTTTGAAATCCCGGAACAGGCCTTCCACGGGAATGCTCTGGTCAACAAGGATGATCTGCAGAAGTTGTCACGAAGCTTCAATACTGAGATGAGCAACAAATGTGGAATGTGACATGTCCTGTGATGGACCCTCCTGCGAGGGGCACCTCCGTGTTCTCCACGGGTCCAGTCTCAGCACCCCAGAAGCTTCTCCCGACTCCTCAGGCACGGGCTAACCCAACATCCTTCTTACATATGGGGAGACCGAGGCCCAGAGAAGAAGGCCCAGAGTCAAGAAAAGATACCATCATCAAAGTGACGGCGATGGGATGAAACGTGTCTCAGAATCTATGAAAACTGATCATTCAACGATCTCAGTCAAGCTTATTCATTGACGGAGCAGGCAGTGAAAAAAGCAGGTGATGTCATCTGAAATTGTGCTGTTCGAGACTCGCTTCTTTGAGGGGAAGCCTGGCGTCTACCTGTTCAAATGAAAATACGTCCCCAGTAGGGTTTCAGCTCCACAACAGCCAGGCCCCATCCCAGCTTCTCCCTCAATGGAGACACCTGGTCCTTCACCCCCAGTACTTGGCTGGTGCCCTGGTTCTGCCAGCGCTTCCTTGTAAACACCCCCGTGTCTGTCCTCTCCTGCGAAGCCCACGGCTCCACCCTTGGCAAGCCCCTGCCGCAGACTTCTGGAGACCCCCAGTCGCAGTCTCTACGGTTACAATTCGTATAGAGACCTCACGGGGAAAAGCCATCACTGAGAAGGTCAGTGGCATTGTCCGGAAGAGGGCAACGTGGACGCCCCAGTGGGAGCCGGGCTCCCGCCATGACCTGTCACCTGTGAATGTCTCAGCTCCGCCCTCTGGCTTCTGTATAAGGTGTAGGGCCAAGTGTGAAATTTAGACGGGGAGCAGGAAGAAGTGCCGTTAGAGACACTAACATAAGACGCGGCCGCATCTGCGTGCTCTCGCTCTCGACCCCGAGCAGGAAGAAGTGCCGTTAGAGACACTAACATAAGACGCGGCCGCATCTGCGTGCTCTCGCTCTCGACCCCGTTAGAGACACTAACATAAGACGCGGCCCCATCTGCGTGCTCTCGCTCTCGACCCCGTTAGAGACACTAACATAAGACGCGGCCGCATCTGCGTGCTCTCGCTCTCGACCCCTCTTGGTGGTTGTTTCTCTTTATGAGTCTTTTAGTTCATTATTGTTTTTTTACTTGAAGTATAATGATTGACAATGCTGTGTTAATTACTGCTTACAGCAGTGACTCAGTGATACACATACTTACATTCTTTTCTTTATACTCTTTTCCATGATGCTTTATCTCGAGATATTGAATACAGCTCTCCGTGCCATACAGTAGGACCTTGGTGTTTGTCATGGTGTCTTTATTTGCTACTTAATGTCATGCTTCCTGGGAGATGAAGATGCTCTCGAGGTGAGAACAGACCTGCCCAGATTCTGGGGGTCCCGTCCCGTGACTCGGCACGCAGTCCACCCTCCAACAGCCACTGGACCCGGCAGGGCCACTAGACCCAGTCCCCTTCCCCAGGGACCCACTGATCCAGCCCACGTTGGATGGTAACCCCCCCCCAAAAGTTGGCAACCTCCACGCCAGGATGCACTCGGTACCTGGACTGGGGCAGGTGAGGTTCCACCGGCTGAGTCACCCGCCAGACACTGCCAGGCCCTGCCTGAGACCCCGCAGCGTGTGTGCGCCTGGCCCTGACCCCCTATGCTCAGCCCAGCCCCCGAGGAGGACGGAAGGCAGACGGCTGCGTGTCACAGAGTGAGGGCGAACAGGGAGGGCCCGGGCTTGCAGGGTGGCGGGGGTGAGGCCCGGGCGCCCGAGAACCCACCCCAGCAGGCAGAGGGGGCAGCGCCCGAGGGCACAGCCAGCCCCCAGGGCAAAAGCTCCATTGTCCCGTCGGACCCACAGACACCCGCTCAGAAACGAAAGGATTAAGAATTGTAAGACAGCAAGTGTTATGGGCCGAACTGTCCCCTCCCCCCAAGCACCCAGGACCTCAGAATCTGATCTTAGTTGGAAATAGGGTCCTTGCGGATGGAATTGTTAAGATGAGGTCATCCTGGGGTGGAGTGAGCCCCTAACCCAGCAGGATTGGTGTCTTATGAAAAAGGGGGAATTTGGACACAGACCGGAGTGCAGAAAGAAGGCTGTGAAGACACAGGGGGGCACAGGGCTGCCTGCAGGCCAAGGAGAGACGCCCGGGATGGATTCTTCCGGACGGAAGGAGCCAGCCCTGCGGCACCTGCCCTGTGAGACGATTCATTCCTGCTGGTCAAAGCCGCCTGCTCTGCAGTGCTTCGTCACGGCCGCACCGGGACACTTACGAGACTGCAGCGCGCTGAACCCCCGGCACAGGCCCTCCTGAGTATGGGGCCTCGTGTGACCACACCGGTCTCACCCAGGAGGCCGCCTGCTGGCTTCCGAGTCCCACTGGCGACGCCTCCTGAGCGTGCATCTCCCCTCTTCTGCTAATGGCACCCCGATTTGGGTAGGAGGCACCCCCAGCTCACCATGTGCATTCTTTGGGGGGGGGTGCCCCAGCTCTGGGCACCAGGCTATCCAGGTGGCCATCACCGCCCCATCTCCCCGGCCACGCTTAGCAGACACAGGAATGGGAAAATGACCCGACCTGGACAGCGCCTGGGAGTTCTGCTTGATTCGAGGGACAAACAATGAACTTGGAGATGGTCTGACCGAGAAAGAACTAACAGGGGGAGACATTCTTAAGCTCTGACGTGTTTCAGGATCATCTCGGGGGCTGAGTGACACATGGCTAAGCCGGTCCCCGAAGTCTGTGGGTCAGCAGTTCTGGGCTGGGACCAAGAATGCACTTCTCCAGTGACCTCCCAGGCGACGCCGACGCTCCTGGCCCAGGAAGCCCGCTTGGAGACCCATCGACAGAATGGAAAGCAGAGCCCAGAGCAAGGGCAGGAGGACCCGGCCGTGCCTGCATCCACCCTCTCCCCGGGCTTTTATGCACGTGAGCTTCTCTCACACTCACGGACCTGGGTGCTTTACCTCCTCCGTCAAGAGATTCTAACGGATGCCTTCTGAACGACCGGCCACCCCTCCTGCCTCATTGCACGTCCTCCCCAGGACGCTGAGGAGCTGCGCCGCTCCCTCCGAGCTCGCCCGTCATCCCTCCGACAGCTGTCACATCCTCTTCTCCTGGAACCTTCTCCCATCTCGGTCTGGCAGTCACATTCCCAGAATGTTCAAAAGCCCAGATCCAGCCATGTGACCTCAGAATTCACCAGCTCGGCTATGACTGTACCTTGATCGTCCCAGCAGAGCCGGGAAGTGCGGGGGCCTGGCTTTCTCCAACCCGAAAGGGATGTTTCTCCAAAGGTTTCCCGATGGCGGGCTGGCTCCGGGTGGCCGCTTTAGGCTGCGGGACAGGATTGTGTTTCTGAGAAGCAGCTCGGCGTCGGGGAGGGGTGTGGTGACCGAGGGCACGGGGGCCGAAGCCGAGGGCTGTGGGTTCACATCCCACCTCTGGGACGTGACTCCCACGCCGAGCTCATAAAAGGGGATGCGGCTTCTGCCTGGTGCTCCGGAGGTGCTCACTCAGATCCAGCCGCCATGCTGTGCGGAAGCCCAGGACACGTGCAAAGACCACGTGCAGGTGTTCAGCCACCACAAACCACCAGATGTGAGGGGGATGGAGCTTCCGCACCGCCCCGGGCATCGCCTGATTGCAGCTGCTGAGTGAGCAGAACGGGAACCCCCGCGGAGCCCTGTCGACCCCCAAATCACGAGAGAGGATGAAGAGATGACTGCTGTGGTCTCAGGTGCCTGGTTTGGGCGTAAACTGTTACACAGTGATAATAACAGACACACAGGAAGGAGGGCACTAGGTGACAGCAAAGGGGGCCTGTGTGGCTTTCACTGCCCGACGTCTTAGTCCATTCAGACTTCTATAACAGAGCACCACAGACGGGTGGCATTTCTACACGGTTTTCTCATGGTTCTGGAGGCTGGAAACCCAAGGTCAAGGTGCTGGCAGATCTGGTGTCTGGCGAGGACCAGCTTCCTGGTTCATAGTCTTCTCACTGCGTCCTCGCCTGGTAGGAGGGGCGAGAGCTCCCTGGGGTCTCTTTTATTTGCTTTTTTTGTTTGTTTGTTTTGGGTTTTTTTTGCGGTACGTGGGCCTCTCACTGTTGCAGCCTCTCCCGTTGCGGAGCACAGGCTCCGGACGCGCAGGCTCAGCGGCCATGGCTCACGGGCCTAGCCGCTCTGTAGCACGTGGGACCTTCCCGGACCGGGGCACGAACCCGTGTCCCCTGCATCGGCAGGCGGACTCTCAACCACTGCACCACCAGGAAAGCCCCCTGGGGTCTCTTTTAAAAAGGCACTCATCCCATTCACGAGGGCTCCCCCCTCATGACCTCATCACTAAAGGCCCACCTCAAAACACCACCACAGTGGGATTACGCTTCAACGTGTCAATTGGAGGGGGACACAAACATTCCTTCTTTTGCACCCAGTATCCGTTCTGCTTCCTTCTGGAAACAGCTTCCATCTTCCCTCTGAGAACCACCGCTGTCACCTTCCATCCATGAGCGCAGGGGGTGTCGACCCCATCCCCAGCTCCAGGGCTGAGCACACGACCCAGGCGGGCAGAGCAGAGTCCCTTGGCCGCGGTGCTGTGTTCAGAGGTCTAACCGGGACTGAGTCTCAGTCCCTAGAATTCAAGGTGCGAGAGGGGCCACAGTTACTGGGCGGCTCTCCCGACAGGACGCTGGCCTGGAGTCGTCGGTGCCCTTGGGAGGAGCTGCTGAGCACAGGGTCAACACAGGAGGGGCTGCAGGAGCGGGGGGACCCGGACGGGTTGGGGGAGACGAAATCAGTGGCCAGAGTCGGGCCCTTCGGGGTCTGGCCATGCCTGAAACCAGGGCTCCCCTTCGGGCTTCTGTTACGTGAGCCAGAAAAATCCCCTTCTTTTGCTGAGGCCGCTTTGACTCAACTATCTGGCCCGTGTAGAACTAAGATGCCCTGAGTGACACAGACCAAATCAGGGAGAGAGAACGTGGGCGGCTGGGCGCCGTCTGGGCGACTCATCCCGCGGCATCCACACCGCATCCCGCTCGCTCTGGGTTTCCAAGACGACGGACCAGACGCCAGCTGCCCCTTCCCGTTTCTACTGTGCCCTGTCATCCTCACCACGGGCAGGTCCAATATAAATGGAAGAGTGGCTGCAAGAGGTTTTAGGGCCACCGTTAACAAAACACCCCAAACGGGGCTTAAATCACCAGCGATGTCTTCTCTCACAGCTCTGGAAGCAGGAGCCCAAGGTCAAGGTGTCAGGTGTCGGCAGAGCAGTCCCTCCTGGGGCTCGGGGGTGGAAGTTCCCTCTTCTCTCCGGCCTCCCGGGCTGCGGCATCCTCGGGCCCCTCAGCTTGTAGGTGCGTCACTACGGCCTCCACCTCCACCCTCGCCCGGCCTCCTCCCCGCGTGTCTCCTCTATGCGGGCGCATCTGCGTCCAAGTTCCCCTTTCCTTTCTCTTACAAAGACACCACTCGTTGGACCAGGGCCCACCCTACTCCAGCGTGGCCTTCTCCAAACGTAACCATCTGCGAAGACCCTATTTCCAGATAAGACCACGTTCACAGCTACCAGGGGCTAAGACATAAACTTATCTTTTTAGGGGATGCAGTGAAACGTATCACACTGGCTGTGAAATGCCCACCAGTCCATTTCTTCGACTTCCATCCATGCTTCCAGAAACAAAATGCTGTCCTGACTTCTCCCTCCTCGTGCAAGTTTAAAGCTCAGCGAGGAAGACGCTCAGCTTGGACTGTGTCCAGCTCTACGGACACTAACGGCCTTCCCATGACTTCCCGTGTGAAACGGGGCCCAGGCCTGGGGTCACCAAGGTCCCAGGGGCCCCGTCTCCCGGCCCCACCATCCTTAGCATGCAACCCCGTTTCCATGGTTACAAGAGGCTGCAGGAGGGAGTGTGGGAAGGGTGAAGGACAGAGGACAGAGCCAGGAGCTGAGCCTGCCCTCTGCGCTCTGCCCAGACCTTCCAGAAGCCCACCTGGCATCTTCTGCTCGCCTCTCGCTGGCCAGATGCGTCAGGTGGCTGACCCTGGCAGGAAGGAAGGCAGAGACGTGGCCTGTCCCCTCCACGCAAACCAGCCCCATTAATACAAAGACGGCGAGGCTGGATTTGGGGAAGTCGACATCTTCTCAAGGGCTTTTCTGGGTCCACGGCCCTTGTCGTCCTGCCAGCCAGCAGCTACTCCCCAACCCCCCAGAGCGCCCCAGGTCTAATCAGCTGGTCTCACCCGGAAGACAGACTGGGCAGACACAGCTCTCCTGCTTTTCTTGCTCTCTCCCTCCTCCCGTCCCCATCCGCCCACCCAACTAGTCATCCTGACAAAAATAGAAAATGTTTAGATGGAGACGGGAAGGGAGGAAGCCTTAGGTCTGGTGGCCCAGAAACCCCAAGACCCTGGTCCCTCAGGAGATCAGGGCACTTCTGGGGGCCAAGGAGACAGCAGGATGGGAAGAAGCCCTCCGTGTGGACAGTCGCTGAGCATTTTGTGTGTGCTTTCATTTGCTTGGTGTTTCTGCTCGCACGGGATACAGCCTCCCTTTCTGGTACCCAGCGCCCTGATTTCCCACCTGCGACCTCCCCAAACCGCCTCTGGTCCATTTGAGTGGAGCTGATACCAGCCCCACCCAAAATCGTTGTTTGGTGAAAGAATGAACTAGTGAATGGCCCATCCGGGCTCTGGAGAAGTCGAGCACATCACTGCCGCCCCCCGCCCCGCCCACGTTAAACAGAGACACACTCACACCCCAGCTCGCTGTGGCCAGCGCCCTGCACACGCTCAGCATCTCCCCGCCCACAGCTCATCTTGGCCACGCTGGCAGGTGTGAAGCACGGCATCCCGGCGCCACCTCCCGCCAGCATGGTGCCTGGTGGGAAGCAGGTGGCCACAGCGCATCTGTCGGACTGCTACATCAAGCCAGGCGCGCCCGCCCGACTAGAGACAGACCTGGAGCCCCCAGGGGGGTCTGGGGGCCGGACGGGTCATTCACCCCGTTACTCGCACTTGCCTATTCATCAGCTGAGCAGTATTTCATTCACTTCACAGCTACGGAGAACCCACCAGGCACCAGGAGGTGGAGCCGGCCCAGGGACAGAAAGGTGCACAAAGGTGGCACCTGCCCCTTCCTGGGGGTCCCGGCAGCCCTTGCTGCCAGGGTGGGACTGTTCCAACGGGGCAGTCACAGCCACACGCGGCCCCTGAGTGCCTGCAGGGTGGCTGGCTCAACTGGGAAGCTGGTTTTTATTTTATTTTATTTTTATTCTAATAGCCACCTGTAGCTAGCAGCTTCCCTATTCGAGCAGATCTAGGAGGAAACAGACACAAAAACTAGAAAATGCAGTAGAGAAATTTCAGTGCTATTTCATTCCTTCTGTCTGTCCGTCCATCACAGATATTCCAGTGAGCACCAGCCCTGTTAAGAAGTACCGTGAACAGAGCAGTAAACGAAACAGAAACAGCGCCCACCCTGGTGGAGGTTACATTCCAGAGGGAAAGGGAAGACAAGAAACTCGTGAACGAATAAAACAACTTCCCACAGAGACGAGCGCCGTGATGACAAACCGGGTGGAAGCGTCGGGGGCAGTGGCTGCTTTAGACGGGGTGGTGGGGAAGGCTGCCCTGAGGCGGTAACGTTTAAGTGAGGCGCACGTGATGAGAAAGAAGCGACCATGCAAAGACAGAAGGGAAGAGCATTGTAGGCACAGAGAACGGCAGGTGCAAAGGCCCTGAGGTCGGAGGAACAGAGGGGAGTCCTAAGTAAGGCTGATGGAGAGTGACCAGAGGGGATGACGGTGGGAAATGAGGTCTGTGAGGAAGGCCGAGGTCAGACCACCAAACTGACCAATGCACAGTCACGATGCTATTTTAAGCTCAGGCAGTGCCCGTGTGGTTGACCTAACGGATTGATGGACAGCTGCCCACTGGCCCAAAGGATGTGAAGTTCGGGGCCCAAGGCTGTGAAACTTATCTCTTCAGAGTCTGCTACACAAAGCGAGAGACAGTGCGATAAACTCCTTAAAAAGTGTTTTCAATTCTGGCCAGATATCCTCTGGCCAGGAGGTTTTAAAGAAAACTCACCGCCGGTCTATCCATACAATGGAAAATTATTCAGCCACACAAAGGGACGAGTCACGGACACATGCTACCACATGCATGGACCTTGAGAACACTATGTTTAGGGAAAGAAGCCACACACAGAAAGACACATGTTGTATGACTTGAAACATCCAGAAGAGGCAAACCCACAGAGACAGAAGGTAGATTCGTAGTTGCCAGGGGCTGGGTGGGGAGGTGACCACCAGTGGGTTTCCTCTTGGGGTGAGGGTGCTGTGTTGGAATTAGACAGAGGTGTTGTAAATTACTAAATGCCACTGAATTACAGGCTTTAAATGGCTAATAAAATTACTAAAATGCTGAATTTATGTTTCATGAGTTTCACCTCAATAAAAATAAAGATTTAAAAAAAAAGGCTGTGCAAGACAGAGAAGAACTCAAAGTGGAGTTGAAGACAGAACACTTATTGGGCGCCTACTGTTTGCACCCTTCAGGATGTTTCTTACTCGCAAATTCAGTCCCCACTCTGCGAGGACGGTACTGTTATCATTAGCTCTGATTCCTGAACGGGGCGGCCTGAGGAAGGTCCACACTGCGGGACTCGGGCTGGCACGGGACAGGAGAGGAACAGGTCATCAAGCTCTGCTAACACTCTTTGCTGGAAAGTTCCATTCAAATGGATTTCCTAGCAGCTGCCTGTTCTCTGCCGCTGGTCTCGTGGATTCCACCACCAGTACTGCACCTGTTTTATGACTCTGTCGCACACAGTTCAACACTATTTATGGGAAGTCCTTCCTTATTATTCTTTTCTATCAGAAATGTCCTCTTTATTCTTCCTAGATGAATTTGAGAATCAGTGGTTGACATTTTCAAAGATATTAGAGGAAACATTTTCCTCTTAAAATATGGAGTCTTTCTACCCAGAATTATGAGGTTTATCCTCATTTATTTAAAAGTCCTTTTACATCCCTTGTAAGAGCTCAGTTTTCTTTAAACAAGCCACCAAACTTCTCTCCTTGCATATTAAAAAAAAAAACCCTTGTTATAACGTCAGAATTAAAGATACTAAATTTTTAGAAATGAACAATGATGAGAATTTAGATGAAAGAAGACAATTATATCTATGAAAATCTTGAGCCCTGTTAAATATAGATTCTTAGATTAAAAGAATAAGTAAATGAATCCGTTCTGTTTATCTTAGGGAAATGTATCATTTCTGATAGGTTTTTAAATATTCTGAAAAGGGTCCCTGACAATTCCCCTCCACCCCCTCCTAGACCGCAGGTGGGGACCACTGCTCTGAGCCACCAAAACGTGGGGCTCGCTGTGGCGGCCACTAGGGCCCTCCCCTCACTTACCCATCTCCCAGGCTCTTCCCCAAGGCAGCGAAGGGACCCGAACCCAAGCCTGGGGCCATCTGCCATCCCCGTCGGGGCCGACACGCAGCGTGCCCTGTAAGAAACCAAGAACACGCAGGTGAAACACGAGAATCACTTTCAGGTCCTCCCAGGGCCAGGAAAGGGCCCCAGAGAAGCCTCAGCATCACTCGCAGGACAGCCTTCCTCTGGGCAGGGGACGGACGCAGCATGGGAGGGGCCTGAGGCTTCCTCTGGGCAGGGGACGGACGCAGCACGGGAGGGGCCTGAGGGACACAGGCCCTGGGCATGCTGACCACTGGCACCTCTTCTGACAAAGAGTCTTTAAACATTTGTTCTGTATTTAAGGGAAGGACGCAAGCCCATCCCCACTCCCAGCACATCCCACCCGGCAAAGTCGAGCCCTCGGCTAACGAGATCCACTTTCCTTGGCAGGGATCTGGGAGGCGGCCTTCGTTGCTTTCCCATCGCATTTCTGTGATGGCTCAAAACGTCTTTACGGGGCCAGCCCCGGCGTCCAGCAGCAACCCTGGCAGGTGAGACAGCCTTCCTGAAAGGTCTGTGACCCTGACCTGTACAAGAGAATCCCCCGGGCCATCCTTCCAAAATACACACGCTCCACCCCAACCTTCTGAGCAGGAATCCTCCGGGTCAGGTGCAGCACCTGTATTTGAAAAGCTGCCCCAAATGATTCCAACGAGCCCCACTATTTAAGAACAACCCAGCCCTTCCCGGGCATCAGCGTAACTTCAGCTGCAACGAAGCACGAAGCCGTCACCTCCTCGGACCCTTGGGTCTCTCACGCCAGACTGTCTGGGGGTCACGTGTAGAAAGAAGATGTGATTTTCCCTTAATCCGTTTATAGACCAACCACCCCTAGGCAAGCTCCAGACCTGGGCCTCTGATGGAATAATGAGATGCTTCTGGTCCTGCAAGGGTAGGTGTGACTCACCCCGGAGGGTCACCTCGGTGATTTTTCAACAACTTTGGTTTGCTCGATAGCTTGATACGAAAGGAATTCCATGGGAGGAATTCACAGAACACTCAATTCCTACTACTGGAATTTCTTTCAGTATCACAGGCAAATAAGAAGTTAAAACGAGATAAATATCTTAACTTTAAAAAACGTCGGGCCGTCATGTAAAACAGCAGAGTCTACAGTTTCCTCCTGATTAATCTGACAGAACCTTAAGTGTGAGTTTTTCATGGTGCTGATGTGTCTGGAGTGTGAACGGGGGGAGACGGGGGACCACGAATCTGCCTTCTTCCTACCAGATGAGCATCTCCGTGCCGCGCGGGCTGCAAGGCCACCGAGCTGGGGTGCGCACCCCCGGAGATACGGGAACGAGGAATGCGGAGTGAGTGTTTAATGGGGACAGAGCCTCAGTTTGGGAAGATGGAAAGAGTTCTGGAGACGGATGGGGGTGACAGTCGCACAACAGTGCGAATGTACTTCAGGCCCCTGAGCTATACGCTTAAAAGGCTTAAGACGGGAAACTTTATGTTACGTGTATTTTACCACAGTTCTTTAAGATGCTTGGCTGCCAAAACCAGCTCTTCCCTGGGGGTCAGGATCCCCTTCCTTTTCTCTACTTTTCAGGAGTTAAAATTGATACCTAGGACTTCCCGGCGGTCCAGTGGTTAAGACTCTGCCCTTCTACTACAGGGGGCTCAGGTTCGATCCCTGGTCGGGGAACTAGATCCCACATGCCGCGCGGCACAGCCAAAAAATTTAAAAAAAAGAAGAAAAAAGAAGAAAGATCCAAGGTCACAGATTATCCATCCTCTCTGTAGCTGGGAGACGGATTATCATGATGTGGCTCTGCCTAGAGGTTCAGAACTCCTTTGGGGGACCTCCCAGGTATCACAAGGGGTGAAGAGATGAGTAGGATGTGCTCCATGGAGGAGGCTGGGGACATACAGCCCAGGGACACTGCGTGTCACGAGGGGTTCGCGTTTATTCTAATTCAGATCCTTCTTTCCTTCAGAATCCAAATATAAAGTCAGGTGTGATAAGTCTTAGAAAGAAACACATGAACTGTTCTGGGAGTCCAGAGAATGAAGAGCTTCTAGGGTAACCCATGTGGGCCCCAGGGCCCTGGCGGACCAGGCTGCACATCAGGAGATGCTCTTCGTGAAGCAGGCAGAATAAGGAGCAATTCCAATCTCTGTGCTTCTAGCAAAGATTTCAGGCATCTAATTCACAATCCATGGCCATCTTGTTAACTCTACTCTTGATTCTGGGAAGAGTTCCGGATGTGGAAACACTGGAGCCATCCCTCTGAGCATCTAACTTCCTTTGTCTCCAGTTCTCCACACCTGGAAACCTCTCACTGATTCCCCCACATTAGCCCACTTCCCCCAGAAAAATACCCTTCCTAGCACCCAGCTTCCAGGCATTTTCAGTTCCTCTTTCTTGGTTTCCCCTCTTGTTCAAGTACTGCGGCCTCTGGATCTTTTTTCTGTTTGATTTCTCTCCACTTCACCGGTTTCACCCTCGTTTTCCCAACCCCCCACCCCGTGACAGAGACTGCTAGACCCGGGTCGGCACACAAGCCCCTCCCCTCTCGTCCTCTCTTGTCTTTTCCCTTCTCGCCACCCACTGCCCTGACTCTGTCCTGCCTCGTGAACAATGGAGCCGCGAGGGAGGCAGGTGCTCATGACAGGCAGAGGAAGCTGGCTGAGTCAGGCTCTCCCCGTGGGAGGGCTGGTGGGTGGTCAGGGATGTCTGGAAGCACTCACGTCGTGCTGGGTTGTGTCTGTTCACGGAGAGCACCCGGTCTGAACAGCCCCGGAGGTGCCGACAGCTGGACAGATCATCCCGATTCCACACCATTGCTGTCCCAGGAGCCAGACGGGGAAGCGCCGCAGCGAAGTCGGACTCTGCAGGAGACCTCTCCCCGGGGCAGGGGGTGTTTGCGTGCTTGGTGTTTTCCCTGCTGACATGTTGCCCAGAATACTCCGCTCACGACTCTGCTTTCCAATCTAACTGCTGAAGGAAGGGGTTCTGACGGGCGTCAAGTGGGTGTGCAGAAGCGTGAGTCACTGTGCTTCAAACACAGCAGCTGGGGTCACAGGAGGCCATCCACCGTGGGCACCAGCTTCCCGACTGGGGGGAGAAACCTCTCAGCCATCGCCCTTGAACCAAAAGCCTCAGAGCTGCTCTGGGTCTCCTGGGTCCCTTAGCAAGCACTTTATTTATCCAGGGATCTCCAAGCAGTTTATATCAGACATGGCTTTCCTATAAAACAACACATGCATCTAAAAGAATCCCTACTAACAGGAATTTCTCTCAAGAAGACATACAGATGGCCAACAGGCACATGAAAATGATGTTCAACTTCTCTAATTATCAGAGAAATGCAGATCAAAACTACAACGAGGTACCACCTCACGCCGGTCAGAATGGCCACCATCAAAAAGTCTACAAAGGACAACTGCTGGAGAGGGTGTGGAGAGAAGGGAACCCTCCTACACTGTTGGTGGGAAGGTAAGTTGGTGCAGCTACTATGGAGAACAGTATGGAGGTTCCTCAAGAAACTAAAAAAAGAGCTACCATATGATCCAGCAATCCCACTCCTGGGCATATACGCAGACAAAACTCTAATTCAAAACGATACACGCACCCCTATGTTCACAGCAGCACTATTCACAATAGCCAAGACATGGAAGCGACCTGAATGTCCATCGACAGATGAATGGATAAAGAAGATGTGGTACATACATACAATGGAATACTGCTCAGCCATAAAAAAACGAAATAATGACATTTGCAGCAACATGGATGGACCTAGAGATTGTCATGCAGAGTGAAGTAAGTCAGACAAAGACAAATATCATATGATATCACTTATATGTGGAATCTAAAGTATGACACAAGTCAATTTATCTACAAAACAGAAACAGACTCACAGAGAACAGACTTGTGGTTGCCAAGGGGGAGCTGGGGGGCAGGGATGAATTGGGAGTTTGGGATTAGCAAATACAAACTATTATATATAGAATGGATAAACAACAAGGCCCTACTGTATAGCACAGGGAACTCTATTCAGTATCCTGTGAGAAACCACAATGGAAAAGAATATTTAAAAGAGTGTGTGTGTGTGTGTGTGTGTGTGTGTGTGTGTGTGTGTGTAAAACAGAACCACTTTGCTATACAGCAGAAATTAACACAACACTGTAAATCAACGATACTTCAATAAAAATAATAAAAATAAACAATTTTAAATAAGCAAATAAATAAAAGACATCCCTACTCTATTCGATAAAGGACACTTCAGTAACCTCACTGGCCTTCCTCTACCCATCCTTGTCCTGCTTTAGATATGTCTCACACAACAGTCACGGTGGCGCCTCTAAGACATAAATCAATCTCTGTACGCGTTCTTCCGTGGCTCCCATTTTCGTCATAGTGAAAGTCAAGTTCTTACAGTGGCCACAAGGTCCTGAGTGATCTGGTTCCCCACTCCCCCCACCCCCAACACACATGCACACACACACGCACACACGTACATGCAGCACACACACAGGCACACACGCACACGCTATCATCTCTCGTCTCACCTCCCGCCACCTCCTGCCGCCAGCCTTCCACACCCCTGGCATGCACCCACCTCAGGACCTTTGCACATGCCGCTTGCACAGCCTGGAAACTCTTGGCCCAGAAATCCAAACGGACCACACTCTGACCTGTTCCGTGTCATCACTCAGAGACCACCTTTTTTTTTTTTTTTTTTTTTTGATGGTACGCGCGCCTCTCACTGTTGTGGCCTCTCCCGTTGCGGAGCACAGGCTCCGGACGCGCAGGCTCAGTGGCCATGGCTCGCGGTCCGCGGCATGTGGGATCTTCCTGGACCGGGGCACGAACCCGTGTCCCCTGCATCGGCAGGTGGACTCTCAACCACTGCGCCGCCAGGGAAGCTCGAGACCACCTTTTTGTCAGACCTTCTCTGGCCCTCCCACACCCCAGCACTCCTCTTGCTCTGAGATTTATTTTTCTCCAAAGCTTTTCTCACACCTGGCGTAGACTTTACCTAATCATTTTGTTTATTGCCTGTCCTCTTCCTCTAGATTTCGCCCGGGCGATTCACCGCTGTATCCCCAGCACACAGAATACTGCCTGGCACGCAGGTGTTCTACAAGTATTTGTTGAGCAAAACAGCTTCGTGTTTTGTGAAATAAAAGAGGAGGGGAGCGTGCACATTTCTTGTGGGAGGGCAGAATATTGCTGTGTGTTTCCCACGTCAAGAGAACACAGCCTAAGAGGCATGATGAAGGCAGCCATACTGGGTGGAGGATGAGGGATCTGATGAAGAGTCTGAGTTGGCAGTTCTTGTGTTAGAGGCTCAGATGCAAACACACAGGAAACTCCTGAGCAGGGACCAGGAGCAAGTCGGGGGAGTAGAGGTTTCCTACCTTCCTTCTCTGCCTGGAACAGCAGGAGCCCCGCCCGCTCCGGAAGCTAGACTCCCCCACCCCCTCCACCTGGAGCCCCCTTGCCGCCCACTCTCCCTTCTTGCAGTGGACAATTGTCCAGACACCAACTGCAGCTCAGAATCACAATGTCCCGGAATCTTCTCTCTAGAAAAGCAACTCCTAAAACTCCATCAAAGCCCGGGTAGGGTGGGAAGATGCCCAGATCCTTCCACGTGAAGAGTCTCCCTCCTGCTGCCCGTCTTGAGCCGCCAGCTCCTCGCCCTCCGGGTTGTCTCGGCATCAGCCACCAGCTCTGGGCACACTCCTTGTGGGGGGGGGGGGCGGGTCCCAGTCCAGTGGGTGCATCGTCCACATTCCTGGGACAACTCCTCTGAGCAGAGACATGGAAAATCCCACCTCCCGCTGAATGGCTCTGATGCCACAGTCAGGGCAAAGCAAACAAACCCTGTGCCTTACCGACAAACGAAACAAACCACAACAATCTCCTCCTCCAGTGGGATGACGCCCAACACTGCACAGCCGCCCAGAAGCAGCCACAAAGCATCCACAGTAACTTACTTTTCTAGTCATGAAGAATCCCCTTCAGGAAAGCATCGTCGGAGGGAAGACTTGTTTCCAGTCTTTGCATAAGCCTTTTGGTTACATACAAAGGTAAAGCCAAAAGCCTAGTCCAGATTCAGAATGTTCAAAAAATCAAGGTCACGTGATAATAATGAACACGTACACTGTGTGTCAGGGGTAAATCTAAGCACTGTACATTTGCCATTCACTTAAGCCTTCTATCAACTCCATTTAACAGATGAGAAAGCCAAGGCACAGAGGGGCTAAGCAACTCGCCCAAGATCACACAGCAAGTAAGTGGCAGAGTCTGGATTCAAACCCAGAAAATCTGGCTCCAGAGTCTGAGACCTTCACACTCAATCACCTTTCTAGTTCCATAGGGTAAAAAGATCCTCTTCCTTGTGGGAAGAATGACCTCACTGGGGGTTATTACATGTCTGGGATTGGGGCGCCTGGATTATCGGGGCCGTGGTCAAGGGCACTTCCCTTGGGAACTGGTAAACTGGTCCCTACCAGGGCTTCCCTGGTGGCACAGTGGTTGAGAGTCCGCCTGCCGATGCAGGGGACACGGGTTCGTGCCCCAGTCCAGGAAGATTCCACATGCCGTGGAGTGGCTAGACCCGTGAGCCATGGCCGCTGAGTCTGCGCATCCGGAGCCTGTGCTCCGCAATGGGAGAGGCCACAACAGTGAGAGGCCCGCGTACCGCAAAAAAAAAAAACTGGTCCCTACCAAATGCCGGCACACTGGGGAGCAAAGAGTAATAACCACATGAACCCAGTCACCCCATTAACACCTTTCCCCCCTAGATGGCCATGGCCAGCTCCAGCATTTGCAAAATCCAGTATTACAAGGGCTGGCAGGACATGTACAAAAAAAAAACTGGTCCCTACCAAATGCCGGCACACTGGGGAGCAAAGAGTAATAACCACATGAACCCAGTCACCCCATTAACACCTTTCCCCCCTAGATGGCCATGGCCAGCTCCAGCATTTGCAAAATCCAGTATTACAAGGGCTGGCAGGACATGTACCCGAGTGAAGTGGGAGAGGAGACAGGCAATAGAGAGGGGTGGAGAGTGTGGCAAACTGGAAAGTACCAACCTCCTCCATTTGTCAGCTGCCATGGTGGCTGCAGCATGGCCACATCTTCAAGTGTGTAAAGAGGGGCAGAAATCTGGCTCTTGATGTGAAAAGCTACCATTTCAAATGTTGGGGGCCAATTATTTTGAAAATGTACACACTGACTGACAAAACAGAATACATCAAGGAGGATGCACTGTGGAGGGCCCTAGTCATCCTTTGGGTATGACATCCATTTTCATTGACTGGTACCTGAGCACAGTCTGTTCTGATTGGTCAGTAACAGGTTGGCACTCATTCTGATTGGTCAGCACTAAGCTGGAACATCCTAATTGGCCGGTGCCTGTACTCAAGGCAGTCCTATTAAGTAAGTATATCTGAGCATTTTTTCCCCTAAGGAGAAGGGCCATAGCTTTCAGTAGGTTCTCCGACTTGTCTGTGGCCCTGAGGAGCTAAGAACCATCTATTTAAACACTCTGTTTCCTTCATATGTTTTCATTTCTACTGTTTCTGAGCACTGAGTATGCTTAATGCTGGCAGACCTTTTACCTGTTCCCATGCCAGCTCACTCTTGTCAGATCACGATTTTGTATCAGGAGCTGGGAGCCAGCCCCCAAGGCTCAGCTTTGCTTGATCAAGGCCGATCCCGGCCACTTCATTTCTCCTGTCCCACAACTGGCTTAGGAATGGGCCTGCCTCCCAATTCAGCTGTTGAGATACTGGGGCAGGTGGGCTGGGGGCAGAACTGGGGAGACTGGAACATTTATTTTTATACAACACAGGAAAAATAACACTGTATTCTTTTCTGTTCTGTAGATATTTTGCGTCCGTCTACGCGTGGATCTCTGGCAGCCATTCTGCAACCACGAGGAGAACTAGCTTGAGAGATGGAAAGGTCCTTGACGGTACAGACCCAGAAAATTAACTAGATCAGGAACCGTCCTGAATCCAAATTTCTTAATATGTGGAATACTAAACTTTCCTTGCTGTTTAAAGCCATTTCAACTGGGTTTTCTAGTACTGCAGCCAAGAGCATCGCCTAAACGATACACTAGTTCTAGCTGCATGAATCACATATATTCTTAGACTACTAGCTATTTAGAGCACTTCAAGGGACCTTCCTGAGATTACCTGCTGTGTTATTAATCCCAATAACTGAGCTGGGGGGGACTTGGACACTTTTTTTTTTTTGGACATCACCTTTTCTCATTCCCACCTTTTCAGATGACAAGCTGGACCATGAGGTTGGAACGTACCCATGATCACCAGCCAGGCAGTGGCAAAGGCATTCTGACTTGGTCTGGGCACCTCCTCCTGGACGACCCAGTCTCAGATTTGCAAAGTGTCAGGCTCCCAACAAGGTGTGTGCGACAAAAGGAAAGATAAGTGAGAACGGTAAGTTAAAATCTAAGCTGCTGTGCCCAGCTTTTTCCCAACACATTCAGGCTCACGTCCCACGTGAAGGAAACTGGAAACGGGAGGTAACAGATTAGAGACTCAGGGAAGCAAAAAAGACCAAGGAATCTATAAGCAGACCCATAATCAAAGAAAAGGTTCGCCTTTCTTTGAAAAGCTTGGAAAGTGTGTGTACACTCACGTCTTTTTAATTATTCATAGTCTGAGTGTATTATTTTTAATTATTCATTTTTAGCGGTATTTTCTTTTGACTAACCCACCACCAGCCATCATCCTGTTGTACAGATGGGGTCCCTTCATTCCTGAAACGTGCTGCCGTCAAATGTGGAGAAATGATACCCAATCTGAGAAGGCAGCGTGTTCAAGAAAGCAGAGAAAGGGACTTCCCTGGTGGCGCAGTGGTTAAGAATCCGCCTGCCAATGCAGGGGACACGGGTTCGAGTCCTGGTCTGGGAAGATCCCACATGCCGCGGAGCAGCTAAGCCCCTGAGCCACAACTACTGAAGCCCGCGCGCCTAGAGCCCGTGCTCCGCAACAAGAGAAGCCATCTCAATGAGAAGCCCGCGCACCGCAGCGAAGAGTAGCCCCTGCTCGCCGCAACTAGAGAGAGCCCGCGTGCAGCAACGAAGACCTAACGCAGCCAAAAATAAATAAATAGATAAATTTATATATAAAAAAAGAAAGCAGAGAAAGCCTCCCCTTGGAGGTGAGGCTGGTTCTTGCACATAATGTAACAACCACATGGCTCTGTGACCTGTCCGCGGTGCTGCCCCTTGTTTGTTTATGTATGTATGTACGCGTGCATGCATGCCTCGCCGTGCAGCATGTGGGATCTTAGTTCCCCGACAACAGGTCAAACCCACGTCTCTTGCAGTGGAAGCACAGAGTCTTAACCACTGGACCGCCAGGGAGGCCCCTGTCACTTGTTTACACGATATGCCATGCTCTGCAGTGCTGACCCCGGGGGTGGACTCACCTTTGCTGGAGCTTGTCTAGGGAGGACAGGAGCATGCGAGGTGGGCTGGATCTCTGGGAGGAAAAGGGGAGGAGCCACACCTGACGGCCTCAATTGGTTCCGGGAAGTAAGAGGTGAGGCCAGTCTGCGCAAAGAGCCCTGGGGAGAGCGGTGCCTGATGTAGGCACCTGTTCTTCCAAACATCACCCCACACACCGTGAGCACTGACGCCTGCACAAGGGCTCTACTCTCCTGTCCAGCCTAGGCGCTGCCCCTGCCACTCTCTGCTTCTGCCCCGGGTCCCACACCCTGAAGGTCAAGGTCTTGGTTGCTACAATTCACCCCTCTCTCTCTTGCATATCACTTCTTCTCCCTACATTCATTTCCCATTCAACACAGAACAAAACAAAACTCCATGGATCTACATTCCCCCCAGCTCTCCCCCAGTTTCCCTGCTCTCTGCATAACGAAGCTCCACTTCCCTGAAGCCCTTCACCAGCCATGTCCATGCTCCCAAGCCCAGGGGTCTCCGCCCCCCATGCCTTCCCAGCAGCATTAACTCCCTCCTCTCGAAGCACGTTCCTCCCAGGATTCTGGGTCGTCATGCTCTTTATTCTCTCACTGTCACCCCATCTCAGTCTCCAGGGCTGAATTCTGCTCCGTGTCCAATCCTCTCACTTGGAAACACCCTAGTTTTCATCCTTGGACCACTCCTCCACACCCTCTCCCTAGATGATCTCATGCCTACAGCTTAAGTACCATCAATACTCGGATGCCTTCCGAGTCTTAGATCACCAGCCCCTCATCTCTTGAGCTCTGGTCTCCCATATTCAACTGCCAACTTAACTCCTTGACTTCCGTGTCTAACAGGCGCCCCAAACAAGCATCACCCTTGATTATCCGCTTCCAAACACACTGGCCTCCGAGCTCTCCTCCTCGTAGCCAACGGCCTCCCCATCCACCTGCTGTCCTGGACCGAACACCTGGCTGCCATCCTTGCCTCCTCTCTCTTCTAGCCAGGGTCCCTCCAAGAAACAGATTCATGACAGATGGTTTAAGTGAAGAGCGTTTACTGAAAGGGCTACTTTCAGAGAAAGGTTGGGGGAGATACATGTACAACGGACGCTAAGGAGCCCAAAGACCTGTAAGAGGATAAAAAGAATTCTCAGAGGCCAGGAAAGCTGCGTCCCTTCATGGTGAGAAGCGTAATCAGGAAACTGTAACTGAGCAGGAACCCTCCCACATGTCCCCACCTCTTGTCTGTAGACAAGCTTTAGCCTCCCAGGCCTCCCCCCAGTTCCCAAGAGCAAATTTAATCAGAGAAGGAGGAAGTGCAGAAACAAACAAAAGCAATCGAGCAAGACAAAACGAAAACCGTTTGGCCATAAAACAAAATCAGGGCCTTTAGCTCCTCCTCAAGGGCTACAGATAATATCCTGAGCCGCATCCTTGAGTTATTTCACAAACACTGAACCCCCTAGCAGGATGACAGCATGCTGCCCACAAGCACGTAGACCTCAGAAAGGCTGGAACCAGAAGGCTGAGGATGTTGGCTCCCGATCACCTCCCCACCAACCAATCAGAGGTATGTGCACGAGCTGATCACGTACCCTGTGACCCTCTCCCTCACGCTGTCTTTAAAAACCCTTCCCTGACAGCCAAAGCCAAACTCAGGGGGTTTGGGTCCTTTGAATATGAGCTGCCCGCTCTCCTTGCTTGGCGCCTGCAATAAGCACCACATTCTCCTTCACCACCACCTGGCGCCAGTAGACTGGCTTAACGGCGCGTGGCGAGTGGACCCAAGTGTGGTTCTGTAACAAAACAACAAAGCTGCTGCTAAGGTATGAGTGTCTGTGTCCCCTCAAAATGTATATGTCGACATCCTAGTGCCCCAAGTGATGGTAGAGGGGTTTGGGAGGTGCTTAGGTCATGAGGGTGGAGCCCTCAGGGATGAGATTAGTGCCCTTATACGAGACCCCAGAGAGCTTCCAAAGGACACGGCGAGAAGTCTGTGACCTGGAAGAGGGCCTCACCCAACCTTGCAGGCACCCTGATGGTAGACCTCTAGCCCCCAACACTGAGAAATAAATTTTCGTTTGTAAGCTACCCTGTCTGTGATATTTTGTTATTGCAGCTTGAGTGGGCTAAGACAGCCAAGAGAGATGTGGTTCTGAAGAAAGGTGGGAGCAGTGAAGAAATACCCTAACCTTTTCCTCCTACTAGTGCTTCACATTGGACAAACTAGTCAGAAATCAGAGAGTCGGAGGCTGGATGATGTGCTCCCAGGGGTCAGCCTCTGGGGGGTAGAGCAGGAGGAGGGCAGAGGAGGGACAGAGGTGGCACAGAGAGAGAACAGAACAGCAGGCCCTGGTACTGACCTCAGAGGGCCCAGAAGAAAACAAAAGCCGAGGCCGACTTGAGAGCAGCCTGAACCGTGAACACACTGCCTGCTCTCCTACAGATCCATCGGCAGAAGACGAAGCCCTCCTGGATCAAGGCGGTCAATTACTGGATGACCACTAAACCATGCAGACAAAGGGACAACCCTCAGGAAAGTAGGCTTAAGATAAGGACACGAATTAAGGATAAAAACTGATAGCCACACCCCATAGAGTGAGACCTCACAGATTCAGCCTAGGCAAGTTACTAGGCAAAGAAACAAAAGAAATAAACTGAGATGCAGCAGCAACAGGCCTTAAGTGGGAGATCAGGAGGCGGCTAACAGGTAAATAACGCAGAGACAATATATTACCTAAAAGGTCCAGTTTGAGACAAAAAATGATGAGATATGCAAAGAAACATTAAAATGGGACTCATACTCAGGAAAAAAGCAAGCAATAGACAACGTCTCTCAGTGCCCCCAGATTTTCAGTGTAGCAAAGAGTTCATAGCAACTATCATAAATCCGATCAAAGACCTGAAGGAAACTATGCTTAAAGAATTAAAAGCATGACAGTAATGCGCCAACAAATAGAGAGTCTCAAATGGACAGAAACTACATTTCTAAAAAGGACCCATTTGAATAAATTAGAGTTGAAAAGTAGGATAACTGAGATGAAGAAAAATATACTACAAGGGTTCCACAGTAGATTCAAGGTGGTAGAAGAAAGAATCAGTGAACCTGAAGTTACAGCAGTAGAAACTACCCAATATGAGGAACAGAAAGAAAAAATATAGCAAGTCCCCTACATACAAACCTTCAAGCTGTGAAGTTTCAAAGATGCGTACGTGTGAGCCGTCAGCGTCAGGCGTGAGTGCAATTGCAGGTCGCCCTCCGTCCGCTATTGCTGACGGTCCTTCAGCTCTACCATCTCCCACCTCCTCTCCCTCCTCCAGTCAGTAACTCTTCCTGCCTGTTCACTCGATGCCAGCCCCTGTGTGCCAGCTGTTGTACTGGTACTACTGTACTTTTCAAGGGACTGTATAGTAAGATTAAAAATGTTTTCTTTATTTTTTGTGTTTGTTTTTTATGTATTATTTGTGTGAAAAGTATTATAAACCTATTACAGTACAGTACTATGTAGCCGACTGTGTTAGTTGCGTACCTTGGCTGACTTTGTTGGACTTAACGAATAAATGGGACTTACAAACGCACTCTTGGGACGGAGCTCATTCACATGCAGGGGACTTACTGTATTGAAGACAAATGAAGTGACCCTCAGAGACGTGAAGGAGAGCGTCAAGAACACCAATATACATGTAAGCGGAGTGCCAGGAGAAAAGAAGAGAAGGAGCTGGAGAAAATACTTGAAAAAATACTGGGCAAAAGCTCCCCAAAATATTCAGAGATCCATACCTGGACCCCTCATAATCAAACTCCTGAAAGACAACAAGAAAACCCTGAAAGCAGCAAGAGAAAAATGACATCTGATACAGGGGAGCATCAATGCCATTAAAACCCAAACGATAACAGCTCAGTGACACAACGGGGAACAGAAAGCAATGGGATGACATATTCAAGGAGCTGAAATCAAGAAAGAACTGTGAACCAACAGGTCAACGTCCAGAGAACGAGCCCTTCAGAACTGAAGGTGAAATTAAGGCATTCCCAGATAAAGGAAGACTGAGAGAATTTGCTACTAGCAGACTGTCTTACAGAAATACTAAAGGAAGTCCTTTTAGCTGAAATAAAATGATTCCAGACAGTGATCTGAATCTGCAGGGAGAAACGAAAGGCCCCAGAAACGTAAATCGGTGTGTTAGCATAAAAGGCGCTGCAAAGACAGCTTTAAGTCACAAGATTGTGTGAGACAATCATTTTACCCAGAATACACAAAGAACTCTTACAACTCAAAAATAAGACAGCCCAATTTTTAAAGTGTACAAAAGATATAACGGATCTTTCACTAAAAAACATATATGAGTGGTTAACGGACACATGAAAGGATGTGCAGCGTCATTAAACGGTGGAGAAATACACATGAAAACCACAGTGAGATAGCACTCCACACCCACAAGCACTGCTATACTAAAAAAGATAGTCGAGACCCAACGTCAGCACGCGGAGGATCTGGAATCCTTACCCATCACTGGGGCGCGTGTTAAATGGCACAGCACTGGGAAAACAGTCTGGCAGCTTCACATAAACTTCCATATGACCCAGCAATACCACACCTAGGAACCTACCCGAGAGAAATGAAAACAGATGTCCACAGATATAGGCACACAAAGGTTCATAGCAGCATTGCTCGTAATAGCTAAAACGCTAAAACTGGAAATAATTCAAATGTCTGTGAACTGGGGAATGGATAAACCAAGTGTGGTCCACCATAAAAAGCAATAAAAAGGAACACACTACTGATTCAAGCTACAAGATGCATGGCCCTCCATTACATTATGCTAAGTGAAAGGACGCAGATATCAAAGACGACGTACTGTATGATTCCAAGTATTCAATACATGAAACGTCCAGAAAAGACAAATTTATAAAGAGAAAGCATGACCAGAGGCCCCTCGTGCTGGGAGCGGGAGGCAAGGATTGGCAACAAGTGGACATTTTTGATGGAAATGTTCCGAAGCTGGAAGACTGTGATGGTCACACAAGTCTACAGATTAACTAAAAATCATAGCATTATGCAGTTAGGATGGATGAATTCATGGTAAATTATACCTCAGAGAGCACGTAAGGGACTTCCCTGGTGGCGCCGTGGGTAAGACCCTGCACTCCCAGTGCAGGGGGCACAGGTTCGATCCCTGGTCGGGGAACTAGATCCCACATGCGCGCTGCAGCTAAGGAGCCCACATGCTGCAACCTAAGACCCGGTGCAACCGAATAAATAAATAAATAAATGGCACTTTTAAAAAGATCAAGGTGTGGCAGGCAATACACTCCTATCACCCCAGGCCTTCGGCCTCTGCCCTTTAAGCAAATTGAGACCCTCCCCTCCCCCCCCCACCCCCCGCCTCACTGTACCCAGGCCTCCAGCACAAGCCAGGGGCTCAGAGTTCCACGTCTGGGGAAGCACAGAAAGACACGGGTGCCGGGAGCTACGTGGACCAAGTCTTGGTCCTGCAAGACCCAGCCCTACGACCCAAGGCCACCCCAGCTTGCAGACGGGGACTTCTGGGGGGCTTTGAGCCCAGGGGGAGCAGATCCCCTCTGGGCACATGGCAAGCAGCTGGAGAGCTCTGTCCACACGCGGCCATTGTCCTCGGCCTCCCGCCTGCCTCCCTGGCCACACCCCATCACTCGTATCTTTGCTGCGGGGTGTCACGGTCCCCCATCTGGTCTACCCGTTACCCGTGCTCTGCACTTCAGGCAGCCTTTGCTGTCTGTCCGCCCGCCCCCCCCCCCCGGGTACACTGGACACTGAGACCCTCAGCTGGATCTCCGTCCACAGTCTCACCCGCTGCCTGGCCACCTGGCCTCCCGCTCGGCAGGCGGGACTGTGTCTGCAGCTGCTCCTCCAGGCTGTTCACTATCAAGGCCTCCTTGCTGCTCTATCAACACTGAATCCAGTCATCTCAGATCGTCCCAAATCTGCCCTTGGACGACAGGGCCTGGACCTGCCCAGGAAACTCCATGACAAGCCGGAAGCACGACTGGCACGGGGACATAGCAGCAGCGCTACCGCCGTGCCAGCCGCTGTCTCCATAGGGGTTTCTGCCCAGGAGCGTTCTCCACAGTCTCCTTCCAGAAGAACCAACTTAGGTGAGGTAACCGTAAACCTCAACTACAGTCCGGGAAGGCTCTCCAGGACTCCCACCCTCCGTTCCGCAGAGGAGGGGACCGAGGTGTGGGGAAAGAATATTGCCTGCACCCTATGTTCACAGCAGTACCATTCACAACAGGCAAGACATGGAAGCAACCTAAATGTCCATCAACAGAGGAATGGATAAAGATGTGTGTGTACACACACACACACACACACACACACACACACAATGGAATACTACTCAGCCATAAAAAAGAACAAAGTAATGCCATTTGCAGCAACATGGGTGCAACTAAAGACCATCATATTAAGTGAAGTGAGTCAGACAAATACCATATTTGTCATAATACTTATACGTGGAATCTAAAATATGACACAAATGAACATATCTACAAAACAGAAACAGATTCACACACATAGAGAACAGACTTGTGGTTGCCAAGGGGGCGGGGGTGGGGGAGGGAAGGATTGGGAGTTTGGAATTAGCAGAGACAAACTAGTATATATAGAATGGATCAACAACAGGGTTCTACTGCAGAGCACAGGGAACTATGTTCAATAGCCTGCTATAACCCAAACTGGAAAAGAATATTTGAAAAAGTGGACATTTATGTGTAACCGCATCACTTTGCTGCATAGCAGAAATTAACACAACACTGTAAATCAACTAGACTTCAATTAAAAATATATACATCGCCTGCCATTTCAGTAAACAGTGAATGTTGGCCACTCTCAAGCCATCACCACTGTGGCCGCCCTGACTGGGCACCCTGAGGGGATTCAGGATGGAGAAAAGCAGCACACTGGCCCTAGACAGCTAAGGTGCACATCCAAGGTATCACTTCAATGAGCCCAGACTCCTGCATCTCCCATACATAGAAAAGCACTAAAATCATTACGCTGAGATGTGTCTGTTTTTGTGATTAGCAGCAATCTCCTGATGTTCGACTGCTTGTTTTGTTTTTTGATTTTTTCCAACAAAAACTCCTATACATCCTGGCTACTCCCCGACCTCTTTGGAGCGGCCCCTCGGAGCGATCTGAGAGGCCGTACCCCGGGCTTACAGCCTCAATAAAGACACCAAATAAAACATCTCCACTTTTCGGTTGTGTGTTTTTCTGCAGTCGACAGAGGTCACAGGCCCGCCGGCTGAACCTGCCGACCCACTGCCCTCGCTCGCCCGGACCACGCTGCCTTTTCTGGAACTTACCCCTTTCTCACAGGCCGGCCCTTAACCGTTTTCCTGGTTTAGAAACCTGCTCGTTCAAGGGAGACAAGACCGGAAATGACGACCGGATGTTGCCCGAGCGGCAGACGAAACGACGGCCGTCTAGGGCCGTAGACGTACGTACACGGCGTCCTCTCCGAAGGCGTAGGTGCGTCTTCAGCCCGCCGGCAGCTCGGACGGGGGACGCCTCCGCAGAGCGCGCCGTCCCGTCCACACCACACCCTGCGTCCAGTCTTAAGCAAGGCGGGCCCCGGCGCTGGAGGAAGCAACATATGTGCGGCGTGCGCTGCGCTCTGGAAACCAGGCGGAGACGCCCCCAGGCCTTGCTCGGCTGCCCTCCAGAGGCCGGGCTTCGCCCTCGTCTCCCTCTGGAGTCCATTCTCCCTGAGGCTCACCGTCATGGCCCAGGGAAACGTGCTGCGTGTTAGCTGAAACAGTAGCCTCAGTTGTCACAGGGGTTCCCGCCAAGCACACGAGTCACAGCCAGGAGAAGATGCAGACTGACCCCCGGCCTGCCCCCCGACCCTGACCCCTGAACCCCCGGGGGCCCGGCCCCCTGACCTGGGGGTGCCACCCTTTAAACCTGTGGAAGGATGTGGGCTTCGCTTTAGGGAAGAAATTAACAACAATTCGTTGGAAGAGGTCCCAGAAAGGACGCGGCCGCTGGTTGACTCGCAAGCCGGCCCCCGCCCCGTCCCCGGATGTCCGCTCCACCCTCCGGGGCCACCGTCGACAGAGCAGGTGTGGAGACCCTGGCGCGGCGTGGGTGCCCGAACCCTGGGAAGGCGTGTCTCTCTGAGCTCTGAGATGCGGCTGGCGGGCAGTGACCTTGCCCCGCAGTGCCCCAGACAAAGCCTCCAAGGGAAGCTGAACGGCCACCTCCCACCCGGAGGGGCTGCTTCCCCGCCCTCTGGGTACCTTTCCACCCGGAAATGCCCAAGGGTGCGAACCCGAAAACTCCATTCAGGCGATAAGCTTCGTATTCTTGAAGCATAGACAAAGGCACTAAATTACTGAATGTGCACATCAAGACTGCAGCTTGAAAGTCCCTGCGAAGTAGAGGAAAAGGCAGTTACAGGTCACGTGTCAGGGTCCCCCTCCATGGACTGATGTGCTCCAGGACTAGCTTATTTGTCTTTTTTTTTTTTTTTTTTTTTTTGCGGTACGCGGGCCTCTCACTGTTGTGGCCTCTCCCGTTGCGGAGCACAGGCTCTGGACGCGCAAGCTCAGCGGCCATGGCTCACGGGCCCAGCCGCCCCGCGGCACGTGGGATCCTCCCGGACCGGGGCACGAACCCGCGTCCCCTGCATCGGCAGGCGGACTCTCACCCACCGCGCCACCAGGGAAGCCCCTCTTTCTTTTTTTATATTCTGGATTTTGAACATCACTTTCCAGCATGGTTAGAATTCAGTGAGGGTTACGGATTAAGGAAATTCCACCTAATAAAAACTAAAAGAGGATTAAGGAAGGTATAGAGGCTAAATAACTCAGAATATGGGGGGAGGGGGTCGCCCTGTTAATAAATGTTCATGAGAACCTGTCAAACTGGCAGAAGCATTCAAAGTCAAAACCCCTGGATTGGCAGTTGTTAATAGCAAGAATTCAGGTGGGTTCCTTAGTATGTCCTGCTGATATCTGAGACACGAACCACAGAAGCTTGTAATAATAACAACAGTAATAAATAAAACAATCAAAAACACCTAGAATTATTAACTCACATTATATCATTACACATAATGGCCAGAGGTGATTTTCATAGTAGAATTTATTAATGGATATGCAATAAAATATCTCCCCAAAAATCTTTACAGAAATGAACACGAGGCAGAAAGTAAATATTTCTTTTTTGGTTCTCTGAGATTTTTTTTAATGTAAACATGAAATATTTGAAGAAATGATAAAAAGTAACAAATGAACCTGTATGTGTATTTTTAAAAATCTCATTTCAAATAGGTACATGAGGCTTAGACATACAAAATGTGTTACCTGATGGATGACTTAAACACCTAAGTACAAATCAAAAAGCACTTCCATATCTTCAACTAGAAAACACAGATTCAGTAAGTACTTCAAATCCAGAAAGAATGTCTTGAAAAAATACAGTAAGAATTATTATGAGAGGTGGGGACTAAAAAGACTTAACTTGAAGGGAACAGTGGGACACAGGGGGAGCACAAAGTTCCTCCGCACAGGGACATAATCATACAGACAAATGTTTGGATGTACAAAAGTTACATTAATACAAGCATGATCTCTAGAAATTTAAATATCCTTCAGGACAAGTCACACCTTCAACTTAAGCACAAATCAGGGAGCGTGTCCCACTGACAGGCTTTTTAAAGATTTAAGAAATATATATGCTAGAGCCAGGATACTCCTATAGGAATTCGGACTACACAGTGATGACCAGCAAGTAAATAAAATGCATAAATACAGACTTAAGCCTAAGCTAAGCAGTTAGATGTATAAAGTATGAATGAGTGAAATTCATAATTGTACTGAATAAGGAACACAGTTTCTAAACGGTCCAATATAATTCACACTTAACAGTTTGCAGTCAAGAGTATCTATATCAGTTTTCAAGCCAACGTTAAATACAGTCTTGTGCTTACACAATCGCATACAGAAGTAATAAGAGTTAACTATATTCTGAGTATCCTTCACATGTTCATTTAAAATTTTGACGAGATGCTATCTTATAGATGTCCATTCACTAGTAAGATTTCATACATTTTACAGTCTAAAAATAAAGCATATTATACTAAAAATAATGAGTAATAAAAATGTTAATTATCAAAGATTCCTGTAAACTTTGGGAATTAACTTTTAAAGTTTAGCAGAAGAGTAGGTACTGAACAAGAACATTTAGGTGATCTGTACAACGGCTGAAATTTAAAAGAATTACGTAATGTCTGGGAATAATCCCCTTGAGTTTAAAATTTGGTTTTATCACCATCTTAAATTGAGACTTTATCAGTGTTAAACAGGGAATCACAAACCTTATTTTGTAATGAGTAAAAGAAGAGACCATTGTCTTTACAGTGCAGTAACTAATTTATTATCTTGGGTAATGACACAGCTGAAGTGGAGCTGAGTACAATAATCGAGCTTTTCCCGCAGGGTGTTGGGCGCATTTAAACCTTATAAATCAATTTTAACAGAAGGCACTGCAAAGGCTTTTGGGGGAACCTTGCAACCAATGTCCTCTAGGCCGATGGCAAACTTTGTAAACAACTGTGCAAAAATGGCTCTAATATCATGAACCTTCCTATTTCTTTTAAAAGGCAATAGTTAATATATAAAATTGGAGTAAATTAAGATGTTAATATATTAAACAATTTATAAACATTTAAAATTATAGATATCTTACAAAACAGCTCTGTGATAATAAAAATAATTTTCGCAAACATAAACACAAACACAGTACAAAAACGTCTCAATCAGCATGTTAGCTGGGAGAGGGAAGAAAGTCTTAGACCTCACATCTAAGAGCTTCATAACATAAGACATTCCTAATTAAACCTCACATACATTTTTAACACTGAAATATAAAAAAAACTGAAAATTTCAATAATTCCTTATTTTAAGGCCATTGAAACCAGTTTCACATTGTTAATTTTTCGTGGTGTGTTACGTAGAGTCCGAGGATGTCTGGGTTAACTCATCACATCCATTCCGCTTTTCTCACCAAACAATACATTCTGTTGCGTTTTCTCCTTGAATTCACTAATAAAAAGTCAGCACTCAATGCCACGTGTCACAATGTCTAGGACTCATTCATGAAATGGGAGGAGGCTCATTTGCTGCAGATGTGGTCTGACTCCAAGGATAAACGGCTCTTGGGACATGGTTGCTATGACAATGTTGTTGCCAGGATAATTCCAAGGATCACAAGCAAAATAACTACGCAAATAATAATGAACATCATTTTCTGCAAGATAAAGAAAAACATGTATTAATTTGCAAGATATCAAAGGAAAGAAATCACTAACGTCATTTCCTAACAAAAGTCTCCTGGAATTTGAGATGTTTAAAATACAAGCCCATCAACAAGAACGAACCCCTACAGGTCATAGAAAAGGGAGGGGTGGGGAAGGAAAGTTCCAGAGGCAAAGCACTAAGTTATAGACACATGTATATTAAATGAATTTAATAACTTAAAATACGTATTATTAAGACAACAACTATTTACTCCTGGAGGTAAAAGGCAATGTCTACTTGACACCATGTGGGGTCTTCATGAACACGTTCTATTGATCACAAGAAAATCCCAAACAGTTATTTCTTGGATGCGTTGTACATCTTTTTAAAACTTTAAATGGATTTATTTCTCACTTGCTGAAAAAAATCTTATTTATACCTTTTTTTACATTGAGGTGTGATACAAGGAAGAAATCAACAAGCCATTAACTCGGTCTCCTGCTGCATCTGGGGCCCAGAGCAAGGCAATATTAACAGTAACTTTTTGCTGTCTATTAACAAGCCCTCGCACAGCTGAAAAGCTAAACAACCTTTGGCTTAAGAAATCTAGCCTCTCCGGGAAGCCCGTCTGGCCTGCGGGAGAACAGGAGGAATTCACGAAGATGAAAGGCACACCACGCTGTCTGACTTCCAGTTCTCTTTGTAAACAGCAGAGATTCATCATTTTAAATTACAGTTACCGAACTCATGGCACACTTTCATCTGAGAAATCACAGCTGCTCAAACCGGCCAGCTCTGCATCGGTATTAGCCTGCCAAGAGCGCCATCGATTACTGCATGAAGGGGAGCACGGCCGGGCCCCTCGGTAAACCTTCACGTCCATTATGCAGAACCCCGGGACCACTGCCTTCAGGACATCACGCCCTCAAACTTCCTGTTGCTTGTTAACGTTACGGCATTTCCTGGAAAGCGAGGACGTGGTCCCGACCATGTTCGCATCGTCCTCACGTGTCTCTCGGGGAGCCTCTCTCAGCACCTTTCTAGACACACCTTTTTCCTTCAGCCTATCACCCCTCCTTTCCCACTGGCATCGCCCTTCAGCTCCGGAACCTGCTCCACATGCCCCTGTCAACCTCACTGCCCCCAACCACCTTGGAGAACCAGGAGACCCTGACTCTCGCTGCCGAGTCTCTGGGTAGCACGTAAGTGCGTGCTTGCTCCCACATCTGGCAGAGGTGCTCTCCTGACTTCCACGGTAGCTGAGCTCCTGCACTCTCAATGCCATAGATTTAATGACCATTCTTGCCCAATAACCTGCTCACAACTCAAGCCAAATGCCTGGACTTCTCCTTGGTGGCCCACGCACACCCCTGGGAGTCAAGCCACCACCTACTACACGTAAATCCTGGGCCACGTGTCCTCTTGGCAGTGTCGTTGGATAGAAAACCGGGCACCCTGGCCTCGCTGCAGGGCTCCAGGGAGGAGGATTCCCTCCACACAGGCCTACAGGCCCCGAGGAGGGCTGTGCCGAACTACCTGCTGCAAGAATAGTTTTTCGAAAGTATAATTAAAGACACCAAACACTGCGTTTGTGTTAAAAAAAAAAAAAAAAAAAAAAAACCTGTTGGTGTGCTCTCTGATGTGCTTCTTATTAATGAGCGTTGTTTTGTGTTCATTCGTGCTTAAAGGCATGAAGGTACACCACCGGGCCAGGCCCAGGGCACACAGCAAAGCCCAAGGCTCCCAGGGAACCCTGCTGGGAGGAGCCTGCCCTCGTTCCACCGCATCACCACAGCATCCAATCTAAAATTAAGTTTATCTTTAGTGGAAGTGCATCCCACTAGCCATATTATGGCCACTAGGAAAAGCTAAGAAAATACATAGTTCATAAAAAATTATAAAAATAGTTTTTAAATACCACCATTATTAATGAAGGGAAATCACATATACCACTTGTTCAGCAGACGTAATAGGAAAGCATGGAAGGATACATGAACATCCTGCCTGATGAAAACAGAGAGCCTTCCTTCCTTCCGCCTTCTGAAAAAGTGGATCGCTAAAAAACTCCACATCCCAGAGCTTCTAACGGGAACTACCTCGAGTGCAAGGTGGTGGCTCATGTGAACGCTGGGACAGTAACTGCAAGGGCCCCTCGCCTGTGGCGGGTCCTCAGTGCACAGATGCTCACACTGAGAAACTCCTCGTCTTCTCTTTAAGAAAGTGCCAAGTGTCTACCAAGGCAGCAGTTGCTTTCACGATAAAATAATGACTTCATCGAGGACCACTTGTCACAACTAGATATAATTTTAATCACAGTGATCACGCCGAACAAACGTTTTACGATACATAACTGGTGTGTCCAAACTCACTACGCCAGGCAGCATTCTAACTTAAGAGTCAATGCAAGAAGGGTGATTCCAAATGCATAAAGCGGAGGAAAACACAACATCTACTGAAGTTTGGAGAGGGGTGATACTCACACAGAAAACAAAAATAAAGATACTCTAAATAAAGAACTGAATATCTTCTGTATTCCGAATCCTTAAGAATTAACAGGCATGCTCACTCAGCACAAGGTTTCTCTTTAATGCGGCCACATTTACAACAACCTAGACGCTGACAAATGGAAACAAGGGAGACGAAGTCTTTCAATTCCACTGAGTGTTCTTCACAGCTCTCGTTCCATTCCCTCTAATTCCACAGTAAAATGATGAGTAAATAAATAGAGTTCACAGAGCAACTTTCGGCTGTTGCACTTATTGAAGAGTTAAAACTTAAGAGATAAATTAAACATTACAGTTTATTTTTTTAATTGAGAATTAATCCTCACTGCTAAGGTTATTCCACTAATGAAGGGCTCCTTTAAGAAGGAAGCATCCTCCCGGACCAAAAACAGAAGACTGGAGAGTCAGGGGCTGCCGCCTGCGCCGCCGTCACATTTAGTAACAGAGGCAAACCCAGCCGAGGCTTCGAAACCACCAGGGAGACGACCCTGGTTTAGAAGTGCACGGCCGCCCGGCCTAAGCTGGCTCTCGCCACAGAAGTCAGGCAAACGCTCCGCTGGCAGCCTCTCATTGCTTTCCAGTAGTTGTTAATTGGGCAAAGTACCACCATTAGCTAATTGGGCGAGTGAACAAGCAGATTAGTTGAGTTACTTACTGCCGCGCCGGCAGGGAGGCATGCACGCTGACGTCAGCCACCACATCACGTGCCAACTGATAAGCCAATAATTAGAGCAACCACAGCCACCAGAACTAGTGACACAGCAACAATTATCCACTTTTTCTGTCAAAGAAAAGCAAGCCGATTACATCGTGGTTAATTCCACACCGCCGTGTTAGAGGACATCATTCGTTTAAAATCAAAGACTCTATTGGAATTCGTTTTAAAATCTAAGTTATGGGACATCGATTAATTCTGCTTGACAACTTTCAGTTCTCATAAAGACGGGTTTTTAATTTAATGAGGTCAGACTACTTGGAGATAAACTGTTATAGAACTCGAAATATTAGGTTTCATCAATGAGAAAGCTGCATGACCACATTCTTTCAGTAAATTTCTGATGGACTGAGACATACAGCTGATTTTTTTTCACGTATACAGAGCTATGTAGCCAGGTCAGTGAACTCAGAAATCAGTTATCTATGTAATAAGCCCCTACACTCTTTTCTTTCTTGTTTGTTTGTTACTGGCCGTTAAGTCCTTCACTGCCCCTGCCACGCCGTGTAAAACAAACCACACTCCACTAGGGCCGTCTGGTCTCTCAGGGGCTAACTCAGCTGCCCCGGGAATGGAACCAGGACACCAGGAGAGGGGAGGGACGGCCAACATCTCAACAACCACGCACCTAACAGCAGAGGGAGAAGCTGAGCAAGCTGTGTGTGGTTTCAGATGCCAGGCCTTGAGTCAGAGAGATGGTAATAATTTTTGAAACAAAACATCACGTTCTGACCAGTGGCCACTCCAGGTAGCGCACTGCTCCCAGCCACCTGCCAGAACGAGGCTTGCTCTGCCGGTTCAGGATAAAACGTATCCCCCGACCACCTTTTATCTCTGTAAAACCAGGGAACTTCTCATGGAAATTTTCGTTGGACTGACGTGCTGTTTAGGTCATGGAGAAAGGAAGGGAACTGCCCTTTTTTAATGATTTTTTTTAAGTGAAAGTCCATTTCGTGCCTGGACCAGCCAAAGCACGTCACACGCGGACCTCATCACCTCACTTTACTTTAAAGGTCAATATTTGAAAAGGTGGTAACACAGAATGATGTAAGAAACCATGCCTTACGTCTCAGAGATAATTAACACTCAGATATTCCTAAGAAAAAGCAGGGTGCGATGCTTTGCAGGCTGACATTAAAGCCCAGACGTGCATCTTATTTGAGAACGTCCATGGGCCATTGTTACGGGTAAATCCGCGCTCAGAATCTGACTATGTTTCCTGAACGTTTTGAAACTCCCTCTTTACAAGGAGTTTTTGAAACTCCCTTTTTTGCCATCACATTGGAAACCTCCCCTGACTGGCACTGAGACAGCCGTCTCCCAGCAGGTGGGAGGGTGACAGGCCCTGAAAGCACGGGTTTGGTGCTTCGTGTTGCTCCTTTCCACACTGGAGAGAAAGGGACCAAGAAGTAATGGGTGAGGTCACACAGTGAGACACACAGTTTTCCAGTCCCTGAATCAGAACTTAATTCTGTGGTTTCGCTGTTTTCTTAGAAGAGCTTTCACTCACACACGACACACGTTAAGATTCAGATAAAGATACTAAAACTCGTTTACAAAGCTTCAACGCGAGTGCTATGTAACATCTTTGGTCCACGGTCTCAAATAATTCTCTTCTTTCCTCCAAACCGAAGGATTAGCAAATAACGTAAACAAAGAATAAAGTGCTCACTGCGTAAGATGTGTAACCAATGGTTTTTAGAACTTCCAGTCCCATGAGTTTCGTTATGTCCCTCCACATAATGGCCCAAGACACAGAGAACTCTGGAATTGGAACCCATGCAACTGAGAAAAGCAGAGAGACCGACTTCGGCTGCAAAGGGTTTTCATTACTTAAAACCAACAGGGTTCACAGTCAACATAACGTATCTGATAAACTTCAAACGTTTTAGCAAAAAGAATTACTTCGGTATTCAAATGAAACATTAATGTAAGAAGTTTTCATTTCTTGGAATACCTGTTAAGTGGGCTTGCATCGATGTACGCACACTCAAAACCAAATCCAGAGAAAAACGCACTTTAATTCTTAAGGACCAAACTCACCCTTCTTGCTTTGCTTTGATATTTAATAGCTTTTTTCGTTTCTTCTTTAGCATGTTCTACATAGTCTGTGGCATTCATAACGTTTTTTTCTATGTTGTTGATCATTTCACCCTTAAAACAGAAAGTTTCAAACTTAGGAGATACTTTCAAATGACTTAATTGTGTATCTTAAGACAGCCACAGAGCAGCGGTAAAGTTTCCACAGGAACATAACGTGCGTGTAATGGACACCGAATTTTTTTTCACATTTACGAAAAGATGAGACCATTATAAATGTACAATATGCAGAATCATCAAAATCCAACTTATACTATAAAAAGAACTAAAAGGGATGGGCAACAATGCTGATAACTGAAGGCATATCATGTAGACTTCGAGATACGCGTTAACATGAGAGCACTCTTAAAGATGGGCGCAGTGAGCGGGAGGCGGCTAGCTTTAGGCTAAGCAAATATTTACTATTATGCACGTACACACGGTGGACGAAGAAGGACATCTTTTCTAATGGGTAGAAGATTGCTGCAATTTCTTCAAAATACCGTAACCTCAGAATAGCTTACGGTGGCCACTAGGCTGACTAAATTAATGAGGTGCAGCCAGTGAAATGTGGGGTGACAGACACATTACCTGGTCTTCTGTCCACCGGCAGACACAATCTGCAGCAGTGAGCGGTAAAGCATTGAAGAATGACGCAGTTAACTTACTCATTCACACATGTACACTTACTAGTAAGCTCTGATTAAACGCACATGTTGAATTAGACGAGCCAATATAACGCGGCACTAACAGACTTCTAAAAGGAAACAACGGAACAAAGCTAAGAACACATCGATTTTTCTAATGGCAACTAATGCATCTGACATCGAAAAATCCTAATTAAAAGTCCAAGGCGCTCTAAAATCTTTAGTAGTAACAAAACGAATCACTGATTGTCTTATTGTCTAACTGGCTTCCTTCCTGAAAACAAGAAGCTGGTGGCAGCCAGACTCCCAGCTCTCCCCCTTCTGCGCAGTGAGTGGCGCACCGGCCCTCCCAGCAGAAGGGGTGAGCTTGCCCCGTCCCCGCCCTACACTGCAAGTGCACCGCACTGCAGCTCTGCACACATTTTTATGACAAGCTTCCTCAAAGTAAACACTGTTCTTCAAATGTTAGTGGCGACGTGGAGGATGAACCTGGCACCTGGACGGACTTCCCAGTGGTCCTTACATAACCCAGGCAATGAGAAATAGGCCAGTTAGACTCGAACCTTCTTAGAGGACACAAGAGGTCCTGAAACCAGCCTCCGCGGGAGCGAGGACGTGAGTGTGACGTGAATCCTAAGATGACTTGGTACGAATGCTCCCGCTTCACGGGGCGGTCAGCTGATCTCAATGGCCCACTGATCAGTGAGTGACCGAGGGCGAGCCTCGCGCGCTTGCAGAGTCACGGAGGACCTCATTCAGCATCACGAGAGGAAGCGCAAGCACAGCCACAAACCTGACTGGAACCGCCGGCTTGTGCTTCACACTGAATTTTCTGTTTTCAAAAATCTGTATCAACTTCCTCAGTTCCTCACAGGGTCTCCTCACACCCCCGTCACCCCGTGCCGGTGGTACTAGACACCGCGTAGCAAGTGTAAGCTTCTAGTTACGTCACAGCGTATCCCCTTTGGGGCTTATTCTTTCACACATCTCTCCCAATTGTTACTCTAGTATATGGTCCTTACAGAAAACTTGAAAATACATATATTTTAGAGAAGAAGACTAAAATTCCCATAGCCCCACTGTTATTATAGTGCTTGGTATACTTCTTTCCTTCTGTGAGTACTGTTTCATGCAGCTGAGTTCGTGCCATACATACATACACACAGGAGTAGAAGGGCGTGTGTTGTGTACACATTCACGTTTATACATACACGTGTAAGGTTTAGCATCTCCCTCTTATGTCAACTTGAAATTCTGGCACATAACGTTTATGTATTTCATTAAAAGTCCTCCATGAACAAAGACGACGTTGCCTGTGGCTGCCTAACAGGCTGTCCTACGGACACACCACACACAACTTAAGTAAACCAGTCCCCCACTGTGGAAAGCTGAAGCTGTTTACAGCGTTTCAGTCTCACGTGGCAATAACACTACAACTGCTGAATTACGAGACCGCATCCAGAATACTGGCTTTCTCAGGTATACTGGAATCAAACGTAAGATTTTACAGAAAACAGCTCTCTGTCTCGGAGAAGCAGAGACGTGTGTGACTACCTGAGTCTCAACGAGCACGGCCATGTCCACGAACAGCTTGTGCAGCTCTCGGATGCTGGTCTCCAGCCTCATAATGTCTTTATGACGCGACTCAATTTCATTGAGAGCCTGTCTAGTAATCTGTGAATCCGATATAATCTTTGAAAAACAAAAACAGAAGAGAAATACTAATGAACTTACGATTGCTCTGGAAGTTAAAGAAAAAAAATCATCTGTATGTATACAAACACACAAGGCCACAAAGCCACCTGCATACTCACGTCCGACGTGAAAATGGAGGGATTCCCACTTTCCAGCATCTCTTCTAGTTCATCATCAGTGGTAGTTTTTCCAGCTAAAATATTAACAATTAAAAACTCCATTCAGAATGCAGCAATATTTAAAAATGACTTTGGCACCCATAAGTTAGCAACTAAAATCTGAGTTGTTAATATTTTCAACCAATGTTTTTCTAACCTCTCCAATGTATTTTCTTAGGCAAATATTAACGATGAGAGAAATTAACATAAGCCTAAGAAGTAGGAAGAACTGGAAAACACTCATGAAAAATCTTATAATTGGAATGACTAATAAAATCCAATTTTAGTCTGAATAAGGAACAACTATAAAAACGAAACTGATAATACATTCTGGCGTATCAGTTTTCCTACAAGTTTAACTCTGGCTTATAGGAAAAGGGGGTAAGCTAGATCCAGCATATGTTAAATGCACATAATAAAGACTGCAAAATTAGCATCAGAGGCTCTAATACTTTCTGTAGTTTGGGCGTTAATACTTTTTCCTTGAGTTAAGTGTAGTAATGCTGTGTATGAACAGGTTCACAGAAGTTTGGAAAAACCCACTTGAAACATCATCATAATTAAAATATCAGTTAATGTGAATATTCACAGCAGCATTATTCATAATCACCAAAAAGTGGAAACAACCCAAATGTCCATCACCTCATGGATGGATAAACAATGTTAATGTGGTCCATCCACACAATGGAACGTGATGCAGCCGTAAAAAAGGGATAAAACACTGGCGTTTGCTGGAGTGTGGTTGAACCTTGAAAAAACTGTGCTAAGTGAAAGAGACCAGTCACAAGAGACCATATGTTGTATGAGTCCATTCATGTGGATGCCCAAAATGGGCAAAATTACAGAGACAGGAGAATAAGCTGGCAGTAGCCTGGGGCTCGGGGAGAAGTGGGAAGTGCCCAACAACGGGCAGCAAGCTTCCTTCTGGAGTGATTAGAACGGCCTAAAGTTGATTGTGCTGATGTACGAAAAGCCACTGCACTGCACAATTTGAGCATCATTCACATGGTACAGCAACTGTATCTCAATAAAGATGTTAAAATGTCATTATTTATTTTGGGGGGCTGCGTTGGGTCTTCGTTGCTGCGTGTGGGCTTTCTCTAGTTGCAGCGAGCGGGAGCCACTCTTTATTGAGGTGCGCGGGCTTCTCATCACGGTGAGAAGGCGTGTGGGCTCAGTATTTGCGGCACGCAGGCTCAGTAGTTGTGGCTCGCGGGCTCTAGAGCGCAGGCTCAGCAGTTGTGGCACACGGGCTTAGCTGCTCCGCGGCATGTGGGATCTTCCTGGACCAGGGCTCAAACCCGTGTCCCCTGCATTGGCAGGCGGATTCTTAACCACTGCGCCACCAGGGAGGTCCTAAAATGTCATTTAATGAGGTTCACGTTTCCGGCTGCTCCCCCCTCCCCATGCCGTGGGAGACGCAGAGCAGCCCCAGTGGAAGGTGCACCCACAGGGGGCTTGTGTCACAGCTGAGGAACCCTGACCTTCCATAGTGGGGGGTAAGCAAGGCTGCCTAACCTTTATTCAGCAAGCAAACTGCCTTCCGCCCAGAGGGAACCACGAGCCGCATCTTCTAAGGCTGCCTGTTACACAGACAGACACCCGCGGGAGAAAGCCTGGAGCAAAAAGGCAGCGAGTGTCTGCTCACCAGACATGCAGAACCGCGAGACCCACAGGGAACTGTCCCCTGAGATGGGGCAGGAAAGGTTGGGGGACACAAAAAATACAGGAAGAAGTGACGGTTGAGAGTCTTCCAGGTCTCATTAACGCTCTACAAGTAATCTAAAGTCCACTCACCTAGAACTTTCTGAAGGATTTAAATAAATAATAGGTTGGCTGATTCAATGACTAGGAAGCTATGAAAGCACTTTAGGCTTACATTATTGACCAAAACAGAGATGGAATTGCTTTTTTGAAGTTACATACTTTCATGTCAGACGCTAAGGAAGAAAAATATGTTTTTAACAGAAATAGCACGTTCACTGACTCACTTATTTCTAGCTGGCGCTGGATCCGGCCTTTGCTTCGCTCCCGAAATAGGGTCTGTGCTTCGTTATACGCGGTCATAGCTTCCACAAACTGTCGAGACAGCACTGAATGCTTTTAACATAAAAAAGATAGATCAATACACACTGGTCATTGCTTCTATCAAAAGTGATACATAAAAACTTTACATTATAGAGATTCAAACTAATATGCCACTTACTCCTTCAAATGGAAAATAAGATTAACAGCAACTTACTGTATAACACAATCTATGCTAAGAACTTTACATGCATTATCTTATTTGATTTTCACAGTAACCTTACTATACTATTACTATCCCTCATTCTATAGAAGTGAAACCGTCATTTCAAGAAGTCAATCAGTCCATAGCTACAGGCTGACTGGGTCAGGCTGGCACCCAGGCAGACTGCCCCCAGAGCCTGAGCACATAATCCCCATTTGTCAGGTAGAGTTAAGTGGACTAAATTCCACTTTGCTGCACCATAAACCTATAGACGGTGAGGATTTTACCATGAACACTAAAATGACTGGGGTAATTCTTTGCTCTTCAGAACAGAATTCTGCTGTTGGACTGAATACACTTTTTTTCTTCATAATCTAGAGAGGGAGTCTATAAATACGATGCCTTTTTTATGCAGAAATGCTGAAAGAACTAATGTGATGGTAAAGATGAAATTATTCTGAATTTGGAAGAAGTATGAAGACCTATTCTTCAGCACTGCTTCAATCCAGACACGGTCAACAATCCAACCTGGGTTCTGCGTATCCGAAGGTCCACTGATGTCCGGTTCCCGCTCTCATCCTGATCAAAACTCTGTTCAATAGCTAGAAACAAACAGGAAAGAGTTTTTTTTTTTTTTTTTTTGCGGTACGCGGGCCTCCCACCGCCGCGGGCCCTCCCACTGGGGAGCACAGACTCCAGACGCGCAGGCCCAGCGGCCATGGCCCACGGGCCCAGCCACTCTGCGGCATGAACCCATGTCCCCTGCATCGGCAGGTGGACTCTCAACCACTGCGCCACCAGGGAAGCCCAAGAGTTATCTTTTAAACTAAAAAATGAAAGGTTTTCAAGCCTAACCTCAAATGTATTTTCTTATCTTTTCAACTCCTAGTAAATTTATGAGTTTTGGTAATTGTCAGTTGCTGATGATATCAGAAAATAAAACCAGATGTTACAGCTTCACATTTCAAAGCAGGCAACATGAATCTGATCAAGTTTGGAGAATTTAACTGTCAATCCACAGGAAATACAGAGCACAGTGTAACCTGTTAAGTGACATTAAAGGGGTGAAATCAGCAAAACTCTGCAACATGGCAACATATCAACCAATCACAGGATATGGTCCAAATAAGGAACCCAATTCAAACAAACTATTAAAAAAAAATTTTAAAATAAAAAAATAAAAAGATCATTGGGGAAGTGTGAATTCTGACTGGATATTTTATAATAAATAATAGTAATTAATGTGACTTAGATATAATAGTAGTATTATAGGGCTTCCCTGGTGGCACAGTGGTTGAGAGTCTGCCTGCCGATGCAGGGGACGCAGGTTCGTGCCCTGGTCCGGGAGGATCCCACGTGCCGCGGAGCTGCTGGGCCCATGAGCCATGGCCACTGAGCCTGTGCTCCGCAACGGGAGAGGCCACAACAGTGAGAGGCCCATGTACCGCAAAAAAAAAAAAGAAGAAGAAGAAAAAATAGTAGTATTATAGTTGTACTTGGGGGAGAAAAATCCTTCTCTTAGAAATACACACAGAAAACTATATGCTGATGAAGACCCAGATGTCTGGGATTGGTTGTGAAACCGGCTGGGTGAGGGCCGCTGGGACCTGCAGAGCTCAAGGGCGTGGACACGGGGCTTGTGGTGGTGACCCCCTCCCCCGACATACGTCTGAAATTCTCCTTAATAAAGGTTCATTTTGATCTTCAGAAATATTCTTGATTTGAATGTCATTTTGTAAAAATTAAATACAGTCTTTCTACCACACAGAGAAAACCCACGTCTGTTTCGGTCCCACAGGGAAGCTGTGGACCTCCACCCAGCACCGTCAGCCGAGATGAATCTACGAAAGGTTCAAAGGAGCTCACCGAGTACGAGGGCATTCAAGAAGAACCCAGCAACTCATGTCAAAGGCTAGTCGCCTTCTCAAATATCTGCAGTTTAGCCCCAAATGTCATAAAATATAACAGATTAACAATTTATAAGCGAGTGCTAACTCCTGTTGGGCACGAATTAGTGCTTCACTCTGAAATTTAAGGGTTAACAGCCCTTAGGTTTAGCTCCTCGTTTAAGAATTCTAGAATAATGAGGAACTTAAACAAGACTTACTATTCCAAGTACATACAACTTATTTTAAAGCGGTCACAATCTTAACTTTTGAAAATGTAAAAGAATAAAAAGTTATAAAGAAGAAAATAATAATTACCCACATCCCCACCGTCAATGATTACATGTAATCACAACTTTACACTCACATTTTAACTTGGTCCGAATTTTATTAGCAGTGTTCTTGATTTCTTTGTTCAGATCTTCAAGTTCTTCTTTTATTTCTACAAAATTAAAAAAAAAAAAGACATGAGTTATAATATCCAACATCAGTGTTCAACAAACTTAAACAGAACAATATTCTTGGTAAATAGTCATTTGTTTGTTTCTTGAGAAAAACTACTGATCACCCCAGTGGTTCTCAAAGTGTGGGTCCTGGACCAGCAGCTTCCGTTATCAGGTGGGTGTTTAGTAGAAATGAAAATTCTTGGACTCCACCCCTGACCTACTCACAGGAACTTCACTAGATGGGCCAGGACTGTGACTTAACAAGCCCTCCAGGCAGCTCTGGTGCACACCTAAGTTTCAGGATACCTAGTTTATACCAATTAATTGATGACACAGTTCCTTGAACCCAGTGCTGACATCTAGACCTGAAAAAGGAAAGCAGAAATGTAACCATATTCTGGGAGGAAAAAAGCCTCCACGTGTTTGACTTCTTTCCTGCTGTCCTCTCTCTCATCAAAGCGGGCTCCTGGCAGGAGCGTGGGTTCCTGCACCGGGGAAGGCTGAACTCACACCCACAGAGGCCCCGCCTCTGCGTGCGGGGAAGGAGGGTCGGGGAAGGGGTCCAAGGGGAAGTGCGCGTGGAGCAGGTCTGTGCGGGGTCCACCCAGTGAGGACACGACGCACCAGTCGGGGGACAGCCGGGGACGCTGACCAGCCGCAGACACATGACTGAGGACTGAGAGTGCGGGGGACATTCCAAGGGCTCACCTCTCTGGATAAGAAAGCCCCAGGGTTGGGGGTCACTCAGGACGGAACTACTGGACCTTCCTGCTAACACAGGTGCGCAGGGGCTCAAGCATTAATCACAGAAATACAAGAGGCGTTACGACGCTTAACCCTTCAAGCTACAGAAGCTGGCCATGAGGTTACATTTGATAACGGCAGGATTTCAAATCTCTGAAAACAAGGGCAATATTGGGAACTAGGTCATTCCTATGAGTCCTCCTGCTGAGAACAAGCAGAAGAGCCGGACGTCATCAACCTATAAAGGCGGCAAAGAAGACTCAAAAGAAGGAAACCCAGAGAAATGAGCCCAGCAAGGGAGCTGCTTGAGCCAGAGGCAGCCGAGGCCTTGAGAAGCCAAGGAAAAGCTGAGCTGAAGCTAAACACCACATGCTGGAGAAAGGGGAGCCGCAGGCCCAGATCGCCGGTGCACACGGCCAACCAGCAGAAACGTTTAAGAATCATCTCGTAAAAAAGAAAATACTATCGAGAGCAACAGCCAGCTCTACCCACCACCAGTCGCTCCCACCAGGAAGCTTGCCCAAGCCTCTTACATAGCCTCATCCACCACAGGGCAGACAGCAGAAGCAAGAAGAACTACAATCCTGCAGCCTGTGGAACAAAACCCACATTCACAGAAAGACAGACAAGATGGAAAGGCAGAGGGCTATGTAACAGATGAAGGAACAAGATAAAATCCCAGAAAAACAACTAAATGAAGTGGAGATAGGCAACCTTCCAGAGAAAGGATTCAGAATAATGAAGATGATCCAGGACCTTGGAAAATGAATGGAGGCAAAGAGCAAGAAGATGCAAGAAATGTTTAACAAAGACCTAGAAGAATTAGAGAGCAAACAAACAGAGATGAACAATACAATAACTGAAATGAAAACTACACTAGAAGGAATCAATAGCAGAATAACGGAGGCAGAAGAAGGGGTAAGTGACCAGGAAGACAGAATGGTGGAATTCACTGCCGTGGAACACAATAAAGAAAAAAGAATGAAAAGAAAAGAAGACAGCCTAAGAGACCTCTGGGACAACATTAGACGCAACAACATTCACATTATAGGGGTCCCAGAAGGAGAAGAGAGAGAGGACCCCAGAAAATATGTGAAGAGATTATAGTCAAAAACTTCCCTAACATGGTAAAGGAAATAGCCACACAATTCCAGGAAGCGCACAGAGTCCCAGGCAGGAAAAACCCAACGAGAAAGACGCCGAGACATATAGTAATCAAACTGACAAAAATCAAAGACGAATAAAAATTCTTGAAAGCAACAAGGGAAAAACGACAAATAACATACAAGGGAACGCCCATAAAGTTAACAGCTGATTTCTCAGAAGAAACTCTACAAGCCAGAAGGGAGTGGCACAGTATATCTAAAGTGATGAAAGGGAAGAACGTACAACCAAGATTACTCAACCCGGCAAGGATCTCATTCAGACTCGATGAAGAAATCAAAACCTTTACAGACAAGACAAAAGCTAAGAGAATTCAGCACCATCAAACCAGCTCTACAACAAATGCTAAAGTAACTTCTCTAAGTGGGAAAAACAAGAGAAGAAAAGGACCTGCAAAAACAAACCCATAACAATTAAGAAAATGGTAACAGGAACATACATATCGATAATTACCTTAAACGTGAATGGATTAAATGCTCCAACCAAAAGACACAGGCTCGCTGAATGGATACAAAAATAAGACCCATATATATGCTGTCTACAAGAGACCCACTTCAGACCTAGGGACACATTCAGACTGAAAATGACGGGGTGGAAAAAGGTATTCCATGCAAATGGAAATCGAAAGAAAGCTGGAGTAGCAATGCTCATATCAGATAAAGTGGACTTTAAAATAAAGAATGTTACAAGAGACAAGGAAGGATACTACATAATGATCAAGGGATCAATCCAAGGAGAAGATATAACAATTATAAATGTATATGCACTCAACATAGGAGCACCTCAAGACATAAGGCAGCTGCTAACAGCTATAAAAGAGGAAATCGACAGTAACACAATAATAGTGGGGGACTTTAACACCTCACTTACACCAATGGACAGATCATCCAAACAGAAAATTAATAAGGAAACACAAGCTTTAGATGACACAACAGACCAGACAGATTTAATTAATGTTTATGGGACATTCCATCCAAAAACAGCAGATTACACTTTCTTCTCAAGTGCGCACGGAACACTCTTCAGGATAGATCACATCTTGGGTCACAAATCAAGCCTCAGTAAAGTTAAGAAAATTGAAATCATATCAAGCATCTTTTCTGACCACAATGCTATGAGATTAGAAATCAATTACAGGGAAAAAAATGTAAGAAACACAAACACATGGAGACTAAAAAATACGTTACGGAATAACCAAGGGATCACTGAAGAAATCAAGGAGGAAATCAAAAAATACCTTGAGACAAATGACAACAAAAACATGATGATCCAAAACCTATGGGATGCAGCAAAAGCAGTTCTAAGAGGGAAGTTTAGAGCAATAGAAGCCTACCTCAGGAAGCAAGAAAAATCTCAGATAAACAGTCTAACCTTACACCTAAAGGAACTAGAGAAAGAAGAACAAAAAAAAAGCCCAAAATTAGCAGAAGGAAAGAAATCATAAAGGTCAGAGCAGAAATAAATGAAATAGAAACCAAGAAAATAACAGCAAAGGTCAATAAAACTAAAAGCTGGCTCTTTGAGAAGATAAACAAAATTGATAAACCATTAGCTAGGTTCATCAAGAAAAAGAGGGAAAGGACTCAAATCAATAAAATTAGAAATGAACAAGGAGAAGTTACAACAGACACCACAGGAATACAAAGCAACCTAAGAGACTACTACAAGCAACTCTATGCCAATAAAATGGACAACCTGGATGAGGTGGACAAATTCTTAGAAAGGTATAACCTTCCAAGACTGAACCAGGAAGAAATAGAAAATATGAACAGACCAATCACAAGTAATGAAATTGAAACTGTGATTAAAAATCTTCCAACAAACAAAAGTTCAGGACCAGAGAGCTTCACAGGTGAATTCTATCAAACATTTAGAAAAGAGCTTACACCCATCCTTCTCAAACTCTTCTAAAGAACTGCAGAGGAAGGAACACTCCCAAACTCATTCTATGAGGCCACCATCACCCTGATACCAAAACCAGATAAAGACACTACAAAAAAGGAAAATTACAGACCAATATCACTGATGAATATAGATGCAAAAACCCTCAACAAAATACTAGCAAACAGAATCCAACAACACCTTAATAGGATCATACACCATGATCAAGTGGGTTTTAACCCAGGGATGCAAGGATTCTTCAATATATGCAAATCAATCAATGTGATATGCCATATTAACAAACTGAAGAATAAAAACCATATGATCATCTGAATAGATGCAGAAAAAGCTTTTGACAAAATTCAACACCCATTTATGATAAAACCTCTCTAGAAAGTAGGCAGAGAGGGAACCTACCTCAACATAATAATGGCCATATACAACAAACCCACAGCCAACATCGTCCTCAATGGTGAAAAACTGAAAGCATTTCCTCTAAAATCAGGAACGGGACAAGGATGTCCACTCTCGCCACTATTATTCAACATAGTTTTGGAAGTCCTAGCCATGGCACTCAGAGAAGAAAAAGAAATAAAAGAATACAAATTGGCAAAGAAGAAGTAAAACTGTCACTGTTTGCAGATGACATGATACTGTACATAGAGAAACCTAAAGATGCCACCAGAAAACTACTAGAGCTAATCAATGAATCTGGTAAAGTTGCAGGATACAAAATTAATGCACAGAAATCTCCGCATTCCTATACGCTAATGATGAAACATCTGGAAGAGAAATTAAGGAAACACTCCCATTTACCACTGCAACAAAAAGAATAAAATACCTAGGAATAAACCTACCTAGGGAGACAAAAGACCTGTATGCAGAAAATTATAAGACAAGCCATTGATGAAAGAAATTAAAGATGATACAAACAGATGGAGAGATATACCATGTTCTTGGATTGGAAGAATCAAGACTGTGAAAATGACTATACTACCCAAAGCAATCTACAGATTCAATGCAATCCCTATCAAATTACCAGTGGCATTTTTTACAGAACTAGAACAAAAAATCTTAAAATTTGTATGGAGACACAAAAGACCCCGAAAAGCCAAAGCAGTCTTGAAGGAAAAAAACAGAGCTGGAGAAGTCAGACTCCCTGACTTCAGACTACACTACAAAGCTATAGTAATCAAGACAATATGTTACTGGCACAAAAACAGAAATACAGATCAATGGAACAGGATAGAAAGCCCAGAGATAAACCCACGCACCTATGGTCAACTAATCTATGACAAAGGAGGCAAGAATATATAATGGCAAAAAGACAGTCTCTTCAATAAGTGGTGCTGGGAACACTGGACAGCTACGTGTAAAAGAATGAAGTTAGAACACTCCCAACACCATACACAAAAATAAACTCAAAATGGATTAGAGATCTAAATGTAAGACTGGACACTATAAAACTCTTAGAGGAAAACACAGGAAGAACACTCTTTGACATAAATCACAGCAAGATCTTTTTTGATCCACCTCCCAGAGTAATGGAAATAAAAACAAAAATAAACAAATGGGACCTAATGAAACGTAAAAGCTTTTGCAAAGCAAAGGAAACTACAAAGAAGACAAAAAGACAACCCTCAGAATGGGAGAAAATATCTGCAAACGAATCAATGGACAAAGGATTAATCTCCAAAATATATAAACAGCTCATGCAGCTCAATATTAAAAAAACAAACATCGCAATCAAAAAATGAGCAGAAGACCTAAACAGACATTTCTCCAAAGAAGATATACAGATTGCCAAGAAGCACATGAAAGGATGCTGAACATCACTAATCATTAGACAAATGCAAATCAAAACTACAATGAGGTGCCACCTCACACCAGTCAGATGGGAATCGTCAGAAAATCTACACAACAAATCCTGGAGAGGGTGTGGAGAAAAGGGAATCCTCCCGCACTGTTGGTGGGAATGTAAACTGATAACAGCCACTATGGAGAACAGTATGGAGGTTCCTTAAAAAACTAAAAACAGAATAACCATATGATCCAGCAATCCTACTGGGCATATACCCAGCGAAAACCATAAAAAACCTTAAAAAACTAAAAACAGAATAACCATATGACCCAGCAATCCTACTGGGCATGTACCCAGAGAAAACCATAATTCAAAAAGACACATGCACCCCAATCTTCACTGCAGCACTATTTACAATACCCAGGTCATGGAAGAAACCTAAATGCCCATCAACAGACGAATGGATAAAGAAGATGTGGTACATATATACAGTGGAATATCAGCCATAAAAACGAACGAAATTGGGTCATTTGTAGAGATGTGGATGGATCTAGGGATTGTCATACAGAGTGAAGTAAGTCAAAAAGAGAAAGACAAATATTGTATATTAACGCATACATGTGGAACATAGAAAAATGGTACAGATGAACCGGTTTGCAGGGCAGAAATAGAGACAAAGATGCAGAGAACAAACATATGGACACCAAGGGGGGAAGGCGGGTGGTGGTGGGATGAATTGGGTGACTGGGATTGACATGTATACACTGATGTGTATAAAATGGATGACTAATAAGAACCTGCTGTATAAAAACATAAATAAAATAAAATTCAAAAATTCAAAAAAAAGAAAATATTATCCTAAGACTCATACTATGGCCACAAGACTTCATATACCAAGCCCAGTTCTCAATCAAAAATAACCAGGAGGGTTTCGCTGGTGGCGCAGTGGTTGAGATTCCGCCTGCCAATGAGGGGACACGGGTTCGTGCCCCGGTCTGGGAAGATCCCACATGCCACAGAGAGGCTGGGCCCGTGAGCCATGGCCTCTGAGCCTGTGCGTCCGGAGCCTGTGCTCCGCAGCGGGAGAGGCCACAACAGTGAGAGGCCCGTGCACAGCCAAAAAAAAAAAAAAAAACATCCCACATGGAGCAACGGAGATCCCACGTGCCGCAACAAAGACCCGGTGCAGGCAAATAAATAAATAAATAAACAAATAAGTAAATAAAACTAAAGGCATTTGTGTCTAGGCTTTATCTGCCTAGGTGTCTGGATCAGACCCTGGAAAGAGGGTAAAACAGCTATAAAGGCTACCAACGTGATGATTTTTGACTGAGAATATGGACTGTGGATTAGACAGCGTTTTTATCAACATCAAATGTTCTGAATTAGATAATTACAAGAGAACCTCCTCCTTAGGAGATGAACACTGGCGTACTCAGGGGCGGATGGTCACAAGGCCTGCAACTCACTCTAAAATGAGTCAGCAAAAATAACGTGTGCATGTATGCGTGTGTATATATACATGTGCAATGTGTGTGTACACGCACACATATGCATACACATACACACACATACACAAAGAGAAAGAAATCAAACGTGGCGAAATGTTAACAACTGGTGAATCTCAGTGAAGGGAACGTGAGTTTTCACTGTACCGTAATTGCAACTTTCCCATAAAGTAGAAAAGTTTCACACTAAAAATGTGAAAAGAACATTTAATGGGACGAGTTCCTTGATGTAGCACGATGTTCCCAGGAATGCTGGCCCGAGAGGTGAGCTGACAAGCACTCAAGGACACACAGGTAGGCGAGGGTGCCCGGGGCGGAGTGGTCTGTAACCGTGAAACCCGGACGCTGGGTGGGCCCGCGGCTCCGCCTGGTGCTGCCTGCGGTTCAGGACAGCAGCTGGACGGCAGAGCCGGCTGAGTCCCAGGGCGCTCGAGACTCTGCACTAACTGCTCACCCTCTCCATCCCCCAACATCCTCGGCTCTCGGACACACCCGAGGGGAGCACAGGCCTCACGAGGCCAGCACAAGGAGTGAACGGGCCTCCACCCGTCCAGTGTTCAGCCTGGTCCCTGCTGCTCTGCACAGCAGCAAGTCTAAGTTAAGAATCATATATGACACTACAACGATGCGAGGTCCCGGCAATACCCGTCACACACTGGGAGCAAGCTTTCTGTAAACAATAAAAGGCACACTGCCATCCGGCCCCAGGCCATTCTGCTCCCACAGAAACGGCCGACGATGACCACCAGGCAGCCATTAAATAAAGGGTCCTGGAACGCTCTGCTCATCAGCAAAAGAGGTACACTGTAAGGCAACAGGCACTGGGTGCTCCAAACTCTACACTTGTTTAAAGATTTTTTTTTTCTTTTGAGGTGGACCATTTTTAAAGTCTTTACTGAATTTGTTACAATTTTGCTTCTTCTTATGTGTTTTGGTTTTTCGGCTGCGAGGCATGTGGGATCCTAGCTCCCTGACCAGGGATCGAACCCGTACCCACGACACTGGAAGGCGAAGTTCTAACCATTTTACGTCAGGAAAGTCCAGTACACTTCTTTAAAAGTGTATGTTTTATACATATTTTTTGCTAGAAAAATATTTACCGAAACGTTAACGGTGTTTATCACCACGGGACAGGTTACGAGCATTGTTTTTTTTTCTTCCTTTCTGCTTTCTTCCAAAATGCCCACGATAAAGCACGTAATTAACTCTGATAACGTAAAACAGGTTAACTTTAAAAGATGAAGAGGGTGAGGGCGGGGCGGGGGAGCCAGTCAGCAGGGCTGGACGCTAAGGAGGGAGGACAAGGGCCAGGGCTGAGGCTGCCGGCAGGACCTGCGGCGCAGCCGGGGTGAGGGGAGGCCCGCGAGACCCCTCTCGGGAAGCAACAGCCGCCGCGGGGCGAGGCAGGGCTGCGGGCAGGCATGCTTGGACGGGCAGACGGGCGGCCTTCCGGTCCAGGAGCCCGGACGGAAGTACAGCGAGAGGTGGCTCAAGGCCACATACCACAGTTGCCCTTAAAAAGGAGACACACACCTCTCACGCGGAAGCAGGAGGAAGGATGGGATGGAAACAAGGTGATGGGGGGAAACACACTGACGACAGTAGCAGTTGGCACTTACACGGAACGGTGCGCCATCTGTCCGCGGTAAACAGTGAATTCACGGTGGAACTGGGGTTTGAACCCACCGCTCACCTGAGAAGAGGCTTTCTACACTAAGTGGTGACCACACAGTTCTCAAGCGAGTCTGAAACGTGTACTCCAGCAGAAAAGCACAAAATGCACAAAGGAGGAGGATTTAGAGACGGGAGGCAACCGGATGTAATCGTCGTAGCTCAGAGACGAGAGGCCAGCCCAGGAGCGTGACAACGCAGACGGAGAAGAAGGGCAGATAAAATGTTAGCAAGAGGTTGTGTGACTGTTTAGGACGCCCATACCTAAAACATGGGATGAAAAGAAGGGCTCTGACTCCTGATTCAAAGGAACTACAAGCCGTGTTACTGATGAGTAACATCCCCTCCATCCTCTGATGGTGATGCCAGCCGCAACACTGTCACCAGCAAGACCCAGAAAGCTGAATAACACACATGTCAGGCTCCCACCAGGGGGGTCCATGTTTCGGAGGGCCTGAAACTTACACATTTTCAGTGGCCCTCTTAAAAAAAGAAAGTACAGAAATGTTAAGTCAATAAAGAAAAGTGAGAGTAAAGGGGCCCTCTGCTAGCTTCTCAGGCAAATCTTTCTCTGGGATCTTGCCACTGAGGTTAATGAAACAACCTGGCCGGCCAGCCAGCCCTGCCTCTGCAGCAGAAGCCAACAGGCCAGGGCCCGGCCATGGGGTGGCGCCACCCGGTGGCCACTGTGCTCTGGAACCCCTTCTGCGGGCCCACCCAGGAGCCCAGGCAGGGAGGGCACCGGCACCGAAGAGCTGGAGCTCCACCTTGCCCCTCCCCACCCGCCAGGACGAAGGGCTGGGGGGACAGCAGCCCACTGCCCACTGCCCCACCCTGGGCACTTCCTAGGGCCCAGCATCGTGGGGCAGGAGTAACCGCGTTGCTCTTTACAGAGAGCAACTCAGGGAGCAGCGAGACATCACTTCTTACGCTCCGGTTCACACCCTGCTGTGAAACAGAGACAGGAAGCAACAGTCTTATTCAGAGCCCAAAGGGACTACTACGAAGCGTTAAGAGCCCCAACTTCACTCCAACATTGTTGAAGCTGCTGTAACTTGGCAGCAAAAGTTTTTTGGAGGTAAACTTCTCGAAAGAAAAAAATACAGTCATATGTATTCAAATTCAGCTTCCCCAAGAATTGAGCAAGATGTTAACAGGTGTTACACAAAAAGTTCTGTGAGCAAATACATTTGTGAAACACTCCACTAAGCAAAGGTTTCTTCATTGCAGGACTTCTCAGAGCCTTTATTACTCTGCAACCTTCCAAGTGGGGATATGGTGTGAAAAGGACTCCGAATGCATTTGGCCACAGAAGTCTTGTTTCACATACTAGCTACTGAGATTCATGCTCCAGGAACACACTTTGGAAAATATCCTTCTAAATCCTAAGACAAGGCATCTACAGACGCCCAGAGCGTTATTTTACGAGACATGCAAAATCTTCAAAATGAGTTTTTTCAATTTAATACCAAGTTATTTTTTCAATGTAAGGCCACACCAAATAACCTAACAAAGTTGCTTTCAACTTTCCTCCAAGACTGAGAATAAGCGTGTTCCCATCACCACTTCTATTCAATGCTGTACGGAAAGTCAGTGAAATAAGTCAACTGAAAATAAAAAGCATAAGAACTGAGGGACAACTGTGATTATTCACAGGTGTCATGACTGGGTGTAGAAAAAAACCTAACAGAATCCACAAACAAATTATTAAAATTAATTAAGTAATTAGGCAAGATAACGGGATACAAGGTCCACATACAAAACCCACTGTATTTCCATATATGGAAACAAGTAGAAAACAAAATTTACAGCAGATACTGTTCACGTTAAAACCGAAAGCATCACCTACCATGAAAGGTGTGTGAGACCGCTACAGAGAACCTTACAGAACATCACTGAGAGCAATTACAGAAGATGTAAGTAAGGGGACAGAGCAGTTCCACGGATTAGAAGACTCAGTATTGTGAGGATATCAATTATCCCCCCAAATGATGTATGGATTCCAATTTGCAGTCTCTAGCTTATCCAGATCCATCTTACCTTTCAAGTTTTCAAATTTTGTCACTGTAGATCAAGGAAACACTTCCTTATAACTAACAATGCCCTGATGTCCAGTTAATGTTAAATCACTTGCTCACATGCTGCCCTCAACAGACACCACGAACAGCACACTCCATACAGAAGCCTTTGCTGAAGACTTGAGATCACTTTAGTCTGTTCTTCATCTTTAAACCTGCTCTAACAAGTACTGTTTTCCAAATCAACCTCTTACTAACTTTCATCTAAGCACAAAATTCTATCACTCCTGTTTAACTGTGGACATAATACAGATCTAAGGCCCAGTCACTGACGTGACCCCAAAGTTCTGCAAGGCCACATCCATGTATGCTCGTGGATATCACACATCAGTGGTCCTCAGCCCGGCTGAACACCAGATCCCGCAGAAGCTGTAGAAAACCACACCGATGCCTTGGTTCATCCAGACCAGAGGCAGGAGAATCCCGAGGGGTGGCCCACCAGCCTCCGGCACTTTTTACAAGCTCCCAGCTCAATCTCACGTGTCTCCAGGCTAAGGCCTGTGCTGTGGACAGCAAGAGGGACAGGCACACAGATAGACAGACACACTTCTTTTTAAAACCAACAACTTACTTCCTTCTGGGTTTGGTGCAGAAAGAATGATGCTGTGGTTTTTCTTTACTTCTTCAACATACTGAGCTATTTTAGCTATACTGTTTCTGATCTCCTCAACCTAGGAGAGAGGGAGAGAAAGTCATCACCACTGCGGCAAATGCACATCTGCAACCACTTTCCATTACCTAAAAAGAGAAGGATAAAAGAGGAAGAAAATAAGTGAATAATTACCACATAAAGAAACAACAACCTTTTCCCATTCATTTAATTTAAAAAATAAAGGGAAATGCGCCATATTAAAATAGCTACCTTTATGGCTAAGGCAATATCAGCCACCGGGAAGACCTTGCTGGTTGTAAGAAGTTTTACAATCAAGACCCAGTATTACCACAGATGATGGCAGCCAGAGGCATCTACTACCAACGCCAGGTCTCCGTGCAGTCAAGAAGGGAGCTCACCCTGCAGCAGAGGCCGACCATCATATTCTCATGCGGGGAGGTACTGACAGCTGATAAGACCAAGCCTTCCTAGTCATTATTTTTTGCCTCTGATAGTCTAAAGTATTCACTACTTGTCTCAAAATGTAACGTATTCATTAGCAAGATCTGCCCAGATGGATTCATAACAAGTGTGGCAGGCTGAATACTGTCCCCCAAAATGTCCAGGTCCTGGCCCCTGGGACCTTGGATGGTTACCTTATATGGCAAAGGGAACTGCAGATGTGACTGAAACAAAGGGTCTTGAGATGGGGAGATACAATCCCGGATCCCCCGTGGGCCCTCAGTATGACCCCAAGGGTACTTGTAAGAGGGAAGTGGATGGAGATGGGACGAGAGAAGGCGGCCACGCGACACCAGTGAAGCACAATGGTCTGCTGCCGGCCTGGCAGGCGGAGGGGCACCGGGCGTGCAGCTCGAGAGGTGGGGAAGGCAGGGCAGCGGGCTCTGCCCGGAGCTCCTGGGGCGTGCGGTCCTGCTGGCAACGTGGCTTCATCCCGGTGGGACCAGCCTGGACTTCCGGCTTCCAGAGATGAAGACCGCAAATCTGTGCTGTCTGCAGCCACTCAGCGTGCGGCCCTAGGAGACTAAGCGCAACTTCTCTATCTGAACGATGAGGAAAACCCTAAAGCCCATCAGCAGGGGACTCGTTAGGTTACATTACGGAACTCTAGCAAAAGATACGAAAACACCTCCAGGATATACTACCAAGTTAAAAACACGCTGAAAAAAAAAATACCCGCAAGGTGCAGGACGACACGTATACATGTTAGCAACGATGCAAGGAATAGGTCAAAATAAGCAGAGATTAACCTGCAGATGTTAACATTTACATGAAGAAACACTGGGATGTCTAAATAAGAAACTAAGAAAAGGGTCACCTTCCGAGGGGAGAGGTGAGGAAACCAGCAGATGAAGACAGGAGTGCGGGCGAGGCTTCTCGTGCGAGTGCATCCTCTCCCACCATCCTGATTTCTGAGCAACGGGGACGCACATCCCAGTGGGGAGGTGAGATGCCAGCATGAGGAGCCCTACGGACTAGAGCAGCTCTTGTGTGTTTGGTCTCAGCGCCTCTTTAATCCTGAAAGTTACGGAAGACCCCAAAGAGCTTTGGCTCACGTAGGCTGTAGCTCGCTTCGGATAATTCCCACAGTGGAGAAACAGCTCCGACATGCGTTAATTCACTGAAGACAGTTAATTACAAGCCCACAACATGCCATGGTGGATGTCCAGGTTCTCATCCTCAGAATGTCACCTACGGGGCAAAAGGCACCTCGCAGGTGTGATGAGCTAAGAGTCGAGATGGGAGATTACCCTGGATTATCTGGGTTGTTCCCGTGTAACCACAAGAGTCCTTATAAAACAGAAGCCGACAGGACCAAACTTAGAAAAAAGCAACGTGACAGGAGAAGCAGAGGCTGCGGTGAGGTGCCCGACGCTGGGGAAAAGGGCCCCGAGCCAAGGACTCAGGTGCCCCCAGAAGCTGGAGAAGGCAGGATGCAGCCTCTCCCCGCCGGCCCTGCAGGAGGGCGCGGCCCTGCCGGCACCTTGACGAGAGCCCCAGTGGCTCGTTTCAGCTTCGGACCTCTGCAGCTGTCAGGCTCTAAGTGCATGTTGGGTTTAGCCACTACGGTTGTGGTAATTTGTTACACCAGCAGTAGGAAATTAATACAGATGTTAATACCAATAACCTATTTTTATGGAAAAAGCAGAATTCCCTCCCCCCCAAATCAGTGAAAGTACGAGCACTGATCTACATTTTTCTGCAAATCTAATTTCTAGCTTAATGGAAGGCATCTTGATTCTGATACCTGCTTCTGTGTTTAGTCTGTGGCCGTATCACACACTTGATGTAGCCTCTGGGAAACTCCCCCATTGTCCATTCATGACAGAGTGAGCGGAAAGAGGTAAACATCTTGGTATTTTTATGAAAATCGTTACCAGCCACACGAACTCATTGGAAAGGCCTTAGGGGCCCCAGGGACACCGGCACCAAGCCCCACAGCACGTTTTGAAGACCAAAGTTTTAGAGGAGAGTCGAACACAGCATTCTACTTGCACAGAGCAGTGAACGGCTATTTCATTAGGCCTGGGTGTTATTTCCATTTATTTACAGTCAATTTGTACAGAACCTCATACACTTCACATACTTATAATTTAATTAATCATGTAAAAACAGTACACAGAATTAAAACGGCATCTTTTAAAATTTTTGCTACTTTATCACGCAGGCTCCAACACAAATGGCGCCTTTGGGGTTTTAGTGCACAGATCTACACTTCCACGAGGCGTCACTAAAGCAGCATTTCTGAAATAAATTCAGTCGCACGCATCTGTCACAAAGTAGGAGAGACACAGTTTTACCTCTTGGAGGTTCTGCAGTACGCATGCCACTAGTATCTGTGCAGCAGAAGTCCCAGCGTGGTCCAAAAAGAAAACCGCTGGATCACCGACTCGGGACCAGGAGGGAAGCGCCACCGTCGCTGTGGCGCCAGGTCCACCAGGTCCATTTGCGCCTGCGAAGCACAGCACGCAGGGGTCCCCCCCCACGCCCCGCCCCGCCCACTACAAACCACCTTCGCGGAGAGGAGATTCCTGGCCGCTCATTACAGCACTATGCTAGTCTTCAGCAAACACTGGCCACGTGCAAAATTCCTACCTTTTGCAATGTTCTATGTGATATGTAAGATCTGAATGACATTTTCTAAGAAAGAGTTTGCATTAACAAACATCATTTGCTTCTCTAAGAAGTCATTTCACAGAAATTAACTGTAAAATAAATCAACCATTTAACAAATGAAACTGGAACTTACGTTACAATCGATGGCCCTCAAACCTCCCTAACACGAGTCACCCGTTTCTGTCTGCAGCTCTGAGACGCCCACAGCCGGAATGGGTTGGCGCTAAGTTACTGCAGCTTAATGACTGAGTGATTTACATAATTCTTCTATAAAGTACAACGACAACATTTAATGCTGAGAGACTCTTAAAATAAGAAATACGTTTTTCCGGGGAACTGGTATGGAAGAATTAAGCATCTAGGTAACGGGGGTAAAATCAGAGAATTAGTGATTTTACAAAGTGGTCAGGCAAGCTCAAGACAGTAAAGAATCTCATTTCCAAAGTGAAAGCCGGAAATCCACCAGCTTAACTCCTTTGTACCTTAAAGTAAGTTCCTGTAGCTAACGATTTAATTTCATGTTTTTTCCATTAGATAAGATTAAGAACTAACATAAATGCTTGAAACCCAATGAATAGGTTCTTACACTAGGTATTCAATAAATTCTGACTGGATCTGGAAAACTGATAACTTCTAAAGTTATCTTAGATAACTTCTAAGATATTTTTTATTAACATATTACATATTTTCAAATCCACGTATTGATAGACCGGTTTAGACTGTCAACAGATTTGAGTTAACTGAAACTTGTAGACAAGATTCAACATAATCAAAACAAGTTCTGCAAATGAAGCTTTCATCATTAAAAAATTACACTGAACCCGTTTCTTTTCTTCATATGTAACAAAGTCAAAATATTTGTTCTCTGACTCAATTTCAAAAATTTTAAATTATGCAAAATTTGATCAGCTATGACTTAGGGTTAACAATTTAAACATGACGCGAGCCTAGAAACAGCCCTGGGGGGCTAAGAGGGAGAGGGAAAGGCCTCGCACGGAAGCCTGAAGGAACAGACAGGTGTGAGGTCAGATCCAAGGGCGCGGGCCCACACGCAGACAGCCCAGAGAAAGGCCGTGCTGCCTGGCAGCAATGGCAGAGCAGAGCTGCCACAATCGCATCTTTGCTCACGGATAAGACCTCTCAGGACAGAAGTCCTTATGACCTAGAGACAGGTACTCTGAAACGTGGAAAACTTCTCAGGGAGGAATTTAAAATTCAATCAAAGATTTTAGGAAATACACAACGTGAGCTCTTTGATATGTGGGACTCACTGCCATTCTGCAGGAGGAAAGCAAGGGAAGCCTCGCTGTACGTACCGTGCACACCTGACCACCAGCTGAGGGGCAGCACCGCCCCCAGGCCTTCCCCTCCCCGGGACCAAACCGCCCCGAGTCTGGAGAACACTGCTGGCCATGGGTGCAGCAGCATCTCCCCAGGGCCTTCCCGTGCTCTGAGGACGTGCCTTCCCCCAGCACGGCCCTGGAGCAGCAGCCCCGCCGGGCCAGTACCCCAGCCTGCGGGCATCAGTCTCCGCATGTGCCCTCCACACCCACGATCACCATTCTCAACCCCCCCCCACCAAGTCCATCACCAAGAAGAATGTTTTCCTAGCACTAAAAAGTCTAGAGAACGTTTGCAATTCAAACACCAACTTTTAAAAATATTAGTTAGGGTATTATTTCAAATATGACAAGTGCACAGTTACATTAGTATAACTATGTTTAAAGAAAACAAGTCCGTCTGGGTTTCATTAAACGGCTCTTACCTGATGGAAGAAATCATCCATAAAATGGTCCTTTTCAATAACAACAGTTGTGTCTCCATCATCATGTTTCCTACACTAAAATGGAAAAATATAAAATGTAAAATTCTGGTTTTAAAAATTTTCACATAGACACAGTGAACTGAAAGACAAGAGCAGTTCGGTACCTACAGGATCCCAACTCACTAGGAGCACCAAAGTGTAACGACTCCGATGTGTGCCAGAGCCGCACCAGGCCACAGTCAAGGCAGGCAGACCGGCTGCACGCCCTGAGAAGCAGCCACGTCCTGGGGAAACGATGGCGAGATCTCTCAGAACTGAGAGATGCAGAATCACCCATGCTGAGTACGTCCACTTAACACAGGCCAGGTTTATCCTCAACAAGTGAAACTGCTTACACTGCACACTCTCTATAAAGATTGAAAATACTGATACCACCAGTTCACTTTTCAAGGCTATGTAATAATTTTCAAGGAACGATCACATATGTTAGCTGGTGCTTACCAATTTTCCCTGCGTGAGTAACTCCCAGTCACAGCCACACTCATAATCAAGGAACACTTTACTAAGGAAAGACTCAGTAGCGAAGACCTGAGTAAGTAACACGGAGGAAGAAAGCAACTGACCGCTGGGAAGACCCAGGATAACCCGTACTTTACAAGTCATCCATAAAAGCGTCCTTTTCAGCAACAACAGTTGTGTCTCCAACATTATGTTTCCTACACTAAAATGGAAAAATATAAAACGTAAAATTCTGGTTTTAAAATTTTTCACGTAGACACAAACAGGTACCATCAGTTTAAAATAACACTGAAGAATAAAGAATGAGGAGATGTTATTCTAGACCGATGGGTCTCCAACTTGAGGGGCATCAGCTCCGCCTAGAGGGCTGGGTCTCTGACTCAGCAGGGCTGGGGTGAGGCAGTCCATGCACTCGTGACTGTCCTAGAACGTCGGGAACATCGTCACATTCTAAGTTCCAAGTGATGCTGCCGGGCTGGGTTCCCCACCCCTTGAGGGAGGCAGAAGAACCTAACTGTGGAAAGTCTCTCCTGGGAAGAAAGCGACCTCCGTCTACAGCCACGGGGGACAGGAGACAACGTCAGAACCCGGGACCTGGTACCGGAATCACAGTGTTTGTCAAGGACGTGTTACACAGCATCCACCAGCAAGAGCTGGGGACTCAGGAGGAAAAAGGAAATACACCTGCCAGAATACAGAGGAGGGAACTCTTAGGAACTGTCTCCCCAAGGACATGCAGGGTGAGTCAGCTCAGCTCAAACCCTGCGAGAGCCGAGGCGGCCAGATTTCGGGGATTCTCTCAACCCTCGTGAAATCAGAGTCTTTAACCACGGAAAGTCAGAAGTGTGGCTCTACTGATCTACAACCCAGAAATAATGTGGAAACAAAATTCCACTAAATTTATCTAGGAAAACAGCTACAAAATTTAATAAATGTGTCAAGAAAGCACAATGCAGCCTCCCTCTGCACCCATCCAGGGCCCTCACTAAGGCAAATCGATTTGGCCTAAAAATCAACAATAATCTCTCACCACCCCAGGGAAGGCTTCGGCACCTGCCTTACCCCAGGGCCTCCTCGATGAGACAATCCAGGACGGCAAGGGAGAAGAGGCGTGCTCCTCTATGGGAGGCGCGAGCTCCCTCACACAACGGGCTTTTACGAGAGGACCGTGAACGATATCACCAGGCGACACCTCGCGCTGGGGCAGCCGTGGGGCAGTCTCGGGGCAGTCTCGGAGGGAAAAGCAGAGACCCACCTACGCAGGACTCCGGCAGAAGCTCCCTCAGCTGCGGGCCGGAGGCCCCCCGGCACCTCTCAGAGCTGAGGGACCCTGCTCTCACAGGCGCCAGCTGCGGGGAAAGATGCCTGCAGTCAGGCAACACTGCCACTGCAAACGTCTCATGTGAGCTCTGCTAACAGGGCGAGCACTATGGGTTCAACTGTGCCCCCTAAACACAGATGTTGCAAACCCCCAGGACCTCAGCCTGGGACCCGTATTTGGAAAAAGGGTCAGTGAAGATGCAGTCAGTCAAGATGAGGTCGTGCTGGAGCAGCGTGGGCCCTTAACCCAACGTGACTCGCGTCCTCATGAGAAGAGACAGAGATGCACAGGGGGAGGCGGCCCGTGATGACCGCGATGCACCTACAAGCCGAGGACCCCTGAGGACCGCCGCCCGCACGGGAAGGTGAGAGAGGCAAGGCAGGGCTCTGGCGCAGGTTCGGGGAACGTGCGGCCCCGCGACACCCTGGCTTCTGGCCTCCAGAGCCGGGAGGGCACATCTCCCTGGGTCAGGCCCCAGTCTGCGGGCCCGCGGCATGAGAGCCCAAGGACGCGCACGCACCAGTACGGGCTGAAGCACGCTCACGCCATCCTTTCTCCAATCAAGCGTGCTAACCGAGACACTCCTCTCAACTCTGCAGCCTGTGAACAGCGCTGTCCGGAGGAAAAAACCCTGTACCTACCGGGAGTCGCAGATGTGGGTTCTAACCGGGCGACGAGGCGGGGACAACACCCATCCCGTCCCCGCCCCCAGAGGCGGGGCTGTGGGTTTCGGAAGGGCGTTATTTTCCCAGGGCATGCATACCCCAATAAAGGCTCTTAAAATCACTTCTGGTCCATGCTCTTAATTCCGAGCTAAAAAGCACTTAAAGACAGATCGGCAATCGGCTAACAAGCGACAGAAAGTTATGTGCAGACCCGCCCACCAACTCCGCAGTGCTTTTCTCCAGGCTCCCAAGGCACCTGAAGTGAAAGACGGCTGCTACTGGGTACCGCGCGCGCCAGGGCACGGGTCGCGCGCTGTCTCACCGGTCCTCCAGCGCCGCCCGAGGCCTGCGAGCATCCCCACTTCACGCACACAGCACCCCATGGACGGCTGAGCACCCAGCCTCTTTGGGCACCAGGTGGGTTCGACCTCACAGATCCCACACTGCGCTCACTCCCCAACGGCAAGAGCTGCTCTCGCCTGGCTCAGTCACCGGACGACAAAACTTACCTCCCACACCCGCTCGCGCGCCACTTCACAACCCGCCCTCTGCCAGGAGGGACCGCCCTGCCCCTCTGACTCCAGCCCACGCCCTTGCTCTGAACCCCGCCCCCGCCCTCCTCCCGGAAGAAAGGGCTGCAGGAGGGTCCTCCAGGCGAAGCGGGCCTCCCAGCTCTCCTCCGAGCTCCGGGCCGGGCGGCCTCGCGCGGGCCTTCGACACCACGCGCTCCCCGAGTGGCCCCGCACGTCACTGCCTCCCCGCGCCCCACCCAGTCGCTTCTCAGCTGGGGCGCTCATAGGGCTCAAGGGACTTAGCTGTAAGTAGCCAACTCCCTGCAGATTCAACGGGGGAGGGGAGAGAGTGAACGTGAACGTGGCCTAGCAGGGCTGGGATTCCCCGGGGCCAGGGGCGCACTTCTCACCCCGCTGACAGCCACTCGCGGTTCTCAGAGGCCTCGGCGTTCGGCCTGTTTCACTTTCTGCCGTGGAAAATGACAAACACGCACAAAAGTGGAAGGAATGACATACTGGGCCCTCGATGGGTCCATCGCAGGGGTTCAACGACGATCAATCCACACCTGTCTTGCTTCACGTGCACGCCCCCAGCCCCACCCCTGACCCCCGCGGCACTAGACCACCTCGAGGCGAAGCCCACACGAAGATGCCTCTTGTGTGTGTGACACGGTCGCGAACCTAAGCCCGCTACTTCACCTGCTCCGGGAGAGACACTCACTCATTTCCAGGCTCAGGAGAGACGGTTTCCAACATGACACTCTCCCTACGGGCAGTCGGTCATTTTACTATCACATCACACACAGACCACACTCCGTGCAGGAGGCGGTGAACAAACAGTTACCAAAGAAACTCAATTCTTCCTCGCCGCTGAAGCCCACGTCTCATGCGTGACCGTTATTCAGTCATTCGCTTCCTGGTAAATAATTCGTTTCTGTACCTTCAGACCAAGAGGGAGCCAATGACTTGGAATCTGTTTCCTCTAATGTCTTCTTTTTTCCTTCTCATTTTTAACCCTTTACTTATATTTCTTAGTTCTATCTGGAATTCTCAGAATTACCTGACATTAGGAAATAGACCTAGTAATACTGTCTTAGCTTTTCCATTAATGAAAAAAGAAACAAAGAAGTGACTACCAAAACAATGCTCTTTAGGGACTCCCCTGGCGGTCCAGTGGTTCAGGGCTTCTGTGCTCCCACTTCAGGGGGCCAGGGTTCGATTCCTGGTCAAGGAACTAAAATCCCACATGCCGCACGACGTGGCCAAAAAAAAAAAAAAAGAAGAAGAAAACAACGCTGTTTAAGCTGCTGCACAATCGCCCCGTCTTCAGTGAAGCCCACGTTCAACCTTTCTAGCGGAGACGGTGTGATCCCCGTACAGTAGCTGCTGTTTACGACAGTGTACTTATCGTATATAACAAAACGATTTGTGGCAAAGCATTTACTATGAGCAGTGGGAATACTCTCCAACTTGATTTCTAAAGTGTCAAAGTGCAAGATGAACATCCAAATATCAACTTTCCATTTCTGTTAAATTTTAAAAATTCTCCTTAAAAGCAGCAGTATATTAAAATACAATTCTCTCTGTAAAAACTGTTCTGAGGAAGAGACATCAAGTAGCTTCCATTTAGAGACTATTTAACAGAGATGAATCATTTGTCACTGGAATGCCGTTTAGATAATTCAGAAGCTGAATTATCACAAATTAGTAGAATCCAAAGTTGGATAAAACACTGGATTTTTCTCCAGGTTGTTCTCCAAATACACATACACTAGGGCCTTCCATGCAAATGATAATTGTGAGGAAATAATTATCTTGAAATATGTACAATGGTTGTAGTAGCTTTGCTGCTACAATACGTTAATTTCAAAATTACATTACTTCAGTAATAGACAAATACTTGTAATTAAAAATAGGTAAAAGCTGACTGTTGGCCAGGTGGTAATTGTGCCGTCGAATGTCAGTAGCATTTCTTTCCCATATATTTATGTAATCAGTTGTAGTTTCATGCCCTAGGTAGAATATTACACTGTTTCATGTTTTATATTTTTACTTCATATTTGTCTTTATTATTAATATTATATAAATACTGCAGGTACTTACACTTTACATAAATAACACTGTATTGCACAAATGCTTCTGTTTTTCTCCTCTCGAAGGTATGTTTAAAGATTTCTCCTCATCTCTCATGTTTTGCTCACCACTGACAATCAAACTCACCACCTTCCTGTCCTTCACACCAACCTGTGCCCACAGCAGAGCCCTGGGGCTGGCCGTGCCTTCTGCCCAGTGCCCACCTCCCAGACCTGTGCCCGGCTGGCTCCTTCTCATTCAGATCTCAGCTCAGAGACCTCCCCCGATCAGAGACCCCTGATGGCCCAGCCCAAAACAGCCACGCCCACACCCACTCCCCCTGTTTCATTTCCTCCCCAGCAGTTACTGGGAAAGGCATTTTATTGCTCATTGACTTAGCTGTTTCTTGTCCCCTCTCCCATGACACGTTTCAGGGGAGCAAGGACTTCAAGGGTCTTGTCATAACTCACGCCTGAAACAGTGCCTGGCACGTAGCAGCCACTCAGTAGAGATCAGCTGAAGGAATGAATGAAGAGCAGAGAGATGAGACAGAGATGGGGGTGGAGCGGAGAGAAAGCACACACAGAAGGACAGAGAAACCAGGAAACAAAGACACAGACACACACAGTGAGAAGCAGCACGGCAGACGAAAGTCAAGGACAGAGGCGGGCTTGGTTGCTCGCTGGCCCTGGTTCCATCTCCTCGTGAGGTCTCACGGCACAGCCCGCCCTGAGTCTGAGGCCCCATTCTACCCTTTAATCAATCTCCCTTTTCTGTTTTAGCTAAGGGGTTTCTGTCTCTTGCAACCCAAAGAACCTTGAAGACAACAGAGTCCACTGTCATCTGCATCTCCCTAACCCTGTGCATTTTCAAAAGCAAACACACGACTCAATACACACCTAGCAGGTGCTTTGTGCAGAATCCTGAGGCTTCAGAGCAAACCTGACAGCACACATCTGCCCTGGAAACGGTGCAGAGTCTGGGGGAGGGCGCAGGAAGAAAACAGGACCTCGTGTGTGTTCAGATGCACAGACAGGAAGATCTCTGGGGACCCAAGGGGGAAGGAGGGTGGGAAGACTTCCTGGTGGTGATGTCTGAACTGAGGCCAAAAGAAGGGGTGGGGGGGGGCTTCCCTGGTGGCGCAGTGGTTGGGGGTCCGCCTGCTGATGCAGGGGACACGGGTTCGTGCCCCGGTCCAGGAGGATCCCGCATGCCGCAGAGCAGCTGGGCCCATGAGCCATGGCTGCTGAGCCTGCGCGTCCGGAGCCTGTGCTCCGCAACGGGACAGGCCACAACAGTGAGAGGCCCGTGTACCGCAAAGGAAACAAAACAAAACAAAACAAAACAAAACAAAAGAAGGGGTGGGGCCGGCAGAGAAAGGGGGAGAGAGACACACACATGGAGCAGCGTGTGCAAGGGCCGGAGCGGAAGGGCACATGGGAACAACAGAGACTGGAACAAGGTGATCTGCAGGAGTGAGGGTGCTGGTTATCGCTTAGGTTCTCTATTCCTTACATTCAGAATGAATAGACTTGAAGTTAAAAACCAGAAGTAATTAACCTGTGGAAAGGTACAGGCTTTGCTCTTTTATTTTGTATACAAACGGATATTTATTATACTTCCTGGAGAAACTATATAGATTCCAACTGTGGGAACTGTCTGTATGATGATACAGGATTTAGTAAATTATGAAATTCTAAACCATAAACATTCAAAATTATAGATATATTCATATATTAAATTATACATGTATTATGAAATTCTCAGTATTTTAAGTTTCAGTGAAGTACTTAGAAAAAAATGTTTTTATTTTATAAATTGAAACCTGAAACTTTACTACATAACAATCTGCACTCTGTGTGCAATCTGAGCTGCCAAAAAAGAACCTTAAAAATATCTGGGCAGTTTTTCCTGCCGCTTAAAAAGTTATACTTGTGGGACTTCCCTGGTGGCGCAGTGGTTAAGAATCCGCCTGCCAGTGCAGGGGACAAGGGTTCGATCCCTGGTCTGGGAAGATCACACATGCTGCAGAGCAACTAAGCCCATGTGCCACAACTACTGAGCCTGCGTTCTAGAGCCCGCGAGCCACAACTACTGAAGCCCGCATGCCTAGAGCCCGTGTTCCACAACAAAAGAAGCCACCGCAATGAGAAGCCCCCACTCGCCGCAACTAGAGAAAAGCCCGCGCGCAGCAACGAAAACCCAGTGCAGCCAAAAATAAATACATACATACATACATACATAAATTATACTTGCAATTCATCACCATGAACTCAGGTATTAAAAATAGTAATTTTCTACCTAGAAACAAATGACAATGGAGACACGATGACCCAAAACCTATGGGATGCAGCAAAAGCAGTTCTAAGAGGGAAGTTTATAGCAATACAATCCTACCTTAAGAAACAGGAAACATCTCAAATAAGCAACCTAACTTTGCACCTAAAGCAATTAGAGAAAGAACCAAAAAAACCCAAATTTAGCAGAAGGAAAGAAATCATAAAGATCAGATCAGAAATAAATGAAAAAGAAATGAAAGAAACGATAGCAAAGATCAATAAAACTAAAAGCTGGTTCTTTGAGAAGATAAACAAAATTGATAAACCATTTGCCAGACTCATCAAGAAAAAAAGAGAGAAGACTCAAATCAATAGAATTAGAAATGAAAAAGAAGAAGTAACAACTGACACTGCAGAAATAGAAAAGATCATGAGAGATTACTACAAGGAACTCTATGCCAATAAAATGGACAACCTGGAAGAAATGGACAAATTCTTAGCAACGCACAACCTGGCAAGACTGAATCAGGAAGAAATAGAAAATAGGAACAGACCAATCATAAGCACTGAAATTGAAACTGTGATAAAAAATCTTCCAACAAACAAAAGCTCAGGACCAGATGGCTTCACAGGCGAATTCTATCAAATATTTAGAGAAGAGCTAACACCTACCCTTCTCAAACTCTTCCAAAATATAGCAGAGGGAGGAACACTCCCAAACTCATTATACAAGGCCACCATCACCCTGATATCAAAAGCAGACAAGGATGTCACAGAGAAAGAAAACTACTGGCCAATATCAATGATGAACATAGATGCAAAAATCCTCAACAAAATACTAGCAAACAGAATCCAACAGCACATTAAGAGGATCATACACCATGATCAGGTGGGGTTTATCCCAGGAATGCAACGATTCTTCAATATATGCAAATCAATCAATGTGATACACCATATTAACAAACTGAAGGAGAAAAACCACATGGTCATCGCAATAGATGCAGAGAAAGCTTTCGACAAAATTCAACACCCATTTATGATAAAAACCCTGCAGAAAGTAGGCAGAGAGGGAACTTTCCTCAACATAATAAAGGCCATATATGACAAACCCACAGCCAACATCGTCCTCAATGGTGAAAAACTGAAATCATTTCCACTAAGATCAGGAACAAGACAAGGTTGCCCACTCTCACCACTCTTATTCAACATAGTTTTGGAAGTTCTAGCCACAGCAATCAGAGAAGAAAAAGATATAAAAGGAATCCAAATCGGAAAAGAAGTAAAGCTGTCACTGTTTGCAGATGACATGATACTATACACAGAGAATCCTAAAGATGCTACCAGAAAACTACTAGAGCTAATCAAAGAATTTGGTAAAGTAGCAGGATACAAAATTGATGCACAGAAATCTCTGGCATTCTTCCTTTTTTCTTTCCTGCGGTACACAGGCCTCTCACTGTCATGGCCTCTCCCGTTGTGGAGCACAGGCTCTGGACTTGCAGGCTCAGCGGCCATGGCTCATGAGCCTAGCCACTTCACAGCATGTGGGATCTTCCCGGACCAGGGCACGAACCCGTGTCCCCTGCATTGGCAGGCAGACTCTCAACCACTGTGCCACCAGGGAAGCCCTCTGGCCTTCTTATACACTAATGATGAAAAATCTGAAAGTGAAATTAAGAAAACACTCCCATTTACCACTGCAACAAAAAGAATAAAATATCTAGGAATAAACCTACCTAAGGAGACAAAAGACCTGTATGCAGAAAATCATAAGACACTGATGAAAGAAATTAAAGATGATACAAATAGATGGAGAGATATACCATGTTCTTGGATTGGAAGAGTCAACATTGTGAAAATGACTCTACTACCCAAAGCAATCTACAGATTCAATGCAATCCCTATCAAACTACCATTGGCATTTTTCACAGAACTAGAACAAAAAATTTCACAATTTGTATGGAAACACAAAAGACTCTGAATAGCCAAAGCAATCTTGAGAACGAAAAATGGAACTGGAGGAATCAGGCTCCCTGACTTCAGACTATACTACAAAGCTACAGTAATCAAGACAGTATGGTACTGGCACAAAAACAGAAATATAGATCAATGGAACAAGATAGAAAGCCCAGAGATAAACCCACGCACATACGGTCACCTTATCTTTGATAAAGGAGGCAAGAAAATACAGTGGAGAAAAGACAGCCTCTTCAATAAGTGGTGCTGGGAAAACTGGACAGGTACATGTAAAAGCATGAAATTAGAACACTCTCTAACACCATAGATAAAAATACACTCAAAATGGATTAAAGACCTAAATGTAAGGCCAGACACTATCAAACTCTTAGAGGAAAACATAGGCAGAACACTTTATGACATAAATCACAGCAAGATCCTTTTTGACCCACCTCCTAGAGAAATGGAAATAAAAACAAAAATAAATAAATGGGACCTAATGAAACTTAAAAGCTTTTGCACAGCAAAGGAAACCATAAACAAGACAAAAAGACAACCCTCAGAATGGGAGAAAATATTTGCAAATGAAGCAACTGAGAAAGGATTAATCTCCAAAATTTACAAGCAGCTCATGCAGCTCAATAACAAAAAACCAAACAACCCAATCCAGAAATGGGCAGAAGACCTAAATAGACATTTCTCCAAAGAAGATATACAGATTGTCAACAAACACATGAAAGAATGCTCAACATCACTAATCATTAGAGAAATGCAAATCAAAACTACAATAAGATATCATCTCACACCAGTCAGAATGGCCATCATCAAAAAATCTACAAACAATAAATGCTGGAGAGGGTGTGGAGAAAAGGGAACACTCTTGCACTGTTGGTGGGAATGTAAATTTATACAGCCACTATGGAGAACAGTATGGAGGTTCCTTAGAAAACTACAAATAGAACTACCATACGACCCAGCAATCCCATTCCTGGGCATATACCCTGAGAAAACCATAATTCAAAGAGAGTCATGTACCAAAATGTTCATTGCAGCTCTATTTACAATAGCCAGGACATGGAAGCAACCTAAGTGTCCATCAACAGATGAATGGATAAAGAAGATGTGACACATATATACAATGGAATATTACTCAGCCATAAAAAGAAACGAGGGCTTCCCTGGTGGCGCAGTGGTTGAGAGCCCGCCTGCCAATGCAGGGGACACGGGTTCGTGTCCCGGTCCGGAGGATCCCACATGCCTCGGAGCGGCTAGGCCCGTGAGCCATGGCCGCTGAGCCTGCGTGTCCGGAGCCTGTGCTCCGCAACGGGAGGGGCCACAACAGTGAGAGGCCCACGTACCGCAAAAACAAACAAAAACAAAAAAACAAACAAACAAAAAGAAACGAAATTGAGTTATTTGTAGTGAGGTGGATAGACCTAGAGTCTGTCATACAGAGTGAAGTAAGTCAGAAGGAGAAAAACAAATACCGTATGCTAACACATATATATGGAATCTAAGAAAAAAAAATGTCATGAAGAACCTAGGAGTAAGAGGGGAATAAAGACACAGACCTACTAGAGAATGGACTTGAGGATATGGGGAGGGGGAAGGGTAAGCTGTGACAAAGTGAGAGAGTGGCATGCACATATATACACTACCAAACGTAAAATAGATAGCTAGTGGGAAGCAGCCGCGTAGCACAGGGAGATCAGCTTGGTGCTTTGTGACCGCCTGGAGGGGTGGGATAGGGAGGGTGGGAGGGAGGGAGACGCAAGAGGGAAGAGATATGGGAACATATGTATAACTGATTCACTTTGTTATAAAGCAGAAACTAATACACCATTGTAAAGTAATTATACTCCAGTAAAGATGTTAAAAAAATAGTAATTTTCTCAACAAACACCAGGGTCCTACTGTAGAGCACAGGGAACTATATTCAACATCCCGTGATAAAGCATCATGGGAAAGAATATGTGTGTGTGTAACTGAGTCACCTTGCTGTACAGCAGAGATTAAATACAACATTGTAAATCAACTATACTTCAATAAAATGTTTTTGAAAGGTAATTTTCTCATACATCTACTAATGAATACCACATAGCTACTGTGTTTATGTTTATTACCCTGCAAATTCCCACAGTTGAAATACGCAATTTTTCTATTTTTAACTATAATAAATATAGCCATTTGCATTTGCAAACTTTTCTTAAAGGTAATCAAAATATATTTGGGGTCATTATCTTACAGGACAGCAATTCCGTTCTGATTGACTTATTTCCTAAACAGTATTTCCTTCTGCTTCTTCACTCTTCCTTCCCCGGGCTGTGCACACCCACCGCACACACCCAGTTCATTTCTGTGTCCCCTGCACCTAGCACATTACCTCGTAGAGCACTGGCACTCAAGTGCCTGCTGAATGGGTCATCCTTTTATTTTTTTATAATCCAGAAACATCTTTCCGGATTTAGAGTTTAGGCAATCTTGGGCAAGTCAGTTAAACTTTCTGCACCCAGATGAATTGGCTGCTCAAAAGGAGAATCACTGCTTAGAAGCAGCTAACTCTATATTTGACAAACTGTATTAGACAAACTAACTTTTAAGTCCTTTCTGAGTAGTTATCAGTGGGAATCTTTTTCTCAGGAGGAATCCTTAGCAGCTAATAAAGAAATCTGTAGAAGGCATCACAAATATTTTGTCAATGTGGACATCACAGGCATTGTAACTACCAAAATTAAATATTAAACTTTCCCTAGGAAAAAAACCCCAGCCATTTAGAAGCACGGCTGTGAAAGGACAGTCAACTTCTCCAAGAACTACTTGGAGAGGACACATTTCCTGGAAAAAAAATTATCTTTTATATCTGATAATTTTCAGAGACGTTTTTAAATATTAAAAGTTATCAAACTTTATGTCAAATTCAATTTTAACTTAATATTTTATGCCAGGGAGAAGGTTCCTTTTTATAACTTCCTGGAAACATTTTTAAAAACTAATAAATATTAAGAGCACTTGTAATTACAGACCATTTTCTCTCTCCCACCTTCTCCCAGAGTGGCACACGCAACAGATAATTTTATGTTTCACAGCTTCTTCCATGAGAGTAGACAAGAAAGATGTTACTATCTCCACTTTATATACAGGAAAAGTGAAGTTTTGAGAGGTTTAAAAATTCTCTGCTCAAGATTCGACGACTCCAGACGTAGAAACTTCTGCTAACTCGCTCTACAGCTGCTTAATCTTCATCTACAGCAAGATGATATTGGACCAGAAGAGGTCACTTCTTGCTCTAAAATTCTAGATCGAAACATGTTCTTACCAACACTGTTGCCATGAGAGCTGAAATACACATACACTGAAGAGTAATAAATAACTGTCTTCTTTATTTTTTGCTAATCAAGCCAAGAAAAGCTTGTCACATACTCCACTGACAGATCTTTTCTACTATTCCCCAACATTCAAAAATTTGGCTGTCCTCTCATGATACATTCGTCACTTCTTAACAAATATTTGAGCTTCTAATTCTAACAAGGAAAGATACTCCCTTGAGTGAGATAACAGAACAGTAATTTGCTGTTTCACAGGATGCTGACCTGCAAAGTGCAGAGGTCAAAGTACCTGACCGTTAACAAAAAAAGGAAGGAAAGAAAAATCACTATGAAGAAACTTTCTGGGCATGACTGTAAAAGCATAATTTCCATAATCTTAAGAATGAATAATTCACTGCCTTTCTGAACTAAGATTCCTCATCTGGCGGACAGAACACAGATAATAATCTGACTATTCTCTCTGCTTCCTAAGCCTGGGGCACAGCTAGATCCATTCTAGAAGCAAAGAAGAGAAGTTAATTCATGACATTCAATGGATGCCTTAGGGCAGTGGGCCTAGCGCAGGTCTGAGGCTGCCAGGGATTCTGTGCACTGGGAAACAAAATGCAAACGTTCAGCACAATTAGTACTTGTATTGAATATTTTTAAAGAAAAAGAATTAATTCTGTTGGCCTAAAATTTTTCAACTCTCCCACAGTATAAACATCCACTACAGTTTCAACGTCACCATCTCATTCACAGTATTGTCTGTGAAATGCATCAAACACTAGTCCAACGCCGAAGTGAACAAAACGCTGCTCTCTTACTAAAATAATCGGTAGTCTGCTGTCGCTACTCACTGAGCACCTACACGCTCCACGAGCTGGGCTCACGGGCGGTAAACAAGCACAAGGCAAACTATTTACAGGGGAACAAAAGGCGCCGCTCCGTACCTGCTCGCCGCTCCCTCCCAGCATCCAGCCCTGCAAGGCCCCCCGACGGAGGCGCGCCAGGTGCATTCACTCCCACCGCGCGGGGCCCCGTCCTAGACCCCAGGGACAAGACAGGGGGCGAGGGGACAAGTCCTGCTCCCCAGGAGCTGACACCCACTAGGGTGGGACGGACCATAATTCAGCAAGTCATTTCTGGTCGTGCTGAGTGCTGTGCAAGGATTCAAACCAGGCGACAGGATGGAGTGACTCCAGGGAACGAATCAAGCTGAAGAAGCGGCAGAGCCCAGCTCAGGAAAGGGGTTCGCGGTCCAGTCCGGCCGCTCCCCTGAGACGCCCTTTCAAAAGCTGTTTTCCCCCCCGCGCGGAAGCGAGGGCAGAACAGTGCCCGCCTCTGGGCTGTCGGGGCGTCCGGGGGACTGGGGGACGGCGACCTACGCGGGGCGCTGCGGGCTGGGGGAGCCCTGCGCCCCCGCCCCGACCCCACCCGCTAGGCCGCCCCGACGGGCCGGCGCCCCCCGACCTGGCCTCCCCTTCCCGCCCGTCCCCGCGCCCCCGCCCCCAGCCCGGCCCGCGACCCCCTCCCGCCAGGCCCCGGCCAACGCCCGCGCCCCCAGTGCTCCCGGCCCGAACCGCTATCCGCCCGCCACTCACCGCCGTCAGGTCCGGCAGCCGGTCCCGCATCCCCGCGGGCCGGGCGCCGCGCGCCGCCGCTCAGGCCTGCCCGGCGCCGCCTCCGGCCGGCCGCGACCTCTCGGTGGCCCCGCCGCCGCCTCAGCCCGCCGGTCTCCGTCCCCTCCGCCGGCGCTGCCACGGCAACCGCGCCGGCGCGCTCTGCGTACGCCCGGCCCGCGCCGCGCCCAGGCCCACGCAGACGGCGGGAGCCTTCCTGCGGGAATGCCGCGGCCCGAGGGGCGGGGCCCGCCGGGGAGGGGAGGAGCCTTGGCGGGGTGGGCGGGGACTATCGGGGAGGGAAGGGGCCGGCCAGAGAGGGGAAAGAGGCGGGGCGTCTTAGGCCGGGACAGGGACAGGACCTGGTGGGGGAAAGGGCAGAACCTCACTGAAAGTGGAGGGGCGGGGCCTGTTGAGGAAAAGGCGGGGCTGGCCATGGAGGGGCGGGGCCCGGCCGAGCTGCGTTCTGGCGGCCTCTTAGCCTGGTCAATTAGATGCACCTTTTACCCTTCTTGATTGCTTTTGTGTTTTCGCATTCATTTTATTTATTTTAAAAATTCGTGGTAAATTTGGTGACAAATTTAGCAAGCCTATGGAGATGAGCTGGGTGCAGCTTTGCATATGCGTATTCTGAACATAGGCCTTCTCTTTAAGGCTTCATACCAGCCTTTTGTGTGAATAAAGGACAAGAGATAAAGTAAGGCCTATAATGCTTAACGAACATAACAAAGAATATAACTTAAAATGGCATGGGATGGTGATATGCAGGGACTCAGGCCTTGGGATGCAGTTCTAGTGGAGAAATAGGATACAGAAGCAGATAAATAAATAAGCAAAGAAAATAGGGGCATGCACTTGGAGGAGAGCTGAAAGAGGGCTGGCTACGTCAGAAAGGTGGGCACAAGAGGCGCCAGAGTTTAGGCCAACAAAGTTAGAGGGAACAGTCCCCAAGACCACTCTCACTTCTGACACCAACTACAAGTTCTGGGGGTTCCCCCAACCACACTCAAGTTCAATAATTCACTGGAGGGACTCAGAATTCACTAAAAACTGCAGTGCTGACAGGGTTTATCACAGGGGAAGGATACAGATTAACATCAGCGAAGGGCAGAGGTGCATGGGGGGAGACCGGCTGCACCAAATGGGAGGCTTCTGTTGTCTTCTCCTTGGGCAGTCAGGGCACATTACTTTCAAGCATTGATGTGTGTCAATATACACGAAGTCACCAACCAGGAAATCTCACCCAAGCCACCAAATTCTGAGTTTTTATTGGGGCTCCATTGCATAGGCATGACATGATTACCCTCCTGGTTGATCTAAGTCTCCAGGTTGACCTGTACCCATGTACCCCAAAAGTCCCATCCTAAATCACATGGGCGCTCTCTGGCTAGTCCAAAGGCCCCCAGGCAAACACATACTACTTCCAGGAGTGAGAGCAAAGGACAGATTGCTTTTTGGACAAGGTTAAATTCTTTACTACCTCCTTGAATAGGTGGCTTTTGTGCTATGATCTAAGGTAAAGAAAGCAGCCATAAGAAATATATTTGAGAAGAGTCTAGACAGAAAAAGCAGGGAATTTGGGGTTTGGTTCTGGGCATGATTGGGTTCTTGGATTAGAGTAGGGGAGCAGGGGAAGCAGAGACTAGACAGTTTAGAAACCAAAGATAGGGACTTAAACTTGGGTGGACCAGGGGCAAATTTGTCTCTTCTTCATTTATGACTTTGTTATGTTTTTCATAATTTAAATCAAAATCAATAATTTGATGGATATGGGTTGAACAAAAATCCTCCCTTTTGACGAAGCAATTAAAATGAGGTGTGAGCAGGGGGTGAGGCGGCAGCAATTGTACAGAGCTTTTCTGAGACTGGAGTTAATATAAAGGGGGTAAAACTGAGCGAGGGTAGAAAAACACCTGGTCCTGGACACAGCATTTGAGCTCCTGTGTCAAGCAGTACTTGAAACCCACATACCGCAGGACTTTCACGAGCCAATGAATTCCTTTTTCAGTTTTTTCACTTAGAATGAAGACATCCTAATACATTGCTGTGAGAATTTACAGACTAAGAGGTAAGCTACTTCTGAAATGTAAGGTCCCAGGGAATAGGGGCTTTGGTCTGTTTTGTTCACTATTGTGTCTCCGATTCCTACAAAATGTCAGGCACATTGTAGGCACTCAATACACAATTTGTAAAATAAAATAATAGATGTTCAAAAACTCTAATTCAAAAAGATACATGCACCCCAATGTTCATAGCAGTACTATTCACAATAGCCAAGACATGGAAGCAACCTAAATGTCCATCAACAGAGGAATGGATAAAGAAGATGTGGTACATATATACAGTGGAATACTACTCAGCCATTAAAAAAGAATGAAATAATGCCATTTGCAGCAACATGGTTGGACCTAGAGACTATCATACTAAGTAAAGCAAGTCAGAGAGAGAAAGACAAATACCATATGGTATCACTTATATGTGGAATTTGAAATATGATGCAAATGAACTTACCTATGAAACAGACACAGACTCACAAATATAGAGAAGAGACTTGTGCTTGCCAAGGGGGAGGGGTGTGGCAGAGGGATGGCTTGGGAGTTTGGGATTAGCAGATGCAAACTATTGTATATAGGATTGTATATACAATTGTATACTGTATATTGTAACAAGGACCTTCTGTATAGCACAGGGAACTATATTCAATATCCTGTGATAAAGGAAAAGAATATGAAAAAGAATATATATATATATGTAACTGAATCACCTTGCTGCACATCAGAAATTAACACATTGTAAATCAACTATACTTCAATAAAATTAAAAATAATAATAATAATAATAGATGTCCAGTCCTGGCTTTGAATCCCAGTTCTGCTATTTACTCTCTGTGCAACTTTGGACTGTGAAAATTAATAAAGGGAAACCTCACTAAAATGGAGTCAAGAGGCCAGAGGGGGTGCTCTCACTCAATGTCAATACAGATCCCAGCAGGAAGAGATGGTACCTCACATCCCCTGTGGGAAGTGACATTACTACCACCAGCGAGAGGAAGATTTTCTCTTGGCCTGGCAACAGCTCAGCCAGTGAGAGACCATCACACCTCAGCCAATGAAAGCCACTGTATTTCAAATTCCCAGTTTCTTCCAACGGACTTTTTGTTCATAACAGCCCCTCCCAAGTTCCCCTTCTCCTCTATAAGAGTTTCCTTTCTTTTGTTTTACCAGACTTGCTTGTAGGTTGCCATAGTTGCACATCCCAAATTGAAATTCTTTGCTGCTCAGGAATAAACCCATTTTGCTGGTAAAATAACTGACTTTTATAGTTTCAGGTTAACAGGACAAAAAGACTAATTTCTCTAAGCCTCAATTTTCCTGCCTGTGAAGAGGTGAAAAGGCAGCTTTCAAGCTGAAAGGCTGTGACTTTCCCATTTTGACCCCACTATGCCTCCAGCGACTGATTCACCCTACTCATTTGCCCTCTTAATTGCAAACAATAAGTATGAATGATGTCTGTTTAATCAATTTATGCTTATTACTCTTAGAAGCAATTAACAAGTAATAGAAATCTAAACTACACATGGTAAAATGTGTTACAAATTTTAAAAACCGATTGAAAAGTTATATCTGGTTAGCAACAGCAGAAAAAATTACTCAGGAAAATTAGCCTTCGTAGAAAGAATCATTAACATAGAATTAACTTCCTAAAAATGCACACTGCAAAATTTGCTCTTTAAAAATTGATGAAAGCATCAAATCTTAACAAACCTTAGGTGTGCAAAATGAAGCCCGGAGAAACTGCACTGAATAAAACTTATTTAACTACCTGCACACACACCAATACTTTCCAATGCCAGAAGCAGTAATAAATAAACGTTTTATACTGAAGAGCTGATTAATGAGTAAAATCTTGGCAGCGGAAAATACAGGGGTAGTGTACTGAGTAGTACACTACTCAGGTTTGAGTAGTGACTCAGGCAGGCGGGTCTGATCCAGGTGCTCAGACAGCCATCAGGGCTCAGCTTTCATCCCGCAGGTGACTCCTCTTTACTGGGCTCCGGCTCTGGCGGGAGCCAGATTCAGTCCCAGGGAAAAGAAAAGAGCACCTTCTCTGGGTTGCAGGCTCAGATTCCCGAACTTCTCTCTGATTGGATCAACTGGGGTCATTTGTGTACCCCCGAACCAATCACCAGTCAGGTGGCTCTGCGGCTGTGATAGGTCAAACCCGGTCATGTGACCTCCCTGGGACCGGAAATGCCTGACCCGAATTCGCTGGCAGGGGGAGGTCTAATGAACAGGGCCAAACCCTGCAGAAGGACAAGGCTTTCTGCGGAGCGGAATAACCACCCCATGCCACTCCATCCCAGGGAAGATAAACTCACTAGCAAGAAATGAAAAAGGAAGACATTGTGGTCTTTCCATTGTACTGTGTAGAGCCCTAATTAAGGCCTTGAATTATCCTAACGCGGTTCCCTCTGGAAAACACTTTCTTAATGAATCCTTACTGATGTCAGAACAATTTTGACTAAATGTGTTTATCCATAAATGTTCCCTGGATTCTGAATGTGGCATCTCACTTGAAAAAATGGAGTCCCACAGTCAAAGCAATTAAAAATGATTCCAATCTTTATTAAGTTATCCCTAAGAATATTAAAAGAGGTCTCATTTGTAACCCCCAAGATCACTCTCTAAATCCTTTCTACAGTCTTCTAGTGTTTCATGTCTTTTATACCCTACAGTTCCCAGAGTACTCTTTTTCTCACTCAGCACCCTCTAAACTTACCCACCAGGGCACTCGTACTGGGTCAGCACTTTCCGTCCATCCACCACCATCGTTAATTTCTCTCCAATAAGTATTGGCCCTACCTTTTCCTCCGCCTCCCCCCAACAGATTATTTGAAAGCATATAATAGGGGGAGCAGTTGGATAACGTTGAATTGTCAACCAGAACTTTCTTATCCTGCCAGGGGAAGAATGAGGGTGTGACTACTAATACATAATTTGTCAATTTTTCCTTATTACTTCCATACATAGGCAGTCAGACGTCTCTGGGGGTCAAAATATTAGTCAGATCATGGTAGTGCGTTCAAAACAGCTGCTTATCAAGATTGAAAGAGGCCTGTGTTCCTAAGAAAGAGAATCTGATTACCACCCCCATGATGGATGGGGGTGGTTCTCGAAGAAAGGGGGTCATTGTGAGTTGGACTTAGACAAGGCCTGAAAAGGTATCCTCTCCTACAGTAGGCCACCTTAGAAAGGAGAGAAGGCAGAGAGAACGGGGGCAACGAGAAAGGCCATTAGTCATTGGGATAATGGCATTGGCATCATAATGTCCCCCTATAGATGGCCACACCCTAATCCTTAGAACCTGTGACTGTGTTACCTTATATGGCAAAAGGGGTCTTGCAGGCACTGGGACTTGCCTGGATTAGTAGGGGTGGGCCCAGTCTAGTCACCTCAGCCCTCACAAGCAAAGAACTTTCTGCAGGTGAAAAAGATGTGGCAGAAGGGGCTGTCAGAGAAACCGCAAATGTGAGGTGTCAATGCCCCATCACTGACTCTGAAATGAAGGGTCATGTGCAAGGACCCAAGAGACTTCTAGGCACTAAGGGTGGACACCAGCTGACAACCAGCAAGGAAATGGGGCCTTCTGTCAAATATCTGCAAGGAACTGGGTTCTACCAACAACCTGCGTGGGCTTGGAAGCCGATTCTTCCTTATACCTTATACCTTCCTTATACCTTCCTTATTGGTATACCTTCCAACACCCTATAAGGGCCCGGGCATTGACACTTTGATTTCAGCCTTATGAAACCCAAGCAGAGAACACAGCTGGGCCACCCAGACTTCTGACCTACGGAACTGTGAGCTAATAGATATGTATTGTCTGAAGCTGCTGAGTTTTCGATAACTTGTTATGTCAATAACAGAAAACTAATATAGTCATTTACTAAAATTAGGAATTTAGCTCCTGGAAGATAGGGCATATTTCTTAATATTATGTGTCCCTTTTCAAGGAGTGTTACAAATAAATGAATGAAAGAATGAATAGGGCAAGGATGGTGACACACTGATCCTTCTATCTGTCCTCCCCACATAGCTGTGTTTTGGGTTGACATGAACTGAATAAATAAATCATACATTTAGGTGCCACAGCGTGAGAAGGGCCTACACAGAGCTAGAAGAGAACTGAATGCCTCCTGAGATCACGGTGGGAATCATGGACAATTCACAGGGCAGAGACTCACAGTTAAGGGTGATGTACGCCCCAACACATTGGCTCCAGCCTTCTCTTACACAGCCTAGAATTTTCATCTAGATCATCGTTTTTATTTTTCCCACCTGATTCATCCATCAGAAATGGTTGATTCTTCAGTACACTGAAGTTGAAGCCAACACTCTGGAGGTTACAGCACACTGATAACATGATGTGCAGATTGATGGGACCATTTATAAACCATATATATAGAAAGTATTGCTCACTCAGAGTAAACACTAAAGTCCTTACAGTGGCCTGCAAGGTCCTGCCCAATCTGAACATCCTCCAAGACCTCCAGAGCCTTGTTTCCCTCTGCACTTCGCTCCACTGACTCCCAGCCAGCCATGTGCCACCTCAGGGCCTTTGCACTGGCTGTGCTTGTCTGAATGCTCTTCCCCCAGATACCTGTGTAGCTTGGTCCCTTACTTCCTTTAAGACTTTGGTCCAGTGACACCTTTTCTGCAAGGCCAGTCCTGCCGCACCCTGTTAAGAATTGCCATTTCTTCTTCACACCCTGAACCCTCTTACCTTGTTCTTTTTTCTCCTTAACACCTACACCCTCCGACCAACTATGTCCTATGTCCTCTGACCACTTATTTTGTACGCTGCTTATTATTTGTCTTTCTCCTCTGAAATGTCAACTCCATCTAGGGCAGGGATTTTCGTCCACTTTGCTCAGCAATTCTCGCCAACACCTGGAATGGGACCCAGCACACAGGAGGTGTGTAATAAATATTTGTTGAGCAACTTATGCTGCAAAATTTGCTTAATACATGTATTCATTCAAAAGTAAACTTTATTACCATGGTGGGAAACTTAACGGCAAATTACAGGTTTGTGAATTTCTGGCCAGCTGCAGAGTTTGAATTTGAACTTAGCAAAAAGTTCCTGCCTATTTTAAAATTTGTGACTCTAATATATTTATTTATTTTTAAAAACATCTTTATTGGAGTATAATTGCTTTACAATGTTGTGTTAGTTTCTGCTGTATAACAAAGTGAATCAGCTATATGTATACATATATCCCCATATCCCCTCCCTCTTGCGTCTCCCTCCCACCCTCCCCATCCCACCCCTCTAGGTGGTCACAAAGCACCTAGCTGGTCTCCCTGTGCTATGCGGCTGCTTCCCACTAGCTATCAATTTTACATTTGGTAGTGTATATATGTCCATGCCACTCTCTCACTTCGTCCCAGCTTACCCTTCCCCCTCCCCGTGTCCTCAAGTCCATTCTCTACATCTGCATCTTTAGTCCGGTCTTGCCCGTAGGTTATCAGAACATTTTTTTTTTTTTAGATTCCATATATATGTGTTAGTATACGGTATTTGTTTTTCTCTTTCTGACTTACTTCACTCTGTATGACAGACTCTAGGTCCATCCACCTCACTACAAATAACTCAATTTCCTTTCTTTTCATGGCTGAGTAATATTTCATTGTATATATGTGCCACATCTTCTTTATCCATCTGTCGACGGACACTTAGGTTGCTTCCATGTCCTGAACACTTAGGTTGCTTCCATGTCCTGAACACTTAGGTTGCTCCCATGTCCTGGCTATTGTAAAGGGTGCTGCAATAAACATTGTGGTACATGACTTTCTTTGAATGATGCTTTTCTCAGGATATATGACCAGTAGTGGGATTGCTGGGTCGTATGGTAGTTCTATTTTTAGTTTTTTAAGGAACCTCCATACTGTTCTCCATAGTGGCTCTATCAATTTACATTCCCACCAACAGTGCAAGAGGGTTCCCTTTTCTCCACACCCTCTCTAGCATTTATTGTTTCTAGATTTTTTGATGATGGCCATTCTGACTGGTGTGAGGTGATACCTCATTGTAGTTTTGATTTGCATTTCTCTAATGATTAGTGATGTTGAGCATCCTTTCATGTGTTTGTTGGCAATCTGTATATCTTCTTTGGAGAAATGTCTGTTTAGGTCTTCTGCCCATTTCTGGATTGGGTTGTTTGTTTTTTTGGTATTGAGCTGCATGTACTACTTGTATATTTTGGAGATTAATCCTTTGTCAGTTGCTTCATTTGCAAATATTTTCTCCCATTCTGAGGGTTGTCTTTTTGTCTTGTTTATGGTTTCCTTTGCTGTGCAAAAGCTTTTAAGTTTCATTAGGTCCCATTTATTTATTTTTGTTTTTATTTCCATTTCTCTAGGAGGTGGGTCTAAAAGGATCTTGCTGTGATTTATGTCATGGAGTGTTCTGCCTATGTTTTCCTCTAAGAATTTTATAGTGTCTGGCCTTACATTTAGGTCTTTAAAACATTTTGAGTTTATTTTTGTGTGTGATGTTAGGGAGTGTTCTAATTTCATTCTTTACATGTAGCTGTCCAGCTTTCCCAGCACCACTTATTGAAGAGGCTGTCTTTTCTCCATTGTATATTCTTGCCTCCTTTATCAAAGATAAGGTGACCGTATGTGCGTGGGTTTATCTCTGGGCTTTCTATCCTGTTCCATTGATCTATATTTCTCTTTTTGCACCAGTATCATATTGTCTTGATTACTGTAGCTTTGTAGTATAGTCTGAAGTCAGGAAGCCTGATTCCTCCAGCTCCATTTTTCTTTCTCAGGATTGCTTTGGCTATTCAGGGTCTTTTGTGTTTCCACATAAACTGTGAAATTTTTTGTTCTAGTTCTGTACAAAATGCCATTGGTAGTTTGATAGGGATTACATCGAATCTGTAGATTGCGTTGGGTAGTAGAGTCATTTTCACAATGTTGATTCTTCCAATTCAAGAACATGGTATATCTCTCCATCTGTTTGTATCATCTTTAATTTCTTTCATCAGTGTTTTATAGTTTTCTCCATACAGGTCTTTTGTCTTCTTAGGTAGGTTCATTCCTAGGTATTTTATTCTTTTTGTTGCAGTGGTAAATGGGAGTGTTTCCTTAATTTCTCTTTCAGACTTTTCATTAGTGTAAAAGAATGCAAGAGATTTCTGTGCATTAATTTTGTATCCTGCTACTTTACCAAATTCATTGATTAGCTCTAGTAGTTTTCAGGTAGCATCTTTAGGATTCTCTATGTATAGTATCATGTCATCTGCAAACAGTGACAGCTTTACTTCTTCTTTTCCAATTTGGATTCCTTTTATTTATTTATTTTTTTCTTCTCTGATTGCTGTGGCTAAAACTTGCAAAACTTTGTTGAATAAAAGTGGTGAGAGTGGGCAACCTTGTCTTGTTCCTGATCTTAGGGGAAATGGTTTCAGTTTTTCACCATTGAGAATGATGTTGGCTGTGGGTTTGTCATACATGGCCTTTATTATGTTAAGGTAAGTTCCCTCTATGCCTACTTTCTGGAAGGTTTTTATCATAAATGGGTGTTGAATTTTGTCAAAAGCTTTTTCTGCATCTATTGAGATGATCTCCTTCAATTTGTTAATATGGTTTATCACATCAATTGATTTGCATATATTGAAGAATCCTTGCATTCCTGGAATAAACCCCACTTTATCATGGTGTATGATCTTTTAATATGCTGTTGGATTCTGTTTGCTAGTATTTTGTTGAGGATTTTTGCCTCTATGTTCATCAGTGATATTGGCCTCTGGTTTTCTTTTCTTGCGACATCTTTGTCTGGTTTTGGTATCTGGGTGATGGTGGCCTCATAAAATGAGTTTGAGAGTGTTCCTTTCTCTGCAATTTTGTGGAAGAGTTTGAGAAGGATGGGTGTTATCTCTTCTCTAAATGTTTGATAGAATTCACCTGTGGAGCCATCTGGTCCTGGGCTTTTGTTGTTGGAAGATTTTTAACCACAGTTTCAATTTCAGTGCTTGTAATTGGTTTGTTTATATTTTCTATTTCTTCCTGGTTCAGTCTTGGAAGGTTGTGCTTTTCTAAGAATTTGTCCATTTCTTCCAGGTTGTCCATTTTATTGGCATATAGTTGGTTGTAGTAATCTCTCATGACCCTGTGTATTTCTGCAGTGTCTGTTGTTACTTCTCCTTTTTCACTTCTAATTCTATTGATTTGAGTCTTTTTCCTTTTTTTCTTGATGAATGTGGCTAATGGTTTATCAATTTTGTTTATCTTCTCAAAGAACCAGCTTTTAGTTTTATTGATCTTTGCTATCATTTCCTTCACTTCTTTTTCATTTATTTCTGATCTGATCTTTATGATTTCTTTCCTTCTGCTAACTTTGGGGTTTCTTTGTTTTTTTTTTAACATCTTTATTGGATACTTGGGGTTTTTTTGTTCTTCTTTCTCTAATTGCTTTAGGTGTAAGGTTAGGTTGTTTACTTGAGATGTTTCTTGTTTCATAAGGTAGGATTGTATTGCTATAAACTTCCCTCTTAGAACTGCTTTTGCTGCATCCCATAGGTTTTGGGTTGTCGTGTTTTCATTGTCATTTGTTTCCAGGTATTTTTTTATTTCCTCTTTTATTTCTTCAGTGATCTCTTGGTTATTTAGTAGTGTATTGTTTAGCCTCCATGTGTTTGTATTTTTTACAGTTTTTTCTCCCTGTAATTGATATCTACTCTTATAGCGTTGTGGCCGGAAAAGATACCTGATACGATTTCAATTTTCTTAAATTTACCAAGGCTTGATTTGTGACCCAAGATATGATCTATCCTGGGGAATGTTCCACGAGCACTTGAGAAGAAAGTGTATTCTGATGTTTTTGGATGGAATGTCCTATAAATATCAATTAAGTCCATCTTGTCTAATGTGTTATTTGAAGATTGTGTTTCCTTATTTATTTTCATTTTGGATGACCTGTCCATTGGTGAAAGTGGGGTGTTAAAGTCCCCTATTATTATTGTGTTACTGTCGATTTCCCCTTTTATGGCTGTTAGCGTTTGCCTTATGTACTGAGATGCTCCTATGTTGGGTGCATAAATATCTCTAATTGTTATATCTTCTTCTTGGATTGATCCCTTGGTCATTATGTAGTGTCCTTCTTTGTCTCTTGTAATAGTCTTTATTTTAAAGTCTATTTCATCTGATATGAGAATTGCTACTCCAGCTTTCTTTTGATTTCCATTTGCATGGAATATCTTTTTCCATTCCTTCACTTTCTGTCTGTATGTGTCCCTAGGTCTGAAGTGGGTCTCTTGTAGACAGCATATATATGGGTCTTGTTTTCATATCCTTTCAGCCAGTCTATGTCTTTTGGTTGGAGCATTTAATCCATTTACATTTAAGGTAATTATCAACATGTATGTTTCGATTACCATTTTCTTAATTGTTTAGGGTTTGTTTTTGTAGGTCTTTTCCTTCTCTCATGTTTCCCGCCTAGCGAAGTTCCTTTAGCATTTGTTGTAAAGCTGTTTTGGTGGTGCTGAATTCTCTTAGCTTTTGCTTGTCTGTAAAGGTTTTAATTTCTCCATCAAATCTGAATGAGATCCTTGCTGGGTAGAGTAATCTTGGTTATGGTCTTTTCCCTATCATCACTTTAAATATGTCCTGCCACTCCCTTCTGGCTTGCAGAGCTCCTGCTGAAAGATCAGCTGTTAACCTTATGGGGATTCCCTTGTATGTTAATTGTTGGTTTTCCCTTGCTGCTTTTAATATTTTTTCTTTGTATTTAATTTTTGATAGGTTGATTAATATGTGTCTTGGCATGTTTCTCCTTGGATTTATCCTGTATGGGACTCTCTGTGCTTCCTGGACTTGATTGAGTATTTCCTTTCTCATATTAGGCAAGTTTTCAACTATAATCACTTCAAATATTTTCTCAGTCCCTTTCTTTTTCTCTTCTTCTTCTGGGGCCCCTATAATTTAAATGTTGTTGTGTTTAATATTGTCCCAGAGGTCTCTGAGACTGTCCTCAATTCTTTTTATTCTTTTTTTCTTTATTCTGCTCTGCGGTAGTTATTTCCACTATTTTATCTTCCAGGTCACTTATCCATTCTTATGCCTCAGTTATTCTGCTATTGATTCCTTCTAGAGAATTTTTAATTTCATTTATTGTGTAATTCATCATTGTTTGTTTGCTCTTTAGTTCTTCTAGGTCCTCGTTAAACGTTTCTTGTATTTTCTCCATTCTAATTCCAAGATTTTGTATCATCTTTACTATCATTACTCTGAATTCGTTTTCAGGTAGACTGCCTATTTCCTCTTCATTTGTTAGGTCTGGTGGGTTTTTACTTTGCTCCTTCATCTGCCACGTGTTTCTCTAGCTTCCCATTTTGCTTAACTTACTGTGTTTGGGGTCTCTTTTACACAGGCTGCAGGTTCGTAGTTCCCGTTGTTTTTGGTGTCTGCCCCCAGTGGGTAAGGTTGGTTCAGTGGGCCGTGTAGGCTTCCTGGTGGAGGGGACTGGTGCCTGTGTTCTGGTGGATGAGGCTGGATCTTGTCTTTCTGGTGGGCAGGTCCACGTCTGGTGGTGTGTTTTGGGGTGTCTGTGGACTTGTTATGATTTTAGGCAGCCTCTCTGCTAATGGGTGGGGTTGTGTTCCTGTCTTGCTAGTTGTTTGCCATAGGGCGTCCAGCACCGTAGTTGCTGGTCGTTGAGTGGAGCTGGGTGTTGGTGTTGAGATGGAGCTCTGGGAGGTTTTCGCCGTTTGATGTTTCGTGGGGCCGGGAGGGCTCTGGTGGTCCAGTGTCGTGAACTGGGTTCTACCACCTCCGAGGCTCAGGCCTGATGCTCGGCCGGAGCACCAAGACCCTGTGGGCCACATGGCTTTGTGCCTCTTCACCTCTTCTCCCACCTTTTGGGGTCCAGTCTTGCTCAGCTGTTCATGGCCCAGGCGGCGGGGATCGGGGGTGCTGGCCGAACCATCTCTGTCAGCCTGAGTCTCTTTTAAAAGGGAAAGATAGCAGCTGGAGTGTGGCAGACAGTCCTCCACGGCTTCCCGCACCCCAGGCTTGGGCAGTATCCGTAGCAGCAGCCGCTGCCACCACCACCTCCTAGGCCGAGAAACAATCAGTTAACTTATTTTTATTTGACTTAAGGAAATACTAGGGGACATTTAAAAAATCCATTCAAATTCAGGCCTCTAAAAAATGATTGTCGGCCTTCCCTGGTGGCGCCGTGGTTAAGAATCCGCCTGCCAGTGCAGGGGACACGGGTTCGAGCCCTGGTATGGGAAGATCCCACATGCCGCGGAACAACTAAGCCCGTGTGCCACAACTACTAGAGCCTGCAAGACACAACTACTGGGCCCGCGAGCTACAGCTACTGAGCCCGCGCACCTAGAGCCTGTGCTCCACACAAGAGAAGCCCCCGCAATGAGAAGCCCGCACACCACAACAAAGAGTAGCCTCCACTCGCCACAACTAGAGAAAGCCCGCACGCAGCAACAAAGACCCAACGCAGCCAAAAATAAATAAATAAACTTATATTAAAAAAAAAAAAAAAGACTGTCAATTGACCACAGGATTGTTTGCTCTGTCAGTTGAAGACCGTGTTAGAATTCACTTTGTCTTCTCCTGACCCAGATACAGAATGTACATTTAAATGAAGATGAATCTTTTAAGGTATTTGGAAATGCAATAGCCTTGTTTAATTTATCATTATGCAAAGTTTAGAAACAGGCTACCCTTTTTTTTTTTTTGCGGTACGCGGGCCTCTCACTGCTGTGGTCTCTCCCGTTGCGGAGCACAGGCTCCGGACGCGCAGGCTCAGCGGCCGTGGCTCACGGGCCCAGCCGCTCCGTAGCACGTGGGATCTTCCCGGACCGGGGCACGAACCCGTGTCCCCTGCATCGGCAGGCGGACTCTCAACCACTGCGCCACCAGGGAAGCCCCCTAGGCTACCCTTTTAAAGATGGGACTGAATACATTATCTGGAAACAGCCTTATGATGTCACATATTGTCTTAATCTCCTACTGCTGCTCTAACAAATTACCACTATATTAGTGGCATAAAACAACACAAATTTATTATCTTACAGTCATAGGGGCCAGATGTCTCACTGAGCTAAAATCAGCCTTTTCTGGAGGCTCTTCCCTTTTCCAGCTCCTAGAGGTACCCATGCTCCTTGACTCACGGCCCCTTGCTTCATCTTCAAAGCCAGCAGTGTAGCATCGTTCTGACCTTTCTTCCATTATCACATGTTTTACTCTGAACACAGCCTGTGCTCCACTTTGTAGGACTCCTGTGATCAGACGAGGCCCATCTAGATGGCCTCTGCACTCAAGGTCCATTCCATTAATCATACCTACCAAGTCCCATCTGCCATGGAAGATAACATAGTCACAACAGGCTCCTGGAACTAGAGCACGGACATCTCTGGGGGCCATTTTTCTGCCTACGACACATACTCTTGGCTTATTTTTCAGAGAATTATTTAATGTATTCGCTTATGTGACTGGAAAGGAAACAGGATGACATACTCCACAGATCATGACTCATGACTTCTGTTTTAGCATTGATATTATCCAAGAGAAAAAAAAAACACTTGAAATGCTATCATCAGATCACTCCTGAGGAGACACTCTTTGAGCTACGAAGCTGAAATGGCACATGGGGATCAAAGAGATACACATATCCCTGATAATCAGGAAAAGCAAACCAAAACTACAATTCAACACTATTTTCCCAACTTCTAGGGAAAATAGAAAATTTTGACCTAGCAATTTGACCTAGCAATTTGACCTAGCAATTTGACCTAGCAAAATCCCTTTGACCTAGCAATTCCTCTTGAGGAATCTAAATTTCCATGACTGGAATCCCCTGGCGGTCCAGCAGTTAGGACTCTGTGCTTTCACTGCTGGGGGCCCGGGTTCGATCCTTGGTCAGGGAACTATGATCCTGCAAGCCACGAGCGTGGCCTTAATTAACTAATCAATTAAAATTCCATAACAACATTAGCCCCACGATGTAAATAGATATGTTTAAGGATATTAACTGCTGCATTGTTTTAGTGGGAAAAAAGCTTCAAAACAAATGACTATTGGTAGCGGAAGATCTGAACAACTTGGGATTCACCAGTGTAGTGACTATTATGTAAGAAGACAGAGTCCTGCTGCTTCACCGGCCTCCAAGTGAGGTGTATACATTCGGGCAGTCCCGACACGTGCTGTCAGCACTGGCAGAAGAAAGCAGTCACCACACTGCCTTAAGCTTGAACCCCAGGTCTGATCCGTTCTACCAAAGCATACTGTGAATTCATGTATTTCATAAACCCTGTGCTATGGGTTGAATTGTGTCTGCCCCAGAAAGATACACCTAACCCCTGTACCTGTGAATATGACCTTATTTGAAAATTGGGTTTTTGCAGATGTGATCAAGTTAAGAGGAGGCCGAGGACGGGTCCTCATCTTACAAGAAGAGGAGATTAGGACACAGACACACACGGAGGCAGGGACACAGGAAGAATGCTATGTGATGTCAGAGGAAGCATTGCAGTTTTATCTGCAAACGGAGGGGCCCCAAAGATGCCAGCAGACCTGCAGCTAAGAGAAGGGCCTGGAAAAGATTCTCCCCGAGAGGCTCCAGAGATCATGGCCCTGCCGTGAAGACCTTAATTTCAGACTTCCAGAACAGTGAGAGACTAAATTTATGTTATTTTAAGGCACCCAGTTGGTGGTAGTTTGTTATAGCAGCCCTAGGAAACCAGTACACCCTGGAATTATCTTATAAATAGCACAGGGATGCTATATTAGTGATTACTCTGTCTTATAAGAGTTAGTTTGTGCAAAGGAAGTATTCAAAATGTACCACAATTTTTTGAGTTATTTGTAGTGAGGTGGACGGACCTAGAGTCTGTCACAGAGAGTGAAGTAAGTCAGAAAGAGAAAAACAAACACTGTATGCTAACACATATATATGGAATCTAAAAAAACAGTACAGATGAACCTAGTGGCAGGGCAGAAATAAAGACGCAGACGTAGAGAACGGACTTGAGGACACAGAGGGGAAAGGGGAAGCTGGGATGAAGTGAGAGAGTGGCATGGACATATACACACTACCAAATGCAAAATAGGTAGCTAGTGGGAAGCAGCCGCATAGCACAGGGAGATCAGCTCAGTGCTTTGTGACCACCTAGAGGAGTGGGATAGGGAGGGTGGGAGGGAGACGCAAGAGGGAGGGGATATGGGGATATATGTATACATATAGCTGATTCACTTTGTTATACAGCAGAAACTAACACACCATTGTAAAGCAATTATACTCCAATAAAGATATTTTTTAAAAGTACCACAATTTTTGAAATCCTGAAAAAATATACATATTGAAATTTGAGATATATATACTATTAAATCTATACTCGAAAACAAATATAGTGGAATTTTTCATCCACACTTAAAATTATACACCTATATATCCACATGTATAAATATCCATCTATAGATACAGATACTGTACAGATACTATACTATGTATATATATATTACAGTTGACCCTTGAACAATGCAGAGGTTAGGAGTGCCCACCCTCCACGAAGGCAAAAATCCACGTATAACTTACATAATCCTCTGTGTCCGTGGTTCCTCCTAACCTGTGGATTGAACCAACTACGGATCAGGTAGTACTGCATTTTTCTTTTATTAATTTATCTATCTTTGGCTGCGTTGGGTCTTCGTTGCTGCGCGCGGGCTTTCTCTAGTTGCAGCGAGCGGGGCTACTCTTCATTGCGCTGCCAGGGCTTCTCACTGCGGTGGCTTCTCTTGTTGCGGAGCACGGGCTCTAGGCACATGGGCTTCAGTAGTTGTGGCTCGTGGGCTCAGTAGTTGTGGGCTCTAGAGTGCAGGCTCAGTAGTTGTGGTTCACTGGCTTAGATGCTCCACGGCGTGTGGGATCTTCCCAGACCAGGGCTCGAACCCTTGTCCCCTGCATTGGCAGGTGGATTCTTGATTTGCAATGTTGTGTTATGTCTACTGTACAGCAAAGTGATTCAGTTATACATGTACTGAATACTGAATACTTTTTCATATCCTTTTCCAATCTGGCTTATCACAGGATATTGACTATAGTTCCATGTGTTATACAGTAGGACCTTGTGGTTTATCTATCTTATGTATAATAGTTTGCATCTGCTAACCCCAGACTCCTAATCCACCCCTCCCCCTCCCACTCCCCCTTGGCAACCACAAGTGTGTTCTCTAGGTCTGTGAGTCTGTTTCTGTTTGGTAGATATGTTCACGTGCGTCGTACTTCAGATTCCACGTATAAGTGATATCATATGGTTGCAATTTTTACTGTTGAAAAAATTTGTGTATGAGTGGACCCACGCAGCTCAAACCCCTGTTGTCCAAGGGTCAACTGTATATAGCTACCTAGGTATCTCTCTACCTATATCTGGAAGTAAATATAAATACCTAGAGATCTAGATAGATACACAGACAGATGGACAGATAGATAGATGGGTAGATAGGCCTAAAACGTCCAGGCCTGTCTCAACCTCTGAGAAGCCCTGTTATACCCTACTATATAATTCTGTTTTCTTATGGCATTTCCTAGCCTCTTTCCTCAGACTACGCCCTCCTAAAGTGACCTGGGACACAGGATAAAAGCCTCTTTCACAGAGAGGGCTCTGGCCTACTGTGGACTGCCAACAGGCAGCTTCTAAAGTTCTTCTTGCTAAAAAGAAACAACCGTTGTTCCTGACACAAGAGGCCCCTTGCACTCCTGCGGAGACCCTGAGTTTACACAGAAATACAGCCAAGTGTGAGCCCCTCCTGTGCTCTCTGAGCTGGTGCCCTCCAGCTGCACGTCTCCTGGCAGCCTCGGCCTCAGGGCCTCTGCCCTGCCCTCCCCACCACCCCCCCAGCCCCGAATTCTCTTCCCTCCAACACCTGTGTGGCTCCTTCCCTCACCTGCAGGTCTCTGCTCAAATGTCACCACCTTAGGGGAGGGCTGTTGGTCACCCTGCCTCACTGTCGCCCCCTGCCTCTGGCATCTGTATCTTCTTTACTTGCTGTGTTTCTCCCCTGAGCAATGATCACTGTGTCACTCATCTCACCTACATGGCCAGTCCATGTCTTGTTCTTCCTTCAAGGACGAAAGATCCGTGAGCCCAGGACCCTGTGGGTCTGCTTTGTTCGCTGCCCCCGTCCTCAGGGAGTGCCTGGTCCCTCGAGGTGCTCTGTAAACATCAACTGAATGAATTAATGAATCTGTATTTTTTTGTCACTGTGTCTCAGACTCACTCAACGAGAGGTTGTGAATTCAGACATCTCAGGGTTCAGGCAGGTCAGTGAGTAGAGCAGGCTGGGTGTCAGATGACAAGTGACCAATAGCAAATGACACCAGGTCTCAAGTCGGAGACATGATGGGGAATGTTGGGGTCCGAGGCAAATGGCAGTGTCTGCCCCAGCCGTGCGGGGCAGTGGTATTTACCTCCAGACAGCGTGGCGATGCAAGAAATCAGGTCCAGTGCTTTCCAGTCTAGATGTTCAACAGAAACCAGGTATCTGGATTTTTACAGGAAATATCCTCACTTTTTGTGTTAGTTATCTAACACTGCAGAGCAAATTACCCTAGAAGTTAATAGCTTGAAGCAACAATGCACGGTATTATCTCACACAGTTTCCAGGAATTCAGGAGTGGTTTAACTGCGGGGTTCTGACTCAGGGCTCAAGAAATTGCAGGTAAGACATCGGCCTGAGTGGGGCTGGCAGATCCACTTCCCTGATACTCCCTCACAGGCCAGCAAGCTCCTACTGGCTCTTTGCAGGGGCCCTCAGCTCCTTGTTCCATGAATCTGTCCATAGGGCTGTGCCTGTCCTCACCGTATGGGGACCGGCTTCCAGAATGAGTGACCTCAGAGAGCAAGGTGGAAGCCGCAGAGCCTCAATGACTTGATTCAGAAGTCACACTGTCCATTGTGACACCCTCCATTGGTTAGAAGTGAGTCACTACACGCAGCCCATGCTCCAGGAGAGGAGAATTAAGCTCAAGTTTTTGAGGGGAGACATATCAAAGAATTGTGGACTCGTTTTAAAATCATCACTTTTTTTTTTTGGCCGCGATGCGCGGCTTGTGGGATCTCAGTGCCCCTACCAGCAATTGAACCCGGGCCATGGCAGTGAAAGCCCGGAATCCTAAGCTCTAGGCCACCAGGGAACTCCCCGAACCATCACATTTAAAAACGCCGGCAAGTAGTTCAGATATAAAGCGCGCTGCTCTTCCCCAACCAGTGTAGGGCACACGACAGCTCTGAAGGCTGGATGCGTTCAGGGGCCGTCAAAGCATACCGTCTGCACCATTCTGTGGGATCAAAGGGCCATATGGCAATAATATATGCAATCCTCACCCTTTTGATTTTAAGGAAGACAATTTCTGTGCTAACGCTAAGAAGTAGCACGTGATCTGTGCATCTCACCCTGAAGGGTGAGAAGGAGCTAATCACGCAAAGATGTGGAGGAAGAGCATTTTAGGCAGAAGGACCAGTAACTGCAAAGGCCCTGGGGCAGGAATGAACTTGGCCGAGGAAAGATTCAGAAAGGTTTGTGTGGTTACAGCAGAGTTACACGGAGAGAGACCTGAGATGGGGCAGAGAGATAGGTACAACATAGGTCATGTAGGACCTGGCTGGCCTTGGGTTTCAGTTATCTGAGTGTGATAAATAGGAAAGCATTGCAGGGGTTAAGAGGGGAGAAGGATGGTCTGATATGTTTTCAGAAGATCACTCTGTGCCTCCCGATAAGATGCACTGAGAAGGACACAGCATCACTTCTGGGGTGTCCCGACCCAAACTGCATACGCTGAATCTAGTCCTGAGGAAATATGAGACACGTCCAAATGGAGGGACTTTCTACAAAGCAATGGGCCTATGAAATACTCAGCAAAAGGGTCCAGGCTATGAAAGACAAAGAGGAAGGTACTGTCCTGGATTCAAAGAGACTAGACAGAAAGAGAAAGACAAATACCATAGGATATCACTTATATACGGAATCTAAAATATGACACAAATGAACATATCTACGAAACAGAAACAGACTCACGGACATAGAGAACAGACTGGTGGTTGCCAAGCGGGAGGAGGTTGGGGGAGGGATGGAGTGGGAGGTTGGGGTCAGTAGATGTAAGCTTTTATATACAGAATGGATAAACAACAAGGTCCAACTGGGGCATTCCCTGGCAGTCCAGTGGTTAGAACTCCACACTTTCACTGCCAAGGGCCCAGGTTTGATCCCTGGTTGGGGAACTATAATTCCACAAGCCATGTGGTGCGGCCCAAAACAAATAAAAGGTCCAACTGTATAGCACAGAGAGGTCCAGTGGTTGAGGCTCTGCACTTCCACGGCAGGGAGCGCAGGTTCGACCCCTGGTTGGGGGTACTAAGATCCTGCATGCCTCGAGGCGCGGCCAGAAAAGAAAAAAAAAAAGAAGAATGTATATGTGGGGCTTCCCTGGGGGCGCAGTGGTTAAGAATTCACCTGCCAATGCAGAGGACATGGGTTCGAGCCCTGGCCCGGGAAGATCCCACATGCTGCGGAGCAACTAAGCCCGTGAACCACAACTACTGAGCCTGCGCTCTAGAGCCCATGTGCTACAACTACTGAGCCCAGGTGCCACAACTACTGAAGCCTGTGTGCCTAGAGCCCGTGCTCCGCAACAAGAAAAGCCATCACAATGAGAAGCCCACACACAGCAATGAAGAGTAGCCCCTGCTCGCTGCAACTAGAGAAAAGCCCTCGCGCAGCAATGAAGACCCAACGCAGCCAAAAATAAATAAATATTTAAAAAGAAAAAGAATGTATATGTGTATAACTGAATCACTTTGCTGTACAGCAGAAACTAACACAACATTGTAAATAAACTATACTTCAATTAAAAAAAAAGAGTTAGGGACTAGCAGGACAGGTCAACGTAACGTGTAATCCTGGAGGATCCTGCACCAGATAAGGGCAGGAGGGAGAAAACTGCCAATTAAGTCCTGTACATTTGATAATTCGATATTCGATAACATTCGATATTCGATAACAATATGAATTTCCCAATTTTGGTAAGTGTGCCGCGATTATGTAACAGAATGTCCTGAGGTTTTAAGCAGTACACACAGAGGGGTGTCCTGTTTGCTATTTAGTCTCAAACATTGCAGTGGGAAAAAAATCATATCTATATATATGATCTACAGAAAAATGTATGTACGATATATATACTGTGACACAGCAGGCTAGGACGGTAAAGACAAATGATCAAGTAAATAATGTTAACGTTTGGGGAAATCAAAGGTAATGGATGCTGAAATTCCTTGTACGATTTTTGCAACATTTTTTTAAACTACAGGTTAAGCATCGGCTTGCAATCCACACTGGATGCCAGAGACAAGTAAGTACCTCTGTAAACTGCAAACGAACCAATCACCCAGGAGCTCTGTCTAGAACAGCTAGTACTCTTGGTTTGGTATATATCCCCTTAGCATTTTTGCCGGAAGAAAAATGCTATAAAATGCTATAGCATTTTATAGCTATAAAATGCTATAAAAATGCTATAAACGTGTTCTCACCACCCAGAATTATATAATGGTTAATAGGCTGTCATATTTGCTTCAAATCACCTTTTAGAAAAAGAGAAGCAGACATCGCAGATAAAGTTACAATCTTCGTTGACCTCTCATCGTTCCATCAGAATCCTTTTCACCATTTCTTGAAGCGACAGCCATCAGAACTCAGTCTATATACTTGCACTCAATTTTTAAAAACCTACATTCAAGGACTAATATGGTTTCTGTGTATTTGTAAAAAACATAAGCAGTGTTATACTATATGTATAACCTCTATAAAGTTATGTATAGACTGTATAAAGCTATTATCACATCTTCCTTGATCTTGCTTCTTTTTTCTCAACGTGAGCCTTTTGAGATCTACCCAACCCTGCTGATTAGATGAGCTTCATTCTTTTTAAATGCTGTACAGTAAGTCCATAGTCTAGATAATAGATTTTACTTATAAATTTCCCTGATGGACATTTATGTAAGTTTAATCTTTTGCTATTATAAATAATGTTGCAGTGATCATTGTGATATTTGTCTTCTTGGGCATATGTGTGAATTGAACTCCAGGGCATCTCCCTAGAAATGGAACTATAAAGGTCATAAGTCATGGACACTTATGTGTTTTATGTTTCTACCTTCCCAAGTGGCCAAACCAGTTTACACTCCCACCAGCGGCATCGAGGTTGGCTTGGTGTTTGCCTGAGGGTCCTTAGGGACCCTCGGACCTGAGTTCCCAGCGGGCAGGTTCTCAGATCTCTTGTGCCCAATTTGCATTACTTGGGTTCCCAGCAGACTTGTCTGCAAGTGTGCTCAGGACTAGGTAGCTAACTCCTTGTCATTTTGGGTTCTCTTTGCTCTGGGAGGACTCCCCATGGTGGCATCTTTCCCAGGGAACTTGACTCTCCTGATGGGGCCATTAGCTGTCTGCTCTTGCTGCCAGCCGTGGATGCTTGCTTGGGGAGAGGGGCCACCATATGAGTTTAAGAATCCGTGGCTGTTCAGACAAATGCCCCAAACTGGCCTTCTATATTTAGGATGTGTGTGAGTTTGGAGGACTCCCTTCGGCCAACATCTTTGCTGAAAGCCAATGAAGGATAATAACCCACACTTGTCGAGCTGGAGGTGTACCTCATTTTCCATCTTTGACAATACTGAGAGGAGGCTGTGCCCCAGGAGAATGTAAGTTCTTTGCGTGAACAGTTCTTGTCTGGACCCTTGACCCTGGAACCTAAATACTCATGGATTGCATCCCTGGTTTGTCACTAAGATGAGAAGAGCTGCCACGGTTGGAAACACTAAATTTCATCATCCTGTTTGCAGAATTAGGGCCACAAAGGCTGCCGACCACTTAGATGCTCTAAGAATAAGGTGGCCGTCTTTCCAGGGTGGGAAAAGCATCGGTCTCTGCTTCCTTTACTTCCCAGAAGGTCCTGACCGAGACGGAGGCGCGGGGGAAGAGCCGGAGGGAAGGGCGGGTAGGGAGGCCCGCACCCCAACATGGCGCCCGCCCCGGGCCCGCCGTGCCGTGTTTGTACACAGGGGCAGGGCCTTTGTGTGGGCCACCCCGCGAGTTTCCCGCCCAAGGGGGCCTCGGCCCTCTCCTTCCACTTCTGTTCCCGCGGTGGCAGCTGGGCGCGCCTCGTCGCCGTCGGCGCATGCGCGCGCGGGAACCCGCCCTCCGGGCTGGCGCACGTGGTCCCGCGGGCCGGCGTGCGTGCGCGCGACCGCCTAGCCTCCCGCGCCCGGCGCGCCGCGAACCTCTCCCTATGCGCCAGGCCAACGGGCACAGCCGCCGGAGCCGGGGCGGCGTGCGTGCGCGTGCGCGAGGGGTCACGTGGGAGCGACGCAGCGCCGTTGCCCCGCCCTCCCTCGGCGCGCGCCGGCGTCGGCTGCGTCTCCGGGCATTTGAATTGCGCTTCCGCCATCTTTCCAGCCCTCAGTCAGACGGGCTCGGAGACGCTTCTGGAAGGTAGTGGAGCTGGGGCGGGGGCTGCGGTGCCGGGGCGGGGGCGGGGATCGGGGCGTCCCAGCGGCGGCGGGAGGCGGCCGTGAGGCGGTGGCTGCGTGGGGTCCCCGGGCTCCGGGAGGAGGACCTTCCTTCCTATCTGGCCGCGAGGGCGCCGGGACCCGAGCCGCGGTGGGCCGGGCGGGCGGCCGGGGCGGAGGGGAGGCCGGGCGGCCGGGCCGCGGGGCTGCAGGAGAGATCCGGCCGGGGCGGCCGGGCGGAGGGCCGGGGGGCGGCCGGGGCGGCCCGGGCTGGCCGCGGGCCGTGACCGGGCGCTTTCCGCGCCGGGGCCTCGGCGCCGAGCGGGCGCGAGCCGGGCCCCGGCGGCCGGGGGAGCCGAGCCGGGGAGCAGCGCCTCGCCGCCATCGCCGTCGCGCGCCCTCGCGGCCCCCGCGCGCGCGTGTGCGTGTGTGTGTGTGTGTCGGGGTGGGGGTGGGGTGCGGGCTGCCGGGCTCCGGGGTGGAGGCCTTTGTGGGCCCGGGCACGTGGGGCGGGTCCGGCCATGCGGCCTCACTTCTTTCTCCTTTGCCCGCAGTAGCATCGCGATGGCTGCGCAAGGAGAGCCCCAAGTGCAGTTCAAGGTGGGTATCCGAGGGGGTCGGGAGGAAGGGCGGCCCTAGGAACGGGGGCCCCGCGTCCGGACGGCCTTAACGGCGGGCTCTGCTTCGTGACCGCGGCCGGGTGCCGTTGGCCCGCCTCGCCGGCCAGCGTGCTGGTGCTGCGGCAGTGCCTTCGGTCCCCTGACAACGGGGGGGGGGGGGGGGGAGAGGCGGGGGGAGGGGGCGAGCCCCGCCCTGCGCGCGGGGAAGCTGGGCTCGGAGCTCCGCCGCTTCGGGTCATTCGTGAGATGGGACGGGGCTGCTGTCTTAAGATGCTTTGTCTTAGGTGTGCTCAGGGGGCATGTAGGGTACTTCCCTGTGAGACGGCGGTCCAGAGCACCGGGACAGTCTCACAGTCCCGAGGTCCTGAGACCCGTTCCGGTGTTTACTTCAAAGATGTGTTTCCCAACAGCTCGTATTGGTTGGTGACGGCGGTACTGGGAAAACTACATTTGTGAAACGCCATCTGACTGGTGAATTTGAGAAGAAGTATGTAGGTACGTGGGGGAAACGATGTGTGAAAACGTGTGGGAGACGGATGAGGTCACTGACTAACTTTCCACGCTTACGTTCCAGCCACCTTGGGCGTTGAGGTCCATCCCCTTGTGTTCCATACCAACAGAGGACCCATTAAGTTCAACGTATGGGATACAGCTGGCCAGGAGAAATTTGGTGGACTGAGAGATGGCTATTACATCCAAGGTGGGTATCTGCCTCGTAACCGGCCGCCTTTGAGAGGATTTGTAGCTTCCCGTCCAAGGCTGCTTACAGGTCACCAGGTCTGTCCCGGCAGACACGTGCCTCATGCTGACTGGCCATTGCGCGATGCGCTTCGGTTCAGGAGGTGGGCTGGCTCCTGAGAGCTGACCCTCGGTCGGAGGGGAGGAGATCCTGTGAAGGTTGTCTGGTGCCATTTGATTGCATGCTTGCGTCACCGTAGGCACTGTTTTGAAAGAGGTGATGCGATGTATGTTGAGGCTCTTAATTTAAAAACTGGAAGCAACAGACAAGGTGTTGCTGCAGCCCCAGTATTTGAAAACTTAGGTTTGGGTATATATTTTGGTGGTAGTCGATGATCATTTCTTCTGCACTCCATTAAAAAGGTAGTAAACAGTTTGACCAGATCCTGGACCAGAGGCACTAGGCTTTCTATTTTATAAAATGTGGTATAAGACCAGCCGGTTTCTTTTTAATTTCACTAGGTCTTGCAGAATATTTTTTTCAGAGTGTTTGATTTTAAAAGTGCAAAGGAAACAAATGCTTCTCATTATACCCAGCAAAAAGATGAACAAAGAAAATGCTCAATGTAAGACTTTCTCTTCCCATGAAAATCGTTGGGAATCTTTCCATGTCTTTTGCCTTACGAGAGTGCGTACAACTGCAAAGATTTTTCCTCTCCCCTCCCCGCCCCCATTCTTTACCTAAAAATCTGTTTAATGTATCACGCATACTCAGTGGCTTACCAGCTTTATCATGGCTCTTTCTGCAGGTCAACATAGGGACTTAACTGAGCTTTTAAAAATAGGCACAGTATATCCTAGTGTGTTCAGCCATTTAAGAACGTTTTGAAAGAGTAGATTGCTAGATCCTCAGAATATGGGAGGTGAGTTCCCTGGAATGCTGATTTATCGTTGATCTACTGGATACTTTTTTGGGATGAGGCAGAACTTACGAAGTATTACAGGTAGAGAGATTTCATATGGTAAGCTGGTCTTTCATGGTTTCATGTACAGTAAAATGGACTTTTAAATAATACTGTGTATTAAAATGATTTGAGATTTTTGGAATTGGTAGAGATCTTGAAAATGAGTAGAGAAACGTGGCTGACCTGGAGTTAGGCCTGAGACTGTGAGTCCATAGTTCTTAGCATGTTTCATCCATGTAGCAGATTCTTAGGCCGACACTAATCTACTGTAAATGCTCCTTTCAGCCCAGTGTGCTATCATAATGTTTGATGTAACATCGAGGGTTACTTACAAGAACGTGCCCAACTGGCATAGAGATCTGGTACGCGTGTGTGAGAACATCCCCATCGTGCTGTGTGGCAACAAAGTGGATATTAAGGACAGAAAGGTTAAGGCAAAGTCGATTGTCTTCCACCGAAAGAAGAATCTTCAGGTATGGTTCTTAGAACTTACTGGATTTATGATCCTTAGGTAAATTATGAGTCCATTAAAGTGCTTCATCAACATCTTTGATGTGTGGGTTTTTAAAATTAATTTTACCTCTCATTTAAACAGTACTATGACATCTCCGCCAAAAGTAACTACAATTTTGAAAAGCCCTTCCTCTGGCTTGCTAGAAAACTGATCGGAGACCCTAACTTGGAGTTCGTCGCCATGCCTGCTCTCGCCCCGCCAGAGGTGGTCATGGACCCAGCGTTGGCAGCGCAGTACGAGCACGATCTAGAGGTACGGTGTGTGCGGCTCGGTAGTGAATGCTTCTAGGTTCCTAGTGGTTTTCACCTGGAGCATGACAACGTTTTCATCTCTGTGTCTAGGTTGCTCAGACAACTGCCCTCCCGGATGAAGATGATGACCTGTGAGAAAAGTGAAGCTGGAGCCCAGCGTCAGAAGTCTAGTTTTATAGGCAACTGTCCTGTGATGTCAGTGGTGCAGCGTGTTTGCCACTTTATTATATAGCTAAGCAGAACATGTGCTTAATGTTTGGTATGCTGAAGGAGATGAATGGGCTTTGGAGTGAATGTGGCAGTTAAAAAAAAAAAAAAACTTCATTTTTTTGGACCTGCATATTTAGGTGTTTTGGAACACAGTTCTTTCCTCAAGTTTCAAATATAAGACTGCTACAGTCACATCACAATATTCAGTGGTGGAATCTTGTTTGTTACTGTCATTCCCATTCCTTTTCGTTTAGAATCAGAATAAAGTTGTATTTCAAATATCTAAGCAAATGAACTCATCCCTCGTTTAAATGAGCATTTTAAAACCACTAACAGGGAAAATTGTGCCATGTTAGTATCTGAATTGCCTTTGCTATTACTACTTAATTTGAAGTCTGTTAGGTTAAATTCTTCTAATTTTCTGTACATGTGAATCATTTCACACAAATGAAATGACAGGTCAACAGTATTGTATTCGGTAAGTCGTTAAGAGGTGTAAATACTGTCAATGCAGTCAGGCTAAAATAATACCTACCCCACCTGTCTTTTGGCCTAGGTAGTGTCACACCTAGGGAAGAGCTTGTTTGAGATTTGTGTGACCTGTCAGAATAAAAGTGGTACCTGTTTTAGACGTTTCAAATAGAGATCTTAAGAATTATAGTTGCTTTTATGGCAAAAGTAACCATGTTCTAATGTAGAGCTTCTCAAAGTCTGATGAAACCATACAGATGGTTGCGGGAACTTGAGGGACGTCTCATCTGTTAAAAATGAATATAAATTGTGCGTTTACTTGCCTTTTGTTTCAGCGTTAACATGTTTAACGTAAAGTTGGTATGCTAGGAAGATGTTCACGTTTACCTGCTGTTGTCAAGTACTCCCAAGCTTTAAAGATGTCAAAGATTAAGGATTTCATTGGACACATCACAGCTTTGGTGGTTTTTCTCCCCACAAAGAATTTTTGTGGGCGGTGCAAGGACACAGCAGGATGCTGCAACAGAAAAGTAGGGCTTAGATTGGCTTCTCAGTGAAGTGAAACAAGACTGCCAAAGTCTCAATAGGTTAACCACTTATGTTCGTATGGTTTCCACATGTAAACATGAATTGAGTCCGTCTTGCCTGAGTTTGATCCCATCGACACCATACTGTAGCAATTAGAAGTCAAAATAAGAGCTATTTTGCTCATGTAAGTACTACTGTACTATAGTGCAGTTTACCAAAGTTCTTTAGGTGTCCAGTTATCCTTAAATGATTACTTTCCTACCTAAAAAGGTAGGGAAGGATCACGTCAGTATGTGGAGAACTGAAATATAAAGGGTAAAATTGGATGCGTTTTAATTTGTTAAAATATTGAATAAATATTAATAGATTCACTTACAGATTTGAATTGCTGTATATGCTATGCTATATTCAGAACCAGACTTTAACAGATGTGAAGTTTCTTCCCATGATCAGGATGAGATAACTTACACGAAGGGTATGTGTGTGTAACCTCATGTAGAATGACAAATACGCTGAATCTTAAATGTAACACTTAAATCTTGCAAGTTACTTGGAGGTGGGAGAGAATTTACGTCATTCGTCGGAAGAAAAAAATTGCCAAATACATTGCTTCTACTTTGCCTGGATTTTCTGAATCATCTGGTGTTCAGTTATCTTGCGGGGAATGCGTTTCTGTCTCTTTTATACAAATGGGGACGTTTTCCCCTCAGTTTGAAATCTGGTCTCTAACACGGGGGAACCTTCAGTTGAAAGCCAAGCTAGAAATGGCTTCTAAGAACAGAATTGGTCGGAGTAGAAGCACACAGTGATTTTGAAGACAGTCTCATGATGTGCCCCGGCCAAGTTTTAAGACCCCACAGAATGGGTCTTTGGTCCCATCGATCTCAATACCTAGGAAAGGGCAGAGATGGCCGAAAACGCATTGAACTTGTAAGACCAGTTGCCTGGCTGATCGTGTGCACCAGGTGGTGAGAATTTCTGGTCCCTTTTGTAAAAGCATCACTTGAAGAAATTGTGTCTGACTCGGGAGTCGTGCCTCGGAGACGAGTGACGTTACGTATCGAGGACGCCTTCAGATGCCTTCAGGCGTGTGGGAGCTCTAGGCGCCCTGCCTGACAGTAACCTGGGCACATGCTTCCCACCTAGAGCCGTGTTGGGGTGAAAGGCGGCCCTGGCCCGTTGCACCTTCCCATTAGAGCGCCCTGAGCGGTCCTTGGGAAGTGGCTCGGACCTGATCCACCTGATCCGCAAGGCCTTGCACGCGTGGGTCCTGCCTTTCTGGGCTTCGCAGTGTTCTTTTGCAGAACCTCCTTTCTCGTTCCTGAAGTAAGCCCACCAGTTAAGTGCTGCAGCTCCTTCACAGCTCACGCGTTGGGTTTTAAACTGGGTCGGGGGGTCCCTGCCGTGGCCGTATCACTGGACCGCCTCGGCCTCGGGCCGCATCGGATGGTAGATTTGTGTTAGAGGTGGTCTCCTTCGGCAGCCGAATCGCCGTGGGGCCAAGGAGTGTGTCTTTTTGCTCCCTCATGTTCCTGGTGTTATTAAGTCTCTGAACCCTGAGGAGGAAAGGAACTTAGGGGTTGGAGGTAGGGCTGGGGTCGATGGGATTAGGGTGGGAAGGGGCGGGGGTGGGGGTTACGCCATTACAGTCTGGTGGTTTTGAAGTTTTTCCCTCCCGGAATTTGTAGTTTGCACTGTCTTTGGTCCTTTTATTCCAGTTTGTCTTTACAGGAGTGGGGAAAGGGGGGCCCGTCGGGAGCTTTGCCAGTTGTCGAGTAACTAGGTTAGGACAGTGCTGTTGCATGGTCTGGTGCCTCAGGTTGGACCGTAGGAAGTGGAAGAGGACCCTTGAATTGAGTTGGTTTTCAGTCAGCCCCCTGCCTTTAAGAAGCAAAGGAGAAGCCACCCCAGATGGGTATCTTTCTGTAATGTGGGCAGTTCACCCCCTAAATTCTGAGCTCCGTGACCAGGGATATCATGGCTGGCCAGGCAGCTTTCGTCTTGGGAGGCGAGCGGTCAGGAGGCACCTGCAGAAAAGTTAATGACCGTAGTGAGTACTCAGATGGAACCTTAGACAACGCTGTGAAAGCATGACAGGAATTGAATCTGAGTCTTGGGAGGAAGGGCGGTGATCTGAAGGTATTCGAGAGAGAAAAGCACGTGAGGCAAAGGGAACAAAACCCCGGGGCAGAGAACGTGGCTGGAGAGCCATAGACAGGGGTTTTCAAGCCCAGGTACAGATTTCGATACTTGGGACACCGTGGGGAGCCCCTGGAGGAGGGTCAGAGTGACGTTTCAGAAGCTGTGGCAGCAGGAGTGGGCTCCCACGGGCCAGTGACAGTCCAGGCTTGCCCCACTCAAGTCCATTCTCGACTTTCGCTGCAGTAGTTCAGAGAAGGGAGGGTGACACCGTGGACAAAGCCCCTGTTCATCCAGCAAGCATCTCAGCGAAAACTAAATTGAATAAATACCGGCTGGGGGCGCCAGGCCCCCTCTTTTTTGCTAGCCACCACACTCACGTTTCTTCCCCAACTTCGTTGGGGTATAATTGACACAGATTGTGTGTGTTTGCGGTGTGCACTGCGGTGGTTTGATATACCGTCCACCATCCATCACCTCACAGTTATTTTTTGTGTGTAGTAAGAACATTTCGGATTTCTCTCAGCACGTTTCAAGCGTACAATGAAGCAGTAGTAACTACAGTCACCATGCAGTACCTTTGATCTCCAGGCCCCATTCATCTGGCATAACTGAAACTTGGTGCCCTTTGACCAACATCTCCCCACTTCCCTCTCGTGCACTTCTCCGCAGCCCCTGGCAGCCACCTTCCTCCTCTGCTTCTACAAGCTCACCTTCCTTTTAGATTCCACATGCGCCTGTTGCCGGACACGATTTGTCTTTCTGTCTCTGGCTGATTTCACTGAGTATAATGTCCTTGAGGTTCATTCATATTGTAAATGACAGGATTTCCTTCTTTTTTAAGGCTGAACAATTTTCTGTCATATATGTATGTATGGATGGATGGATGTATAGATAGATATATACACACACACTACATTTTCCTCATCCATTCATCTGCCGATGGACACTGAGGTTGATTCCGTGTCTTGGCTGTTGTAAATAAATTTGCTTCTTAAGAGAAGGGGGTCTTAAAAAAATTGAGCTTCCCCAAGAGTAGCGGTGAGACTTAAACCTATTTAAAGTTACGAATTCAAGGCCAGTTGTTTACAGACAAAACTATCGGTCAGGCGAGATGGTTATGTTGTGATCCCCTAGGCATGAAAGATGGGAAACCAAACTGTTAGGAAGCATCCTTTATTCTAGACAACACTGAAGCCAGCCTGGCAGAGTGAACTCATGGGCCATTTGGGGGTGAGTAACGTTTGCTTTTTTATTTCCTCACACGTCTGACCTTTTTTTTCCCAAAGAGAAAAAAGTCATATACTTTATGGATTAAAAGTTTAGGGATTTGAACAGTTAAAACATACACAGCCACCACATTTTCTGTTTACCATTCAGAGGTAACTTGTTGACATTTCGTCGACATTTCAAATCTTCCTTCAAAGAGTGGGATTGATTATACTATAATATTGTTTCATAAACATTTTCCACTCTCTATTAGGGGCTTTTCCACATCAGATGGTTTTACACCACTTTCGGTAATTACCTAGTAACCCACAGCGTGGATGGGCCATCCCATTGTCAGACACATTCTTTTGTTTGTTCGGGTTATGTTTCTCTGTTCTCTGCTCTTCGTTTGGTTTTCAGAAAGGGTCTAGCTCTTATTTCCAAATGCATTGAGCTTCCACGTCCTTTCACCTCCATGTACTACTAAAATCGTCATGTTTCTAAATTGTAACTTTTGAAGATGGTGGAAAATCAAAATTATTTTAAAAACCTTTTGCATGTGTGTTTTGCCATATCTTCAACTTTATATCCCCGTGTCTGATTGATGCAAGATGCAAACATACTAGTCTGTGCTGAACTAAACACATTTTATTAAATAGTTTCCTTGCTGCTACTTATTCTGTGAATTCATGTTTTGTGTTTTCACAGACACTCAAAGTGAGGTGTGTACTCTTACCCCCTTTTCAAGTATTTATATTGTGTTATGCTCCAATTTGGAGCTCAGAAAATATTGACTGGTGATGGGATTGGATTATAGGGAGAAGATCTGGAAGAAGAGTAGGGCTAACCAAAGAAAACTGCCCTGAGGAAAAAGGATGTGGAAAGCTTAAATCTCAAAAACAAAACCAAAAAACCACATGATGGTCCAGTTCTGGAAGGGAGCTAACTAGTTTCTTTTTGTGAACAATTTTACCCCTTCAGGCATAATCTTACCTTTTGTGAATAGTTGCCAGTAATTAAATACTGGGGCTAAGGTGGCCTGTTCTTTTTTCTTTTTAAATTTTTGGTTGCGTTGGGTCTTTGTTGCGGTACGCAGGCGTCTCACTGCAGTGGCTTCTCTTGTTGCGGAGCACGGGCTCTAGGCTTGCGGGCTTCAGTAGTTGTGGCATGTGGGCTCAGTAGTTGTGGCTCGCAGGCTCTAGAGCACAGGCTCAGTAGTTGCGGCGCACGGGCCCAGCCCCTCCGCGGCATGTGGGATCTTCCCAGACCAGGGCTCGAACCCGTGTCCCCTGCATTGGCAGGCGGACTCTCAACCACTGCGCCACCAGGGAAGCCCAGCCTGTTCTTTTCTAAGACCACGTTTGGCCGTTTGGTTGCTATCAAGTCCCACTGGGCCTACTAAAGAAGGATGAGTGGGTAGGAAATATAAGGTGTCTTGTTACCTGAGTCTTCATGATTTGAGGCCCTCTACTTATGGGATTGTGTTAGAAGGTAAACTTTGTCATCACACAGAACTATAAATAAACTGGTGACTTAAAACTCTAGTTCCTAACTCAATCATCACTTCCTCTGAACACCTGGGGGCTTCTGCCTAGACCCTCTGCCACTGAGGCCTCGATTCCAGAAGCAGTGCCACTGTCTCTGCCCTTGCCGGGATTAGGAACGCTGTCTCTCTGTGACTACTTCTGCCTCAAAGCCTGGGGCTAGAGCAGCCAAGAGGCAGAGTCCCTCAGACCCTTTCGTCTGGTTGTGGGAGATACAAAAGGGGGTGCTTGGAAAGAGACGGGCCTGACGCAGACCCAGAGCAAAGCTGGGCTTCTGTTCGCACGGCAGCAGGGCCGAGGTGGGCGATGGCCTTGGGGTGATCATTTACCCTAATGATCACACACTCTATTAAAAAGGATTATGTACTTTTCAAATCATTGCTAATAACCAACTTATTCCCATTTTTCCCATAACTGCAATGAACATTTTTGTATATATGGTTTGAACTTTTTTTCCTTAGAAATGGGCAGGGGATTATCTGGTCGCAGTTTATGAAAATCATTGTGTTTTAAAAGGCGTTGTCTGATTTGCAGCAACATGGATGGACCTAGAGATGATTGTACTAAGTGAAATAAGTCAGACAGAGAAAGACAAATACCATATGATATCACTTATATGTGGAATCTAAAATACGACACAAATGAACTTCTCTACGACAGAAACAGACTCACAGACATAGGGAACAGACTTGTGGTTGCCAAGGGGGAGGGGAGGGATGGATTGGGAGTTTGGGATTAGCAGATGCAAACTATTATATATAGAATGGATCAACAACAAGGTCCTACTGTATAGCACTGGGAACTCTATTCAGTATCCTGTGAGAAACCATCATGGAAAAGAATCTGAAAAAGAATGTGTGTGTGTGTGTGTGTGTGTGTATAACTGAGTCACTTTGCTGTACAGCAGAAATTAACACAACATTGTAAACCAGCTCTACTTCAAGAAAAGCATTTTTAAGAGGCATTGTCAGCCGCCTCTTCTGGGGCCTGATTTATTTTTTTAATATCTGACATCATTTTCATAATTTCCTTTTGCTCGTTTTGAAATACTACGGTTACAGTTTTAATCTTTTTTGAGGAGGCCTCTTTCTGGCATCATTTCCTTGTCTGCAGGTGCGTTATTTTATTTGCTTATTTTCTCTCTTTCTCTTTCAGATACTGTCTTGTATGAGGTTCCACCATCATCCCTTTCTCTTGCTTATCTTTGGGAGCTTAGCGTCCTGCACTTTCAGAAGGGAGGGGTGGATTAGAGCCAATTTTCTGGGGGATTCGTGATGTTTAAGAAATAGCTCCCTACTTGGAAATTTCCTGGTTCTTACCCTTTCCTGCTTTTATTTGGACTCTGGTTTTCCTTTTGCTTCTTGTCCCAGCCCTGCCTACTTGGGAATCCACTCCTAGAAGCTTCTGCTCAGCGTGGGACTGTGCCCGCTCAGGCTGCTGTAACAACGTACTTTTCCTTCCTCACAGTTCTGAAGGGTTCTGCAGGGTTCAGCTTCTAGTGAGAACTCTTCCTGGTGTGCAGACGGCCCTTTGTCCTCACAGAGCCTTTTCTCTGAGTGCTCTCCGGAGGGAGAGAGATCTCCCTCTTCCTCTTCTTATAAGGCCACCAATTCTATCCCATTACAGCCCCAGCCTCATGACCTAACTTAACCTCAGTTACCTCCCGGTAGGCTCCTCCTCCACATACAACCACCCTGGGAGTTAGGGCTTCAACACGTGGAGTTTGAGGGCCACGAACGTCCAGCTCATACAACTTGTTAGTTTCACGTATTCATAAGCTAAAGATGCTCCAGTCCCTGCTGGTCCTTGAAGCACCACCTTCTGGTGTGTGGGATGCCTCTCAGTTGCTGTTCTCAAACCGGCCACTTTCTGCCTCTCAGTGACCAGCTTGTTGACTACTTTGGGATTCTGCTTTCAGACCCTGCAGCGGCCCTGTTGTCTTTTCTTTCCCTTTTCCCATCAAAGGTGCTGGTACTAAATGGACCATCCAGGAGCCAGTGATTTGTCCCCAGCCTGGTTTTTTGTTTTTCTTGAGATGCCGTAATACTTTTTGTTTTGCTACCCTAGGTTCTCTGTCAGTTTTCATAGGCAGAGGCAGAGTAAAAATCTGCCACCATGGCCGACATCATAATCCAAAGCCCCACCTGGGAAATATTTCTGCCCAAAAGTTTAACCTGAAAAATCGATCGAATCAAGCTCTTAAACGTAACCACCGATTTATAAAAATATGGGATCAGAGGAATATGTCAAATCACACTGTTCAGATCAAGTCTGCAAAATCCAGAATATGAAAAAAAACTGAACAGAACAAACTCCTTCTAGGAAAAAAAAAAACAAACCAAGGGAGAAATGATAGCTTAACAGACACTTAAGATCAACGTGAATTGGAAGCAGTCTGTGGCCCTCGTTTGGATATGGATTTTGACAAAGTCTAAAAAATTATGTGTTTGGTAGACAATCCCAGAAATCCGAGCATTGATTATATATTTGATGACCCTAGAAGGAGTTACGGTTAATTTGGTTTTGCTCTGATAAGTTTTTTGAAAGTCTGCTTTGGCATATGGTTGAAAATTTCTGTAATGAAAATCTAACTGATAAACGTTCTGCCTCAATCTTTCACCTGATAGCTTTAGCAGTCATTGACCAGTTCTAGATCCATCGGTTCACTAGGGATGGAAGAAAGGCCATTTCCTCGTTCTGTCACTCCTCCTAGATTTGTTGGCTGGCCTCTTTATCAGGAATAACTTCTCTTCGTCAACTGTTTGGTTGCCCTGAAGTATGGTCCATGTGGGACAGACAGAATAAATACTTAAGTCCTGTCCTCCATAAATTGTCTGAGTAATTATTTGATGCTGACCAATGAGGTTCTGTTTTTTCTTTGTCGTATCATTAGGGACACATATATTTTAATATATTCGGTATGCTTCGATATATTGTAGTCCTTACGTTCTTTTTTGATGGTCAACTTGTACTACCTTTATCCCTTGGCGACCCCATCCAGTTAGTTCCTGTGTAATTTTGATACGACCCTTCTCTCTTTTAATAACATTTTTGCTTGAGGTGGGACAAGATATCCTAGGTCCTTCCATACATTTCCTGTTGCAGACCTCAGATTTCTCCAGGAAGTCCTAGAGAGACGCTCGTTAGAGCCCAGAATCTGAGCGCTAGGACCGTTTGTTGTTACTAGTTTGTCATTGCTTCTAGCCTTTCAATTGACAAAGACAGGAAACAAGTCTTTTCTGAAAGGGAAAAATAGTTCATACTGTTATTTTCAAGTAAACATTAAGACTGCACTTTTTACTTCTTTGATTTTATAGTTACATCTTTTTATGCTGAAATCTTGGTTTTTAGCACTGTTAATGCTTTATCCTACTGCATCTCATAGATCTAGAATAACAATGCCAATTTTACCACTTATGAGAATAACACTGAATGTAGTTTACAATCTCCTTCTGTGTATGTGTTTTCTTTCCCACTAACAGCATGTGGTCAAAATACAGTGTTTTAAAATCACTTGAAATAATTCTTCTCTTTTTGCTCATACCATCAACTTGGTACAGAGTTAGCTTTGCTTATTTCTGTTTTGGCCACAATCATTGTTAAAAAGTTATTCATTTTACAAACTTTTTCATAAAAATTTAGATTTTTTCTTTCTCTTGAGATTTGGAAAGATCTGGGGACCCCTCTCCTATTCCCACGTGGATGGGATGGGTTCTCTTGGTGGTCAGTACTCCCGCTGCTGACAGATTTTTGTGTATTTGCTTACACCCAGCCCAGGCGTGGGTTTGTAGGCATTTGAATTTGTGAATTCTGTTATAAGTGGTACTTCATAGTTTTAAATCATCATTGCCTGTGACTGAGACAGAAAACGTATCTGCTTTAGCAGTATTTCCATTTGAGAGTGTGTATGAGAGTGTGTGTGTGTGTGTGTGTGTGTGTGTGTGTGTGTGTGTGTGTAGAGAGGGCTCAGTACATTTTATACAGTTTTTATGTAACATAGAAATCAGTAGATCTTCAGGTTTTAAAAGTTTTTGTTATTTTCATTCTGTAGAAATTGAGTGGAGTTTGAAATAGTGGGACTCTCAACTTTATTTTAGGACCTTTATCTTTATTTTAACGAGAAGCCAGCACAGAGGGAATGGTGTCTGTATAGGTTAAGTGTGGGGGACCTGGCCTGGCCTCGACATCCAAATCCGGAGTCGGATTTTTATGTCAGACGATTGAGAATTGTCGCAGGAGTATGAAGACGACAGGCTTGGAACGGTGCTTTTGGTAGCAGTAATATCACTGCGATGTTGAGAAAGATGCAGATTTTGCTGGTTAGTGATCATTTGAAGATTAAATCACCAAATATTTGGCAATATTAAATCCTTACAATACTCTCGTTTAATAAAGCTCTTTGATTTATGTCCTTGTAGTCTAATAGGTATTAAAAGTAGTCGCCTGAGATGAATGTTTAAAACAAGGATCAACATTTTCAAGTGAAGAGTGAAAAATGATTACGGCTTTATTTTGAAAAATGAAACTAAAAATTATGACAAGTTTTCTATCTAACGCCATTGAGTTTGTAACTGAAGTTATATACTAGTTCTCCAGAAATGAACTGTGTTCACTGGGGAGGAATACAATTTGTATGGTAGTTAGGGTCTGTGCTTTAAGTCACACTTAATTTTCACAGCATAATCATAATTTTTTTTGTAAAAATATCTGATTAGGCCTTGATTAGTCTTGCAGGATTTGAATCCTTCCCTTTTGGAGCACCGATCACCCCTGTTGATTTCTCTTCTGCAATTGTAGCTGGTCAAATTCTGCCAGATAACTTATGTTTTGGTAACCTTGCATGAAATTTGGGCAGTTCTTCAACATGCCTTTTATCCAGTTTAACAAACCTTGCATCTGTTGCAGGACTTAAAATTGAAGGAGATTTTTACTACTACTGATTTTTAAAACAAAATAAATTTATTTATTTATTTAGTTTTGGCTGCGTTGGATCTTTGTTGCGGTGCACGGGTGTCTCATTGCGGTGGCTTCTCTTGCTGCACAGCACGGGCTCTAGGTGCGCGGGCTTCAGTAGTTGTGGCACGTGGGCTCAGTAGTTGTGGCTCGCGGGTTCCAGAGCACAGGCTCAGTAGTTGTGGCACACGGGCTTAGTTGCTCCGCGGCATGTGGGATCTTCCCGGACCAGGGCTTGAACCCATGTCCCGTGCATTGGCAGGCGGATTCTTAACCACTGTGTCACCGGGGAAGCCCTGCTGCTGAATTTTTACTGTAATTCCATTAGTCGGAGAGGGTTGGAGTCACTAAGATGGGAGGTGTTTGCCTCCTGGCTTGGGCCATGACAGATGCAGGCACTAAGCAGGGAGGGATGTTCAGGAGTCATTTTAAAAATGGTCATTTGTGGGACTTCCCTGGTGGCGCAGTGGTTAAGAATCTGCCCCCCCCCCAATGCAGGGGACGTGGGTTCGATCCCTGGTCGGGGAACAAAGATCCCACATGCCGCGGGGCAACTAAGCCCTCACACCGCAACTACTGAGCTCTCATGCCTCAACTAGAGAGAAGAGACCCGATGCAGCCAAATTAATTAATTAATTAATTTTTTTAAAAAAGGTCATTTGTGAAAAATGTTGTGTTTTGGCGTTTGACCCCTTTCACAACCTCTTATTAGGAATATGGGGTGATGAGGCCCTCCTGTACATTGTTTGACTCTCAGAGTGATCCTGTCACCAGACAAGGCCTCACAGCTAGGACACGGTGGTCATTCTGGGCCTTTTGTCACATGCTAGGCCTGGCACTGTGACAGGGACTCTGAAAAGATGACATTTTTAGAGCTATCAACAATGTGAACATGCATGCCTTTGAAAAGTCTTAAATGTGGATTTTATTTCAAAGAACTCTCTTCTTCTGCTTCTTAAGATTAAAACAACTCTCACATACATACTGTCAGTGTTTTCTTTCACCAAAACTCAAGCAAATCCAAAAAAGTCCAGAAAGGGCCTGAGTGTGCAATGCATTGGAAAATAACAAAACAACTGATCCTGCAAATTTGTACAACTAGGTAGAATCTCTATAGCCTCTAAAAGATTAAGACGGTGATAAATTGGTTTTGATTTGAGTTAAAAATATCTCAGTTTCTTCATGGAAGGCATAGCTTTTTGATATATGTTAGTGGTAACACTAATAATATATATTTTGTTTGTATCTATTTTTATATGATATGTAAATAAAATATATATTATTAGTGTTAAATATATATAAAAACATATATATATATATAATAAAGACAACTAATATTTATGACATGTATGAACCAGACACAATGAGTACCTTCCTGACATGTCATTTAATCCTTTTAACAATCCTAATAGATCCATACTATTGCTTTCCTCATTTTAGAAGAGAAAGAATGGATGTTTGGAAGATAGATATTAAGACCTTGTCCAAGCTTCACGGTAATGGAGTCAGGATTTTGACTCAGGCAGTCTGCTTGGCTTTTAAAACAATTTTACTGGAAATATAGTGGATTTTCAATGTTGTGTTATTTTCAGGTGTACAGCAAAGTAATATATATATCTATATATACTGCTTTAGGTTCTTTTCCATTATAGGTTATTACAAGATATTGAGTATAGTTCTCTGTTCTATGCAGTAGGTCCTTGTTGTTTATTTATTTTATATATAGTAGCTTGTATCTGCTCATCCCAAACTCCTAATTTATCCCTCCCCACCCTTTCCCCTTTGGTAACCATGTTTGTTTTCTATGTTTGTAAGTCTATTTCTGTTTTGTAAATAAGTTCATTTGTATCATTTTTTTTAGATTTCGCATATAAGTGATATCATATGATATTTGTCTTTCTCTGTCTGACTTACTTCACTTAGTATGATCATCTCTAGGTCCATCCATCTTGCTGCAAATGGCATTATTTTATTCTTTTTTATGGCTGAGTAATATTCCACTGTATGTATATACCACATCTTCTTTATCCATTCATCCGTGATGGACACTTAGGTTGCTTCCATGTCGTGGCTATTGTAAATAGTGCTGCAGTGAACATTGGGGTGCATGTATCTTTTTGAATTAGAGTTTTCTCTGGATATATGCCCAGGGGTGGGATTGCTGGGTCAAATGGTAGTTCTATTTTTAGTTTTTTAATGAACCTCCATACTGTTCTCCATAGTGGCTGTATCAGTTTACATTCCCACCAGCAGTGCAGGAGGGCTCCCTTTTCTCCACACCCTCTCCAGCATTTATTGTTTGTAGATTTTTTGATGATGGCCATTCTGCCCGGGTGTGAGGTGATACCTCACTGTAGTGTTGATTTGCATTTCTCTAATAATTAGCGATGTTGAGCATGTTTTCATGTGTTTGTTGGCCATCTGTATGTCTTCTTTGGAGAAATGCCTATTTAGATCTTCTGCTCATATTTTGATTGGATTTTTTTTGATATTAAGTTGTATGAGCTGTTTGTATGTTTTGGAAATTAGTCCCTTGTTGGCCGCATCATTTGCAAATATTTTCTCCCGTTCCGTAGGTTGTCTTTTCGGTTTGCTGATGATTTTCTTTGCTATGCAAAGTCTGCTTGATCTTAAGTCACAACACACAATGAGCATTCTTCACTTTGCCACCATTCATTGACAGTTTATGTTATTTACTGATTCCAGAGGGATTTACCGTGCGTCATTTGTGCAGAGGTGATTTGGGGAAGTGGAAAAAAGAAAGTGCTTTTGAGCTAAGGAGACATGGGTTCAGACCACGTGAAATCTACGGGCCCCAATTCTTTCCTCCGTAGGACTGATTTCTTTCTTCCATTTTCACAGATCATCTGGGTTGTGATAGTTACTATAAGGGTAGGAGCGGCCAGGCTGACAAAGAGAAATGCTGCAATTCATCATGTCCTCACACTGTATGAGTTTCCCTGAACATTTCATAATGCAATTTAGTTCCCACAATGACCAGAATCGACATATTTTATTCATCATCCATTTAAAGTTTTATTTTTACGGAAGATAACAAAAGTATTGTGTGTCTCGGTTTCCAGGGAAAACTGTGAGAAATTACTTTCTTTTTAAAAGTCTGCTGATGTAAGAAGAGAACAGTGAATTTTTCTTGTGATTCTCAAATCACACAGAGCTGGAACGCATCTCAGCAGCTAACTCATTTTGTATTGTACAATTTAAAACTTTTTCTTAAGAAAGATATCCAGACGTACAGAAAATAGAATCATATAATGAACCCTATCTAGCATGATCTAGTGTCAACAATTAACGAATGCATTTATAAACCACTAAGTTTCACAGTAGACATTATTTCATGACCATATAATTATCTCAATAATGTTTCCCAAGCCTCGAAACTGAATGTCAGGCATACTGGTCCTGAGGATTTCTTTTTAAGAGAGTAAAAAAGTATAGGGTAAGACCCAAATACAACTGAATTTGGAATGTGTTATTTCTACCTAAGAATACAGTAAGGTGTCTCAATCAGAAAAGGAAATTCTCTTTTTAAAAGAAGATGTCCGTATTTCTGATTTGTAAATTTCCTTTCTAAAGATGGGCTAAATGTTCTCCTTCTATAGCGTAAAATCTTCTTTGGTTTTTCCTTTTGAGAATTAAATGGTAGTTTTGATTTGTTGAAAATTTTCTATGAAATGAAAATAACCAGTTTTTGATTACACAATAGTAGATGTTAATTATACAAAAAATGCAGACTCTCTCTCTCTCTCTATATATATGTATATTAATATAAAAGCCATCTGAAATCACATGTTCTGAGACAAGCACCTTTTTTGGCCTCGTGGTTCATGTCACCATTCGTGTTCTTTTCCTCTTGCACTTTAAAAAAGGACAGTCATTCTCTTTTTCTTCCGTCCTCCTCCCACCCAGTAATCAATGGTGACAAACTGGTAGGATATCGTTCCACATACCATACTGTGTGTGTATACAGATTTAATGAGGTTTTAATGCTTTTAATGATTTGAACAGGGCATGCATAATACATTCATTTGGTCCAAAAATGAAGACACACTGAAAGGCACCCTGGTGAAAACCCCCCTCCTGGCCGTTCCTGTCTCACCTCAGCGGGTAGCGGCTTTTATTAGTGTCTTTATGTATCCTCCCATAATTTGTTTATGCATAAACAAACACATAATATAGACTCTTATTTTTCTACCATTGAAAAACCCACAAAAGTCACCTTACTTACACAATATGCATTTGACTTTTTTCTGCCTACCAATAGACCTTGGAGATGGTTTCACATTGGAGATCATTTCACATTGTATAAGAGATCTCTCTCTGTCTCTTTTTGGTTTGGGCTGCACCACGCGGCATGTGAGATCTTAGTTCCCCACCAGGGATCGAACTTGTGCCCCCTGCTGTGGAGGGTCAGAGTCTTAACCACTGGACCGCCAGGGAAGTCCCAAGATCCCTCTGTAAATAGTTGCATCGCATTGCAGCTGTACGGCTGCATCAGAATTTCTGTAACCAGTCTTCCGTTGAGGGTATCTGGGTTGTTTATGATATTTTACTATGCCAAACACTGCAGTAAGTATATCCTTGTGCATTTGTTATTTTGTGTGTGTGCATATATATCTGCAGGATAAGTTCCTAGGGGTGGAATCATGGTCACCGATTAACTTTGATAGCTATTACTTACCTGCCTTCCCTAGTGGTTATTTCAGGGTACCATTCCCCTGGCAAAATTGAGTTCTTATTCTCCCGTAGCTTCAATTACAGTGTGTGTTATCCAACTTTTGTAATTTCGCCATTATGATCAGTGAAAAATAGTGATTCAGCGTGGTTTTAATTTGCAATTCTCCTACACCGGGGAGAATGAACCACTTTTTACTGACAGTGGGAATCATACAGCAGGTAGCCTTTTCAGACTGGTGGGTAGCTCATTGCTTTTTGGCACTGAATAATATTCCATTGTCTGGATGGACCACAGTTTATCCATCCACCTCCTGAAGGATATCTTATTTAAAATTTTTTAAAATTTTGAATATTTTGGCTGTGCCTCACAGCTTGTGGGATCTTAGTTCCCTGACCGGGGATTGAACCAAGACCCTCAGCAGTGAGAGCTCGGAGTCTTAACCACTGGACTGCCAGAGAAGTCCCCTGAAGGACATCTTGGTTGCTTCCAATTTGGGGCAGGTATGAATAAAGCTACTGTAAACATTTGTTTGGACATCAGTTTTTCATCTTCATTGGGTAAATACCAAGAAGTGTGATGGGTGGATTTTATGATAAAAGGATGATTAGTTTATAAGAAACTGTCAGATTGTCTTCCACAGTGGCTGCGTTCCCCCCAGCAATGAATGAGAGAATTCCTGTTACATTGGTTTATCCTCTGGAACCATAGTCACCTGAGGGTATTTAAGGGTCTTTTTCTATCACTTTCTATGCTAATATAACAATTCTTATGAAAGCAGTTTTGGTAGATTACACTTTCTTTGAAAAATAAATATTTCATTTAGGTCTTCTAGTGTATTTCCATAGATGTAAACAAAATTGTTCCCTCCAGTTTTCTTCAGTTTTCTTTCTCTGCAGTTAATTCTCCTTTATCATTTATTTTACATTTGAATATTCTATTGTTTTTCTTAGATTAGTTAAAAAACATAAGTTCTTGGATTTTTAAGATAGCACTCACATTTGTATGTTTCTTAATTAACATTTTATTTCCTCTTTATTAATTCCTTCTTTCCCTGGAATTTTTGATCTTTTTCTAATTTCTTTAACTTTAATTTAGATATTGAAAAAATTAATTATTAACAAATTATGTTAGACAGAATATTTTTGTCTAATACTTTCGTTGGTTTCCATTGCTTCTGTTTCAGAGTTGTCATTTTCTGTATAATGTGAAAATTTATTTTGTATTAATTCTAAATATTTATGAGCTACTTTTATACAGTTCCCAAATGGTGGTGTTTTAATTTTTCCAGCTTTATTGAGATATATATATATATAATATATATATATATATATAATATTGTGTAAGTTTAGGTTTACAATGTGATGATTTGATACTTGTATATATTGCAAAATTATGGCCACAACAGAGTTAATTAACATCTCCACCACCTCACATAATTATCATTAAAAAATTTTATTTTATTGAAGTATAGTTGATTTACAGTTGTGTTAATTTCTGCTGTACAGCAAAGTGATTCTGTTTATATATATATACATATATATTCTTTTTAAAATATTCTTTTCCATGATGGTTTTTCACAGGATATTAATATAGTTCCCTGTGCTATACAGTAAGACCTTGTTGTTTTATCCATTTTATATATAATAGTTTGCATCTGCTAACCCCAAACTCCCACTCCATGGCTCTCCCACCCTCCCTCCCCCTTGACAAGCACTAGTCTGTTCTCTATGTGTGTGAGTCTGTTTCTGTTTGTAGATAGGTTCATTTGTGCCATATTTTAGATTCCACATATAAGTGACATCACATGTATTTGTCTTTCTCTTTCTGACTTTACCTCAGTGTGATCATCTCTAGGTCCTTCTTTGTTGCTGTGAATGGCATATATTTCATTCTTTTTTATGGCCAAGTAGTATTCCATCATATATATATACATTTTTTGTTGTTGTAGGTTTTGTTATGGTGAGGACATTTAAGATCTACTCTCTTGTAGCAAACTTCAAGTACAGTAAGTCCCCTACATACGAACGAGTTCCATTCTGACAGCGCGTTCGTAAACCCATTTTGTTCCTAAGTCCAACAAAGTTAGCCTAGGTACCCACCTAACACAATCGGCTATATAGTACTGCACTGTAATAGGTTTATAATACTTTTCATGCAACTAATACATAAAAAGAAACAACACAAAAAATAAGGAAAACATTTTAAATCTTACGGTGCAGTCCCTTGAGAAGTACAGTAGTGCCGTACAACAGCTGGCACACAGGGGCTGGCATCGAGTGAACAGGCAGGAAGAGTTACTGACTGGAGGAGGGAGAGGAGGTGGGAGATGGTAGAGCTGAAGTATCGTCAGCAATAGCAGACGGAGGGCGAGCTGCAATTGCACTCACGCCTGACGCTGATGGCTCAGGTGCTGGTTCCTTGCTGGATTCAAGTCTATCCACCCTCTTGAAAAAACGATCCAGTGATGTCTGGGTAGTAGCTCCTTTTTTCTCGTCGTAGATGACACGGCAGCACTGGATTGCATTCTGAACGGCAGCTGCAACTTTCGTGTACCGTTCTACGTTCGGGTCCTGTGTCTCAAAATTTAACAGTGCCTCCTCAGATAAAGAAAATCCCCTGCCACTTCCTGCATCGTGAATCTCTTCGGTTCTTCAGTTACTTCTTCCTCCTGTCCCTCTTCATCCTTTCTCTGGGCCCCCAATTCCATCGGGTCTTCATGAGTAAGCTCCTCATGTTGCACAGCAACAGCACTGTACAGTAAAGTACACAAAAGCACCACCACTTGCAGAGGATGCACACACGTGACAATGTACGCCAGACGTGAACTAGCTTACGTGATTGGATACGCGCACGCACGTTCACATCTTTGAAAGTTCGCAACTTGAAGGTTCGTATGTAGGAGACTTACTGTACACAGTACACTGTTGTTGACTATAGTCACCACGCTGTACATTAGATCCCAGAACCTATTCTTATAACTGGAAATTTGTACCCTTGGACCGACATCTCCCCATTTCTCCCACCTCCTGCCCCTGCAACCATCTCTCTGTTTCTGTGAGTTTCACAGTATATTTTTCTACTTGTGAAGATGTTATTTCATAATAAGACACATTTTAAAATTGATCTTATACTTTTATTTTAACTTTATTTTAAAATTTGCATCCCACTAGACAAATGGAATGTTTTTCTCCATTTTAAGTTTTAGGTGGTTATTGCTAACATGAAGAAAAAAAGTTTTTAAACTTTAGTTATCTTTAATCCAATGGCTCTAACACACTCCTTTATTTTACAGGTCTTTTGCTTTTCTTCCGAGTATTCAATCACATTTAGCAGAAAGAGGCTGTTGTGATGTTTCTAATATTTATATTGATTATTGTATTTTCTCACAGTTTTCAATATTCTGGAACCCCTAATCAATTTGAATAATAATGACAATTATTCGTATCAATGTCTTTTTCCTTATTTTAATGGAAAAAGCATTCGTATTTACTACTGTAAATGATCTTTACTCTTGGTCTTTGGCAAAGAATTTTTAACATATTTAAATTTTATTTATAGAGATTTTATTAGAAACGATTACCAAACTCTAACGATTGCCTTTTCATCATCTACTTATAATAATTTGTTTTATCCTCCTTTGATGTAACTTTTTAATGTCGATAGATTTCTTTTTTTATTTTATTGAAGTATAGTTGATTTACAATGTGTTAATTTCTGCTGTACAATGAAGTGATTCAGTTATACATACATATATATATATATATATACACACACACACACACATTCTTTTTTAAATATTCTTTTCCATTATGGTTTATCACAGGATAGTGAATATAGTTCCCTGTGTTCTACAGTAGGACCTTGTTGTTTATCCATCCTGTACATAATGGTTTGCATCTACTAATCCCAAACTCTCAATCCATCCTTCCCCTCCCCCGCCCCTTGGCAACCACAGGTCTGTTCTCTATGTCTGTGATAGATTTCTTAATATCGATCATTCTTGAATTTCTGGAATACATTGGTTGTAGGATTTATGTGGTGCACTTCTGCATCGTCTTTGTTAATTTTTGTGTCTTTATGAGGGGGATGGATCAGTTGTTTTCTGGTTTTATATTACCATGATCAGGTTTTGGTGCCAGGATTTGGGAACAGACTGCCTGGGTTTGGGCCCCATTGTCCCCACTCGCTGGCTGTGTGTCCACGGAATACTTATTCTTTCCCTTTTCGTGGCCTCATCTGTAAAGTGAGAATACAGGTAATACTTCTCTGGATTGCCATGAGGATTAAATGAGTTACTACACGTAAAACGCTTAGAAGAGGGTTGGCATACACTGTGCTCTTAAATGTCAGGAAAAAGTTGTTCTGTCTTCTATTTAAAAAAATTTATTGAGGTATAGTTGATTTATAATGTTGTGTTAATTTCTGCTGTACAGCGAAGTGACTCAGTTATACACAAACATTCTTTTTCATACTCTTTTCCGTTACGGTTTATCACAGGATGTTGAATGTTGTTCCCTGTGTGCGCTGTCTTCTTAAAATGAAATGAGAATTCTTTATTATTTTCTCTAGTCTGGAATTACATAAGGAATTTGTCTATGACTTCAACCTTGTGCCTAAGGCCCTAAGTGTCAAGCAGTCTTGAAATGATAAGGGTGCCTGATGTCGGAAGATCTGAACTGCAAGTGTTTAGAGAACATAGGTCATCAGTGTGGTCTTTGTGGTATCTGACCTTTTTGATGCGGATAGAAAAATCCCTCAAATACTGAAGTTTAGGAGGGGGGCACAATAGGTCCGTGTCCCCCTCACGGAAAAGGCCAGAAAGAAGGAACGGGAGGTGTCATCTCCTCGGTGCACAGCAGCACTGTCTCTGAAACTCAGATTCTCTGCTAAAACGTTTGACACTCTCTCTCTCATCTCTTAAGAGCCCATGGTCAAGTTGGACCTCTGTCTTATAGGTCATTAAATAGCAATATATTCCAGGAAGATGGGAGTTTCTCTTTCTGCTTTATTTAAATAGAGTTATTCTCCAACTTGGGAGCAGATTTATGTTTCTAAAGCGAAGACTCACACTCACCCAACTTTAAATATCAGGTTGTGTGTCATAGGGGAGTGAGAAGTAGTGAGAGTTAAGTTCCTAGGTTAGTCCAGGAATGTCTTACTTTACCAGGTGGTAGAGTTATTTTTTTTTATTTTTATTTTTTATATCTTTATTGGAGTATAATTGCTTTACAATGGTGTGTTAGTTTCTGCTTTACAACAAAGTGAATCAGTTATACATATACATATGTTCCCATATCTCTTCCCTCTTGCGTCTCCCTCCCACCCTCCATATCCCACCCCTCTAGGTGGTCACAGAGCACCCAGCTGATCTCCCTGTGCTACGCGGCTGCTTCCCACTAGCTATCTATTTTACGTTTGGTAGTGTATATATGTGCATGCCACTCTCTCACTTTGTCACAGCTTACCCTTCCCCCTCCCCATATCCTCAAGTCCATTCTCCAGTAGGTCTGTGTCTTTATTCCTGTCTTACCCCTAGGTTCTTCATGACTTTTTTCTTCTTAAATTCCATATATATGTGTTAGCATACGGTATTTGTCTTTCTCTTTCTGACTTACTTCACTCTGTATGACAGACTCTAGGTCTATCCACCTCATTACAAATAGCTCAATTTCGTTTCTTTTTATGGATGAGTAATATTCCATTGTATTATTTTTGAAAGAGGGCAAACCATGGGACTTAGTCACTCCTGGTGACGTCTGATGTCTCCGAGAATAAAATATAAAGCCTTATCTTGATTCTTCAGTTTATCGGCAATGACTGTCCCCATCGCTCTAGGCACATCATTATTCCCTCTGTCCCATGAATACGCCACGCTCATGCCCTTCTTTTCCATCCCATTTGCCTGAAAGGTTTTTACATGGCTGGCGCTGCACAAGTGCACCGCTTGACCACCGTTTCCCAGCCTTGTCACAGGCTCCATGTGAGTTCTTCTGTCTTCCTGAGGGCTCTATCCCTAGCGTCAGGACCATGGGGGATACATAAATAAACTCGCTCACAGGAGGGCTAGCCTGTACCAGCCAGTGTTCTCCCTCCTGGGAGCGGCAGACCAGTCAGCTCACTGCAAAGTTTTGAAAACAATATTTTGTTGCACGGCGTGAAATCACTGATAGTTTACCTGGTTTTTTGGTTGGTGGTAGTGTTGGCTGCACCGCACGGCATCTCAGCTCCGGACCGGGGGTCGAACCCACGGCCCCTGCATTGGAAGCGCGGAGTCCTAACCGCTGGACCGCCGGGGGAGTCTGATAGTTTCCCTTTTGACCTACAAAATGGCAGGTTCATATGATCAAGCCTAATGATTGGACACCTTTCGGGCTCTTCATTTAAATATTTCTCCCCAGTATCCTCGAACAGAACAAAAGTCTCCCTTCTTCCCCCCCAGATGTATTTTTCTCCCGAAGCTTGCTCTATCTCCTCTCCAAATTTCAGACCATTTCTCGCCTCGTTCCCCAACCCCCCACCCCCAAACTAAAATTTTCATTGTCAGTCTGGCTAATCTCAGCCAGCTATTAGATGGGAAGCAGTCAGAAACAATTTGCATTCAATGAGAAAAAGTTGATAGCTGTTTGCTCTTACTGGAAGTACTGACGTTTAAAAAAAGATTGTTAGTAAACCGGGTGAATCTTCAATTGACGTAATTGAAGACACTTTAACAAAGTAAAATGAAACAGTTCAACATGGTGATCGTCTTTGTCAGGGTTTTTTTGTCTTTCTTTCTATTGCACATGACAGAACATCTAAAAGTGGCTTAAAGAGTATTTATTTTCCTGTAATGAGAAGTCTCAACTTCTGCTTCTACCCCAAAGGGAGTGATAGAGACTGGATTTCTCTCCCTCCCCTCTACACAAACACCCAAAACAAGTGAAAAGTTGGGCAAAATAGATACAACAGTGGTTTTTAAGACTTGGAACTTCAAGCAGTGAAAAACAGTGATCTCAGAGAGATGGAGAACATGTGAGATGAGCTCCTCAAATATACCAGAAGCAACTAGAGTGTGAGGGCGGAGTCCTGACACATCCAAGGCAGGGAGAGAACCACCCAGTTCTCTGAGAGAGAACAAGTCTCAGAGCACACGCAAGGCTGGGAAGAGTTCCTGTCCCACCAGCTTCTAGGAAAGGAAAGGAAAACTGCATAGTTTCTGGGCATGAGGTAACGTACTCAAAAGAATTTGCTTCAGAAATGGTACAAAGTTGGACTTAGACCTAAAAGCTGCTCTAATTTTGCCTAAAAACTTGAAATCAAGACCCAGAGGGGTTAAAATTTTCCAGATAACTGAATACATCCCAGAACACAGCTTGAAAATATTTATAGGATACAAAACATCGAACCATCAACAATGTAAAGTTTACAGTGCTTGGCGACCGATAAAAAACGACAAGACATGCCAAGAAGTGGGAGAAATGTGACCCGTAATAAGGAGAACATTGATCGCAATCCAGAAAATGACACAGACAGAATTTTTAGAAAATGATGTGAAAATACTTATTGTAGCCACATTTCATTTGTTCACGATGGTGTATATACCTCATACGATCATCCCAATAGAATCCTGGTGAGCGTTTGACAAAATCCAGTAGCCATTCCTGATTGAAACTGCCAGCCAACTGGTACTAGAAAGAAATTCCCTGGGCTGGGCACATATGCCTTGATCGTGTCAAGGTGCGTTCTCTCTATATCCATGTTGAGAATTTTCTCATGAAAGGAAGTTGGATTTTGTCAAACATTTTTTGGCATCGTCTGAGATGATCATATGCTCTTTATCATTCCTTTCGTTAATGTGGTGTATCACCTTGATTGATTTGTAGATGTTGAAACGTCCTTGCATCCCTGGAATAAATCCCACTTGATCATCGTCCCTTGAAGGTACTGTTGAATTCGATTTGCTAACATTTTATTGAGGATCTTTGCGTCTGTGTTCATCAGGGATGTGGGCCTTATACAGTTGACCCTTGACCAACACAGGTTTGAACGGCACGGGTCCACTTATATGCAGAATTTTTTCTTTTTTCTTTTTTCTTTTTTTTTTGCGGTACGCGGGCCTCTCACTGCTGTGGCCTCTCCCGTTGTGGAGCACAGGCTCCGGACGCGCAGGCTCAGCGGCCATGGCTCACGGGCGCAGCCGCTCCGCGGCACGTGGGATCTTCCCGGACCGGGGCACGAACCCGCGTCCCCTGCATCGGCAGGCGGACTCTCAACCACTGCGCCACCAGGGAAGCCCTTCCTTCCAGTTATATTGAGATATAATTGACATACAGCACTACATAAGTTTCAAGTGTACGGCAGAATGATTTGACTTACATGCATCATGAAAAGATGATCACAGTAAGTTTGGTGAATCTCATATAGATACACAATTAAAGAAACAGGAAAAACTTTTCCTTGTGGTGAGAACTCTTAGGATTCACTCACTTTACTTTCATATAGGACGTACAGCAGCACTAATTACATTTATGGTGTCGCACATTACATCACTAGTACTTATTTACCTTATACCTGGGAGTCTGTACCTTTGACCACCTTCATCCAGGTCCCCCGCCTCCCACCCCTTGCCTCTGGTAACCACAAAACCGATCTCTTTTTCTCTGAGTTTTTTTATTTGTTGGTTTTTGAAGCATAATTGACCTACTACACTATGTCGTTTTCTGTTACACGCGTAGTAATTTGATATTTCTATGCCTTTCAAAACGATCACCATGATGTCTAGTTACAACTATGTTGCCGTACAAAGCTATTGCGTAGCCGTTGACCACACTCTCCACGCTGTACGTTGCGTAGCCGTTGACCACACTCTCCACACTGTACGTTGCGTAGCCGTTGACCACACTCTCCACGCTGTACGTTGCGTAGCCGTTGACCACACTCTCCGCACTGTACGTTGCGTAGCCGTTGACCACACTCTCCACGCTGTACGTTGCGTAGCCGTTGACCACACTCTCCACGCTGTACGTTGCGTAGCCGTTGACCACACTCTCCACACTGTACGTTGCGTAGCCGTTGACCACACTCTCCACGCTGTACGTTGCGTAGCCGTTGACCACACTCTCCACGCTGTGCGTTGCGTAGCCGTTGACCACACTCTCCACGCTGTGCGTTGCATTCCTGTGGCTCACTGTGCAGCTGGAAGTTGGTGCCTCCTGATCTCCCCCCCTATTTCTTCCCTCTCCCCATGCCCCCCACCCCCGCCCGGCAACCACCTGTTTGTTCTCTGTATCTATAACTGTTTGTTTTGCTATGTTTGTTTATTTGGTTTGTTTTTTAGATTCCGCATGTAAGTAAAAGCATAGAGTATTTGTCTTTCTCTGTCTGACTTGTGTCACTTAGCATAATGCCCTCTGGGTCTATCCATGTTGTCGCAAATGGCAAGATTTCATTCTTTTCTTTTTTGGCCATACCTTGCGGCTAGGGATTGAACCAGGGCCCTCAGCAGTGAAAGCGCAGAGTCCTAGCCACTGCACCGCCAGGGAATTCCCAAGATTTCATTCTTTTATGGCTGAGTAATATTCAATTATATTGGGTTGGCCAAAAGTTTTGTTCAGGTTTTCCATAAGATGGCACAGAAAAACCTGAATGAACTTTTTGGTCCTATATATATATATATATATACACCTCCCACATCTTCTTTATCCATTCATCCAGTGGTGGGCACTTAGGTTGCTTCCGTATTCTGACTCTTGTAAATAATGCTGCAGTGAATATATAGAGGTGCGTATATCCTTTCTGATTAGTGCTTTTGTTTTCTTTGGCTATACATCCAGGAGTGGAATTGTGAAATCATATAGTAGTTCTGTGTTTAATTTTTTGAGGACTCTCCATTCTGTTCTGCATAGTTCATATTGCAGTTTGCGTTCCCACCAACAGTGCCTGAGGCTTCCCTTTTCTCTGCACCCTTGCCAACACATCTTTCTTAGCTTTTAGAAAACAGCCATTCTGACGGGCGTGAGGTGTTTTGGTTGGCGTGGCCGGCCCGTGGGCTGGTTGGTTGTCAGGCCCTGCCCTGTGTGGAGGCTGCAGATGCCGGGGGGTCCTGGGGCTAGCGCTAGCCCACGGATGGGCAGAGCCGAGCTCGGGTGTGGGTGCTTGCAGAGCTGGGGGCCCCAGATCTAGTGTCAGCCTGCTGGTGGGCAGGGATGCTTCCTGACGTGGCTGGCCGAGGGGTCCAAGGCGTCTCACAGCTCGTCTGGGCCTGCTGGGGGGCGGGGCCAGGGCCCAGGGTCTCTGGCTGCAGAGCACTGGGGTCCCGCAGTGGCTGTCGGCGGGCTGATGTGTGGGACCGGCCCTCGACACGGCTAGGGCGACAGGGTCCAGAGCTGATGGGGGGGCGTCTGGATCCCGAGGTGGCTGGCTGAGGGACCCGAGGGGTCCTGGGGCTGGTGCCCACCCACCGGGGGGCGAGGCCAGGTCTGGAGCTAGTGCTGGCCTGCTGGCGGGTGGTGCTGGGTCTTGACGGCTGGCTGTGGGACCCTGGGGTTCCCCCCGGGCTTGTGCCATTGACCTGGTGTGCTGTGCCGGGTCCTGGGCCCTCTGGTGGGCCGAGCTGGGTCTCAGCGTGGCTGTGAGCTCAAGGGGTCTTAAGGCAGCCAGCCTGCTGGTGGGGGAGGGGCTGTATCAGTGCCCAGTTAGATGCTTGGCCTGAGGCGTCCCAGTTCTGCTGCGGGTTAGGTCCTGGAGCTAAGGTAGGACGACTACCAATGCCACTCGTCAGCACCAGTGTCCGCTCAGTAGGGTGCGCGTCCCCCCAGACGGCTGTGCCAGTGTCTGTGTCCCCAGGGGGAGCACCCATGGCCTCCTGCCTTTCAGGGAGACCCTCCAAGATCAGCAGGTGGGGCTGACCCAGGCTCCTTTCAAACTCCCCCTTCTGCCCCGGGTCGTGGAGTGAGTGAGGCTCTGTGTGTGCCCTTTAAGGGTGGGTCTCCTGAAGGTGAAAGCCCCGCTGGCCTTCACAGCCAGAGGCTCTGGGGGCTCGTCTTCTTCGTGCGGGAACCCAGTGCGGGGCTCGGACCCCTTGTTCCTTGGGAAGAGCCTCTGCAGTTGTAGTTATTTTCCCGTGTGTGGGGTGAGGGACGGGGGGATCGACTGCAGCGTGTCTCCACCCCTCGCCCCCGTCTGGCTGTGGTTCCTTCTCTCTGTGTCTTTAGTTGTAGCAGAGCTTTTCCGCTGCGATCCAGTCTAGCTTGTCGATAGCTGCTCTGTAATTTGTTGTGATGTCGGTGCCCGTGAGAGGCATTGAGCTCAGACTCTTTCCTACTCCACCATCCTGGCCAATCCCTCTCCGAATTTTTTTCAATAAATATATTGGATTTTTTTTGAGATTCGCGACAATTGGAGAAAACTTGCTGATAAACCCTGTAGCCTAGAAATATCAAAAAAAGAAAAACTTAGGCATGTCGTGAATGCATAAAACATACGTAGACGCTAGTCATCCTTACTTAAACTGAGTGGTATCTGATATAAAATTACTAACGTGCTAGTTTCCTACTGCTTTAAGACTTTGCGTCTGCAGCACGACCTTCCCTCTCATAACTGGAGAAACTGCATGTCAGCCTATCATCCGGGTAAGAGGTTTTTGAAAAATGTAACAGTGTTTCTAGTACTGTGTTATGAATATGACTGTAAGGCTGTAGGCCGTAAAAATTTTATAATGACTCATTCGTTAGTGTGTAGGCGGGGCCACCATGAGGCAATCACGCTGATCTCACTAGGTGACCATAAGGCATATGACAGCTTCTTCACTATCAAGGCCTGAACGGTTACATCTGTAAATAAGTGTGGATTTCTTTTTCACGTTATCTTTTCACTTTTTTAAATACACTTTTAAAAAATTAATTAATTAATTTACTTTTGGCCGTGTTGGGTCTTCATTGCTGCACCTGGGCTTTCTCTACTTGTGGCGAGCGGGGGCTACTCTTCGTTGCAGTGCGCGGGCTTCTCATTGCGGTGGCTTCTCTTGTTGCGGAGCACGGGCTCTAGGCGCGTGGGCTTCAGTAGTTGTGGCTCGCGGGCTCAGTAGTTATGGCTCACGGGCTCTAGAGCGCAGGCTCAGTAGTTGTGGCACACGGGCTTAGTTGCTCTGCGGCGTGTGGGATCTTCCCGGATCAGGGTTCGAACCCGAGTCCCCTGCATTGCCAGGTGGATTCTTAACCACTGGGCCACCAGGGAAGTCCTACCTTTTCACTTTTGATGTCAAGTGTTAGTAACACATAACATCTATAGCGTTTTGTATCATGTAAGGCAACATTGATGTAAGTACTGGCAGACAGATGGACACTCATCTCATAGATGATGTAAACTTACCATGTTAGCACAGTCAATATTGTAAATGCATTTTCTCTTGCTTATGATTTTCTTAATAACATTTTCTTTTCTCTAGCTTATTTTAAGAATACAGTATATAGTACACATAACATGCACAGTACATGTTAATCAACTTTGTGTTTTCAGTAAGGCCTCCACTCAACAGTAGGCTATTAGTAGCTAAGTTTCTGAGAAGTCAAAAGTTATATGTGGATTTTCCACTGTACAGGGTGCAGGGGGTGGAGTTGGCAGCCCTGACGAGGGTCAACTGTGACTTTCTTTTCCTGTAACGTCCTTGTCTGGCTTTGATATCAGGGTAATGCTGGCCTTGTAAAATGAGTTCGGAAGTGTTCCCTCCTTTTCTATTTTTCAGAAGAGTTTGAGAAAAATGGGTGTTAATTCTTCTTTAAGTGGTTGTAGAATTCACCAGGGAAGCCCTCTCGTTCTGGGCTTTTCTTTGTTGGGAGGCTTTTGATTACCGATTCAGTTAAGAACCTTTGTCATGATTGGTGTGTTCAGATTTTCTATTTCTAAAACACCTGGGGTATAGTTGAATGTAGAAATTCCCAGACTCCACCCCATACTTAGTGAGTCAGAATCTTCAGAGGATGGGTCTGGGTATCTGTCCTTTTAAAAAGTCCACTAGGGCTACCCTGGTGGTGCAGTGGTTAAGAATCTGCCTGCCAGTGCAGGGGACACGGGTTCGAGCCCTGGTCGGGGAAGATCCCACATGCCGTGGAGCAACTAAGCCCGTGCGCCACAGCTACTGAGCCTGTGCTCTAGAGCCCGCGAACCACAACTACTGAGCCCACGTGCCACAACTACTGAAGCCCACGTGCCTAGAGCCCGTGCTCTGCAACAAGAGAAGCCACCGCAATGAGAAGCCCGCGCACCACGAAAAGAGTAGTCCCTGCTCACCACAGCTAGAGAAAGCCCGAGCGCAGCAACAAAGACCCAACGCAGCCAAAAATAAATAAAATTTCTAAATGTCAGCTTAAAAAAGTCCCCTAGAATTACCTTACCATCAGTCAAGTTTGGAAAAGCACTAAGATGGTTCTCTTCTATCCAGAATGATGAAGTGCTTATGTCATCAGACAGTTTGCCAGTGGCTGTGTGCACTACCGGGCCTGTGCATGGTGTCCTCGTGTGATGAACGTGTGCAGGGCTGTAGCTCCTCCTCCTTCATAAGCAGATTCAGATCCACCATGTCTCCCGAGGCCAAGAAACGAAATTCTGTTAAATAAAAGGAAAACCTTGCGAGTGATCTCTTTAAAGTTTAAAGGATCTATGTAAGTGCGCTACGCAAAGCCCCCTGAGACTGAAACCCAGCCTTCCCGCGGTCAGCCCTGCAGGGACCCCTGACTTGGCCGGTGCTATCCTCCTGGACTCTCTCCCTCTCCGGCCTGTTCCCTGGTCCTCAGATGCACCAGCTTCCTGGACCCCGGGGGCCTTTGCTCTGCTGCTTTTCTCTGCCTGGTCTATGTTTCCCTGTAATCTCTCTCTCTCTCTCTCTTTAGTGGCTTAAGATAACTTTAGTCTCTTACAGTTCCGGAGGTCAGAGTCAAAAGTCAAGGGATTGGCAGGTCTGCAGTCCTTCTGGAGGCTTCAGGAGGAAAGGTTTTCTTGCCTTTTTCAGCTTCAAGAGGTCCAATCCCTTGGTTTGTGGCTGCCCCCTCAAAGCCCTCCGACCTCTGCTTCTGTCCTCACATCTCTGACTCTGACCCTCCCCCTCCCTCTCACAAGGACCCTGTGATGACACTGGGGCACCAGGATGGTCCAGGACCCTCTCCCATCCCGAGCTCCTGGCTCAGCCACACGCGCACTGGCCTTTCACCCTGGTGAATTCCACAGGTTCCATTAGGATGAGAGCGCAGACCTCCTTGGGGGCACAGTGAGCACCTCCACGGCTTGTGTGGTGCCCCGCTCCCGCAGGGAGCTTCCGGCCCCATCAGGGCTTCACGCTGGGCTCCTTCTCGGGATCCCAGTGTCAGGCCGTGCGGCGTCTCAGAGGGGCGCCTCCGTGACTCTGGTCCCCTCTCCCCGTCACCCTCTGCCGTAGCCGCTTTCACCGCGGTCCCTCCTGGTCTTGTATTTTCATGTATCCGTTTAATGCCGTGTATTGAGCACCCGTGTCAGACCCTGTTGCAGACACTCAGGACCATCGGCGAGCAAAGCAGACTGCCCGTCCTGGGGGCCTGGGCTGGACTGTCAGGCGTCCATCTACTTCTTCCAAGTACCTGGTGTCCCATCCCACGGGTGCAGAGCCCTCTATCCGGTTCAGTTAGGAGACGCTCAGGCAGTTACTGGATGAATTCCCCTAAGAGCCACCAGGAGGCACTCACGCTCCATGCTTGTGGACACACACAGTGCGAATCTGTTAAACAAAACAAAACAAAACAAAACAAAATTGTCCATGATAATCACCCCTCCAGTTTACCGTCTGGAAAGGGGACATGAGTGAATCTCCTGTTCTGAGTGACCGCAAAACGTGTTTGTAAGCTATTAGGCAAAAGAGGCCACCCGGGTGTGTACCAGGGGACCGGTGCCGTCTGGCTGCCTGGGCTGGACCAGAGGACCACGTGCCTTTTGGTGTCAGTTTCCTTAGCTCTTGCCTAGGTTGTTTGTTCACCGCCGGGACCACTGTCAGTGCTCCAGAGCACTGGGACTCGGGGTGGGCTGGGTGGGACAGGCTGATGTGTCTCCTGAAATGCCAGGCAGAGGCACGGGTGGCTAGAAATGCTTTACCCTGGGCTGCTTGAGCTGAGGACCTCCAGGGAGGGAGGGGGTGAAGCCCGGGGCTCGGCACGCAAGGCTGGGGCCGTACTGAAGCTGAGGCTGGTCCTCCGATGCTTACAGTCACACACACCACATCTCAGGGAGGCTTTTAGGGAGATGATCGTGCACTTTGGACCTGCGTCCTGACATCATTGAATGTTCTAAGCCTAAATGAGATTGTGTCTCTGGCAGCCTAAGAGCTGAAAATAAAAAGTCAGTCCGGCGAGCCAGACTTTGCAGCAGGGCTTAGGGGAGCGCGTTAGCGGTGGAAGCACCGGGCGAATGTCTGAAGCTGGAACGTCCTCGGAGGAGTCGGGTGCTTTGTAGTGCAGCACAGCTCGCTCTGCCAAAGGCTGCTGCTCTGGGGATTCCTAAGACCTTGGAGGTTGTTAGATGCTTGGAAAGAAGAGAGGGGCAGGATTTTAGCAGCGAGACTCGGAGAGAAAAGCTGTAGCGTCTTCCTTGCTTACGTGCGTTTTCTAAGGAGCGCGGGAGTCACCTGGGAGCCCGTCCACCAGCAGCCTCTGACTCAGCAGGTTGGGGGGGGGCGGGGCCTGAGGGTCTGCGTTTCTGACCAGCTCCCGGCAGATTCTGAGTCTGTGTTTCTCGGACCACACTTAGCGCTGAGGTACAGCGAGGTGGGCATCCTGGGGAGATGACTTCTACAAGGACGTAGCCTGTCTCACGCCACCTACCCTTTTCATCCGCTTCCATCATTCAAGAGCACTGAGCTCCCACCACATGTCTGAGTGGCTGGAGGGGAATGGCTAGTAAACTTGAACTTGACCCCTGTCCTGTTAGGGTTATTATTTTCGTTTGGGAGACACAAAATCACAGAGATGGGCGATTCCTAGCTTTCAGTGCCACAAGCAACGAAGCACGGCAGAGAGCCTCGGACACACGTAACAGCTTGTGAGCTGTTTCAGAAGTCAGGATGGAGCCCGAGGGCTGTGGTCTGCGGGGCGAGGGGGGATCGGCTGAGGGTCTCTTAGGTGGTGGTGCTGGGGGAGCACAAGGGAGCCACGTGTGCAAGGCCCCGGGCAGGAGGGCCCTGGGTCTCTGTGAAGAGCTGGAAGGTCCACGTGGTTGGGACACAGTGAGAGGGGGATAGCTGGAGCCTCGGCTGGAGGGGACGGCAGGGACCTGGCGGGATGCTCTTCCTGCTGGAGCGCTGGGTGGTCCTGCCCAGGGGGTCAACGTAAGGCTACCGCACACTAAGGGGAAGTGGGGTCTCAGGCGCCCTGCCTTTACAGTAAGTGCAGCCTGTCTCCATGGGACAGACTTATCTTTGCAAAATGTGAGCACGTCATGGGGCCCAGGGAGCCGGGAGGCGTGCAGGCATCTCCACGTGGGGGCAGCAGACCAGCGGGCTTGTGGCTCCCAGGACTGAAACTGTGTTGTCATTGAATCCTGACGCTGAGATTCCAGATACCTTGGCAGAAACCTTCGCAAACAGCCCACATACACTGTATCCCGCTTGTCTGGCTTCAGTCCTTGTCGGTTTCCAGGTGACAATGACAGACGGAGAGGGTGAAGGGCACCTGCCTGCCTCATCTCGCCTGTCTCATCCGGAGTGTGTGGCTGACACCTCCCAGCACTACTGTGGATGTTAATTCCCACCCGGATATGTTGCAGGGGTCCTGGCAGACACACAGACGCTTTGCCAGATGGTAAAAGTAATTAAATCCTGAATTAGATCTGGGGGAGAGCAGGAAGAAGCCGTCCACTGGAGCGCTGTGGGTGGTTTGGGGACAGGTGGCCAGATAGGTTCCATCCCATCTCAGAGGCATCAGGCTGCCCATCCCTTCCACCTTCAGAGGAAGGAGCAGCTGGCAAACAGCCCTCCGGAGAGGAGGGAGGAAACAGCCTTCAGGTGATGACTTTCCTGCCAGTGTCAAGGTCAGAGCTGTGAAGGGCTCTCTTTGAACCAGTGCGTGAGGATAGCTGTTTCCTGTCTTACATTTTCTTCTGTTTCTTTAGGTGGAGACAGTGAGCTTCCGATCTCCCCATAATCTCAGGGCAGAGGGGCTCAGCCAGCTTCCGAAAGGGTGCGATCGTTCAGGGTGGACACCAGAGCGTGAGCATCCCTGCGGCTTCCCCTCCAGCACCGGAAAAAAAACTCGTCTATTTCCCTGCACTGAAATCAGAGCCGTCAGCTGGAGTCACGCGTCGCTCGTCCTGCCCTGGACTTGGCTCCGCGGGGTGGACAGGTGGCCTCGGATGTGCCGGTCCCGTCAGACACATGCTGCTCAGAGCAGGTGGTGGGAGAGTGGCTCACCCAGCCTGGGGGTCCGTGCGGGGGTCCCATCTTTCATTTCTTGGTGGGCACCGGGTTGATGTCTTGGCTCCCGGGGCAGGTAGGTGTGGCTGGTGGAAGTGAGCGGACTGGATGCGACGCTTCCAGGCCTGACGTGGAAATCGTTCCACACTGGCAGCCGTTTCCTCGAGGTCCTGTCCACTGGCTTGAGGGAGGTCAGTGGGTCCCTGGGTCCCTGGTCACCTCACGGAGGGAAGCTGCCTGCTGAGGAGGACTGCCATTTGGGGTCTATGCCAGCAAGAAGTGAATACTGTGCGTGGGCACTGGTGATTTTGGACTTGCTTGTTCCCGGAGTCGGCACTGTCTTACCTCACAGAGAGCTAGGCTGTCTTTCGGATTCGGGGGCTGAGGGGGCATAAGGAGAACCTGCTGGTGGCGCGGAGAGTCTCCAAACTGCCTCTGGACGCGTGGTGACACCGTCGCAGGGGGGTCCGTGGAACAAAACGGCGTCGAGGGTTCACCAAGGTTCCAGGGGTGCCGTCTTCAGGGGGAGGCGTGAGCTCCCCTGACCTTTCTCCTAGTGGAATCAGGTTCTATCGCTTAGGCTCAGAAATCACACACTGCTTGTGGAATTCAACACCACCTTCACCGACCCTTCTCTGCCAGTGCGCGCTTCATGGCCAAACGATGACCAGGCCTGGCCGTCGGGACTGTCGTAAATTCGCAAGACATGTTCCTGCAGACTTGCCAAGGGCGTGCCGCTTGGCCGTTGCATCCCATCTAGTTGTGGGGAGGAGGGGTGGCCGGCTTGACTGAGAACAGACTAAGTGTGTGTAAACATTTTTTCCCTGCTGATATCAAGCGTATTAGTCAGGGAACTTGGTTGCAAGCCACGGACCGACCCTGGCTCTCTTGTGCAAAAGGGAAAGTTTTGAAAGGATGTGGAGGGCTCAGAGCCGTCGTGGGGCTGGAGGGTCAGGCTTGGAAAATAGAACCAGCAGAGGGGGCTTGTGAAGGCCGGGCTGCGGGAAGCACGGCGGGGTTGCAGCGTGAGCACGCACTGGCCATTGCTCCCTGGGACGCAGAGGCCCGGGGGAAGGACCACACTCGCAGATCCCAGGTCACGCACGGGCTTCCCTGACCCTGCCGAGGTGGGGAAATGGAGGGGCTTGTCCCCTCATCCTCCAGGGTGGGGGTAAATGTCGCCTCCTGCTGCACCCACGTACAATGGCAAATTCCTCCAAAACAATTAAGAGGACAAAAATTTCTTTCTTTCCCGTGGGAAAGTCTAGATACATGTTCCTCGTTGGTGGTGCTCTGCCATGCAGATTCAGGGGTGCGGGCCCTTCCAACCTGGGCCTCAGTGCCCTCTGCCTTCAAGCAGAGAGATGGGGGAGCTGCCCCAAGTACCTCTTAAAGGCCTGACCTGCATGGGAACAGGGGAGACAGGTGACACGCGCCCCTTCTGCTCACATTCCCAGAACTGGTGACGAGACCAATGTCACTTCAAGGGATGCCGGGAAACAGAAGCAAAAGAATACAGGTGAACACTGTCAAGCCCTGCTAGAGGGCGCTCTCGGGGAGAGGATGCTTGGCTCCGACACAGATAAAAAGGAACCGGTATCAGCTCCTGGGGTTGGACGTGAGTGTGTGGCGTCCTGGGAATCTGAGGAGACAGGGTGGGTACCGGCATTTGTTGAGGGACTATTAGATGTTAGGCACTTGGCTAATATAATCTCATTTCATCCTCAGCACAACCCTTTGGAGTAAATATCACTCTTGGCACTTTACGCGTGAGAACACTCACTTAACAGGCTGCAGAGGGGTTCCATCAGCCAGCAAGAATCAGAGCTGGGACTCACACCCAGGTTGTCTACCCCAAAGCCGGGCTGCCTTTTTCCATCACGACCCAATTTAAGGATTGCTGGGCGCTGGCCTTCACTTGGAATATACTCTCCTTTTCACTGGGAGGGTTTGGAATGAAAGTCTAGATTTGAATCAAGATAAGCCATAGGTAGTGAAAGGAAGCAGCAGGGGTGAGAGGTTGGACTTCCCAGGGAGACACAATTTGGGGAAAAGCTGGAAGGGGTGGAGGGAGGAAAGGAAGAGGGAGAGCCTGGCTCAAGTGCGGGCGGTTATCATCAAATATTTCCCTAATTACCAGAAAAATGAAGGGCCCGAGGGACGCCAAGCAAATAAAGTACAAGTGTACTAGGCGTTGGCTCTCTTGGCAAAGAAAATTTGTCTGAGGTCACTTTCAACAGATATAAAAGGAATAGCCTCACACAATGTGATCACTTCAGCCTGGCTTTTATCTTTTCTTCAGAAACGTTGCATCTGAAGGAAGCGCCTTAGCTGAAGACGGTGGATTTGTCTGTTAATTACTTTCTATTTGAAATCGAAGCAATGTTTAACTCCACGGGGGAACGAGAAACGATCAAGAAAGCAAAAAGTAGGAATGGTCTTTTTCGGAGTTGACGGTTCTGTTTTCCTAGAATGAATGTTTTAACGTTCACAGAACGCCATGTTGTATCACTCGGGGCGATTATGGGAGCAGAGATTAGAAAGCTCCAAGAATCTCGGGTGCTTGACAGGTCTTGGAAGAAGCATCCGAGGCTGGTCACTGCTTGGCAAGGTCGTGCTCATCGATACTCAGCTCTAAGAAAAAATATTTGATCCTGAGCCTGGAATGGGGGAGGGGAGATGTCACCATGCATCTCCTTGCATTTAAACGTCTGTGAGGGCCTTTGACCCAAGTGGTATTATTTTCTTTGTCAAATCCCTTTTTTAAATTGATCAGGGACTTCCCTGGTGGTGCAGTGGTTAAGAGTCCGCCTGCCAATGCAGGGGACATGGGTTGGAGCCCTGGTCTGGGAAGATCCCACATGCCACAGAGTAACTAAGCCCGTGCGCCACGACTACTGAGCCTGCGCTCTAGAGCCCGCGAGCCACAACTACTGAGCCCACGCGCCACAACTACTGAAGCCCGCGCACCTAGAGCCCGTGCTCCACAACAAGAGAAGCCACCACAGTGAGAAGCCACCACAGTAAGAAGCCCGCGCACCGCAACGAAGAGTAGCCCCCGCTCGCCACAACTAGAGAAAGCCTGTGCGCAGCAGCGAAGACCCAACGCGGCCAAAAATAAATAAATAAAAAAATTTAAAAAATTGGTCAATATCCTCTTTTACGGAGACTGAAAACTGGTAGCCCTTGGGCCTATTGGGCCTGCATACACCTTTTCAGGATATTCGAATTAGTTGCCAATGTTGAAAAATCAAAGCGTTTTACACAAAATTTAGAATTTCCAGCTTCTCCAAAAACCCCACAGAAATCAGAAGATCCTGAAACCTGAGCCCGCATGTCTACCTGGCAGGAACTACTGTGTCCCCAGGACCCCCAGGAAAAGCTGCGGAGCCTCCAGGGCAGGTGCTGATTGCTTTTCTGCTGCCCAGAAGCCAACCAGTGTCCTTTCCTCCCTCATTCTAGCAGACGCGGTCCGTCCTCGCCAGCGTCCCGTAGCTCATGCTCCCAGCAGTGTGCGAGAGTTCAGACTCTGCCACGACCTTGCCAACAGTTGGGCTAGCCCGTCTTTGTGATTTTAGCCGTGCTGGAGTGTGTACGGTGGGCAATCATGGTGGTCTCAGTTTGCATCTTCCTAATGTGGTTGAGCACCTATGTGTTCACGTGCTTGTTGGCCCTTCGCATCTCTTCTTTTTTGAAGGGCCAGACGCGGCTCTCTACCCCGAGCTTTCCAGCTTCTCTCTGCCCTCCCAGGAGCACCTCGTCACGTGCTTGCAGGGACACCAGCCCCAGCTGGGCAGCCCCTCTGCGTGAAGGGTGGGCTCCAGCTCCTTGGGGACCCAGCCGAAGCCAGATGCAGGACAGACACGCTCCGTTGCCACCATCTTTGCTGGTCTGCCACATTTCACACACAGCCCAGGGGAAAACACAGCGAGACTTGAAGCCTTAGTTTGCTTTTCCATCAGGTGACTCAAGCCTGTGTGTCTGGCCTGGAGGCAGAGTGACTTGGAGAGGTCGTGGCGCAGGTGGACAACCATGTGGGAGGTGGGGGAAGACGGGCGAACGGAGAGAACCCACCAACGAGTACCAGAAATGTTATCCTACCTAGTACTGGCGCCCGCTGACCCGGTGAAATCCTCTGCTGACCTCTCAACTGTCAGGCAGAGGAGATACCCTTTGCCTGCCACCACTGCCACCACGTCATCTTCCTCCCACAGAGGCTGCGCGCGAGTAGAGACGCCCTCACGTTACGGAGTCCAAGCTCGCGCTGCTCGCCGCAGGACTGGACAGGAAATTGGGAGATGAGGTGTTGAGGCAATGAACACGACTGTATTCGGAAAAGCTGGCAGACCGAGAAGATGGCAGACTAGTGTCTCCAGAAAACCATCTTCTGGGGTCTGGATGACAGTTTCTTTTATAGGATCAGAGAGGGAAGTAAAGTAAACAGGCAGAACAGAGAGGGAGAGGTGGGGGAGAAGTAGAGTAAAAGGGCTCTCAGTCTTTCTTCTTTGTTGCAGCCATCCACTGGTGGGTGGGCTTCCCTGAGGCAGCCCACGATGTATGATTATAAGAACAAAAGCAGGGCTTCCCTGGTGGTGCAGTGGTTGAGAGTCCGCCTGCCGATGCAGGGGACACGGGTTTGTACCCCGGTCCGGGAAGATCCCACATGCCGCGGAGCGGCTGGGCCCGTGAGCCATGGCCGCTGAGCCTGCGCATCCGGAGCCTGCGCGTCCGGAGCCTGTGCTCCTGCGGAGGAGAGGCCACAACAGTGAGAGGCCCGCGTACTGCAAAAAAAAAAAAAAAAAAAAAAAGAACAAAAGCAACGAACAGCAAAAGCTAAAATCAAAGAAACAGATCCAACAAGGAGTCAAAATTGGCTCCTCCCTGTTACATTTAGGTTGACGGCTGCCCATCACACACCACTTCCGTGGTCCTTACTCTCGCTCGTGTGGGTCCACTTGGTCTTTCCAGCAGGACTGTGAATTCTTTGGGTCAGGAGTCATCTGTTGTATTAATCTGTGTTCCTTCCAGCACTCAACAATGAGCCACGTACCATTCTCGTTTCTGACAGATGGCTGATTCCAACACGTCCAACCAGGCAGTAAAAAGTAGGGACTGTGGTTTTCCAAACACAGACCAGTTTCTTCCTAAAGAAGGCGGACACTGCAACAGGGCCGCCGACGTTGCCCAAACAGTTTTTCATCTGAAGAAGCTTGAGCTGAATATAGAAGTAAATAGAGGTCAGAAGCTTTGATAACATATGACATTCTTTATTTTCTGCTTCTGAGCGGAAGTAAGGGATACATTTAGTTTATGTGGTTTGGGGGGAGGGGCGTTCCTCTGCTGTTGACTGATCTCACTCAAGTTCTTGAACCTCCTATGGGTGAATTACACGTATTTGGGAAAACAAAAGATGAGTGAAGAATTGAATCTATAATGAAAAACAGTGCAACAAGCTGGTTTTTAAAAAACGTATTTTATTGAAGTATAGTTGATTTACAGTGTTCTGTTTCTGGTGCACAGCAAAATGAGTCAGTTACATATATTTGTAACTGAAATACATATATGTATTTGTATACATATATATATATATATATTTTCATATTCTTTTCCATTACGGTTTATCACAGGATAGTGAATACAGTTCCCTGTGCTATACAGTAGGACCATTCTCTATATAATAATTTGCATCTGCTAACCCCAAACTCCCAATCGTTACCTTCCCCAGTACCCTCGCCCTTGGCAACCACAAGTCTGTTCTCTATATCTGAGTCTGTTTCTGTTTCACAGATAATTTCATGTTTGCCATATTTTAGATTCCACATATAAATGATATCATATGATACTTTATCTTACTTCACTTAGTATGATCATCTCTATTTGCAGCCATGTTGCTACAAGTGACATTATTTCGTTCTTTTTCATGGCTGAGTAATATTCCATTGTATATATGTACCACAACTTCTTTATCCATTCATCTGTCAGTGGATGTTTAGGTTGCTTCCTTGTCCCAGCTATTGTGAATAGTGCTGCTATGAACACGGGGGTGCGTGTATCTGTTTGAATTATAGTTTTGTCCAGGTGTGTGCCCAGGAGTAGGATTGCTGGATCCTATGGCCACTCTATTTTTAGTTTTTTAAGGAGCCTCCAAACTGTTCTCCACAGTCAAGCTGGTTTCTTAAAATGAGAAGTCCTCCTGTACGCTCTAAACTTTCAGGATACAGGATTTAGTCGTCATGTGCTGGAGCCATTCTTCTTGTGAAGACCTGAAATGTTCCATGTAAGACTAGACCTCTTTGCCTGCTGGCCCCTCTCTCTGTTTCCAGAGGTACATTCTTCTCTGAGCTTGCTGCCTATGCTTTCAGAACTTTCCCTGTGCCTTTACACACATTTATATGTTCTGTGGAAGAAGAATGCCACCTGCCACTTCAGTAAACAAAGGATGTTGCAGCCATAAAGCGTCATCCACAGCAGCTTCCCTGAGGGGATTCAGGATGGAGAAAAGCAGGACACTGGCCCTAGACAGCTAAGGTGCACATCCAGGGAAGCATTTCAACGAGCCCAGACGCTCGCATCTTCCCATACATAGAAAAACACCCATATCATTAACTTGAGATGTCTGTTTTTTTGTGAGGCAGTAATATTTTTTTGATGATCGACTACATGTGTTTTTCCAGCAAAACTCCTCTGCATCCTGGCTCCTCCCCGACCTCTGTGGAGTGGTCCCTCCGAGCTCTCAGAGAGGCTGCCATCCCGGGCTACAGGAAGGCCACCAAATAAAACATGATTCTCAGCTTTTAGATGGTGCGTTGTTTCTCAGTTGACAGGATCCAGAGAAAAATAATGGTATGTGTGTGTGTGCATGTACTTTATGTAAATGGTGTCCCTTATATCAGTGGTTCAGTAACTTGTTTCTTTCATGCAGTATTTCTTGGACATCTTACTACATTGGTACCTGTAGACCTTATTCATTCTTTTAGCAGCTACACAACACCACAACACAAAACATGAACGTACATCTGTTTATTTAGCCATTTCTAAAGCATTTGGGGAATCCTGGGGCCTCTAAAATTCATATAATTTGACTTGCTTCCATTACCAGGGAATGCGTAACATTTTTTTTTTCTTTTTTTTCTTTTTTGGCTGCATTGGGTCTTCGTTGCTGCGCACGGGCTTTCTCTAGTTGTGGCGAGCAGGGGCTACTCTTTGTTGCGGTGCGCGGGCTTCTCATTACAGTGGCTTCTTTTGTTGTGGAGACACGTGGACTTCAGCAGTTGCAGCACGCAGGCTCAGTAGTTGCAGTGTGTGGGCTCTAGGGTGCATGTGCTTCAGTAGTTGTGGTGCACGGGCTTAGTTGCTCCGCGGCATGTGGGATCTTCCCGGACCAGGGATCGAACCCGTGTCCCCTGCATTGGCAGGCGGGTTCTTAACCACTGTGCCACCAGGGAAGTCTGCCTCGGATATTTTTAAGCTTCCTAAAATCCCAGTCATTTTGAGGTTTCCCCCTTAAGTGTCGGCAGCAAGTCAGGGCTCCTTTTTGGAAAAACGGGAGTGTTCTTATTTCTTAACCCAGGTTTGACTGCTCGCTGCTTGAAAGCCAATACTCGAGAGACAAGTGTTGGTTGGAAAGGAAAGTTTGCTTTATTCAGGAGGCCGGCAACCTGGGGAGAAGGCAGACAGGTGTCCAAGAAACCAACTCCAAAGATTCTGCTCGACCATGAAAGTTTTTAAAAGGAGAATCATTGGGGGAGGGGTCAGAGCCTTTGTTATCTTCTGCTGTGTGCAAGCTTTCTTCTCATTGGTTGGTGGTGAGGTAACAGGGCGGAATCTTGCCCTCGGCCTGAAGTTGCCATTTTCCACGTCGGTGGGGGACTTGTTCTGCAGAAGAACGCAAAGATATTATTACATATATTCCTTGAGGAGGAGCCAGGACGCTGCCCCATCCTGTACTGTGGTGTCTTGACTGCTCCTCCTTTGTTTCTGCATCTCCTCCCTTCCCTGATTAGCAGCTGTTTGACTCTCCCCTTTGGAACTTAGGGAAGGTCAAGGAGGCTGAAAGAAGCCTATTTCCTATAAACAAGAAATGGGGGACACAGAAAGGATTTGTTCCTTGGAGGGTCCCACAGGGTCCTGCTCCATTTCATTCTCTGCTGTGAGACCCCCTTGTCCTCCCGTATGCTCATTTGCCTAAATTAATTGGTCACTATGCCCTCTCCCATTTCTTGCTAACTGAGATTTCAACTGTCATGCTTTTTCGATGATTTTTGTCCGAAACTGGTCTGAAAACGTAATCGCAATGAGTCAGAGAGGGAACCTAGGCCTGGAGCTGCTAGCATCCTCCCACATCTCTTTACCACAAGGACAGGGTCTGGGAATACAGCTGACATTGGGAGGGCAAAGCTGCATGACAAGAGGTCGTTCAAGCTCCTGGATTCGGCTGTGTCCGCGGCCAGAAAGCCCCGCTGGCCTTTCCCTCCAGTGGACCAGTAGTACATTTTCCTTTCGCCTCTATCAGATGGGTTGGCGACAGATACGACGCTCACTGGCAGAGATTCCATGGCAGATTTTTTCCGCTCTCTTGCTACGTTTCTTTCTGGCTGCAGCACCCTCCAAGGCGCCCTTCCTTCAGTATTTCTTTCAACCTTGCAAAAGACCAAAAACGTCAACAGTCTGTATACAGCTTAGATCACGACTTACGTGACTGCACGATGGTCACGACGGGTACTGCGTATTAGTTCACATTTGGCTCAGGTAACATGGCAAAAAATAACCAAGCCCTCCAAATCTAGCACGAATTCTTTTCTCTGCAACTATAGCATAACCCAGTTGGCAACACATTTTACTGGGAAAGTAGCATATGGAGAAGATTTGCCACCTCCTCGTTACAGTGATGTTTTCTTGCATTCATCATTCTTGAGATCCTGCCAAAAGTTTACATCTAATGGCCTATACATCCCATTTTCCCCCATCAAATAGAAAAAAAATTGTGTGCCTTATGAATTGTTATAAACACTTTCACTGCACATCGATTTTGTTTTCTTATTCCACACGGACTCACACATTTAAAATTCTTCCTAAGGTGCCTCAGACTTTATTTCAGGCAAAGCAAAGTGGGAGTGGTACTATTTTTTCCTTACTGAGAATATCGCTGGCCATATTGGCCAGCTATTTGCATGCCTTATTATGGTGGCAGATGGGAAGGGACTATTGTTAAAAGGCTCAAGCAGAGATGGAATATGGAGGGTTTTTTTGTTTTTTGTTTTTTAATAGGAAAAGAAAGAAGCATTCTCTTGAGAGGTAGACGCTATGAGACTGGGAAGATTTCCATTTCCAAAGTCTTTGAATCGTTGCACATGAAACCAGTGTAAAAAACTTAATTCCTTCAGTGGCGCGTGCGAATGTGAGACTGTGTGCATGTTTGAAAAAAAACCGAAATTGAGGCAACCATAAGTTGTGTGTGTGCTGGTGATAACTACGTATTTGTGCACTAATGGAATATAATATCAAGGTAGTAGTAACCTTTAAAAACTTACACTTCTGGGACTTCCCTTGTGGCACAGTGGTTATAAGAATCCACTTGCCGATGCAGGGGACACGGGTTCCAGCCCTGGTCCAGGAAGATCCCGCATGCCGCGGAGCAACTAAGCCCGTGCGCCACAACTACTGAGCCTGTGCTCTAGAGCCGGCAAGCCACAACAACTGAAGCCCACGCGCCTAGAGCCCGTGCTCCGCAACAAGAGAAGCCACCGCAATGAGAAGCCCGCGCACTGCAACGTCTTCACTGCAGTAGCCCCCGCTCGCTGCAACTAGAGAAAGCCCGCATGCAGCAACGAAGATCCAACGCAGCCATAAATAAACATGTAAATGAATTTATATATATATATAAATGTACACTTCTTTCTTATGAAACATTTTTCTTTTGGAATATTTAGGACATAGAGAGGCTACAGTGTAGTGGTGAAGGATGTGGATCTAGAGCAAGACTCCCTGCTCCTTATCTCCCTACTCAAAAACTGTTTGATCTTAGGCATCTTACTTCACTTCTTTGGGCTTCAGTTTCCTCATCTGCAAAGCAGGGATTAAAAATAGTGTGTATCTCTAGCATCCCACTCCTGGGCATATATCCAGAAAAGATGAAAACTCTAATTTAAAAAGATACATGCACCCCAATGTTCACTGCAGCACTATTTACAGTAGCCAAGACATGGAAACAACCTAAATGTCCATCAACAGAGGAATGGATAAGGAAGATGTGGCCCATATATACAATGGAGTAGTACTCAGCCATAAAAAAGAATGAAATAATGCCATTTTTAGCAACATGGATAGACCTAGAGAATATTATACTTAGTGAAGTAAGTCAGACAAAAACAAATACTATAAGATATCACTCACATGTGGAATCTAAAAATACAAATGAATCGATATACAAAATAGAAAAAGACTCCCAGGCATAGAAAACAAACTTATGGTTATTAAAGGGGAAATGGAGGGGAGGAAGAATAAATTAGGAGTATGGAATTAACAGTTGCAAACTACTATACATAAAATAGAAAAGCGACAAGAATTTACTGTATAGCACAGGGAATTATATTTGATATCTTGTAATAAACTATAATGGAAGATAATCTGAAAAAAAAAAACACTGAATCTCTTTTCTGTACACCTGAAACTAACACAATATTGTAAATCAACTATACTTCAATTAAAAATATTAGCATATATCTCATTAGGGTTGTTGTAAGAATTCAATGAATTATCATAGGTAGGTACTTAGAGAACAAGGTCTGCACAGGGTTCTTGCTCCATAGCTGTCTGCTCTGAGGATGATGATGAAGATGCTGATGTTGTCTATGGTGATGAAGATGATGATGTTGTCTATGGTGATGAGAATGATGTTGTCTGTGGTGATGAGGATGATGTCGTCTATGGTGTTGAAGATTATGATGATGTCTATGGTGATGAAGGTGATGATGAGGATGATGTTGTCTACAGTGGTGATGAGGATGATGATGTCGTCTATGGTGATGAGGATGATGTCATCTATGGTGATGAGGATGATGTCATCTATGGTGATGAGGATGATGTCGTCTATGGTGATGAGGATGATGATGTCGTCTATGGTGATGAGGATGATGTCATCTATGGTGATGAGGATGATGTCATCTATGGTGATGAGGATGATGTCATCTATGGTGATGAGGATGATGTTGTCTATGGTGATGAGGATGATGATGAAGAAGATGATGATGATCATGATGATGATGATGAAGATGGTGACAGAAAGGGGTGTGATCTAATCTACTTCTACCAAGACTTCGCAGTATCTATTAGTTGGCCTGACTGAGGAGCTCCTCATGAGTGCAGAGACAAAATGTTAAAGAAATCTAAAAACATGCTTGTTAAAATCTCAGAAGGTCATGGTTTCAGATATATTTTCTCATTTTCCAAAATGAATGAAAGCTTCGCTGTGCCACTGCCTCTGCTTTGGCTCTTAAAGGTCTTAGACTCTGGACTCCTCTGGATGTCCAGTTCAGCAGTGGCACAGATTCAAGGAAAACAAGACTGGTTATAGAAACAGTCATGCTTTTGGAGCAGGGCTACATGCAAGGGTTTTTTTTCTCCCACTTATATAATGGCCATTCCTGTAGGTCTAAATAAGGTATGTGACAGTCTGCACAGTTAAGGTTAATCTGTCTTGCTGTTTTATAAGCAATGGTTTGTTCTTTTCCTACACAACGGCCTTCATGGTGCTTTGTACTCCTTGGAAGTACTTCATTCTGAACTTGCAAATGATTTTGAGAAGATTTTCCTGACATTGTCCGTGTACAGATTGGGAGCCTTTTGCCCTAGGACATACTCCAGGTTTCAAACAGATTTTGGCCAGTCCACCATCCCCCACTACAGGATATGATTTCGAACCTAAACCAACTGCTCTCAGAAGAATATACTGGGCTTCCCTGGTGGCGCAGTGGTTAAGAATCCTCCTGCCAATGCAGAGGACACGGGTTCGAGCCCTGGTCCGGGAAGATCCCACATGCCGCAGAGCAACTAAGCCCATGTGCCACAACTACTGAGCCTGCGCTCTAGAGCCCGCGAGCCACAACTACTGAGCCCATGTGCCTAGAGCCTGTGCTCCACAACAAGAGAAGCCACCACAATGAGAAGCCCGCGCACCGCAATGAAGAGTAGACCCTGCTCACTGCAACTAGAGAAAGCCTGGGTGCAGCAACGAAGACCTAATGCAGCCAAAAATAAATAAATAAAGAAAGAAAGAAAGAAAGAATATACTGTTGAGTAGTTTAATATCATTAATTTAAATTGATTAAAAACAGGATTATTTTCTACATTTATAATTAGTATATGTCATGCTCTTTGTCTGATAAGCTCTGAGCACAAATACAAGGGAAATAAAAGGATCATTCCTGCCATTATAGGAATAATTTGATAAAGAGACAGAAAAGGAATGAGGTGCATAAATGATGCCCATGCAACCTGCATATTAACATTAATAACAGGAATTAACTAGTTTAAAGTAGCCTGTAAGAGATTAGGTTCAGGATTCAGGAAGTAGGATCTTTAATGACTGCAGAAAGAACATATTTTTCTTCAACGTTGTGGAACCATTTGCAATTGTTAAATGTGAGAGAAACAGATGAGCTTAGGGCATAAAAACTTTGTAATTTCAAAAATTCTTCACATTCTGAGACAATTTCTTAGGTGTGTTTAGAGACATCCGAAATTTTGGGTCACGGAAATAAAATCATTCAGACTGAGACACATGAACTGTTTAGGTATCTGAGTTCCATGACCTGGGTTACTCTACTCTGTGGCAAACATGAAAAAATCCAGTAATTAACATCAGTAATCACTGGACAGATGTTTTCTACTGTCCCTTGACCCCCTGAGGCTGGGGGTTGAACACTATTTCAAAAGGACAATTTGAGCATTGGCATACTTTTTTTGTCATTTTATTTTATTTATTGATTTTTAATATTTATTTATTTTTGGCTGCGTTGGGTCTTCGTTGCTGCACGGGGGCTTTTTTTCTCTAGTTGCGGCGAGCAGGGGCTACTCTTTGTTGCAGTGCACAGGCTTCTCATTGCAGTGGCTGCTCTTGTTGCAGAGCACGAGCCCTAGGCACATGGGCTTCAGTAGTTGTGGCATGCGGGCTCAGTCGTTGTGGCTCGTGGGCTCAGTAGTTGTGGCTCACGGGCTTAGTTGCTCCGTGGCATGTGGGATCTTCCTGGACCAGGACTCGAACCCGTGTCCCCTGCATTGGCAGGTGGACTCCCAACCACTGCACCACCAGGGAAGTCCAGCATCGGCATACTTACACTCTTCTTCCCCCACCCATCTCCCCTGTACCCCAAATCTATAAATGCACTGTGGCTTTTGGTCCTCGAAACCATTCCCCCATCAGCAAAATCATTCCACTAACAGCATCTGCTTTTATTCCGTTTCTCATGAGAGAAGTGTCAGACCCCTATAAGCAGTCAATGGCAGTCATCACTTTACTTTAGAAACAGTGCTATGTGAGGCAACCTGTCTTCTCTGGAATTTTTAGTGGGTTGTAAGTCTTTACGGGAAATGAGGTTGACCAGGGATGAAACGGAACAGCTGGAAGTTTGTTCATCTCTTTCCTCCCGGGATTTATGAAAGATTTTAAGACCAGCGATACGTAGGGGTCTCTTAGCTATATTATCAACTAAATTCCCAGTGAATTTGTCTTTTTGCTTTTTAAAAGTGAAACTATATATTATCTTCTTTGGGACAAAGTGAGATTACAAAAAAACCCGAAGGCAAAGAAACATACAAACCAAAAAACCCAATGAACGAAAAACAAAACACTGATGAGATTTCTGTCAGCCAGAAAGGGAGAGTTTGAATAAGTTCGCTCCCCTCCCTGCTTTGACATACCTACTAGCCAAAATCACATCTAATCTATTGAATTCCAAGTGATTTCATTAAACAACAGAGGTTGGTTGGGGTTTGAGGGCTCTGAGATTGACATTGGGTCTAATCGTGCTCTAGGGTCTCAGAAGAAAAGATCAAAGGAAGGGACCTTATATTCTGGAAAGATCTGTGATAGCGGAGAAGGAATAGAAACAGAGGGGGTGCTTTGTTCTTGTTTTTTCCAAAGTTACTTTTAAGGAATTGACTGTAGTGTCAGCTGCATCCTTTCCTGTTCTGTTCCAGCTCAGTTGGCAAGAGAGGTACATTCCACGGACACTTAGCAAAACACCACATTGAAAACAAATAAATATGGGTGAGCCCCCTAGAAGGATCCTAGGGAGAGGTCTATGGGGCCGTGAATGGCTCTTTTGTTAACAAGTCCAGCCGCTGGGACCCAGGGATGGACACGGCGGGACCACTCCACTGAAGTGGAGATAAACACACTTCAGAAAGCGAACTGAGTAGCGGGTGTTTCCACCCCTTAAAATTACAAACCAAAAAGTCAAGAAGGACGTTTTTAGTTGTGCAGGCGGTTTCTGAAGTGGTTCTTGTGGGCAACGTGTGAATTCTCAAGAGCTCCACCAGCCCATGCTGTGGAGCAGACCAAGGAGCTGTGATGTATGATACAACCTTGAGATGTGGGGACTCCAGGAGCCCTCAGGGGCCCCGTGTCCCTTCTTCTGCCTCATAGCAGATCTGTACTTGGATCCCAAGTGGGAAGCTTTCACATTTTTTGATGTTCTCACAAGTCCCCTGAGTCTCCCAGTGTCCAGGCCACTCCTTGAGGGCCCCCAACACGGCAGCAGGGTGAGGATGTGCTCCAGCAATCTGCCTTCATGCCAGGACTCACAGCTCACACCGGTCACCATCTGAGGCCATGTGGGCCCTGGCAGAAGGGGTGGGGAATCCCTTGGAATCTGTTTAATTCTCTGTTTCCAGTGGGTTCAGTACCTCCTCCCCCTGGATTCCAGTTTCCTGCTGCCACCAGCCAGTTCCTATTCAGCTCCTTTCTTCTTCTTAAATTGCAGAACCACTGATGCTGAGAATTTGGTCTCTGTGCACAGGTGCCGCGTCGGATCTCAGAGACAGAGTGAAGTAGAAAAAACAGCTTTATCGCTTTGCCAGGCAAAGGGGAACACAGCCGGCTCATGGCCCTGAAAAATTGTGAGTCCCAAACTGGGAGGCCTTACTGAGGAGTTTTATAGCAACGGTTCAAGGATGGGGTTGCTGATAAGGATTAGGGCCTGCATTCCTTTAATCTGGCCTCAGGAGATCTCCTGATGACCTTCTCCCTGGAATGAAGAATGCTTCGTCAGGTAGTTAACATCTTCCATTTGTTGGGGGTTTAGTTCTTCAGAAGAGCTCAAAGATACTGTCCTGTGTATCCCTTGAGGCAGAACCAGGACCTGCCCCAAGGCTGCACTATTGTATCCTGACTGCCCCTCCCTTGTCTCTGCATCCCCTCCCTCTCCTGATTAGCAACTGTTTGAACCTGCCCTTTGGAACTCAGGGAGGGTCACTGGAGGCTGAAGCCTATTCCCTACAGATAAGAAACGGGGGGCACAGAAAGGCTTCCATGCCCAGGAGCCCCACAGGGTCCTGCTCGGTTTCACCATCTACCTGGCTGCGCAAACCAATAGCCCAGGAGACAGTGTTGACTTGTCAGGGTCTCTCCTTGGCCTCATCCAATCCGTTATCAAGTCCCACCAGCTTTATTTCCAAAGTACCTCTTCATCCCCACAGCCACCACCCTGTCCAAGCCACCATTCCCTCCTGGTTTGATGTCCCTCAAAGTTTCTAAACTGGATTTCCTATCTGTGGTGCCCAACCTCATGTAAACCAGATGTCCTGCATGCAGTGGTGCCCTGCCCTCCAATGATCTACTCTCTATCTATACAGCCACTGGAGCAGTCTTTTAAAAATATCAAGTAGCTCACGTTCTCTCCTCTTCAGAACATTCCAGTGGTTGCCCAGTCTACGTTGAATCCATGGTCTACAGAGCTGTTCACGGTCTGGTTCCTGCATCTTCCACCTTCTTTTTGGACCACTCTGCCTTTGCTTACTGTGTTCTAGCCACATCAGTTTTTCGAATTCTTGCAGATACCGGGCTCACTCTTGCCTTAGGGAATTTAATCTTTCTGCATCTGGCATGGTCTTCCCTCAGTTTTGCATGTTTGGTTCCATCAAATCACTCAGGACTCAGCTCAAATATCACCTGTTCAGCAAGGAAGGCCCTCCCAGACCATCATCTAGAGTCACACTTCCATTCTCTCCATCCAGTCACGAACACCAGTGTTTTATTTTATTTAAAACACTTATCACAATTTTCAATTTTTTTGTTTACTCATGTCTTGTGTGTTTCTCTTACAGGAATATACATTCCTGGAGGGCAGACAGCTGTTTTTCTTGTTCACTGCTCCATTCCCAGAAGAAGAATAGCTGGTATGGAAGAGTAGCTGGTAGGTAGTAGGTGCTCAATAAATGTTTAATAATAAACAAATCCTCTGAAAAGAGAGTGGCAGCGGGACTGCAGACAATGAGGTGTTTTATCCAGGGTCTTCTAAGATGATGGTTTTATGGGTTTACATGAAGCTTATCCACAGATCACTTCTCCCAGCTGAAGCTTCTGTGACGGTGTGGATGCGTTAAAAACAGTATTTGGGGGGAAGGTGGTAGTGGGTGCAAGAAAAAAGGCCACAGCTGAGCACTATTTCATGACTTCTTAGCTTCCATAATCATATGAGACAATTTCTTGTAGTAAATTAATCTCTCTCTCCATATCTCTGTGTCTCTATACGTCTATCTATCTATCCATATATATATATATTTATATTTATTTACTTGATATATATTTACTTGTTCAGTTTATCTGGAGAGCCCTGACCAATACATCTTCCCTCCCTCCCTCCATCCCACAAATTTGTATTAAGCCTGAATTCAATTTAATAGAAAGTCGATATGACCTGGCCTTTGTGCTCTAGGAATTAATATTCTAATAAGAGAGTTAAGGACACAAAAACTCAGAATTCAAGGCAGGATTTAATAGGGGACACAAGTTAGGTGTAGACGTGATATTTTGAGGGTCCAGAGAAGGGAGGCAGACCTTAAAGTGGTTGGGAGGGTTAATTCAGGAGCCAGGCTGTCTGAGTTCAATTACCTGTTCCCCCTTTTATTACCTGTGTGATCTTTGGCAAGTTATTTAATGGTCTGTGCCTCACTTTCTTTACTTATAAAATATAGCAAAGATTACTATCTACCTCATAGGATTATCAGAAATACTAGGCAAAATAATGCATATTAAGACACTTAAGACAGCACCTTGATATTAAGTATTCAATATGTTGGACTGAGGAAGGAGACACTTTATCCTGATATTGGGTAGGATTTAAACTTAATGTGAAAATGGGCAAGGAAGTTCCCAGTGGAGTCATGTGAACAAAAGGGGCAGGAAGGGGTGAATGACGGTAGTTGAAATATTCAGTTTCGTTGGAAAACTGGAAGGGGAAGATGATGATATTGGGTAATCGTGTGGCACCATAACAGAGAGGGACATATTAGTAACCAGTGTCTTTTTGGTGAGTAATCATATATCACTGAAGATTTCTAAGCTGAGAAATTGTCTAGATGCCTTAATTTCTGCAACAATTTACTGGCTCAGAAATCTTTGGTGACCTATAATGTCTTAGCAAACACTTCTTTCCTTCTGTTTGATTTGAGTTTATTTTACTCTTTCTGTTCTAGTCTTAACATGAAACCTTAGTTTATTGATGTGGGATCTTTTCTTCTTTTAATACACTCATTCCATGCTATAAATTTCCCCTTAAGCACTAGGCTAGCTGTAATCCATAAATTTTTATATGCTGCATTTTCCTTTCCGCTGCATTAAAATTTTTTTCTAATTTCCCTGGAGTGTTCCTTGTTTACCTACGGATTAGTTGGGAGTCTGCTGTTTAATTTCCAAGTGATTGGAAATTTACCTGTTCCTGTTCTGTTATTGATTTCTAGTTCAATTTCATTATGTCCGGAGAGCATACTTTGTATGATTTCGCTTGTGTAAATTGTTAAGGTTTGTTTTATGGCCTAGGATTTGGTCCATCTTGGTGAATCTTCATGTGTAGCTGTGTGTTCTGCTGTTGTTGGGTGGAGTGTTCCATAAATGCCAATTAGATCCAGATGGTTGATCATGTCTTCTGAATCCCTTCTAACTTTCTGTCTCCTAGTTCTATCTGTTACTGAGAGAGGAGTATTGAAGTCTCCGAATCATTTTTTTTTTTTTTTTCCCGGTACGTGGGCCTCTCCCGTTGCGGAGCACAGGCTCCGGACGCGCAGGCCCGGTGGCCATGGCTCACGGACCCAGCCGCTCCGTGGCATGTGGGATCCTCCCGGACCGGGGCACGAACCCGTGTCCCCTGCATCGGCAGGCGGACTCTCAACCACTGTGCCACCAGGGAAACCCCAAAAGTCTCCAAATCTTATTGTGGGTTTGTCTCTTTCTCCTCTCAATTCTGTCATTTTTTTTTTCATGTGTTTTGCAGCTCTGTAGTTAGGTGCATACACGTTTAGTATTGGTATATTTTCTTGATGAGTTGACTTTTTTATATATGTTATTCCTCTTTATCTTCAGTATTTCTCTTTGTTCTGAAGTCTATATTGTCTGATATTAATATAACCAGTTCAGCTTTTTTGGGGAGGGGGTTAGTATTTGCATAGTATATCTTTTTCCATTCTCTTACTTTTAACTTAACTATATCACTATGTGTGAGTGAGTTTCTTGTGGCCAGCATATATACTTAGGTCATCATATAAAATCTAATCTGACAGTTTCTGTCTTAAAATTGGTGTGCTGTAATATAATTTACCATTTTATTATTTTTTTGGTTAATTTTTTATTTCTCTATTTCCTCTTTCCTGATTTCTTTTGGTTTATTGGATTGTATCTAAGCATTTCATTTTATTTATTATTTTCATTTTGACTATGTCTCTCTGCATAAGTTTTTAGTGGTTTCTCTAGAGATTACAAAAATGCATTCTCGACTTTTCACAGCCTATTTGGAATATTACTACTTCAGTCTGAACATAGGTATCCTGTCCCTCTAGAGTTTCCTTTACCCCCTTCTCTTTGTGCATGGTCATCTTACATATTACATTCACATACATTAATGACTCCATTGGTCAATGTTGTGGTTGTTATTATTATTATAATATGATTTTGCTTTCAGCTGTCAACATGTTTAAAAGAACTTTGTGGGGGGGAGTGTAGTATATTATACTTAACCATATATCCACTCTTCCTGTTATTCCTTCTCCATTCCTAGAGAATTGAGGCAACGGAAAGTAAGTAGAGACTGACAAAGAGAGAAAAACTAAATTTCTGATGACCTTGACTGTGTTCCGAATATGGCCGTATTATCCTCTGGACTTTTTGTAACTTCTTCCCCTTTTGTTTAAGCCTGTTTTGAGTTTGATTTTCTGTCCTTTCCAACGGAAAGCACCCTGGTTGACACAGTCTTAAAGGAGGCGATTTTGGGGAAGGGTACTATGATCATTTTTTTGTTATGGTTTAAGTTATAATAGGCTAATAAATGACAAAAGTGTGGCGAAATCCAACTGGATTTCAAGTCCAGATATCTTTTAAAAAATTTCTAGTTTAATTCCATCTGTAGGGTCGTTATGGAAGTCAGGATTAGAATATTTGTTGATGTGGAGGCACTCCTGGAATAAAGCCCTTGAAACGCAGCTCTGTCTTTGAAGGTTTTTAATGGAGCTTGACGTTGTTATTCACTGAGACAGACAGTAAAGTATTAGCTAATTACTAGCTTTGCTGCAGTGGTCCAGCATGATTTTCTAAGAGGGGCACGAGGAGTGTCTTTTCCTCTGCAGCTGATTTCACTTCTAAATGGCAAGCCCGATTGTTTGCTGGAGGGTATGTTAATTGCTCATATGATGATGGTGGTGATAATGACACACGATGATGATTTAGTCCCTCACTGGCGCTGCTCCCATTTCTTAATATCTTAATATCTAGAGTTGTTTATTTCTCCGTTGCAGGCAGATGAAAATGAACACGGACTTGTAGGTAGGTACCCATGACTGCTTAAGTGGCCGAGTTCAGGCACAAAGTGGACTGAGAAATCACCTAAGATGAGTAATCATGAGGACGTCCAAATCAGCGTGGCATCCTGTATCAGTTGGAGATTATTTTTGAGTACACTTAACTGAAACTAGACTCCAGTGGCTTAGCTAAATAGAGGGACAGGTATGGTAGTTCCATGATGTCATTAAAGACCCAAAGCTCCTTCTCACCGTTGGCTCTGCCATTATTAGCATACATGACTTTGGGGGCAGGTTTATATATATAATTCATATGTACAGAAAAATCACCCTTTTAGAGTCTAGTTCTATGCGTTTTGACAAACACATAGAGTCATGTAACCACCACCATAGCAAGATATAGAACAAACTCAACACCCCCCAAACTTTCCCTTGTGCCCCTCTATAACTAACATCTCCTTTCACCCCCACCCAGACAACCACTGCTCTCTTTCCTGTCTCCACTGTTTTGTCTTTATAAGAAGGAACTCATAGGAATGAACTCCCTCTTTCACTTGGGATAAAGAATGTGAGACTTATGCTGCTGTGTGTATCAATATTTCTCCTTTTTAGAAAAACTGAGAAGCACTCTTTTACGGATATCCCTTTTATGGGTACGGTTTGTCGATCCATTCCCTTGTTGAAGGACATGTGGGTTGCTTCTAGTCTTTGGAGATTATGAGTAAACCTGCTAGGAACATCTGCGTCTAGGCTTTTGTGTGAACAGGTTTCATTTCTCTTCAGTACGCACCTAGTAGTGGGCTTGTGGGGTCATCTGATGGGGGTACGTTCAGGTTTACACAGAACTGCAAACTTGTATTTCAAATGGCTGGACCATGGCTGGACCATTCTTAACAGTAATGTCTGAGAGTTCCAGCCGATTTGTCTCCTCACCAGCACTTGGTCTGATAGTTTCTTCTCAGTCTCATACGGGTGTAATCCTTGTGGTGTTAATGTGCATTGGCATCATGGCCAGAGCTGTTGGACATCTTTACATGTGCTAACTTTCCATCAATATATCTTCTTTGGTGAACTGCCTCCTCAAGATCCTTATCCATTGTGTACTGAGTTGTTTGTTTTGAGATTTGAGAGTCTTTTATCAAGATACACATTTTGCAGATATTTTCTTCCAGTCTTTTGTCTTCATTTTCTAACTACTCTTTCCAAGAGCTTAGGTTTAAAATTTCGTTGAACTGGATGAAGTCCAATTTCTCACTTTTTCTTTCATGGTTTGTACTTTTTGTGTCTTTTCTAATAAGTCTTTGCCCTACTCAAGGTCACAAGTATCCCCCCCCCACCATGTTTTCTTCTAGAAGTTTTATAGTTTTAGATTTTATGTTTAGAACTATGATTCAAGTTGAGTTAATTTTTGCCGTGTGGTGAGGTATGGGTTGAGAGTCCTTGTTTTTAGCTTGTGACTGTCCAATAGTTCCGGCCCCATATACTGAAAAAAACTTACCCTTTCTCCATTGTGTTCCCTTTGTTGAAAATCAATTAACAGTATAGGTTAAGTTTACTTCTCTTTTTTATTTCATCCACATAAATGTGTAACATTTTGCTAATACCACACTCTATTGATGACTGCAGCTTTATAGTAAGTCTTGAAACCAGGTATTAAAGTTCTCCAACTTCGTACATATTTTCCAAAATAGTTTTGGCTATTCCAGTTTCATTACACATTCATTTTAGAATCAGCATGTTGATTTCTACCAAAAAACCCTGGCGGGATTTTGATTGGGGTTGTAGAATTGAGATTTGAGTGGGATCATCTGGGGGAGAATCTGGACATTTTAACAGTATTCAATTATCTACTCCATTTATTTAGGTGCTCTTTGTACATATTTAGATGTATACCTATTTCATTTTGGGGCAGTATTATAAATGACGTCTAGATTTTGATTTCTAATTATTCATTGCTAGCATATCAAACTACAGTAAATTTTTTTATGTTGACTTTGTTTCATGTGACTGTGATAAACTCACTTGGTAGTTCTGGTCATTTATACACTGTAAAGTTCATCCATTTGAAGTGTACAGTATTTTTCGTGTATTGACAGAGTCATGTAAGCATCACCGTAATCTAATTTTAGAACATTTTAATCACCTCAAATACAGACACCTTTCTTTCATTTGGATTTCTAGTCTAATTCCATTGATTAGAGAACATACCTTACATGATTTCGATATTTTATATTTGTTGAGGTTTTTTTTATGATCAACCTTGGTTAATGTTTTATGTGTACTTGAATATGATCTATTTTGGTTACTGTTTTATGTGCACTTAAAAGGATATCATTTCTCAGTTGTCGAGTGGAGTGTTTTATAAATGTCATTATACATGTCAGCAACGTGCGTTGCCAGTGTTGGTCAGCTCTGTATCCTTAGTGATTTTCTGCCTACTTATTTTATTGATTCCTGAGGGAGGAGTCTCCAGATATAACTGTAGGTTTGCCTATTTCTCCTTTCACTTATACCAGTTTTTGTATCATGTACTTTGTGGTTCTTTTGTCCGTTGCACACATGTTTAGGACTGTTACGTGTTGTTGCTGAATTCATCCCTTTGTAATGTAATGACTCTCTTTATCCCTGATAATATCTCTGAATTCTGAAGTCTAATTTGTCTGATAACATAGCCGCTTCAGTGTTCTTTTGTTTAGTGTTTGCAAGATATACCTCTTCTGGTTTACTTTAAGGTTTAACCTTGCTGTGTATTTATATTTCAAAAGTGTTTCTTGTAGACAGTATATGGTTTGGTCTTTTCTACTTTATCCAGTCTGGGAATCTCTGTCTTTTATTTGATGTGTTCAGATCATCTAGATTCAATGCAATGACTGAGTAAAATCTATTCTCCTTGCTAGTTATTTTCTTTACTTTTTTTTTTTTGTCAGTTATTTTCTATTTCTTCCGTTGGTCCTTCCTTCTCCCCTTAGCCCTTGTTTTTGGTCTGCTTTTGGATGAATTCAGAATTTGCTATGATTCCATTTTATGTATTATTATTAGCTTACTATTTATACCTCTATAACATTTTTTTCCAGTGGCTGTCCTAAGGTGTACTATACTTTTCTCCAGTGATTATCTTAAGATATCTCTCTTTAATAGGTCACATGCTACCTTCCAATCATGTTATACCTCTAAGTGTAGTGCAGACCCCTCACAGCTGTGTGCTCCCACTTTTCCCCTCCCTTCTTCTGTGGTATTTTTCATACATTATACTTTCACATATGCTATCAACCTACAGCATATTCTACTCCTTTTCTGGACAATTTAATTTTTATAGCAATTAAAAATAAGGGGCTTCCCGGGTGGCGCAGTGGTTGAGAGTCCGCCTGCCAAGGCAGGGGACACGGGTTCGTGCCCCGGTCCGGGAGGATCCCACGTGCCGCGGAGCGGCTGGGCCCGTGAGCCATGGCCGCTGAGCCTGCGCGTCCGGAGCCTGTGCTCCGCAACGGGAGAGGCCACAACAGTGAGAGGCCCGCGTACCGCAAAAACAAAAAACAAAAAAACCCTCAATTGTAACCATTTCTGGAGAGATTCATTTCCTTGTGTAGATCCCGTTTCTGTCTAGTGGCATACTGTTCTGTTACATTTCTAGCAGTGCTTGTCTGCTGGCAATGAAATCTTCCAATTTGTGTTTGTCTGAAAAAGTGTGTCTTTCTCTTTCATTTTTAAAACTGAAGTATAGCTGGCTTACAATAGCATTAGTTTCCGATGTGCGCCATGGTGATCCGGGGTTTGTACAGATCATGCCCCATATGAGGACATTTTAAATACTGGCTCTATTCCCTGTGCTGTTCATTACACCCTTGTGTCTTATTTATTTTATACATAGTAGCTTATTCCTCTTGATCCCCTTCCTCCGCTGCCATCCCCACTTGCAATCACTAGTTTGTTTTCTGTATTTATGAGTCTGTTCCTGTTTTGTTATGTTTGCTCATTTGTTTTATTTTTTAGATTCCACATATAAGTAAAAAAATACAGTATTTGTCTTTCTCTGTCTGACATTTCACTGAGCACAACACCCTCTAGGTCCATCCAACTCACTTTTTTAAAGTGCAAAATTCAGTGGCTTTTAGTGTGTGCGCAAGGTTGCGCAACCCCCTGCGGTCTAATTTCAGGACATTTTCATCGTCGTCCCCCGCCCCAAAGAAACGCTATGCCCAGGACCAGTCTCTCTTCACTCCCCTATTCTCAGCCTTTTCTTTCATTTTGAAAAATGCCATTTACTAGATGTGGAGCTCTGGGTTGCAGGAGCCCTCTCCCCCCACCAGACGTTTCCCTACGTTGTCTTTCGACGTCCATAGTTTCTGATAGGAAGTGCGCCGCGATTCTTGTCTTTGCTCCTCTGTGTGTAACGTGGATTTTCCTCGTGCTGCCTTTGTGATTTCTCTTTTGATGTCATGTGCCTAGGGGTGCGCAGTGTGTTTATGTGGTGCGTGCGGTGTGTGTGTGGTGTGTTTGTGTGTATGTGCATGTGTGGTGTGTGTGCACGTGTGTGTATGTATGGTGTGATGTGTATGCACATGTTTGTGGTGTGTGTGTGTGTGTACACCTGTGTGGTGTGTTTGGGATTTATCTTTCTTAGGATTTTCTGAGCTTATTGGGTCTGTGGTTGAATGTGTTCCATTATTTTCGAATATTCTTGGCCGTTAGCTCTTCAAACATGTTTTTCTGCCTCATTTTCTCACTTCTACTTCTGGGATTTCCACTATACATGTGTTAGAATAGACACATATCAGAATATTGGGACACTGCTCCTTCATGCTCTGGTTTTTAAAAAAAGTTCCTTTTTTTCACTTTGTGCTTCAGCTTGGATAGTTTTAATCGACCTATCACAGGGTTCCCTGATTTCTTCCCTGCCTGTGTGGAGTCTACTGACGAGCTCGCGGCAGGAGTGCTTCGTGTGTCATATGTTTTACTGATGAGCTCGTGGCAGGAGCGCTTCGTGTGTCATATGTTTTACTGACGAGCTCGTGGCAGGAGTGCTTGGTGTGTCATATGTTTTACTGTTACTGACGAGCTCGTGGCAGGAGCGCTTGGTGTGTCATATGTTTTACTTTTAGCAGCAGCGTTTCCATTTGACTCCTTCATATAATTTCCATCTTTCTGCAGAACTTTCCCTTTGTCCATATATGCTGTCACACTTTCCCACTAAAGCATTTAACATATTAGTCAGGGTTATTATTTGTAACTTTCTGACATAGTTTTGATTGTTTTGTCTCTAGGCAGTGTGTTGCTTTTTCTTGCTATTTTTGTGTGTCACACTTTTAGAATAAATGCTGGGCATCAGGTGTAAAACAGTGGAGACTGAGGTCAACAGTATTCGTGCCAGGAAAGGGGTACAGCTCTTTTCTGCTAGGCCATTAGTGTGTGTGTGTGTGTGTGTGTGCACTAGTGTACATGTGTGCTTGTGCATGTGTGGAAAGGCATGTATGTGCAAGTATGCATGTATGTATAAACATGTATTTCAATGCACGAGTATGCACTGTATCTATGCATGTTATGCGTGTGTGCATATGCCTTGTGTGCATGTGAGCACGTTTGCTTGTGCATGTGTGTGCGCGTGTGAATGCACACCTGTGCATGCATATGTGCGCACATGCGCATTGCGCACGTGTGTGGATGCACACACGTGTGTATATGTGCGCACACGTGTGTGCATGTGTGTGCGCCTTGTGTGTGCATGGGTGAGCATATGCTTGCTCGTGCCTGTGCATGTGTGTGAATGCACGTGCACGCACGTGTATGTGCGCGTGTGTGCAATACACGTGTGTATATGTACATGTGTATGTATGTGTATATGCAAGTGTGTGTATGCCTGTGTGCATGTGTATGCATGTTCAGTCAGTCTGGTCGGGAGTAGAGCTGGCTTGGGTTCTGTCGCCATGGTTACCATCAGTGCTGCACAGGCCTCAGACTCCGCTGGCACAGCCCTGCACTTGCGGTGGGGTTGGCTCGGCAGAGGGAGCCCCTCAGTGTTCTGGCCCCACTTTCAGCTCCAGCCCTTTCTCGTCAGCCAGAACAGCTCCCCATGCTCTCGCCTCTCCCGTTACCAGGGTGCTGAGTGCTGCCAGCCTGGAAGTGGGACGGTGGGAATTCTGTTTCCCTGGTTGGCCTCAGGCTCAGGTGGCCTGAGTTCCTGCATCTCGGGTGGATGTCCCCAGTGGCTCTGCCCCTCTCCCAGTACAAAGGGATCTCTCTGCCCCTCTCTGGGGACAGAGGGTGGAGTCTCCCCTTCCTCTAGCTGCACAGGTTCTTCCCAGTGCCCTGGGGTGCAGTGTTGGCTGTCCTTCTACAGTAACTTCAGGACTTTGGTGCCTGGGGGAGAAGGTCCAGGCAGGCGTCATGCCTTCTCAGTGGTGGCCACTCACTTCCCTGGTGAGCCCTGTTGAGAGGTTGCCTCCAGGCTCCCACCTGCCACCCTCTTCCTCTGAGCACCTGCTGGGGTCATGGAGAAGGGCCTGGGATGGGGTGTGAGCTCCCCTGTGTCTGCAGTGGCCGAGGGCTGTGTGCTCTCACCTAGCCCACATTGGCCTTTCCAAATTCATTGCAATTCTTTTGCTGAACTCTCCTTACTGGCTTGGCCCCATTTCCCCCATGCCCTGCCCCGTGTGAGCCGACACTCACGCCCTCCTCTCCTTAGAGGGGTCTGTCTTTTCAAACCACATTTCAGGCTGGGTAGTTTCCCTGACCTCTGTTTGCTAGTGGACCCACGAAAAGTCATGATGCTGTAGACGGAGGCTGCTCCTGCTGTGAAGGGGGTAATGCTCTTTCCAGCCTTCCATGTCCTCAGAGAAGAAGCTTGGGTTTCCAGTCCCACGACTGCAGGAGAGCTGCTCCACTTGTTCTTATCACTTCTATGCTCCAGCCAGATAAAAGGTCAAGGTCAGCAGGCTTCAGGAAGAGCAGAGGTCAAAAGCGTTCTCTCGGAAGCCTGTGCCACCGACGTCTGCCTCGATCTCGCTGTGTGTAGCCCCCTGGCCACCCCAGCTGAAAAGGAAGCGGCCGTTTTTAACTGAGATTACGGGCGCCCAAATACGCTTGGGATACTGCCTGGGGAGAAGGGAGAGACTGCATTTGGGGCAGGGAGTGAGCCACGTCTGCCAGGCACAGTCTTCTTAAAACCTTCCTCCGCAGCTCAACGGTTTCTTAAGCTTTTACGCCTCACTCCTCTTTGGGGGCGGGATGAAAGCTACGGATACTCTCCGCGCAGAAGTTCACGTGTGTGTGTTCAAAAGAGTTGTGCATGCGACTTCAGGGCACTCCGTGACTCCATGGAGCTGTGCCTGAATGTCGGGACCCATGGAACCGTCACCCGCGATGGTCGGTCTTATCCTTGGTTCTCCAGAAGCAGAGCCTGGGGTTGACATGTGTGTGTAGTTTTCTTGGGAGCCGATTCTAGGGGCAGCAGTGTTTACAGGGGGGAGTACAACAGGCAGGTGGGCAAGTCAGTTCAAGGAGCTGTCACTCCGCTGCTGCTCCTGGAGTGGCGGAGGACGAGGGGTGTTTACCCACTGAGCTCCGAGCCTCACTGGTCAGGGCTGCTCCCTGTCAGCGAGGCCCCTGTTTCTGGGTGCTGGTGCACGCGGCTGCTGCATGGGGCCCCCAGGCATCCCACCTGCCGCCGAGTGCGAGAGGCCCCAGGCAGAGACACACCGTGGGGAGGGAAGCGCGGAGGCTGGCGTGGGGCCGAGCATCCCAGCGCGTCCGGGATGAGAAGTGAGGCTGCCCGACGCCGGGCAGTGGTGAGGGGAGGGTCTGGTACACACCGGCCAAGCGCCGCCTCTCTCTGCCTTTGCTGCCTCCTGTGCCTACACAGGCGCTGAATGACAAACGACTGCAGCTTCTCAAATTCATCCCATTCACCAGACCTCCGATGGCAAGGGACAGAAACGAAAATCAGACTTACTCTGGGGAAACAGGAGTTGATTGGTGCCTCTCTGCGAAAACTGCCGCTGTATCTCAGGTCCGGGAGCTCAGCAGACACCATCGAATCTCTTAGCTCAGTTGTCCGCTCTTTCTACTCTTTGTAGAGGCAAAGTGGCCATGAGCAGCCTTAAGTTAAGATCCTTGGGGGTCAGCAGCGCCATGGGGGGAGGGGAGCCTCCTCTCTTCCAGGGCGGGTATATTAGCCCCGGGAAGACGCTGATTGGAGCCGAGGAGGACGCATGACCCCTCTGGTCAATTGCAGGCCCGGGGCGCGCCGAGGTGCTGCAGGGGTCCGGCCCGCCCCGTGACCATCTGCCCACCGGATGGAAGCACGTGGCTGGTGTAGGAAACACCCTGCAGAGGAAACCCCCAAACGCTGCTTGTGTCCACAGCAGGGGCAAGCGGGGGTCTGCGCCGATGGTTTGTTGAGGGATGTGTGGCATCTGGGGAGGTGTAGCTCTGGGCGAGATGAGAATCGGGCGCCAGGAACTCAGCGTCCTCACAGCCTGGCCGGCGCTCCGAGCACCTGGGAGGCTCTACCGCGCTCTTCCTGAGGTCCAGGCTGTCCTGCTCGGCCGCAGGACACGTATCCAGTTGCGGGTGAATAATCCACTTATGCCCCCGTCTTCAGCTGGCTTCACACTTTGCTTCATCCCTGTAAAACTTTATTGAATAGAGCCTAATTGGAATTTAAGGTTCCTTTTATTTTTATTTTTTTCAGCTTTATCACGGTATAACTGACAAAATTGTAATATATTTAAGGTGTGCGACGTGATGATTTGATATACACATATATACACTGTGAAAGGATTCCCACAGCAGAGCTAATTAACACATCCGTCACCTCTCACCTCACATATTTATCTTTTTTTTTTTTTGGTGAGAACACAAATTCTACTCTGTTACTCTGTTGAAATTGCAAATTTCAATTACACAGTGCAGTATTACCCATTATAGTCACTATGTTATACATAGACCCTCGGACCTATTCATCTTTTCACTTCATTTTATTTATTTTTTGTTTTTTAAAGAAGATTTATTTTTATTTATTTATTTAGGCTACACTGGGTCTTAGTTGCAGCACGTGGGATCTTCGTCACGGCATGCATGTGGGATCTAGTTGCCCGACCAGGGATCGAACCCAGGCCCCCTGCCTTGGGAGCATGGAGTCTTACCAACTGGACCACCAAGGAAGTCCCTTCATCTTTTTTTTTTTTTAATTTATTTATTTGGTTGCCCTGGATCTTAGTTGCAGCAGGCGGGCTCCTTAGTTGTAGCATGCGAAGTCTTAGTTGCGGCATGCATGTGGGATTTAGTTCCCTGACCAGGGATCAGACCCAGGCCTCCTACATTGGGAGCATGGAGTCTTATCCACTGTACCACCAGGGAAGTCCCCCCTTCATCTTTTGAAAAAAAATTTTTTAAATTATAGTTGATTGGGCTTCCCTGGTGGCGCAGTGGTTGAGAGTCCGCCTGCCGATGCAGGGGACATGGGTTCGTGCCCCGGTCCGGGAAGATCCCACATGCCGCAGAGCGGTTGGGCCCGTGAGCCATGGCTGCTGAGCCTGCGCGTCCGGAGCCTGTGCTCCGCAACGGGAGAGGCCACAGCAGTGAGAGGCCCGCGTACAGCAAAAAAAAAAAAAAAAAAAAAAAAAAAATTATAGTTGATTTACAATGTTGTATTAGTTTCTGCTGTACAACAAAGTGAATCACTTATACATATACATATATCCACTCTTTTTAGATTCTTTTCCCATATAGGCCGTTTCAGAGTATTGAGTAGGGTTTCCTGTGCTATACAGTAAGTCCTTATTAGTTATCTATTTTATATATAGTAGTGTGTATATGTCAATCCCAATCTCCCAATTTATCCCTCCCCACTTCCCCCTTGGTAATCATGTTTGTTTCTTACATCTGTGATTCTGTTTCAGTTTTGTAAATAAGTTCATTTGTACCATTTTTTTTAGATTCCACATATAAGTGATATCATATGATATTTGTCCTTCTCAGACCTATTCATCTTATAACTGAAAGTCTGTACCCTTTTATCAGCCTCTCCCCATTTCCCCCTCCCCCTCCCCCTGGCAACCACCATTCTACTCTCTGAGTATGAGAGTATTTTTATTTTTTTTAGATTCCACATATAAGTGATATTAAGGTCCCATTTAAAATACTTAATTAACGTCTACCTCAGTACAAACCTGATACACTTTTACCAAACCATAACAATTTTTTGCATCCCTTGTTAAACACACATACACTCATTAAAATAATTGTTGGATAATTGAATACTGAGTATCTACTAAGTACTAAGCCCTGTTCCAGGAGGTGAGGATACAGAGAGAACAAGACAAAAATTTACGTGCTCTTATGGGGCTTACGTTTTGGTGGGGAGAGATCAATGAATGAAATAAACATTTAAGATGTAGGGGGTGTCAGATAGTGGTAAATGACATTGAGAAAAACATAACAGGAAAGGAAGGGCTTTAGGAAGGGGACATTTCAGTGTCAAGATGGTATTCGGAATGGCCTGAAGGAGGTGATGAGAGGAGGCCCACAGGGGGATCCACAGCAATGGGTTCCCAGACCCACACCCCGTCAGCACCATTTCCAAAACGTCCCCACGGTGGGAAAGGCTGCCTTACACGGAGGTGGGCTCATCTCAACACCTGAACGGGACGTGAGAAAGGTAAATGACGTGAGTCAGCACAGACCTGCCGTCTGACATGGAGAGCAAAAGTAAGTCCATGGTGAGTGAGGGCAGGTTCTGCTGAATTTGATTTCTATCCCTTTGTTTTTCTTAAAATATTTATTTATTTATTTTATATATTTGGTTGCACCGGGTCTTAGTTGCAGCACGTGGCCTCCTTAGTTGCAGCATGCGGGCTCCTTAGTAATGGCACGTGAACTCTTGGTTGTGGAATGCGTGTGGGATCTAGTTCCCTGACCAGGGATCGAACCCGGGCCCCCTGCACTGGGAGCGCTGAGTCTTACCCATTGCGCTACCAGGGAAGTCCCTCTGTCCAGTTTTTATTACTGTTATTGTATTGGGATGCCTCCCGTTATCTGATGGTGATTTTTTAAAAAAAATTTTTATTGGCTTATAGTTGATTTACAATGTTGTGTTAGCTTCTGCTGTCCAGCAAAGTGAATCTGTTATGCATATACATCTATCAGCTCTTTTTTAGATTCTTTTCCCATATAGGCCATTACAGAGTACTGAGTAGAGTTCCCTGTGCTCTACAGTAGGTCCCTATTAGTTATCTATGTTATATGTAGTAGTGTGTGTGTGTGTCAGTCCCAATCTCCCAATCTATCTCTCCCCCCCCTTACCCCCTGGTAACCATGACTGTTTCTGTTTTGTAAATAAGTTCATTTATACCCTCTTTTTAGATTCTGCATATAAGCGAGATCATATATTTGTGTCTCTCTGTCTTACTTCACTCAGTATGACAATCTCTAGGTTGATGGTGACTTTTATGGTTAAAAAAGGAACAAACCAGCGTGGTTCGGTCTCCGTGATGGGAGAGGTCCATTTAATTAGCAATCTGTCTAATTCTTGGTAAATTAAGACCTGGCCTAAGAAAAATCTGCGTCTGCTGTCCCTCCTCATGCATCTTTTTCCTCTGGAGGCAGGCAACAGGAGGGACAGAAAACTGGTGAAATGCGGGGATAGAAGTTGTAAATTACTTTTCCCCTTAGGCGATCAGCCCAGGCGGCAGGATAAAGGTGGCAATTACCACAGTGGAATTCACCATTTTTTCAAGTGCAAAGAGATAGAGAAACGTGCACATGAATTTCTGGAGCCCTGCTGAAGCTGTGCAGCCTGGTTCAGCCTATCAGATCATCTGGGAGGCTGTGGGCTGCAGGCACAAACTAAAAGTCATCACTTCACGGTTTTGACATCACATTTTTTTCTCCCCCATGGGGACTGGAGGGCATTTTCTTATCCTCTTTAGGAAGTACTTGGACTCAGGGCTCTGTTCCCACTTAGCGTCAGGACAAAGGAGCTAGTAATATAAGCTAACATTTAGTGGGTGTTATTTTCTACTTTATAGTAATAATAATCACAGCTAACATTTATTGAGTGACATCTTTTCTTTGCAAAAAAGAGCTAGCATTTATGGAGTGCTATGTATTTTCCAAGCACTGCTTTGAGAGCCCTGTATGTATCATCTCATTTCTTGTTACAACTCTATGGAGCGGAAACTATTACCTCCATTTCACAGATGAGGAATATGAAACAGAGAGGTTCAGTAACTTGCCTAAGAGCACACAGCCAGTAAGCACTGGAGATGGTACAGTGAGGTAAGTGTTATTTAAATCACATAGCACATTATAGCAGTGATTATAATCGTGCGTGCATGTGTGTGTGTGTGTGGACATGTATGCAGTATAAAGTTTTGGTCTCTAGTAAAGTGGGCTGAGGCTGGCTAAGGGCCTGACACTTTGCTATCACCTTGGGCAGCGGTCCCCAACCTTTTTGGCGCCAGGGACCGGTTTCGTGGAAGACAATTTTTCCACAGACCGGGGGAGGTGGGATGGGGGGCTAGGGGTGAGGTGGAGAGGGTGGGGGGAATGTTCAGGCGATAATGCGAGCCATGGGGGTCGGCAGATGAAGCCTCGCTCGCCCGCCGCTCCCCTCCTGCTGTGCGGCCTGGCTCCCAACAGGCCACGGACCAGGACCCATCCACGGCCCGGGAGCTGGGGAGCCGTGACCTTGAGAACACTACCCTGGATGCTGTGGTGGGCTGTGGGGATTGCTGTGATCGCTCAGGGCACCTTGTAAATAGTTTCATCCGTCTCTGAAAGGGTTAAAGAGAAAACGTGGCCGGCATCTCTCAGAGGGCACGAGGGTGCGGTGTATTTTCTTCTTCCATCCCTAAATCACCTTCCTTCTCTCTCTGGGCAAGCGAGGCTCCGCTCTAAACGGAGTTTACGGTGTGCTGTACGTCTTGTGCGTATGCGTGTTTACACTGCCTCTGAGGCGCTGGCGGAAGGTAGCTGACGTACGTATGTGCCCCATGCCTGTCTGCTCTGCTTCTGAACCTCAGGTCCTGAAGGCAATTCCCAGTGGTGCATAACAGGCTGGTGTTAGGACCCAGGAAGGGCGCAGCAGCCGCGGGACATAAAGAGAGAAGCAGAACAGAGCAAAGTTTGAGGAGAGAGCCTTACATCCCTCACTCTCTCCACCCCAAGCGCTGGGGGACAGACAGACGGACGAGGTGCAAGCCTGAGTCACACCAGAAGGAGTCGGGCAGCAACGCACCAGCCCAGGAGCCCGAGGGAGCTCCAGACACAATTCCTCCCACTTCCAGGAAAAAGAGAAACTTCCAACTCCGAACCTGGGTGGATACCACTGAAGGCTCTTGACAGAAACAGAAAACCGCGAGGGACCCACGATCGCCCCCGAGCCTCGGCACTGCAGCCGCAGCCCTGGGTTGCTTCTCGGGAGCTGCGATCGGAAGCTGCCTGTCTCCTCCCTGCGTCCCCGAGCCGGTCTGATCGTTCCCGTGTGTTTATTGATCACCCAAGACCCTTGAGTCCGGAGACGAAGACGAAACACCCATTAACTCTCACGACCCTCTGCCTTAACTCTCTGCAGTTCACAAACTCTAGGGGAACAGAAGGCTTTCTTCTTTCTGGAACCTGTGAAAATGTCCCTTTCCCAAGGGAGCGAAAGTTAAACGCGCCACTTTGTCCCAGACGCTCAGGAACTCTGCTTGGATCACGTTTTCGCCTCCGCAAAAAACATGAGGAAACTGCTGCCTCTCTGCTGCTGGCATTCCTGCCTGCTGTTATCTTACTGTGATTTTCAGGTAATGTCCCCAGGTGCTGCTCGCTGAGACGGGACTCGCCGGGAGGTTCCCTGCATGTCTTACAATGTGGTGTTTTGTGTGCAGGTGCACGGAGCCGACACCAGGTCACAAGCCCATCCAGGTAAGTGAGGCAGCTTCCCTCCTGGTCTGCTCACTACCTGCTCTCCCTGCCCAGCCCGGGGTCTGGAAGCAGTTCGCTTGTTTGTCTCTGAGGCTGTGGGCGAGAGGCCCTTCTTGGGCTCCTCTGGCCCCACCAGCTGTCCTGGCACCTTGTCCCGTGGGTCACTCGTCATCCTGCACCTCCCTCTCGGGGAAGCAGGTCTCTCCGCGCCCGGATGCTTCTGGTTCCGGGGCATTCAGGACACGGGGGTGTTCACCGGTGAAGCACCTTCTGTCTCTTACTTACACCATGTGTCTCCAGCACAGATTCACTTGAGCTGACTTAGAGCATCCCCCGCTTCCCCGCACCACCCCGTCCTGTCCCCATCCCTCCGATGGGAGCTTGATTCCTCCATTTCCTCTGAGGAAACCCCTCGCCCATCCGGCTGGGTCCGCTTTTCCTTTGCCCCCCTGAGTCCTCAGTCTGGAAGCACCACCCTGAGGCTTTCCTCGGGGAGGATAGAGGAGACATGAAAACTTCCCTTGCCCCTTCGCAGAGGGGGCGGCCTGCGTGACAGTGACGGGAATTCGCTTTGCCGGCCCTTGTTCCCGTTTGCTGCCCGGCTGGCATGCGCGTGGTAGAGGGGACCCTACACTAACGTCCCCAAGTCCTCGCTTGGGAGCCCGGAGGACAACTCCGGCCTGGGGGTGAGCATGCCTCTGGCCACGATTATCGTCACGGGCAGCCCTGCCAACTCCATGACCCACCGGAGATGGCGGGTGCAGCATCCCCGACCCCACCCAGGTGGGAAGCCAGTTCCCAGGGGAAGGCTCCGGTCTCGTGGGAGCACCAGAGCCGTGCGGGGTGAAGGTAGACGAGGGGTGGGACTCTGTCCCCTTTGGAGTGACGCGGCCGTCGCGGTGGGTGCTGGAGCACCCCGCCGTCACTGCCACCTCCGCCTGCCGTCTCAGTGGTACAGGGGCTGCCGTGTCTCTTTCATCCTCATGTTTGAGTTCAATCTTTTGTTGAAAAGGGTGTGAGGGCGGTGAATTTCCACAGGCTCCCCTTTCCTTAGCCAAAACGCCGAAAGAAGGATTTGGGGATAAATAGGTCATCTAGCATCGCACCAAACGGAGGCTGTTCGTGCCCTGTGGCTAACTCACAGCCCAGCTCACGCTGGTTTCCCAGGAGAGACGTGCGTGTGGCCAGGAAGGCGACAAGGCAGCCCTAGGACCCCGGCCGCAGTCAGGGTGGGAAGGGAAGCTGTAGGGTGTTTGCCGCGTGGTCCCTTGGCCACATTGCGGCCCCCCGGTTCCACCCACGTCCACTGGCATCCTTGACCCTTAGCTTCAAGGAGTGGCTTGAACTCAGTCTTGGTTCCATAGAGAAAGTGCTGCTCTTCCATCCGACTTTAGGGTAGAAAAAACATTTCTTGGTCAACTAACTACTCAGAGAAATAATAATAAAACTGACGATCATAGAAATGTTACTGCAAAGGAGCAACGTGCCCCGAGGCCTGGGCGGACAGCTGGAGTGCAGGGAGTTTGGGGTCTTAAGCTGCCTTGTCAGCAGCGCTCCGTAGCTGCGAGAGATTCCTCCGCATTGAATCCGCCCGTCTCCAGCAATCTCTCTTTCTTCTTGTTCTCCCCACCCCACTTTTTAATTTTATTTTACTTAAAAAAATTTTTATTACTTTTTATTGGAGTAGAGTTGCTTTACAACGTTGTGTTAGTTTCTGCGGTACAGCAAAGTGAATCAGCTCTACTATACACACAGCCCCTCCTTTCTGGATTTCCTTCCCATGTAGCTCCCCGCAGAGCACTGAGTAGCGTTCCCTGTGCTCTACAGTAGGTTCTCACTAGTTACCTATTTTATACATAGTATCAATAGTGTGTATATGTCAATCCCAATCTCCCAGTTCATCCCACCCCCTCCCCCCTTGGTCACCCCACATTTTTAAATCTTTATTTCCTTTTCTTCCTCCCGCCTTCCTTCCTTCTAAGAATAAAAAGGAAGGCTGATATTTATTGAACATCTAGGTGTTTTTCTGTATTTTTTTTATACCCTATGGACGAAACCCTATTGCTTCCTCTCCTTCCCCCCTTCCTTCCTTCCTTCCTGTTTCCCTCCTTCTCTCCCTCTCTCTCCTTTTCTTTCCTGTCATCCTTTCTCCCTTATTTTCTTCCTCTCGCTCCTCCTCCAGTCCTTTTATTTTGTCTTCTCTTCCTCCTCAACCCCCTTCCTGCTGAAAAGTCTGACCCCCGTCATCTGTGCACCATCAGCACCTGGAAGGCCTGATGCGTTTCTGCTTCTGACCCCTGAAGCCTGCGGCATCCTGAGGGGGGCCCCAGTGGAGGAAACCTGATTCCCAGGACTTCCACCCAAGGGCATCCGCCTAGGCACACAGTGAACATGCAGAGACTCTGTTCCTAATGGGAAGAAATTTGGAAACACCCTGCATACCCATCCGTGTGGGGAAGACTACGTAAATTGTAGCCTTGTATTCTAAGGAGCAGGAAGCGGTAAATAAAAACGCCAGCGTGATGGCGTAGTGGCTGCTTTTGCGTAGCTCCCATGCAGCCCCCCCCGTGCCCTGAGGCGGCTTTGCCAGCCTCCAGGTGAGGACGCGTTTCTGCCCAAGAGTGAGTGCTCTGCCCGAGGTCCCAACGCTCATAAGACACAGTGGTAACGAAGGTCACAAATCTGGAGGGAGCTGGGGGTGGTCAGACTCATACAGAGGTTGTTGAAGATGAGAACAGCGTGGTCAGCCCAGTGGGGGAGGTATGCCCGGGATGCTCGGTGAGCCGGGGTCCCCAGTAGAGGCTGGACCCCTAGTGTCCTGAAGGGCAACCACACCAAAGCTTCCTTTCTAAGGTTCTAGGAGGACCAGTAAGCGTTTCCTGTTTTCTCGGTGTGGTACCCAGCCCTGTGCCTTACAGATACTAGGTGCTCGGTGAATACCTGTTGGCTGGATGACGCACTGTCCGTTGAAGGTTTGCTGGTTGTCTGGTGAGCTGAGTCCCTGATGACAGACAGCCTGTGTGATTTTAACCCCCAGCTGGGGTTTTGGCTTCGTTTTCTGCCTTGCCTCTCTATACTAGCCCAGGGAACTCGATATTTTCCTGGTCTTTATCTCTACCGCATAGATAGGTATTTAGTTTCATCAGTAATTGAAAAAGAACTTCGAATCGTTTCGAGCATTTGTGTGTTTTGTGACTGTGACTGTCATTTTGTGCCAAACTATAGCATGCTGTTGGAAGGACCACCAGGGGCTATTCTAGCCCACCTCCCCATTCGAGAGTTGATGGAGGTGAGGCCCAGAGAGGGGAAACTGGGGACTCCATCCCACACCTGGATCCTTTTCTCTGGCCTCAGGCGGCCCGATTTCTTGCTCTGGCCCCGAGGACAGTGCTAGGAAGCTGTGATGGTGGATAAATCTAAATCCATAAATGGCAAAGGCCAAGAAATTGCACATCACTTGAAAAAAGTTTATAAACCTGCCTTTTACAGATAACTTTTGTAATGAGGGGACTTAATAAACCATGTCATTATCCAGAAGTTTCCTGGCCCTGGGGTACACAGAGCAGCTGGTTCTATTTCCAGGAGATGGGGGCAGCTCACCTCACTGGCCCCATTTAGATGGCAAGGAGGCTAACACAGGTGATTATAGTAATTATAATTCCCGTAGTTATGTAGTGGGTTTTTTCCCTGTGTGAATCAATTGTTTGTTCCCTTTTTTTATTTTTATTTTTTAATTGAGATATAACTGGCATGTAAAATTAATAATGAGTTTCAGGTGTACAACATCATGATTTGGTATTTGTATATATCGTGCAACGTTCAGCACAGTAAGTCCAGTTAACATCCGTCACCAACATCGTGTTGTATCGTCTATAAAGGACCCTCAGAGTCACTAGGTCATGGTAGGAACTTTATTCTTCATCGTCCTAGTGCAAACACAAAAGTGTTTATGATATAATTTTTAAAAATAATGTTTATACACTATTGAACAAATGGAAATTTGGCATTTAGAAATTGGGGGGCATCAGAATTACAGTCTTTCTAGGTTTATTCTTTTATTTATTCATTATTGCAATTTCATCATTCATTCCACCTATATAGTTTTTTTAAGAATTAATTGCTAACATTAAAATTTGGGGGAGAGTTCAAATGCAAAAACCTAGATTTCTGACACACACACACACATGTGCATGCACACACACATACACACACGCACATGCACACACACACATGCACACATACACACACACACCAGGCTGTGTTTTAGACACGGGGCTAAGGTGCAAATAGAACCAATTCTCCGCACTCAAGTCGCTAAGAGTCTGGTATAGGAGACAGACAGCAAACAAGTATATTAACAAGCAAAACCTTCCAAATTATAGTGTAGGCCCTACGGGAAGACAAAACAGCATCGGGAGACAGAGTGGGTGGTGGTGGCGATGAGGGGTGATCAGGGCAGGCCTCCTGGAGGGGGTGTCCTGAGGGCGGAGGCTTGAATGACAGAGTCGGTTATGCACAGCGAGAGAAGAGCAGGGGGGACAGCAGGCGAGTCCCACTGTGGAATGAGCTTGGTGTGTCATGGGCCAGGCAGGAGGGGTCCGAGATCTGCCCAAATTGGCAGGGACCCATTTTCCTCTGTGTGGTGTAGATTTCCATTGAATAAAATCGGTATTGCCCTACACAGATTCAAGGGGTGAGGGCTTCCCTTTACTGACACACAGAGTAAGTGACAGGGAAGGGATGGAATGGGGAAATCTGGAATAAAAGCTGAAAAGGAAAAATGAAAGGTTTCATTAGCTTTTCTTTTTGAATATTGATACCCCTCCCTCCCTCCCCCTCTCTCTCACCAAACTGGATCAACAAAACTTAAGTATGGATGAGAAATTCTTGCTGAAGAACTGATTTTGAAAAAAATTATTTTATTGAAGTAGAGTTGATTTACAGTGTGTGTTAGTTTCTGCTGTACAGCAAACTGATTCAGTTATACATATATAACCTTTTACGTATTCTTTTCTATTACGGTTTATCGCAGGATATTGAATAGAGTTCTCTGTGCCGTATAATAGGACCTTGTTGTTTATCCATTCTATGTATAATAGTTTGCATCTGCTAATCCCAAACTCCCAATCCATCCCTCCCCCACTCCCCCTCCCCCTTGGCAACTACAAGTCTGTTCTCTCTGTCTGTGATTCTGTTTGTGTTTCATAGATAAGTTCATTTGTGTCATTTTTTTAGATTCCACATGTAAGTAATATCGTACAATATTTGTCTTTCTCTTTCTGACTTACTTCACTTAGTAAGATAATCTCTAGGTCCACCCATGTTGCTGCAAATGACATTATTTCATTCTTTTTTAGGGCTGAGTAGTATTCCATTGTGTGTGTGTGTGTGTGTGTGTGTGTGTGTGTGTGTGTGTGTGTGTATCACATCTTCTTTATCCATTCACCTGTTGATGGACACCCAGGTTGCTTCCATGTCCTGGCCATTGTAAATAGTCCTGCAATGAATATTGGGGTGCATGTATCTTTTCAAATTACAGTTTTCTCCAGATATATGGCCAGGAGTGGGATCGCTGGATCATCTGGTAAATCTACTTTTAGATTTTTAAGGAACCTCCATACTGTTCTCCATAGTGGCTGTAGTTTACATTCCCACCAACAGTGTAGAAGGGTTCCCTTTTCTCCACACACTCTCCAGCATTTATTTTCCGTAGGCTTTTTGATGATGGCCATTCTGACCGGTACGAGGTGGTACCTCATTGATTGACATTTCTCTAATAATTAGCAAAGTTGAGCATCTTCAGTAGATATTTTTATGATTTGGGGTTTTTTTAAATCAAGAATAGGTTAAGTCCTTCATTTTTTCAAGGGTTCTTTTATATCCGTTAGCATGATTTTATTGTTTTCTTCATGAGAATGTTGTATAGTTCTTATTCTTTTGTTCTTAAATGTCTTGGCTGCATTTATAAATGAGAACCTTTCTTCTGTTTGTTAGAATTATTATTTGAATACAGGAGAGCTATTGACATTTGCATATTTAATTTGTATCAGCCTCCTTACTAAATTCTTTTATTGTTTGTAACAGGTTTTCACTTACCAAATTCTTTTCTTATTTGTAATAGTTTTTCGTTTTCACTATCAGGCATATATCATTTGAAAATAATGATTATATTATCTCCTCTTAAAAAACGTCTTTGGGCTTCCCTGGTGGCGCAGTGGTTGAGAGTCCGCCTGCCAATGCAGGGGACGCGGGTTCGTTTACCGGTCCGGGAAGATCCCACGTGCCGCGGAGCGGCTGGGCCCGTGAGCCGTGGCCGCTGAGCCTGCGCGTCCGGAGCCTGTGCTCCGCGACGGGAGAGGCCACAGCGGTGAGAGACTCGCGTACCGGAAAAAAAAACCCACGTCTTTTACAATGAGCAACACAAAGATTACTTTATTAATTTTACCTTTTTGGTAATCTGGCAGACATTCAAGGCAGTTGATTATTATTTAGTCATCTGGGCCATTATTTCCACTTCTGGGAACTGTTCACAGAGAAATAATCCAAAAGAAGATTCAAGTTAGCAGAACAATTCAGTGTGTGATGGTGCAGCCTCTCCAGGGACTATTACCCAAACTCGATTATGAGAGTTAGAGAGAAAAAAATAAATCAGATAATCTGTATGGTATTAAGTGAGAAGAGCAGAATAAAAAAGAACATATCTGCACAAAATGCTGTCTATGCAAAGCACAAGGAACATAAAGGTAATTTTGGAAGGATTCATTTTTAATATGGTGGAAGCAGAGAGATAATAGAAAGATCAGGACCAATGCAGGAGACGTGTATGGAGGACACCAGTCGGCTGGGTGACTCCTGAGGGGGCATTTTATTCCTTGTCATAACAGATAGGCTAAGAGTACAGTTATCTTATAGATTATCATTAGAATGAAATGAGGAAGTATTTGTAAAGAACCTTACACAACGTCTGCACAATATCAGTGTTGGTTTCCTCCTCTTTTTCAACCTCATTTTTTTTTTTTTTTTTTGCGGTACACGGGCCCCTCACCGCTGTGGCCTCTCCCGTTGCGGAGCACAGGCTCCGGACGCGCAGGCCCAGCGGCCATGGCTCACGGGCCCAGCCGCTCCACGACACGCGGGATCCTCCCGGACCGGGGCACGAACCCGTGTCCCCTGCATCGGCAGGCGGACTCTCAACCACTGCGCCACCAGGGAAGCCCTTCAACCTCATTTTTTTCTCTTGTCTGACTGTATCAGCTATGTCTTCTAAAACGCAGGAAGTAATACTGGGGTAATGGACATTCTTGTCTTTTTTTCTGACACGCATGGGTGTGCTTCTTGTGTTGCACCACTAGGCATCGTGGCTTTTATTTTCTTTGGTTAAAAGGTATCTCTCTATTCCTATTTATTATGTTTTATTCTGTAAAAACACTCATTTAATTACTGAGTGTTTTGAACACTGGGAGTGTGTACTGGATCTATTCAAATGCAGTTTGAATACATCCCACAGTCACTCTGACACTTTTACCCTTTCCCCAATTCCTGATGGAGGTGGTAAGTGGTTCCGTATGTCCAGCTCTTTCTTTCCTAATGGTGATGTAACATTTTTATTCTTTTCTCCCCCAAGGGTTTGACGTCTTGGCTTCTGCTTCCCATTACTGGCCGTTGGAAAGTGTGGATGGGATCCACGAACTTCAGGAGACAACTGGAGGTAGACTGGGTGGGGACAGTAACCAGGGCCCCAGGAATGCACTTTCCCTAGGGAATCAGGGGCCGTTGGGAGGGACAAGGGAACAAACAGCATCCTCGATGACGGAGATGAATAAACATTTGTGTAGCTTCTCCCTAATCATTGTTATGGCAAAGGATTTTACTAGAACTTTTATATGTTTTTATGGTTGAAGGACAGAATTTATGCTTCAAAACATTAAGATGTGCATTTCGTCCAACAACCTTTAAACAAATGCAGTTGTTTTCAGCTTTAAGCGGTACATGGTGGATCAGTCTCTGGACAAGTCCCGACGTACGTTTTCTAGGTAGGCACAAATGGGGTAATCTACATGCCTGCCAGAGCGGGGGCCCATTGGAACCTAGGGCCAAACGTCGTGCCGACGAAGACTGACCCCCTTGTTTGCGGGGTCACGACTTCACTTAGCAAAGGTACCCCCCCCTGACCTACCTGTCAGCTCCTCTACACGTCACTGGAAGCCCTCCTGTGAAAAGATCCAACATCACCTAAGATGCGTCCGAGGGTCCCCAATTCCATGGAAGATAAAGTTTCTATCTGAAGCAATTCAGACACTCTGAGAAGGAGAAACCCCAGACAGCCCTGAGCATTTTTGCATTCCAATAAGAAGCTTTTTTGAAGTCTGAGTTTTGAGTGATTTGGGATGCTTTGACATTTTGTTTCCTTATTCCACTTGATCATGTCCAACGACTGATGTGTATAACGGGAGAGCTATGTACGGCCATCCTGGCACGCGCTCAGATTGTCTATACGGGTTCTTTGTAATGGATTAAACGCCCCCCCCCCCCCGCCCCATTGCTGATTACTATGCTTTCCACACCAGCACACTGGTGTTTTCCTTATTCCTGGGACTTCATGTGCTGCCGTAAATTGCCAACTCAGATTCTAAGACCTTTTTTTGTTTTTTAATTTGCAAATTGAGAAGCATTACGGCTGAAGTCTGCTGGCATCCTTAGAGGAGCTCAGTCAAGGAGCAGCGTCCCTGAACGGTGCTGTCCTCCTGTGTAGGGCCACCGGAAGCCCTGCCTTATTCTGCGTTGCCTCTTGCTTGTCTGCGTATCAGGCAGCAGTGGCGGCCACAGGAAAACCTGGACGGGGCCACTGGGGCTCCATATTTTCTCGAAATAGTCTGTACCATAGGGGTGGAAGGTCCCTCTGATAGTTATTTTATGACTACCTCAGGTTAAAAGACATGGTTTCCCCTTGTTATAATCTAATTTTCTTTTCTCAGGGCCTTTACTTTAAAGCCTTTGAAATGAGATCATTCCAAGTGGAAATTGCATTGTCAAAAGAGCTCCTTGTTTAGGACCCAGATGCTATTTTAGGAATTACTTCAAACAGAGCTCCAATAAAGATCCGTATGTCTCTCCTCACCCCCTCATTTCATCGCCATAGATTATCAGATAGAATTGCACTGTGGTTGAAGTTTGTTCACCCAAAGTGCTATTTTCCCGTAAATCTCGAGCTCTATCGGTGTTTGTCCCAGGACACTTTTATGATGCAGGTTTCACTGCACTGCTCTGTTGGGTCCATTCTTCACGTAACCGTGCTTTACCGGCATGTTTCAATTTTACTCCCGGGGACAGTCGAATGGTGTTGGGAGTCATTGCATGGACACACTGCTTTGTCATTTGTCGCTGAATTCTCTGTTGTTTTGTCCATTCGTCATAATAACATGCAGGTGTTTTCATGCTGTGTTGCTGTTTCATCAGTTCTTGTGACATCACAACCGTCAATCCTTTTGTTAAGGCTATTTTGTGGCCGAGTTCAATTTCATATCTCTCAACTGAGTATCTGGATGGGAACGGGAGCCAGCAAACCGCAACCGAACACAGCGGCGATCACGCCCTAGGTTTGGGACTGAACGGGGCCGCTGGAGTTGCCCTAATGTCCCCTGAGAAGATAAGAGGGAGGTGGGGTCGGAAGAGAAAATCCAAGCCATTTGCGGGATGAAAGGCGCCCTTGTCGATGCGTGTTGAGTTGAGAGATATGTCGGTTCCATTTGTTTTTCGTGTCACTCATTCATTGTGCTTTTCTCTTTTGTTGTTTTACCCAGCATTACGAACCCACAACCTCACTGTGCTTCCTCCCCATAATTCTACCTTTGTATATACCAATGACTCTGCCTACTCAAATTTCTCTGCAACCGTAGGTGAGCACACGTTCCTTCTGTGTTCTGTCGAGTTTGGATCTGCAATGAATTGAAAGGCCATTCCAAGTTGGTTCTGTATGAGTTCACTATATCTTGACTAGCAAACAAGCGAATAACCAGAAAAAGGGCCAAAGATCCAGGGTATTGAACATAACAGCTTCGAATTAGGTCCAAAGGCGTTACCACAGATTGCTGTATATTAGGGGGTGTCTATGCGCTTTCAAGCGACCAGGGTCTTCCAGACCAGCTGCTGGTTTTCAGAACAATACAGACGTAAGATGAGTAGTTTCTACAAATAGAACTTGTTTGGATTTTTAAATGGATTCTTTGGAGGGGGAAAAACATGCCCTTTGAGTGGAAAATTAAAGCCGATTTTAAAATACCTCATCAAAAATTTGATCTCTTACAAACATTAAAATCGGCATTTCTTCTGTAGCTGGAATTTTTTTTTTTTAATCATTAGAAGCTGTTTTCTAAGACACACCCACAAGAGTCATGGCTAAATGACTATCTTATTTAATACCCTCCAGAGCCCGTGTGTTTCGGATTTTGCTTATGCAGCACAGAGCAGAATGGATAGTAGCAATTGGGCAGCTCTCTGGTCAGTGGGGAGGGTCAGCTCAGGTAATTTAGGTCTCACTCCTGATCTTTTTACAATATATCACCTGATTGCTCTTTCAACTATGGGGTGTTTCGCTTCCAAAATTAATTTTGCCAAGCAAACTGTCTTGTTAGGGGTTTATACAGCCTCATTCAATCATGAACTGTGAGTTGCCCATGTAACTTTGTAATATGTAGATCGTCTCCAGCAATAAACGAGATAGATTAAAAAAAAATAAGTTTAGGGCTTCCCTGGTGGCGCAGTGGTGGAGAGTCCGCCTGCCGATGCAGGGGACTCGGGTTCGTGCCCCGGTCCGGGAGGATCCCACATGCCGTGGAGCGGCTGGGCCCGTGAGCCATGGTCGCTGAGCCTGCGCGTCCGGAGCCTGTGCTCCGCAACGGGAGAGGCCACAACAGTGAGAGGCCCGCGTACCGCAAAAAAAAAAAAAAAAAAAAAAAATTTAAACACGATAAGGAAAAACTTGAAGCCCTTTGAGTTGGTATCCACATGCCAATGGTTGTCAGAAAATCTGAGCTGGGGTAGCAGTCGGTCAAAGAGCCTCCAGTGCTCTGTACGTCTCCATCTGGCTCAACGGCTCCAAAGGCAGAGGGTGTGCCACAGGGCAGAGGGTCATCTGGGCGACTTTGACCCCAGTCAACAATGCGTGACTCATCACCCTTGGCTTCAATTCTGTAAACCACTGACATCGCACTGACACCATCGAGAGGTTTGCCATGGGAATGGGACAAACAGAAAGGTGGCGGAGCTGGCGTCTCTGCCGGGACCGCTGGCCCTGCGGTCTTGTCGTTGGCAGGCTCTTCTGGGACGACTCGAAGTGTAGCTCTGCATGTCCTTCCTAGAGTTCGAAAATGAATTCTCTGCAAATCATGGGCTCCCATGTCTAGGATTGGGAGCTCTCAATGAGAACTCAAAAGGAGAGCGAGTTCACATGAAGTTTTACGTTCAAACTTGAACCTCAGTGTTTCACTTGGAAAGTCTAGCGTGAAGGTGGCAGTGAGAACTCATGAAGAGGTGGATGGAATGAAAGTTTAGGACAGTAGGAGAGTCTAATCACATGGCTTCTGGTAACTCAACTGTCGGCCGACGTAGCAATTATAATAGTGTTATATTACAGTACCTAGTATACGCTGGTATGATATTAATTAATGTGATACAATATTAATAGGATAGAATACTTAATATTGACACGAATGTATATTATTTGTGATTTAGTTCTTAATTATGAAACGTTAACTACTGTTGATATTATATAATAATATATAATGTTCGAAATATTTAATTATAAATATAAATTAACACAGTCTACTTAGATGTAAGTTGTTTGTGAGCCTGACGCATCTCTGGATGTTGCATCTCATGCGATCATTAACCTACAGTGTTGCCATTCTTCTCACTTAGATATTGTAGAAGGAAAGGTCAACAAAGGCATTTACCTCAAGGAGGAAAAAGGAGTCGCATTTCTCTATTACGGAAGGTACAAAACTTCTTGCATCAGTAATCCAGCACAGTGCGGCCCTGAGGGTGAGTGATGAGCTCCATTCTTTTTCTTTTTCTTCTTCTTTTTTTTTAAGTTCATTTCATTGCCAGGTACCGTCTGTTGCTCTGGGCCATGGCAGATGTGAAGGCGAAGTTCAGCGGCAGGATGCGTGCAAATGTCCCATACGGCTTTGAGGGGAGGGGAGGGGAGGGATAGGGAAGCAGACACCTAGCATTCTAATGAGAGACTGGTCCTGGAGATGGAATTAAAACACCGTCTCGTGTCTCGTGAAGGCGTGAGAGCAAAATATTTAATCTTGTAAAGCAAAATCAAACACACAACAACAACCAGAAAACCCAAGAAACAAACAAAAAAGAACCCTCCATAAAAAGCAGGCACCGTGACGTCACACTGGAGTTTGGATGGGGCCGTGGAGTTTGCGGGAAGTAAATTGATGGTGTGGCTCACAGAACGTTATTTCTGGCTCCAGGATGTTGGCGATGGATCTGGGCGGGGCGAGCCTTTTAAGGCTTGTCCCATGGGTTTGCTCCTTTTATATCCATCAAGATTGGAGGGGGCAGTGGAGAGAGATGTCCCAGCAAGAGGTTGCAGGTCTGTGGTTAAAATAATGCACATGGACGACACACATAGATGCAAAAGAGAAGTTAGGAACCTATTCCTTCTTTTTTTTTTTTTTTTTTCCTTCTTCTATGAAAAGTCAACTGCTCTCCAGTGTCTGAGCTTCAGACAATGGACGTCTGAGCCACATTTCAAAACTTTCTGGGAAATTGTTCTCTGCCATCCAAATCAGCTCCCAGTTTCCAAGTTCCATTATCCTAAGGAAATAAAACATTTTCTTTCTAGGAAAGAAGAAAGTTTAATGCAAGCCAACTTGAAAGCCCTAAGGCTTTTTGGACATCCATGGCCTTATCAAAACCGCCCTGTGATGAATTCATTGTTCTTGACTCTGGGCCATAATGGGTTACATTCCAGTAAAAGTAAACAAAAGCTTAACAAGGTGATAACATGTGGAAGGAAACGTTTTGGACTTCGCAGAACCCAGAGTTTTGAGAAAGGGTTTCGAGGTCCCAAACCACGCCAGGTTTACAAATCCACAGTTCGAGTTGCTCCTGAATTCAAAGAACCCCGTAAACACAGCAGCCTTGTCTATTCCTCTAAGTTTAAAACAGCCCCGCCTCAGCTACAAGGGCTCAGAGAAGCAAGGAGGCAGGCACGCCTGCCTCAGCCCTGCCCGGCCTCGGCCAGGGAGGCGGCGAGCGGGGGTCCTTGCCGGTCTCTCTCTGGGTCTGTAGGGAACGGCCTCTCCCGGAGGACAGGTGTGTCTCTACAGCCTCCGCTACCAACTGGAATTGACCCGTGTGGGATGGAAGGTCCCGGGAATTCCAGTGGCTGGGACGATCACAGGTGACCAGCCTTTGAAGGGTGACTATGATGGGGCCAGTGGGGCAGCCCAGCTATTGCAAATCAGAACTATTGGGAGGTTTCACCTGAACGCTGCGGTCCTAAATTAAGAGGCTTCCGAGCTGACGCTGGCCTGTGGCTGCATTTCGTTTTGCAAAATCACGGAGTTAAAAACTTTTAATTAGTTGCCAATGTTGAAAAATAGGAAGATTTCACATAAAAATATGAATTTCCAATTTCTCTTGAGAAATCCAGCCCTCCCAGCCGCCGGCCCATTCTGACTGGGTGGGGCTGAATGGAACGGCCCCCTGTGTGATGGACATTGCCCTTTGGTTCATCACAGACGTCTGACCCTTTGATCATTGGGCCGGTTGGGCACAGAGCACGGTAACGGCATGGGCTCTGAGGCCAGGTGGCCTGGGTTCCAGTTCCTGTTCTAATGCTTTCTGCGGTGACCTTGGGTAACCATCTAACCTCTGAGTCCAAGTTCCTTATCTGTAAAACGGGTCAATCAGAGTACCTTGCTCATGGGGTTGCTCTGAAGACTGGCACGTGGTTGGTCCAGCATTGAGAGGCCCTTGGGGTCAGGTTTGGGTGGCTCCAAACTTCCCTCCTGTCACCAGGATCTTGGAACTCACCCAATCTGCTCGCTTGTATGTGACCCTATGACAGGGGCTGACATGGCTGGACTGATCATAACAATGACCTACAATTGCTAATCATTTACGTCGTGCCAGTCAGTGTTCTAATCCCATTACATGTATTAATTCATTTCATCCTCAAAAAAAAACGAGACAGACGAGAGCTCAGGTGGTAGAGAGAGCTGTGAACTTTGGCTTCACCTCCCACCCTGTTGACAACTTTTCCTGTGTCATGTTAACTGGAGCTTTTTAAGGTGTTTTTCGGGTGGCCACTTTCTCTAGAGAATGGCAGATATCCAGGGAAGCCAGGGAGCCTCAGGTCAGCCTTGGCCCCCAGAGACCGTGCTGCTGGGGGGCTTAATGCGAATGCAGAGGGAGGTTGGGTATTCGTCCATCCACCTCCCTTGGTGTGGTCTTCAGACAGGGCCACCGAGCATGGGTACCATCCTAAGGACCACTGCATGCGTCTCCCCATTTTACTGAGCATATCCTTTGCTCTGGTGGGTTTCCCTGGGGCCTCAAATAGCTTGTATTTCTGGGTTTAAGGAGAACAGCGAAGGTCTGTCCAGCATTTTCCAAATCAAAGTCCACGTAGCATGTGAAGTAGGTGAGATGATTTCAGGGGCACTTGGAGCGATTAAACAATTAATGGCTATGTTTTTATTTTAAGATAGCTCGTCAGAAGCTTAAGATAGCTTTCATAGATATTCTTTAGGATGAGACTTCAATAAGTAGTAAGCTTTGAGTGGGTTGACTTAAAGAACAGTGTTTCATAATAATCATCTAGGTGCTGTTCAGATAAGATGAAAATGTGAGTGATTAAAACGTAGGCAACATTGGATCAGCCTTTTCAGATACATTGATCTAGCGTCCTCCACATGTTTTTTTGGAGGTGATGGTGGGCACAAATGTATGTCCCATTATTCTTATAACGAAACTTGTATATAGATAAGGTTGTTATAATAATAATGGGTTTTATATATATATATATATATATTGGCCTCACTGCACAGCTTGTGGGGTCTTAGTTCCCTGACCAGGGATCGAACCCGGGCCCCAGCAGCGAAAGTGCCGAGTCATAACCACTGGACCGCCAGAGAATTCCCCCAACATTCAAATAAAGAGAGAAACGCTCCCCATGCCCAGTCCAGCCGGTCAACTGTTTTCATATTTGTGATTTCCCAATTCTCTTGTGGCCTCTGTTCACAGTTTTGGCTGACTTTTTTTAAAGAATGTTTTAGGAGACAGGATTGAGGTTTAGAGCTTTTCAAAAAAGGATAAAACATCTGAGCAGTTTAGCTATCCCTCTCCAAGTTCTCAGGTAGAACGTGGAATCGTCTTCCTCTGCCAGGCTGCTCACTCCAAGCTCTTGAACCCACACCCTGCTCACCCTAGGGCTTCTCTCCACTCGCTCAGACAGCTTCCCTTGTTTCTCTGAGCTGAACGTGAGGCCTGCCTTTTGGCAAATGGTGTCTCCTGGGCAAGTTTTCTCATGGGTGCTGGGTGCAAATGCAGGAGGAACTTTTGAGAGAAAAAGGCTATTTGAACATTAACCGAAGGAAACACAGTCTATGTTCCTTAAATACCGAGGTGTCTCACTGCCAGCTCCCACGACCGGCAAACACACAAGCGGGGAAACTCAACCTGGGAAGGGACTCTTCCTGAAATGTTCCAGCATCTTGTTTCATTCCCCTGTAGACCCTGAGAGCTCGGCTCGAGTGTTACTTTTGCAGGGATGCGTCCCAGACCAGCTGCGCTCCTCTGTCTGTGTTCTCACATCTCCCTGAATGTTTTCCCTCCAGCCCGTGCACCGGGGGGGATGACCTGCTCCTTGTCTGTCCTCCTTCTTTGGCCTTTAGCTCTGTGAAGGCAGGGACTCTGTCTCGGTCACTGCTGTGTTTTCAGGGATGAGTATCAGCGTCGTAGATGTTTGATCCATGTCTCTTGAACAGATACGTCTAGTTTAACTGTCTTTTTGATGTTAAATTCCTTTGAGTGCTTCCCCAGCAAATGTCTGATGGGCTGTCATTTGAATATCACCCTCGATGGGTCCTTCTCCATTCCTGAAGGGGCCTGTCCCATTTTTGCACTCCTTGGACCTTTAGAAACTTATTTCTGTTATTGGATTAAATTCCATCTTGAGTAATTATCTCTAATTTGAGTTCAACTCTAAATCACCTTGGCTTCCCGCAGGAAAGACATTCTCTCTGCTTTACTCATTAGCTCTACCTTTCCTCCCTCTGGAAATGCGCCCTTTGCTTTTCCTCTTGTGCGTTAGAGCTTCCCCTGCTTATAAACACCAGGAAGCCTGCTACAGCTCCGCAGCAGCAGCTGGGAAATCTCACCATCCACATTCCCTTCTTCTCAACTTCGATAGGACTTTTTTTGCCCTTTGCATTAGGTTACTAAATTTAAAAAGCTGTCAACAAAATGCTAAAATATTTGCAGAATTGAGTTTCAGGACGGTAATTTCCAGAATGGTCTGCTGGATACAGGCTGGGCATGGATCCAACTTCTGTCTCCCTCAGATGACTGGGGCTTATGGGGCTGTTGGAAAGCCTGACGGAGCCTCAGAGAGAAGTATTCATTCAGTACGCCCATTTCACAGAGGGGGAAACCGAGGCCCAGAGGGGGCACAAGAGGGGGCACATGGCGATTTAGTGCAGAGTATCTCAAAGTGTTGTTTCCAGACCATCAGCAGAAGAGTCTATTGCAGAGATCGTTAAAAATGGAAGTTCTCAGGCTCCAGCCCAGAACCCACTGAATCAAAATGTCCATGGATGAGGCCTGGGAATCTGTAGTCTTAGCCAGGACCTCCAGGCGATTCTCATGGACCGAATCACAGAACTGGCCAAGGCTGACTCCGTCCCACAGATGTGTTTTGTTTGCTGGCGTTATGTCGATTCTCACATATTTTATATTTTAATCAGCTTTCTAAATTGTTCTCGACAGGACGGGTGGGTCCAAATAGCCTGGCTCACTGTTTGCAGAAACAGAGCCTCTCTCACGGTGCTTTAAATGTTTGTTTTTTTTTAAATTAATGTCTAATTCCTATATAAGAGAAAATTTCATTAAAAAATCTATACTTCTGACTTCTCTTAAAAAAATCAGAAAATCCGACAGTGTTCCCTGCCCACCTGGCAGTGGTTGGTTACTGACTGTTTCCTTTGGAATGGCCCAGTGGTCTCCAGATTTCCTGAGTCCCCAGCGTTCTCAGTTCCCTGCTTGCTGAGACTGAAGGGCAGCTGCCACTCACCTGTTGGTCTCATGATAATGAGAAGAGAAGTGGTCAGTGTGCAAGAGGGTCCTACAGCACCAGGCACTTCTAGAAGAAATTAAACAGAGCCTTCTTGGGGGGCGAGAAGGGCAGACAGGAGGAGTATTTGATATGCAGTGTTTGATCTGAGAAAGTGTGTCTGCATGTTGAAAGATACAGTCTGAGCTGCCTTCGAGAAACACGCTGGCTGTCTTACAGAGTCGATCCTCCTGGCAAATGGGCTTTTGAGTTTACGGCCTCTGTCGTGTACACTGAAGTCTGAGAAACACTGCCCCTTTGGGTCTCTATCACCTTATCTCTGCATTTCGTGTATTACATGTTCTCCTACCACTGCAAACTCAACTATGGCCGAAGATGGAACTCCCTTATCTTTCACCCGGTGTCTCTTCTGTTATCCAGATTCCCCGCCACTATGACCTTCAGCTCTTTCTCTCTCAAAAGTTTGCTCTTTGCTGTATCATTTCTCCCACCTTATTTGATTGTTACTTCCTTGTCTTGTAATCATGGAGTTGGGAAAAAAAATCTAAGGATACAGTGTGGAAGCTTCACCATCGTCACAGCTTCTCTTTGTCAAGTAAAAATCAGATATTATTAGGGAAGACAGCACTGGTCCATGGAGTTGATACCTTGTAATGTTTCTACTTTAAGAGTAAGGTCTCTTGTGTTCACTGGACCATATATAGCCTCACACTTGGCTCCTCAATTGTTCTGTGTGTCTAGGATGAATAAGAGAATCTTGTGAACCATTCTCTTTGTGTTTCTTGCCAGCTGGGTCTCCACAATATTGAGAATGGATGAGAGTAGATCCCTTGAAATTTGTACCGAGGAAACTTACACAGCCAGATGTAATTCTATTCTCATAGTCCTAAAGTGGACCAAAAAAAATGGCATGTCATCCCCTTAACTCAACTTTTGTAACGTCGACCATGCAGGCAGTGAGGCAGGATGTGTTTATGCCAAAGAAGGCGGCCAAGAGCGCGTTATTTACTTTAACAGGTTGAGGTTGAATGATGTAATTATCTAAATTTCCAGTCATGCTAGAATGTTTTTAAGACTAGTGATTCTTAAATTTCATTCACTTTTAAATTGTTTTCATGATTTTTTTTAACCATATACACATAGCACCTGAACTATAATACTTATACCTTTTCTTTAAATTTTACTTACTTTGATTCAATTGAAAAGGAAACTTTATATCACCCTCAAGAACTGAAAACCGATCTTGGTTCCCATAAGTAGAAGACACCTATACTGTTGAATTCTACGTGGGTACCATGGCCCACCAGAGGCTCTAAATTTGAGATGTGGCATTTCTGTGTTAAAATGGGGATTAGCAATTGTTACTTACATACGAATGGACTTTCTCCTTGTCACGATCAGAAGAACTGGAAGACCATCGAGAAGGGACTCACGTGATTCATGTTATGTTAAAGCATGCCTGTATGCTAAGAGTTTCTTGGAGAAAGTGTCCGACACCAGAGGGGGTGGAATTGTCAACTCTTAGAAAGATGTAGGTGAAAATCCTCATATCAACCTGTACTCTGCTGAAATGCAGAGGTAGGGATCACACCTTAGGGTCTTACAAAATCAGAGTTAGGCATCTATGGCAGGAACTGCTGGTGGACTGCTACCTAGGTGTCTGGGTCTTTTCTCAGCTTAGCCAGGAAGCCCAAATCTCCCCATCCCTCTCTCCCAGCCTGTGCTCTTTTGGAAGCACTCGGCAGGTGGTCACTCCGTAGAGATGCTCTGCCACCAGAACCCTGCACACTTGCTCCTTTCCTCCTCCTCCTTGGCCACCCCGCACAGAAAACGCACTTAGAATCCTACAGTTGGTAGATTCCCTTGGCGTCCTCTATTCTTTATAAAGAAACCACAGCCCCAATTCTGGAGCCTCTCTTGACCAAAACCTGGGAGAACATCCAACTTCCATGCCTGAGATACGCCGTAATAAAATTGGATGTTGAACCAGCCAGATCAGATTAAAGGCCTTCCCAACCGAGCAGAATCGCTTTTCTTTTCTTTTTTTTTTTTTATTTTTATGAAATCCTTTTTATTTTGAGATAATTGTCAATGAACACGCAGTCAGTTGTAAAAAATAATACAAAGCAGCCCAACGTACCCTTAACCCATTTAGCAGTGGGTGAAGCTGAGTGATTACGTCAAGCAACTTGAGGTGGGGAATGTCCTGATCTCCTTTGTGGGCCCAGGGTCATCACAGGCGTCCTTACAAAGGGAAGGGGCAGAGGGGCAGAGTTAAAGAGAGATGTGAGGATGGCTTTGAAGTTGGGGGAGGGGCCAGGAGCCCAGGAACGTGGGCGCCTCTAGAAGCTGGAAGAGGGTGGGAACAAATTCTCCTCCGCAGCTTCCCAAGGGGACGCAGCCCTGCTCACCCGATTTTAGCTCAAGCGGGACTTCTACCTCCAGAGTCCTGAGAGGGAATCATGTTGTTGTCAGGCATAGAACTCTGCGGAGATTTGTAGGAAACTAACACAGAGGTACCGTCTCAGATGTCCCTCCTAACGGCAGCTCTCAGACCCAAGTCTCTCCTGGCCACATCTGCCTCACCAGCCTCACCTGCTTCCCTCTTACCCTCCTGGCCACATCTTGTCGCAAGACTGATATGAGGTCTCTGCTCCTTAAACGTTCCACGGTCTTTCGTCCTGCGCCTTCCCTTGTCCGAGTCACACCCGTTCCCTTCAGACCTTCAGGAAGCCTCTCCCAGCCTCCAGGGTAGATGGCGCCCTGCCCCGATGCCTGTCGTTCTTGTCTCTCCTCCCTGAGCTCATCACACCCGTCACTGGGGGGACTCCCGTGTGACTATTCACATCGGTCTCTCCCTGCCCACATGGTAGTAAGTCCAGGAGCCCAGGGACCCCGGCGTCTGCTCATTTTTCTGCCTCCGGACCCTCCCTCATAATGTCTGATGTGTATCAGCCACTGATTAAATGTTCGTTGAATGAATGAGGGTGCTGTTATGAACGGAATGTGTGCTCCCCAAATGCATGTGTTGAAATCTTATCCCTATGATAGTATTTGGAGGTGGGCCTCTGGGAGGTGGTTAGGATTCAATGAGGTCACGAGGGTGAGGGGTTAAGGCCCTTATAAGCAGAGGAGGAAACACGGGCTCTCTCTGTGTGCACGTACCAAGGGAGGCCACGTGAGGATAAAACCAGCAGGAGGGCTTTGCTGGCAACATGATCACAGCCTTCTGGCTTCCAGAACTGTCAGAAATAGCTGTCGTTTAAGCCACCCAGTCTGTGAGGCTCCGTCACAGCATCCCGAGCTTACCGCGTCAGGTGTTATCTAAGGTGAAACCACAGCGCGAGAGGGAAATTGATGGCCTTGTTTTTTTTTTTTTTTTAAGTTTTATTGGCTTTAATATCAAAAAATTTTTATTAAAGTATAGTTGGTTTACAATGTTGTGTTAATTTCTGCTGTACAGCAAAGTGATTCAGGTATACATATGTGTACCTTCTTTTTGGTATTCTTCTCCATGATGGTTTATCACAGGATATTAATATAGTTCCCTGTGCTATACAGTAGGACCTTGTTGTTTATCCATTCTATATATATAACAGTTTGCATCTGCTAATCCCAAACTCCCACTACATCCCTCCGCCACCCACCCTTCCCTTTGGCGACCACACGTCTGTTCTCTAGGTCTGTGAGTCTGTTTCTGTTTCATAGATAGGTTCATTTGTGTCATAGTTTAGATTCCACATATAAGTGGTATATGGTCTTTCTCTTTCTGACTTACTTCACTTAGTATGATGATCTCTAGTTGCATCCATGTTGCTGCAGATGGCATTATTTCATTCTTTTCAATGGCTGAGTAGTATTCCATTGTATATATGAACCACATCTTCTTTATCCGTTCATCTGTTGATGGACATTTAGGTTGTTTCCATATCTTGGCTATTGTAAATAATGCTGCTATGAACATTGGGGTACATGTATCTTTTTAAAAATTTATTTTATTTAATTTATTTTTGGCTGCGTTAGGTCTTTGTTGCTGCCTGCGGGCTTTCTCTAGTTGTGGTGAGAGACTCTTCGTGTGGTGCGCGGGCTTCTCATTGCGGTGGCTTCTCTTGTTGCAGAGCACGGGCTCTAGGCACGTGGGCTTCAGTAGTTGTGGCTCGCGGGCTCTAGAACGCAGGCTCAGTAGTTGTGGCGCACGGGCTTAGTTGCTCCGCAGCATGTGGGATCTTCCCGGACCTGGGCTCGAACCCGTGTCCCCTGCATTGGCAGGCGGATTCTTAACCACTGCGCCACCAGGGAAGCCCACATGTACCTTTTTGAATTAGAGTCTTCTCTGGATATATGCTCAGGAGTGGGATGGCTGGGGCATATGACACTAGTTTTTAGTGTTTTGAGGGACCTCCATACGGTTCTCCATAATGACTGCACCAGTTTACATTCCCACCAACAGTGTGGGAGGGTTCCCTTCTCTCCACACTCTCTCCAGCATTTGTTATTTGTAGACTTTTTAATGGTGGCCATTCTGACCGGTGTGAGGTGATACCTCATGGTAGTTTTGATTTGCATTTCTCTGATGATTAGCGATGTTGAGCATCTTTTCATGTGCCTGTTGGGATGGCGTTGGTTTTGATGCTCTCAGCATCACTCCACCACTCCAGAACATTCTTGAGCCTGCTCTGCTGGCTCTGGGTGGTTCTCATGGAAACTTGCTTTCAGCTGGTTGTCACAGTCGACATGCGTGGATAAGCTCATGTCCTCTCATGCCATTGCACTGTAGGTGGACGTGTGTCTCTCACAGGCCTAGGGCCGCCTCTGTCTTGAACCAAGTCCTCTTGGAAACGGGAAAGGGTGGAGAGTCGCCTTGCTCCCCCTCTCACCCTGCAGCTGCTTCTCCAGCGTCCTCCCCCGAATCAGCCACCCACAGCAGTGGTCAGGAAGGAAGGAGGGAGCCATGTGCACATCCTTGCGGTGGCCTTTGGTGGGACTTTGGGGTCAGGAAGGGGACTCCTCTGTGGATCGTCAAACTTCAGCTGAAATGTTGCAAGCAACAGAAATGCAACTCAGCTAGGCTTTGGGGCTTTATTGAGTGGATCCAGGTAAAGCCTGTGTTCTGGTTATCGACTGCTGCGTAACAAGCACTCCCAAACTTAGCAAGTGCAACACAATTGAGCATCACCTCTCATGGTTCTGGGGGTTGCCAGGGCTCTCCCGCAGCTGCAGCCGTGGCGGCCAGGACTGGGTCCTCTGAAGGTGTCCCTGAGGTGGATATCCAAGACCACTTTCTTTTTTTTTTTCCAAGACCACTTTCTTTTTTTTTTTCCAAGACCACTTTCTTCCCTCACATCTCTGGCACCTCCAGCTCCTCTACGTGGTTTCTTTCTCCACCAGCAGAGTCTGGACTTGTTCCATGTTGGCTTTGAGCTCCAAGAGGCAGAAAGCTGAAGCTCCCAGGCAGTTAACAGCTGCACCTGGAACTTGGCCATGGCCACTTCTGTTGACTCCGCTTGGTCAAATCAGCCAGAGGGCAGGTGGAGAGCGGGAAGGTCACATGGCATGAAAGCAGATGGGATGGGAGACGGTGTGGCTTCTTTGGGAGACGGAGCGTGCCACAAGCTGGGTCCAGGTGCTTAGATAACATCACCAAAAGTTTGTGTTCCTCCATCGCTCTGGCTCTGTTCCGAGAAGGCTTTCCAGGTGTGATCGCAATGTCTGCCCAGAGTCTCCAGGACTCCCTTTTATTGGCTGAAGCCTGTCCATCTCTGAGCCAGTGCCTGTGATTCCGACTGGTCCAGCCTGTGGGAACCTGGGGCTGTGTGGTCGGCCCCACCTGATCTAGAGGAAGTAGGAGTGGGGAGGATGGTCCCCCCGCAAGAACGTGGAGGTGCTGTGCTGGGCGAGGGAGGATGGATGCCGGGCTGCTGCATCACCTGCGGGTCGCCTTGCCCTCCCTGCTGCCTGCTGCTTTGGTCCACTTTGAGTTACCAACATGCAGGGCACAGTGCTGAGTCCATGGGTCTGGGAAGAGCTGCTCCTCTACCTGGAGAGATTCCCTACCCACCCCTGCCTGCCGCCTCTGCCCTGCCCGCAGCAGACACCGAGAGGATAACGCACAAGAAGACTTCCTCGCCTAGCCCAGGTCTGTAGTGTGCATTTTTCTCCTCCATGGAATGCCTTCGAATCTTTTTTGTCTAATTCAGTGAGTGAGTTCTCTCCCAAACAACACTGTCTCTAAGGGAAGACAGAGAGATGACAGGTGCAGACTCCAGAGCCAGACTGCCTGGTTGAAATCCTGACTCTGTCGCTGGCTGTGTGGCCTTAGACAAGTAACTTTACCTCTCTTGGCTTCAATCCTCTCACTTGTAAAATGGGGACCGTACTAACACCTAGCTCATAACCCTAACTCTAACGCTAACCCTAACCCTAGTTAGGAGGAATAAAAGAATTAATACATGAAAATTCTTGAGATATCCTGTCTTGCTCAAAGGAAGTTCTCTTTAAGCAGTAGTGATCCTACTTTTCTTTATAAAGTGTTCTTTGTATAGTAAGGAAATTCATTTCTTGTTTGTTCAGTGTTTTACAAATAATTTTTTCCTGGGTTGTCATTTGTCTTTTGACTTTGTCATGGTAAATTTTTTGCCTTGCAAAATTTTATAGTATTTATGCACTCAAACGTATCCACCTTTTCTTGGGACAGCTGGAGTTTTTTTCTTTTCTTTTTTTTTTTTTGGTCTTATTGAGAAAGAACTTTCCTCACGTTATTTTTTTCGGACGGATGAGGATTCAATGCTCATAAGAAGAAGAAAAGTATTGAGTCAATTTGTCAATATTGCACTTCTGTTTTTTCAGATTTTTTCTCCTTTGTATTGACAATTCCAAGTGCAAGAAACAAAGTTCCTGAAAATGCTAATGTCCGAGGGCTCGTTGTGAATCTTTTAAGACTCTATGAAGACGTAAATTGATATTTAAACACAAGCTGTCCCTCAGATAGAAATGCTTATTCTGTAGGCTGAATGAACAAAAATGAAAAGTTTGGCTGATAGTAACCATTGTTTGCTTCAATCTTCCCTTACCTAATGCCAAATTGAATGTTTTATTTTTATTTTTCTTCCTGGACAGAAAGATATTTGGCCAAGACAGGAGTGAAAGGAATTTTTAAGTGCAGCTAAGTGTTTGGAAAAAATGGACTTTTGTGAATCCCGCTGGGACTTCATTTCATAACAAAAGTTTCACAATGTGCCGTGTTCGTGTCCATGTGAAATTGGTTGTTTCTGAGTGGAGAGGCATGGCAGGAAGGCTTGGGGCTTTGTTTCTGGACTCTGCGCCACTGCAGTGCAAGGCAGACAGAAGTACTGGGATGCCCTGGGCCTTGGGAGTCCCCTCCACCTGCTGAGTGGGGCAGTGTCTGGGGCAGCCCAGCCGCCCTCTGAGCAAACTGCCCAAGTCCCATCCTTTCGTTGGCGTGACCTGTGTCCCAGGGCACTTTTGGGGACTTTCCTTTTTTCCTCAATAGCCCTGAGAACATGCTGCTTATGACTCTGAGCTCTACCCTGGAGTCTATCTGAGCCTCATCTGTTGTTTTGAGGTTCCTCTCTACATTAAAAAAAAAATTAGAGAAATTCCAAACCAGGGAATTATATATTAATTATATATTATTATGAGTTACATATATAATTATAATATATAATTATATATTAATAATTAAATATTCCCATGATTATTATATAATCATGCCATGTTTTACATGTTTATATTCATCGTATTAAGGCTTTCGACCTACAAAGGTATGATGCAATGTAGTTGTCACAATTATATTGTCACAAGACATTTGAACAACTTGTGACAAATATGTTGATTCAAAAAGCATTACAGCCAGGATGGGTGGTGATGCGACAGAAGTTTATACTTGATGACAAACGTCTTCTTGTAATTCAGACTCTCTTGGACTGTGCCCATCATCTCACTTGAAGATAAGATACAAAGTCTAAAATTGGTACCATTTATATAAATAAGGCCCAGGGCCAATGGCCGCCCCCGCTCCCCTCCCAGCCCCATCCTGGGCCTGTTTTGATCAAGTCTGGGCACCTCCTCTCTCAGCATCAATGAAGCCTTCCCACCACAGAGCCTGGGCCAGCTTGGGAGGGCTGAGGCCGCCTGAGTTATTTCTGGCTTTCACCACCGAGTCCAGGCAGGCTGCATGCATTCTCACACACACGCACACACACACACACACACACACACACACACACACACGTTTACTTATGGGCAAAGAAAGGGTAAATGTTACTGGATTCAGAGAAGCAGAGTGGAGGTAATCAGGGATCCAAAGGGCAATTCCAGGAGCCTCCGGCCAGGAGTGGCCACTGTCGCCCCTCGCCCGGGAGCCTGCCCCTGGACTGCACAGTGATCGCGGGTCAGGGTCTTCACCATCAAGGGCTGGCCTTGTTCCTTACACTCCCCCTGCTTCACCCACCAATGGGCCAGCTTGTTCATACCATTTAGTCCACGTGGAGCCTGGGGACCGGGCTCAGGACTTAGGAGTCTGAGGACTGGCCGTCTCGGCTGCCAGGGCCTTCGTGTGCCCCACTTTGATGGGAATGAACAGTTGTAGGTTTCAAAACCTTTCAAAGTGGCTTCCTCTTTGACTAGAAATGCCCTACTGGGAATTTATCCTAAAGGCATCTAATCTGAGATGTGCAGAAAGGTTTAGCTTCCAGTTCTGTTTGGGAAATTAAAAGTCGAAGGAAACTTTAAGACCCAGCCATGGGGGAAGGGGTTTGCTGTTTTTTTTTTTTTTCTTTAAAAAAAATTACAGTTCCTGTTTATTTTATTTTTTTGGCCATGCCACGCGGCTTTCGGGATCTTAATTCCCCAACCAGGGATTGAACCCGTGCCCTCGGTGGTGAGCGCACAGAGTCCTAACCACTGGACCGCCAGGGAATTCCCTAGAGTTCCTGTTTAGAATGTCATGAAGTGCAGATACAAACAATGATGACATAGAGGTGTATTTATGGCCATTGGAGGGGGTCTATGATGTAGTAAGTTCTCAAAACATGTGGCTTATAAACCGGTATGTGTGAGTTGGTTCCTTTCTCTGTAAAATGTGTTTATGGAGACGCTTTGGAAGGGGCTACCTTAACTGCCGACGTCTGTAGGTCAGACTGAGTTTGGGTCTAATCTGAGTCAGTCTCTCGTTCAGGGACCTTGGGCAAACCGGACTCAAGTTTCTTCATCTGCCTGACGGGGTAAGCCGATGAATGATAATCAGGTTTTGTCGTATGTATGAGGAGAGGATTCATTTAAAACCCTTAGTAAAGTGTCTGGTACTTAGTGAGCTACCTGCTTTTATGGTTTGTATTTTCTGGATTGAGCATACACTGTCTCTGGAATGAGAAAAAAGAAAACTGCCTTTTAAATGAAAAACAAAGAGCAGCGAGAACGACCTGCTTCGGAGAGGTTAAGTCCCGTCCGTTTTTCATTAAAAATAACCCCATGCCTTTTCTGTCCTCAGGGGTCACGTTCTCTTTTTTCTGGAAGACGCAAGCAGAACATTCCAGAACAACCCCTTTCGCGTTCGGGGGACAGGTCATTTCCAACGGGTTCAAAGTCTGCTCCAGCGGTGGCAAGGGCTCCGTGGAGCTGTACACGCGTGAGAACTCCATGACGTGGGAGGCCACCTTCAGCCCCCCAGGTAAGGGCGCCGCTGGCCCGGAGGGATGCTCAGGGAGGCGTATGGAGGCCAGACGCTCCGCTGTCGGTCCCCTGGCCTGCGGGCGCTTGAGCCCCGCCCTCTCAGGGGCTGCTTGGGAGGACTTGCTGGAAAGGGTGAGATGACATCCTCTGCGGAGATGTCTGCACGGCGGATGAGGGGCGGGGTCCTTCGGGCGGACGCCTGTGCTCCCCCTGACCACGGGATGACTGGGTCACCGCACCATGTTACTTAGTGCCCCGAGCCTCGGTTTCCCTAGTGAAGGCATTAATGATACTTACCTCACAGCTTGGGGGAAATTAAATGGAATATTGCATGTGGCGTGCTTAGCACAGTGGTTATTGTTTCTCCTTCTTTTCCTGTCCTTCCCCTTCCTCCTTCTACTCCTCCTTCTTTTTAGTGCTGTAGACTTGCAGATGTTTAGACTTCGCCGGGAAAAGGTTTTGGAAAAGAGGGGCTGACGATTAGGGGAAAGAAAGCTGGCGGAGGGGAGGCGTGTGGGCACCAGGCCAGCGAGGGCCTGGGATTCAGGAGGGATGGTCTGGACCAGTGTGGGGACTGGGTGTGTGCAGATGTGGCTGAGTGCGTAGGTGGGTGTCAGGAGGCCACGTGGTCCAGTCCTCTCTGACGAGTCCTGTTTCCTCCGGGGCTCAGTGTGATCCGTCGCTGGCCGGGCATGAGGTCAGCGGTGTGGGCCAGGAAGCTGGGGGAGGCCGGAGGTCTGGAGTGGGAACTGAGATGGGGAGAGGTGATGGGGGACTCAGAATGTCTCGAGGTAGCGTGGACGGGCTGCCCAGTCCAGACTGGAGACTGAGAAGGGAATCGCGGAGGGGGAGGGCAAAGTGAGAGTCTAGAACAATCTCCTTCAGGAGGAAATGACATCTCTGACACAGGCAAGGAGAATTCATTTTCGGACCATTTAAAGGAGGCTGCGTGTCTCAGTTGTTAAAAAACCATGGACCCTGGAGCCACGCAGCCTGGGTCAATCCCGCCCTGCACCCCTCTGCCAGCTGTGCGCACCCGGGCGCCTTACCCGCCTGCTCTGTGCCTCAGTGCGCTCGTCTGTAACGTGAGCACAATAGCAGCATTGGGTCATAGGGTGACTGTGAGAGGAATGAGCTCACACACAAGGAGCCCACGGGAGAGGGGCCCCGTGGGCACCGGGTGCATCTGCTTGATTCTGCCGCTGCTGTGAGCCAGGACCAAGCTCGTACCTCCACCCCCGGAAAAGGGGCAAATTCGGTGCCCACGGAGTTTGAGAGAATCTTGTGTGTTTGCCCTCTCCGATCCCCGAGGCCAGAGCTTGTCTCTGCGTCCTCTACCTGTTCAGACCTGCCTGTCCTGCCCCTGTTCATGGCTCTTATCACCTTCCACCTGCTATCAGTCTCTTCCGTAAGAGTCTGATCTCCGTGCCCCCTGGGGCTGACACAGTATCAGGCACCCAGTCGTTTATCTTGAACATGTTTTAAGGTCAGATCTGCTGGATCCTGACTGTTTCCCCACCCAGAGGAATGGGTAGAAGTGTAAACATTTCTGCCTGGCAATGTGCTCTTTATTTGTTCATTGAAGGGATTTTCACACTCCAGGGCAGGGGTACTCTGGCCCTGTCTCAGATCCAAGAGCTCTCTGGAGACTCGTGGTTAGAAAGTCGCACAACCCCGAGCGAGAACCCCGGGGTAACTGCTGGGTGATTTAAGATGACGGCCTGGCTCGGGTCATAGGCTCCCTATCAGGGGCGTCTTCCAGCAGCAAGTCCCTGAGGGCGTCTGAGCACACACCTGCACACGAGGTGTGGCCCTTTGTGGGGCAAGCTACCATCAGAGTCCAGTGAACTTTCTTCCTGTTGGTGAACGTGGTTCTCATGACAGAGAGACGAGTCATCCCCAAGGCTCCTGATAGAGGATCCTGACGGAGCCGGGAGTGGTCTGTTCTCCCTCGGTGCTGCCATATTGGTTGCTATCACCTGCTTGAGGTCAGGCAGAGGCGGGTATCAGTGGCCTTTGGGCTGAATCAGGTCCTCAGATAGGTCTCATTGACCTGCCCTGTGCTGGCCTAGGCTGGATTAACAGAATATTTTTGAACAAGTTATGACCATTAGTTATTACTTCATTTAATTTAAAATGGCAAAGGGTCTCTCTGAACGGCGTCTGGGGTTTGTGGGGGGGAACTTCTTTGCTGTGCTCCTAAGGACTGAGGGAAGTGAGATGTGGATTATGACCTATATGAGGACTCAGCCAGCGGTAGCACTGACCCATCATCATAAGAAAGAGAAATGTGCTTGAAGCTAGAATGACCACTGCACGGAGAGCTCGACCCACACCGTGAGAAGGGTGTCTCTGCTCTTTCCCAGGCCCCTACTGGACTCATGTCCTATTTACATGGAAGTCCAAGGAGGGCCTCAAAGTCTACGTCAACGGGACGCTGACCACCTCAGACCCAAGTGGAAAAGTGTCTCATGCCTACGGGGAGCCCAATGTCAACCTCGTGATAGGGTCTGACGAGCGCCAGCCCAAGCGCTACGAGAACGGCGCTTTTGACGAGTTCATCATCTGGGAACGGGCCCTGACGCCGGACGAGATCGCCATGTACTTCACAGCTGCCATTGGTCAGTGAGAGGGGAGGGGCTGCGGGCCGGCTGTGACGTCAGCTCCTGGGGAGGGGGCGGGCTTCGTAGCCACCTCCCCTTCCCAGCGATTTTCTTCTCCTCCCTCTCCTGATGCGGCCGTCAGCGCTGCAGGCTGAGATGTGTCCTGATCGGCCTCACAAGTACGGTGGGCCTTCTAGAGCCCCTGCTCTCTGAGATGGAGGAATCCACAATTTACCAGAAACACGCTGAGATGAATGTCTCCTGCCGTCACCAGGGAGTTTTCCAGGTGTTTGTGACAGATGCTTATGGAAAGCTTTGGGAATCAAGTGTTCCAGGTCCATTAGTGCATTTGATCCACAAATGTTTACCACGTGCCTCCCGCGTGCCAGACTCACCCACCACGGGCCCTCGGAGCGCCCCCAGGACGCCCCCTTCCTGCTTAGCACAGAGCGGTGGTTGAGATCAGGAACCCAGGGGACAGTTGGACCTGGGTTCAGGTCCTCAGTCAACCACGATGAACTGTGGGACTTGGAAAGTCACTAATTTAAGAAATGGAGGTAAAATTCATAAAACGTGAATGTCACCATTTTACAGTGTACAGTTCAGTGGTGCTTACTATGTCCACATGTTGTGCAACCATCACCCCCAAAGGAACCCAGCACCAGTGCGCAGTCGGTCCCCCGTCCTCCTTCCCCAGCTCCCGGCAGCCACTGATCTACTTTCTGTCTCTATAGATTTACCTATTCTGGACATCCCATATAAATGGAACCATATGTGACCTTCCGTGTCTCATATGACGTCACTAGGAATCTCTGTTTTGGACTCTGCCTTCCTTTGCATAAAGATCTGTCTGCACAGGAAGCCGTGAGCTAGGGCTGCAGGTACCCAAAGGGGGCGTTTCCCTGGGTGACCTGTCTGGAGGGGCCCCTCCTCTAACCTGTTAGCTAGAGCAGTACCATTTCCTGGCGGGTTGGTCCAGCCGAGGTGGCCTCTTCTCTTCTAACTCACACAAAGGCAGAGTGTTGATCAGCTCTCCCCCTGCTCAGGTGTCCCCCCAGCCCTGCGACGGTTGGCCGTTCCTTCTGTAGAGAAGCCAAGGAAGCAGAAGGCTTTGTTCAGAGTCCCATGGTTTGAAAGTGTGTTCCTTTGACACTAGAAACACACCCTGCACAATCAAATGCTCTTATAACAAGAGCCAGTTGGGAACCGAGACTGACTTAGGACGCGGCCGACTCTCGTTTCTCATCCTAGTCTCACGTGGTCATCAGTTATGAGGATGGACAGGGCCGCTGGGATGAGTTTTATTGTTCTTCACTTCTCTTATGGACTCACGTGAGTTAAATGTGAATTTGATGGGACTCCGACTTGGAGAGCAGAGTGTTTGGGGCTCTGATCCCCAGAGCAGGGTCACACCTTACCCTCTCCCCAGCTACCCGCCTCCACCCACGGGGTCATTTACTCCTGGAACCAGGGATGGGTGATGAGGTTATTCCCTCAGGCCACCCAAAGCAACTTGAGGGATTTCCAGAAATGAGGTAGAGATTCTAGTGAAGTCTGTGTTTTCATTGGGGAATACTAAAATTAGAAGGAGTTGGATGTCTTCATTGTTATAATCATTCATAATGGACCAAAAGGGGTCTTGAATAGAATCCTCGGGATGGGAGGGGCTCAGGAAGATGGTCCCCCACCACTTGATGGGGTCCACGCCAGTGTCACCTCACTGGGAGGGGAGGTGGCGAGGCCTCTGTTTGTCCCAGCCCAGTGATTCACAACCCTCTGTGTTTTATCTCTAAGTAGTCCAGATGCAATGGAAATCCATTTCGTTTGCGTCTTTATGTATTTGAAATCAGTAAAAGCATGTATAAAGTCATCTTTTTACATGATGACCTGCCTAAAGACTATTCCCAAGCAATTTAGACTATAAATGGAAAAATAATTTGACCTGGGAAAATCCATACAATCTACCCATTTGGCTGATTTATTAGGCCTTTATCTTTCCAGCGACACTGCTACTCAAAACATTCTCAGACTCTTCTTAGTTTGTCTCTGAAGCTGGGAGAGTTTTGAATAAGGACAGGCCTTCCTGAGGGCGAACGAGGTGACCATGGCTTAGCCCTTAATGAAGCATGATTGCTTTTTTTCCAGGAAAGCACGTTTTGTTGTCCTCAACGCCACCCAGCTTCCTCACGACAGCCACAGCAAACACCATGGTGAGCAGATGCATTTAACGTTGTCCCCACCTCCCCATCTTGGTGATGTCTTTTTGCTTGGACTATATGCCAGGAGAGTGGGAATCCCATTTCACAGTCTGGTCCTGTCTTACTGGCAGTATAATGAATGTCTGGGAGGAAATAATAAATGTAGGGGAAGCCAACGCTGGCACTAAATCTCAACGCTCGGAGTGACTAAATGGAAGACCTGCTTCCCGTGTGGCCTGTAGCCTCCGGTGCCTACACGGAGTCACCAAGACTTCCTAGGGACCCCCACCCCCACCCCCGACCCGGGACTGTTTTCTGGTGCACTTGGCACCATGAGTTGAGAACAGAGAGGAGCCGGCCTTGACACCTGGCTTCTCTCTGCGCCATTTTCTTCTGATGTTTGAGGAAAGGATCGATACGTTTAGAAAGCGTTCCCCTCTGGAATTAATTTGTGATCAATCAACTTCCCTTCCGTGGGAACTTTAATGTAATAGCGAGTGAACAGACTCTAGAACCACGTGCTTGGGTTCAAATCCCCGTTCTCGTACTCATTTCTGCGTAAGCCTCCCCACGCTTAGTATCATCTATCAAATGGGTGCGTATTTCATGAGGCCGCTGAAAGGATGAAATGTTAATGCTATTCGTGAAGCAGTCGCAGGGGTGCCTGCCTGGTAGATAGTAGGTGCTATTACCATGATTACTATGGTGTGAGAAGCACGAGGCCCGGAGGACACGCTGAACTTCTGTACAAATCTTGGCTTTAGTTCTTAAAGGAACTCACGTTGCCGATTTCTTTTAGGTGCCCATTGACGCCTACCATCCCATCATAACCAACTTGACAGAGGAGAGGAGAAACTTCCAGAGTCCTGGAATTGTTCTGAATTACTTTCAGAATATGTCCCTCAGCTTACCCAATAAATCCCTCTCAGAGGAAACAGCATTAAATCTCACCAAGGTAAAGCTATTTGATTCTGTGGGCCAGACCACGGCCCACAGCTGTGCCTTGTTTGACCTACGCAGGGCTGAAAAAATCAGAAACTTTACTCTAAAAGTCTGGATTTCAACCAGACGGCGTGGCTACTCCAGCCAGCTCTGCACAGCTCAGTGGAGTCTCCTGAAGATGAGACTCGACTCTTCGTCTTGTTTTCCCAGTGCCCAGCCAGCCTGGCCCCTCACTCCATCCACCTGGCCCCTGTAGGCATTTGGGTTTGCAACTCCCGTTGTAGACTCTGCCACCTCCCTTGGCAACAGGTAGAAGGTGGAGTTGGGTCTTTGGCAGGTTTAACCGTGGGACCATAGTGTGACCCCAACACTGTGACTTGTATCTCAGTGGGAATTCCCAAAGTTACGTAAAGCACTTAGGGAATGCACCACGTATGGCATTGGAACCAAGGTGTTTTCTCTTTTCATTCTCAAAATCTTTCTAGGTCAAGGTAGGGGAGGATGCTGGGCTCTTGGGGGCTTGATAACTTCGATCTCAGCACAGGGCTCCTGGTTGCTGTGCAGACAGAAGGGATGCTTGAGACCGTTTCACTTCAAAAGTGCAGCATAAGTGTTAAGAGCAGGATGTATACGGTCTGACTGCTGGGTTGAATGTCTCTGCCGGTTACTTACAGTGCACTCTTGGTCGCGTTATGTAACATGTCTCTGCCTCACTTTGCTCGTCTGAGATATGGGGAGATAATAGGACTCACCTCACTGGGGACTAAAAGGGTTCCTATTGCATAGTATGTGTCTGGCACTTGGCGAGTGCTTTTTAAGAGTTCGTAATTCTTACTGGTTTCCTTGCTGAAGACAGATCCAGAGAAGTACCTGAAAGCATGTGTTCTGTAAACAAAGACATCTTGAAACGCAGGGTGGGTCCTGAACGCCATAGCCTTCCTGCCCAGGCGACAGAAGCAAGAGTTAGACGTCTCAGGTTTCGTTCATTCATTCATAGAACATGCTAGGTTCTGAGGATCTGGGACGACCAAGAACCACTTCCTGCTTCCGAGAGGCTCAGGGCTGAGAGGGTGAAGGTGCACCATGGAGTCTGAAAAGTGCTGTGAGGGGATGTCCCGAGCTGCAGGAGCTCAGGGACACTGGAGTCAGGCAAGCCTGGGCTTAACCCCAGCTCTATGTCCTTGGGCAACTTTTTAACTTCTTCAAGCCTCAGTTTCCCAGTCTGTGTTATGGGGATAATTTGATGACCCAAGTCTCTCTCCTAGAATGGTTCTGGCTGCAAATAAATAGTCATATTACTATTTTAAAAACAACAGGGGCATCTAATTGCTTCACTCCAGGTTTGACTACTTCAGTCTTCATTCACAGCAGGGATTTGGGTAGCAGCAGGACAATTCTCTTGGCGTTCTGCTCTATTTCCAAGGGGCTGGAACGGCTCCAAACGCCACACCTCACTAACAACCACCAGGAGGGAAAGCAAGGGCAGGGGGCTCCTCCTTCTTTATAGGGGACGAAATTCTTTCCCATGGTTCCCCCTGCAAAGATCCATCACATGACTGCACCTAGACCAATCACTAGCCGAGGGGAGCAGGCCTGGCTTGGATGCTCAGCCAATCATATGGCAGTATGGGTGGGGCCAAGGCAGCACTCTGAGCACTTCCGGGCTCCCCACAGGAAGCACTTCCGGGCTCTGCACGTGAGCTCTAGGGGTGGGTGTGAGAATGCCCAGTGGGAGCAGACTGCCCAGAGGGGTGGACGGGAGGGTCCGCCTCCTCCATAGTCTCGAAGATATGTCTACGTGGGAACAGAATTCAAGGCAGGTCTACATAGCAAACAGTTTCTTTTGAAGCTTGGTGGTTTCCTCTTTCCTTTCGACTCCCCTTTTCCCCTCAGATATACTGGACACTGTCAGAGGTCCCAAACTCAAATGCATGCAGGGGCCAGATAAATAAAGTAAATGGATGATTGGGTCAGATAGACAATAGGGAGGAGTAGAGACCATGGCAAACTGGAAGGTGCCCCCCCACAGGGAGTGGCATCGCGCTGCTCGAGTCCCCTGACTTTCACCTTGAGGGTAACCGCTTCTGATTTTGCAAGCAAAACTCCGTACCTGATTTTGAAGTGGAAAATCATCCAATTAAAAAAAAAAAGTGGACAGCTAACTGGAATTTAAAAGCAACTGTGTACAAACCAAATAAAAGACATTCATGAGGCAGATTCAGCCTGTGGGCCATCAGCTTGAGACCTCTGATGGGGGCCCGTGTTGAGATACCTGACTCTGGGTGTCCTGGAGAGGAATCCTGGAGATTTACCCCAAACTCCACCCATCTCTGATTGGATGAGAAATAAACATCTTTGGCATCCGTGTCCAATTTTCCATGATGCCCTGGCTTCTCACCACTAACAGTTGAACGGGAAAGCGACAAGACGTCAGTTCTGTGCTGGGTAATAAGGAGACCATTAGCCACACATGGCTCTTGAGCTGTTGAACTGTGATCAGTTCAAATCAAGATCTAAAACACACACTGGATCTCTAAAATTTAGTATAACAGAAGAATGTAAATTATCAAATTGATGATTTTTATATTGATGGCATGTTGAAGTGATATTTTAGATATATTGGGCTAAGTCAAATGTATTATTAAAAAGTAATTTCACCTGTTTTCTTTTCACTTTTTAAAATATGGCTATTAGAAATTTTAAAATAAAACTGTGGATTGCATTATATTTCTTTTCAGCTGAACTGCTCTAGATCAGGACTCAGCAAACTATAGCCCTGGGGCCAAATCTAGCCCACTGCCTGTTTTTGTAAATAAAGTTTTATTGTAACACACTCACTTAGTTATGGATTGTCTGTCACTAATTTTGCACTACAGTGGCAGAACTGAGTGTTTGTGACAGAGCTGTATGGCGTGTAAAGCCTAAGATTTTTACTAGGTGATCCTCTTAAAGAAAAGCGCTGACCCCTGCTCTAGATTATAAACTCTGCCCCCTAGGCCTCAAGCCCAACGAGGGCCGGGATCATGATTGTTTTTTTCATGTTTAGTTTTTAAATTTCATCTTTAAATTTTAAGGCATTGCACTTTAGGGTCTTATAAGTATTTATCAAATAAAGATAAATGAAAGAGTGAGGAATTTTGATGATGTGTTCTCTAAATATTTAGCATCTAAAAGTGTGAGGAAGGATGTGGCATTTTGGAGAAGGCAGTTTTGTGGAAATATAGGAGGTTTAGATCAGGCTCTAAGTGTGCTTCTGGTGTCTGTAGTAGGAGATGCACGGTTAAAAACCTACATGAGTAATGTAAATGAGTGAAACAGATTAGGTGGAAGGCAATAGGGAGTGGTGAGGACTGGGGTGAGCTGGAGAAAGCACAACTACCTAAGGGGTCAGCTGCTGTTCTGTTTTGGTCAATGGTGGCCATGTGGGACTAAGGGATAAGAATTGTCCAAGCTTCTGCTTTTTTCACAAGAAGGAGGAAATTCACATAGTTTCATTTAAATCTCCCGATTTGAAGATGTTACAAGCTACTTTCATTTTTTTAGAACAATAGTGAGCCAAACCAAACATGGTTTTAAGGTGATTTGTCCAAGGGACCCCGAGTAACTTCTGCTTATGGAGGGGTCATTTCCAATTAAACAAGTGGGTTTTTATGTCAGCTTGGCTTCTCATGCCAAGAAAAACACACGGAGCAGGCCATGATTTGTTCATTCATTCATTCGTTTGTTCAACAGGTTTTTACCGAGGGCCGGTTATATCTTCCAGGTACTGTACTTAGGGCTGCTGCCGTAACTAAGCTGTGAACACACATCTAACATCTAAATGTTTGTCACTGACTAAAGGACTGTCACCAGGAGCAAATAAGATAACATCTATAACATCTATAAAAGGGCTTTGTACAACGTAACCAGATCCACTAACGGGAGGTATTTTGGTTTACTACTGTGTACATGCAAAACCCAGCCCGTGGTTGACAGAGATGGGAAAATCAAAGGTCTTATAATTTTGAGGCTTAAGGATACATGCTAAGCAGTGTCATCTTGTCTTCCTTTAGACTTTCTTAAAGACCGTGGGAGAGGTTCTCTTTTTGCCCAGTTGGACTGCTGTGTCAGAGGTAAGAGAAAAGAACGTTGAGATCTTCAAAAGGGGCACCTTTTTGTCTTTCTGGAAGTGGCATAAGTATGGCCCAGTTCACATCTGTAAGAGAAATGACGCATCTCTGGGATATTAGAGCTAATTTTGACTGGATATACGGCTGATTTGCAGTGCTCTGCCTTCTCTATGGATCAGTTCTATGAGCATCAGTACCACGGTCCTGTTGTCAACACTGAACAGGAAAACAGTTGGATTTCTGCATGAGGAATGTATGCTTGTTTCTCATTTTAGAAACCTATTTTTTACCATCACACTGTTCTTGAATGATAATAAAACACATGTTTGATGGTTAAAGATCACTAGATTAAATGAAAAAAGTAGCACATGTGACAATATACTCTTCATGATTGTAAGAGTAAATATCACAGCAGCCTCTCCTTTCCTCTGTACCCTAAAGCACTAGGGGAATGGAAGACCTTTTCTTTTCTTTCTGAAAGTAACTTTCTTGATTTTACTTATTTAAGAAATAAAACAAGTGAATATGTTGTAGAGAGTTAGAAAATGCAGATCATAAAGATATATATAAAATAAAAATCACCTGAAATCCTCAGGCCGAGAGAGAATGATTATTAACACTCTTGTATATATCCCTTCAAATCTAGTTTTCAATTCTCTTATATGCATATATAGTCTGCACATATGCTATATATCTGAATTTACCTGTTTTTCTTTAATTATGGCAAGGACATTTCCCAATAATATTAAGTATCTTCTGTGATGCTCTGTCAGTCAGGCTAGGCTAGGCTATGCTGCAGTAACAAATAGGCCCTACATCTCAGTGGCTCAGCACAGTGGACATTTACTTCTCATTCATGTCAAGTCTGACGTGAGTCAGCTCTTCTCCACCCAGTGACCTAGGGATCCTGGCTCTGTCCATTTTCTGATGTTGCTGTCTGAAAAATGTGGCCTCCAGGTTGCCCGGCAGGGGTGGAGAAGGGGGAGGAAGACTCCTAACTGCCTTGCCTGGAAGGGCTGGGACCACACTGTTACTTAAAGCGCTCCCTCTCCTGAACTCCTGTAAAGTTTAAAACATGTTTGCCAGTTTGAAGCAGAACGACATCACCTTCTCTCGTTATCAATGAGGTGGCTCCAGGGTTTACATTTGATGAACTTTTTATCTGAACAGTTTCAGATGGAACGAGATCGGGCTTCCCATTGGCAAAGGGAGAGAAAGACGGTCATGAACTTAAGACCGACATAATCTTACCTGGAAACACATTCTGTTTTAAAAGGCACAGCACTCCAGAGTTCATGATTTCCGGGGGGACGATGTGTGCAGGGCTGCTGCCTGGGAAACACCCAGAGGATGGCCAGTGGAGGGCCTGAGCAGATGTATTTTCCGCATCATCTTAAATGAGCCTTTTCTTAATGCACTGCCACAAACTATGAATAATCATGAAACTATTCAGGCTCAGGCCGGCTCTACTGTGCATTAAAGGGAAGGTATGAATCAGCCACTACCCAAGAGCTGTACACGCCAGAAACACAGATTTTCATGTGCTTAACTGTGCTTGGCCGATTGAAATCAGGCCACAGGCCTGAAAGAAAATGTCTAAAATTGGCCTCAGTGTTCTATTTCCAGCTCGTTAGACGCTCATGGAGCGTGTGTTTTTGAGAGAACGCCTGGGACGCTTAGCAACAGACGGATGCTTTTTCAGAAAGGCGGGAAGGAGAGAAGGGGTGTGATGGCAGAGAGTCACACGCCGCGTTCCCAGGGAACTGAGACGCCCCTGCCCTGCTAGACGTGTGTCTGAGGATGAGAGATAGTCAGCCTGATCCGAGCTGGCTGCAGAGATACGGGGCCACCACCAGGGACCCCTGCCTTCCTGGGGATCCACTGGGGTCATCTCTGCCCTGGGGACTCAGAGTGGAGAGAGAGGCCCTTGGAGGGGAAGGGACACCCCAGGCACGTCGGAGAGGCCAGGGCCGGCTTGAGGTGCTGGCATCTCCGAAGCCTCCTCCCCTTCACAGAGACTAGGACACAAGTGCTGGTGTCTTCATCCTAGAGGGTACTTGGGAGCAGTGACCCCCCTCCTCGTGAAACAGAAGGGGATGGAGTTGGGGGTCAGAGACCTGTCAAGGGCCCCAGTGAGTTCAGAGTGGAGCGGGGACCAGGTCTGGTCAGTCTGTGTCTGAGCGTGGAAGCCTTGGAGCTGACGGTCTGGGTGACCAGGGTCAACCTCAGCCGGTGTCCACATTCTGCGAGCTCAGCTGGGCTGGGTGACCTCAGTGGTCCCCTCCGCGCCTGTGAAACGGAGTAGCGGCACGACTGTCTCTCCTCTCTGTCTGGTCATTGTGAGGGCAGAGCCTGGCCCGCCATGTTGCTCAGCAGATGCTGGGCGAGCTCCTTGGCAGGAATGTTGACGGTGAGCATGACCTTGATCTTGCGTGTTGGTGCATTTGCTGCCTCCGTCGGGTGCACGTGCTGAGCGAGCCCCGTATTGACGTCTCCTTCCTTCGTGTCGTGCTGTTTGCAGGACGGTGCCGTGGTGCTGGGCTTGATCGACACCGTGGACACCGTCATGGGCCACATATCCTTCAACCTGCAGGCCAGCGAGCCCCCGGTTGCCATCACGGGTTCCTCATCCGTGGCAGGTAGCTCGGCAGCGTGGGTGCGGGCGGGGACCGGCTGGGCGGCGGGAGGGGAGCGGGGTGCAGGGGATGCCACCCGCCTGTTGAATTCCACTCCACTCCTGCGTTTTCTTGCACGCGCCCAGGGACGCATAAACCTCACACACCATCACTGGAGATGCACCTCTCCGCTGTCCTAAACTAGGCTGCCTGATGCACAATGATATGTTGGGGGAAGACAGAGTTAGGTCGGGGCAGCCGTGCTCAGCTGGGATGTGCACACAGGACCACGGGAGCCTCGCATGCTGACTTGGGGGCCAGATTCATCTCGGGTGACAACTGTCTCAGTTCAGAACAGGAGGCGAGCAGCGGCAGCCCCTGGAGTGTCCGTGGGGTAGCAGGTTTCCCGGGGTCAGCTGGAGGCTCTTCCAAGACAACAGGCACGGGGTCCCCTACAGGCCGACGTCGCAGCCCTTCTGTTTTCAGGGTCTGTGTCTAGGGAGCGTGGTGCCCTAATACTTTACCGCCAGAGCCACTCTCTGGAAAGTAAGCTTCATTCACCCACTTGGGTTCGTTTTAATGGGAGTTTGTCGGCCAAGACAGGTCCCTCCATGGGATGTTGAGTTTGCCTCACGTAGATTAGTGTCTCATTTTCCTGCGTCTCGCGGGGTCCCTGGCGTGGAGGAGGGGCCCTCAGCACAGGCGTCTCCTGCAGGACGGGACGCAGTCAGTACCCGAGGCGTCGTGAGCTGAGGGGTGCGCTGAGGGCACAGGGGTCACCGCAGGCTGGGAGAAGCCCCACCAGCGGTGGTAGATGGGTGGGTCGGCCACGTGGCCGCAGTTACTGCCCTGGACACTCTTATTTTTTAGGTTCTCGTTTCCTAAAGGTAATTACACTCCCCAAGAGAGCTCGTTCTGTTAAAAAACAAAACAAAACAACAGAAGGTGGGTTTTACGCCCAGTTTCCTGCCCTGGAGTTGACTGACTGCAGCTTCCTCTCTCTGGCTTGTTCTAGACTTTTCCTTGGCCAAACTGCTCCCCAAGACCATGAATTCCTCCCACTACCGCTTCCCGGCCCAGGGGCAGAACTACATCGAGATCCCCCACGAGGCTTTCCACAGCCAAGGTGAGCACAGCTGGGGGGACCTGCACCCCAGCACCCTCAGGGAGGGACTCAGCCCTGTGGCTGTCAGCTGGCAGAGGGGCTGCCCCCAGGCCTCCTCTGTGTGCCTGTGGGAACACAGTGTGTCATCAGACGCTCTTGAGATGTTGTCACAGCGCTGACTCGACTCTGAGTCTGCTGCAGCCTGATGCACTGGGAGGGGGGAGGAGGAGCTGGGAATCTGCATTCCACACGGGCTCGCTAGGCGATTCTCAGCGGAATGTGAACTGATGTGGCCACCTCCCCTCCCTGCTGGGGGGCCTGGTGTCCTCCTCCTGGGTGGGTCCAGGTCAAGGCCCGTGAGGAACCAGCCCCGAGGGGACCCCGATTACTCTCTCTGGCCCTGGAGCACCGTCGGCGGCCCGGGTGGCTCTGTCCATTTTTGCTGCCATGACTGTCCCGTCTGCCCCTTGAAAAGGGGCTGTGCCTCTGTAGGCGTGTCCCTCCGTCCCAGGGGCCACGGGCGGTCTGGGAAGTCGTGGATTCTCAGTTCCTGACAATCTGGCCGGAGGCCATGCATTTCCTGGGTTCTGCCTTCAGGACTGGGGGCCGGGCTGCGGGGTGCAGGGCCATGGTGTCCCATCCCCAGCGCGGGGTCCTCACTCCCCAGCCCTTGGGAGCCAACCTCTGCTCCCTGTACCCTCTAGTTTGCCTGTGTGAAAGGTGCTCAGGGATGTTGGGGTGTCCTGCTCTCAGGGGACTGTCCCCCCGCACTCAGGGTGAACTACAGAAATTGGGGGGTCCAGGGACAATGCCAAGGCCAACCGACTGCACGTGGGATCTTTTCATCTCACACGGCTGCACGATCCGTTAGAAATCCTCAGTGTCTCGGAGTTGGCAGGACCGCAGCCTCACGGTCTGTACGTCCGGAAGCTTCTCACACTTGGCCGTAGAGCTTGTTCGTCACAAGCACCGACTCTGTGGATGGAACTCCTGGGCTTGAATCCTGGGCCAGCCACCTACTTACTGGACAAGTTATTGAACCTGCCCAGCCTCAGTTCCCTCATCTGTGATAGGAGACAGTCTTAGTACCTCCCGCAGTATATTGTGGTGAGAATTAACAGAGCAAAGCTTATACCAGTACCTGGCACACGGTAAGTGTTATGTGAATTATTAACTACGTCGCTGAAATCTTAACTCACTCAACCAACATCCCGAAGAGCTCGGAGGTCAGCTTGCAGCTGCTCCTCCCAGCCTCCTGTTAAGCTCGTGCACGGAGGTAACAGAATAGATGATTCTTGTTTCCAAGTTGGAATATCACAGAGGGGTGGGACCCAGCCGAAGGCCTGACAGACGTCTGGGTGACTGTAAATCCTGCCTCTCTCGAGCGCTGGCGTTGCTGTAAATACTCCAGACGCAGACAGCCGCTGAGATGTGCTCACGAGTGCAGCACTGTCGCCTGGCGCTGCCGCCCACAGCTCGATGGGGGCTCTGCCTTCAGAAGCTCATGGTGTCTGGCTCCCGGGGAGCTGCAGCGTCCGTGTGTCCAGAGCTGAGTCCCCCGGGCAGCGTAGGGAGCGATTGCTGTGGTTGGATTCACAGTTGAAGAGTGGAGGGGGGTCTCTCCTCAAATTCTGTCCTTGTGGCCAGTTCTGCCCCTGAGTGTCCCTCCCCTCGCCCCCCGAGGAGCTGCCGGGTTCCTGGGTGTGAGGTCTGCGCTGTGTGTTGCTGGGTGAGTGGGTTTGGCAGGGAGCTCTGTGTCTCTCCTGCTTGTCACCTGGGATGCTGACAGGTGTCTGGCCATCTGCTCTTTCCCCAGCCTGGACCACCGTCGTGGGCCTGCTCTACCGCTCGGTGCACTATTACTTGAGCAACATCCAGCCGGCCAGCACCAAGTGAGTCTCTGGGGGCCACACAGCACGGAGCGGGAGAGGGGGTGCTTGTTTGCTGGGTGGCTGGCGGCTGTGACACCCGCACCTCCTCACCATCACCAACACACGCAGTATTGTATCAGAGGACTTGTGGCGCTAATTCCTGGTGCTTCACTGTTAGGGCAAAGGAGGAAGACGCAGGGACTCCTACAGTGGGGGTTCAGCAAGCCCTGGGGTGTAGGCTGACAGTGCAGGGGTCAGGAGCATAGGCTGAGTGACCATATCGGTTCCACCTGGAACTGTGTGACCTTGGACAAGTCAAGTGACCTCTCAGCCTCAGTTTCCACTTCTGTAGAATGGGAAGCCCGTAGCACATGCCTATATCAGTCAAGACTGTGTTGGATATGTCAGCTTAGGCAGAAGGTCAGGGAACTGAGGACTCAAGGACTAAGAAGGGCGGGAGTCAGTCGGGTTCAGGCACGGCTGGATCCAGGGACCCAGGGGATGCTTCTTTGACCTTGTCTCTGTGTCTCCTGCCTCTGCTCTCCTCCGCGTCAGCTCATTTCCAGGCGGGCCCCTCCGTGTCAGCTCAGTTCCAGGCAGACTCCTCCGTAGAGGCATGGCTGGCTCCGGGTAGCTTCAGGCCCACGTGGGTTGGGGTCCTGAGGTCTCAAGAAGGAAAGCGAGTCTCTTTCAGCAATGAAAAGTCAGTTTCATTCAAAATCCAGAGAGGGCTGTGATTGGCCCACTTGGGTCACATGACCATCCGGGCCCCCAGCCCCTGCACTCTCGTTGGCCAGGTCTGCTCACTTGACCCACTGGGGCTTGGGAGGGTGGGTCAGCCCTACTCCGACCACGGGGAGGGGCTGGTTCCCTTAGGAGAGGTTAGGGCCGGGGTCCACTCCTCCCTTTCATGGGGTCTCTGGGAGCGGGCAGGGAGGCAGAGCCCAGGGCCGGTGCCGAGAAAGGGCCAGCGAGGTATGAGCCCAAGGGACCCCTCTGTGCGGTTAGTGTTTGGAAGGTGAAGCCAGTTTTGCTGGGCACAGATCCGCCCCAGACAGGGGCTCCGCGGAGGGCAGCAGGCAGGGGCTGGTCCATCTCTGTTCCCGCACGTCTGGCGCGGTGCCGGGCCCAGAGCGGGGGAGCGGGGGGCTCTGAAAAGGTGCTGGAGAGAGAGCCGCGCATCTCAGAGGGAGCCGCACAGGGCCTTCACCCCTGGCCCCGGGGCCCCGCTGCCCTCCCCCGCCGGGACAGAGACTGGGAAAGCTGATGGTACGAGGACAGGCATTCCTGCAAGTTCGCTGTCTCTGCTGATGGGAAGGCGTTGCGGGGGCGGGTTTCAGCCACTGGCTCTGCTGCCGGGTGTTTGGAGGCGTGTGTGATGGAAAAGTAGGCAGTTATTTTTACCGCGTACAGATAAACAAGAAATGATAAATACCTTCTAATGATGCAGATACCTGAGCCCTGATATCATGTGTCTCTCAGACAGGCTCCTCTCCCGCCTGATGTGAGGGACCAGCTCACTGTACAAAACCCTGGAGGAGGGCGGGGGAAGGGGGCAAACAGTCGTGGTTTAGCTGCAGACCTGGAGGAAAGCCCGGTTCTGGGCCTGGTTGCCTGGGGGAGCCTTCTAACTACAGAAAGGGGACCTGGCGCTCCGGGTGTGCTTTCCAGAGTTCTTCAGGAAAGTCACAAGGGAAGATGCCACACACTTTCCTCGGCAACAGGCCTTCTTGAATATTTGGGGGCAATTTCCCCAAACCTGAGATTAGGGGTGAATAGCGGATCCGTCCTTGGCCCCAATTTATCAGCACTTATTCACAGCTCTCACTGCTGGAGGTTCCGACTGAAACGGCCTTTCCAGTGAAATCCATGGACGTGTATTTCTGGGGATGGCCGAGCCCTGCCGCGGGCCGGGGTAGGGGCGTGGGGAGGACGGCGTCTGTGCCACGTTCTCGGTACCCCTCATCCTCAGGAAAGGGAAGGAAGGCAGGATCGAGGGTTGCAGACGGCAGCAGGCACTTTGATTTCATGTGACCGGAACCATCGCCCTATCTGGGTGTTGGCAAGCTTTTGCATAAAGGGCCAGGTGGTTAATATTTTCGGCTTTACCTGCCCTAGTGTCTCTGTTGCAGCAGAGCTGTGGGAAGGCAGCCCCAGACAATACATAAAGACATGGAGTGGTGTGTGCTGATAAAACTTTATTTATAAGACTAGGCAGTGCCTGTGGTTTGCACAGCCCCGGTGGACAGTTGCATCAGTGCTGGCAGCAGTGGACGGGGCTGGGGCTGACTTTGAGCTGCTGTGGAGAGTCGAAGTGTGAGCTTGAAGCTTGGCCGCTGGGTGTGGTTCCCTCCGTCCTAAGGGCTCCAGCCTTCCCTTCCTTCCACCGTCCTCACTGCCCAGGGGTACCCAGCAGGACTCCTGGGAACCTCAGGACCCGGGGCGCCGTGATCAACTCTTATACCCCCTACAAATCGTGGGCTTGGAGACCCGCACAGGCAGAGAATATCCCCTTCCTCGCAGCCCTCTCTACCCATTGGCCTTAACACCATTGACCTCTGAACTCTGTCAGCAGAGACTGTAAGTGCTCATTTTCCTCAAGTCAGAAACAGAATGATTTTGCAGTGATGACGGTGTATTTCTCAGGTGTTGAACCTTTAGCTCTAAAGCCAACACTTGATGCAAAGATGTCTTACTGTCAACATTAACCTCAAAAAAAAAAAAAAAAAATCACCCCAGAAGCTCTCCGAGTGTGGTCCCTGTTGTGCTTGCTCCCGTAGCACACGGCAGCACAGAGGTGACACTGAACAGTCGTGCTGTGGTTCACCCTTGGATTTGGGAGCCAGGCTCCCGGGTCTCTTCTTGCCGCCGGCTGCCCTCACCAGCTGGTGGTCTCTTTGCTCTCATGCTCCTTTCTAAGAGGGAGGCCGGCCATCCCGATTTCTGAGGGTCTCCGTGAGCACTGAGTTAATGGTTTAAGTAAAGCCCTGGAACGTGATATATAAGCACTTCCCTTATCACTTCGTGAGGTGGTTGGATGTTCTCCCATTCTCCGCCTCTGAGATGATTATCAAATTCCACACAGGATTGGAAGCAGATTTGTGCAGTCGCGCTGTTAGCGTTCCAGTGTCCCTACTCGCCCGCACAGCTGACTTCATTCCGTTGTCGCGCTGTTAGCGTTCCAGCGTCCCCACTCGCCCGCACAGCCGACTTCGTTCCCTTTTAGTTTTGTGCATCGTCATCTACACACATTTACGGTTTTCTGTGAGATCGAAAGGATGCAGTGGAATCCTAATGTCCTTTAACCCCCTGGGGAGTGGAGTCAGCGCGTGAGTTTAAAGCACAAGGAGGGGGTCGGGGCAGGATGGGCTCTCCATCCCCCCCGCCCTGGGTAGACCGCTCGGGCCCATGTGCTGGCTGCCCAAGGCAACGCCTGACCGTCCACAGGTCCTGGGTGGGGGCTTTGCTGGCCTCTGCAGGCGCCTGGACTCGGGGGCTCCTCCGTGGCCCACGGCCCCTGGCCCTGTAGTGATAAGGAGTGTTGGGTTCCTGCTGATTCTCAGCTGCCAGGCCGGCAGCTGGGACCGCCGTTTCCTTCCAAAGAGCCGTCGGAGCTGAGCAGGGAGCAGAGTCACCTGCTTCTCCTCCACAGACAGAGCCGGGACCCAGAGGGTACGGCGCTCCACGGCTGCAGCAGCAGGGTCAGGGCTGGGACTCGTGCCTCTGGGTTTCAGCATCTCAGTGGTGGACTCACACGTGCTTCAGAAGGACACGTTCTATGGGGCTTGACTTGGCGTAAATGTCTGTACTTCTCCTTTGTAGAGTAACGCTGAGCAATCCAGGCAGAAGGACTGGCAGGGTCACGATCGCCACGTGGCAGCCCTTGGTGTAGCCATCGATCGGGCAAACCTCCTCGGGGCAGACACCAGCGGGTGAAGGGTTGTGAGGGCCCAGGGTTATTCCCCGTCACTCCTCAGGGGACCCATTAATCACCTCGTGAGAAGGTCCCCAAGAGCGGAGACACTGTCAGCACCACTTCAGCCAACGGGTCACGCTCGGTGTCACCGACATCGGGACAGGCTGACATCCTGCGTCCCCTGATGTGAGGCAGTGGGAAGGGTCATCCTGCCCCCAGACGCTCGATCCGACGCTCCCCACGAGGAAAGTCAAGGGACATTTTGCAAAACTTTGGTCTGGACTGTGAAACATGCATGCAGTAAAAGCAGTAACAAGAGTGGGGACTGTTCGGATCAGAGGGGACTGAGGGGATATGGTGACTAAATGGATGCCGTCCTTTCCTTGACGGGAAAGAAGCCTCACTCTGAAGGACACCGTGGGGACGCTGGGGACGTTGGACAGTGGACCAGGCACCAGGTGATGATTGAAGCCATGTCAGATTCTGATCGTGATGATGGGATGGTGATTGTGTAGGAGGCGGTCTTTATTTTTAGAAGGTCCCTGTTAACGAATTCAGAGGTGGAGTGTCGTGATGTACTCTCCGATGGTTCAGCAGCAAGGCGTGTGTGTGTGTGTGTGTTTGTGTGTGTCTAGAGTGTGAGATGCCAGTTAAAGCAAACGTGGCAGAACGGTAGGAGGTGGGAATCTAGGTGCACTGTGTCTAGCAAATTTCCTGTGGGCGTGACCCTTGCAATGCAGAGTTTGGAGAGGAGGGTCCCGGTTTAGGGAAATTCCGGTTCTTGCCGTTCTCTCTTGAGAAACCCCGCTGAACTACTTCTGGACATGGAGAACTCGGCTACTCAGCTACCTGAGTACCATGGAGCTCACGTCCACCATCCTGGTGGACGCTCTCTTCTTCGGTTGTCCGTTGGCCAGAGGCCTCACGTCCACTCGAGGATTCTCCCAAGTCCCTCCGGCGCTCTCACCCCTGTCACCAGGGGCAGCATCTTTCATGAGGTTCAGGTTTCCTTTGCTTGGTGTTTTCAGTGTCTCATTGCTGCTCCCCTGATGGTCAGCGAGGACACAGCTCTGACGGGATGGATGAGGATAGACCCCAGAGCGAGCAGGGCACCATGTTTGAGTGGGAACTCATTAGAAAAGTAGTTCATTGACTAGGGAATATTTGCAGTTAAAGTTTTTTTTTTAAATTTCCCTATACAACTTGGTTTAACTGTGGGCCCCTTGTACTCGGAGTGGTTCTTCCTGAGGCCCCTTTTCTTATCCCGTGTGTGCTAACTTCTCTTGCTTGAGGACCAGAGATCATCTCTCCACACGCTTGGGTGTTTTGCTTGAAGATTTCAGAGTTCCCAGATCTGCCCCTGAGATCCTGGAATCTTCCATCCTCTCTGGGCTTAATTGAAGGCAGAGGTGACCCACAGAGGGGTCGTGGCTCAAAAGTGCCGAAATAGGTGAGGCTGCAGGGCTGGACTTTGGGCTGTGTCAGTTGGGTCCCCCATAGGGGCCAGATGGGTGACTTGGGGGAAGTTAAATGGAGGGGCCGTTTGCAAGGCCATGGTCGGGGTGGGCTCCCCACTAAAAAGGATAGAGTACAGTAACAGGAAAGTTCTCGGAACAAGGAGATGGGGTGTGCTGCTACGGCCCTGGGCTGAAGGCGGCAGGAGAACACGGTTCCCCGTGCAAAGATGGAGGGGTGCGTGCGGGGACCAGACGGGTACCGGGCCCTTCGGTGGGCTGGGGCCGAGTTGGGGTGGCCCCACGGGGACAGCCCTGTGTGGGCCTCACTCTCCTCTCTGACGCCTCTGACTTCCTACTGGTGGTCCCGTTGGTTGAACGCACCCAAAGCAGAGGGCATGGGGCCTGGATGAGGCAGCGTGGGGCAGGGCTCTGTGCAGAGGAGGGAACGGGCCGTAACGCTGCGGCCCCCGCCCCCTGGCTGTCTCCTTTGCCCTGTTCCCTCCTTGCATCTAGAATGAGCTGGTTTTCCAACCAGAAAAGACCCCCAAGCCCTGGTATGATCAGCTCCAAAGTGACAGATAACCCAGCCTCCAGGCGTTACTGCTCCCTGGAAAATAGGTTAAAAACAAAAAAATCAAACCTGGGTCAGGTTTATGAAACCAAAGCAAAACTCTTAGTAGAGTTGGAGGTACCAGAGAGATTAAATGAAGTGGTGAAAAAAAAAACAAAACCAAAACAACCCTCTTTTTATTATGAACAATTTTGAACATCTGTAAAAACAGAGAGACGGTCACCACCGGGTCAGGACCAGGACAGCCCACGGCCGCTTGGGCTTCCTCTGTCCACCCGGCCTCACCAGTTATGTGGAGGCAACCTCTGACATCATGTAGTTTCATCTGGAAACATTTAGTCTCTATTTTTAAACGATAAAGACTCTTTAAAAACTACAGAGTAAACTCCCGCCGTTATCGCATCTCCAAAGTAAACAGTGATTTCTTAGTTCTTCTGGTGTCTCGTCGTTGTCGACTTGGGTGGGTCGCGTTGAAGCGGTGGGCTCCTCCTGGCCCGGCGACCCCGGACCCCCAGCGGGGCCTGTCCACAGGGCGAACCCAGCCAGGAGGCAGGGCCTCCCTGGCTGCATGAGAAGCGAGTCACTGGAGAGCATCCTTGTAAACCCGTCCATATTGGGAAATCGCACTTTTCCGGATGAAAAATGCTCCTGAGGGTGCAGTGTAGACCGTCAGCCTTCCCGTGACTTGGTGAGTCTGGTATCAATTCCTGCCCTCGAAGGCGGTGTTTCCCAGACTACATCTGGCTGAGTCCACGTGTTCCCGGGGTGGAACCCAGGAATCCGCTCTGGATTTGCGTTCTGTCTGTCGAGAGAAGGTTCTCCATGTGTTTTATATTTGTTCCAATATGTTCCATATTGTCTGCCTGTGAGAAGATTCACTCATTCAACACATGTTAATTGAAAACGTACCGTGTGTCAGGCATGGTTCTGGGAGCTGGGAGAGCAATGAACAGAATGGGCAAGAATGCGGCCCTGAGGGACCTTACCTCCCAGTGGGAGGGGACAGCTGACTGGATGAACTATTAGAAAACGTACACGGAGGGGGAGGAGGCGTGTGTGACAAATGATGCTGTATTTTTAGAGTTTTATGCCCAGGGTTGTGATTTTATTGTTGGCTAATATTGGAGTCCTAATTTTTGCTAGAAGAATGACTTCTAGCTTGCTTGCTGGAATTACGTACGTGATGAGTGCAGGGAGTCCTGCGGAGGGAAGCGTGGGCTGTGAGGTCTTGGCAAGGGTGAGCGCAGAACATCTCAGCTCCCCGGAATCATGGGCGGAGAGGTCGTCCGCCTGGGCAGCCCCATCGTTCTGCGAGCGAGCTGGCCTCTGTGTCACCGGGGACCACATCCTTCCGTCTTTGGGTCTGGTTTGGTCCCTGGTGACATCAAGCCAGTCTTAGGTTTCCACGGCAGGGGCTGAACCCCACGCATTTTCAGTGGGGGTGATATCACCTCTGTGGGGTGAAGATTGGTTTTGGGGACAAGGAGTCTGACCTATGACAGTGGTTGTGACTCTGCAGAGTTGTATGGAGCGTCAGGGTGTTAGGAAAAAATGTCTAATAAGACTCTTGAGGGGGTGATGAGGAAAACAGTGGTTGAGAAACGCTGAAGTAGCGTGCTCCTTTCTTTTCAGTGTCTTTTTTTAATGTGTGTGACTTATTCTGTGTGTGTCTTCTCGTCCTGGGCTTTTACCAGTGACATTTTCCCAGAGAAGAGCAATCAGACAGAAAATCAGCCATGTTCTCAGAGCTTCCAGCAGCCGCTCAAGATTCCAACCTCGGTGATATTCAGACACGAGGAAACCATGCCTCTGCTTTGCTACAGACCCGGGTCCTTGGTGACCTTCTGTTGGAAAGACCCTCTTGCAGGGTCTTTCCATGAAGACAGGGCTGGGGTTTTAAATCTTTACAGCGATATTTTTTAAACATCTCATATTGACAATTCCAGGAACAGTTCTCTGTGCTCCTGGGGACCTGCTCCTTTTTAGGGACACGTATAAGGACCCTGTGTGCAGAGCCGGGTGCGGTGTGTGAAGGGGGGCGGTTGCAGGAGCTGCGTGGGTCCCGCGGGCTCCAGTCCAGGTCAACAGCTTTGAGGCTAGTTAGTAGGCACAAGTAGTTGAGGGAGGAGGAAGAGGATGGTGCCCCCGGCTCCCAGGGGTCGGCTCGATGTTACGAAGATAGTTCTGTGGACATAAACGCACCTGGGGGGCAGAGTCCCCAGTCGAGCTTTGGAGAGTGAATAGGAGACACGCAAAGTCCAGATTGGGCAAGAGACCCGCAGGCGGCTGGGCAGCCCGAGCGCGGCCCGGATGACTCCATGCCGAAAGCATCCTAGTGTAGCTGCGTCTGAAATTCAGATTCAGGCAACAGACATCTGCTGATCACCTACCACACGCCGGGCGGGGCGAGGGCTCGAGCAGACACCGAGAACACAACATTCAGGTCGGTGTGCGTTCTGGGAGTCATTCAGGCACTGCAAGGGGCAGGCCCTGAACGTGAACACCTTCTTAGATCTTGCACCCCAGCTTCCTTGCTTGCCTAGCCCTAGTCCTGGCCCTGAATATCATTTCAGCCTCATGACTCCATGAGACAAGTACTGTGTATACCAGTCAGGATTCTTTTGATTGGGTTGTAAGTGACAGAAACCCCAGCATAAGCTGTATTTTTTAATTTTCTATTTAATTTATTTATTTTATTATTTTATTTTATTTATTTATTGTTTCTGGCTGCGTTGGGTCTCTGTTGCTGCGCATGGGCTTTCTCTAGTTGCGGCCAGCGGGGGCTACTCTTCGTTGCGGTGCGCGGGCTTCTCATTGCCGTGGCTTCTCTTGTTGCGGCGCACGGGCTCTAGACGTGCAGGCTTCAGTAGTTGTGGCACGCGGGCTCAGTAGTTGTGGCTCGTGGGCTCTAGAGCGCAGGCTCAGTAGTTGTGGCGCACGGGCTTAGTTGCTCTGCGGCATGTGGGATCTTCCCGGACCAGGGCTCGAACCCGTGTCCCCTGCATTGGCAGGCGGATTCTTAACCACTGTGCCACCAGGGAAGCCCCGTAAACTGTTTTAAGCAAAAGAGGAGTTCGTTGGATCACATGAGCTGACAGGTGCACGGGCTGCTCGATCCAGCATCCAGTCGATGTCACTCAACTCCATCTCTCAGCTCTCAGGGGGTGGATCCCCTTCCCAGTCAGTCTCTCTGCTCGTGATTGTAAGCCACTTCTGGGACCTCATGCTTCAGGGCTGATGTCCAGCAGAGAGAAGTGAGAATCCAGCATTTCCTTCTGAATCTTGTTACTTCTCCTCGGATCTTCTTGGACCACGTGCTCACGTCTGAACAGTCAGCATGGTCTGAGGAATGCAGTGCACTGATGCATTCAGGTCAGGACAGCAGGCTTTACTCTTAGTCAAGGATGGAGTTCCCTCCAAAGCATGTGGGCTGCAAGTGGGGAAGGGGTATCACCTGGAGGGAAGCTCAGGTGCCTTTATCAGGAGAAGGGTGAAGGGCTACTGGGTGACAAGGCAACAGCTGTCTATCACACTACTACTCACCACACTGGTTTATAGTGAGGGCAGACAGAGTTCCAATAGGTAAGTCACTCGTCCAAGGTCAAGTAAATGGATGGCTGGGATTCAGGCTCATTGTTTTGACCTTTCTGTTCTTCCCCACATCCTGGGCCAACCCCCTTCTTCTACTAGATTATAGACTCTGTGAGGTCAAGGGCTCCCCCTCACCTTTCGGTACCAGCATCAAGCCCTAGAGAGAGCAGCTCTTTGATAGAAATCAAAGCTCCCTCCAAAAACGATTTCAAAAAATCTCACTTAACATTAAATTTTAAACCCAAGGGTTTCTTTCTTTTTCTGTGTGTTTTGTAATGATTTTTCATTTCTTTCCAAGGATTGCTGAGGCAGCAAATTACAAACACTGCTTGCTGTCTGTGAGCAGCTACCTGATTTCCCTGGAGGTCTTCCCGACGCCGAAGCTCTCCCAGAATTTATCGGGCTCCCCTCTCATCACCGTCCATCTCTGGCACCATTTGGTGAGTTCGAGTGAATTTGTCCTCACGTCTGTGCTTTGATTTCGTTTTGCAGCGAGGAATATTCGTGTGTGTGATTGTATAAAGAATCTTAGATGGATTGGTGCTGGCCAGGACTAGCATCTCCCTCTTCCTAGCATTCGTTTTCTTGGGATTGTTTGTGAACAGCGGTGGAAAATCCCCCGGATGGCACTGGGGTTGGACACACAGTATTGACTTCGGGTAAGAAGGCTTCTAAGAGCAGATGTCACCTTCGTAGATGTGTGCGCCACAATCGTGGGTATTTCTGATTTACAGTAAGTGTCGTTTTTGGAGGAGGGGGATATACGGACTGATTCTCCCTTATCCTGATAATCGCCATCAGTAAGTTGCAGAGCTTGGTTCTCTCTGGGAAACAGTTTAGTGTTTTGAAGAGACTTTTCTTACGCTTTCGGTTTTGAGTGATGAGCCGTTCGTTTTGCCCCATTGTCACCGTAATTCTCTCTGCCTTCAGTTTATCTTTGTCGGTGATAAGAGCGACAAATGTACTGGGGACGCAGATGTGCACCTGTCCTTTAAAAAGTACGATTTTCCCTGTGTCAGGATCGTGTGCTGTGATACAGTGTTGATTCGACACTTGACGGTGTGATTTCTCAAGGAGTTTATTAAAAATGCAATATATACATATATATAATTTAGTTTATTGAAGTGCAGTTGATTTACAATGTTTTGTTAATTTCTGCTGTGATTCAGCTATACATATAAAATGTATATAGATACAGATACACACATTCTTTTTCATATCCTTTTCCATGATGGTTTGTCATGGGCTACTGAATGTAGTTCCCTGTGCTCTACGGTAGGACCTTGTTTATCCATTCTATACGTACAGTAATAAGAACTAAATATATGTTTGATTGCTTGAAGTCACACAAAGACGTTTCCCGCCAGGATTTTTTATTTTGTCCCGTTGTATACTGTTCCATCCCATTCCACCAACATTACCTGAAGCCCTACTATGTGCCAGCCTCCGGGTCCGTCCACCTGTGTTTTCGTCTCCTCCTCAGTGAGGCGGCCATCGAGGGAAGCCAGTGAGTCAGGACATAGTCGCTCTCACTGCAGCTCCCGTCTCACCCTGCCCCCCGACCCTCATTCCCCACGAAGGTCAGGCCCCGTCTTGGTTCCCTCAGAACCCAGCTCCGCCCAGCCGTCCACACTTTCTGGCCAGTGTTCGTCTGTATTTGTGCTTTCCCAGGCTGATGGCATCACCCGAGAGCCGTTGCTCTGTTCTCTCTTTCATCCTGACGGTTTCGCCGGTTTCTCACATCCCTCTCGTCATCATTCCCTCCTTCCTCAGGGAAGGATGTTTTCCTTCTCTTCCTCGGGAACCTTCCCTCCCTCCCTCCGCCCCCGCTGTCTGCCTGCTCCATCCCTCTCTCTCACGCCCTTTCCATCCACAGGCAAACTGTCCTGACCTGAGAATGCCCCTCTCACCCTACCTACCTCTCTCCCTCTCTTTCTGAAGATCACAAAACATTTTAAACTGTGGTAAAATACACATAACATAAAATTGACCTTCTGAACCGTTTTCAATCCTGCAGTTCAGCGACGGGAGTAAAGTACGTTTCACGTTGTTGTGCAGCCGTCACCACCCTCCATCTCCAGGACTCTCTTGATCTCGAAAAACTGAAACTCTGTCCCCATTAAACATGAGCTCCCGCTCCCGTCTTCAGCCCCGCGCCCCCGGCGCCCCCCCTTCTCCCTTCTGTCTTTATGACTTTGGCTACACTGGGAGCCTCGTGTAAATAGAGTCATAGAGGGTTTGTCCTTTTGTGTCTGGTTTGTTCCACTGAGCATCTAGCCCTCAAGGTCCATCCGTGTTGTAGCAAATGTCAGAAAGTCCTCCTTTTTTGTGGGGGGGGGGCAGTGCCGTGCGGCATGTGGGATCTTAGTTCCCCGACTAGGGATTGAACCTGCGCACCCTGCAGAGGAAGCGCAGAGTCTCAACCACTGGACCGCCTGGGAAGTCCCAGAATGTCCTCCTTTTTAAGGCTGAATCACATTCTCTGGTGTGGATGGACGACATACATTTTGTTTATCCAGGCATCCGTCAATGGGCACTTGGGTTGCTCCCACCTTTAGGCTATTGTGAATAATGCTGCCATGAATGTGGGTGTGCAAGCGTCTCTCCAAGACCCTGCTTTTGGTCCTTTTAGGTGTGTGCGTGCAGAAGTGGCATCGCTGGTTCCCAAGTTCCAGAGATCTTATGTGACGTCCACCTCCCTTCTCTTCTTCAAACTATTTAAAGTCGATTTTTACTATCTCCACTTTCCATACACATTTTCGAACTGCAAAAATGGTCTCACACGTCTCCAGAGACCCCTGCTCACCTGGCTCCGTCAAGGCCCGTGCCCCGCCGCAGCCCCTGACGCCCCAGCCCCGGGCTGGCAGTCCACGCCCTGCAGGTGCCGCCCTTTCCCTGGTGTCAGCCCCACCTCTGCGGCACCACCTGCTGTAACTCCCTGACACAGGTGTTCCTTCAGCCCCTCTGCATGAACGTGTACTTCTCTGAATTCATGGGGATGCCGTGATTTCAGCCATCACCTCCGGGCAGGTGTTCCCGATGACACAAAACCCACCTCTTCCCTCGGCCTCGCTCCTGTTTCCGGGCAGGTTTCTCGGCTTCAGGTGTACAGGTGGGCACGTTACCCCCGAGCCCGCACGTCCTCTGTGTCTGTCCTCTGTCACCACATCGCCTTCTCTCCGCTCTGAGCCTGGCACCCTGGCGCCCTCCTGGGTCCTGGTCCCTGCGCAGGACCAGCTGTGACCCTATTTTCAGAGCATCCCTCGCACCTGCTCTGCCCCGCCATCCCTTCCCTGGTTCTGCCTGAGCTAGAAGCTTCCTGACTGTTCTCCCTGCTTCATTCTCCCCGAGTTCCAGGCTTATCTTCCAGAAACACATGCCAGATGGCCTTACTCACCTATTTAAAATCTTTCGGTGACTAAGGTTTCCCTGAAGACACATTTCAACTCCAGGCCTCACGGTCGGTCTCTAGCAGACCTTTCCAGTCTAACTTTCTGCTTGAATGTCTGTCTGGAGGAATGGAAACGCTCGCTCTCCCCTGAAGTCCAGGCCTGGTGGGCCTCCACCCTTGCATGTGCCCCTCCCTTTGTCTGGAAGGCCTTCTTTCCACGTCTCTGAGGTCAGTCCCACCTCCTCCACGAAGCCCTCTCTGATGTCCCCAGGGAAGGGCCACGTTTCCCTCCAGGCCGTCTTTGCACTGCGTCCGTACCACCTCCGAGGACCGTATGTTATTGTTTATGCAAATCGATCACCTCTTAAGCCAGCCTGTGCGTTTCTGGAGGGGCTGCCCTGGACCCTGTTTGGGATCACTGGTTCCTTCCTCACCATGCCCGGCACTGAGCGTTGGCTCACAGCAGCGGCTCAGTAGATGGCTGCTGAGGAAGTGCCGAGCTCAGAGTCACAGCACCGTGGAGCAGCCTCGTCAGGAGCTGTGCTGTTACTCGTGTATGTTTGTGTGGCTCCCCTTTCTGTGGAGAGACGCTCGTCCCCGGGCAGAGGCTCTTCCCTTGCTGCCATGGCGCGGACGCAGCTAACTCGGCAGGAGTGAGCTCGGCGGGCTCAGCCTGTGTTGGAAATTTGGTCCTGGCGGGAAGCAGCGGCATTTTAGTGCTTCCAGTGTTGGGGGTTTTATAACGTGGCATCGAGATGTGCAAGTCTGTAACCCCAGTGTGTAGAAGCAGAGAAGCCTTGCTCTGAACGACTCCGGAAGCGATGTGTGCTTGAGGCTGAAGTGGCCCTGGGGAAGGGGGCTGTGAGGCACGGTGGTCGCTGGGGGCCAGGCTGTGCTGCGGCTGTGGGCTGTGCTGGGGAGCGGGGGGCTTGGGACCAGGGCCTGCAGCTGAGGCGCGAGGCTGAGCGGGCAGCGGAGGGAGGGGCGCGTGGCCGGAACGCAGGGCTTCCCGGCGTCCAGACCCTCAGTGAGTTCACAGGGCAGGGACGTGTCCGTGCATGCACACACACACACCCAGGACATGCGCTGACACACAAATACACGCACATGCAGACCTAGCACACACACAGACACACACACACCCAGGACACACATAGACCCGACACACACACGCAGACACAGACACACTCAGGACATACGCTGACACACAAATACACGCACACATGCAGACCTAGCACACACACAGACACACAGACACACCCAGGACACACATAGACCCGCCACACACACACAGCCACACACACATGCAGACCTAGCGCGCGCGCACACACACACACACACACACCCAGGACACACATAGACCCGACACACACACACAGCCACACACACACACTCAGGACGTGCGCTGACACACAAATACACGCACGTGCAGACCTAGCACAGACACACACAGACACACACACACAGGACACACATAGACCCGACACACACACACACAGACACACAGACATACACACCCAGGACACACATAGACCCGACACACACACACAGACACACCCAGGACACGCATAGACCCGACACACACACACACAGCCACACACACGCCCACACCCACCCTCCTTGTCAGATCAGGCTGGTGTGAACCTGGAGCTTGAAGAGCAGGGCTGATTTTGTTTTGTTTATCGGGGTTCCCTCCCTCCCCCCAAGCCCCTTTCTGAGTAGGGCCGTCTCCAGGGGCCCCTACCCTCAGGACCTCACCACCAGCCAATGTCTTTTGGGATGTCCTGCCATAAAGATCCTTACATTAAAAAAAATGTTCTCAGTATTTTCTTAGGAAACCAACTCGAGCCAGTTACTGGTACAATGAAATAAACAAGCCAGAGCCCACTGCCCTGATCTCCAGGGGCTTTGCTCTGAGCCCCCGGCGCTCATTACGGCTCTGTGCTGTCTGTGGGTGGGACCCGGCTGACAGACGGTGGTGGCCCGTGTAGCCAGGGCTTCTGCTCCATGTCGTCTCCGGAATCTCTGTGTCGGGCATGCCTGGGGCCCAGCGTGTGTGTCCTCAGAGCCTGTGTTCAAACCCATCACAGTGTTTTGCTTCGTTTATGTCCCTTGCTTCCCAAACCATCAGACTGTCCAGATTCCGACCCTGTCGTTTGGCCGCGCCCAGTCGTGCTGATTTGCAGGTGGTCTCTGCTGCTCTGCTGAGCGTCCCGGCCGGCGCGGGGAGCCTGCTGGGCTGCAGCCTTTCCCAGCTCAGGGCCCCTGGCCGGGCAGCTGGCAGTGACGTAGAGGCTGTTGCAATAGACCGTCCAGCTGAGAGGGATGGAAACGGGGAGCAGATGCACAGCCCCCTCTAGAAGTTACTCAGGGCACAACGCTGCCGTGGTTAACTGGTCCCTGTAGCAAGTGACAAAGTCCCCTGCCTAAAAGATGGGTCAGAAATGGCCGTGTTCTGGCCAGTTAGAATGCTCACAGCCTCTAATCAGAACCTTGATTTGTAAATCAAGATTGAATGGTCACCTTTCCCTGGTCAACGAAGATGAGACCTTTGCTACCCCCAGAAGGAAGCAAAGCCTGAGAGAAGCAGATTCTTCGGAAACTCTGAGAATTAGAAAACCAAAAGCCAGTCTCTTGAAGAGCTAAGTTCAGTTTCAATGGCTATTGTCTAAAAATTACTCATCAATCAGGCCGTCCATCCATCACGATTGTCATAAAGATCGGAAGGGATTGAGTCCAATGACAGTGATGTCCTAGCATCAGTGATGTTTGGCCCGGGAAGTGGCCAAAATGGAAGGTCCGCCCCTCTGCGCGTCTGACACCCCCTCCCGGAGGACCAGCGATGCGGCTGTGGTCAGAGCACAGACCGTGCTGCCTGCCCAGCTCTGACCCGTGACGGCCGTGCACCTCTCGTGGTGAGTCCGTGGGAGGCTCGGCGGCCGCCACACAGGAGGACCAGCCACACAGGAGGACCATCACGGTGACCAGCTCAGAGGCTGGGGCAGTGTGGCTGCTGTTCACAGTGTGAGCCTCGTGGGGAGGGGCTGGAATCGCCCGTCTGAAGTCATTTCATAGTGAGAGAAGCGAGTAATCTAGAGGGTAGTAAGAAAATCTGCGTCATGAAACACTCACAAGTAAACACGAGGGTATCATTTGTTCTCCGAGATGTTTATTCATTGGCTCCTACGTTGACTCAACAAAAACCAGCTGTGATCTCGAGTGGGGTGTTGGCCTCCCTGCCTGCATTTCGTCATTCGTAAGCCGGGACGGGGGTTAGTTAGCGCTTGTTCAGTTCATAGTCGGCGGTGCAGGAACAGACTCCAGCCTCGGAGGAGCTTTAGCAAAGAGGGCGTTTTCCAGGACATCTTGCAGCTCACAGGGCTGGAGGGAGCTCCACCCAGGGGTGGTCAGGGCCAGACAGGGGCCCTGCGCTGGTGCTGGGTGAGGGCCGCCTCTGTGTCTGTGCGTGTGTCCCCTCCTCACAGTTCAAAGCCCCAGGAGGGAGCAGGAGGGAGGATGTCTGTTGCTGTGTGAGGCTTGTATGCCCGTCACGGGCCAGAGGGTGGCGGGGAAGTGGGTGTCGCTCTCCCAGTATCACCTGTGTGGGGTTCGTGCACCTTGACGACTGTAGCATCTAAATGCTGGGGTGGGCCGTGTGCACAGAAGTCCTGACCAGTTCCGGCCCCAGGACTTCCCTCTGAGTCTCGAGACGCACACGTGCTTGGGGACAAGCTCTGAGGGAAGCCCTGGGCTCTCCCCTGTGGGGGGCTGGGGCCCCTGTGCCCTCAGGGTTGTACCTTCTCAGGCCATCTGGATGCGGGGAGCGGCGTCAGGACATAGGGGGCTTTGGTCCTGCAGATGCAGTGGGCGACGTGGCTTGCTCAGAGGTAGCGCCACAGCTTCTGATTTTTGAAGGGAAGCCACACACCTGGATTTGAAATTGTATCTCTGGAGTTGTATTGTTGGCAGCGAATTCAAATTCGCTGTTAACATTTTCAACCAGAACTCATCTGTGGGTTGAATTGGGCTAGTCGGTCACCAGTTTATAACCTCTATGGTTTTTTTAAGATTTTTATTTGAAATGATTTTAAACTTAAGGAAAAACTGCAAAATAGGACAGAGTTCCCATACCCCCAGCTCACCCTAATGTTAATAGTTCAAAGTACAGTTCTTGAAACCAGGAAATTAAGAGTGATATTAACTAGTCAACAGGTGCTTTGGAGCTTGTCAGTTTTCCTGCTTAGGGCTTTTCCATACAGGACCTCACCTGTCCCCTCACCTCCCAGCCTGTCGTGGTTCTTCAGCTCCTTGGTCTTGCAGCACCTCGACGCTTGCATTGTCCAGGACGCTCACTTCGGAGAGCATCTCTCAGTGTGGGATTACCTGACGTTTTCTCACGACGAGGTTGAGCACCACAGAAGTGAAATTGTGCCTTTCTTGTCGGATCACACCGGACTGTGTGAGTTTCCTGTGGCTACTGGATAAAATAACACAGACGAGGGGGTTAGACAACAGACCTTCATGGTCTCGCATCCTGGAGGCTGGAAGGTGGAGATCAAGGTGTTGTCAGGGTTGGTTCCTCCTAACGCCTCTTACCTTGGTGTGTAGACCCTGCCTTCTCGCTGTGTCCTTATGTGACCTCTGTCCTCTTCTTATAAGGACACCAGTCATATGGGATTAGGGAACAACCCTATGGCCTTATTTACTTTAATTACCCCTTCAAGGCCCCGTTTCCACATACAGTCACATCCTGAGGTCCTGGGGACTAGGTCTCCAACAGATGGATTTGGGGACACAATTCAGACCAGACGCAGGCAGTAAAGGATGGCATTTATCATCATCAGTGATGCTCACTTTGCTTGCTTGGTTGAGGGGGTGTTTTCCAGCGTTATCCATCGTAAAGTTACCGTTTTTCCCTTTGCAAATTATAATCTCTTGTGAGGGAGATACCATGAAACCACACAGCTGTCATACCTCTCATGATACTTTCTCCAAAAATTTTAGTGTCCATCAATGGTTATTACCTGCAAAAATTATTACTGTAGTGTTTGCCTAATGTTGATTTTCTATTTCCATCATTCTTTCTACATTTGTTAGTTGGAACTTTAATATAAGGACAAATTACTCATTTATTCATGTCAATATGATTCTTGGACATTTTGTTCTGTAGGCTCTAATCCAATACTGTCATTATTTATTTTGTTGTTCAAGTTGTCCCAGCTTTGACCATTGGGAGCTTTTTCCCAGTGGGCTTCTGTGTCCTTCCGATAAGCTTTCCTCGTTTTTGAGTCTTTCCTTACTTTCTAGCATTAAAGATATTCTAGGCTCATGGACTCCACCATTTCTCCAAGGGGCCCTGTTCATTTTATTGGCTAGTGGTGTTTAGAAACCAGGATCTGGGTGCAAAGAGTGCTCGTTTCTACTGGGGTGTCATTGCTTCTAAAATGTATGTATGTACTTAAACAAGCAAACACATGCATTTATATATTTATCTATATTTATCCATCTGTATGTATATGTTAAAAAGTGTAAGTTCATCCTGATAACGCTTTGCAATCAAAGACCACAGGATTCATTCGAGGCTTTTTTTTTTTTTTTTTTTTTGAGGTACACGGGCCTCTCACTGTTGTGGCCTCTCCCGTTGCGGAGCACAGGCTCCGGATGCGCAGGCTCAGCGGCCATGGCTCACGGGCCCAGCCGCCCCGTGGCATGTGGGATCTTCCCGGACCGGGGCACGAACCCGTGTCCCCTGCATCGGCAGGCGGACTCTCAACCACTGCGCCACCAGGGAAGCCCCGAGGCTTTTTTTAATATCTTTCCTTCTCCAAAGCTGGCTCTCATGATTCTCAGTACTTTTACTTATTGGTAAAATAAAATATATTACACGTACAGAGTCGTTCAGGATTGCTAACCCATGCCCCCGTGGGAAACAAATGTACTAACTAGAGGACGATATTTGTTTACGTTCTCTTTGCCATTAGCTTACACTATACAGTGGAAATTCTGTTTCACAAAGTTACCTAGGTTGGTTCCTTTCTGCTCCCTTCCCTTCAGAGCGGGTTAATCATTTGTGATACAGTTAGATTCGTCTGTGGTTGTGTGTACTCAGTGATGGCTGTGCCCTGTTCCGGCCAATTTTAGTTATTGATGTATTTGGGGTGGGGGTATGTGAAATGTAACCACAGTCCTAAGGGTCAGATCTACACAAGCAGGTGCACTCAGAGGCGTGGCACCCCACCCTGTCCTGCTCCGTCCTCTGTTCTTTGCACTCCATCCCCAGCCATGCCCTCTAGGTAAGCAGTTCTCTTAGTTTCTGGTTTATCCTTTCTGTGTTTTGTTTGCATTGAATAGGTGCATGTACATTTTCTTATATCTCCTTTCTTCCATGGAGGGTAGAGTGCTATAAAAACCCTTTTGTGGGCTTCCCTGGTGGCGCAGGAGTCCTGAGAGTCCGCCTGCCGATGCAGGGGACGCGGGTTCGTGCCCCGGTCTGGGAGGATCCCACGTGCCGCGGAGCGGCTGGGCCCGTGAGCCATGGCCGCTGAGCCTGCGCGTCCGGAGCCTGTGCTCCGCAACGGGAGAGGCCACAGCAGTGAGAGGCCTGCGTACCGCAAAAAAACCCCAAAAAACTCCACCCTTTTGAACTTTGCAGTTGTCCACTCCACAGTCTACCCTGGAAATCACTCTAGAGCAGTTCATAGAGATCGTCCACCTCCTTTCTTTCTTTTACAGCTGCCTAGCACTCTGCTGTGCGGATTTATTCAACCGTCATGTGGTTGTCAACTCCCCTCCTGCATATGGGCACTTGAGTTGGTTCCAGTATTTTGCCAGCAGTTTGTTGGAGTGAATGACATTGTTTGCCTGTATTTTCCCGTTGTGAGAGGTGTAGCCTCTCTTCTATGCTCTTGGAAAAGTGTGTGTCTACTTGCAAATGGACCCCTCTCCCCAGGCTGCTCTCTCGCGCCTCTAGCGGTTCAGGGAGCAATGGAGTGACAAATAGCAGAGAGAACAGGAAGAGCTCCGTCTCTGCACGTGAGGTCACTGTGTGAATGGGTGCCGCCAGCCAGATTCCTTCCCCTCTGCTGCTCTTGTGAGCTGTGTGTGTGTGGTTAATTCATTTCTGAAGATGCAGCATTATGAGCTGTCAACCACAGACAATAATAATCGTCCAGATGACCCAGAAGAATAGCAGTACATGAGGAGAAGCATTCCCGGAACCCGCTGCCCCCAGTGACAGTGCGTTCTTGGGCCCCAGCACAGGGGCCCGGGAAGGCGTGGGCAGGAAGCAGGTGCAGACGTCTCCTCCTGAGCTGTGCTATGTGACCTGGGTCACGGCTGGAGGGAGGCGGGGGATGGCTTCGAGTGCTGTTGAAAGCCACTGGGCTTCAGGGGTGGCTGGAGAAGCAGCAGCAGATGAAACTGCGCGTTGCTATGCTTTTTGAAAACACAGTTCGTTTTTCTTTAAGCACACCACCCTTCCAGACTCCAACAGCGAAGGAGAGATGTTTGGATAAGCATCCCTTTGTTCTGGAAGGCTCTGGGCAGGGGCTCCCTGGGGCACTGTCTTTCGCTGGTCCTTGACACCTTCTTGTCACTGGAGTAGTTCAGAAGATGGTGTGGGCTAGGGGTGGGGGGTGGTGGGAGTGGGGCGGGGGCGGCAGGGGGGTCAGTCCTTCGCAAATCCTTCTCACTTTCCTGCTGTAGCTTGAATTCCGGCTTGGGCTGGCCTCGAGGCAGCTGCTGGACGTTTTGTAGAAGTTTACATTTTTTCCTTCTCTGAAGTCAGGAAGGTGCCAGTTTGGAAACCAGAGAAAAAGAAAGGGTGGATTAGAATGCAATCTCTGTTCTAATGGTGGGTTACTGTAGTTATTTTTAAAAAAGAAAGTCTTTGAGTGAAGGCTTGTCGTCCTGAGGAGAGGCGGGGAGGAAATTTTATCAAACCAACCGAGGACAGTAATTGCGGCTTGTCTCAGCCGGGCGTTCTCTAGGGTTTTGGGGGTTTTTCTTCTGAACGTTGCTTTTGCATTTCTGAGGATGTTTTTGGAGGCATGCTCTTTTGAGTTAAAATGATTTGTGCGATGGGAAACTATTTTTGCGGAAGCCCGCGCTGGTGGGCAGGGGCGGGGCGAGAGGGGCTCAGAGGACACGTGGGGATGGTCCTGGGTCCCGTCATCGTCGAGGGGTGCGTGGCTCGGAGCCGCTGCGCTTTAGCCCGGCAGCGGGGCCCAGGCTGACGTGGCGTCTTTTCCTGGCACAGAGTGGGGACTCCCTGGGGTTTCTGAGGGACAGTGGCCACACGCCGGTCCCCAGGCCTGTCCTGGGGGTCCTAGGGGGGACACTTAGTTAAACCCAAGCATGAGGGTGGCCCACCAGAGACGCTGGGCTTGCGTTTCTGGGACACCACGTGGTCATGTCATCAGTCCCTTTCCGAGGACATCGGGTCCCATCAGTTAGTCAGAACGGTCAGGCTGCAGAGGGCGAGTTGGATCTGGACTTTCGTGAGCCCAGCCTGTCCTCTGACCCTGGGCACCGTGAGACGACAGAGGGGGCCGTGCTGAGGGGCCCGGGGTGGATGGGGGGACCCGTCTGGGGCCCAGTCACACCCCGGGGCCTGCCCCCATCCCCCCTGCCCCCAAGCTCCCCTGAGCTTTGCCGGACAGATTTGTTCTCCCAGAAAGCCTGTGTGACGTCTCGGGGGCACCTTGGTCCCTGAGTCAGCGTGCGTTTCACCAGCCAAGGTGTTTGAATAGAGAACCGTCGGGGTGGACTCCAGGTGGCTCCTGAGTGACCCCGAGCCTCTGGCCTTAACGTCCCCACTGGACAGAACTGCGGCTCAGACACATGCGGGCACTTGACCTCCCGACTGAGATGCTCCCGGCTTCCTCTGCTCCGCGTTACCTCGAGGAGATTCATCTCGGGCAGGGCTTCTTACCTGCAGCACTATTTATATGCCTGTTGACCATCCTGCTATGCCTTTTCGCGTATACTATTCAGGTCTTTTGCCTACATTTGTATTGGGATGTCTGCTTTCTTTTTCTCACGGATTTTTTTAGGGGTTCTTTATATAGTTTGGGTATGAGTCACTTGTTGGATATATGCATTGCAAATATCCTTTCCGATGGGGTCTTGCCTGTTCACTCTTGGGCTGCCTCCTGGAGTTTTAAGTTTCAACGTGGTCGACGTCATCAAGCTGTCCTTTTACGCTTCGGGCTTTTGTGTCCTGGTCCAGCACCCAAGCTCATGAAGATAGTCCCCCGAGCTCCCTGAAAGCTTTATTGTTTTCTCCCTGACCTTTGGACCTAGTCCTTCTCTAATTCTTTCTGTGTGTGCTATGAAGGGGAGGTCAGGATTCATTTATTTTTCCCAGGTGAATAGCTAATTTACCTCGCTCTGTTTGTTGAAAAGATAACATCCCCTCCCCCTCCCTTTACACTGCAGTGTCACTTTTGCCATAAATCAGTTCACTGTTTACGTGCGATTCTGTTTCTGGACTCTGCTCCTATCTGTTTATTCTGGTGCCAATTCCTGGCTCTCCAAACTGCTGCGGATCTCTAATAGGTCCTGAGAGGGGCTCAGACCCCCGCAGCTTGGCTCTCCCAGGCTGCCTTGGCTACTTTGGGTGAGATACACACTTTAACGTTTGATACACATCGACACACACCTTTGATACGCATAGTGCCCTTCAGAAAGCTTGTACGAGTTTACATTGTCCCCAAGCGGCCCCGACTTCCCCACATCCTGGCAAACTCTGGTGGCAAGACGTCTCCTGGTAATGTTATTGTTGTGCTTTTATTTGCATTTCTTTGATTATGCGTGAGGCTAGACACTTTTTCCTATTGAATTGGCCATTTGCATTTTTATTGCTTATATCCTTTGACTTCTAAGGGCCATGTGCCTGTCACAGCATGAACTCATTGTCTGTTATGTTTCATTTTGACTGTTTTGGGCATGTGCAAGTTGAATGTTTTTATATTATCCAACGTAGCCACCTTTTCTCCAGAAGAAGGCTGTGTTAGCTTCCTGTCGCTGTTGTAACAAATCACCACAAACGGGATGGTTTAAAGCGACACGGCTTCATCATCTTCATGCTCTGGAGGCCACGTCTCCAGCCTCCGTCTCCCTGGGCAGGATTCGAGGTGCCAGCGGCTCTGCATTCCTTCTGGAGGCTCCCAGGAGCTCTGTGTCCTTGCATCTTCCAAAGACCCTGCCACTCCTTGGCTTATCTCTCCCGCTGCCTGCACGGCCTCTGCTTCTGAGGTCACCTCTCCTCTGCCTCTGCCCCTCCCGCCTCCCTCTCACAAGAACTCTGGTTGATCACACTGGGTCCTTGCGGAACAGCCAGGATAATCTCCCCATCTCGGGAGCTTTAACTTAACCCCACCTGCAAAGCCCCTTTCCCTCGTAAAGTAACACTCACAGGTTCCGGGGATTGGGATGGGATCTCTCTGGGCGAGGGGGTGTCGTTTTGTCTACCGCAGAGGGTAGCGTAGGAGTCTATAGGAAGCCCCTTCCAGGTCAGTAGGGCTACTGAGACCCTCGGGGAGGGTGGCCAGGTTTCTGAGTGAGACAGCCACCACTGCGGGGTGGCAGATTTCCCCTCTAAGGCGTGAGATTTCTGTGCCCAGACCTTTCACTCTGACTGATGTGATGGAACACGGAGGCAGATACACGGTCGCTGCGCCCCGTCGCCCCTCCACAGAGGAGCCTGCTCAGCTGTGTGTCAGGGCCGGCGTGGAGGACGTCAGCCTGAATCCTAGAAACAGTGGTCTTTCCGCTTCCGGGGAACAGCGAAAGTGCTCTCCACCGCTTTTATAGCCAAACATGGATGCCGGATAATTCAGTGCGTAGCAACTGCCGTGTTTCCCAAGTACACTGAAAAGAAACAGGAGACCAGTAATCTGATACTCGTGTAAAAGCCCATCACTTAACTGGCCAGTTTGCCACACACAGAGCACCTGTTGTGTGCAAGGGAAGCCTGTCCAGCCGACATGTGGTCCTGGGCGTGACTGTGGGTACCGGGTGCCTCTCATCACTCAGCAGGTCTTAACCACCCAGCATCCTCCCGTGGGGCGTTCCAGGTGCACCCGGGCAGAGGAGATACCGCTTCTCACTCTGTGTTTTTGAAATCGCCACGCGGACACCGTGGGAATGGGGGTCGGGCAAAGCCTTGGTCGCATTGTCTGTAGCTGCAGTTAAACGCGGATGGAGAGGGCCCCAGGCTGCCCAGACGGCCTGCTTGAACTCCCCACCTTAGCTTACAGCTGCTCCTTGGAGATCACTGCTGAGGTGCAGTGTCTCGGGCTGGTTTGTGTCTTTCCAGCCCTCTCTCCTGGGCCAGCCCACGTCCCTTCCTGAAGACGCACTGGGCTGAGGACCCTGAGAGCGGAACCAGCTCTGGTGGTGGAGGTGAGAGGGCAGCTGATGGCCCGGCTCAGCTGAGACTCTGGGCCGTCCTCCTGTTCCCTCCCTTCAGGCCTGGCTGACTTTCTTCCAGGATCTGAGTCTGTGGGTCCTGGTGGATTTTGTGGGATTGATGGAAACTCTGGGACTTAGCTGGACTGTACCTACCTTTTGACCCACTATTGGGATGACTAGGTCCACACCTCGAGACCCCATATGGTCACCTCACACACCTGTGCTTTTCACTTAATCACCCCACCCCGTCCCCGCCCGCGACGCCAGCTTCCATGCTGCCAGTGCACAGATTCATTCTCGTGCTTATCTTTTCCAAAAGGCTGGGTCTTAGCAAACACTAGCCCTCCACCCTTAATTCAGTCCCTGTCTTAAATGAGGTCATTGGTTTCAGGGGACCCATTTTCTTTCTCTACCATTGGCCTTTACTGGACCACCCAGGTCCGCCACACAGAGCTCCGAGACTCCGCAGCTCGTGATGGGGCACACGGGTGCCAGCCACCTGTCTCCCCAGAGACCTCGGGCTCCTTAGGCAAGATGACCTACCTTCCCTCCGGGGACCAGCTCTGCGTGCCAAACACTGGGTGGCTTTTGCTGCAGCTCAAAAACACCCCCAAGATGCCGTCAGCCCCACCTCCCAAATCTGGGGTGTCTACCTGCTGTTCAAGTGACTCCTCTGTGAATTGCCACCTGGGCAGCGTGCCTTTGAAATGACTCCAGGCTGGCCTCCTTCCTCATGCAGATTCCTACCCGCCCCTTTTTCTTTTGGCCGCGCTGTGGCACGCGGGCTCTTAGCTCCCCGACCAGGGATCGAACCCGCAACCCCTGCATTGGGAGCACGGAGTCTTAACCCACTGGACCGCCAGGGGAGTCCCATGATTCAGACCCCTTTGACCTTCAGAGAGAAGAGATGATGTTTCCATGCAGACGTGGCCCTTAGCCCTGCAGACACAAGCCATGAGAGCTTTCCCCGAGGAGTCAGCACAGGCTCACAGCCTCTCGCCCGAAGGGTGCACGTCAGCCCCCGCCTTGCCCCCTGCCACTGGGCTGCTTCTCCCATACTGGCTGGAGCAGCCCTTCTGCCTGGGGTCCCATACTGGCTCGAGCAGCCCTTCTGCCTGGGGTCCCATACTGGCTGGAGCAGCCCTTCTGCCTGGGGTTCCATACTGGCTGGAGCAGCCCTTCTGCCTGGGGTCCTGGTCGAGCTCACGAGCTGCCTCTCTGCAAAGACAATCTCGCACATCCACCCTTTATTGTTCAGCTTGTAGCTCCTCTTACTCTCCCCATGGACGAGTCACCTAATGGATTCTGACACTGAAAATTCAGCTCTGTGGTAGGTTTCACAACTCAGTTTGGTTTCCTGAAAATATATGCGTTGTGTCGGTTGAAGCCTCCAGTCATCATTCTGTGACCTTTGTGATGAAGAGTGGCGGCGGGCAGCTTATTAGGGGCACGTGGGAGGTCCGACCGCGCATCTGCCGGTGCCCCTGGAAGGTGGCAGCCAGCAGAGTGGTGACCCTGCAGCTTCAGTCACAGCTTGTCGGGTGTCCACTAGTGAGCTTCCTCCTTCGTCCCCCTGTCCCAAGAGGGTTCTGTTTATCGGAGAAACGCTGAGACTGTCCCAGCGGCCACTCCGTTAGTCTGGTTCCTCTTCTCCCCCGTGAAATAAAACTGTCATTAACACCCGTTCCCAAAGCTCTTGATGATTCTGTGGTTTGCGCAGAGCTGCCTGCATTTTCCACTCTGGGCCACGCAGCAGCCGAGCTGGCGATGCCAAGTTTTCTGTTTTGTGCGAGCGGGCTGTTGGGTGGGGCCCCTGTGAGCCCATCCAGATGGGGCTGGGCTGTGGTTTCGAGCAGCGCCGAGGCAGGGGTTGGGGGGGCAGGGTGGCGGGGAGGAGTCTGAGGAGGCAGAGGTCTCCCAAGCTGGCCATGGCCTGGACTGCTTTCATCCTGGTAGGGAATCCTGCAAACGGTGATGCAGACCTTCATTCATTCATCCGGCAGACATTGCTTCAGCCCCACGCCCGTGCTCTGCACCGTTGTGGACTCTGGGAACGCCGATGAGCAGGACAGACTTGTCCGCACGTGGCGTTCTCTCCCCCGCTGGGAAGGTGGGCGTGCAGTATTGGTTTATCGATCCCTTCTCCTCTGAGGTCAGCCCGGATGCGTGCACTTGTTATTTGCGGCTGGGCTAGGCTGGGAGAGTGTGTGCGTCGATGAGGGCGTCTAGACAGGCCCCTCTTTGATGGGAAAGTGAGCGTTCACCCCTGTTGTCTAGCTAGCGGGAGTTGAGGTGATGGAGGCTTGGGCTGCCTCTCTGCCTGCTGGAGGGAGGACAGCCCGTGGGGTGTGGGTGACCGCGGGAGGGGGAAGGGGCGTGGTCCTAGCCAGGAGCTGGCCCAGCCGCATGGTGCCCTGTGACTGCTTCCACGGCCGCTGCATCTGCTGGGGGCGGGAACGGCTGAGTCATGCTGGGGCCTCGGTGCGGTGGGTGAGGACTGGGGACACACACGGTGTCACATGATGCTGAAGAAGATTCTGGGCATGTTGATGACCTGGGGCATTAGCGGCGGAGCACTTGCGTCGTGCGCTTGGCAGGACAGAGCCTGCCCTCTGCTGCCCCCTGCTGGCCCCTATGGCACCCAGCAGGAGAAAAAACGAGACCAGCCTGCTGGCTGGGTTCCCAGCTCCCGTCCCCCAATCATTCCTGCCCGTCTCCACTCACCGTCCTTGCCCAAGACTGTCATCGCCCCTCTGAGCCACCGTGATGGTCTCTCACCTGCTCTGCCGCTGCCAGGCTTGCCCCGCTACACACAGCGTCCAGAGGAATACAGTCAGCCCTCTGCACCCACGGGTTCCACCCATCTCAAAAACATTAGAAAAACAAATTCCAGAAGGTTCCCAAAGGCAAAACCTGAGTTCGTTGCATGCTGGCAACAGTTTGCACAGCACTTACATTGAATTTACAATTACTTAGCATTTATATTGTATTAGGTATTATGAGTAACCTAGACACGATTTAAGGCACATGGGAGCGTGTGCGTAGCTTACATGCAAATACTACACCGTTTTGTGTAAGTGCCTTGAGCGTCTTCGGATTTTGGTGTCCGAGGGGGGTCCTAGAGCCAATCCCTCTCAGATACCGAGGGGCGACTATTCGAAATGTCCGTTGAATTGTGCAACTCTCGTGCTTAAAACCCTCGACAGCCTTCTGTGCATTTCGAGTACCATCTAAGTCTACAAAGCCTTGTCTTTTTTTCAGCCTTGTTCTGTGCCACCCTCCTGTTCCCTCTCTGCCTCAGCCACAGGACCTTTGCACGTGCCGCATCTGCCTGCAGCTTAGATCAGCTGTGTTGCCACTCTCTGAGGGGCCTTCCCTGACCCACCTGGACACTACTGTGTCCCATTCCCTGGTGGTACTTACACTCATCACGTGGTCATTGGATGAATGCTTGTCTTTTCCCCTAAACTGTGCCTTTCCTGCATTTTTGCCTATCGTGTTGTGTGTAGCATGTGGTGCGTAGTGGGGTTTTCTGATGATGAGGATGCTGACCTTGGAAAAGTGAAACGACCTCCTCCACATTTCCTGGTTGGGGAGCGCTGGCTGCAGGTACTGAGTCCAGGTCTGCGAGCCACCAAAGCTGTGCCTTAAAACGCAGCCTGTCCTCCCTGGGAAATAAATGCAGACTTCAGTCAGCGCCTTCGAACTTGTTCTATGCTTTATGCTGCGAACAAGAAACATACGCTGCTCAGGGTTTAGCTCTTGTGCATTTAGTTCTTGCTGTGATGTTGATAGCCGGTCCCCAAACATGATGTTGAGCTGATTGCTTTAAGATTTGAAAACAGAAACACTGCAATGGCCCATCACTTAACAGGTGTGATACTGTTATTACTTTTTTAAGGAACCAGATTATAACAGTGTTAATGGAAGTCAAAATAAAAGAAGAAAAATGCGCCCATCTTCCTAGATGTAGACCTATTAATGCCTTACGCTCATGCGTGCATTTTATACAGCGGGAATCACATGTAAATGAAGTTTTTATTCTCTCAGTTAATTGTTTTCAATATATCCATAAAAGACAAGATGATTGCTTGGAGATTCATCCACATCAAAACCCATAGAGAGAAAAATTATGCCACTAGTAAGTGCTCTTATTCTCCTCCTTGTTTATCTGCTTAAACCAACAAATAAGCAAAGCCCTAAAAACAAACCAGTGTCGGGGAAGCATGAACCTGCTCCGGTCTCCAGCCTGCTCACGCGGGTGCTTGTTTGCACGCGCTCGCCATCCGTACGTACTTGCCGCGGCAGCTGAGGGCTCAGTGACCCGGCACCTGGGCCGACCCTCCCTCCCCGCAGGCCACGCAGGTCCCGGGCTCAGCCCAGGCAGCATCTTTGCTGTTTTGTTTGGTATCTCAGAGTGGGGGCTGTGCTTGATGGAGAGAGAGGGCATCGAACACAGCCCCCCCTGCATTTTCTAAACTAGACTTGACAAAGCTTCCCGTTTCTTAAGAGAATCTAGAATTTTTAATATGAAAATTTCCAAAAATTTGGAGCACCGTTCAGGGCACATAAAATACGCCTGGAGACAGGGATGGGCCAGCTGCACGACTGCAGTCCCCTCGTGTTGCTTCCAGATGGTTTGCTCTGGAACCATGGAAACACAGCCAGGAGGGGGCTTTCGGGTGAACATGGGAGATGGGGCTCCGTGGGCTCGGACCTCGTCGGGGATGTAGACAAGGAGATCCTGAGCAGGTGAGGAACCGGGGTTGCGGGGGGGTGCTCTGCAGGGGTGGTGACTCCTTTCTGTCCTGAGGGGGATTGAAGGATGCTCAGATGACAGTGAGTCAGATGGAGGTGGAAGGGGAACAGGTCAGCTCAGGCCCCGCCAGGGGTGAGCCTGGTTTCCCAGGACGGTGGACGTCACCTCTGTGTAGCCCCCGTGTGCCCGCCCTCTCCACTGTGATGATGGTGCAAACGGCAGCTCCCAGCTCCTGAGCATTGCCCGGCCTGGCGCTGGCTGGAGCACCTCCCTGACGGCGTGAGCCCACCCAGGCTGTCCAGCTGAGAGCACATCCTCTCTCCTCCCCTACTGAGGCCAGACAACGAGGGGCTGGTACCAGAATCTGGGGGGAGGTGTGACAAACTAACGCCCCGGGGAGCCAGCCCGGAAGCAGCCCAGGGGTGAGACCCCTGTCCACTCATCGTCTCCCACCCGTGGGACCTGCTCCTGCCTGCTTAGGGTCAGAGGGGACGGAGGGGCCCACTTTCCTCTAAGTCTGTGACAAGAGCGTGGCCCCGGCAACAGTGCCTGGGACTGACCCTTGACCTCGGAGTCAGGAGAAACCTGGACGTGAGTGGGGACCCCTCACCCCACTGATGGGGCCGCGGGAGGGGATGCACATCCTGTCTCCCTGGCCTGCTGCATTTTCTCAGAGAAACGGCTTTTGCAAGAAATCTGACTTTTCACGACATACAACGCTCAGAAAGAAAGAACAGGTGCGGGCTGAGCGTGCGAGGCAGGTGGGCGCGCCTCTGGCCCTCGTGGGGAGGAAGGGCAGGGAGAACCCCAGTCCTCTGGCAGCAGGCGTTGCTGACTTCTCCTCAAAAGGGTGCACGAGTGAGGAAGAGATGACCTTCAGAGCTTGTGTCTGGGGCTGGACAGAACAGGTTTCCCCGGGGGGGAGCCCCAAGGAGGGGCTGCTGGCCGGGAATCCCTGCCTTCTCCTTTGCCGGGACAGAGGGCAGAGGTGGCGGCGGTCGGTGGAAGACTCAGCTCTTCCGGGGCCTTGTCTCAGCCCCCATCCCAGCAGGATCCTCACAGCAAACACAACTGCTCTGCTCCAGGGCCAGGGAAATGGGGGGAGGGGGGACCCAGCCCAGCCTGAGCTGGGGTTTCCATAAAGACAGGTGTCCCGGTGGGGACTGTGTGGGCCTCATCTGGAAGGACTGCGACATGCACTGCTCGGGGCCCATGGTGGCCGTTTGGAGACAATGGAAAAGAAAGGAAGCGGGGAGGAGACAAAGCAGTGTCGGCCCTGCAGAGATGCCCTGGAGGGACGGCTGGACACGTCGGCCTCGGCCTCGGGAGGCTGACTCTGTGTCTGTCAGGAGGGCGTCGCTTTTCTCCCCAAGCACGTCCCCACTTAGAACAAGGTGGCGACACACACCTTGTGAGGGGAAGAGCGTCACCTGGCGAAGGTCAGCTCTGCCCGGGGCCTGGGGAGGGCTTCCTGCTTTAAAACAGTGCATTGGCTGCAAACACCTCAAGACTGGGAGATTTCACAGGAAAATCTGCGTTTTTGTCCGTTTGCTCCCTTGGAAAATAAAGGATCAGAGATGGGGGCCCAAATGCACATCTGGGCCACCGTCCCCTGGACTCTGGGTCCCCGCAGAGGCCCATCCCCTGCCGGCGGGACAGGGCTGCTATGGCTTCCAGGGGTGTGTCACCCCCCGGGCGGGCCGTGCAGGAACCCTTGTGTGCGACCAGTGGAGTGGCTCTTCCTCCCCGGGGGGGTCTGTCGTAGCTCCGTTACTTTCCCAGGCTCTGGAAGAGATGAACGGGATTTGTTGTGAGGCGTTTGTCTCGAGACGTGTGCAGCCAGTGTGGAGAAGCGCGTCGTCACTTCCTGGGCCTCCCCTCCCCCTCCCCCTCCGTCTCATTCAGAAGAAACTGAACACACTCATTAAAAGGAACATGGTTGTGAATCATGGTCTTGATGTGTGGTTCTATATTTTTATACTCAGTAAAATAAATTTATATTATTTCTTAAGAGGAGGGTAAAGTCTTAAGCAATAACATACATAACCTTTTTAAAATAAATTTATTTATTTGTATTTATTTATTTATTTGGCTGCATCGGGTCTTCGTTGCAGCATGCGGGATCTTTCATTGCGGCGTGCGGGCTTCTCTCTAGTTGCGGTGCACTGGCTCTCTAGTTGTGGCACGCGGGCTCCAGAGCACACAGGCTTAGTTGACCTGTGGCGTGTGGGATCTTCGTTCCCCGACCAGGGATAGATCCTGCGTCCTCGCCATTCGAAGGCACATTCTTAACCACTGGACCACCAGCGAAGTCCCCATAACATCTTGTGTTTGGCGTACGTTTTTCAAATATACCTGCAAAGAGATGCATTACTATTAAGTAGAAAGTGCTTCTGTTTCTCTTCCTTGTGGACCTAAACTCGTCTTGCAGCACCCGTGGTAGACTGCTGGCCCCTCAGGAAACTCTGAGCTAACAGGGGGCTTGGGGTCACACAGCTCTGGACAAGCGCCGGATGTATCGCTGCATTTTGGGTAGACTCTGTGATCTGGGGTAAGTTGTCCACCTGCTGAGGCTTGTTGTCCGTAATGCAGGGATCACAGTAGTAACGTCTGCTGCAGCCTTGCGGGGCAGTGGGGAGGACCGATCACAGGTGAACGTCATCACAAAGCTGCAAAGTCCTGTTCGCCCTTGGCTCTGAGCTTGCACAGTGGCCCTTGTACCACCTTCAGCCCACGGATGACCTGGGCCGTGTTTCAAACAGCTTTGAAACCATTGCCGATGTTCGAAATCAGGGGATTTTTAACCTTAGCATCTTAACTTCCAGCTTCTCTCCAGAAACCCGAGCAGGTCCTGCTCTGTGGCGGGATGGTTGGAGCTGAGTGGTGGCTGTGCCCTGTGCCCCCCGGGAGGGCCCATCGTCCCGCTGGCCTTCCCTGCCGTCACCTGAGGTGTGACCTCCGTCAGTGGGGTGCCCGTTTCCTGGGTGCATCCTGGGGTGGGAGGGAGAGTGAGGACTTCACGGACCACAGGAGGTCGGGGGCGCTGGCCCCTGGGAAGTGAGTTTGAGAATGAGGCCTTGGGGTGAATTAAGGGCCCGTCTGTCCTCCTTCACGTGTGAGGGCCTCAGGGGGCCCAGCCTTCATATGGAGCTGACCTGGTGCCTTGGCGCTCCACCTCCAAGGCATCAGAGAGGCGTCAAGCATCGCCGCACGTCCTCGTTCTGGTCCTTGGATCCTACCCCAGTCCTGTCTTGCTCAGGTGAGACCAAACCAGGGCTGGGAAGGAGGCGGATTCTGTCCCATCAGTCCGGATTCTGGAAACATCTCTTTCCCTTGGGGCTGGCCGTAGTCCTGAACCTCAGGATATGAGCTGAGGGTTGAAGTCAAGGATGGGAAGAGAGGTGAAGACACACCAGCTCGGGCGGGAGGCTGAGGAAGCTGTAGGAGTGGGGATGGGAGTGCAGAGGGCCGCCCAGCAGACAGACGGCTTCCAGGTCCGTGTTGGGGACCAGGCCCCAAACGGGCGTGGGGTGACAAACGGCAGCCTCAGTGTCGGGGAGACCAGGCGACGTGGCCTGGAGGACGCGGCCCGTTAAACAGGCCTCTCGCCTCTTGGCTGGGGCGGGGCCAGAGCCGCCGGGACCTCTAAGCCTTGCAAGGGGGCTTCGAGCCAGCGGCTCCTGTTCAATCACCTTATTCCAAACACTGGCCACTAACCCTCATCCTCCCGCCCTTCTGATTCCCATGTTCCATTTTTCTCCATAACACATACCGGGGGCTAAATATCACGTATTCTGTGCGTTCGTCTTGCTCACTGTCTCCCTGCACTGGAAAAGCAGCCCCGTGGAGGTGGGAGATAGCCGTTTCGCTCACTGCTGTGTTCTGGGCTCACGGCAGACATCTAATAAACGTTTGTTGAATGAATGATGTGTAGGTTAAAGAAAAACATCCAACATAGTGTGTGACTTAATATGTTCTCCATTCAGAAAAAACAGTTAAGATTAATCGCTTTCCAAACTGAAGACGTTTTGTTTTGAAGCAAATACCCGCCACGTATCAGGGGACGTCCCCCCGCCTTGTGCTGTCTGCAGGGCCCCCGGTGGGACGGCTCGCTGTTTGTGGGGTGACCCAGGCGAGCGGGGGAAGGGATGTGGGTAAACAGCGTCCTGAGCACGTGCGATTCTGCGGCACAGACTCTGGAGTTTGCATTTCTTCCGAGGGAGCTTGGAGCAGGATTCAGGCCAGAGTCTGACACGGTGGCTTCCGGTCAGACGGATAATTTGATTTAGCTGGTGGCAATTAAAAGCTGATAAATTCCAGTCGTGGGGCCTTTTGGGGAACACTCAGAGTTCAGGGGCGCCTTCCTTGGTGATGACGATTGAGCTGAGTGGCCGCCGGCTCCTTACCTGGGCGGGGGTCTCCTCCCACTGGCCCACCTGTGCCTCTGTCCCCTTGTCCGGCCCCGCCCATCCCCGTGGGAAGGTGGGTTTGTTATTCCTGCTCTCAGCTGGGGGCCTCCAGACCTCCTGAGTCAACTCAAAGCCAAGCAAAGGGTGGAGTTGGGGGAGGGGTGAGGTGGGAGCGAGGGGCACAGACCCAACCAAGGCGGAAACGCACTGAGGCCTTAGCGTCCCCAGAAGCAGCCGGGCTCAGGGTGATATTAGTTCTTTGCTTTTATACAAACCACTCCCACCCGTTCTCATTCACTTCCTGCCACAGCTCGGGGATGCAGAAGAGGGAGTGGGTTTGCTGAGATGGGTGGGTCAGGGCCTGTGTCTGAGAACAGGCAGAACGGGAGGAAGACCAGGCTTGGACCCCATGGAGGAGGGATGGTGGAATGAGCCCACTGCTGGGCGTGTGCTGCTCCACGATCCATGTGGAAATGGCACAGCTGCGGGCGTGTAATTGCACAGTCACCTTGGGGCCGGCATGTTGCCTCTGCAGTCCGGTGTGTGAATAGCACTAGGGTTACAGGCGACACTCCTGGGTGAGACCCACGTGGGTGTCAGTCACGTGCGCTCGCTACCGGACGGGGCTGCACCTGGGAGCAAAGTAAACACCCGGGGGCCTTGGAGGGGACAGGCTTATGGTCCAAGAGGGTGGGTGGTCCTTGGCTCCGTGGGGGGTGAGGACGGGATTGGCTGGTTTGATGGCCCTGCAGCCCTGGGTGCTGCCAGCTTCTGTTCTCACGTGCTCCCTGGGGGGCGAAAGGTGGAGACCCATGGCCAGGAGGCGCTGGCGGTTCCCATGACTCCCCCACTGCCCAGGTCCCGCACCCTGGATGTCGGGTGATGGGGTGCTCCAGGGACCCTCTGCACCCCTGGCCTGGCCGCCGGGATGGAAGCTCCGGTCACCGGGCGGTCTGGCCTGTGGCCCTGAGCAGAGGAGTGGCAGAGGCGGAGGGCACGTGGTCTATGGGATGTGGAAGTGGCCAGCACCGCCTTCATGTCATCACCAGATGCTTCCTTCTGCCGAGTTGGGGGCAGGAATTCTTGTCTGAGCTGCAGCCTTTCCGGAGAGAAGTTGGTGTAGCAGGAGGGGCATTGCCTCCACATGCTGGTGAGGCCGTAAGTGCCCCACCTCGGCGCATCGTAGAAGGCGACGCGTCAGTGGCAGGAGGTTCGGCTTCCCGTAAAACGGCGTCATCATCAGTCCTCACCCCCCAGCCCCCATGACAGCAGCTTGAACGGCGGGCTGTTTCTCTGGGGGTGAATAGTCCCGAGCCTTGCAGTGCGGGGCCCTGGGGACCAGCCCGTCAGGATCTGGACCCTGTCCTCCAAGCCCAAGATGGTGCCCTGCTTGTCCCCCGCCATGTCACGCATCTTGGGGCTGGACCTCCACCACCTCCTCTGCGGGAGGCTCCTGGTACCTCCACGCAGTGCGTCCACCGATCAGAATTTAGTCACGTGGCAACTCCAGCTTCATGGGTGGGAAGCGTGGTCTCTGTAGGGTCAGTCAGAGGCTCTCTTCTCTGCACGATGGAGAACAGATGTCCGTCTGTCACGGCTCCCCACCTGGGTGCTCGGGGCTGTGCATCCTGTTTGCTGAGGGGGAGGCAGCAGACGCAGGGTCAGTCCAGGGCCAGCGGCCTTTCTGAAACTGAATGGGGCTGTGGACAGCCCTGGGTGGGGCGCCCCATCATCTCTGAGTCTCTACCTCCCTGGGGAGGGCGTTTCCCTTCAGCCGTCCTGCAGCTGGCCGGAAGGCGCGGCCACCCATCTTCTGGGCTCGGAGGTCCCGCTGCCGATCTGGTGCAGCCCAGATGCGCCCAGGGCTCGCCCGACCTTCCTGGGTTTGAACCCCCTACCCCTGGGAAGCAGTGAGATGGGATGGGAGAGTGCTTGGCGTGTAGCCCTGGAGGGAGTTTCTGGTGATCTGGGCTCCTTGGACTTGCAGGGTGGAGGGCATTCCAGGCGTGTCCCAGCTGATGCTCGGATCAGTGATTCATTCCACGATGATAGCAGGTTGCTGATCCAGGAACTTTTTATAGTTCACATCAGAGACTCTTGTCCTCATTTGCGGGCAGGACGTGATCACTCTCAGATGTCAGCGTGGCCCTCCTGCCTGGCACGGGACAGACCCACATTCAGGGGCCCGTCCTGCTGGCTCTGGGCAACAGGACCTGCCTCCTCTCCTCCTGGAGGCCGTGAGGGGACCTGGGCCTTCTCCTCCATAAGCCCCCCTCCTGTGCTTCATCCTGCTGACAGTCCCGGCGCTCAGAGTGCAGCAGGGAGGCCGGCTGCCTTGTCAGCCTCTGGGTCCTCCCTGGGGCTAAGCCAGGCCACTGCTTTCCCCACAGGCAGAGTGCAGGCTCTGGAGCTAACTCCCTGGGTTCAAGACCCAGCTGTGACCTTGGGCTAGTTCCTGGAGGTCTCTGTTCTCAGCTTCCTTCCGTGACCAGTGGGGCCTGTGATGCTGTCTGCAGACGGCCTCACCATCATCCCCATCACCATCATCACCATCATCACCTTCACCATCACCATCATCACCAGCATCACCATCATCACCAGCATCACCATCACCATCTTCACCATCACCACCATCACCATCATCACTATCACCATCATCACCATCATCACCATCACCATCATCACCTTCATCATCACCATCATCACCACCATCATCACCAGCACCATCGCCATCATCACCATCATCACCATCACCACCATCATCATCACCATCATCACCATCATCACCATCATCACCATCATCACCATCATCATCACCATCATCACCATCACCATCATCACCATCATCACCATCATCACCATCACCATCATCACCAGCATCACCATCATCACCTTCATCATCACCATCATCACCATCATCATCACCATCACCATCACCATCATCATCACCATCACCATCACCATCACCATCACCACCACCACCATCACCATCATCATCATCATCAATGCAGTTCTCAGGACACGCTGGCCACATCCATGGCAGGAAGTGCTGTGAGTCAGGTGGGCCAGCTGTTCTGGAGTTGCTCCAACTACAAGTTGACTTGTGTTTTTCTCTAGTCCAGATTTCCAGAGGCCGTGAACCTCTCCCGTGGTTGCCCCACTTCCGACGTTCACCGCCTGTGTTTATCTGGCGGGATGAGGATACGGTCCTCTTGGTCATGCCGTACCGTGTAAGGGTTAGGATTCTGCTGATACGCCTCAAGAAACAAGAATTCCTTGTCTCTTTCGATGGATGTCAACAAAGGCCACTGGCATATTCATTTCATTGTCTTTTCCATTTGATTTGAAACAGAACTTGGGTGTTTGTATTTAAATGGTAACTTTCCATCAAGATTCCTCTCTTTAAACGGATTGGGAAATCTTAGTAAGAACACATACTTGCCTGGAGCATAAGATCTCTGGGACAGCAGTGGACATCTGATTTCCTAAATCTTTCTTAACATTTCTCCACCAATAGGGAGCTACTTAAAGGGAGAGAGGGGGTTCTCTTTTCCAGGGTGTCTGGGACAATGAAATGACACTCACCCAAGGAGGGGTTCAGGCTTGTTTTAAAGAATGTTTCCAAGCTCATGTCTCACCCCACCTTTTTATATTAAATGGTTTATGTTGAGGTCTTCTCCTCCACATGCTACAGAAATCACAACTTTCTTAGCCCTTCCCAGTGAGCTCTGATCTGAGAACCTCCAGACGACTCCGGGGGTCTGTCGGCAGGTATCAGGAGAGGAGGGGTTCCCAAGAGCAGAGCCAAGGGAGGCCGCTGCCCACACCACACCCTGGAAGAGCTTCGCCCGTAAGTGCTGCACTGCAGTGGTGGCCCCCGCCCCAGGCGCTCACCCTCCATCTCTGGCAGCCGCTGGCTCAGGGGCTGGAGGAGGACGGGCTGGGGCTGCAGCCGCAGGAGGGCCTGAGACTGCACAGAGCTCAGCCCCCGCAGGGCCAGGGCCCTGAGCCGTCCTGGGGGCTCCTGCCCGGCCTCCAGCCGCTCCACCGACGGCCGTGGTCACCCCTCATTCACGTCTCTGAGCCGTCTCGTCTGCGCCTGGACTCAGCGCACCTTCCGTTGGGGCAGGAGCGCTGCTCTCCCTGCGGGCGGAGTGACCGCCCCTGTTCATGGCCATCGAGGAGACGCAGGAGCTTCCAGGGCTTTCCTGGGGGTGATGGAGAGTGTTCACCCCCTCCCTCCTCCAGGGCCCGACGGGCTTCTCTTTCAGTGAATGGTCAGGGAGCGAAAATGCACCGATTAGCTTAGACCCAGCTCATGCGGAGCTGCTGAGAGAGAGGGAGAGCAGACAGACCCCCCGGAGTGAAATCAGGTGAAACTGAGGTTCGCGGGAAGAGGCTCCGAGCGGCCAAAATGGTGCAGGCTGAGGGCACCGCCTTCCTTGGCGGCTTTACGCACTTAAGTCAAGGAAGATGGTTTCATGAGCTCTTCAGGGATCATAGGAGCTCTGAAGGGGCAAGGACCCAGGGGAAGGACGTCAGCAGCCAGACCGGCCAGCGGTCTGCTGATCCTGCCAGAATGCCGTCAGCGCAGTGCATCCGAGAGCCGGTGCCCAGGCCCCTCGGCCCCTGTCTACAGCATAGAACGCATCTGGGGGACTCCGCCGGCCACAGGGTCCCCTCACGTGCACAGAGCCTGGGGCTGTTCTCTCTCGGATCCGGGCACTGAGACCCCACCCTCCATCATGTGCTCGTTTTCCAAAGCGTCATTTCCAGTCTTCCTTGTATTTTCTTTCCTGACGACCTTCATGGGACCGGCACTGTCACGGCGGAACCAAGGATGTCACCGAGCGGTCACCGTGCTCGCGGCCGTGTGTCAGCTCCTTCTCTGTCCTTGTCCTGTGCTCTCACATTTGCATCCTCCTTTTGGCCATATTTACACTATGACGTATGATGAGTGTTTTGTTTTTTTTCTTGGAAGCACTTCTGTGTTCAATGCTGCTAAATTCTGCTGGTCTGCTCTGCCAGTTCAGGAAGATATGTATCTTTAAGTAGAAGCTTTTCCATAGAAGCAAACCTAGTGGTTTGGAAAAAAATCTCACATGGTTTTTGTACCCTGAGGATGACAGGTGTTCATTTCACAAGTAATTGGCCACGTTCATATCTCAGGACCTTTGGGACCTGGCTTACAAAATCATCTTCTATGAACTGTTCACACTGAGATCTGTAATTCTGTCCACTGAAATGCAGATGTTGTCTGGCAGAGATGGGGAGTCAGTGGAATGATTATTTCCCTGTGGATGTCAACCAGTTTTGCCAGTTTTGTATCTGTTAAGCAGGTTCACTTCAGCATTCCCGGTGGCCTCCTAGATCTCTGATTCTTTGCATTTTCCTTTGAAGAGATCCTAACATCTTAGCGGTTGCTTCAGCCATTAATGAGTTAGATAATATAGTTAATAGGTGTTCGTTTTATATCTGAGTAGTCTTTTAATATGTGAGAAGAGAATTTCAAGGGAAAAGCTTTATATATTCTCTATTGCCTTAAGAAAAGGATTTTTTTTTTTTTTTTTTTGCATGTGTGAGTTTAAGGCCTGGGGAAATTTGGGTTAAACTATCTTGTATATGAGCTAATAAAATAGAGTAACAAGCAGGAAAACGGGAAGCAAAGATGACTCACGGGAACACGTATCACAGAACACTCTGGGGAGGGTTCACTGAGCACATCTTTCATTAGACTGTTCTAGAATGCAAGTCGTGGGCTTCTAAATTCCTACTTTCTTTTCTAAGAAAAATTGCTCATCATTCACGGAAAATAACATCATTTTTAATGTGGTTTGTAAGAGGGTTCAAGACCACAAACAGGATTTATTATTATTAGCGCCACAGAATCAGGCTGTAAAACCGATCAGAATTTTATAACCTTTAAACCCATCTCCTTATTTGCATAGAAATAAAAGTATTCGACTCCCTGGGACCTTCTGATGTGACTCCCAGGGGTATACCTGTAATTGAAATTTCCTGATTATCTGCAAATCCTAAAAATTTATTTCGAGAGTTCTGCTTTATAGTTTGTGTTATGAAAATACTATTTTTTCCCTCCCACCTGAGGATACTGATATACATGGGGAAGGTTTTTTTTTTTAATTAAATTAATTAATTAATTAATTTTTAGCTGCGTTGGGTCTTCGTTGCTGTGCGCGGGCTTTCTCTAATTGCGGCGAGCAGGGGCTACTCTTCATTGCGGTGCATGGGCTTCTCATTGCGGTGGCTTCTCTTGTTGTGGAGCACGGGCTCTAGGCACACGGGCTTCAGTAGTTGTGGCTCACGGGCTCTAGAGCACAGGCTCAGTAGTTGTGGCGCACGGGCTTAGTTGCTCCGCGGCATGTGGGATCTTCCCGGACCTGGGCTCGAACCTGTGTCCCCTGCATTGGCAGGCGGATTCTTAAGCACTGAGCCACCAGGGAAGTCCAGCATTTACCTGTTTTGATCGCAGACTCTTTTCAGAGATACATTCAAAGTTATAGCTGAGTTTATACTCCCAGAATTTTCGGGCTGTAGGTGACATTGGAAGTAAGAGCCAGTGTGGACGATTGATTTAGGGATCACTGCCCTTCCTTTTCCCTTCGTGGAGAACATCTTCAGGGCGGGAAGGAAAGGCAGTGAGTTCATTTGGGGACGATCAAACCGATCAATATTGAAGCCATATTTTAAGTCTAGCTTCTTTTTTTTCCCCTTTCTTATATCACAGTTCAGATAACATTAAAGTCTGTGAAACGTCTTTGAGAAATTCAAACCAGGTGTCCAGGGTAAAAATTTATAACACAAATATTCCACGAGTAAGAGCCATCTGGGAAGAGAAATATTCCAGAAGGAGACCTGAAGGTAAAAGCTGACCGCTTTTTTTTTTTTTTTAGATTCTATATATGTGTGTTAGCATACGGCATTTGCTTTTCTCTTTCTGACTTACTTCGCTCTGTATGACAGACTCTAGGTCCATCCACCTCACTACAAATAACTCAATTTCGTTTCTTTTTATGGCTGAGTAATATTCCATTGTATATATGGGCCACATCTTCTTTATACATTCATCTGTTGATGGACACTTAGGTTGCCACCATGTCCTGGCTATTGTAAATAGAGCTGCAGTGAACATTGGGGTACATGACTCTTTTTGAATTATGGTTTTCTCAGGGTATATGCCCAGGAGTGGGATTGCTGGGTCGTATGATAGCTCTTTTTGTAGTATTTTAAGGAACCTCCATACTGTTCTCCATAGTGGCTGTATCAATTTACATTCCCACCAACAGTGCAAGCAGGTTCCCTTTTCTCCACACCCTCTCCAGCATTTATTGTTTTTAGCTTTTTTGATGATGGCCATTCTGACTGGTGTGAGGTGATACCTCATTGTAGTTTTGATTTGCATTTCTCTAATGATTAATGATGTTGAGCATTCTTTCATGTATTTGTTGGCGATCTGCATAGGTTCTGAAGAACCTAGTGGCAGGACAGCAATAAAGACGCAGAGAATGGACTTGAGGACATGGGGAGGGGGAAGGGTAAGCTGTGACAAAGTGAGAGAGTGGCATGGACATATATACACTACCAAACATAAAATAGATAGCTAGTGGGAAGCAGCCGCATAGCACAGGGAGATCAGCTCGGTGCTCTGTGACCACCTAGAGGGGTGGGATAGGGAGGGTGGGAGGGAGAGAGATGCAAGAGGGAAGAGATGTGGGGATATATGTATATGTATAACTGATTCACTTTGTTATAAAGCAGAAACTAACACGCCATTGTAAAGCAATTATACTCCAGTAAAGATGTTAAAAAAAAAAACTGACCGCTTTGCTGTGCGTGGGGACGGACTCTGATGGGGGCCGGAAGGCTGTGGATGGACCCTGTGTGGAGCGATCGTTTCCCTTGCTTCTGGCCCAGACCACACAAGAGATACTTGTGCTTTAAGTGGGAACAACACACACACCTCAGGATCCCAAAGGGATGTTAATACAGCAACCAGGGCCCCAGGCGGCAGAAGGAGGTCCTGGGAGGAAGTGAGGGGGCCTACACCCGGGTCTGCCGTGCACCTCGATGTGCTGGGTTTGCCTGGGACTCACGTGTGGTGACAAATAGTTGAGATCCGAGGCGCCAGGGAGGAGGAGAGGATAATTATGAGTTATGGTTGTATTGTCCCTGACGAGGAGACCTGTGGTCCCCTTAACTGGCTTACCACCTAATTCCACGTTCCTGTGCAGAATTCAGCTAATCAAAATGAAACTTAGATATTAAAATCCCTGGCTTAATGGTTGGGGACATTTTATCTCCTGCCCAAGTTGTGTTTCCTCCAGCTAGAAAGCTTGGTTTGATGATCGTTCATCTGATGCTGGTTTAACTCTCTAAAAAATTTTTATTTTGGAATAATGATAGATTCACAAGAACATCACTGAAATCAAGATACAGAACCACCTTACCACCCAAAACATCTTTGGTTGCACTTCCATCCGTAACTCCTGGCAACCCACGATGTTTCCCATCCTTATGATTGTCATGTTGAAAAGGGTATATAATAGGATCATACAGACCTTGCCTTTTGAAATTGGCTTTTTTCATTCAACCTAATGCCTGTGAGATCCGTACAAGCTGTCACGTGTGTCGCTAGTTCAAACCGTTTTTGCTGGGTAGTCATCCAGGGTCTGGATAAATTGCGGTGTGTTTAGCCAGTCACCCACTGAGGGGTGTTTTGGTTGTTTCCAATTTTTGACAATTACGAGTAAAGCTGTTATGAAGAATTGTGTACAGGTTTTTGTGTGGAAATAGTTTCTCTTTCTCTGGGGTAAATGCCCAGGAGTGCAATTGCAGGGTCATGGGATAAGTATTTTCAATATTTCTTAAAACTTCCAAACGCTTTTGCAGAGGGGCTGTACCATTTCATGTTCCCACCAGCGATGTACGAGCGATTTAGTTTCTCTGCATCTTTGCCCGTGTTTGGTTCAGTCGTCTTTTATTTTAGTTGTTCTCGTTGTGGTCTGAATTTGAATTTCCCTGAGGGTTAGTGATGTTGAAGATCTTGTCTTCTGCTTCTTTGCCGTCTGTGTATCCTCTTCAGGGAAATGTCTCTTCACGTCCTTTCCCCTTTTTCTAACGGGATTCTTTGTTTTATTTTTACAGTTGAGTTTTGAGAATCCTTTGTATGTTCTGGATATGACTCCTCTGTCAGATACGTGGTTTGTAAATGTTTTCTCCTAATCTGTGGCTCATCTTTTTATCCTCTTAATAGGGTCTTTCACAGAGTGTGAGGTTTTTAGTTTTTATGAAGCCCAATTTATTTATTTTTCAATTTTATGGAATGTATTTCCTACACTGGCGTCATAGCTGAGTACTCTTCAATGGACTGTAGGTCCTGAAGATTTTTTTTCTATGTTATCATCTAAAAGTTCTACAGTCTTATGTTTAACATTCACTGTAGGATCTATTTTCAGTGAAGTTTTTGTAAGGTGTGAGATTTAGGTTGGCTTATTGATTGATGGTCCTATGGATGTCCAGTGGCTCTGGCATTATTTGGTGAAAGAACCATCCTTCCTTCATTAAATTATTTTTGATTCTTTGTCAAACGTCAGTTGACTGGACTTGTGTGGGCTGTCTCTGGGTCTCTACTCTGTTCCACTGATCTATTTGCTGGCGGTCAGGATGTGTCTTTGTAACTCATTTTCTTTCTGAAAATTCACCCCGTATTAGGACAATGTTGTTATCTTAGACTTGCGGGCATGTACAGAACATATTTTATGAGTCACTATAACAAAAGTAATGACACTTATATATTTATCGAGCATGTTTTCTCATGGGAGGAGATGATTCCAGGAAAATGAGGATCTTATGTTTTCCCTAGAAAAGACATTTTTGCTAGTTTAATGAATTTGTCCTAATTCAGACAAATCCCAAGGTGTCCTCCACCCTCCCCTCTTGGATTAGGAAGGAGAGGGCATTGAGGGTCTCCTTTGGGAGTTAAACCCTCCAGGGTCAAGGTGCCCCTCTTAGGTACAGCCGGCCTGGCACTGGGGTCTGTGGGCCGCTGTTCCCTGGAGGACTTTCTGTGGTTATCTTGAGCGGGGAATCGGGGGGCAAGGGCTGAAGTGGGATTAAACGTTAGGAATCTGAGGCCAGGACGGGTGCCCTGGTCCTGTTTAAACAAAACTGGAAGCAAACCTGTGTGGCGACCCCAGACTCACGAGAGAGCTGTAAATAGATAAGATGTCTGGCATCAAACAGTCCCACCTGTGGGGCTCAACACGAGATTTTCCGGGTTTTTTTTTTTTTTGCGGTACGCAGGCCTCTCACTGTTGTGGCCTCTCCCGTTGCGGAGCACAGGCTCCGGACGCGCAGGCTCAGCGGCCATGGCTCACGGGCCCAGCCGCTCCGCGGCGTGTGGGATCTTCCCGGACCGGGGCACGAACCCGTGTCCCCTGCATCGGCAGGCGGACTCCCAACCACTGCGCCACCAGGGAAGCCCAAGATTTTCCTTTTTTAAAAAACAAGAATCTGTGCAGCCCATTCCTGTGAAATGGGGAAGGAGCTTATGGAAAGAGCCCCGACCTGCGGGCTGACAGGCGCTCACGGCCGCCCTCGTCCTCACGCATTCCTGCCTCTTTCTGCTTCTGTTTTCTGCTCCCCGCTCCGCCTTCCCTGGGACCCACCTCTCTGCTCTGAGACGCCGCCACGGGGACGATTTGAAAACACTTTCTGTTCAGTTCTGCGGCCGGCTGTTCTAATTCCAGATCCCCATGTAAGTTCACAGGTGTTTTTTCTTTGCTTTTTGCTGGAAGCATCGGAGCAATTTCCTCTCTGCGTGTTTCCCTCACCCGCCGGGCAGGTTTACACACCGAATATAAACCGTGAGCGTAAAAGTCAGGAGTCTGCAGGCCCCGTTCCTCTCAAACTGGAGCCGTGAGGTTTAACAGAGGAGAGAGGGCCTGGGGAACCACGGGCCATCACAGTTAGAATTGAATTCCCTTCTGGCACCGGACCCACCCCTGCGCCCAGCACCCCGCAGGGACAGGGAAGGCGGGGAAACCCGAGTTCCCCGCACGTGTGGACCCCGCGTTCCCCGGCTCTGGACGGGTCCTCGGTGGGCGTCTCTGACCCGGACCCGGTGGCCGTGCCGCTGTATCCCGTGCAGATGGTGCTGGGGTGGTGAGGGCATGGAGCCGCAAAGCCCCCGGGAGCCCCTGCTCTGTGAGGTCAAAGGTCTCAGCGTCTCACCCTGTCTGACCTTTCACCCTCAGCACTTGGGCCAGCTCAGCCCAGCAGGCTGCCCGGGTCTCCCTTTCCAGAGGTGAATCTCAGCTGTCTCCTCCATGGGGCCCTGCCCTGCCCCCGTCCTGCCAGAGGCTAAGATGCTGGAGTCTGTCTTAGCATCTTCAGGAGGGACTGCCTGTGATTCTGTGGGAGAAAGAAGCACCCCAAGATGCCAGAGGAGGCTGAGGCTGGATGAACGGTGTCCCCCGTCACCCCCACTGGGCATTACCTCTGCGGTTCTTACTTCCCCTAAAGGTGGGACATTTCAATCGTGCAGAGTCCTGGCCCCAGGCTTGTGAGGTGAGCCTGGCTGGAGAGGAGGGTGCCGACAGCCGTGCGCAGCTGCCCACAGCTATGGGGGGGCACTTGGACCCTTCCATTGCTTTACTAAGCATCAGAATTAAGGGCTGTGGACACATCTGTGTTTTGCTTGGGACAGAGATAGGCAAGTACCTTTCCGGCCAATGTATAAGTTAAACTATATACAGTCAGCCCTCCGTATCTGAGGGTTCCATATCCACAGATTCAACTAACCTCGGATGGAAAATATTCAGAAAAAAATTCCAGAAATTTCCAAAAAGCAAAATATCAACTTACCATGCACTGACAACTGTTTACGTAGCATTTACATTGTGTTAGGTGTTATACGTAATCTAGAGATGATTTAGAGTACACAGGAGGATGTGTGTAGGTTATATGCAAAAACGACACCACTTTTTATACAGCACTTGAGCACCTGTGGGCTTTGGTATCCTCGGGGCTCCTGGAACGAATCCCCCATGGCTACCGAGGGACGATTATACTGGCCTAAAAAGCAAGCACGTTTCTGAACAAGGAACATTCACAGGCTGTTGTCGGGTAGATTTTCCCCTCTCCTGATGTGCGTCTCTCAGAAGCAGACCCCTTGCTGTACTGGCAGCAGACAGTGAATCCTCGATTAGTCCCATTTGCTTCTCCCCAGATGGGAAGACCTTATGGCTGTTGGCAGAAGTCTCAGATCCCGTAGGAGAGATTCCGCAGGGCCCGTGTAGCCGTTCCCCATGGGATGTGCTTAGGTGGACACGTCTGGTGAAGAGTCAGGGCTTCCCTGTGGACCACAGGACTCCACAGGGTCCTCGGCCTCAGGACCCAGGAGGGGTTCAAGGGGGATGCTACTCGCTCACCCTACCCTGATGGGGCACCCCACCTCCTGGGCCCCGGGGTGACTGGCTGGGATGTCGCCCAGGCACTCGGGAGGCTGATGGGCGGACGGCGCCTCCCACACCTCTGGGAAAGTGGGCCGTGACCTGGAAGCCTCGCCTCCTTTCTCTGGCAGCACCGTGGCCGGTGTGTTCACACCGTCCAGTGGTGTTCCTGGGAACCGTCTAGGTCTCCCTCCCTGGAGACGTGCTGAGAGCCTTTGTTCCACTTCAGCTGCAAACTTCAAACACAGAAGGAGGGGATCTGCTTTTTCCATCACAGGCGCGGAGCCGGGAGGAACCCAGACAGAGGCAGGGGTTTCCCATCTTGGGTGTGATCCTGGGCCCAGACCCCGGTCTGCCCTCCACCCTGCCGACCACACAGGCACTTGGCTCGTGGGTCGTGCCTGATTTTTAAGCTCCCCTTGAAGAGTGATTTAGATCCAGAGTCAGAGGGTCAGGACTTCGGCCTCTGTGCCGCTCCCACGTGGAAGTGCTTCCCTGCGCTCAGAGCAGGGCTGGCGATGAGAGGAGGGGTGACCCTTCTTCCTGGGGGAGCTTCCGGGCCTCTGATGACGCGGGCGCCTGGCTGCTGCCCCCTTCTAGTGCCGCTGCCGTCACATTTCATTACTTTGCACAAGCGTCACACGTAGTTTAAACAAATGGGACCTAGTTAAACTGAAAAGCTTTTGCACAGCAAAGGAAGCCGTGACAAAACGAAAAGACAGCCTACTGAATGGGAAAAGATATCTGCAAATGATACAACCGATAAGGGGTTAATATCCAACATATATTACAGAAGCAGCTCATATAACTCAACGTCAAACAAACAACCCGATTTAAAAATGGGCAGAAAAACTGAATAGACATTTTTCCAAAGAGCAGATGCAGATGGCAGCAGGCACGTGAAAAGATGCTCAACATCACGAATCATCAGGAAAATGCAGATCAGAACCACAGTGAGATGTCACCTCACACCCGTCAGAATCCTATCGTCAAAAAGAACACAGATAACAAATGAGCGTGTGGAGAAAAGGGAACCCTCCTACACTGTTGGCGGGAATGGAAACTGATACAGCCACTGTGGAGAACAGTATGGAGATTCCTTAAGAAACTAAAAATAGAACTACCATACGACCCAGCAATTCCACTCCTGGGTCTATAGCTGAAAAAAAACCAAAAATAAAAACACTAATTTGAAAAGATACATACACCCCAATGTTCATAGCAGCACTATTTACGATCGTCAAGGTATGGAAGTAACCTAAGCGTCCATCAAAAGATGAATGGATAAGGAAGATGTGTTCCATATATACAATGGAATACTACTCAGCCATAAAAAAGAATGAAATTTTGCCATTTGCAATAACATGGATGGACTTGGAGGGCATTGTGCTAAGTGAAATAAGTCAGACAGAGAAAGACACATACTGTCTGATGTCACTTATATACGGAATCTAAAAAATACAACAAACTAGTGAATACAACAAAGAAGAAACAGAGTCACAGATACAGAGAACAAACTAGCGGTTACCAGTGGGGAGAGGGAAGTGGGCGGGGAGGGGCAATATAGGGGTAGAGGGAGAAAAAAAGGGGAAAAAACGGCACATAGCAGTCCTGGAGGGTCTGGTCCTGCCCGGGGCCCAGGAAGCCTCGCTGAGACTGGGCAGGGGTCACCAGCAGCTTCTTACGTGTATTTTCGATTTTGTGGGGTTTGCACATCGCACACTGCAGTTCCTCTGCTAATGACCTTCTGTGGCTCTGAATGGCTGCAGCCTCAGGGCTGTCTGGGACTGAGCAGGGTCACAGCAGGCTGAGACACGAGGAGGGGGCAGAATAGGCAGCCTCTGTCCGGCTTCTAGTGGTTCTCAGGTTCAGGTGCGTCACCTGAAGGACTTGTGAAAATCCAGAGGCCGTCCTCACCCCCAGAGTTTCTGATTCTGTGCTGGGGCCCAGGGGTGGCCTGGGGTGATGCTGAGGCTGCTGTGAGGACCACTCTTTGAAAACCGTCCTCAGCATTGAACGTGGGATGGGGTGCCAGCCGGGGTGGCCCAGGTGGCATGTGGATGAGGTCAGGCGTCTCGGCCGCAGCCTAAAAACAGGGTGAGGAAAAGGGAGGCTGAACCTTCTTAGGGTTTCTCCCGTGGACTTTCTTGAGCCTTTGGTTGTGTTGCTCCCTGAGCTTCCTTATAGGGTTTGAGGCTCAGGTAAGCTCAGCTCCCTGAGTACCAGGCCCCTGTCTCCTGAACCAGTGGGTGCTCAGCGAGAGGATGCCCCTATCGGTTTCTGACCCACACGTTCTCCTGCAGCCCAGCCCGGTGGTTGCGTGTCCGGGGACATCAGATAAGAGGTTCTTGAACTATTGATTGGGAGTCGATTAGATACCATTGAGCCCAGTCTCCTGTGGTGCCGCTGGCTTCCCAAGCTCCCTGGCAAGATTCCTGGACGAGTCTCTGCATCTCGTTGAGGGCAGAGCAGCTGCTGCCAGGTGCCCTGAGCTGGCATCCCGGAAAAGCCCAGGGACGAGCGAGAATCCTAGGAACAGGGTCATTGATGGAACTGTTCACTTATTCGTTCTTTTGTCCATTGGTTCAATAAATACTTAGTAAGCGCCTGCTGCGTGCCAGACACTAGGGTAGGCACCAGGGATACAGCAGTAAACGAGATAGCTCACTGTGTGCGTGCTCTAGAGAGGAAGACAGCCCACAAATAAATAAGTAAATACATAACGTGCTGCATGGAGATCTGTGCTATGAAAAAACGCGGTAAGAGGAATGGGCAGGTTGGTATTGTTTTGAGTGAGCCGGCAGGGTCTCCTGAGGAGAAGGCCGGGAGGGTGGGAGCCACGGCGTTGTCTTGGGGGAGAGCTTTCTAGAGGGAGGACACAGCAAGTGCAAAGGCCCTGAGGCGGCAGCCCTGGCAAAGGAGAGCCGGGAGAGAGATGGGGCCGGGTGACCCGCCCTTTCCGACCACAAGGGTTGCGACGGGAGGTCAAGGGCTTTGTGTGTTGCCAGCCCTGTGGGGTCCTGTGGGCTGTGAGGGTGCGGCTCTCACCTCAGTGTTGGCAGCTCGGCTTCTCCGGCTGGATCATGAGGCGTGTCCATCCTCTGTCATTTCAGACTCAAAGGCAGTACATCGAGGCTACCAATGAGAGCAACCGGATCTTCCTGTATTGCGCCTTCCTGGACTTCAGGTACTATCTGCGCGGGAGGGTCCCGGGGCGAGAAGGGAGCAGAGGAGGGGTGGGAGGGGGCCCAGGGTGTCCATGCTCGGTCACACGCCTGTCCAGGTTATGATCTACTTTTATTTTGTTGCTTCTTATACTCTCTTTTTCTTACTCCAGTTGGATTTTTGTGTGTATTTTTTTTTTAACATCTTTACTGGAGTATAATTGCTTTGCAATGGTGTGTTAGTTTCTGCTGTGTAACAAAGTGAACCAGCTATATGTATACATATATCCCCATATCTCCTCCCCATTGCGTCTCCCGCCCACCCTCCCTATCCCACCCCCCTAGTGTGTATTTGTGTGTATTTTTGGTACCATTTTATCTCTCCTATTGACCTCTGGTGTATACTCCCTTTTAATTTTTTGTAGTGGTTGCCCTGGGGCTTAGAGTATATATCTTTAATTCATCCGTGTCTACCTTCCAATAATATTTTATACCACCACACATGTATTCTGAGACATTACAACAATCTTTTCACAATTCTTCTTGCCCATCCTTTGCACTATTCTTGTTGTACATTTTACCTCTACAGATGCCAGAAACGCACAATACATTGCTAGGATTTGTGCTTTAGAAAGTTAGTTATCCTCTAAAGCAATTCAGATCAAGAAAATAATAACTGCATATTTCCCTTCGTTTTTTCCATCTCCAGCTATTTCGTTTCCGTCTGGTATATTCCTGTAACTTTTCTTGTAGTGTGAGTCTGCTGGCAGGAAGTTCAGCGGACTTTTATTTTTGAAAGATATTCTCACTGAGCTTAGAATTCTGGGTCGCTTTTTTTCCCTAGACTTACACTCTAACAAATGATAGAAGCAATATATCAAAACATTATTCTCTTAAAAAAGAAAGCATTATAAGAAGAGCATATGTCCCGTTGGACCTTTAGATCTTACCCTGATCTCTCCTCTTGCCTGTAGTAGCCACAGTGGGGAGGTTTTTGTGTGTATTTTTGATCATTTATGCATGTTTTATATTTATGTTCTTGGGAAATATATGCTGTTGTTTAGGCCCATGTTTCTTGCATCACCCCCGTCCTTATTTCGCGCTCCGCCCGCATCTCCTCTCACCGATGTGTAGTACTTTTTCATCTTTATACACACACGCTCCATTTATGCGCGTGAGAGCACAGTTTCCTGCTCAGACGCCGACTTCCGCGGCCACAGGGCGGGGCGCGCTTTCCTGTTCTTTGCTGTCTCTTGGCCGGCTGTCATGGCAGATTTACTTACTCACAAGTCGGGGAACCAGGCTTCTTGTTTCCACGGGTTCCCTGGGATGTGGATCTCTACACGCACACAGAGGTGATGCCCCGCGGGGCTCAGCTCCCCTGGTTAGTGAAGACATCGTCACGGCTTCGTGGCTCCATTTGGGAAAACGTGACTTGCACGGCTTTTACTTCGCAGTCACCCTTGGCGCCAGCAGAGGGGTCGCTCCATCCTAGGACCACGCTCCCTGAATGCGTGCCCGCTACTTCTCAGGTCACCCTCTAATTCAAGTGTGGCCTTCATACCTTCCATGGACAAAGGTCACATGCAGCCCAGCAGCCGGTGTCGCTGGTTCTCGAGGGCCGGGGACAGGTTAGCCCTAACAGGTGGCAGGGTGGGGCAGGACGTGCCCATCTTTAAGGCCCTTTGATCCTGATGTTACTGGGGGGTTGCTCCTGAAAACTGGTAGGTTCGAGTGGTGCTGGCTGTGCTCTCTGGTCTCTGCTAAATGCTCCCCACCTCACTCATCACAAACGCTGCCTCTGAAGCCGCTGTCCCCGAGCCTCGGCCCTCAGGTTCAGCGCCACCCCTCAGCCTTCTCCAGACGACCCTTCCCACCTCTCCCTCGGGTTCCACGCTGCCCAAGCTCACCGAGCGCTACAATCGCACAGCATCCTCACAGGGACACCCTCTGCCTCAGGGATGAAAATAAAGATGCCGCTAGCGTGTGCTTTGTTCACAGAACACTGCAGGAGCGCGGCAGGACTGTGTTTATCCATCATCCCTCTGGGACGGCCACCTTTCTCATCCACGGCTGACATTGCCGTGAAAACGGAATGTACAGCAAAGAGAAACTAGAGCCTTTAAATTTCTCCAGCTTTATGAAAGCTTTCCCCAGGGGCCCCTGCCTTTGGCCGAAGCAAAGATTTGTCTTTGCTGATCACTCAAAGTTGCAATTTCTGGGAAGAACCATTTAAGCGTCCTTTCTGTGAATTTGAAACTATAGAGAGATACAGGGAAGAAAATTGTAGTCGCTCATATTCTCACCACAAGAGTGAACCACGGTTAACGTTTGTGCATTTTTGCTTCATGTCATTTTTGTCTAGGTTTATACTTTAAGAAATAAAGCAAGTAATACGTCAAAACATTATCCTTTAAAAAATTATAAAAAAGTAAATATGTAAAAGACTTTTACATCTTATCCTGGTCTCTTGCCCTCTCTGTGGGGAGTTTTCTCAATAATTTATCTATAATTTATGGTTATGTTCATAGAAAACATACGATCTTCTTGCGTGTCACGCCCTTGCATCATTACTATTGCATTCAACGTTGTATATGAAGTTTCTGTGTTTTATCCGTATGGATACATGCTGCTTCTGACTGATGTATACACCCCACCAAATTTTATCCAGGTCCCCGAGGTGGACATTAGGGAACTTTAAAATGTTCTCTAGTGTCACGCATCATTCAGTAAATACCCCAGACGCATCCCTGTGCACAGAGCTCGGAATTCTCTAGAAGTGGGATTGCTGGGTTGCAGGACCCGCGCACTTCACGCTTTCTAGATTTTATTGAAGTACCGTTGATTTACAATGTTGTGTTAATTTCTTCTGTACAGCAAAGTGATTCAGTTATAGATATATATATTCTTTTCCATTATGTTTTGTCACAAGATACTGAATATAGTTCCCTGTGCTATACAGTAGGGCATTGTTGTTTATCCATTCTATATATAATAGCTTGCATCCACTAATCCCAAACTCCCAATCCCCCAACTCCCCTCCCCCTTGGCAACCACAAGTCTGTCCTCTAGGTCTGTGAGTCTGTTTCTGTTTCATAGATATGTTCATTTGTGTTGTATTTTAGATTCCACATATAAGTGATATATGGTATTGGTCTCTGTCTTTCTGACTTAACTTCGCTTAGTATGATAATCTCTAGTTGCATCCATGTTGCTGCAAATGGCATTATTTCATTCTTTTTTGTGGCTGAGTAATATTCCATTGTATATACGTGCCACATCTTCCTTATCCATTCCTCTGTCGCTGGACACTTAGGTTACTTCCATGTCTTGGCTACTGTGAACAGTGCTGCTGTGAACTTGGGATGCATGGATCTTTCTGAATTATAGTTTTGTCTGGGTATATGCCAGCAAAGGAAACCATCAACAAAATGAAAAGACAACCTACGGAATGGGAGAGAACATTTGCAAATGATGCAACTGATGAGGGCTTAATTTCCAAAACATACAAAGGGCCCATACAACTCGTAACAACAACAACAACAATCAAAAAATGGTCAGAAAAGCTACATAGACATTTCTCCAAAGAAGACATACAGATGGCCAGTAGACACTCCATGTTTATTGGCTGCTGGACCAGGTGTTTTGCAAAGCGATGGGGCCAGAGTGGTTATGCCGCTTTCCCCTCCCGGGAGGAAAGAGGGGCTGTTTCGTGGGCCCTGATCAACGCCAGAAACACGCTAGCCTCCTCAGCCTGGTGGTGAGGACGCTGTCAGCCCACGGGCCAAGGGTGGGCTTTGCTTCCCACTGACGGTTCCTCCTGTGTCCTCAGCTCCGGAGAAGGCATCTGGTCGAACCAGGGCTGCGCTCTCGCCGAGGGGAACCTCAGCTACTCTGTCTGCCGCTGCACACACCTCACCAACTTCGCCATCCTGATGCAGGTGGTCCCGCTGGAGGTAAGCGCCAGGCGGGGAGGGGCTCTTGGACTGCGAAGAGGTGCCCCCTCTCCGTCAGCCTGCAGTGGGGGCCAGGTGGCAGGTCTTCGTCGTCAGCGCCGGGGGCTTCAGCCGCAGCAGGGCAGACGGGAGCCTGCACAGGTAGGGAGGCCCGGTGGTTGGGGACCCCCACGAGGCTCTGCTTCTTTGCAGAAGCTCCTGTGCTCCAGGTTTCCTCAGCCAGCACCTGAGCAGACCCTGGGTCCCTCTCGAGGATGCACGTGCCGCCCAGGAGGTGGTCATGGCCGCGTTTCCTGTCTTTGGTCACTGGGCTGTGAGACCCTCCCTGTGCCATGGGCGTGTCCAGCAGAGTGAGGTCCTCGGCTATAAGCAGTGTGCCTGGATGTCCAGAGAAAGTGTCACCAGTGGTGGCATACAGCTGCACCTATGTCCAGGGTGGCCACACCGTGTCCTCGGAGCATTTCTACTGTGAGACAGGAGACCCTGGGCTGCAGATGGGGCCCTGGACCTGTTTCTGAGGGACCTGACTTCCAGCCCCAGCGGGAGTGAGCCCTGAGGTGGGGGAGGGGATTTCCGACCACCCGCTGCGTCCTTCTCTCCAAACGGGGCCAGGACGTCTATCCTCAGGTTAAGGATGGAAGAGGCCCCTCCTGGTTGGGTTTCTCTGCTTCAGAATATTTAATCTTTATTGCCTACTAGGCTTGGTCAGCACTAAGAACTAGAGATTAACTTCTGTGGTCCAAGGGAGGCCTAGCTTGTAAGAGAAGACAGAGTGATCTTTAAAAATGCAGATGTGGGGCTTCCCTGGTGGCGCAGTGGTTAAGAACCCACCTGCCAATGCAGGGGACACGGGTTCGAGCCCTGGTCCAGGAAGATCCCACGTGCCGCAGAGCTACTGAGCCTGCGAGCCACAACTACTGAGGCCTGCGCTCTAGAGCCCGCGAGCCACAACTACTGAGCCCTCGAGCCACAACTACTGAGCCCGCGTGCCGCAACTCCTGAAGCCTGAGCACCTAGAGCCCGTGCTCCGCAATAAGAGAAGCCATCGCAATGAGAAACCCACGCACCTCAACGAAGAGTAGCCCCCGCTCGCCGCAACTAGAGGAAGCCCGCGTGCAGCAACGAACACCCAATGCAGCCAAAAATAAATAAATAACTTACAAAAATGCAGACGCCCCGTGGTAGGATCCTCTGAACCGTGCTCAGTCCCTGACACCTGAGCGTGACGACTTCCTTGGCTTCTGAGGCCCACGGCGAAAACTGAATCTCCTGGCGGGGGTGGGAGAGCAGGGAGTCGACGGGGCTTCTCCTAGGATCTCCTAAGATGCAGGGCGGCTCGGGCACCTGGAGACACGTTTGGTTTCATTCCACACTGGTTTTGGAGACTGAGGTTTTTTACGACTGTGAATTTCTGCTGCTCTTGAAGATCTGTGGTGATGCTGGGCCAGAGCTCTCACCTGAGGCAGTGGCGCTGCAGCTGGGCAGGGGCTTTCCCCTCCTGTGTCAGTGGAGCTGAGTCCTCCAGCCGCTCGGCGCACCGGCCACTTGTCAGGAGGATGCTCTGACCTCCCCACTCCCGTGTGCCTGAGGGGAGGGAGGTGGCGGCTGACGGGCAATAAGATGCCCCGGGCCGGCTGAGTCTCCGTTGCTGTATGACCTGCTCTGGCAAACCCGCCACCCATCACGCGGCCCCGCCCTCTCAGGGTACATCCACTCGCAGGGTCTGTCTGTTTATGAACGGACTCTGTTCTCCTGAGTGTTGTAGCCCAGGCACTGCACACACTGGGCGTCAGGAAGTATTTGATGAGCGCCGTGATTGCATCGGTTTTGTTAGGGAAGGTGTGGTTCTTATAGCAACACCCAGACTGCAAGCAGTATTTACCTAAGGGTTGGTTCCTTATCCACCATCATTCGACAGATACCTGTCGGGTGTATCGCCAGGCCCAGAGGTTCATTTGTAAACAAGAAAAACCATGCGTTTCTGCTTTGGAGTAGGTTATATTCGAGTGGGAAAGACAGAGCATAAACAAATGAGGGGTAAATCAGTACGTTCAAAGAGCAGTAAGGGTAGGAAGAACCTTGGAGGGGGCGATGGAGGAGACGGCAGGTGGGGAGGGGGGACGCCTTCGGGGACTGTGATCTGGGGGGTTGTCTCCGAGGAAGTGACATTTGAATGGCCAGCAGAGTCTTGTCTCTAGAAGGCCTGGGAGAGGAATATTCCAGGCTGAGAACAGCGAGTGCAGAGGGCAGGAGGGCTGATGAGGTTGGCGTATTGCGGGTGGAAGGTGGTGAGCAGGGCGCTCTTTCCGTTGCAAAGCGTATCACGGATTTTACAAGCAGACTGTGGGTTACTTATGGGGACTCCGGAGAGGAGTTCCTGGCGATCCCTAGGAGGACATGGGGGCTGGTCCGCCCCCCATCCCGCGAACTCCCCGCACGGACACACGCAACACTGTCGATCTGAACAGATGACCCCCTCTGCTCTGCTCGTGAGGAAGCTTCAAGCGAGGGTGGGGTGAGCAGGCTTCGTAGCAACGCCATCAGACGGAGTCGCCAGGAGTTGCTAGGTTACTCCTGGGAAAACTGAGGACGCGTGAAATGAAGCCCAGCTTTTAGTTTCAGAGCAGGCAGTTCTGTCGTAGACTTGAGGGGTGCAAGCCCACCTGTCCGCCCAGCGCACCTGTTGTCCAGGCAGCTGTGACCCCCCACAAACAGTCCCGGTGGGAGCGTTTTCTTGAAGGTGTGACCTTTCGGGGGCAGTTGAGTGACTGCCACCTCCTCCCTTTTCGTTTCCCTCCCTCGCACGTGCTCGGTCAAAGCCCTTTCTCGGGGCTTCCCTGGCGGATCGGCTTCCAGTGCAGGGGATGCGGGCTCCCTCCCCGGTCAGGGAACTGAGATCCCACCTGCCACGGAGCCACAACTACTGATCTTGCGCACCTCAGCAAAAGAGACCGCGTGCTGCAAACTACAGAGCCACGCACTCTGGAGCCCGCGCGCCACAACCAGAGAGAGAAAACCCACACGGCACAACTAGAGAGAAGCCCGTGCGCCGCAACGAAAGATCCCGCATGCCGAAACTAAGACCCGACGCAGCCAAAAAAACAGAAAAAAACACCTTTCTCTCGTTGACCTGCAGCTCTCTGATCCTAAGTCGGGGCGCACGCTGGGTTGTGAGCCGTCGGTAGCCGGGGAGCTCAGTGCGGTGGGCCGTTGCTAGTGATTTAAAGAAGAATGAAGTAAGATGACAACATAGCAGAGTGCATTGAAGTCGGGAGAGTAAGCCCCTGTTCGTGAGGCCTGAGCATCAGCTCCCCTGACTGCACGAGACGTCCGCTCTGCTGGCCCGTCCACTCAGTTGCTTCCTCTGCCACCCTTGCTTATCCTAGTCCACGGGTCCTGACACCACTCATATCTCCTGGCACATCAGGCCCTGGCAGATGAGAAGCACGGCCTCTGTGAGGCTCATCCTCCGCCTCTGTCCTCCACCCAGGCCCCCTTCTCCTCCCTCCTGCCCGGGCCTCGGCCCTTGTGGCTCAGTCTGCAACCTTCTGGTGTCACAGGGGAGAGTCCAGCCGCTCACATTAGCCCCCGGCAAAGGCACCGCCCTGCCGCCACGCAGAGCCTTGGTCAGTAGCGCCCGGAGGTCTGAGGGGTCCTGTGACCAAGCCCCCTCCTTGACGAGTGGAGAAAATGAAGCCCAGAGGGCGGGGTGGCCCAGCCTGTGGTCTCTCGTCCATCCATCAGTGAATTGTTGAGTTCCAGGTGACCCCTAGGCTTTTCAGGCGTTATTCTGGGAAAATGCAGTGCTCAAGGTCTTGAGTGCGGGTGGAGACGCGGCCTGTGAGGGCAAACGTGGGAGGGGCAGGCCGGAAGACAGAGGTGGCCCCGCAGCGCCTTCTGGGCGGGGGGCGACGGGTAGAGACCCCGGGGGGTGCGGGGGAGCCATGCAGACGCAGATGGAAGGGCGTCCGGGCAGAGGGGCCGTGGGTGTGAGGCCTGAGCACGAACGGCAAGGAGGCTGGTGCAGCTCCCAGGACACAGGGAGCCAGGGAGCCAGGGAGCTTCAGACCCAAATGCCCGGGGTGCCGAGAGGCCGCCGGAGCGACGGGGGTGGAGGCCATCGCGGAGGGTGTGGGTGTGGTGCACTGAGAGCCCCTGCCCTGCTGACGGGGCAGACGCTGCGCATGCGGACTGGAGCTGCCCCCTCTGACTGAGAAAAGCTGGAGATGGGTTTTGTGCAAAATCTCTTGATTTTTAGAAGTGTCATCAGTTATCGCTTCTAGGCCACGTGTGAGAGGTGTATCCGTGGCCTGGGCCAGTCGGATGTCCACAGCCCAGCAGCCTGAACCCCATGTGCTCAGGGACCGTCGGGTCTTGTGAAAATGCTGATCTGGGTTCCTCAGGTCTGGGTGGTTCCCTGCTCACAGGGCCCAGGCGGTGCCCAGGCACTGCTGGCCCCAGACCTCTCTCTGAATAGACCCTAGAGTCAGGCACCTTGTCTGTCAAAGTCCCGTGAAAGTGGCTGGGCCGGTGGTTACAGATTTGAAGGGCGAGTTAGGGTTAGTCTGATTCCAGACGTGTGCTCTGTAGCAGGTGGTGGGACCTCGGCTGGGGGTCTGAAGGGGGGAGTGGGACAGATGGCCCTCCAGGAAGTAAGATGCAGAGGACAGTGGTGAGACTGCCTCTTGGGAGAGCAGTTCCAGGGACGCAGGAAGCGAGACTTGTTCTACAGTGAGCTGCAGGCAGACCGAGAGCCAGAAGAAGGGCAGGTGCTCTGTCTGCAGGCGTGGCAGCTCTGGGGTCACTGGAGGTGGGCTGTGGTCCTGGGGGTCACAGAGCAGAGTGCCTGCTGGTGACAGTGAACACAGGAAAGGCACCGTTTTGGGGTCTCTTCCCTCCTTCTGGCCTCGCCATGTGGGCCTCGCAGATGAGGGTTGGGGGACTTCCCCAAGGTCACCTGGGGGCAGAGTCCGGACTTGAGCTCTGCCCTCCTGTGCAAAGCTCAGGCTGGTGGTCACGCCCCGGGTTGGACCCTTTACCCACCGAGGACTAAACCCAGTTTCCTCTGTGACGTGGGTGGGCCTGTTGGGCAGTGGGAGTGGGCAGAGGGGCAAACGCTCAGCAGGAAGCTGTGCTTGTGCCTGTCGGTGGGAGAGGGGGCAGGAGAGGCGGCTCGGTCTAGGAGGCCGGACGACTGGGGTCACAGAGCATCTGTGATTACAGATCTGCCACCACTCAGTGGCAACACCAAATTTAGACACAGTCAGTGGGTGTGTTCATGGAAGCAAATCATATCTACTCATCGCCAGGAAAGGTCGATTTGAAAATGGGTTAAAATTAGCTGTGCTAAAAATGAATGTTTTCATGAACGTTAAAAAAAGCAACAAGGCAGTTATCACAGGTAGATGCCAGATCCGTGGGACTTTTGGAGAATTAATGCAAACGGCACGAACGCCTTTACCTCCCAGATGGCGTGTCGAGCCCGCGCCTTCCTGGGCTCCCGGGCAGGCTCTCTCCTCCGAGCCCGCGTTGCTTCTCCCTGCCCGTCTCTCCTGGCTCCCCTCCCACCCAGCTTCCGCCTCGGGGCCCTTGGACCCCCGCCTCCCCGAGTGAGTCAAACAAGGGTGGGGAGAGACTGGACTGAGCCCCCCGCCTGTGTGTTACGCCCCTGGTGATGCATTTGTGTGGAATGACCTCAGATGAGAGAAGAATACAGTTCGCAGCTTGGGGAGGCCGTTGCTGACGTCTGAGAGCACACTGCTCCTGGCTCCTTCCCGGTGCCCAGCGTCTGGCGTGCGGCAGCGGCCGGCTGAACAAGTGTGTGCATGAGGTAGTCGGCTCCACACGGGAGAGCAGCTTGGAGAAATGCAGGAGCGCTCCCCCTGCATGCCCGAAAGCCCAGTGCATGCGGGTTTAGTCGGTAACCCTGACTCCCAGGCACAGGGACCAAAGGTGCACAAGAGGAGGCCGGCGGGCGCTAGAACCTCGCTCATCTCTGAGGACCGACCAGCAGCGGCCGCCGGGGACCGAGGAACAGAGGCTCCCGCTGCCCAGATGCTCTGGTGGGCTCTGCTCCAGGCAGGATCCGGGGCAGGGGGCAGGCGGGTATCACCCCGGGTTTCTTGTTGAAGCAGCAGTAACCGCAGTGGCTGCCTTATGAGTGGAGTTTATAGGTAGGAAGGGAAGTCAGAGCAGGCAGGATCAGGGACTGCCCCCTGGCTCCCTCAAGGGCTCCTTGACAGCAGCTTGGGCCTGGACGTCTGTCCTGGGAGGCGGCAGGAGCAGTGTGCCAGGACAGGTGCACCTGGGAAGGCTGGACCACAGGGGCCCCTTCACCTTCCCATCAGTCAGGGAGCCTGGGGCCGGGGGCCTGGCAGCCACAGGGAAGGAACTGTTTCCTGAGACAGAGTCACAGCCTGTGGTCTGCAGGCTGACTTTGGCCGGTGGACGTGTTTCAGTTAGTCCTTTAGTCAATATTTAATTTTTTTTAATTTATTTTATTGGACAAAATAACATTTTACAACGTTGTGTTACTTTCTGCTATATAGCAAAGTGATTCACATTCTTTTTCATATTCTTTTCCATTACGGTTTATCACAGGATATTAAATATAGTTCCCTGTGCTCTACAGTAGGACCTTGTTGTTTATCCATTCGAGATATAATAGTTTGCATCCACTAATCCCAACCTCCCACTCCATCCCTCCCCCACCCCCTCCCCCTTGGCAACCACAAGTCTGTTCTCTAGGTCTCTGTTTCTGTTTCATAGACAAGTTCATTTGTATAATATTTTAGATTCCACATATGAGTGATATCACATGGTATTTGTCTTTCTCTGTCTGACTTGTCCTAGCCATTATAAACAGTGCTGCAGTGAACACTGGGGTGCACGTATCTTTTCAAATTATAATCTTCTCCAGATATATGCCCAGTAGTGGGATTGCTGGGTCGTATGGTAGTTCTATTTTTAGTTTTTTCAGGACCCTCCATACTGTTCTCCATAGTGGCTGTATCAATTTCCATTCCCACCAACAGTGTACGAGGGTTCCTTTTTCTCCACACCCTCTCCAGCATTTGTTGTTTGTAGACTTTTTAAAATGATGGCCATTTTGCCATTTGTCAACATTTCAAAACTCAGAGATATTATCTAAAATTTTGTATTTCTGGTTTTCTTAAAAAGAAGAAGATCTGGCCACACACAGCTTCCACTCCTGGCGGAGCAGCCCTGCTCCCTGCAGGTGGGGGTGTGCACTGCAGTTCTCCACAGTCCCCACCACTCCCTATCACCTCCCTCACCCTAACCCATTCATCAATATGTTCTCATTACTCTGCTTTTAGGAAGACAGTAAAATGCTTCTTGTTCTCTTCTCCGCTGGGAAAGTGACATACACACTAAGAGGAGCTGTTGGAAAAGGAAGGGCGATAAAGATGCCTCTTTCTGGAAGGATAGTTTCCCTTGTCCAGCATGTATGCACACTCCCGGCTGGCCTCCTGGATTTATATAAGCTGCCTCTCCGGAGGCACTGGCGTTTGTGGTCTCTGACTCAGAGGGGTCCGTGTCCTGAAGCAAACTCCAGGCTCTTCTGGGCATTTCTAAATCTAGCCGCTGGTGGGAAAGGAAGGGCACGGCTGGGGCACACCACGCCTTCCTGAGGCTGGAGCTGCAGTGCGGGGCTGGGAAGGGGGTGGTGTCCCGCCTTCATAGGAGCCCCTTCTCCATCTCTCAGGGCCCATGTCCAGTCTGGCTGATGGTTAGAGGACCCACCAGTGGCTGCCACACCCTCAGACTCTAGCTGCCAGGGAGGGGCGCAGGAGCCTAATTACAGGGCGGCCCTGGGGCTGGTGAAATGCCCCCGCTCTGAGCTGTATTTGTGGTCCTGGTGGGCGTATCGCAGACAGGCCAGGCCGGCATTTAGTCCGGTGCTGGCGAGGGCTTGATTCACCATCGGGAAGCAGGTTCTTTCCTCCAGGATCTCCAAGCGTACATGTCACTTAGGCAGCTTCTGATGAGTACCTCCTGTGTGTGGCTGTGTCCGCATCACTGGGGTGTGGCCAGCAGCGGCCCCACTCTGCTTCCCGGTCAGCTAGGCACTCAGTCCCTCCCCCAACACACCGCATGACCTTGAGCAAGGGCCCGCTCTAAGCGTTGGCTTCCCTGCCTGTGACGTGGGTGAGGACCCCCCTCCTCATGGAGCTGGGGGGTGGTCAGACACCTCCCAGCCCAAGTACTGAGCTCGGAGCACCCAGCCCGAGGCACCCGGCCTGACCGAGGCCACGGTGATGTGAGCACCAGCACCCGCCTGGGATGTCCTGGCAGCGAGGAGCCTCATCAGAGAGGAGTAGGGAGGGGACTGGCATGGAGCGGGGCTGAGCCTGGGGACCACAGACCTCCCGCAGGCAGCATCAGAGCTCCGGCGGTGTCTCTCCTGCTTCTTTCATTCTTCCGGAGGACGGCAGGGCCCTGAGCCTCTAGGTGCAGAGTCAGGACTACTGTCTCCTTGTTGACGGGGGTCCTGTGGGAGGAGGGAGCTGAAAAGTCCCCTGTTTTGCCTTTATTCCCCCCCACCCAGGATGTAATGCCTCACCCTGTGCATCTGCACACGGAGGGGCCGGTCCTGAATACCTTCCTCTTGCAGACCCAGAAAGGCCCCCGCATCACTCCTGTTCCCTGGTCCCTGCAGTTATGTAGGAAAGGGTAGCAGACAGGCTCCCGCTGGGTCCTGGACGGTCCTCTGGGCTCTGCCTTGCACCCCCGCTCTCTCCCTTCTGCTGATTCACCAGCCAAGCCCTTCTAGGCTGTGTTCGGACCAGGAACTTCCTCTTCCCACCCGCCATCCATGTCCACGGAGTGAATCTCACCAGCCTCTCCGGAGAGCCTGGGACGGTGCTGAGTGGGGCACTGGAGAGGTGCAGAGAGTGCCTCCCTTCCCCCCTCCTACCTCCCCTGCCCCTCCCATCTCTCTCCCTCCTGCCTCCCCCTCCCCTGCCCCTCCCATCTCTCTCTCTCTCCTCTCTCCCCCTCCCCTGCCCCTCCCATCTCTCTCCCTCCTGTCTCCCTCCAGGGCTTCCTAGGGCCCTTTCCCTGAGTCCTTGCCTTGCTGCCTCTCTGGGGTGGGCATGTTGGCTGAGCTCTGGGGCTGGGCCACTGCCTGCCATCCCCTGTCTCCCCCTTAGAGCCCCAGGCACGCAGGCATGCGACCACCTGGGACTGGTGGAAACAGGCTGAGGAGGTAGGAGCAGACATTAGGGTGCAGGAGACAGCAGCCTGGTGCGGTGGGGATATCAGCTTGGCCATGGGCTCGGCCCTGCTGTCCTGGGAACGGTGCCTCTCTGTGGGGTCAGGACTCCCCGCCGCCCCCCGCTGGCAAGTTTCATTATCCCCCAGGGTCCTCCCCCGAGACCCAGGCTGCTACTTCAGGGGAAAAGCAGCCACTGCTTCATTTCTCCTAGAATCTTCTGAGGAGCATCTGCTCTGGAGCTGTGATGGGGCTTGAGCTGCAGGGGAAGCTGACAGCGGGGTCCCCGAGGGGTCCTGTCTCAGGGCTGCCCTCAGGCTCGAGAGCTCCCTCCGTGGGGTTGGGGTGTGAGCATGGTGGCCAGGAGCGAGGATGCCGGGAATGAGCCAGGGTGGAGCTGGGGTGTCTCCATCCCGAGGATCCAAAGACTGATGTGCAGCCCCCCAGAGCAGGGGAGACAGGAGAGAGAGAGAGAGGCGAGGCAGGGGGGCCAAGGGCTCCCCAGTGCTTCGGGGTGGTCAGCTCCGGGCTGGAGGACTGAGTTGGGGATTGAAGTGTGTTATGACCCAGATCGGGTAGATTCCACATTGTTTGTCCTAAGCGTTATGGATCTCCGCATGGTGGTGGAAAAGGGCAAAGGGGAACCATCTTTGATAAGCTGCCGCCACCTGTGTCAGGGGGTGGGAAGCCCCACGGGAGCCCAAGGGCTCCTTGCCGGCCTGAGGTGAAGCCAGGGTCAGTTCCTTGGGGTGTGTTTGCTGTGAAGATGCCACAGCACGTGGGAAAAGTGCCACGACACAGAAGGCGGGGTTGAGCACGCCGGCCCCCCCCACCCCGGGTCTCCCAGGGCCCCGCCCGGAGCGGCGGCGGCTGTGTCACCGCAGGCAGTCTCCGTGTCACCCGCTCTTCCTTCGGCACAGGGCTGCGTGCGGTGAAGACTGTGGTGCGCTTTTGAAAGACCTATCGGTGTGTGCTGGTGACCGTCCCGTCTCTGACTCCGCGGACCTACCGCATTCATTTTACCGCTGCGCACCTCGCCCCGCCCACCCCGTGATTTCTCTGCGGATCGACGTCAGGTGGCGACAGTCTGGCTGCTGCAGACAATAAGTATCTGTGTGCAGACGCCCTTCCCTCCACTGTGACAGGGGACGTGCTGGGTCAAGCCGCGCGAGGCTTTAACTTTTCACAGACGCTCGAAGCCACCGTTTATGGGGAGGGGTCTGCTCCAGCCCCGCCTCCGTGCAGAGAGCGTTGGGGTGACTGGTGTCTCCCCCAACAGAGGCTGTACGCGCTTTGCAGTCTCAGTGTTGAGTTACCGCCGCCCACCCCCGTGTGTGAAGCTGGAGGTCACACAGCTTCCAGTTAGTGTCTTGGGGGCTGGGCTGCCCAGGGCTGGACGCAGGAGAGATCCGTTCCCCAGGACCCCAGTCCTGTCCAGGTCCCGGGCCTTTGCTCTCAGACGCACCCCTCCCCCGCTGGGCTCTGCCTCTCAGGGCTGACGGCTGCTGGCTGGCTTCCCAGGTCCCTGCCCCTTGGGGCTCTGGTAGGAGATGGAGGGGAAGGCGGTGAGGCCCCGTGCCCACCCTCTCTCGCGAGCCTCAGGCGGCTTTCCTGGCCTTGTCTCGGCAGCCCCCCGCTGGGCGCTCCTGCAGCCCGTGGCCCTGGCTTCCCCAGGTGACCATGGGCCAGAGCAGGTGGCTTCCTGCTGTGATTAATTAATGCCTGGGTCGCGCCATCATCCCTGTGGCATCTCTGTTCCCCTCTCCCCTTCGTGAACACTGCTCTGAATTAAATTTCCAAATCTTTGAGAGGCTAAAGCGGTTACTGTTTTCCTAGCCGGCCCCAGACCGGTACACAAGCTGTGTGGCTGAGGGGAGGTGGGGAGGCATCCCCAGGAGCCTGGTCTGGGTAACAAGGGGTGAAGGGGCTCCGTCCTCGCCCCCGCTGACTCCTTTGATGAGGTAACTAGCCTGAGGAAGGCAAGTCACTGACATCTTTCAAAAGACATAGGAGCCAAGTCCTCATGCATCCCACGGGGAGAGATCCCACCCGATGAAAGACATAGGAGCCAAGTCCTCATGCATCCCACGGGGAGAGATCCCACCCGATGAAAGACATGGGAGCCAAGTCCTCATGCATCCCGTGGGGAGAGATCCCACCCGATGCACCGCTGCAGGGCTGTGGGTACCAGACCAGGCGCCGACGGTCTGGTACAGATGAACTTTGGACAGAAGCTCATCTCTGCCTGTCCTTGGGGCTGTGGGCTTATTTCCACCACTGGAATGTGAGATTCACCTGCAGTCTGGACTCAGCGCAGCGGGTGTGGCCGGCAGAACCTGCAGCTTGTTAAGCCCAGGGACTGTCACCACACCCCCGGCTGCCCAGGGGCTGCACGCCCCTCCTGTCCAGGGCTGAAGGAAGGCGCTGTGGCTCAGCCGCCCCGGGGGGGAGGGCAGCTCCACCTGGATCCCAGCAGGAGCGGAGACCAGAGGCAGGACGGAGCCGGCCTGGTGAAGAGCTGGGGTTGGGTGGCAGAAGCAGAGGAAATGGAACACAGGGTCCCGGGGCAGCGGGGGCTGAGAGCATCCGCATCCGGCTGATCCAGCGAGTGGGCTGCGCGCTCAGATGTGTCCCCACTTGTCCTTCACTCTGCTCGGCTGCAGGTTCCCCTGACAACTGCTTTCCTGCCGAGCCCAGCCAATGAGAGCCAGGCACGAAGTGCTGCACCTCTGCTCTCGCTCACATGCTCCTGTCGCTGCCTGTGTCACCTCCGTGGACCCTGCTGCTGCCGTGCCCCCTCCGCCGCCGACCTCACCTCATGGGACAGGCCTGCTGTGTTTCCAGCTCTGCCAGTGGCCCCAGCTCCGCTCACATCACCCCTTCCCATTGTCCCTCCCACCCTACAAGGGCAGAGGCTCTTGCTGTGGCTGTTCTCTGGGGACCCTCACCATCATCTCCTTTTTCAGGGTTTCCCACATTTTTACACCTACTTTTTATGTTCAGTCCCCTCTGCTGAATCTTTCCAGAGGCGTGGACCCTCCTGACGGAGTGACTGAGGTGGTGGAGGCAGAGGTGCAGGCGGGGCTGATCCCTCGGGGGCCTTGGAGACCCTGGGAACGATGTGGATTTCATTCTAGGTGCAGGGGTGCCGAGGAGGCGGGTCAGCTGGGAGCCATGTGTGCTGAGTGGCGACTGGCTGAAGTGGGGAGCACTGGGGGGTCCGGGGGGTAGAGGAGGTTAAGGCAGAGGCTCTGGAAACTCGGGAGAAAGAGGGATGTGTGGCTACCTGTCAGCTGAGGGACCGACAGGGCTGGGTGAGCGTGGGCTCTGAGGGGAGAGGGGGGACCCAGGATGACTCTCAGGTCTGGGCCCCCCTCCCCGTCCCCCACCGATCACCTCCACCCCGGCCTCTGTGTCCATCACAGCCTGGTCAGTCTCAGAACTGGCATCCTTATTTCTTCCCTCTTGTGTTTATCCGTTTATGCCTTTGCACATGACCTGCTTTCCCCGCAGTGCAAGCCCCAGGCTTGGCACACAGTGGGCGCTTAATACATGCTTGATGCAGATGGGGGCCCAGGCCTGCTGGGGTCAGCACTGTCTTGCCGGCTGTGCGGTGTTGGGCAGTCACGTTTCCTCATCGTGATACCAGGATGCCCACAGGCTGCTCTGCGGGTTCAGCGCCTGCATGCAGCAGGTGCCCAATAAAGGCGGCTCCGTTCTTCCCTCTTAACCATCCTCTCCTCTGTGATGCTCCACTACCCCAGACAGGCATTCCGATCTTTGGTTCATCTCTAGAGCATCTGGAGTTTGCCAGTCCTCTGTTAGATGCCGGGGACCCCGACACGAGCAGGACCGTCAACTCTTGTCTCCGTGGACCTCACCACTTAGAGAGCGTGCTGCTTCCAGCCCAGGAGACCCTCTCCTGTCCTCTCTGTGCACTTCCTGCCGTGTGTCGGGGCCTGTGTGAAGCCCACACCCCCTCCCGTCCAACTTCACAAGGCACAGGCTGTTTGCAGGTTACAGTGGAGCCGCGTTTAACACAGGATGCGAGTTCACTTAATACACTGACAACCCAATGGGCTGAACGTGTGTTAAAGTTATAAAGCTCTTATGTAAAACGAGAGGGAAGCAAACCCTTCAGGCAGCCAGGGTCTCTCCGATTGTCCCCCAGCAACACACACACCATTCTGCTCTGCGGATTTGACAGCTGTTTGAAACCAGGAAGGTCTGAAGACCCCGACGTCTGCAGGCAAGTTTCTCCTGGTCCCTCCTTTGGTCTGCCTCAGTGCTATTCAGACCACCGCACAGAAGAAGGATATATGAGGTTCCTGCACGGACTGTGGGTGCCCCAGATTATGGGGGGTCTTAGGGTTCTCAAGGGTCCTTTTGATCCCCTGTCATTTTTACCTTATGGCCTCACTTTATAATTCAGGTGCCACGGAAAATGCGACCTTCCGGTCTCCTCGCCTTATGTTCTGTGTAACCATTGCAAGATGGGCTGGCCAGGACGTTAGCAAGCGGGGGCCATATCTCACTTTTTACGTGTTCCCTGTCGTGCCTGGCTTGAGGCTGGCTTTGGTTGGGTTTGGTGAAAGTTGTGATGAAGAGTTGGTTGATTGGTGGGGTTGGTTGATGGTGAGATGGGTTGATGGTTGAACTGGTTGATAATAGGGCTGGTTGATGGTTGAATTGGTTGATAATAGGGTTGGTTGATGGTTGAACTGGTTGATAATAGGGTTGGTTGATGGTTGAATTGGTTGATAATAGGGTTGGTTGATGGTTGAACTGGTTGATAATAGGGTTGGTTGATGGTTGAACTGGTTGATAATAGGGTTGGTTGATGGTTGAACTGGTTGATAACAGGGTTGGTTGGTGGTGGAGTTGACTGATGCTGGGGTTGGAAGGCATATGGTACAGGGGTGAGTAGGTGTGGGTCTGAGGCTAGGGCTGGACTCCCATTTATCAGAAGCTCTAGGCCGAGTGTGTGTGCAGAAAACAGGGAAAGATTTCAGCTAGTGTGGCTGGCCAGGTACAGCCCTCACGCCTGGAAGCTTCTACATTGTGCAGTGAACTCTCACGTGAGCCTACTGGAAGCTCCCTACAGCTCTGTGAGTGGAGGAGGTAAACTTTATTATCTCTCTAAGAGGTATGCGAACAGTGGTGTCGATTAAATTCATCTTTTATGGTGAATCAGTGGGGGAGTCAGGGGAGTAGACTTGAGGGCTGTTTCTACCCTAAAACCTTCAGCAAATACCTGTGGAAAACCATCATTCTCAGTAGTACCCTGCTGTTCTCAGAGCCGTGGTTGATGAGACGGTGGAAGTTTCAGGAACATGATCTCTGTCCTTAAAGAGCTCACCATCTCTCTGGGAGTAAGAAGACTCTGCCGTGAAGTGGGACAGTAGTATCAGAGTGGGACGCATACCACTGGGGGGCTGTGAGATGTTTGGGCAGCACAGCGATGAACAGGGACGGGTAGAGCTGAGACTTCGGGGTGCGAGGACTCATGCGGAGAACTTGGGCTCAGGGCCAGACTAGGACCGGGACGTCCCAGTGGCAATGGGGTGAAGGTGTCACGGGACCAGGCTAGCTCCTGGATAGTGACGTGTTGCTGTCCTTCATCTGCTCTCGTTTCCACTGATTATTTAAGTTAATTTCAATTAGGTGAGTGCTGCGGAGGTGGACCGTGGTTTCTAAGAACGGTTGATGGTCTGTGATGCCCGTAAACTCTGGTAACTGATACTTCCCTACACCTCTAGGCAGAGATCGTTGCGATGGTGGGACAGGACTTCTCAGCTGTCTCATGAGACAGCAGAGAAAGGTGGCATAGTTGGTGTAATGTTAGTGATTCCTCACCTGGCTTTAGTTCTGCGTTTCTGAAAAGTATCGCTTGAAGTAACGGCACTGCCGAAGAGGTACTGTCTTCCCCTCCCCCAAAGAGTTTGAGAAACGCCAAGGTTGACGTAGCTGTCTCTATCTATATATTTACCTGAAGGAGTCTCAGAAGCCTTACGTTGCTTGTATTCACCAGAAGTCTTTAAAGGCAGATAGAGAGTGCAGCTTTCCCGAAACTTATCTAAAACCAGAAACATCATTTCACAGAAGAGCAGTGACAGCATCGCTCAGGAATTAGTGTGAAGCAATACAGTGCAGGGAAGCGGGTCTAGGAGTATATTTCCATTTGCCTTCCTCAGACATGTGATGGCTCAGAACACCGCTCGGCCTTTCTATCTGCAGATGGAGAACTTTAGGGTCCAGATCTTGGGATGTTGCCGATAAGCCTGCTGCAGGAACGCACTGGTGGCCCCTCCTGTCTAGGAAGCTTGTTTTCCTGCACAGACAGGGGTTACCCATGAGGGCCCTCCCGCCCCCCTGTCCAGGGCTGCTGGGTCCAGGCTTCCACCTCCCCTGCCAGGGATTCAGCCAGGGACTGAAAGTGTTTCTTGACCCCTCATTACGTTATCAGTTCTCGGAAACCGACCGGTTGGCTCCCAGATTGTTCCCTGTGACCCACTTACGTTTCCTGGTGGGGCCTCCTGGGCCCCGCGTCCTGGACGACAGCCCTTTTCCGAACCTCAGAGTTGCCTCCTTTTGTTCCCAGTTAAGTCCCGGGGAACAGGGAAGAAGGCAGTTTACTGGAGGCCGAGGTCCCCGGCGTCCTGGCCAAGGCTGCAGGGACCCTGAGGTCTGGCGCCGGCGCCAGTGCAGAGCGAGCTCCAGGCTGGGTCTTCGATGCTGCGGGGGAGCAGGAACCGGCAGCGACCCCTGAGGGAAGCTGCGCTCCTAGGCGTGTGGCTTAGGGAGCCCGGGGTCTCTTGGATCCCAGGGTCAGATGTACGTGACCTCAGAGGCCACAGCTCCTGGAGTCCTGGGTTGTGCTGCTAGGTGAGCTGTGGTTTCTGTCACCGTCCTTTGTGGCTTTGCATCCACTGGACTTACCGCGTATGTTTATGCTCTACTGGGCATCAGGGATACCAGCAGAACCCTTACATTGCGCTGAGCACTTCACATATGAAAATTCACTCCTAGGTCGTCAGCTGGGACTTGCACCGGGGCCTGTGGGTCAGGCTCTTAAGAGAACCCTGCATGCGGGGCGCAGAGGCTCGGGGCGGGCGGGCGGCCTGCGCGGGGAGCAGTGGGGGAAGGGAGGTGATGCGGTAGCAGCGCAGGGGCTGGAAGGATATGAGTGATGGGTGGAGCCATTTGGAGCGTCTGAAACGCGCAGAACCAAGGGCCACCACCAAAGGACTGGCCCTCTGGGTGGCAACACCAGGGCGTCAGGGGGAGAGGCAGGCACTGGCGGTCACCACCAAGCCCGGACGGTCTAGTGGCTGCCTCGTGCTCAGCTTTGCATTAGCCCTGGGACCCCTTCCAGCCTGAAGCCCCGCGACCAGGCTCGGGCCACATTAACCACAGGGCCAGTCCCCCTCTAGGGCCCGGACCCCGCGGCGGCTGACTGCCTCCGCTCTGCTTCCCGCACAGCTCACGCGCGGACACCAGGTGGCGCTCTCGTCCGTCAGCTACATCGGCTGCTCGCTGTCCGTGCTCTGCCTGACCATCACGCTCGTCACCTTCGCCGTGCTATCGTGAGTCACCTTCTGCTGTCCCCCGGGTCTCCCAAGAGGTTGGGCAGCTTTGTGCAAATGTCAGTGCCACCCCTGCCCACTTCGATTTCCCTTCTGGCACTTGTACTCGGGAGGCGGCAAATGCCGGCCCCTATGTAGAGTCTGCACACGGTGTGTGACAGCTGGACGGCTGGTCCTCGATTACCTTTTGTTTTGAAATCTGGGGCGCAGGGAGGGGGCTCTGGGCGCTGGGAAAGAGAGAGGGGAGAGGAGGTGCCGTGGAATTGGAGGGCACCCGCCTTCAGCTAGCCTGGAAGGCTCTGGAAAGGTCCCCAGCCCACAAGGCTTTCTGTCCTCTGGCCAGGGGACAGCCAGAACTGAGGACCCCCCCAAATGATATCAAAACAGCCAGCTTCGTGGGGCTGGGCTGCAGGAGGCCCCGGGGTGGGAACAGGGCTCCCTGCCGGCTGAAGCCACGTCTGGTCAGAGATTGAGGGCACCCTGCAGCCCCCCCAGTGGAGGCCGGCAGCTCAGTCCATCCGTGGCCCTTTCTGAACTGGGACAGAAAACTAAGATGAGAGCCGTGAGTCTGGGCGGACAGCTGACTGAGCGCTGCTCGCACACTCCCCTCCGAGCTGCTGGGCCTCAGAGGAGGGCGTTCTCCCCACAGCTGGATGGGCCCGCTCTCCGGGGACGCGCGGGAGTTTATCTGCCCCTCTTCCTCCACTCCTGGGGTTCCTCCTCGGGGTTCCCAGGTTTGGTTGGCCAGGGGCTGAGGCTGTCAGCTTCCCCGGCTCCCCCATCCCTGCTGCTGCCCACCCGGGACCCGGGCGCCCTGGGGGGTGGGGGCAGGGGTACACCCTGGACACAGGAGCTTCTGGAGGGATCCGAGCCAGGTGAGAGGAGACCGGCGCGGGTTTGGAGGGACCCCAGCCTACGCTCAGGACGTTCCTCGTTCCCCAGCTATTTGCTCAGCAGGCCAGCCCCACCCACGCGTAGTCAGCTCTGAGGACGCAGCTGCGCCCGAGACAGATAAAAACACACCTGGCTGCGGGGGTGGGGGGCAGACAGCGAGTGAGGACGCACAGGCTGGAGACACGTCTTCACAGCCGTCCGAGCCCTGAGAGCAGTTCAGAGGGGAGCGGGGCTCCTTCAGGCTCGGGAAGTTCTCTCTAACGGGAGACCTGGGAAGGGACTTCACTGCAAAGGAACGGCTGGTGCAAAGGCCCCGAGGCGGGAGCGGGCTGGGGGTCTTGGAGAGCCTCCAGGAAAAGGGGGTCTGTGAGCAGGGGAAGGGACGAGCTGAGTCAGGCAAGGATCAGGCCCTGCAGGGCCTGTGGAAGGAGCTGCGTCGTTTCCAAGGGTAACAGGGAGCCATCGAGGGTTCACAGCCGGGAGTGGCAGCATCTGGGCTTATCAGGCCCTCCCTGGTGGCCTCACCCCTGCCTCTCTGCCCCCAGCTCGGTCAGCACCATCCGGAACCAGCGCTACCACATCCATGCCAACCTGTCCTGTGCCATCCTGGTGGCCCAGGTCGTGTTGCTCATCAGCTTCCACTTCGAGCCGGGCACGGTGAGTGGCCCCCTTGGTCCTGCTGGGTCCACAGCCGGCCTCCCTCCCATCCCCTCCTCCCCCGAACGTCGCCAGGGGTGGTACCTTCTCCTGCTGGCTTCAGTTCAGAATTCAGACCACCGGACAGCTAGGCTCTGTTTCCTCTGGGAGAGACAGGGAAGATGACAGGTACGAGTGGCTTCCCCGCTCAGCATCAGTCTCGGTAATGCCCACACTCACGGCCCTTACTGCGTGCCGGGCGCCGTGCTGAGGGCTTACATAGATCCACTCCGTCAATCCTCGTCACAAGCCCACGAGGTGATGCCGTGGTAACCCGCCTGCTAGAGATGCCAGGCTGAGGCACGAGGGAGTTACAGCCACTCACCCAGGGTGGCCTGGTGAGCACTGACCGGGTGCTGACCTCGTGCGGTCTTGCTGCCGACACCGCCCTCTATCGCTGCTCTGACCATACACACAGCCGCACCCCCTCTGCCTGCCAAGGGCCGGCGCTCTCTGCAAAGGGTCTGTGAAGACCCAGACCCACCTTTTCTCTGCCCTTTGTATCAGGCTGGGGGTTCTCCGGGGGCCTAGGAAGTCTTAGATCTCACAGAAAGTGAAATGCTGAGACCAGATTGACCCAGGCTTGGGTGACGTGGGTTGTAAACCTGGTTGAAGGGAAGAAGAAGCAGAGATGTGCTCGCGCTACACCAGGAAGGAAGGGGAACCAAGCAGTGTAAGTCAGTGGTCCTGGGGCGCGATCACGATTGGCTAATGGAAGATGAACTCTTTATCCCATGAAGTGAGGGTCAGCAGGGCGTCTTGTCCTCCCTGCCCAGCAGGGTCCTCAGCCCACCTGCCCGTCCTGGGGCTGCTGCCCTCCTCTGCTCACAGGTTTGGGGGTTCAGCGAAGCATCTAAGAAGTTCCTGGCTGTGCCGTGGACAGATGAGGCCTCTGCACCAGCCTCATTCTCTCCTACTGGATGCTTTTCAAGCTCCACTGTGGATCATCACACGGGGTTTCCTTAAAATACAGATTTGGGTTCAGCTGGAATTCCTGTTTCCATCAGGTTTTCAGGTTACGCTGAGGCTGCCTGTCCAAGCCACACCGTGAGGAGTGAGCCCCACCTGTGTGATGGCAGCAGGAGGGGAAGCGGTCCAGGCGCCTATCATGCAGATGGCGACCCCAGGGACCGGGGGAATCTCCTGTGTGTCTAAAATCCCAGGCAGGGCTCTCAGTGATCCATCCATTGGATCACCTCTGTGGCAGACAGGACAGGTGACTGTGGTGGCCAGTCTCTGTGTGGGGAGGGGCCGCTCCCCACATGAAAGGGGCAGCTGGTCCTAGAAGACGCAGGGCCACCGGTGCTGGGACTACAGAAATAACAGACGTGTCCCATATTTGTATCTAACTTTAACAGAGCCTAACGACCAGAAGCGCGGCATTTCAGTAACTTGTTCCTTTTTGGTTTTTCCTGAGAATCCACTGATCAGGGGGCCTGGGGAGGACAGGACGCGGAGCCCCTATAGAGATGGTTGTTCTCGGTTTTCATGTTTGTTTTCTCCCCCAGTCTCCTGGTTCCCTGGCCCTTGTATCTGCGCTTAGGGATGGGTGGCGGGGGACTCACAGAGAGTGTGGGTGGGGGGATCTCTGATTGAGGCTCCGGGGGAATCTGAGCCCACATGGCTGAGCTTGGAGTTGTGGCCAAGACACTAGGAGCAAAAAGGGGGACCAGCAGACCTCTGCCGCCCTGGACAGGGGAGAGGAGCGCGCAGTGCTGAGCAGGCCCTGCCCCTGCCTGCTCGTCACACACAAGGCAGGGGGGCCTTCTGGGTATCGTTCCCCGAGCAGCCAGAGGGAACAGACATTACAGGTAGTTTGTGCACCTCTGTCCATTACACCTGCTGAGAGTAAAGCCCAGTGAAGCGGCCGTGTCGCTCAGGCCTTTCGGCTCCAGGTAGGTAACCAACACCTTGAAACGGAGAACTGAAAATTCCTGAGTCGAGAGGTTTCAGCCACGTCACACGCTGCTCTCTCTCTGCCCCTCAACTCCCTTCCCCTCACGCCCTCCACTCTGCAGGCCTCGCCTCCGGGCCGGGGTGGCTTCCACAGCTCCGGGCTCCTGTCCTTGGGTCCTTGCGTCCAAAGGAAGGAGGGAAACCTGTTCACCGGCGCCTCCGCCCACCCCAGAACCCACGCCCGGCAACCTGGCCGGTCACGTGCCCACCCCTGAGCCAATCCTGCTGCAGGGATGGGAATGTTTACGCTGATTGGCCGGACCGAGTCCCTGCCCTCTCATGAACCAATCACTGTACCTGGGAGGGGGTGTGGTGCAGTGATTGGCTACTGCCCGAGTCACGTGCCCCACTCGACTCACTCAGCTGGGAAAGGCAAGACGCGACTCCCCAGGAAGGAAGTGAGGCCACGTGTTTAGAAGGCGCTCCCCAGAAAATGGGTGCAGGGGGGGTTGGGACAACAGCACCCACCCACTGCTCACACCCGAGAGAGCTTACCCTCCCTGCCGTTGCTTTGCTCCTAGGCCCCGTGCCAGGTGCTGGCCGTGCTCCTGCACTACCTCTTCCTGAGCGTCTTTGCGTGGATGCTGGTGGAAGGGCTGCATCTCTACAGCATGGTGATCAAGGTCTTTGGATCAGAGGACAGCAAACACCGCTACTACTACGGGATAGGATGGGGTAGGTGGGGATGGGATGGGGCAGCTGGGGCAGAGGTGGGTTGTGATTTCATCTTCATGTGAAACGCCTCTGGGAGGCCAGGTGCTCTTCGGGTTGGACTTCCCCTCACTGTTTTTCAGAAAAGGCAGTTTCCGTGGGGAGTGCTTAGGATTTCTCTGTTCTAATGGTCGGCTTCCCTCCTCCCTGGGAAGAATCCCAGAGGCACTGCTCTGGAGCCGGTGCGGGGACAGTGGCCTGCTTCTCTCGGATTGACGCCCCGGCTTTAATGCAGGGCATCAGGCACGGAGGTGGCCTCTAGTCTCAGTGTATGGGTGCCCTGGGGCGAGGGCAGTCAGGGCCCTGTATTCTCAGCCAGCCACGCCTGGGATGGACCCTGTACACTATGGCTTGTGGTTGGAGGGAGGAAAGGAATTCTGATCTCTCGGTCGCTCTTGCCTGGAATAGAGTTTCTGCCCCGCGGTGCTGGGGAGAATGAGAAGTGCAGGCAGCCTGCCCCAGGGAGATATTGTGGCTCTCGACTGGGTCCCGGGGGAGGGAGCCTGTCTTGTTGGCCACAGCTGCCTGGAGCGGAGCAGGTTGTAGCCCAGGTGTCCCAGCGTGTCAGGTTTACCCAGACTTAGTAGGTTTTCTTGAATAAATTTTTCTTAATTTGCTGCATGCCCTTAAGAAAATGTATAGAGACCCTAAGTGGTTGTGTTGTTTTAAAGCTAACTTGCACGAGTTATGGTGGTCCTTCAATCTGGGAGTCACCTCCCCAGTGGCTTGACTTTGTTTAACTTCCTTCTTGCCCATCGTGAGGAGCCCCAGGGCACAGGAGACCCTGCTTCCCGACCGAGTAATTGACGCCTGGCATTCTTGCATCTGCCATAAAGCATTAATGCAGCATAAGGGACCTGCTACTCCTTTCTAGTTTTCTTGCGATAGATTTAATTTTCATGGTCCTCATGGCGCAGGGAACATACAAACATTTTACTTTGTGCTTTGAGCTCCTAGCGTAGTTCATTGGGGGGACGTAGTGGAGGTAAGTTATGTGCCCCTCCTGGCTTTCCCGCGGGCCTGGAGAGGCTCACCGGGGCCCATGTGGAGAGAGGAGACACAGCAGCCGCCTCCCAACTGGTGTGGCCTCGCAGGGAACTCCCGGTGCTTGCCGGTGACGCCCTGCGGGACCAGTGATGCCCTGCGTCCCGCCTGTGGGCAGACTGGCCGTCCTGCCGCGCGTCTCCACACCTGGACGCCTGCGCTCTGGCTGGGCTCCTCGCAGCAGTAGGAATGTCCTCTCCTCTCCGGTTCCTTCCTGGTGAGCCCAACTCAGGCATGACCTTCTCCTTCCGTTCTGCCGTGACTCCTTGACAGAGGAGGGTCGCTCCTGCCTCCGGCTTCTGACTTCATTGAGTAAAAGGTTTACAGGACAAGTGACCAGCCACCTGTAACGGCTGGTTTCTTTACAGGAACGGTCAAATAGCTTAGAGATATGTGCGCGCACACACGCACACACCCCGTAGCCACAGCAGGGACAGTTGAAATGAATGAAAAGTGTGGAGTTGGTCTCTGCTGTGACAGGAGTCGGGTATGTTGGTTCAAGATGGAGGTGTGGGTCATAATCCAATCCAGCCCTGAAGGATCTCTTCTTTGGTCTGCACAGCATTGGAGGAAAAAAATGAATGATTTGCCAACACTTAAAAATGGAGAGATTTTGCATAAAATTATAGAGTTCTTTTGAAGGGTGAGGTGATCTGGGAACCCTGAGCTTCCGTTCCTACTTGACAGCATTGGCTGCGACTGTATGGTTTCTGATACCAGCGCCTCCCCTGTGGGTGTCTGAGTGTGCAGCCTCTGTCAGACGCTCCCTGCACATGGAGCGCCGGGCTGGGTTCCAGCAGGGCTCTGTCTCCACGTGAGCGTCCCCTTAACTGATTTCCTCACGGCTCTGAACTGCGTCCTTCCTTCTCATTGGGTTCGACTTGGCTGTGGGCCTAAGTACAGACAGTCTGCAGGCGGCTGGCCTCTCTCTACCTGCAGTTATGAATTAAGAGGGAGCTGGAGGCTGACCCAGGGCCCGGGGGGGGGGTCACCCTGCAGGGAGGGTCCCCCAGAGAGAGGCCACTTCCCTGGAGATTTTCACCGTGCTCTTACCCTGACCTTCAAACGGTATCATGTTTTGAAACTCAAGGACTGTGTTTTTGGCTGAGTTGGGATTGGAGGTGTCAGATTTAACAACATACCTGCAGTTTAGCTGTACGTCAGGTCCTATGCTTGAACTTGAAAGGTGAGGGTAGTGTAATCTCTGTCCTCAAGGGGTCCATGTGGGAACGGGGAGAGCAGGTGAGTGAGAAAACAGTTGAGCCTTTACACGTCGGTGCAGTAGACATGAATCTCTGACCACAAACAGCAGACGCGACTCTCTGACCACAAACTCAGAAGGGAAAGAAATACTCATAAACTCAGAAGCGAAGGAATACAGCTTGCTTTATCTTCCTCTGTTACGGCTTCATTTCTTTTGTGAGCGCCCACTCATCTGAGGGTGAAAACGTCATCAGAGCTCATTCTGGACTCCGCCTTTCTCTGAAGTTGCGCTGGTGTCCCAGGGAGGTGACACAGTGCCGAGACCCTGGGACGTGCATCAGTCAGGGCAGGCTAGGTTATGCTGCTATGACAAGCAGCCTCCAGCTCACATGGGGTGGAAACAGTAGCACTTATCTCCTGATCACACTGCGTGTCCTCAGCGGGCCGGTGGCAGTGGGAGGGGCTGTGCTCGGGACGGTCCCTCAGGAGCCCAGGGTGATGGAGAAGTTGCTGCCTGGAGCCACTGCTGGATGCTGTGAGAGAGGAGACGACCTGGGTAGATGTCACCCGGGAAATCAATACTTAGCCGAGAGAGGCATGGGTCAATTCTGTCCACAGCTCACTGCCCAGAAGGAGCCGACAGCTCAACAGCCCCAGGGTGCAGGAGTACCAGCCGCCGCGTGCCCAGAACGAGGCATCCGGATGTGGCACGGCGACCCCTACTGGAGGCCGGGCCACTTGTCTCCCAGTGCTGTCATCTCTCCGCCCCTTCTCTGTCGAGGCATCCGCGCCCCTGGGTTAATATTTCACAGCAATGCTCCTTATGGCTGCCCCTCACATCGCCCCTCCCTCCTTCCCTGGATCTTAGGGGCGGCAGCCAGGGAGGCGCCAGTGTGGTCCCTCTGAAAGGTCACCACGTTCCAAAGAGAGCGCTTCTTGAGCGCCACAGAGTCACCGTCCGTAGGACGGACCAGAGGACCCCCAACTGCGGAAGCACGTCAAGCGTCTGCATGGGTTATGGGGTGTGAATTTCAGATGATAGCAACAGTGGAAGAGGCATCAGAGCTAGTTAATAAGAGTGGAGATCATTAAACAGAGACGGGCTTCATACATCAGCGCATCCTTCATCACATCCGTGGCCGCAGCGCGTGTGATCCTCACCACAGCCTGATGGGACGTGCTGTCATCTCCGTTTCCAGAGTGAGAACGTGGCGGCCCAGAGAGGCTCAGCTGGTTCCCTGAGGCTGCACAGCTCTTCTGGGGGATCCTGGGAATAGAACGCGGTGCTGCGGCTCCTGCAGCGCGTTTCAGAGAAAGCAGAGGGTAGGGCCCACCTTCTTCTCAGATCCCTCCATCACTGCCCTGTGGCCTGTCCTCTGAGTGTCAGTGTTGCTTTGGGGATCGTAGGAGAAACGTGTCAGTTGTGCAGGCAGAAAAAGAATCTTCACCTCCTCCGTTTAACTTTGGGCAGCAAAGGGATGCCAGCCCCTGACTTGGGCCCCCGCCGTGGCCACGATCCGGGGAGGGGGATGTGGTGTTGACTCAAAGTGAAGCCTCAACCACTGAGTTTGAAAATCCGTCCTTCCAGGCACCTCGGGTTCTTACTGCACCTTCCACGACACCCACGGACGGGGCCCTGGGGACTCTGCAGGGTCCCGTGTGCACCTGCTGGGCTGTCCTGTGGACCCAGAGCTCACACAGTGCCCACTCCTCCCACACCCCAAGGCTTGAGCTTCCTTGGAAAGATGGGACGGGGGGGAGTCGGTGAGCCATGTCCCCAGGGCCCCTCACCATCTCAGGGCCCATGTGATCCTCCCAAGAGAGCCAGGCAGCGGGGTTCCCTGCAACGTCTGAGGAAACCGAGGCCCCAAGCGAGTGGGCGGCAGGTGCGGGCCGGATCCTCGGCGTCCCCCTTGTCTCCTGTGACTCTGAGTCCCTCAGGGCAGGAGGCCGCAGCCAGAGGCTCCGACACCGAGAAACGCTCTGGCTTCCATGAGGTCATGCACGTGGGTAGAAAACCCGAGTGTGACGGCGGGTCAGCAGCGAGAGGTGCGTCCCCTCCTGGCCCCTGGCCTGTCCACCTCTCCCCAGAGGCTGCTCGCTGGTCTCCTTTGAGGGCCCGGCGACTGTCCAGATGTCCTGTGATGTGGTCAGACTATTTTGACATCAAGACAAAGTGTTTCTCCAGAGACTCCTTTTCAAGGAGATCATTTAACGCTGATCCTCAGAGGGCCGGTGTGGAGCTGACCAAGCCACCAGAGGTCGCAGGAGGGCTGAGGCCTTGAGGCGCCCAGGCCTGGAGCTGGGAGCAGGCTTCCCTCTGGGTCCTGGAGCAGATCTCCCATGGGCTGGGCAGGCTCGGCCAGAGGGGCACAGGAGCCGCCTGTTCTAATGTATCTTCCCCTGCCCCCTTTTATCCTAGCAATCTGCAAAATGCAGTGTCCTGGTCAGGAGCCCTTTCTCCTGACCACCCTCTGGAGGGGAGGGTCAGTGGGTGGAAAGGGACCCTTTGCTGTCTCTTCTCCCCCCCACTTCCCTGCAGGGGAGCAGAGGGAGAGGCTGTGCTCAGGGAGCTGATTGGACAGGGGCCTGGGCATGCCGCTTCCCCAGCAGCCGGGAGGGCGTTGTTTTCAGATACAGAATCAGATTCATAACAGATCTGCCCTAAAATGCGTGTGTGTGTGTGTGTGTGTGTGTGCGCGCGCGTGTTAGTTATCGCTTTGTTTAGACTCTCAATGCCTGGAGCCTAGGGGCTGTTCTGTGTCCTCAACACTTAGCGCACGTTTCTTTGTACACGTCAGGTATAAATGAATAAATGAGTGAACGTGTCAGAGGAGACTGGAGCAAAGCTAATAAAATTTCCTGCTCTCACTTCCTGCAGGTTTTCCTCTTCTGATCTGTATCATTTCAATAGTCTTTGCCATGGACAGTTACGGAACAAGTAAGAAGTAAGTGAAGGGGTGATCCCTGTGTGGGCAGGACTCCCGTGGGGAGGGGCACGGTGCGGGTCCCCATGGCTCCTTGTCTTGCTGTGTTCTTCTCGGGAGGGGTCTGTCCAAGGCTGGTATCCTCCAGCCCTGGCAGTAAAAAAGGCCTGATAGAGTGAGAAACACCCCCGGCGGTGCTCTGGGCTTCGTCCCACCGTGGAACTAGCGTCAAGGGGGTCAGAGTGCCTCCTGCACTGGGTGGCCCCGATAAGTCTCTGTTGGGAGCTTGTCATCCGCGTGGCTGTCCTGGACGCACAGCCTGGTCGCCTGTGGAGCCCTGTTTTGTGCTGACCCTTTCTTGGGGTGGTCAGCAAGTGCCTCGTACATTAGAAGTCCCACTAAATTACAGCCGAGTGAATACGGGACTGTGTGAATAAGTGTCGTCTGATGTGCACCCGCACGGGGGCATTCTCATCGCTGGGGCAGCAGCACACGGGACTGTGTACGCGCCAGACCTCGTGCCGCTATTTTGAAACTGCAGCTGGTGGGTCCCTAGTTGAATCAGGAAGAGGCTGGGTTGGGACTGTGCAACCAGGTTAGGTGTTCACCTTCCAGAAATTTGAATTCCTTTCCTCCCAAAGAGAAAAAGGCTTTAGCTCACCTGTCTTCAGGGAGCTACCCCTCTCGTCAGCCAAGTTGAAGAACCACTGAGTGACAAGGCCACGGAGAGCTTTTAAGAGGAGAGAGAGGGAGTTCAACACTGTCCCGGCTTCAGCCTGAGATAGTTTCTCAGCTGAGTTGCTAAACTGGGAGGAATCTGGCTTTCTCTGCTTTAGGGCAACAATTTCCTGAAGATGAAGCACTTAAGGAAAGCGCTCTCTGAGTCCATACTGAAGTAAGAACGATTAAACATCCATTGTTCTGGCCCGTTCCTTGCAAGCCTGCGTGTATCCGAAGCCAAGGCACTAATTAAAAGAAGAAACATCTCCTCAGACACATCTCAGTGGCACTTGTTCCGTGTCTTTCCATCTGGGAGCGCAGATGCTGGGCCGCCCACCGTGCGTCTCAGCTCCACGGTCTGTTTCTGATGTCAGCCTCTCACCCACTCATGTGCCCGAGAGCGAGGCAGCCCCAGCAAGGGTCCCGAAGCTCATTGAGTGTCTGTGGAGGGCCGGGGATCTGAAGGTCCTCACCCACTTAACGTTCTGCACGAAAATGGTGGAAAGCACAGGCTTCCTCGTGCAGAATCCCCACCCTCCCAGGGAGCCTGGGTTGGAGCTGCCCCTTCGCAGAGGGACCACCAGACTCGCCGTGTGTTTCCATGTTAAGTGCCGCGTCCTCAGACGGGAGGCTCTTTTCTCCAGGCTCTGGGTTCCAGACGGGAACGAGCCTCTTACAGGCGCTGTCACCTGTCTGGGGCATTTCGTGTCTCCTGGTCCAGGAGGTCTTGGGGGAGGACGCGGGCAGCAAGGCAGGGTGCAGGCGTGGACTGGGGTCCCCGAACGTCCCTGGGCCTCAGCTTCCTCCTCTGCAGGGTGGGGTCATCACAGCGCCTGCCTCAGGGGCGCCGTGGGGTTACGGGGGGCGGTGCTGTGCTGTCAGGGGGCTGTGCTGGGTGAGCAGGCGTAAGTGAGTGACCAGGCGGCCCTGCAGGGACGTCCATGTCCTGCGTCCGTGAGGATGCGCCGTATGCCTCACCAGATCCTGGCGGGTGTGCCAGGCCCCCGGGGCTGCCCCCAGATCCAGGGAGGTGACGTGTCTCAGGGACCCCGGGCTCTTGGCGGTTCTGATGCTCTGGAGAGGAAGATGGTAGTCCTGCCTGAGTTCCTGGAATCATGTCTCGTAAGCCAGGAGAAATTTCATATCCTCATACTGGACCCTACTTCCCAGATGAGGCTTCTCTGGAAATCACAGCCGTGGCTGGGATCCACTGGGACCTTTCGTCTCAGTTGTGGAACGGGGTCGGGGGATGGCACTGCCGGGCGATGGAACTGACCGACAGCTGATGAGAAGATGAAGATGGTCCGTGCTGCGTCACGTGATGCCTCCTCACTCCTTGAATCCCTGCAGAAGACACTAGTGAAGTCAGTGTTTGAAATGCTCTGGAAGGAAGCCGGCCCCTGGCAAAAGCCCATTTATTTATTTCTCGTAATAAAATTCAAACCTCCTTTGGATTTTGGCTAGACTCTTCAGAGATTGCAAATTTTTCCACTAACGAGGTGACCTGGAAAAGCCTTCTTTTCCCCGAGCCAGTCTGCAGACCTAGAACATTCTTCCCAAGAGCGGGGGGCGTGAGGTCATGGACAGGATACAGACACGTTTGTAGGGATTAACAATGTCATTATGACTGCGCCCCACGGTGTCCCTGTACTGTCCTGGACGCAGGGCCCCTGGGACGTGGGATGATGCCCTGGAGTAACCCTCTGCCCCTTCCACAGCTGCTGGCTGTCGCTCGGAAATGGTGCCGTCTGGGCCTTCGTAGCTCCTGCGCTGTTCATCATCGTGGTACGTCCTCTGCCGTGCGGGCGCGGAGCTGGGCTGGGGAGGGGCCGGAGTGGAGGAAGCCCTGGGCTTTGTGGAGGTGCAGCTGGGCCCCCTGAGAGCACGTCCTAAGCTGGGGCAGCATGGGTCCTGTTACAGCCCCTCATGGGGGTGTGACCCAGAGCCTCCTTTCCCCGAATGATACTCAGGAAGGTTGGGCAGGTTTTCAGGTTTAATGCAGATCTGCTTAAGGCCCTCGGTGCTTTTCATGCTGAAGCAGCAGGTGTGGGTGTGTGTCCAGGAGGGGCAGTGCAGACCCAACTGGTTCTTTTCTTTCCCGATGCTCTTCCATGATTTCCTCACGTGCACATCTCCGTGGTCAAGGAGATGCAGGATCCAGGGCTCTGTTAGGGAGTTTTCGTCAGAGTCTCCCGAGAACCACACAAAACAGAATTCCTGTGATAATGAGGGACCTACTCAGAGAGGGTGACAGAAATGGGGATCTCTAAGCTCACAGTCAGGAACGTTTGCCGTGGCTGTGCGTCTGGGGTTCAGACGAGGCCGTCTCCACGTGGTTCTGGCGCCCCACCTCTCAGCTCTGTTCTCCTATCAGTTGGCTCCTTTCTTAGGTAGGTTGCCCCAGATGCTGCTAAGAAACTCTAGGACCACACAGAATTATAATAACTGCCATGGGAAAAAAACCCTCCTTTGTTGTTTTTGTTATGGTTCAACCGACACGTCCCACCAAATCCTGGGATCGGTTTTCATCATTTCTGATGGACCTGGCTTGGAACTCTGCCCACCATGGGCCCCTCGCTGAGGCCAGAGGAGCAGAATGCTCTGATTGGCCAGAGGAACGGAATGTTCTGATTGGCCAGCCTTCACTGAAGCCAGTGGGAGCAGAATGTTCTGATTGGCCAGCCCTCACTGCGGCCAGAAGAATGAAATGCTCTGATTGGCCAAAGGACTGGAATGCCTTGATTGGCCAGGCCTGGACCACAGCTGTAACTCTGGGTCCTTATACTTGGTTTCCCATGAAGTTATTTAATGTTAATAATAAAGCTCAGGGCTTCTCTGGTGGCGCAGTGGTTGAGAGTCCACCTGCCGATGCAGGGGACACGGGTTCGTGCCCCGGTCCGGGAAGATCCCACATGCCGCGGAGTGGCTGGGCCCGTGAGCCATGGCCGCTGAGCCTTCGCGTCCGGAGCCTGTGCTCCACAACGGGAGAGGCCACAACAGTGAGAGGCCTGCATACCGCAAAACAAACAAAACAAAAACAATAATAAAGCTCAAATTTATAGAGCATCTTTTTTTTTTTTTTAAGATCTGAATGTGTTTTTACATTAAATTTCTCTCTTACTTGTCTCTAAATTAGCTGCTTGGAGAGATGGTAATTTCTTTTATTACAGAGGGGCAAATTAAGGTGCAGGGAATAAGTAGAATGATAAAATCCTGGCCCGTGATGGTAGCTGTACTAGTTTAGGTGTCCCCTTCCTCTCCTCCCCCACATCCTTCCACTGGCCTCTTCCTTTTGTTCTCTCTCCTCCCCCTTCTCCCCAGGTGCTAGTAAACCAGCTTGAGTGCCCTTGAGTAGAAAAGGCTCAGTCCTGGGAAACAGGGGAATCAGGCGTGGCTGCCTCCAGGCACTCAGTGATGTCCACAGGTATCTCCTGCTCACCCCATGGTCCCATCGCCTCCTTGCTGGCTCCATCTCAGGCAGGCTTTCCTGGGGGGGACATGATGGAGCTGGTACCCTGACACATCCTCCAGCTCTGCAGTTCAGGGTAAGGAGGGAGGCACTGTTCCCAGCAGTCCCAGCAGAAGTCCCAGGGCAGATTCTGATTGGCTCCCATGGGTCAGGTGTCTGTTCCAGAGCCAATCACTGAGGCTTGGGTGGAGGCAGATGATTGGTCAGGCCCAAGGGGCAGGGTTTATTATTTTATCCCCTTGAACTCTTGGTGCTAGAGGTGGGGATCCCCAAGAAGCCCTAGGAAAAGGGCCTGGGAGAGGGGGCTGCCGATACCTGGGTGCTGAGCCTGGCTAGGGTCTGGTCAGAGGTGAGGCATCGCCATGCTGTCCCAGTCTGGGCATCTCTCCCCACAGGTGTTGGGGGCTGACATCAGGGCACCCCCCATCCCTCCTGCCCACCTTGTGCAAATCCGCAAAACACTCTCTCCACACCCTTGGCTGGGACCCCAGAACATGCTCTCCACGCACCCCCAGGGTGGGAGCCAGGCCATGCTCACTGCCTCTGAGGGTGCTGCCTTTGAAGGGTGTTGAGCCCCCAGGTGAGCCCGGTACAGAAGGTGAGGGAAGGGACTCCAGCCAGAGACACGTGAGCCTTTGGTGTCCTCATCCGTCGCCTCCCCCATCGGTGTCCCGGCTGTGGTGGCCCATGAACTGTCCTGATCCTAAGGACAGATCCGATGTTCTGTGTCACCAAGGAGGGCTGCCGGAGGATGGGCTATTGGAGAGGGTCTGTGGGTGGCACTGAGGCCACCACCCCTGCATCCCCTCCTAAGTACTGTGCAGCCAACCCTCCTTTCACGCACCCCCCGCTCCCTTCCCCAGCGGCTGATTTGAAAGCTGCTTTTGACTTTGTTCCAAATTCGGTGGCACTGACTGAGGCCGTGGGCCCTGGTGGTTAATTAAAAACGTATCCAAGGGAAGACGCCTAAAGATGTGGCTTCTTCCTCCTTAATTAAAATTCCACTCAGACATCCTCAGGCCACACAGAGGGGCAGCAGCATCTTCTTGGTAGAGGGTTTCCAGAAGGGCAGGGTGGGGGGCATCACCGTGGTGTCGTCGTCTGTTCGGGACATGGGGGGGGCGGGGGTGCCAGCCCCACACACGCCCCCCCGTTCAGGCTGCGTTGACTCCGCTGCCCTCCACGCCGGTCCCCTGCCAGGTGACGTGTGCTTAGGGGCGTCCACGGCCACGGGGACAAGCGGGAGACGGGGGCATTCCCTCCCTGACGTGCTGGCTCTGCGAGCCTCCTGGGTCCCCGTGGCCCCAGCCCCCGGGCCTCTGTGCCAGAGGAGAGGCGGGGCTGTGCTCCCAGCTCTGCAGGGCTCGTGGACCCACCGGGCTCTCTGTAGGGTCCGCACAGGGCCCTGGTGGGAGGAGTGGGCGACAGGGAGACGGGGGTCTTGCGTGCGTCAGCTGGGTGCCCCTCCCATGCCACTCCCCTCCTGTTCTCAGTGTCCCCGGGGGGCCGGTCCGGATGGACACGGACCAGGCTCAGAGGGAGGGAGGAGACGGGGGCCAGGAGTGCACCCCCCGATCCCTCGCGCAGGGCAGTGGGTGCACGGTGCTCCGTCCCCCACAGGCCACACTCCTGTCGGCAGTGCTGGCCGCAGGGTCCCTGAGGCTGTCTCTCCGCCCTCAGCCCTTCTGTGTCACAGGAGCTGATGTCCCCAGCACCCCGTGAGCCCTGGCCGTCTCTCCGGCGGCTGGCTCCCTTGTGGTGCTTGGGATGTTTCCTTCTCTGTCCGTCACAGGCGGTTAGAATCACACTGCTGTGTCACCTCTGCGCGGGAAGGGGGACTGCAGTCCGTGCCAGCCCAGGGCGATGGCACAGCGGCTCTGTAAAGGAGACCTCCTCCAGGAAGGGCTGCCGGGTCGGGAAAGGGACGGCACTGTGGTCTCAGGGCGTCCGTCCTTGGCGTTAACCCTGAGCTCTGAGTACAGGCCCGGGTCCTTCCATCAGTTGCTTTCAGCTGCGGGAGGTGGTGCGTTGTCGCGGTGACACGTCCCTGAGCTCTCCCTCCAGGCTGTGCCCTGTCCCAGGGCTGCGTGAGGGCCATCTGCAGTCACTTTCCCACCCGGCCTTTCACAGGGTGACAGAGGCTCCCGTGGGCGACCCCGGGGCGCCCTCCCTTCCTGCCCCTGGGGTCCAGGAGGACCACTCGCCTCGTCACCCAGACGGAGGCTCGGGCTCAGACCCGACTCCAGTCCCCCCGCCAGTTCAACCCTCCTGGTCAGAGCGCGGGCAGTGGCAGGGGTGGAAGGGGAGTGAGTGAGTGTGGAAGGCCTCGCCCTGCTGTCTCTCTGTGCTGACTTAACCCCCCAGGTCTGCAGGGCCCGGCAGCATCGCCCGCTCCCAGACGCCCCGGCTGAGCTGTTTCCTCTGACTTTGGTCAGTGACGGCGGGGGATCCGAGGCGGCCCTGCCTGGATCCTTCCCTACCACCCACCACAGCGAGGGGTCCAGCAGCAGGGTCCCCGCATCCCATGTCCTGCAGGCTCGCTGGAGCCCTGCTGTCCTTCCAGAGGGGGCGTTACCCCCGCCCCGCCCCAGCCCCTCTCCTTGACGTCAGCCGTGCACCTACGAGGACTGTGGTTCTCACTCTTGTTAGTAATGGAATCCCTGGGGAGCTTGGGAACGGTTCCTGCCTGACCCCACCCGGGAGGTTCTGGGTTTACTGGACCTTTCAGAGCTCCCGGTGATTCCGGTGTGGGGCTGGCTTGCAGTCCGAGGTGGGCTGTGGGAAGTTGGAGAGCCCTGGGCTGGGGGGAGGGGCTGTCCGCTGAGAACGGTCAAGTGCAGGGTCAGCCGGCTGCGGCTCAGGTGGTAAATCCCGCGCAGGTGCCGGGCACTTATTTACAAACTGCGGCGGCTGTCACGCTGCAGCCGTTGAGTTTAGCTGTTACAGTAGAGACTGGGAGGCCTGAAAAGCCAAAGACGTTTGCTCCCTGGACCTTGAGAGGAAAAGCATGCAGACCCCAGGCCAGGGATGCGGCAGAGGGGTCCTGAGACCCAGCCTCTCCGACTGTCAGGGCTCAGGCTGGCCGGGGGTGGAAGTGTCCCGTGTTTCTCATTTCCTCTGAGGACCCTGGGTTGTGCCATGTTGAGTCGTGCCCCATTGTTCCCAGAGGCGCTCCGAAGAAGCAGGTTTCAGCGTCACATGCGGGGCCCGGCCCCATTGTGTAGCTTGTGCAAAGCTCTGTTCGGGCGCGTGTTCACGTGAGCACGTCCGTGGGAGAGAAACGTCTGGTGGATGCACAGGGGATGGCGTTCTCCAGAGAGGGGTCTGCGTCCGGGGGTACTTGCTTGCACATCCCTCCATTTAAAAACACCCACACATCACGAGCATCATTTTAAACTAAAACACTTTGGAAAGGTGCGTGTTCGTGTTGGGGTGTGCGGTTTCGCTGTGTCCCGGTGAGGTTGGTCCCGGAGGGACAGGAACCTGTGGGACAGGATTGTCACCGTGGCGCCTGGTGGGCCCAGTGCTGGGAGGGAAAGGGCAGAACCGAGCCCCTTCCGGTTCACAGCTTACCTGTCACCCCGCTGCCAAATACGCACCCCCCACCTGTCCCTTCACGGACTGTTCTCCCCGATTATGAAGGGACGTGGATGCCATTTCCTGGGCGACTCCAGTGAGGCTGGGTGCAAAAGTGCCCACGGGGCAGGCAGGTCTTACAGAAGCAGGGACGCCATGGGCCACAGGGGCCACCTTAGCCTGAGCCCCCCAGGGGGCTTGTTCCATGCCGGCGACACCCGGGAAAAAGACCTCCAAGTCTGGGAAGAGAAAGTCTAGAGTTTTAAAATCCTCCTCTCACCTGGGGAGAAGCCAAGCTAGTTGTGTGACTACAAATACAGGTACATAAATAAAGATACATAGATACAGACCCAGTTACCAATTCCTGAGAACAGATGTGGACACGGGAACAATTACAGTGATAGTTACAGACGTAAAGATACAGAACCGTAAATACCTGTATGGACACAGAAACAGGTATAGAGACACATGACGCGTTTACTCTGCCTTTATGTGTGTCTGCATGTATAACCTTTCACTGTGAGATCGTGGTGCACATCCCCATGATTTTTCACAAATACCTAAGTGGCCCTGAGTCTGGTCAAGAGACAGAGCGTGGTCCCAACCCCAGAGCCCTGCCCAGCCGTTCCCTCCCCCCAGCAAGAATCCCCGTGGTCCTGAGTGTGTCCTTCCTCCACCCTCCCCTCCTTTTTTTTTTTTTTTTTTTTGCTGAAATGCGGCCTGTGAATTACTGGTTTGACATCTGTCACAAGTAGCTTGTTGGCTCTTCTAACACGGAGATACTTAGTTGATGAAATACCCCACATTCACGTTATAAACGCCTCACCCCAGGGCCTTTCCCAGTCTGCACCAGGTGCAAGCCAGGGCGAGTGAAATGGAGTGAGGGGGCCAGGCCCGCTTCTGGTTTGTATTTTCATGAAACGCCAGATTTGTCTCACCCTCAGCTGCTGTCTCCCACTTAATTGCACATTAATGTAGGCTCGGAGGTTAGCCTGCACCTTCTCTCATGCTGCCGTGGCCAACGTGATTGTCTTACCAACGCGGGGGGAAGCGTGCACGCCAAATGAGATCAGACAGGCCCCCGGCTGAAAGAGGGAGAGGGGAAATAAATAAATCCCAGCAAAAGCTTCGGAGACATGGGCGTGATGATGAATTGTAACAGCCAATCACGTGGGCAGCTTAAACATTATTGAAATGCTTCCTTCCGGGTCTTAAATACAGAGGCCAAGAAATAACAGAAGACCTGAAATCGAATTAATCACTTGTAGCATGTCTATGTCTGTGGAACAGTTTGCCGTAATCTGATCATCCATTCAGCGGCCACGTCACAGCGTCTGGGAACAGCAGTGTGAATCGCCTGGCGTCACACCTGGGAGGTCTAGGGCAGAATCCCGGGTCAGCCTCCGGCCGGCAAAGGGAGAGGTGGTTGTGATGAGACCTCTGGGGTCACGTGGGGTGTTCAGGCTCCTCCCCAGAGGCTGCCTGGCATCCATCTCCCGGGTCCCAGGCTCTGTGGCTTCTCCATCCCCTTCCCTGAATTATTGGGACACTTCACAGTTAAGCCTGTTTTCCTCCTGAGCCCAAGGTCATAACTGGGACGTGCACAGGAAAAAGGATTGATGTTACTTCCTTTTTATAGTGTAATTAAGCAATTTGATTTTTGAACATTAACACACATGGTTAAAAATTTGAAAGCAAAGCTTAGTAATGTATATTTTGAGCAGTCTCTGCCCACGTCTCTCTCTTAAGTCCCTGGTTTCCACCCGCCCCCCCCAAACAGACAACCCCTGATGCTAACTTCTTGTGTATCCTAGGGGTGCTCTGAAGATGTAGGCAGATATAAATATATATTCACCTCATTCTGTGCCTTTTCCGCACACACAGTGTGTGCTGGACCTCCGGCTTTATTCGCACAGGAGGAGCCGCCTTGGTCCGTGATGCACCCACAGAGTAGGCTGCCCACAGTAGCCCCCGAACCTGGTCCCTGTTGGGAACAATTCAAGTGTTTCCAGTCTTTTCTGGTTATAAACAAGGCTTCAGCTTCGGCCAGCGGGTGAGGAGCCCAGGATATAAATTCCCAAAGCGGAAGAGGCAGGACTTACAGGATGGTACGCGGAGGACCTCAGTAAATGTTCTCCCCCTAGAATACAAAGAAGCTACTGGAAGAATTATACGTGGAAAAAACCCAGACATTTCAGAACTCTAGAAATCAACCACAGGCTGAAAAGCCTTTAATCACGAAAAATCGCTGAATCTTGGTGAGAGCAGCAGGGACTGTGGCTTCTGATTGGCCACTCGGGCCCTGCGTCCCAGCTCCGTGACGCAGCTATTGTCACTGGAGGTGAGGACGGGCTTACGGGTGCGCGGGTGCAGCGCCTGTGTGACCTCAGAGCAAGCTATTCGCAGACTTCACTGGACCTCGGCGTCTGGAATAGACATCCCCATGCTTAAAGCGCCAACCAGTTAGTCCCCTGGCTTCGGTCTCTGAGCCGCTTGAGTGGCAAAGTCCCTGCGTTGTCACACCAATAGCCTGGCGTCCATGCTGGCCCGCCCCTTTCTTGTCTGCGGAGTGAGGCCTTCCTATGGCGCTAACCCGGTCAACCAGTGCGGGCCGGGGAGGCCTGGAGGGCACTGGTGTTCCCATCTACCGGCTTCTCCTGTGTGCCCTGACCTCGGAAGACCTCCAGCGTCATCCTCACTTTACAGGCGAGAAAAAGGGGGCGAGTGAGGCAGCCTGTCAGAAGCCAAGCTGCCGGGTGCGGAGATGGTCAACGAAGACAGGGGCCCCACTGACAGCATCTGTTCTGTGTTTGCTCTAAAGACTAATGAGGAAAGCCTTACTCACTTATAGTGATGGTATAAGCAAGGGGCTAAACGGGCAGGGGTGCCAGCTTCCCAGTACCCCCTCCCGCAGAGCCGCGCGGGCAGGGGTGCCTCGCTGCTGACGCGTTCTGAGGGAGAGGCTGCTGCTGAGCCTTGGACCTGGGAGCTGGATACGGAGGCAGCTCGCGGAGAAGTGTCTGCAAGGCCCCTGAGATAAGGGGTATCAGCAGAGATGCTTTGGAAAGGCCTCAGGCTGGGCCCCCAGAAGGAGGCCTCTAACGAGGGCGTTCAGGCCAGGAACGCAGATATGTGTGCGGCGTGGCCGGCCGGGGCAGGAGGGGCCTGCGTCCCCTTCAGAGCTGAGGATGCTCTGCTGTGGCCCAGGTGTTGTGTGGGGAGGGCCACTTTCCCTGTGTGGCCTGCCAGGAACGCCTTTGTCCTTGCCTGTGCTCAGGCCTGAAGGTTCACACGTGGCCGCGAGCGGGACTCCTCACCGACTCTGTAAATGACCTCAGAAGTTTTCAGATACAAGGGAGAGGTCCCGTCGCAGCACAGCCCCGAATCCAGCTGTGGACCCTGTAGCGGAAGGACATGGCGGGGCCTCACTTCCCCTGCTGTCACCTGCCTGGTCAGGCTCCTGTTCAGGACCCTGGAGAGCTGCCCACGGGAGGGGACACTTTGTGCCAGAGCCTCTGCCAGAGACCCTCACAGCCCCCGCCCGGCCCCCAGTCCCCAAGGGGAGCCTTCCAGCCCCCAGACCCCAAGGGGAGTCTCCCAGCCCCCAGACCCCCAAGGGGAGCCTCCCAGCCCCCAGACCCCCAAGGGGAGTCTCCCAGCCCCCAGACCCCCAAGGGGAGCCTCCCAGCCCCCAGACCCCAAGGGGAGCCTCCCAGCCCCCAGACCCCCAAGGGGAGCTTTCCTAGCAAGGAGGAAGCATTGGGCAGAAGATGAAGAATCCTCTGCTGTGGTCTCCGGGGATCCCATGCTGTGGGCTCTGTGGACGCACAGCCGTGGGCCTGGGGTGTGGGCAGGAGGTGAGAGCCAGGCTGTGCTCCGGCGCTCAGGTTGCACCGTGGGCGTTCCTACTCTGTCTCATTAAGTGGAAAAACTGAGGTTCGGAGGACTTCAGTACGTTACCCAGGGCCACACCCAGGGAGCACATGGTGAAAGGAGGCTGGAAGCAGCTCTGTCTGGTTCTGAGGTTCACAGCCTCCTTGCCCTGGTGGCGAGCAGAGGAATGCTTTCTTCGGTGTGCTCCTGGGGACTCGGCCTGGGGTGTTTGGCCATCTTTTCTCGGGAGCACAGATGTGGGCTCCCAGAAGGCGGTCTTGCAGGTGACCTGTGCAGGTAAAAGTTCAGGGACACGGCTTCGATTTCTCCCAGAGACGCCGCCTGTTTGCCTGGGAATCCTGGCTGGGGAGTGGGCCCGGTGGACTCGGATGCCCTGCAGGTGTGGCTCCGGCCCTCACCTTGTCTCCCGTTCTCCTCACGCAGGTCAACATGGGCATCCTCATCGCGGTGACCAGGGTCATTTCACAGATCAGCGCCGACAACTACAAGATACATGGAGATCCCAGCGCCTTCAAGTAAGCGGCTCCCTGGGCTGTCAGCCATGCCCCCTGCCCACAGAGGCTGCTCGCGGGTGGCAGGAGGGCGGGTCACACCCTTGGGCTTGCCCGGTGTCCTCACGACGTGCGTCCTCATCGGTCTCTGTGACCAGCATCAGCTCGCTGCCCCCATTTGTGAAAGAAGGGGGTCTATTAGATGTTCTCCCAGAGACTGCTTCACCCCTAGGGTGAGAGGAGCTGGCGCTGGGGTCCAGAGGAGGGTTCTGGAGCCCGACTGCCCTGCCTGGGTCAGTCCTGCCTCAGCCCTACCATCTGCTGGGACCTTGTGAGCTATTCAACCCCTCAACGCCCTGATTTCCTCGTCTGCGCGGCGAGGGTGATGGCGGCCGTCTTACAGGTTGTCCTGAGGAGGGTGGAACTTCCTGACCTGCTCTGGGGCTGGTTCATCCTCTGAAGGAGCAGATGTCTCTGAATGGGGGCCATTCCACCCACACACTCACTGCCTTCTGGGGTTTCTCCACCCCATTGTCGGGGCTCTGCCAATTGCAAGTGACAGAAAACCCAACACAAGCTGGCTAAAGCACAAGACGTACCTACCGACACAGGCAACCATAAGTCCAGGAATGAGTCTAGAACGGCTTGGTCCAGCACATCAAATAATACCACCAGGGCCCAGCTACTCCTGCACTTCTCAGCTCCACGCCCGCCGTCTGTCGGCTTCACGCTGAGACGGACTCTGCCTCCTGGTGACCAAATGGCTGCAACAGGAGGTTCAAGTCCATGGGAAAGTGTGTCTCTTTCCCCAGTAATCAGAGGTCCTGAGCCTGGAGACCGAGACTCAGACCAGACCGCATGCCCATCCACAAATCAATCCCAGTGGATGGAAATCACCAGTTAACCCTGGCCTGAGCCACACGGTCCATCCTGGCTCTGGGGTGCAGTGAGCACCCCCGAACCACCCGGCCAGGAAGTGGGGGCAGGGAGTTTAGGGACTGCTGTAGAAACGGGGTGCAGTTCCTAGGCCGCTGACACTCTGTAAGTTACTTTATCTACTTGATCTACACTATATCTCTTCCGATATGAAAGGGAAAACAGTAAACATGTCAGCAGCAAATCGATAAGACAACTATTCTGTAATGAATTCCAGACACCGTAAATTAACCTGACAAGTGGCTCCGGCCCCCTCAGGCTTTTTCAGCCCCTGGGAACCTTCGAGATGCTCCTAGGTCAGGGTCAGTTCCCTTCCTCGTCCATCAGCGAGAACAGGCAGTGCTGCCCTGTGAGGCCGCCAGTCCCCCGGCCCCGGGGGCCTGGCTGGGGAGGAGCCTGACCCTCCCTCACCCCAACTTCAGCCCCCAGGCCCTCCCCTCGGTGCGCAGGGCCCCGTCTGACCCGGCACCCGCAGGACCGCTGGCCTCGCGGCACCCAGAGCAGCCCGGATCTCACTCCACACCCGCGCCCCCGTCTCTGCCCCCGGCCCCTCTTCACGCACCGCGGCCCTGAAAGGCAGCTGAGCCCATGACCCATCTGCCCTCCGTGGGGACCTGGTCCCCAAGTGGAGGCTGACACGGGGGAGGTAGGGGCCGTGCATCGCAAGGGCGTTTCCGAGTCTCTGCAGAAGCAGGGCCGGGGCGCTGCCACTGTGCCCTCCTGTGTCCTGCACGTAACCCGGCACCCAGGACCGACCTCCTGGAGAGTCCGGCCCGTGCCTCCGGACAGACCCCCGACTCTCCCCACCCAGCACGCTCCCTGCCCCGCCTCTTCCTCACGTGGCCGAGCGGGACCCTGGGTCACGCCTCACTCCCTTCCTAGCGTCCCCTCCCTGGGCTGGTGAAGCAGGAGCCCGGGAGCCGGGCGGGAAGACGCAGCACAGCCTCCTCGGAACACTTGTGGCTCCCCCTCTCCTGGTTTCAATCTAGGCCTTTCCTTCCTGCCTAGCAGCTCAGCGCTGTGACTTAACGCGATGGGATGCTTCCGCAGGAGCCTTAACAGGGCTGCCTTCCGCCTGCTTTCTCACCTCTGTTTATCGGTCATAATTCCAGACTCCCCAGAAAGCAGCAGAGAACATTCAGTTTTCCCAAGTGAGATCTGGGTCCTGGGGGCGGGAGGGAGGTGGATGCCGGCCCCCGGGGAGCAGGGGGACGGGCATCGGGGAGTCTTATGCGTCCGGACTGCGTCCCCCGCCTGCCCAGGCCTCCTCTCCTGCAGGGACCCCGCTCCTTCTGCCTTTGACAAGGGGACCTGGCTGCTCTGGCTGTGTTAACAAGTCCTCAGAGAGCCTCAACTAGAGGAGTTTCCTCCCAGATTTTATCATTTATTGCTTCATTTTTGAAGTAAAAATGAACATCCCTTTAAAAGTAACACATTGATGTCGACTTCTCAGCAGCTGCTCCTTTCAATGATGGATTTTCCAGGATCTAAAGATGGAATCTAAATCATTCATGATATTTTGTTCCCCAGATTCAGGTGTCTGATTTTAACTGTACTGACTTTATGAAAACACGCAGCTGCAGCTTCCCTGACAGATGCCGTGTGGGAGCACATCTTTGGCTTTCTAGGGCTTTGCTGCTAGGAGCTGTCCATGCCGGGCCCTTGGGCTTCTGACCAGGGAGCTCCTTAGGGCCATTACGCCTCCTCCTGGGGGGCTGGATCCCTGAGCGGTGCTGTTGACTCGTCCTTCATCCATTCCGTGGCCTCTTCCTCATCTTGCCCGCTGGTCCTGGTGCTGTGCTGGCTTTGGGGCTGCAGAGATGCAGAGCCCAGCCTTCAGAGGACTCACCGTCTAGTGAGGGAGACCGTGCGGGTTGCAGCGCCAAGGGACGAGGGCCTTGGAGGTTGCTTAGCTGGGCAGCGTGGCACCCGTCCGTCTCTGGACTTCCCTCTCATGCTTACGTGCAGAAACCGCCCTGTGGAGAACTGAGCTGTCTGAGTCAGGGTAGGCCGGGCCCCAGTTAGCGTACGATGATTTGCAGCACGTATCAGAGGCAGCCAGGACTCAGACAGCCCCTGGGGCATTGCCTCCACACCAGCTCTGTTCTGGGCTCTGCGGACACTGGGGGACCCAGATCCTTCTTCTCTCGGAACTCACATTCCACGGGAGAGCCTCAAGGCTGACGCTGCAGGTGCCCCGGCGCTGGGTGTGTCTCCTACCCCTGGACTCCTCGGCTGTGCTCTGCTCCATGGGCACCTGGCATCAGCGTTTCCCTCAGCATCACCACCAGCTGGACTGGGGTGGTCAGCCTGAGTTTGCCCAGAGGATGCGCCGGCTCCCGGAAGCCCGGTGCCAGCTGCAGTCCAGCGGAAGCAGAGCTGTCTGCTTGGCCCAGAGCTGGCCTTGCAGGGACCCTGTCTTGTGCGTCCGGCTAGTCAGCTCCTGACCCAAGGCCTCCTGCAGGGAGGAACCGGGTCTCACTCGCAGCAGGGCCTTTTCTGCTCCCGCTGGAAGCGTGGCGTCTGGACCCGCCCTGCCTGCCCACCCTCCCTGTTCCTCCTGCAGGTTGACAGCGAAAGCTGTGGCCGTGCTGCTGCCCATCCTGGGCACCTCGTGGGTCTTTGGCGTGCTCGCCGTCAACAACCAGGCTGTGGTCTTTCAGTACATGTTCGCCGTACTCAACTCCTTACAGGTGAGGGCCCGATGGGACTACCGGCTTTGTGAGTGGACGTGCGGAGCAGGGTGCCTCTGAGGCAGGAGGGAGACCCTGTGCTCTGTCCCCTCTACACGCACGCACCTCGTGGACCCCTAGCGTAGAGGGTCCCCAAGGCCTGAGGACACAGGCGTGGATGGGGCGTGCACCAGGGTCTCTGAGCAGATGGGCTATGCAGGACCCCATTCACAGCAGGGCTGCCTCGTCCTCCTGGACAGTGTCTGTGGAGGGGCACCCAGGCCTGAAAGGAAGACTGTCAGCACGTGGGCAGCTCCTGCAAGGGAGCCAGGTGTGGAGAGGTGGTGATGGGGATACCTTGGGTTCTGAGTTCTCATCTGCTCTCTGCATGGAAGGACAGCAAGGGTCACAGCCTGGAAACCAGAGACTTGGGAGCCCAGAGTCTGAGTCCCCAGAGCCACAAGCCCCCAGAGGAAGGGTGGAGGTGGGCGCCCGTGGCCACACACGGCCTACGCCACCGAGCCGAAGACTCAGTCCACCCCGGCCCTCACCATGGTGTCCTTGCTGCTTCTGGGGCTTCACAGCCGGTGACGGTGTCAGGCTTCTAATCTGTAAGAAGCCCCCATGCCTAGCTTCCTTCTGGCTGTTTATAACGAGAGGGGGTCGGCTGTCCTGGCCGCAGCCCCACACACCCCAGGTCCTGGGATCCTCACTTATCCTCTGTGTCCCATAAAGTTTCCCCTTCCGGAACGTGGGAACAACGACAGGACCACTTTGCGAGGGCTGCCTGTTAGCACTAAGTGAGATGACTCACGTGAAGTGTTCGTCTGGTGCGGACACAGGGGCAGAGTCTCTAGACGTCTGCAGATATCCTCAGCCTGTGTCTGTTCTCACTGTGACCGTCATCCTCAGTGTGCAGGTGAGGACACCAGGGCTCGCGCTAGGTGACGCGCTCGTGCCCTCCCATTCATCCGCCCCAGCGTGTTTGCTCCTCTCTGAGGTTAAGCCTGTCTGGGCGTCCACCTGTCTTTGTATCTTGGCCATGGCGGCTGCCTGCGTTTAGGTTAGATCACAGGATGCCCTTCCACGCTTACGGACTCCAGACCGTAGGGTCCAGCATCACAGCGCACTCCCACATGCTCCCCAACACCAAGCCGTGCCAATGCCACTCGCAGAGCCCATAGGTGGCATTGGAAAGAACCCTCAGAAAGTGTTTGTGACAAAATGCAAGTGGCTCTAATTCTGTGTTTTCCTCCCCTTCCTCCCCAGGGATTTTTCATCTTCCTTTTTCATTGTCTCCTGAATTCAGAGGTATGTCTGCTCCACTTCGTGACAGTATGAAGCTGGTTTTTCATTTCTGAAAGGGCACAGAGAGCAGGAACAGTGTTGCCGCATCAGGCTGGCATCCGGGAATGTAACCCTGAATAAGCCTTGGTGTTGGTGACAGGTTGTGTGCAGGGAGGCTGCTTTCCGTCCCTCATCCCGGTTGCTAAGCAACATGCCCACATCCTCCTTCACTGATGCCACACGGGCACTGCTGGCTGTGTGGAGGACCAGGGGAGGTGGTGACAGGGTGGAACAGCTGAGCTGCAGACTCAGGACCTTGCTTGGCATCTGGCGTATTAGGGAGAGTGAGATGCAGATGTGCTCCCAGCAGATCCTCCCAGAGGCATTCAGGGAGCTGGCCTGGGGTGTAAGGAGGACTCCTGACTGCAGGGCTTAGAGAGGGGGCTTTCATGATGTGGCCTCCAAGGGCACTGGGGTACCTGGCGTGGGCCCGTTCCTCTTGGTGCAGTCTGGGGCATTGCACCTGCTGTGCACTTGGCCGTGGGGATGGTGGAAGGTGCCCTAGATCCTGTCGCTCGGGACCCATAGTCCGTGGGAGAAGCTTTACCTGTAAATTGTGGGGGTGGCATCGTGTTCCTGGGCATTTGAGTCCCTTCCAGGCTGTGGTCCTGGGGAAATGCCTCTGGAACGGTGACTGAGAACAGGGCAGAAGCACCACCCGCCTCTGTGCTTTGCCGGGAGAGCCCATCCATTTGCACGAGGATAGGTCAGGCGGGGAGGGAGGAGATGGGGGAGGGGCAGGCAGGGTGAGTCGCCCAGGACGTTGGCGGCCAGCGGAGGAGAGGTCACGTGTTTGCAAAGACCAGGTAGCAGCCCAAGCAGGGCCTGAGACTGATCCACGTGGCAGAGGGGGCAGGAGGGGGCGGCAGCCTCAGCAGCACACGCGGCCCCGCCCCACGCGTGCGCTTCGTCATTTACTGCCTTGTGTGGTTTCCGTGCCGGTCACACGCTCGGCCCCCAGGCTGTTCACCGTCGAGTGTGTCCCGTCTCCCCACCCAGCACTGTGAGGTCGGCAAAGGGCAGGCCAGGTCCAGCTTTCTCCCCGTGCAGGGCTGGGAACGGCGCGGGGACACAGCCCGTATCTGTCACACGAACCAGTGGCACGTCCGTAGCGCAACTCCGGAACCACTGACTGTTCGGATCTGATGCCTCCGAGTCCTGTCCTCACCCTGCAGCACAAATTCCTCGGGACCTTTTAGAATGACCTCTTGTTGCTTTTGCAACTTCTGAAATTTCTTCTAATGAGCCTTCCGTTCTGCCTTTGAAGGTGAGAGCTGCTTTCAAGCATAAAACCAAGGTCTGGTCCCTCACGAGCAGCTCCACCCGCCAGGCCAACGTGAAGCCCTTCAACTCGGACATCGTGAGTGCGTGTGGTGTCTCGTGTACGCCCCTCCTGCGCTGGCCGACCCTGCTCGGGGTGCCTTCCGTCCTCAGCCCACCCTGACCCAGGCCTCTTGTTCTCGGTCCTCGTCCGCCGGGACTTGCCTTCCAGCTTCACTGAGCTGCGCGCAGCCTCTGCCTTACAGAGGACCACGTGGCCCTGAGGCTGCGTCTCTTGCAGCCCGAGCCCCGGGCCCTCCGCTCACTCCTTCCCCGAGCTCCGTCGTCTGCACCATCAGTGTCGGCGGACGGCTGCCCAGGTCGTGACGGAGGCTCGGCTCGGGGGCTGGGCTTTTCACACCTGACATAGGCCTGCAGGCGGCGCGAGCTGATGTCACACCCACAGCAGGGTCCCCCTCCTCACGAAATCACCTGGCCCTCTCTCCTGCCCCGTTTCCCAGGGCCAGTACTTCTTATGTTGACTTAGTGGGATGGAAGGATCAATTGACGGGGGGGCAGACACTGGACATGCTGAGGGTGTCCTATAAGAGGCACAAAAGTCGCTGGACACAGCCCGGCCTCTACATCAGGTCTCCTCCCCCTACAGGTGCCTGAGAAATTGGGTCTGGATGGTCAGGGGTCTGAACAAGCCGCTCACCTCCCGGCGCTGGGCTTGGTTCACCTTCCTCCTGTGGGAAGTGGTCCCTCATCCCCCCGCCCCGCAGACCCCCAGGCAGGGCCCCCGGGCAGCCTGGAGCAGGCGATATCCTGGGTTCTCACTGCACTGCAGCCTCCCACCTGTCAGCTAGGCCCTCGCTCAGGGGTCCCATCCTCAGGAAGTCCCTCCTGGACGGCACTGAACAAAGGGGCTCCCACCGCACCCCAGCGTCCTGTGCCTGCGACCCCTGGCGGTTGTTTGGTTTATTCATTTGTTTCATGGCCGTTGTCTGCCTCCCCCATTGGAGCGCGAGCTCCCCGGGGGCGAGGGTCTGGTCGCCTTTGTTCACTGGTGTGACCCCATAGCCTAGAACAGGCCCCGGTGCCCAGCCTGCTTGATAAATCAGTGTCGAAGGAATAAGTGAATAAACGGATGAATAGAAGCGTGGATGAGTGAATGAGTGAACGACAGATTGATGAATGAATGACTGCCTGGGTGAGTGCACCCCAGAACCTGGGAGCCGTGAGGCCGGGGAACCTGTGCAGAGGAGGTGGAGAGAACTGCGCCCTCTGGGTCCTCATTTTTCTGGGGAGCGGTGGGGCCGCCCCCAGGAGGATCCCCAGGCAACTTTCTGGCACAGGGCTTTGCTCTCAGCACTCCTGTGGGGCTTGGGTTTCTCGTCTCAGAGCAATCTGCATTTCTCCATCCTGTGTGGTCCGCAGATGAACGGGACCCGGCCTGGTACAGGCTCCACCAAGCTCACCCCTTGGGACAAGAGCAGCCACTCCGGGCACCGCGTGGACCTGTCCGCCGTGTGAGCAGAGAGGCCGTGGACCCGGCAGCCTGCCGCTCAGAACCCCCGGACCCGCTGCAGACCACACGCAAGCATCGCTCTGCCTTTGCAACTGGGACCCTTTCCTCGTCGCTCTCTGGACCTGGGGGTCACGGCCCTCCCCTCCGCCTCCCGTGACAGCATCCTCTCCTGCGACCCGCCCCTGTGACAGAGCCCACCGCTGAGCCCGCAGCCTGATACACGGCGACGGACGGGCCCCCCGGAGCACACAGCGGTCCCTCCCCTTTGTCACTGCAAGTGCGCAGAGCCCCAGACCCTCCACACTGTGCGCTCAGGAGGCCCATGGCGCCAGGAGGGAAGTTTAGCCTCGGCGGGCGCCACGATGGGGACTTGGGACCAGAGAGGTGGGGTCCCGCAGGGGAGGTTGGGCGGAGGCCCCTGGGGGCGCGTGGGGAAGTGCCCAAGGATGTTTTCCACCTGCTGACTCCACCCAAAGCAGGGCCCCGATGCCAGGCACCTGCTGACGCCCAGGTGCCCCGCCCGTCTGTGCGCCGGGGCCGTGCGTAGGCGGAGAGCCTGGGTGGGGGGGGTTCTGCTCCGACAGCTTCTCCCCCCTCCCTCGTGAGTGCTGGCTCTTCCGACTCCAAGTCAGCCTTCAGATCGCCCCCTTTCCTGGCACCTGAGCCTCCTGTGTGTTCACCACGGTGGCCCATCAGAGCCACCGTCTCCCAAGGCATAACGTCCCGCAGAGAGTTTCTTCCTCATCACTTATAAATGCTTTTCCGTGTTTCTAGCGAGCGGATCACAGCGGAGGGGAGCGCAGTACGTGATTTCATGTCGCCACAGGGGCAGACCTTGATGCACAGAGCCACTCGGCGGGCTGCTCCGGGGGAGGACCCTGGCCCTGACCGACCCGGGGTGGGAAGGGTGGCAATAGCTGTAGCTTCTGAGTTGATGTTAATTTATGGACCCGGACTCAGCCCCCTAGGAAATGGGATGATCCTTAGGGCTCCGTGTGTGGGCGGGACCCCGTGGAACGCTAGGGTTCGATCATAGACGTGAACCGAAACGCCATCGAGAAAAGCTGGGAAACAGGCTGTGAAAGGTCACCCTGTGATGACGGCGCCGAGAGTGCTTGTGAGATGTGTGGGTACGGAATTCCAACCTGTTTTCGGTACTGGAAAATCTTCCCTGGAAACTGTGACGGCGACAGCATTAAAGGCCTCCCCACCGCGTCGCCCCGCCTCTCCCAACACGTCTGCTTTGTTTCCGAGTGAGATTTTCATCGCCTTGCAGACCTTTTCCATCTTCCTCCGGCACCTTCGTGAAGTAACTCACGCCCTGATGATGATGAGTGTGACACCATCTTCAGGCATCTCCCCCGGTGGCGGGCGGGGGGACCGGGAGGGGGGTGGGACACCGAGCGGCGTGTTGACGCAGGGTTAACCTCTGTCCTTCCGTCCGGGTGGGTCCCAGATGTCACGTTGTGACAATGCCATGGGCAGTCTCCATGGGTGTGCCATAGGGGTGAACCTGGCAGATGGAGGCAGAGACCCCGTGTCTGGCGAAAAGTGCGCCCAGGTCTGCTCCAGGCTCTCTTCATGATTCCAGAAACCAGATCGCTTGTAACTTGGCGTTAGATCCTTGTCAGGCCCAAGAGCACCGAGAAGTGAGAACACTGTATTCCTAAGATTGACACTTGGATTCTTTTTTCTTATTTAGTTTCTGGTGAAGCAAATCAAGTAAGGAACTGTTTTTATTTTAGATGGAATTCTTGGTTTTGTTGTTTTTTAACTCTCTGCATATTCACCCTACATATAATCTATCAGAAGTAATGCGCGAACTCCCTGTTTCTCAAGAACGAAAGCAGTGCACTTATGTATAGGCGACATACTTGGCTTCTGCAGTGTTTTATTATCTACACATAATGTGGCCACAGAGAAGCAGTTGGAGGCAAGAGTGTGTTTAGTTTATTGCACAGGAAAGACGATGAATGCCACTCCATAGTGAAAATATGTTGTGATTTTTATGAAATAAAATCTTAGTGTCCTTAAAGTGTGGTCTTTAGCGTCTTTTGCTAGTGGGAGGTGAGCAGGACAGCGGATCTCACGACAAACATCTGAAGAGAAACTCACGTGGGTAAAATCCAGCCCTGGGATTCACTCAGCAGACATTTATTCAGTGCTTTCTCTGTGCCCAGCACATTCCAGCTCTCGGGACACTGTGATGGGCAATGCCCTGGCCTCTCAGGAGCCTCCCTGGGTGGGGCAGGTAGTGGCATTTGTGCAGCCCTGTGTCTCCCCAGGTTAATGTACTGGACAGAATACTGGTGCTTCTTTTTTTAAAAAAATTTAACTATATTTTATTTAAGCTAATGTGTCAAAAATATTTCAACACGTAACATTAAAACTTAATGAGCTATTTTACATTCTTTTTTCTATACTAAGTCTTTAAATCTGGTTTATTATTTTTTAAAGTCTTTAAAAAATGTTGACCTCTGTGACTCTATTCCTGTTTTGTAAAGAAGTTCATTTGTACGATTACCTTAGATTCCATGAAAATAGAGTCACAGATGTAGAAAACACGCTTAACGGTTACCACAGGGGAAAAGGTGGGGAGGGGGGAGGATAAACTGGGAGATTGGGGTTGACATATACACACTATTATATATAAAATAGATAAGGACCTACTGCACAGCACAGGGAACTCTGCCCGACACTCTGTAATGGCCTATATGGGAAAAGAATCTTAAAAAGAGTGGATCTATGTATATGTATAAGTGATTCACTTTGCTGTACAGCAGAAACTAACACAACATCGTAAATCAACTCTACTCCAATAAAAAGAGAAAGAAAAGAAATGCTTACGAAACTAAAAAATAATTTTTTTAAAGTTTATACTCCATATATAGTTAGTGCAAAATATTGGCTCTATTCCCCATGGTGTGCAGCACACCCTTGAGTCTGTCTCACACCCAATAGTTTGTACCTCCCCCTCTGCTGCATTGCTTCCCCCTCCACTGGTAACCACTAGGGTGTTCTCTGTTGAAACAGGGAGTGGGTTAGTGGTGACAGAGGTGGGGGGTTGGGTGGTGGGCAAGATGGATGAAGGGGATCAAAAGGTACAAACTTCTAGTTATAAAATAAGTCCTGGGGCTATAATGTACAACGTGGCAACTACAGTTGATAACACTGTCTTGCCTATTTGAAAGTTGCGAAGAGAGAAGATCTTAGAAGTTCTCAGCACGAGAAGAAAACACTTCTGTAGCTGTGCCGTCCATCCCATCATGTATGGCGATGGATGTCAACTAGACTTACTGTGATGATTGTATCAAGTCATTATGGCGTAACCTAAATATACTACGATGCTTGGTTTTTGTTTTGTTTTCTTTGCCTTTTGGTATCCCTTACAATTTTTTTCGTTATTGAAAGCTAAACATATCTGCATTGGGTGTTAGAAACTGAGGTAACTAGGACTTTAGTGTGAGGATTTACGTTCGTCTGACCAGGAGCTGGGCTCTGTAGACTGTTCGCTGCAGCTGTAGGTGCCGGAGGCTCCAACTTCCTGTTCTTCCTTCTCTACCCTTGACTTTGGGCTTTCCCTGTGGACTGTACTCCTCACAGAGTCCGCAGCTTGCAGCCCCTTCAGCCTAATCTGTTAATACTCCTTTTCTGCTGTGGTGTTAACATGTGTGGTAGGAGAAGTGTTCTGTAACATTATGGTAAATCTGCATCTTTTAGTGGGCCTGTGTCTAGGGTGGTGACCCTCAGAAGTGTTTCTCTAGTGATAAAGCATTTTCCCCCTCTTTGGGGAGACAGGGAGCCCAGAGGGGGCTGGGAAGTCAGGAATGCCCTTCCCCCAGATGGAACACGGCTTTGATAAAGCACATCCCGGGCAAAGCAGGGCAGCTGTTGATAATAGGATGGGAGCGAGCTATGGCTGCCAGCTCTCTCCTGTCGCTTCACGGAGGTGCGCTGTGGCTACAATGAAAGTACTTTCTCCCCTCCAGTCCCTTGACCTCTTTAGACTCAGAAGACGGAGGAGGGAGAAGCCAGTGGGCAGGTTCTCAGGTGCAGTTCCCAGGGCTCTGATCCTCCCTCCTGGATACTTTGGTGCTACATATATCCCCGGACATGGACTCATCTCTGGAGAAAAGGTGGAAAGGGGGTGCGGAATCCCCAAATCATCCAAGGTTAAGTTGCCGCCCTGGCAGGATGGAATCTGAAACAGAAGGGGTCGATTTCTTCATGTCAGTGTGAATTTTGAGTCCCTTCCACTTCTGTCGGAGGTTTTATTCCGTAAAACAAGGAAAACCTGAAGTTGCAGTAGCTCTAATTCCGTTCTCCGAACAGCAGAGGGGAGCAGGGGCAGTAGACACGGGGTCTCCGTCCAAGACCCCACCTTGTTCCTTGTTGAGAGAACACTGAATCTCCTGGATGACTCAGGGAAGGGTGACCCAACACCAGTGCAGGGGCAAACCCTGACTGGTCTAAAATGGCCTTCATGGTCCCATTCTCCTTCCCGGGGAGGCACCTCAGCCATGATGTGGGAGGGAACACCGGTATCTGCTCAGGAAGTGTGGCACCACGGCGTGACATGGGGGAGCCAGGCCACAGCTACCCCCCAAGGATAGCTGTGGGGAGGATGGAGACAGCTGGGACCCCTGGTTGTGGACAGAGCAGCTTTGTGGACGGCCCTGGAGGTGCAGCTGGGAGAGAAGCCAGCAGAGCTCCCTGTTGCTCACAGCTGGGCCCCCGGATGTCCGCGAGCAGCAGGAAGGGCCTTGTGTGCTTCTTGCCTGGGGCTGAGGGAGGTTGCGATCCGGGGGGGACACCCAGATGCTGCCTTGGCATCTCCCCAAGCCCATGTGGGACTATCGCTTCACCTCCGACAGGCATCCCTGGAGGAGATTTAATCAAGAAGAGTAATGGACCTGATGGCGCGTCTGTCCAGATGAATGCTCTAATGGCCTGACTGCTGCGTCCTGTGTAGCTTGTTCACAGAAATGGCTACTCGGGAACCTCCTCTGCTTCAAGCTGTGTTTGTCAGTTAAACAGCAAACAGTCCTGGCCCCAGTTTCTGTCTCTGGTTTTACAGATTTCCCGAGTTTTGAGAGATTTTTCTTCACTAAGTGTACTGACTTTCTCCCTTCTCTCCCTGCTGGGTCCTGTAGGTGGACGCTGCACAGACTCTTTCCACGTGGGGTGGGGAGCATTGGGGCACACAGAATGCTCACACCTGGCCCTGGTGGGAGGATCTCTCTGACTTGCCCAGCACTCCTCCCAGGACACAGGCTGTGGCTGCCGTGGCTCTGTGTGAAGCTTGTCCCCAAGCTTGGAGGTAACTAGAGAAGTTCGAGAGAGTAGAGTCAGATAAGGACGGTGACCTGCCTGTCTCAGGCAGCTGGAATGTAGATGTGGGGGCTGGAGCTCAAGCAGCCATTTTGGAACATGAGGAAGAGTCCAATATCGAGGAGTTCCTAGAAGCAAGAGAGAGGAGCGATCTTCCCTTATGACTGTGAATGATGATGCCAGCCCTGGACCACACTTCTCCACACTTGGGTTTTGTGCGAGAGAGTAGCTTGTCTCACGTGAGCTCCTGTGGACTGAGGTCTGCAGCCGCTCACAGCAGACTTGCCCCACCCGATGCAGCCACAATGGATGCATTTCTGCCCCCTGTGCTGTGCTGACTGGACAGAGCAGCTGCCCTCCGGCTCCTCAGAGAACAACGTGCTCATGAGTCCCCTGGGACTGCTTGCACTGCAGATATGCTGATTCCTGGGCCAGGGCGGGGGCCTGGGATTCTGCATTCCCCACATCTCAGGGGATGCCAGGCTGCAGCTCCCTGACCACCCCTGGGGCCTAGAACTCATCTGCCTCATGGGTCTCGGCCTGGGTGCTCTCACCTGCCCCATGCAGGGCAGCTCCTGTCCAGCTCTGCCCACAACAGCAGCTGCTGCAGAAGAGCGGTCAGCAGAGAGGATTTGCATGTGATGGGCCCGGGGGGAGCAGGGCCTCTGCAGTGATGTGGGTCGTAGAGGAAACACGTCCCCTCCCCTCCCCTGCAACCTTCCTTCCACAGCAGGAAGCTGGGGCATCGTTGTGATATCAGAGGCCCAGGAAGGGTCCAGAGGACGAGTTAACAGTTTCATGCTTTTCTTAATCCTCGAAGCAGGTTTTCTGAGCCATTTGCTGGGTCTTCAGAGTGGCTCCCCTTCTGTCTTCCGAAGGTTGGTTAGAAATCAGGGGCTGCAGCCCAGGAGCCCCGATTACGTCACTCACACCTGACGACGCTCAACACCCTTCCCGACCGTGGGTCTGCCTGGACTCACAGGGTCTCTCTCCCTCCAGCCCCGCCCGTCCTCCCTGGGGTTCCTGCACAGACTCACTGAAAACAATGCTGGGGAAGGTGCGGGGCCTGGATGGGAGGGCGGGGCCGCAGGCGCTGTGACCGCGACCTTGCGCTGGGGGCCCACAGTCCTCAGCGCCATCTCTCGCTATCCCACTGCCCCTCACGGACGCAGCCTGGGCTTCCCTGGCTCCCGTGATGAATCCCCAGACCTCCCACGCGCACTTGTGCAGTCTTCCGCGCCGGCTGAACGATTTCTGCTCCTTTGTGTGTGAAGCGTCTCCACACCATTTTTTTTGGAACAACGAATCAAGTTTTAGGGAGCTCATCTATTTATTTAAATGTGCATTTATGAATTTTTAAAGAGCAGTTTCTGGAGCAAGAATTTTCAAGATTAGGGATGATGGGGAAAAATTAGCCAGTGAATAGTAGACTCCAGGTACACAAATGTATTTAAATTAATTTCCAGTTCACATCAATTTCCATCGCTGTAAGCAGTGCTAAAATTGTTCGTTCGTTCCGTGGTATCATCATCTTGTATATCCATCCGCCAGCATCCAAGTGCTAACAACTCTGTTTGGATGGTAAGAAGCATTTAAAAAATGTTAACCTTTTTTACTGCAAAAATGCATAATTATTGTAGAAAATGTGTTAATTGTTGATGAGCAAAAGGCAGGAAAAGAATCAACAGTGAGAGAACAGTGATAAATATTCTGTGGCTTTTCAGGTGTGTGTATGTGAGTTTGAGTGTGTACACGCACGCCTGAGTGTGTATCTATCTTCGTGAAAATGGGTTCTGATCGCACACACTTTATTGTAACTGTTTCTTTCTTAACAATTAAATGCATGAATAGAGTGTAATCATTTTTAGTGGCATCAGTCATTCTTCTCCAGCAGGAATTGTCTTCTGGCTAATGGAGTCCCCTGAAGAGACTTTAAAAGTACCTCGACCCCCAGGCTCTCCCAGGGGGCTCTGGTGGTGGTGATGCCTCTGCTGGTGGTGGTGATGGTGATGCCTCTGGTGGCGGTGATGCCTCTGCTGTCTTACCTTATGGATGCCCGTGTTCTTGTATTTAATCAACTCCAGGTTGTTGGATTCTTGGGATATTTTTGCCATTATAAGTCTGTAAGGGGTATCATTGCCATTATGAAATATCTGTAGGTAGACCTTTGCAGACATCAGCTATCGTGGATAAATCCTGGAAGTTGGATTACTGGGTCAAAAGTGTCCGCCCTCTATCGTGTACTGATTTGTCAGTCACACTTTGAAGAGAAGAGACCAGGGAACACTGCACAGCAGGAAGGGTTATGTCCTCTGCCCACGGCTTAGCCATCGCTGGGAAAGATGAGAGACTCTGGCGGGAACGGCTCCCAGAAGTAAGGTCTAAGGTGGGGCTACAACAGCCCGTGTGTCCAGATGAGGTGCGCACACTCCCGTGGTGGCGGCCTGTCCTTAGGTGGAGACAGCGCCCAGACGGGCTGCTCTGCGGTCTGCTCTCAGTGCTGCTGGGGAGAATTCACATCCGCAGTTAAAGAACAGGAACCGCCAGAGGCAAAGGTTGAGACCCACACGGCGCTCAGACCCCCACCCGCCTCCAGAAACGTCTGAGGCTCAGCCTTTCACGCCCTCCTCTTCATGGGCGAGGCCGCCTCTCCTGAGCCCCTGGGAAGCCCTCCCAGACCCCAGTCTGCCCGTGATGCTCCTTCCTTTGAGCCTCCACGGCACAGGGTGGAGCCCCATTAGAGAGCTCGTCTCACCCACCTGGAGTAATGGGATTGCTGGATGGAGGTCATGCTCACTTCTATCCCAGGGCATCTGACGTCCTTGTGGAGCTCCTCCCCACTCTGACATGGTGACTGACTGCAGCAGCCTGGGTCCTGGGGCAACTGTGGTGAGCAGAGCAGCCCTGTCAGTCCATGATCGTCACCAGGCATGGGTGACAAACGGATTGTTCTTTTTGGTCCCTGAGCTGTGGGGTTTGTCTGTGACGGCTGCAAACCTTTGTGTGCAACAGGAAAAGCAGCTTTGCTTTTAGGCCACACCAGGCACATTCAGGATCTTAGTTCCCCAGCCAGGGATCGAACCCGGGCCCCCTGCATTCGGAGCGCGGAGTCTTAAGCACTGGACCACCAGGGAAGTCCCAAAGTAGTTTTGATAATAGACTAAAGCGTGTTGGGCACCAGACAGAGCTTCCCTCGCAACCACACTTAGCTAATCTATCGCACAGCCTTACCTATTGTCTCGTTATCTTGCGCTCCAGGGCTCGGAGCCGAAACCCACATTTCCTAGAACATCCTCTCCTGTAAGGATTAGGGTTTATTTATTATTTGCCTCTGGTACCTCTATTTTATTAGTTCTAATGTGCTTAATCTTATTTAAAGATTTATATTTTATTTTTGCTTCAATGCTTCCTGCTCATGTCATAGAATTAGAATCTCACTGCAGCTTTAATCTCGCCTCTGGGCTCACAAATGGTTTTCCCAAGCTAAAAAACATGGTTCAGAGAGTTTTTACTGTGTTCTCACTTCTGAATGGAGCGTTCACTGTTTATAAACAAGGGACCTGAGCCTCAGAGAGTGTGTTCTGAATCACCATGACACTTGCAACTAGGTCAGTAAGACTGGAGGGAGGGATACACAAATATCTGATTAAGTTAAACGCTCCGAAAGTAAGTATTAAAACATTTGCTGGCACTGTGTAAACCTAAGAGAGGACTCGCATGTTTAAAGACATACACGGTAGTGATAAATTTAGGAGAGATGAAATAAAACAAACGTTCAGAATCACATTGGGATTTACACAGAACCACTCCACGCCTACCACTGGCTGGCCAGTGACCAGGTTTGTAAATTAACACAAGTGGCTTCCATTGGTCGCGGGGACGGTGCGCAGTCCGTGCCTGGAGCAGTCACATGAAGGCCACCCTGCAGACCCTGGGAGCAGTCTGGAGGTGGATGTGTGGGAATACCCACCACTGGTGAGAGCCGGCTGGGTGGCAGGAGTACCAGGTCCTCACCCTTGCAGACGAGACAAGTATGACTCCATCCCCCACCTACGTGAGGAAGCTGAGTCCAAGCTGACTCGATTTCATGGCAGAGATAGGACAGGTCTGTGCCGACACATCACAAGGGCACTGTCGTCAGTGTGGAACGGGCAGAATTGGAGGCGAGGGGACAGCGTGGTGTTCAGCGGGTGTGACGCAGCCCTGCCTACGGATGTGGGCTGTGCTACAGCCTCAGGACCTTGTTGAAGACGAAGGCTTATTCACCATCCAACCCATGTTCATTGAGTACCTGCCACATGGCAGGGAAAGTTCTAGAAATTGTGGAGGAGACACTGAACAGGTCAGACAAGGCTCCTGTCCTCCCGGAGATGACGTCCTAGCGGATGAGGCCAATGGTGATCAAGTAACTGAGCCACGGACATGGTGACACCAGCTGGTGGTGTGCGTTCTGAGGGCGATGAGACGATGATGCAGGGCGACGTGATAGACTGTGTGTGCGTGTGCGCGCGCGCGCGCGTGTGTGCGTGCGTGTGCATGTGTGCGTGCGTGTGTGCGCGCGCGTGTGTGTGCGTGTGCGTGCGTGCGCGTGTGCGCATGTGCATGCGTGTGTGCCGTGTAGGAGTGTGTATGTGCAAACATGTAGAGTTTTGTGGATGTGTAAGTGGGTAGGTGTATGTGTGGTTGTGAGTGGGTATGTTTGTGGGTGCGTATGTATCTGTATGTGTGAAGGTGTGCATATATGCATAAGTGTGCAGGCATAGTACATAGCAGGGGTGTGTGTTTATATGTGTGAGTGTGCGTATGCACGCTAATTGTAATTTAGAACAGCGGTCAGGGAAAGCCTCTCTGAGGGTTGACGGTGAAGCTGAAGCCTTGGGAAAAATAATGGAAGAAGGAGCGGCAAGATGAAAGGAGCTGGGCAGGAGTGGGTGCAGCGCAGGGAGAGCGGAGCAGTCTCATGGGACGAGACGTGGGTGACGAGGGGGATGGGGCCAGGTCATGTACGGAGCTGGGGGCTCATCAGCTAAGACATATGCTTGAGGTCGACCCTCTAGGACTTATGAGATGCTAGATGTGGGATGTGAGGCAAAGGGGGAAATCATGGACGGTGCCCAAACCTTTGCCCTGAGCACGAAGGCAGCTTTGCTCTAGAGATGTGGATCACACGAAAGAGAAACGTTCCAGGACTGGGGACGTCGGTAGAATGTTGCTGGTCACACTGGATGCTTCCTCAGCAGCTCCAGGAAAAAGGGCTGTGAATAGTTCTAGAATTTCAGCAGCCCCAAACTCCAGGTCCCCAGTGGGTCTTTTCAAGTCTGCCTTAGACCTTTAGAGCAGGGGTCCCCAAACCCCGGTACCGGTCCGTGGCCCGTTAGGAACCGGGCCGCACAGCAGGAGGTGAGTGGCGAGCGAGCACAGCTTCATCCGCCGCTGCCCGTGGCTCCCCGTCGCTCGCATGACCGCCTGAACCATCCACCCCCGCCCCTCCGGTCCGTGCAAAAATTGTCTTCCGTGAAACCGGTCCCTGGTGCCAAAAAGGTTGGGGGCCGCTGCCGTAGAGCATTCCTCGTCTTGTCGTCTACCAGCAGTGGATTATTCAAGCAGCTTCCAAGGAGCACTGTTAATTTCTGTGTAAAGTGTCCAGACACTCCCAGCAATCGTTTCACCAGTGGCCTCACTTTCAGCCACACGTGACGTTATCAAGGTTCCTCTTAAGAATCAAGTTCCCGGGGCTTCCCTGGTGGCGCAGTGGTTGAGAGTCCGCCTGCCGATGCAGGGGACGCGGGTTCGTGCCCCGGTCCGGGAGGATCCCACATGCCGCGGAGCGGCTGGGCCCGTGAGCCATGGCCGCTGAGCCTGCGCGTCTGGAGCCTGTGCTCCGCAGCGGGAGAGGCTGCAACAGTGAGAGGCCCGCGTACTGAAAAAAAAAAAAAAAAAAAAAAAGAATTAAGTTCCCATGCTTGGTCTCCGCGGGATGGTGACTTCATCGCAGCGTTTAGTTGACTTTGTTGCAATGCTTTTTGAGGTAGCAGATTGTGTGCCTCTAACCAGCAGACAGGTTTTCACACCTGGGAATTGTCGAAGGCATTTCCCTGGGAACGTGAACCTTTTCTCTCCAAGTGCACACCGCAGGAAACAGGGACCGGGGAGGGGACATTCCACTGCTGGGAAATACTGGGGCTGAGGCTGTGAACACAGTAGGGGCTGAGGACTGTTCTGGGGCGGTGGGACGTCGGAGGAGGGGCTGGGGCAGCAGGTGAGGCTAAGAGGGGGTGGAGAGAGCCTCTGAGGGGTGTTGACGTGAGTGGGAGACACCAGATCTGATCTTAGAGATGTCCCTCTAAAGGCCCGGGAGGGAGGCGCTGGGCGGGTTTGTCACATAAGAGCTTCCCCAGGGAGGAGACTGTAAACTGCAGGAACACAGGCTGGGCGACCCCCAGGTGCTCAACCTGGTCAGTGCTGGAACAATGTCAATTAGCGGCCAGTGCTTAAAGATTGAGATGTTTTGCCTAAAATTCTGATTTCCTGACATTCTCAAGCAGTCAGGGCTCAGGCAGCTCTGAGACCCGTGCCACGTGGCAGCCGTGGCTGGTGCCGGGCGGAGGACACACCCTCGTGGGGCACAGTCTCACCAGCGCCCCAGGCCCTCCTGGTCCGTAGTTTCCTGTCACCTCCTGCCCGTGGGTGTCCTGAGGATTCACCTTTGCATCAGTTCATATTCACTGAACGGACCTTTGGAAATCTGAGACCCTTCTTGACCTTGAGGAGGTTTGACCCTCAAGTCAGAGGATGGGGACAGACAAGCAGTTCATCAAATCACAGCACAGCATCCCATCAGGGAAACGGAGGGGGAGAACCTTGATTCAAGTCCGTGATGGCGTGGCTGGGAGAATAGTGGCCCCAAAGGCGTCCACACCCTGATCCCCAGGACCTGTGACTGTGTTACCTTACCTGGGAGAGGGGGGCTTGAGGGTGCAATTAGGTGAGGGGACAGCATCCTGGATTACCCAGGTGGGCCCAATCTAATTACATGAGTCCTTAAAATAGGGTAATCCTTCCCATCCTGTCAGAGTGAGAAATAAAATACTGCTAGCCACATCAGTAAACAAAGATGTCTCAGCCCCCTGACCCCCGACAGTGAGCCCTGAGGGAACTCAGGAAGGAGAGAAGAATGCCTGCCATCTAGCAGCCACCAGACGGCAGCCACCCCCAAGGGCGCACCTTCAGGGAACTCAGGATGTGAAAACACAGGATACTGCCCCCAACCCCATAGCTGACGTGCATATGGAAGGAATGATTTCAGCGAGCCCAGACTCTTGCATCTTCCCATACATAGAAAAGCACTACATTCCTTAACTTGAAGTATCTGGTTTTCTTTAATAACAATAATCTTTTGAAGTTCAGACTACCTGCCCTTTGCTGCAAAAACCTCTATATATCCTGGCTCCCCGCTCACCTCCTAGGAGTGAGGCAGGAGATAGTTGGACTCCAGGCTAGACAGTTACAACTGTTCACACTTCCTGGGGGGAGAAGAAGATGGGCTCCAGGCTGGACATTCCTTACCAGCCCCCTGTTTACATTTCCTGAGGCAAGAGACAAACGGGCTCCAGGAATACATATTTATGACCGGACTCCTGTCTATATATATTTTTTTCGGTACGCGGGCCTCTCACTGCTGTGGCCTCTCCCGCTGCGGAGCACAGGATCCAGACGCGCAGGCTCAGCGGCCATGGCTCACGGGCCCAGCCGCTCCGCGGCACGTGGGATCTTCGCGGACCGGGGCACGAACCTGTGTCCCCTGCATCGGCAGGCGGACTCTCAAGCACTGCGCCACCAGGGAAGCCCCTGTCTATATTTTGAGATCTGCACTTTGATATAAGAAACAGCAATAGAAATAGGGTAAATAACTAGACATTGGACATTTTTGTGGCAGGGACGGAGTGGGACTAAACCCTGTTCAAAGATCAACAGGTCATACATTTCCCATCCTTGGGGCAAGGGAGACATTGCACCTGTACAAAAGCCTTCGAGGGGTCAGTAAGCCAGGGGATGCCAGGCCATAGTAAGTCTTGCTATCTTCCTCCCAGACGCCTTTGTGATGAAATCCATCTCGACTGAGGGGTGTGTACACACCCAGGGGAGGGGCCAGAGACAAATTAGGGGTCTAAACAGTACGACTGACCAAGAAGAAGACAAAGACCCGGAAGGCTGCCCCCTGTAAAGTGATTTAAATTTCCCAAAGGCGCAACAACTCCTCATGACTCTCTCCCTCCGAGTTCGCCCGTGCGTCTTTCCACGTGTACTCTGCTTTCCTGATAAACTCTTCCCTTTTCTCTTTACCTTCTGCCTCCTTGCCTGAACTCATTCTTGACAAGACATCGAGAACTAGGGACCCAGGCCCTAGCTGCCGGCCCCTGTGGTCCAGGGGTTAGGGCTCCCGGCCCAGGAGCTAGGATCCTGCTTCCAGCTACTGCTCACTGCTGCTTCCTGCAAGCTGCCGCTTACTGCTGCCTGCGCCCCAGATCAGGAGCAGTTCTCTCAGGGTCGCTTGAGGTGCTGCCTCCTGGACTTGAAGTCCTAAGAATGTCCACCAAATAAAACATAACCCTCAACTTTTCAGTTGTGCATTTTTTTTAGTCAACGAGAGAGACAAGATAGAAGAAAAAGGATAGATTCAAAGCATGAGAGGGACTCAACTGCTACTGCTGGCTCTGAAGATGGAGCGAGGGGCTGTGAACCAAGGCATGTACATGGCCCCCAGCAGGTGGAAAGACCCTCATGCGACAGTCAGAAGGAAACAGGGATCTCAGTCCTACAACCACAAGGAACTGACTTCTACCAACAACCCAGATGAGCAAGAAAGCAGGTCCTCCCCTAGAGCCTCCAGGAAGAAACAGCCTGCAGACATCCTGATTTTAGCCCAGTGAGACCCACGTCAGTCTTCTGATCTGCAGAACTGTGAGATGACAAATTTGTGTTGTCTAACCCATTAAGTTTGTGGTAATTTGTTAGGTCAGCAAGAGGAAACTATACAGATGGTTGTGTTTCTGGAAGAAACAGCTGATCTTCAGCCTGCACAGACTGGAAGGCCGCTCCACCTGAGGACAGGTGCGTGTGCAAGGTGTTGGAGTGGAGCTTGGTTGGTGAATAGAAATAACGTGGTGGGAAGGGTGGGTCCAGCTGTCCAGGAGGGAGCGTTGAAGGCATCTCAAGTGTCCTGAAGGGTGGGAAAGGGTGAGTAAGCCCTAAACCACCACCATGAACTAGAATCCCCCAAGTTAATGACCCCCTTACCTGAGCGTGGATGCTGCCTTTGCTTAGCAAAGGAACACAGACCGATACCCTAGAAGTGATCTTGGAAAAGAAAACTATAAAGTTATAAAACTAAAAAACTCAATCTTGCCTCAGATCCCTTGGGAAGGGTGCGGCCCAGCTTGTGAGGCACTTACCCCCACCCCATGGGTTGTTTTCCTTGAAAAAAGGGGGTCAAGCTCGTTCCTAAATTGTTTTATTTTTGTCTTTGGCTAAAAGGGATGTTGCAATTATTACCCAGTCTCAGACAATTTCCAGAGGATTTTGCAAAGTTGTGTCACACATGTGTCACTGTTTTCATGCCTGTGTGCTGAGCAGCTGGTGACACCAGCATCTTACGATGGGAACATCTAGGTGGCGGGACAGTAAACAACACAGTAATTTTCCTCACGTTGTCACATTAGCTGGAGCGTTAACAGCCTTGTCGCAGTCACAGCTCTCGTTAGGGAGTTCGGTGTCCTTCCTGCAAGCAGGCTTCAGAGTCAGAGCAGAACAGGATCCCTGGTGGAGGCGCGTGTGCTCCCTCTGTTATAAATCACCAGGCCCGACAGCGCGCCCTCGCTGGGACTGCCAAACACAGACGAGCTGGTGGGAGACCTCGAGCTTCAGTCGAGCTCCTGTAGACTCGGAGGACACAGAGAAGGTCACCCCAGAAACCTGGCACACAAATCCACGTGGGCAAATGATGGAGGAGGTGGGGGCAGGAGGGAGCGCCCTTCCTGGGGCTGTTGAGGGAAAGGGCAGCACAGAGCGGGAAGCCAGCTACCCAGGCTGACGGCGGGGCACACGGTTGGTCCCAGACCCAGGGGCGTCGAGGCCCTGAATCCTGAGCGAGAATCCCTCCAGGACGCCCATCCAACCCGAGTTGCTGGGAAGCCTCTTCCACCCGAGCCCGGCTCTCCCACCAGGACTGAGCCCGTGCTTAGCAGCCTGGTCGGCAGGTGTCACCTGCTCCCGTGACTGTCCCAGACAGGCGCCCACTCACTGGGTGAAGAGGCCAAAGACAATCACATTGGGTCACTGAGCCATTGGACCCGTGTTCTCCTTCCCAGACCCAGATTTTGGAGACAGACTCAAGGCAGGCCTCCTGGGTCAGTCCAGGACCCTTTCCTGCAGCTGTGAACCCATTTCAGACAAAACCTCTCACATCAGTGGAAGACAGCAGCACACGCCACCCCGAGTGTGCCCTTTGGTACACACGCCACCCCGAGTGTGCCCCTTGGTACACACGCCACCCCGAGTGTGCCCCTTGGTACACACGCCACCCCGAGTGTGCCCCTTGGTACACACGCCACCCCGAGTGTGCCCCTTGGTACACACGCCACCCTGAGTGTGCCCTTTGGTACACACGCCACCCTGAGTGTGCCCCTTGGTACACACGCCACCCCGAGTATGCCCCTTGGTACACTGATTATTGGAGCTGTCGGCACTGGAGGAACAGCAAAGGCAGGAGAGACTTTCTCTGAACTCTCTTGTCTGCCTAAAGTCAGATCCTCCCAGGACCTCAGCTGTCACAGATCCCCTCCTGGAAGGCTCACCAACAGGGAAGCTTGGCTCTTGTCACAGGAGAGGAGACACCACATTCTGACAAAGCCTGTCACAAACTATCCTCCCATTTATTCTTCCAAGGGCCCTGTCATCTTTCCTAAGACTCCTTCACTCTCCCCTAAGAGGTCTGCATCCCCCTCCCCTTTCCCTATTCAGATGGCTTTTAGTCTGGATTCGAAGTCAGCTCGGGGGAGTCACTCATTTTCCTGGGTGTCTACCATGTGTACTTGAGGTACGTATGTTAATAAACTTCTGTTTGATTTTCCCTTGTTAATCTGTCTTTCATTATAGAGTCCCAGCCAAGGAGAACACAGGAGGGTAGAGGGAAAATATTTGTCCTCCCTACATCAGCGCGCTTAACAAGCGAGCCCTGCCTCACAGGAGCTCTCCTGTCTGACGCTGACTCTTCTGTTCTCAGCTAGGTTTACTGATTAAGGGCAAGGCTGCCTTCTCTGATGGTTGTCAAACAGTAATCAGTGTCGAGGCAGCAAGAACAAGGGCTTTATTTGGGGTCTTAAGAGCAATTCAGGAGATACAGATTCAGGTGAAACCAGAGTGTTAACAGGAAAGAGAAAGGGTCAAGAGCTCATGAAAGCAGGGGGCTTCCCTGGCGGCGCAGTGGTTGAGAGTCCGCCTGCCGATGCAGGGGACATGGGTTCATGCCCCGGTCCGGAAGATCCCACATGCCACGGAGCGGCTGGGTCCGTGAGCCATGGCCGCTGAGCCTGCGCGTCCGGAGCCTGTGCTCCGCAACGGGAGAGGCCACAGCAGTGAGAGGCCCGTGTACCACAAAAAAAAAAAAAAAAAAAGAGCTCCTAAAAGCAAATGCCACAAGGTTGTTCAAGACGTATGATGCACTGTGATTCAAGAAAGGGAATGTGTGTTCCCTAAGGGATGGGCTGTCATGAGTTATTTTAGGGTGAAGCGTCTGATAAATATCTTGAGTTTCTGGAACATCAGGCAGGTATTGTGGATGCTGCATTAAGACAGTAACTGGTCAAAAAGTCAGGTTCCATCCAGGCTAAGACATGCATGAGTCATCCTTCCTCAGTGGTCCCCCAGCTCCATGTCAGAGAGCTCTCTTAGCAATACCGACTCCATTTTGATTTTCCTTTCACGTTTCCCCCTTTGGATAGAGATCGTCTCTGGAAAAAGCATCGATGAGCAACCATTTGGTTATCTGGCATCAGCGTTGACTTCCTCAGCACTGGGAAGTCTCATTCCCAGAAAGTCTTCTCCCACAGAGGAAGGAAAGCGGTGGCTACGTGAGAGGTACCGTTTTAGAGCGTTTACGGCCACATTTGGGCAACAAGGATGCATCTCGGAAGTGAGTTGTAACTGGCGTTCAAAATCGATCTTCATTAGGAGAAATCTTATGGGGGTGGTTAATCATCTCCAAACATCAAGCGATCATTATCCCTGTGGAGGGTGTCATAGCACAACAGTGAGAGATACAAAATATCAACAACTTCTAGAACACACACACTTATTAATATTGCAGCAATCAGTAGCGATGTCATGAGCAAGGATCTTAGCCTACTTTCACCTGAGCCTAACCAGCCTTTTCGTGTTTCTACAAAACTGGGCATTGGGTCATTCATGGCATTTATTTGTATTTTCACATGACTCATTAAGTTGGTGACATTAGAAGACTCACCTGGTGTTAAAACACAACATTCTGCTTGTATTATAGCACAGGTACCAACGTAAGAGGCTGTTATAATGTCAAGATCCAGCCAGTTTTGTAAGACTGCCTTTCTTATTAAAGATATTTCAGAATTGTAAAGGTTTACAGCTTGCTGGGGAAATCTGGTTAAAGCTTCTATATGAGCAATGACGTCTTCAAGTCCCAGTGAGGGAACAAAGCTGGATGCCAGATGACTAAGCTAGCCCACCTTGCTTTCTATAAGGGATAATTTTCAGGCACTGTGTTGAGAGTTGTGTGAATATGCCCTTGAGTCCAGGGAAATCCTAAGGTACAACATCCTATCCATCTGGGAGGGACCCAAGGCCAGAAGCTAGTTTCACAAAGCCATTGGGTTCCATTTCGGATTACCCAGTAAGTACTGTGCCATGTATTCCAATCGGTTCCAAACCAACCAATAGCTTTTTTTTTTTTTTTTTTTTTTTTTTTTTGTGGTACGCGGGCCTCTCACTGTTGTGTCCGCTCCCGTTGCAGAGCACAGGCTCCGGACGCGCAGGCTCAGCGGCATGTGGGATCTTCCCGGACTGGGGCACGAACCCGCGTCCCCTGCATCGGCAGGCGGACTCTCAACCACTGCGCCACCAGGGAAGCCCGCAACCACTAGCTTTTTAAAAAGTATTTATTTATTTGGTTGTCTCGGGTCTTAGCTGGGGCACATGGGATCTTCATTTTAGCACGTGGGTTTCTCTCTAGTTGTGGTGCATGGGCTTCTCTCTAGTTGTGGCATGTGGCTTCTCTCTAGTTGTGCCATGTGGGCTCCAGAGCATGTGGGCTCAGTAGCTGCGGCATGTGGGCTCTGTAGTTGCGGTGTGCAGGCTCTCTAGTTGTGGCGTGCAGGCTCCAGAGCACATGCGCTCAGTAGTTTCAGAGTGTAGGTTCAGTAGTTGTGGTGCACGGGTTCTCTAGTTGTGGTGTGTGGGCTCTAGAGCACATGAGCTCAGTAGTTGCAGAGTGTAGGTTCAGTAGTTGCAGTGCACGGGCTCTCTAGTTGTGGCGTGTGGGCTCTAGAGCATGCAGGCTCAGTAGCTGCGGCATGTGGGCTTAGTTGGCTTGTACATGTGGGATCTTAGTTCCCTGACCAGGGCTTGAACCCGCATCCCCTGCATTGGAAGGCGGATTCTTAACCACAGGACCACCAGGGAAGTCCTCAACCACTAGCTCTTTCTTTCTTTTTTTTTTAACATCTTTATTGTAGTATAATTGCTTTACAATGTTGTGTTAGTTTCAGCTAACCAACCAGTAGCTTTTAAAGTGGCAGCTGCGGCACAAGAATCATGTACCCAACCAAGATGTCAGGTATTATTAGGTAAGTTCACCTTTGTAAGGTTAACTGTTTCCAGCACAATGGTACTGAGATGTCCTTAACACAGTGTTAACCATATAAATCTGTCCGGTAACTGGGGAACACCCTAAAAGACAAGAGGTACCATTCTTCAGTTCTGACATCCTAATTCTTTCCTGAGATTGGGTCGTGGTAGCACTAAGAGAAAACAAATACCGATGCACAGAGTTATTCAAGGTTTGGTTGATGGGCCATTCATGTGGGTTCCAATGAATGATATCCATGATTTCTAAAGTAATACAAGCATTTCTTTCTTCTAAAATGAACTTTCTTAAAGCCAACCAGTCAAACCCTTATAATGGAGATATTCACCAAGGTGACTCAGAAGTGCTGGACAAGGGTGGTTGTCCACAAATCCAACAATGGGATCCGTAGGAGACAAATGTTCGAATCAAAAGCATTGCTATATGGGAGAAGGCAAATAAAAAGGAAGATTATACAGACCTGGTCCCAAATCATGGGAAAGCTCTCCACAGCAGATGTGTTTGCTTCGTCATCCTGGCTTTTGTCTGGTTAATTTGAGTTTCAGGTCTCTAGATGGTTGTGAAGTCCAGGCAGGAGGTGTTGCCTTCTTTGAATGAGAAACATGAATCCATGAGTCAATGCCTTTAAGTTTAGTGGCACAAGTTAACAGTACCTGGTAAAGTCCCTTCCAACGAGGTTGAAGGGTGACTTTGTGAACATGCTGGTCCCAGCAGACATACTTGCCAGGTCATGATGTGTAGGTCTTTGTCTCCCAGGAGCATGCTGTGAAAAGTTTGCTCTACAGCCTTTGCATTAATTTTAAGGGCTTTAGTTAATTCTTGGAAGAAGGTGAGGAGATCTCCTTTCGTCATAGCAGACTCATATATCCTTTCACCTAGCTGCATGTGACTCCCAGTAACAATTTAAAATGGTGACAGTGTATTTTTCCTGAGGGAGTGATTCTGAGATTAAGCAAAACCAAAGGCAGTGCTTCAGGCCGAGGCAGCGTAAAAGGTTCAACTAATTTTAAAACTAATAGTTTAAATTATTCCGTTAGTGCATATACTACCAGTTCAGAGGACTGAGGACGGTAGGTGCAGTGAAAAGGTTGCATAAGTGGCCAAATATTACAGACAGACTCTAAAATTTATCCTACAAAGTGGAAGCCTCTGTCACTATGTAGTTCAGAGAGATTTCAAGTTGGGATAATTTTTTCTAATAGCGCTTTGCTAATTACTGTGACTCTGGGACAAGGAAATGCTTCTACTCAGTGAGAAAAGCATGCAGATCATTCCCAGAACATAATTATACCCTCGAGAGGGAGGCAATTGGATGAAGTCTATTCGCTGTATCTCCTGAGAGGAGAGGAGAATGTCCCATAGATGTATAAACAGGTTTTTCTGGGTCATATTTAGGACAGACTTGATGTCTCTGATAAACTCGGGAGGCCGTCTTTGGGGATAACTTCCAATTGCATTGTTTTCCCCATTTTATCAGTATTCCAGTGAGTTAATTCATATATGTCGTTCAAGATTTGTTTTTATGTTAAAGAACTGATACATTAGAATGGAATTGACAATGAAAATTGATTATCTCTGTGACACACGTAATTTTAAGATAATAAGTAGAATTATGACTGATAACATTATACTAGGACAGATCCAAATTTCAGGAATTTCATATCATCTCTAACACATTTATGTTAGTAACATGTACCCATACAATACAACCCAGGAAGATTTATCAGCCTTTATTTGACAATGCTTCCGTGTAATTTAGCCTACCAAATAAGGTAATTAGTTTAATGTCTCTCTTTTATAGAGAGAGAAAATAAATCTTTTGACGTATTCCAGGGGACCTTCTGGAAAACCTCAAAGTTATTTCCCGGTCAATAAGACTTCATTTAGAATGTGATTTGTGGGAAGCTTATTAAAAAATATCAAAAGCTTTAAAAACACTTGGTGAAATAGGGTCATAGGTCACTGTGAAACATTATCTATTCATTTAATCAAAGTGACAAAGACTTCACGGGCAAATACAGAAAGTTGAATAGTTGTGAAAAGTCTTACCTACAAATTATAGCATCCTTGTTTTTCTATACAGATTATATTAAAGGTAAATACAATCTTTGCTTACAATTTCTCACTAAGACTAGACCAATAATCTAAAAAACCGTTCTTTTAACAGAGAGAAAAACACATTTTAACTTGGACTAGCTTACTTTTGATATAAAAACTCGTTTACTTAATTAAATTCATTCCAATCTTATCCATTCCTGACCACATATAAAATCCTTTTCCAAAGATTTCTTTTTCATAAATCTTCTTGACCTCTCTCTCTCGCTTTAATCACATACATTAAAAATTTCAAGCCCTTAGAAACCTTCCTGGGGAAAACTAAAAAGGAAGCAGTTATGAACTTCCTTTTACATTAGCATTCCATAGATTGGCAAACTTATACTTTTTATAATTTCTAGAAACATGCCTCCTCATAGAACATTTCTGTGTGGCACCAAACCTGTTTACTAATCGTCCCAAATATCTTTAGTTTCTCTGCAAAAGGAAGCCTATGTTCAGTAATTAATGTTTCAGTATCTTATTTGGGAATGAGCTACATACTTAATGAATTTAACTTAACTCATTTAACTTAATTTAGCAACATTCTAAGGGTATAAGTTACCAAAGAATTTTGGGAAGCTATTTTTTAAGTTGACATATCAGAAAACATAATTATTCTTAAAGAGTTCACCTAAAGCTATGATTCCATTTACATTTATTTAGTTTACCTATGAAAACACCATACCAAGTTATTTTTCTCGCTGACAAATTTTGTAACAGAGATAATATGAACTTATTTGACTTTTAGTTAACCTAAGTGCAATAAAAGTAGTTTTCTTAATGTTGTTAACTCTGAAGACATGTCTATATTAATTAAACCAACAGGCTTAGACTAGCTATAATACTGAATATTTTCCCAGATCACGTAAATCTGAAACTAATTTGGGTTGGTTTCTACTATATTTCTGAGAAGTTTATGCAAGCGCTTGTTTGTTAAACTCAATTAAATAGAGCTCTTTTACAAACTAATTTTGGCAATACCATTTGGAGGTAAGAAAATACCATTTCTATAACATACATACATAGATATACACACATACAGATACACAGAGAGGTCCCATAGTTTTCATTTTAAAACATTATTCATGAACAGGTACAATACAAAACCCACTAGTTTATAAATAACAGTTGGAATAAATAAGTCTATCCACTTAGATGGCTAAAGTCGTTCGTTATTTGTGGAGAAGACTTTTAAGATATTTATTTGCTCTTGACAAGCAATTTTAAGGAGGCTGTTTGGGCAAGAGAGTCCTTTTAGCAGTTTGTGTATGAAGAGGCCTCGTTCCCTCTCTCTTTCCTCAGTCTTGGGAGTTGGAGGTGGTCTAGATAAGAGTTCCCAAAGAGGTTAGAAGCATTTTGAGATAAATAGGGGAGGTTTGGAGATCGATGGAAAAAAAAAAATGAATGGGTTTTAACTGCCTCTAGAGATGCATGTCCAGTTTTACAAAGATTTGTAAGATGTTAACATATGTGACTTTTCGATGTTGAATAATGAAATATGCCAGCATTTGGAGAACTTGCATCATTCAGTGAACCAGTATTTTCTGAGTGATCAAAAAATCATGTGTGGGTACAGTATCCATTCCAAGTACCAATTGGACGAGTGATTTTATCCATCCTAACAGAGCACGAAAACTTCACTGGATAAGGTTTCATATTCCACACTCGGCAGACCTCTAAGAAACTACCATTTGGTGAGTTCCAGTATGAAGTCAAAGAAAAATACCCATAATTATCTAATAAGGCAATTAATACACTCCTTCCTCTTTCCAGCTACACATCTGTGTGATGCTAGATTTTCAACCAAAACAACAGATCAGGGGCTTCCCTGGTGGCTCAGTGGTTAAGAATCCGCCTGCCAATGCAGGGGACACGGGTTTGAGCCCTGGTCCGGGAAGATCTCATATGCTGCGGAGCAACTAAGCCCGTGCGCCACAACTACCAAGCCCGCGTGCTGCAACTACTGAAGCCCGCGTGCCTAGAGCCCATGCTCCACAACAAGAGAAGTCACCGCAATGAGAAGCCTGCGCACCGCGATGAAGAGTAACCCCAGCTCACAGCAACTAGAGAAAGCCCGCACACAGCAACGCAGCCAAAAATAAAATAAGTAAAATAAATAAATAAAAATTAATTAATTTTAAAAAATAAATTAAAAAATAAAATAAGTAAAATAAATAAATAAAAGTTAATTAATTTTAAAAAATAAATAAATTAAAAAATAAAATAAGTAAAATAAATAAATTTTAAAAAAACAAAAACAAATCACAGTAGCCCGACTGAAGGAGCAGATATGAGAACTCAGCAGGCTTCTATGAAGTCAGACATTAAAAAGTTTTTGCAAAATTGTGAAACAGCGCTGCTCTTCTCCCTCAAATCTTTTTGTTTAGGAAAATACAGTTATTTTTCATTAACTTAAATGACATCATAGGTTGATCCACCCATTCAACTACATTATACCTGATTTTCAACGGGGCTGTCATTACAGGGCGGTGGGCAGTAAGGCCAGCCTTCTGCAAAATGAAGGTCAGAGAGAGATGAATAGCAAGGAGGAGAGCCTTGTGGGGACATCCAGACGGACAGGAAGAAGCAGAGGGAGCCAGAGAGAACGCTCTCAGAAACCTCAGAGGATGTTTCCAACTGGGAAATCCTTTGCGATAATTCTGAGTTAGTTTCTTTGAGGGAAGAAATAGTGGATTCATTTGGGGGCGTCAGATATCAGTTGCAATATGCTTCCCATACTTGTCTTATCCTATAGTTTTTTTCCCAATTGAGCATGAAAATAGACTCGTTTAGAAATCTCAAATGAGCCCCAAGTGGACCAAGAGAGTTTCAAGTCATGGCAGGTAATTTTAGTCCAACATCTGAGAAATTTACAAGAGGAAGTTTTGAAATGAGTTGGAATTCTGGATGGCAGCCGCCCATCAGCAGTGCCCTTAGAAATTGAACTCCCCATAACAGAGTACTCACAAGATGAAGGATTCCCTTCCCAGATAAAGCCAACACCAGAGGAAACCCAAACAACTCAGAATCTTGACCAAAATGGGAGGACTTACACCCATGACCTAGGGCTGCCAAGGAGAAGACTGAGTACAAGGGACTCTTATAGGTAGCTTACTCATGTCCATGGCACTGTTGGAAGTAGAGGTGAGTCACTTTGGATCCCACTTTTGACACCATGTAATGTTGAACAATAAACGGTATCAAGGCTGCAAAGAATAGTAAGATCTGTAATTCAGGAGACACAAATTTGGATAAACCAAGAGTGTTCCAGAGAAAAGAAAGAGTCAGGGGCATATAAAGGCAAAAGCCACAATGTTGTTCAAGAATTCTAATCTTTAAAAATTTTACCAGTGTTTTAATCTCACATTTCATCCTCATTTACATGAAAAATTGGCATTGCTGAGACAGAATATTTTAAAATACACAGATGCTGCCAATAAAACATTGCATGGCTGTTCAACGGAAACATAAAGCCACTGAAATATATTAATTTGTCAGTACACGTAAATGTTGCGAAGCAAAAATTTGGGAGAAGAACAAATAAAGAATTATGATTGATTCTAATGCAATAAAGGAAAAATTTGTCCTTAAAGAATGTGCCGTGCAAGTTACTTTAGGAAAAGTGTCTGATAAGTAGGTAAACATCAAGAGTTATTTTAGGGTAAGGGCCTGATAAGTATCTTGAGTTTCTGGAACACTGGGCAGAGGTTCTGGACGCCTGCATTAAGACCACAGAGGTCAAAACATCAGATTCCACCCAGGCTGAGATGTCCGTAAATCACACTTCCTCAATGGCCTCTCGGCTATATTTTAGAGTTCTCTCAGCAACACCAGCTCCATTTTCACTTCCTTTCACATGATGGAGTCTGTGGGAGAAGACACAGCTCCTTTTCCTAGAACCTGGAGAATGGATCCCTTTTCTCCATGAAGGAACTTCAGTGCCCGTGGCCAGATGAACTCCAGACACTAAACCCAAATTGCAGAGGAGTAACTTGGGGTCAGTGGTCACAGTGAGGGGCCTGACCAAGTTCAGACACACCCCGCCCTGGTCCTGAGGGGAGGACCCCCCAGGGGAGAACCCAGAAGAGCTTCCCAGGGGTCTGAGCCCCAGTACTTGAGGGCTGCCACAGCCCTGGGCCATGGGGCCAGCGGACGGGTTGAGGGGGCCCCGCACCCACCCTCAGACCTTTGCTCTGCCTGAGGGACGGAGCTGACGTGTCTCCAGAGAATGGAGTTTGGACCTGCTCCGGCACAGCAGTCAGAGGACCCCCGGGTCCCCGCAGCGCCCTGTCCTCCGTTCCCTCTGGTGCACTCAGGGCCGGCTGTGGGGCAGGAAGCAGGTTTCATCCATGTTCACACCTGCACGCGTCACCAGGTGAGAGGCTTTGCAGGAAAGGCAGCCCCGAGGGTGGGTCTGAGCCTCCCAGGGGCCCTTCAAACCCTGCTCTGTGTGTCACCCGAGCTGAGCCCAGAGATGCAGGGTGGTGTGTTTCCTGCTCTGTGGCTGTACCTGCAGGTCTGAGCTACAGAAGGAGGGGCTGAGCCCCAGGTGGGAACAGTGGAGCTCCTCTGTGGAGGGAGGCTCAGGGGCCTCCGGAGCACAGAGCGGGCCTCCTGTCTCCAGCCCCACCAGGCTGCAGGCGCTAGGTGATCGGCTCCCTGAACCCAGTGCCTGTGGGCTGCACATCGAGGGACAGCAGAGCCCAGCCTGCAGGTGAGGACTCGACCCCTCCCTGTAGCACAGGTCTGCACAGCAGCTGGGGGCTCGGAGCACGCGGAGCACACGCAGACCCCAGCCTCTGCCAGAGGCGTCGTCCCCTCTAACGGTCCCACCCGAGCTGTCAAAGCGGCCCCGACGCCTGATCTGAGGGGTGATGGGGGGGTTGGCTCTGCCCCCCTAGGCTGTAGGAGGGAAGTGGGGGGAGATCTGCGGGGAGAGGCGGCAGCTGGAGCCGGAGCCCTGGGACACATACCTGCTCTGGGGCCAGGGTGTGCAGGGGCTCTGCCGGGGAACAAGCCTCAGGACAGGCAGGAGCCCTGCGGGAGGAGGGTGGGGCAGCGCCATCTGCAGAGCTGGGCTGGGTGAGGGCTGAGGACGGCTGTCCTGGGCCCGCAGGGAAGGAGTTTCTCACAATCCCATGTAAGGGCTGCTTCACAGGTGGTGAGCTCCCCATCACTGGGAGGGTTCAAGAGAGATGGGGTGACTGATCTGCAGCTCAGTCCTTGGGGAGAAGTTGGACCTTCCTCTCCATCAGGTTCCCTGATGATAAATGTTGGAAATGGCATCTGGGAAGCTTTAGCATGTCAGGTTTTTGGCTTCTCCCTGCAGAATCTGATTCAGGGTCTGGGGTGGGGCCCAAGGATGCCCTTGCCTCTGCAGCTGCTCCCGGATCTGAGGGTCCTGATTCCTGGGGTGTGAGAGCCCAGGCCTGGGATTGACCTCGGACCCTGCTCCATGCAGACAGGGCTCCAGGAGGGCAGGGGTCTCCATCCCAGTGCCCGGAACAGCTCCAGCTCCAGGCAGATGCTCAAACAGGGAGATCAGTGCCCCCTTCCCCTCTCCCGGCCCCTGGGCTATGAGACAAGGGCCCTAGCCCTGGGGGTCTTGAGCGTCCAGCCTCTGGAGATGAGTCCTGGACAGTGACACCCCAGCAGGAAGCCCCAGGAGGAGGCGGCGCTCGGAGAAGTCTGTCCCCAGCCCATGGCATCGTCCTGCAGGACGGGGTCTTCCCGCTGTGACAACTAGGCACGCACTGAGCGAGTCACCCCTCCTCGAGCAGTCGGCAGATGGTCCTGCTTTGAAAGCAAACTCCAGTGGGGAGCAGGGTCCACATCGGGTGCTGTGATGTGTGTGGACTGACCGTCAGGACCCAAGTCAACCCCGAGTCCCCAGTCCCTCTGTGCACACATGGGGGGCAGAGGATGAGGAGCAGGGAGCTGAGTCCACGCGGCAGCCCCTCAGCATCGCTCTCCTTCAGGACGGGACCTGGGGGCGGCGTCTGGATGAGCAGGCGGCAGGTGGCAGCAGGCTCTGTGCTCCCAGTGGGCAGAGATGCCCAGGTGGCCGGACATGCCCAGTCCTAGGAGGGGCCCCCAGCACGGCTCTGCAACCCCTGTCAGGAGCAGATCCTCCACCCGGGGGAAACTGCTGGATCCCCAGATTCCCACAGGACGTGACTCCGGAACCCACTCTCTGCTGGTCGCAGTGATGTCAGCACAGGGCCCAGGAGGTGGGAGGAGCTATGGGCTCAGGTGACCAGGCCAGGTTTTCTCCTGCCTGTGCTTAGTCCCATCAGGGGTGGAGAGCGGGCCTCGGGGAGCCTGGGGGAGGGGCTCTGTCCAGGTGAGGTGCCCAGAACACCCAGGGGCACCTGATGGAGCCCCAGGCAGCGGTGACCTGGACCCTCAAGGGGCTCTGGGCCTTGATGCCCCCGAACTCGCTCTCCAGGGCCTGCAAAGCATTTCCCACCTGCATTCTGCCCAGAGCTGCCCGTGACAGTCTCTGGCTCGGGGAGCGGGCTGACTTGCAGGTTGCAGACAAGACCCAAGTGCCCGAGTCATCTTACTTTAAATAATTCAGTAGGAAGCATGGAAATCAAGCTGGAGCTATTTCGGCTTAAGGACAACACGTTTAAAGACGTATGGATTATTTATTCCTTTAATTCGCCCTCCAATGCAACCATAAATTCAGACTATTAGATTTTTAATGAATATTAGTTTCTAAAAGTAAACTTGTGGTGGCCCCGGTTTTCCAGTGAAAGGGGAGGGAGGGAAGGAGACTGTTTTTCTCAGGCTCTGAGGGCCCCAACTTCTGGGGCAGGTCCTGGGTGCTCAGGTGCCCGGGGCAGGAGGACCAGGGTCGGCGTCTGTGGGGGCATCAGACAAAGGGCAGCCGTGCCCTGACCCGGCGAGGAACAGGAGGCAGGCGGACGTGAGGGCGGCAAGACACCCCGGTGTCAAGCCTGGTTTCCGGCAGCCGGTTGGCAGAGAGTCTGGCCCTGAGACATCTGGGGTCTAGGAGGGTCAGGCAGGGGTGCAGCAGGCCGGGTGCAGGAGGAGGGAGGGCGGAGCTACCCCATGCCCGCTGCCCTGGACTCTGCATTCTCCCCTCCACTCACCTCCCCACACCCCCTGCCCTGCGCTGGCTGAGGGGCTGACCTCCGACCTCCATGGACAGCATTCCCGGGCTCCCTGCCCGCTGGCCTCTGCGGGGTTTGGACATCAGGGCTGCCAGCAGGAGGACGGAGGGAACGAGGAGGGGAGGTGGGCGTTTATCCCGGCCCCTCCCTGCTCAGGGCTCTGCATTAGGTAGGTCACCCCCCCGCCACACACACACACAGACGCGTACCTGCCGCCCCCCTGGGCCAGGCTCTGCTGACGCAAAGTCCAGGAGCTGGCGGAACTAGGAAGCCAGACGTGCTCCATAGAAAATGCAGGGTGAGGAGGGGTGACCGGGAGGTGGCCGAGGGTCAGGGAGTCTCTCTTAGGAGGGGACATTGGTGTTGGGAAAGACAAGTCCATGCTGACGTCCAGAAAGTGCGGGACTGAGCACGGCCAGCCTGAGGGCCAGTGCGAGGCCCGAGCAGGTGCGCAGCAGGGAGACGGGGGCTCAGGATACAACAAGAGGAGCAGCCCAACTGCATCTTCCACCAGCTGGGCGCGGAAACACAGTCTCCCTCCTAAGTCACAGCGGTAATTCCCCGGCTCCGGAGCACAGAAGCTCCTGGACACATCTTCTCCTGTCGCCTGGTCATTTAATCTGGAGAGCAGGGGTGTCATTCCTGAAACCAAGTCCCCCTAAAACTGAGCTCCCCTGCCGAGTTTATGATTTACTTCTCTACCCAATACTTAGTTCCCTTTCTTATCCCACCCCCTGTTCCCCTCAGGATTGAGGAGTATCAGAGAAAAGGGGGGACTGAAACAAAGCAGGACACTGTGGAGCCCTCCTGAGTACAGAAGCCTCACTGTGTCCCCTGTTTCTTGTTTGTAGAAAAGGCTCCAGCCTCCTAGGCCTCCCTTGAGTTCCAAAGAACAGACTCAAGCAGTTAATAATTAGGGAAGTGAGGGAACAAGAAACAAAGGGGGAGCAGTCAGGCAAGAAAAGTAATGATGCCTTAAACAATAGTTCAGTGATACAGCAGAGTCCTAGTTCCTCCTGAAGGAATATAACAATCTGACGGATATCTCTGAGTTGTTCTGCAGAAACTAAGACCCCCCCTACCCAGGGAGAGGATGGTGACTACATGCCGACACAAGCATGGGGACCCCAGACTGGTTGGAACCAGAAGGTGGAAGATTAAGATTCCCCAAACATCACCCCGTCACCTCACCACCAACCAATCAGAGGAGAGCCATACATCCTGCAGCTCTCACCTCAAATGTTGCCTTTAAAAAGGCTTCCCTGAAAGCCATCAGGGAGTTCGGGTCTCTTGAGCATAAGTTGCCATTCTCCTTGCTCAGTGCCCTGCAAGTGAACCCTGCACTTCCCTCACCGCAACCTGGTGTCGCTAGATTGGCTCTGCTGCGGGGCCGGTGAGTGGACCCAAGTCTGGCTCGGTGACATTCCCTTAATTATTAGTGTCTGAGAGACGAGGACCAGGCAGTAAACGTGTGTCTGCCCCCCATGGCAGGAGTCTCCTTGCCCGGACCCACCGCCGCTAGCTCCCCCTCTTCTCAGCGTCTGCAGAGTACTGCCTCATTCCCGATACCAGTTTCTGCTTTTTGAGGCAACAGAGTGCTAGTCGTTTCAGAGGCGTTAGATATACTCGCTCTGCTCACAGAGGGTGTTTATCGTCCTGGAGGGAGGGCAGTCCTGAACAACCCCAGCTCAGTGTGGGCAGCGCAGTTCACCCAAGGGGAAGGAGCTGCTGGTGCAAATGCCTGTGATCATGAGAGAGTCAGACAATGGGTCCACGACGGGTTAACTTTGGGTGAATCGGTAGCCAAGTGTAACTGTGTCGTGCTGACCCAAACTGGCGTGCAGCGTGAAAGACTCAGTTCTGACTTGAGGTTGTCTGACTGGAGGGGAGAATTCTGTGACCCCATCAGTAGCCTGAGGTCTGAATTTTTGATGGCCCGTTGCATAAGTTAACGGCATGCCCTGTGGAATTGCAACAGTGAATGGACTTCTCCATAAAGGGCACACCCCTGGCAAAATTTGGAGGGTGGCCATTGGAAAGGGTGTGTCTGGGTACCTGGAGATACAGACACTAAGGGGTGGACCTGCTGCCACATGCGCACAATCTGACCTCACCCTCCAGGGCACAGCTGAACCGCCTTTAGGAGCACATGGCATGAGGCAGTCTAACCAGAGCCCTTTCTTCTCCTGAGCATCTGGGTGTCTTCTTTGCAAAGATGTTTGTTCAGTTCCCCTGGCTGGTTTTAAATTGGGGTGGTTTTTTTTTTTGCTATTGTGTTGTATGATTTCTTTATACATCTTGTATATTAACCCCTTATCAGATGTATGATTTGTAAATATTTTCTCACATGCTACAGTTTGCCCTTTCATTTTGTTGATTTTTTATTTTGCTCTTCTGAAGCGTTTTAGTTTGATTTAGTTCCAGTTATTAATTTTGCTTTTGTTGCTTGTGAGTTTGGTGTAATATCCTGAACATTGTTGCCAAGACCAATGTCAAGGAACTTCTTCCCTATGTTTTCTTCTAGGAGTTTTATAACTTCAGGTACTATGTTTAAGTCTTTAATCAATTTCGATCTATGTTTGTGAGTGGTGTAAGATAGGGGTCTAATTTCATTCTTCTGCATGTAGTTACTCAGTTTCCCCAACACTGTTTATTGAAGAGACTATCCTCACCCCATTGAGTAATCTTGGCTCCCTTGTCAAAGATCAGTTTTATGCAAGGGTTTATTTCTGAGCTCTCAACTTTGTCTCATTGATGTGTTTGATTTTATGCCAGTACCATGATGTCTTGATAATTATAGCTTTGTATTATAGGTTTGAAATAGGAAGTGTGATGCCTGTAGCATTGTTCTCTTCTTTGGATGGCTTTAGCTATTCAGGAATTTTCATAGTTCCATACAAATTTTAGGATTTTTCTATTTCTGTGAATTTTGATAGGGATTGAATTAAATCTGCAGATGATGTATGATTGGAATTTTGATAGGGATTGAATTAAATTTAACTGGAATTTTCATAGGGATTGAATTAAATCTGCAGATGACGTATGATCCTTTTAACGGTATGATGGACATTTTAACAATATTAATTCTTCCAATCCATGGACACAGGATATTTTTCCATCTGTATGTCTCGTTCAATTTCCTTCATCAAAGTCTTGTCGTTTTTATTGTGCAATACTTTCACTTCCTTGCTGGATTCCTTCCTCAGTATTTTATTATTTCTGATGGTATTGTGAATGAGATAATTTGCTTTTTAAGATATTTCATTTTTAGTGTAGAGAAACACAATTGACTTCTGTGTATTGATTGGGTATCCTGCAACTTTGCTGAATTCATTGATTAGTTCTAAACGTTTTTTGGTGGAGTCTTTCAGATTTTCTATACATAACATCATATCATCTGCAAACAGAAAATTGTACTTCTTCTTCTATGATTTCGATGCCTTTATTTCTTTTTATTACCTGATTGCTCTGGTTAGGATTTTCAGTAATATGTTGAATAAGAGTGGTGAGAGTGTTCACCCTTACCTTATTCTTGATCTTAGAGGAAAAGCTTTTAACCTTTCACCATTGAGTATGATATTAGCTGTGGGCTTGTCATATATCACCTTTGTTGTGTTGAGGTACAGTCTATATCCAGTTCATTGAGTTTATTTCTTTTATCAAGAAGAGATATTGTATTTTGTCAAATGTGTTTCCTACATATATTGAGATGATCATATGAATTTCATCTTTCATCCTGTTAATGTGATGTATCACATTTACTGATTTTTTTGTATGTTGAACCATTCTTGCATTCTAGGGATGAATCACTGTTGATCATGATGTACAATCCTTTTAATCGTGCCATTGAATTCAATTTGCTACTATTTTGATGACAATTTTACATCTAAATCCATCAGGGATCCTGGTCTAGAGTTTTCTTGTAGTGTCCTTATCTGGCTTTAATATCACAGTAATGCTGGCCTTGTAAAAAGAGTTTGGGAATGTTTCTCCCTCTTCTATTTTTTGGATGAGTTTGAGAAAGATTGTCACTAATTATTCTTCACATGTTCGGTAGAATTCACCAGTGAAGCTATCTGTTTCTAGGCTTTTTTTTGTATTGGGAGGTTTTTGATTACTGACTGAATCTTCTTACCTCTTATTGGCCTGTTCAGATCTTCTTATTCTTCCTGATGCAATCTTAGTAGGTTGTGTATTTCTAGGAATTTATTCATTTTTTCTAGGTTATCCAATTTGTTGGCCTTTGATTATTCATATGATCCTTTGTATTTCTTTGGTGTCTGTTGTAATCGCTCCTCTTTCACTTCTGATTCTATTTATTTGAGACGTCCCTTTTTTCCCTTAGTGTAACTAGTTTTGTCAATTTTGTTTATCTTTGTTAATTTTTATTGTTGAAGGGAGACAAAATAGAGGGACACCTTAGGCCATGGTGTTGTGGGCATCACCCTCCAGCTCATTTCTGTTTAACACTGAATAATATTCCATTTTCTGTATTTATCACAGTTATTTATCCATTCACCTAATGAAGAACATATTCATTGCTTCCAAGGTTTGGCAATTATTAAGAAAGCTGCTATAAACATCTTTGTTCAGACTTTTGTGTGGACACAGCTTTTCAACCCCTTTGGATAAATACTAAGGAGCTTAAGTGGTTGAGCATATGGTAAGAATATGTTTAGTTTTGTAAGAAACCACCAAATTGTCTTCCGAGGTGACTGTATGGTTTCGCATTCCCACCAGCCATGTATGAGAGTTCCTGTTGCTCCACATCCTTTCTGGTATTTTCACTGTTCTGGACTTTGACCATTCTAATAGGCATGTAGTGATACCTCATTGTTTTAACTTGCATTTATCTGATGACATACGATGTGGAGCATTTTTATATGCTTATTTTCCACCTGTATGTCTTGTCTTTGGTGGGATATATGTTTAGGTCTCTGGCCCATTTTGAATAGTTTATTTTCTTATTTTTGCGTTTTAGTAGTTCTTTGTATATTTTGGGTCTTGTATATTTTGGGTCTTTGTATATTTGGGTCTTTGTATATTTTGGGTAACAGTCTTGTATCAGATGTGGCTTGTCTTTAACATCATTTGATAATATCTTTCACAGAACAGAAGTTTTAAATTATAATCAAATCCAGTTTATCAATTATTTCCTCCATGAACCATGCCTTTGATATCATATCTAAAAAGTCATCACCACACCTAAGGTTATCTAGGCTTTTTCCTAAGCTATCTTCTAGGAGTTTTATAGCTTTGCATTTTATATTTTGGCTTAAGATCCATTCTGAGTACATTTTTGTGAAACGTATAAGATCTGTATCTAGATTCAGTTTGTTTTTCATCTGGATGTCCAGCTGTTCCAGCACAATTTGTTGAGAAGACTGTCTTTGCTCCATTGTATTGCCTTTGCTCCTTGTCAGAGATCGGTGGACTCTATTTCCGTGGAGCTGTTTCTGGGCTCTCCATTTTGTTCCACTGATCCATTTGTCTATTCCTTTACCAGCATCACACTGTCCTAATACTGTAGTTTATATTAAGCCTTGAAGTTGGGTAGCGTCAGCCCTCCAACTCTGTCCTCCTTCAATATGGTGCAGGTTCTTCGGGGTCTTTTGCTCCTCCGTATAAACCTTAGAATCAGTTTGTCGATAGTGATGAAATAACTTGCTTGAATTTTCAATGAGATTGAATTGAATCTAAAGATCAATTTGGGAAAAAACTAACATCGTGACAATGTTGAATCTCCTTATTTATGAGCGTGGAGTATTTTTCCATTTATTTAGTTTTTTGATATCATTCATCAGAGATTTTTAATTTTCCTCATATAGATCTTCTTATATTTTGTTAGATTTATACCTAAGTATTCCATTTTGGGAGGTGCTAGTGTGAATGGTACCCTGTATCAAATTCCACGTGTTAAAAGTGGGTCATTTTATAGAAAGTAAAAAAGTGTTAGCAAAGGCGGTCATACAGGTATGGTATGCAAAGTGCGAGGGTTGGTCTGACTTTGAGGATGATGCAGATATGTGATCTTCTTATCCCAAATCCCAGCCCCTTGTCAAGTGCACTGGACGCATCCATGTTGTCACACACCCCTAATCAGCTCATCACCTCACGAACCTGCCCCTCCACTTGACTGTGTCACTCTCAGGCTCTTCCCCCCAGCAGGAGCCCCAATCCCCACTGTGCGGGCTGTGGATCCCTCCCTGCGTCCTCCCTCCTTCTCCCTGGTACCTTCTTCCTCCTCTCTTCCCCTCTTCCTTCTCCTCCTTCCCTTTCCTTCCTCCTATTCCCTGCTACCCCAGGCTCTCTTTACCATGCCACATGGCTTTTGTCTCTCCCCCTGGAGGCTTTTTCCCTATGCCTTTCCCATGGGATGTCATCCAGTGGCACAGGTAAAAGGCACCACCAACCAAAGGACAGGCAGGTGAGGGAGGGGGACAGAGAGGAGGGAGGGAGACAGGGATGGGGGTGAGGGAGAGAAATGCAGGGGGAGAGAGGGATTCTTAAAGCTTCTGGTCGAAGTGACACACACTGTCCCTCCCACATTGATTTGGCCAAGGCACTAGAGCACTCCTGAGTTGAGCAGGTGGGGATACGTGGTCCTCTCCCGGGGATGAGAAGCTAATAAAGACAATGGAACCTATCACAACCTCTTTCTTAAAATAGATGTCCTCGATTATCTCAGGGAATGGCTTATTTTTCTCTTTAGTGAAATATAATTACAAATCACAAGTGCACAGCCCAGTAGATTTCCACTGAGTGAGCACACCTGGGTGACCTGCCCTCAGCTCAGGAAGCAACCCTGAGCAGAAGACCCCTCCTGCCCCTCCCACTCAAGGCAAGCTTTGCTCTGAAATCCAGCAGATGGCAACTGTAATCAGAGAGACCACTACTCAATATGTCAGGAAAATATAATTAAAAGCAATAGGTTAGAAATGTTGAAGGGCCAGCATTGATAGAACTGAAGTTCTGGAGTAGAGGGGTCTCCGGGATCTGTGCCTGAGATGGGTTGGTTCTAATTACAAATCCCACTGGACTCTGTTTGCATTTGCCCTTTCATCGTCTATGATTTTGGCTCTGTTTACATTGCTTCGTGTCCACCCTTTATTCACCAGAAGGAGTCAATCCACCAGAAAAACCAATTTAAAACCCAAAGAGATTAAAGGCATTTACCGTTACCATGTGAATATTTCAATAGCATTGGGAATAAACAGCTTAAAAACTACTCATATTAAAATGAGACAAATACTTTACATTCAGCATTCATTTCCTTGGTCAGATTTTGTGTCGTTTCTATGGAGACATGCAGCCCTTATGCGAAATGCAGCACCCTTCATGGCTTATGTACTTTATGCCCAGCTCTGGATACTCCCACTAACAGCCGAGTACTTCTTCAGTAAGGTTTGTCTCTGATGTGTGGCGTGCGTTGTCTAATGCAGCACCATTTTCAGGCACGTTTCATGGTAGGTAAACAGAACTTGTGTCTCAGGGACATCTGCCCAGAATTTTGGGGGGAACAGAACAGTGTGTCCCAGATCCCTTCTGGTGCATGGTTTTGTGTCTTTGCAGTAAATAGGAACAGACTTTTCAATGGCCCGCCTCCAGGGGAATTCAGCATCTGTCCCAGTTCTCATTCAACCAGCAAGAACGGCCCTGAATTCCAATGGACAGTGGTGAGCTCAGACAGCTTGTGATCAGAGAATTGGAGAGAAAAATCCAAACCATGAACTCCATTTTTGAACCAAGTGAGTACGTTCAAATAATACCTCTGAATATACTTTGCACTCTGTTGCCTCAAAAAGTAGAAATTGGTATCGGGAATGGGACAGTACTCAGTAGACTTTATGAGAACGGGGGGACCAGCTGTGGGGTCCTGGTGGGAAGGCAGCCCTGAGCCTCCCCAGGTCACCCCAGGGAAGGAGCTGGTGATAGTGACACCTGTGATCATGAGAGGTTCAGACAGTGGGTCCGCCACAGGGAAGCTTTGGGGACTTAGTAGCAAAGTATGTGAGGTGCAGATGTGAACCTGCTCATCCTGGGTCAGCGTCAGGTCCTGTGAGTCACTCAGCGTGGATACTTTGCCACGCGTGCTCGTAGCACATGCAGACCCATGCCTTTCATACAACGTGGCTCTTAAACGCAAGCTGTCTCCCTTATCTGACGCCCAGCTACAGAAACAGGGATCTGGTCCATCACTGCCGGAAAACTGTGAGAGGCACTGAGAGATGCTGTGTCCTCACACTGCAGTTCAGGGACTATCTAAGGTATAACATCAAGGGCAACTTTGATTATTCACGATTTCATCCTGTGTACTGACTTTAGAACTTTCTTCTGAAAAAGACGTAACTCACCTATTCCATTAAAAAAGGGTACAGTTTTTCTAAAGGGATCTACTGCCTGAGGGATCCCTCTATAGTTCTGGGGTCAGGCCAAGTCATTAGGAACAGGAAGAACTTGTTGGCAGAAACGATCGACACATTCGTAAAGGAGACTCCTACTGACTCCGTGTTTGAGGGACGGAAATGTATAGTTATAACTAACCCAGGGCACATTCTATGTGTCAGCACTGTTCAAATTACCTGCACACAGAAGCCTGTTCTGCAGATGAAGAAATGGGGACACAGAGAGATTAAGCAACTTTCCTGCTGCCCCACAGCTTGTAGACAACAGAGCGGGTGCAGAACCCAGAGTCTGGCTCCAGGATCCGTGGCCTTGACCACTACACATCTGCCTATAGGAGCAGAGCCCCAGGTTATTAATTTACAGTGTGAAGCACAGCTGCTGATCAAACCAGCTGGTCACCTTGGCCTGACAAAATAGACTCCTCTCCCTAAGGATTCAGAGTGGAGGGTTATGGGATTCTAGGAGTCTCCGTGGAGGTCGCTTTCTAGGAAGCAGCCTCCTTAGCCAGGCTCCCTCTCCCTCCATCTCCCCCTGGGACCCTGGGTCGGCTGAGGCCCCCTCGGCTGCCACTGGAGGTACAGAGACCCCCTCTCACAGCCCTGTCCCTGTTGGGTGAGTGGCACCCTCCCAGAGGCACTCTGGACACTGTGCCCGCATCTGCCTCAGCTTCAGATCCCCAGCTCGCTCGTTGCTCACAGCCAAGGAGGCATCTGGGCCCAGGATGGGCCCCTGTGCTTCTCGTTCCTGTCTCGGCCTGGGGATCCCTGCCCACCCTCTCATCTGCCACGTTCCTGCCTCTCACTCAGAATAGAAGGATGGCGCCTAAGTTACCCCCATGAGTTCAGCTTTCATGGTCAGTCACAATCCAGCCCCCTTGTGGTGGACGCTGGAGGTTCTGCTGCCTTGGTGGTCTGTTGCCCGGCATGCACTGGACAAATGGATGGTCATAGGGAAGTAGGACTGGGAAAATGAGCATTTGCACTCATCTAAACTGATTCATTAGCCCTGAAGACATCGGGAGTTGATCACATTAAAACAAAGAGTTTAGCAAGTGACAGGAAACCAGGAATACCTGTATGGACATTCCTACGGGCTGATATCCAGGCATCTATGCAAAATTTTCTTAAAACTTCCTCTTATATTAACGTTTGGACCTGTGATTGAATTTGCTCCCACATTTGGTCAAGGTGGGCCATAGGATAGATCATCCAGTCCACCTCCAACATGAGTTTTCAGCTTTGGGTTCTGGTAAGGGAAGTTGTGCTGGAATCAGCGCCAGAGAAATGGCCTGGGCACATTATAAGCACAGAAATGACTCGGGTGTTGCCCACGCTCATTTAATCTGTGCATGAAACGACTTCCGTGAGACCCCTTTGTCATTTTCATTATATCTGACCTTTACGCTAGTGGCAACTGGAAAGGTGACCACAGCTCGCCCAGCAGGGGTACCAGCACCCGACCCAGGGCCTGGATTCCAAGAGTCTCAGAGAAGGGAATGGAGACGTGGAGATAGAGCTCCACATGTGTGATAGCTCCTATAAAGGAACAGAGATGGGAGTCTGGGCCTGGATGGTGTGGATTCCAATCCCAGCCCCACTGCAATAAAAAATAACTTTCTTTGGAAATTGCAGAACTTGAACATGCTGTTGGAAATTTTATCCTCAGAGTGGCATGTAATAGAACGTTCACCAGGACCCTTCCCACCATCCAGAGAGAGCCGATGGTACATTCGAGGGGGTTAACTAAGAGGTGCTCGTCAGCCCCGGGGAGGAACCCCTCAGGGCTTTCTCAGAGGCTTCTGGGCCTTTACTGAGAGATTGTATGATGAAGCGGCAAATGTTTCTAGAAATTAAGATAAGAAAAGACTGCATGTGTAGAGTAGGATGTGTTATTGGTCAGGATGAAAAGTGATTTATATTCCAATGTATTTAAAAGTAGTGGCTTAGCTGAGTTCACAGGCTCCGTATTCGTTCATTCATTCTCTCTCCCCTTCCCTGTCAGTCCTGGAAAAGCAGCTTGTCTCCCTGTAGCCACAATACCACCCTGCGGTGGAGCCCAAGGGGCACGCTTCCTCCTGCCTGGACCAGCTCACAGCCCAGAGGAGAGCACCGTGGGGAACGCAGTCCCGGTATCTGTGGCTTCGCGACCATTGCCAGGTTACCGCATCTTCACGAGGAGACAGCTAGCACTCAGCAGCTCTTGGAATCAGTCCTGAGCCAAGCTCAGCTTTGGGTTCCGTGAGGAGCTCAAACCACCTTATTTAATGCGCAAAAGTGGGGCGTGCCAGCTGGGTTCTCACTGACATCTGCTGGAGCTCAGTCACGTTTGCTCCTCTGCAGAAGCCCCCTCCCTGACACAGAGCGTGGGTTAGAGGCTACTGCTGACCTTGTACGGGGGTGTGTGAGACTGGGTCACAGGCTGTCCAAGCTGGGAGAACTTTCCACAGCAAACACAATCACTGTTAGGGGAATTGCCTGGGAGGGTGGGACCGGGATCTTTCAGACACGTTGACGAGCTGAGACTCAACTGGAGAACGATCAATGCTGCCTTGGTGACAGAACTGTAATCTCCCCGGAGCACCAGGGTCACCTGTTCACAGACTTGGCATTTCTCCCAGATTTCACCCTGAAGCTGCACGGATCAGTCTGTCCGTTTCCAGCTCCCCAGCGGTGCTTCCCCAGCAGCACAGACACCAAGCCTGGCAGCATTAGGAACAGCTGACCTGTCTTCAGGGGGGTAGGTTTGTCCACCATCCAAGTAGGGGTCTGATGTCTGGGACCTGAGGTCGGCTCACACTTAGAGATCCAGTCTGGTTAGTGATGAGGTGGGACCATGGAATGAAGTGTCACTGAGTCAGGATGCTCCCGGGGAGAGCTGGGAGCTACGTGGGTGACCCGCTGCCCTTCTGAGGTCACAGCGGGGTGGTCATTCTGTAGGAGGGGCACATCGCTTCCCAAGGACATGGGGAAGTCACTCGTTCCCTTTTATCCTTTCATTTAAACTATTAGTTGAATGACGCTGAGAGACCGGTACCCTGCTTGGCAGTAGTCTCCATAAGAGAGAGGCTCTGTGACGGCTTCCCCAGCCTCTTCCTAACTCTATTGCAGCAAAACTTGGAAGAGATCAAAATGTGCTGTTTTTCACCTAAGGACTCGTGATGCGACCAGGCGAAAGGTTATCAGTCTTCTGGTAGCATCTGTAAGGATGCTGTAGCCCTGCCTTAGACTTTAGTGTCCATCCAACCAGCCATTCATTAAATGTTGAGCACCTACTGTATACCAGGACCTGAGCTAGGCATGGTCCTTGAGAAGATTATAGTCCAACAGGGAGACAGTCATGGAAACAGACTGAATTGTCAGAACTCCTAGTTTCAGGCAACAGAAACACAGTTCTAAACGCCAGTGGGGCATGTGTTGGTCAAGGACAGCGAGAAGGGGTTCTGAGCTAATTGCTCTCTGTGTCCCCAGGCAGTTCCCGGTGCTTAGTGGGTGCTCAAGAAATGTTTAATGAATGAATAAATGAGTGAATGAATGAATGAATTATGGAGAGAAGAACTTGGTGACGGAAAAGGGGCTTCTATTCCAGGTGCGCAGAGGCTTCATATAATGGATGACACGTGAATTGAGTCTTATAAGTAAAGGTTATCCATACAGAATAATGGAGTGAGAGAAGGGGAGGGAACAGGATGAATGTGGTTAAATTTTGCTGCAGAATGAAGGGATTTGGTAGCCAAGCTAGAAAGTAAAGTTCTCAAGGACGTAGAAGCCACACGTAAGATGTACTGATGAGGGAGGACTTCCCCCTGCAGGGAGAGAAGGGGAAGGCAGTGAAGGATCACGGTGGCCTCTGTTAATGCTCTTGGGTGATGTATCCAAGAGCAGGAATTGAGCACTGCGGGGAGAGTGATGGGACTCAGGGACAAGCCCCCCGACAAGGTCAGGCCAGCATCCTCACAGCCCTGAGGCGAAGGGCAGGGACCCCAGAGCCTGCCTACCTGGGTCACTCCAGGCTCTGACACTTATTAGAGTTAAGACCCTGGGTGAGTCGCTTGGCACAGAGAAGAAGACGCTGGGGATGGATGCAGTGGTGCTGAGCGCCCCCCAGTCCAGCCTCCCTGGAGTCCACAGACGATGCTTCGGGGGTCAACTGGCTGCTGCTTCGCCAGGTCCCCAAGGGACATTGAGAGGTGCACCCCAGTCCAGCTGGACCTTCTCCCTGGGAAGGGGAGGTTCCTGGAATGGGGTATGGGCGCTCCTGTCCTGGACCCCTGAGGGCCTGAGAGGCAGTGGACCCTGAATCTCCCCTCCCTGACTGAGTGACCTGAGGGGAGTCTGCACCACAGAGACCTGACTGCCCGGGCAGAGCCCTGAGTTCTTTAAACAGGGCACAGGGCAGTTGAGCCATGCTGGCCTGGAGGGCGGGGCCAGGGGCCCAGGAGGAGCTGATAGCAGAGCAGGCTCCTCACGTGGCGTCAGGTGGGGACCTCCCTGAATGTGCTCCTGGGTCACCTGCTTGCCCTGCGTAAGGTCCAGGGGCCCAGGAACGCACGCCCTCATAGAGGCGGTACCACAAGCTCCAGTCTTCCTTACAGAGAGACAAAGTGTCCTTTGATGACACCATCCATGTCAAACATTTGGTTCAGAGCCTCAACTTGAAGGAGAGTCTGACGGGAAAGCACGTGCTGTATTAGGAAGCCCAGGAGAAACGAGTTCTATGATAAGTCGATGGCGTAGCACCTGCCCACAGGAACACGCCCCTACATCTGCCCTGTAAGACACTCCGTGCTTCTGTCAGGACTGGCTGCAGAACCACAGGTCACCCCATGACTCACTGGGGCCTGGAGCTCCGACTTCTGTGGAAACAACAGCTGGCATATGACGGGTCCAGAGCCAGGGGACGAGAACTGGTCTGAAGCCTTCTAGCGCCCTCCTTGCCGCAGAGATGCGCAAACCACCACCTGAGCTGATCTGCCCCAGCCTGGGGGTCCTTGGACCCTCTCGGGGCCTCTCTGGAGGCCTGCGCCCCAGAAAGCTCAGGGGGTCCAGTCGGAAGTACCTCCATCCTAGACCCAGCAGCCGGGGCTCCTGGATCCCCGAGCGTTGTCAGCGTTGACGTGAGGGTCACCTTGACGCCGCTGCTCCTCTGTCTTCTCACCTTTCCGAAGAAAGGACCAGAGGTTACTGACTCTCGGGCTGCAATTTCCCTCCTTATTTTAAGTGAAAGAGTGATATACTACTTTCTCGGCGTTCCTGAAATGCACAATTAGAAGCGTAGCTGGGTGTCTACTCTCTAGACCATCATCCCAGATTTGGACACAAGGGTCTGTGTACCTGCGCTTCCTGGGGCGTTTTCAGGAGCTGCCTCTCAAGGACAGACTTAGATGCCGACAGCAAAAATGTTGACGCTCGTTCAGAAAGATGACGTAGATGCCTGAGTGTGACAGCACACTCTTGCGCTCCTGGACTATACAGTTGAGACGATTTTATCTGGCACCCAGGTGGACCATTGTTCCTAGAAGTGAAAGGTTAGAGGCCACTGTGCCTGTAAATCACCGTAAATAGAGAGCTGACCTTCCACAGTAGTCAGCACCGACTTGAGTGTGCAGATACGGGGAACGCTCATTTTTAAATGTCTCAGCAGGACAAGCGTCGGACTAGCTCTGCATCCCAGTGCTCCTTTCCGATGACAACTTCCCTGCGTGAAGTCTGGGTCTGGTGCACAGTGAGAAGAGGCGTCCCATGTCTGGGTGATTAGATCTGCATGAGTATCTGGACACAGCATCCTGTCGCCCCACGATAAGCTTCACCAGGTGGTGTCAGAGATCGTGGAAGCATGGAAGGGAAGGGCCGTTTGAGGGAACGGTGTGTTTGGACTTAACATTGAGAGGGAGGAGAGTTGAGGACAGCTTGTCTTTGTGACAAATAATAAAAGCAATGACTGTTAAGGAGAGTCCAGCAGCACAAGAGCTACTTAAAATATCATCAAACACTCCTTGTGGGCTCTCCTGGCTGCTGTGGCATAAATGTTTTAAAAAGCAATTTGCATCTCCCTTCTATGTGGAACTGCCTGTCTTCTTTTTGTTTTTAAATTTTAAATTTGTATCATCCAATTACTTATGGGTCTCACGGGCCTAAAATTCTCTTTGTTCGAAATCATCTGTCTGAGCTCTCTTCCTAACCTTATCGGTAACCACCTGTACCCAGCTGAACTCACTCTCTCAGATTCTGCCTCATTCATCTATCTCTTCAGCCATGCCATTTATTGTATTTTATTAATTAATTTATTATTTATTTTATTAAAATTTATTTATTGAAGTATAATTGATTTACAATATTATATGTTTCAGGTATACAGTATAGTGATTCATAACTTTTAAAGATTATACTCCATTTACAGTTATAAAATATTCCCTGTGCCGTTCAATATATCCTTCTAGCTTATTTATTTCATACATAGTCGTTTGTACCTCTTAACCCCCTATCCCTATCTGGCCCGCACCCTTCCCTCCTGGTAACCATTAATTTGTTCTCTAAATTTGCTTCAATTTTTTGGAGTCCACATATAAGTGATAACATACAATATTTGTCATTCTCTGTCTGACATTTCACTAACCTTAATACTCTCCAAGTCCATCCATGTTGTTGCAAAATTTCATTCTTTTTTATGGCTGAGTATTGTTCCATTGTATGTATGTATGTATATATATATACATATATGTATGTATAGTGTGTGTGTGTGTGTGTATTCCACATCTTCTTTATCCATTCACGTGGTGCTGGACACTTAGGTTGCTTCCATATCTTGGCTACTGTAAACAGTGCCACTAATGAACCTGGGGATTCCTGTATCTTTTGGAATTAATGTTTTCATTTTCTTTGGATATATACCCAGGAGCGGAATTGCGGGATGATATGGTAGTTCTATCTTTAGTTTTCTAACGGCCCTCCATAATGTTTGCCACAGTGGCTATACCAATTTACATTCCCACCAACAGTGTACAAGTGTTCCCTTTTCTCCACATCCTAGTCAACATTTGTTATTTGTGTTATTTTTTTTTCTTTTTTCTTTTTTTTTTTTTTTTTGCGGTACACGGACCTCTCACTGTTGTGGCCTCTCCCGTTGCGGAGCACAGGCTCCAGATGCGCAGGCCCAGCGGCCATGGCTCACGGGCCCAGCCGCTCCGCGGCATGTGGGATCCTCCCGGACCGGGGCACGAACCCGTGTCCCCTGCATCGGCAGGCGGACTCTCAACCACTGCGCCACCAGGGAAGCCCGATTTGTGTTATTTTTTGATGACAGCCATTCTGACAGATGTGAGGTGATATTTCATTGTGGCTTTGCTTTGCATTTCTCTGAGGAGAAATTGAGTTTTGATATTGAGTTGTATGAACTGTTTCTATCTTTTTGCTATTAACCCCTTATTGGTCGTATCATTTGCAAATATTTTCTCCCATTTAGTAGGTAGTCTTTTCATTTCATTGATGGTTTCCTTTGCTTTTAAGTTTAATTAGGTCTCATTTGTTTATTTTTGCTTTTGTTTCCTTTGCCATAGGAGACAGATCTGAAAAAATATTGCTATACTTTATGTCCAAGAGTGTTCTGCCCATGTTTTCTTCTAGGAGCTTAATGATTTCCAGTCTTACATTTAGGTCTTTAATCCTTTTTTTTTTTTTTTTGCGGTACGTGGGCCTCTCACTATTGTGACCTCTCCCGTTGCGGAGCACAGGCTCCGGATGTGCAGGCTCAGCGGCCATGGCTCACAGGCCCAGCCGCTCCACGGCATGTGGGATCTTCCCGGACCGGGGCACAAACCCATGTCCTCTGCATCGGCAGGCGGACTCTCAACCACTGCACTACCAGGGAAGCCCTTTAATCCATTTTGAGTTTATTTTTGTATATGATATTACAGAACGTTCTAATTTCATTCTTTTACATGTAGCTGTCCAGTTTTCCCAGCACTACTTGTTGAAGAGACTATTTCTCCACTGTGTATTCTTGCCTGATTTGTCATAGATTAATTGACTGTGTGTGGGTTTTTTCTGGGTTCTCTGTTCTGTTCCATTCATCTATGCATCTGTTTTTTGTACCAGTACCATACTTTTTTGATTACTGTAACTTTGTAGTATAGTCTGAAGTCAGGGGGCATGATTCCTCCAGCTCTGTTCTTCGTCCCCAAGATTGTTTTGGCTCTTAGGGGTCTTCTTGTGTTTCCATACAAATTTAAAAATTATTTTTTCTAGTTCTATGAAAAATGCCCTTGGTATTTTGATAGGGATTGCATTGAATCTATAGATTTTCTTGGGTAGTGTGATCATTTTAACACTATTAATTGTTCCAATCCAAGAGCATGGGCTATCTTTCCATCTGTTTATGTTGTCTTCAGTTTCTTTCCTCAGTGTTTTATAGTTGTTCAAGTACAGGTCTTTCACCTCTTTAGGTAGATTTATTCCTAGGCATTTTATTCTTTTTGATGAGATGGTGAATGAGATTGTTTTCTTAATTTCTCTTTCCAATAGTTCATTGTTAGTGTATAGAAGGGCAACATATTTCGGTAAATTAATTTTGTGTCCTGCAACTTTACCAACCTCATTGCTGATCTCTAGTAGCTTTTTGGTGGTGTCTTTAGGATTTTCTAAGTATAGTATCCCGTCATCTTCAAACAGTGACAGTTTTACTTCATCCTTTCCAACTTGGATTCCTTTTATTTCTTTTTCTTGTTTTATTGTTCTGGCTAGGACTGTCAAGACTATGTTGAATAAAAGTGGTGAGAGCGGGCCTTCTTGTCTTGTTCCTGATGTTAGAGAGAATGCTTTCAGCTTTTTACCATTAAGTGATATTAGATGTGGGCTTATCATGTTTCACCTTTATTATGTTGAGGTAGGTTCCCTCTATACCCACTTCCTGGAGAGTTTTTATCATAACTGGATGTTGAATTTTGTCAAAAGCTTTTGCTGCATCCATTGAGATGATCATATGGTTTTTATTCTTCAATTCTCATCGGTGGTTGTTCTGTAAATAGTTGCAATTCTGGTGTACCCATGAGAGGTGAGCTCAGAGTTCTTCTACTATACCAGCTTGGCCAATCTCCTTGAATGATTTAATTACAAATGGAAAGGGCCCATATGGCTTGGAAACATCCTCTGTGCCCACCCCTGGGGCAGTGACTCTGCCCCCCAAAGTCCATTTCTCTTCTTTGTGCTGTAGCTAAGGACACCCAAGGTTTAGCCGGGCACATGGTCTCCCAGAATAAAGAGTACAATTCCCAGTGAGACATGGTCACATGATCAAGTTCTGGCCAGTGGGGTGAGAAAGGAAATAAGTTCTACTTCCAGCTTCTCTCTAAATTCTCTCCTCCCTTCCTCTCTTGTTTCCCAGATGGGAGTGGATGAGTATATGCCATCCTGGATCATGAGGATGGAGGAACAGCAGGTCTCTGACAGCTGGTCTGAGAGGCTAAGACACTGTGATGGCCCTACACCCCTTGCGCAGTGTGTGGGGACACTGGCTACAGGGCCCTGACCATCTCAGGCTCACCCCCTCCAGCTGCCCAGGGCAGAGAGAGGGGACCAGGACAAGGTTTCGCATCCACCTGGGACCCACCTCCTTCTGCTACTTTCTCTTCATCCTCCACACCCCACTCTGCTGCCCTGGGAAAAAAGGAAGAGCCCCCTAACCCCACCTCCAGGCTTCCCAGCCAAGGAGTTAAAGAGAACCTAGGACAGACCTCATGGATGGCTTAGAAATCCAGAAATGAGTCCCTGCCACACTGATGGGAAATTCTGCCAACTGCGAAATCTCAGGGGCTGAGGGGATAAGCCTGAACCAACAAGAGATGCCCTTGTGTCCATGGCGTCTATAGGCATTTCCTCCAGAGTAAGGGGGCAGGGGCCCCTGTAGGGTCTGCTAAGTGAGGGAGGACGTACCGCTGCTGTCCCAACAAACCTGCCCTCGGCCTCCACAGGGACCAGAGCAACCCTCTCTGGGGTTCTTCCTCTTCACTCAAGTTCATGGTCTCCCACTGGGCAGTGACCCTGCAGCCTTTCAAGAGCTGGAACCCGCAGCTGCTCCAGATTCGCGAAAGGGCAGTTATGTTCCTGCAGCTTCCGCATGGGCTCTGTGTCCAGGAGGCTGGGATGGGCTCTTGTCCAGGGAGCTGGGGTTCTGAGCTAGACGCGCTCTGTCACAATGCCTGGCTCAGGATAAAAGCACATTAAGTGGGGATCTCTACGGACCTCTGAGATCAGCCACGAAACCAATACCCAACAGCTTTGCAAAACGCGTACAGAATAGATGCAAATGTATTCAGAATGCAGAGTGCGTACCGAAGTGAACAGCGTGTCATAAACAGTACATGTGTACATTTCATTTTACAGCTCCATTTGATTTCTCTCTTTTTTTTTCTGGCAAAATGCATATATTTGAATTCTTAGGAATTAAACGTGGATTTGGTGAGAATGTAGTGGTTCAATCTCAGAAGGGCCAGCAGAGAACAGGCTCCACTTCACACGGCGCAGACTCAACCCCGGCAGGTGCACATCTCACATCAGGCATGGGAACCGGTGATGCTGTCACCTGGCCCGGCAGCTCCATGGAGGAAGCCTGTTTGCTGGGTTCAGAGATCAGAGCAGAGTCTGCCAAGTGCCTCCCACCTTCTCCCAGCCGAGGTGAATGATTTGACAAAAATGAGTGTTAAACCCCTGTCCGCCAGCCCCTGTTAGCTCCATCTCTTATCTTAAAGGCACTAAACCCTGCATAAACAAATGCATTCATTCTGCTTCATCTCAAGTGTTTCTCAAAAAAAAAGAAATCACAGAATACCGTTTTCATGCAACAGGTGTTAATATCTGCAGAATGAGTGCTTGCCAAAGACACTATGAAGAAGGGAGGTCTGTGAAATGAAGCCCAACCTCTCAGCCTGGCCTCAAGGCCTCTAAAGGTTGACTCCCATTACGAGAGCCAACGCTGACATAGCGACTGCATTTGCAGCACAGTGTACTTCAAACATGGCCTGTGTTACTTTATCTGAGGTGGGGATTAGTGTTAGTATCACCATCCCCATCACCATCATCTGTTGCCTTTTATCTCAGAACAGGGCCGAAAGCAACCTCATCCCACGAGATGAATCCAGCAGTAGAGGACTGCCGCTCGCTCAGGCAAAACAGCGCCGTCTGTCCTGCTGTGGTAGCTTTTCTTTACGCATTATCTATGTTTACATCTTAAGACTTGTTTTCTTAACATTCCAGAAATGCCGCAGCAGGAACATATACGTCTATTGATTATACAGGCAACAATGGGCTTCCTTGAAGACATGCCGTGATTCGTCCTTGGGCTCAGAAGCAGCACGAGGACATCTCCTCGTGTTCCCATCATTCTGATTATACCAAAGCGGCACAAGGACGTTTCCTTGTGTTCTGATTAGACTGAGGTCATTTCATGGATCGGTGCCCAAAGTATCCAGGACCGCCTGCAGTCCCGGCTTATTCGCCCGCCCTCGGTTTGCCCAGGGGTACCAGCCCCTTGCCTTGCAGAGGGGTTCTGGCCCATGGGTCACGTCTCCTTTCCATGTCCTCAGTTATCCCATTACAATCATCCTCATCATTATTCTCACTTTACAGATGAGGACAGTAAGACAGACAGAGTTTATAAGACACACTGAGCTAGGGGTCCCAGGTCTGTGATCCCTGTAGTAGTTAGCTTCTGCGGTTGTAACAAGCATCTCCAAAGTTTCAGCAGCATCACGTAACCTGAGTTAGTTTCTCGCTCACATGGACACAGCAGGGGGAGGCTCAGCTCCAAGCCACCCAGGGTCCCAGATGGACAGAGTCTCCAACCGTCATAACCGCAGTCTCAGGAGTCCGTGACCCCCTTGGTCATGGCAGCAGGAAAGATGCAGGGGGAGGGATACAGCCCGGCTCTTCTCTACCTCATCCCAGGTATCATTGCAGCGCCCCTGCCCTCAGCCTATTGGCCAGAACTAGTCACATGGCCCTGCCCATCAGCAAAGAGGTGGGACATGTGGGGGCAGATGGAGGTGGGGGGCACCCTGACCTCTGCCTCCATTCTGCTCGGACTTGGAGGGAGGGGACTTAGCGGAAAGGGCAGGGGACTTAGTGGTCCTCCCTTTTATGTTCTTGCTTCTCTGAACTAGCCTCCAAAGCCCAGAGAAAAGAGTGCACCTTGTTACTGTTCTCCTCATTTGACTTAATTTGTAGAGCACCCAAGCAGTGGGCAAAGCGTGCACTACACACCGGGCAAAGTCCCACTGAGAACGCAGCCCTCAAAATCCCCGAGTGAAGGGCTTCTCTGGTGGCGCTGTGGTTGGGGGTCCGCCTGCCGATGCAGGGGACGCGGGTTCGTGCCGCGGTCCGGGAAGATCCCACGTGCCGCGGAGCGGCTGGGCCCGTGAGCCGTGGCCGCTGAGCCTGCGCGTCCGGAGCCTGCGCTCCGCAACGAGAGAGGCCACAGCAGTGAGAGGCCCGCGTACCGCAAAAAATAAAAAAATAAAAAGATAACCGAACCCTTGTCCATGACCAAATGGGCTCAGATCACGTCACAACCATCCCAACTCCCTGAGGCTTTCTGCAGGCTACTGGCAGTCCGTCCCCACCTCAGGGCGGCAGGAAGCCGCAGGAGGGGCTGGAGATGTGCTGCTCCCTGAGGCAGTGGCTGTTTAGATTCCTGAAGACGGTTCTGGACGGGGAAGGTGGTGGAGGATTTGGTCTGAAACGAGATTGCGCTTAACCATCGACAGCTTATGAGACGCGATTCCAGGAACTCAGGCAGGACTACCATCTTCCTCTCCAGAGCATCAGAACCGCCAAGATCCCGGGGTCCCTGAGACACGTCACCTCCCTGGATCTGGGGGCAGCCCCGGGGGCCTGGCACACCCGCCAGGATCTGGTGAGGTGCACGGCGCATCCTCACAGACGCAGGACGTGGACGTCCCTGCAGGGCCGCCTGGTCACTCACTCACACCTGCTCACCCAGCGCAGCCCCCTGACAGCACAGCACCGCCCCCCATAACCCCACGGCGCCCCTGAGGCAGGCGCTGTGATGACCCCATCCTGCAGAGGAGGAAGCTGAGGCCCAGGGACGTTCGGGGACCCCAGTCCACGCCTGCACCCTGCCTTGCTGCCCGTGTCCTCCCCCGAGACCTCCTGGACCAGGAGACACGAAATGCCCCAGACAGGTGACAGCGCCTGTAAGAGGCTCGTTCCCGTCTGGAACCCAGAGCCTGGAGAAAAGAGCCTCCCGTCTGAGGACGCGGCACTTAACATGGAAACACACGGCGAGTCTGGTGGTCCCTCTGCGAAGGGGCAGCTCCAACCCAGGCTCCCTGGGAGGGTGGGGATTCTGCACGAGGAAGCCTGTGCTTTCCACCATTTTCGTGCAGAACGTTAAGTGGGTGAGGACCTTCAGATCCCCGGCCCTCCACAGACACTCAGTGAGCCTCGGGACCTTTGCTGGGTCAGACACAGACACAGACCCCGGAGTCCAGACAGCACGCGCTTGTGCACGGCCCGGAGGCCACAAGCTCCCTACGGGATAAAATGGAACAAATGCCATTGAGATGTTTCTGAGGAGAACATTCTTCTTTTAATTAGCACCTCAACTTCGGAAACATTCCAGGACTGCAAGGAATGGGCGAGAACAATGGTTGTTTAATCCTTCTTGTTTCAGTTCGCACTCGGCGCTTTCTGTAAGTGCTTCATCTCCAGAGCATTGTCTTCCTCAAGTAGAAAAGGCCAGATTCCTCCCATTTTAGCAATTCAGCCGAAAAATTCTCTCATCTTGAAGCTGTAACAACTGTTCAATTCCCTTTCTCTTCATAAACTCTCTTGATGTTTTCTTTTAACATTTCCGCTCAGTGCCTCCTCAGCCTGGCTGATGTGAGGGAGTAGCTTCCTAAAGGCATTTGAAGTAAAACGGTTTTCAGTTCTTGTAAGGAAGGGAAATAATCTCTTTGGAACTTAGGAACCTAGCTTGGGCTCTTAACCCAAACCCATCCCTGTTCTGATTCAACTGTGGCTTCACACAAGCTGTAATATCCAAGTGGCAGCAAGGGATCTCGGACCACAAAAATCTCTACCTTCTTGTAAAAAACAACGGGAATGGTAAGCCTCCCCTACCTTATTGTACACCAGCTCTGTGGCGGCCACCCCAAATCAGCGACAGGGTCACACAATTGTGTGTGACCAGATGTGTGTGTCTGAGCTAGACTTGCCTCCCAGTCCTCCTGGCCCTTCCTGCCCAGGGCTTGCAAAGAAACACAAGCCAAAACAAAGGAAAAAGCAGCCTTAAATACCCCGCAGCCATCCCCACATGGAACGATGCTCTGGACCAAGACAGTGGACATCCAGACCTGAGGTGACCTCGCCCACGGAGGTCACGATAGTCCGCAGGGTCAGGCAGCACACGGGTCTTCCTGCCTGACTTCACGCCCTCTCTGCAGCTGTCCCAGGCCGACGATGGGGACGTGATACAGACCAAGACACGAGAACCTGCAAAACGTCAGAGCAGGAAAGCACGTTGGCTGACTCAGCCTCCCTTCCAGTCCTCCTTCCGTCCATTCCTGAAGCACGACCTTGACACTCGACAGATGCAGACACGATGTGCTAAGAGCTGGGGTCACAGAGCAGACGTGAGATGAGACACAGCCCTTCTGAGAGCCCAGAGTCTAACCACACAGACACCACGCGCACACCCCAGGAGCCGTGTCAGCGTGGATGGCCTGGGACAGCGGGACCTGCAGGGGGGAGGGGGGGCAGGAAGCAGGCCAGCCGGTAGGAGGCCTGGGGAGGAAGGAAGGGGCAACGACGGGCTGGACTTGAAGGGCGACGGCCACCTTCTGGTGCTGCTGGGTCTACACCAAGTCCTCCTCCGTCTAGAAGCCGAACCTGCGTTCTCCTCGGTGAACCATCACCCCCATCATTCCGTGAGGTCGGGGGGCTGGATCCCCTCCCGATCTAAGACAGTGACGTGACCCGAGCCCGGATAACTGCCTCATCAGATCCCCCTGCCAGAGATCTCCCCAGGGATAGGCATGTAGCAGTGGGTGGACCAAGGAGACACAGTTCTGGAGTTTTCATTGAAACTGTTGAGAAAGAAAAATGCTGAGCTTCTGAGAAGACGCAGGTGCTAGTGAGACTCAGACCCAGGCAGCTATCTTGGTACCATATGCAAAGCAGCAAAGCACAAATGGAGAAATCTATGTGAGACAGCAAAAGGAAGACAAAATCTCGAGAACGTCACTTGAGCCCCTAGATACGCTGCGCAGCTCAGAGGCTTTTATGAGCTAATGTGGATCTCAGACAGGGAGGCTGAGAGGCAGCGGTTCCCGCCCCAGCTGTCGGGGGACTTTGTTCTGGAGAGCACACATCGGAAACTCACCTCCATCCCCACCCCTTCCACACGCACACGTGGGTTCTGAGGACCTTGACTGAGAATCTGGCTTATTTCTGAAAACAGCACTTGCAGCTGCTCAGGAAGCAGTGGCGCCTGCCCAGGGCCTCTGATCAGCGCCCTGAGCACAGCCTCTCCCTCTGCTCCCCTGCAGGGAAGTGGGGGGGAGAGGAGACAGCAAAGGGTCCCTTTCCACCCACTGACCCTCCCCTCCAGAGGGTGGTCAGGAGAAAGGGCTCCTGACCGGGACACTGCATCTCTCAGATCCCTGGAAAAAGGAGGGAGACAAAAGACACCCCCTGAGTCAGTACTTGGGAGTATTTGTGCCTCAGCGGCCAAGGCTCCCATCTACCAGAGGATGTGCCTGGGGAATCTCAGCTGGTCCCTCCAGGCTAAGGGAGGAGGAGGAGGAGGAGGGGGAGGGGAGGGGGGAGGGGGAGGGGGGGAGGGGGAGGGGAGGGGGAGGGGAGGGGGAGGGGGAGGGGGAGGAGGGGGGAGGGGGAGGGGGAGGGGGAGGAGGGGGAGGGGAGGGGTAGGGGAAGGGGAGGGGGAGGGACAGGAGGAGGGGAAGGGGAGGGGAGGGGAGGGGAGGGGAGGGGAGGAAGGAAGGAAGCTCCTGGCTCCAGGGGCCCTGGTGGCACAGTCAGCTCCACAGGCCCTCCTGACTGCCAGCTTTAATGAACCACCTTCCTGGAGAGCTGGCCTGACTCTGCAAGGCTCCTGCTATACATGTAGGACAGGGCAGCTCATTACAGGAAGTCTGGGGAAGTCAGGAGAAAGGTGTCCAAAGTACCAGCAGCGCAGCACAATAAAATGTCATTTTGTCTGCTGCCTCCCAGTACTATTTTTTCCGTGTACATGTATTTTATGGTTCAATTCTACCTTCTACACTTTGGCTGCGGTTATATCTACTTAACATAAAAGCATTTTTGATGTTATATTGTTTGAATAACAGTGTGATTAACAATTGCCTATTGGTCAATGAACTGATGTCCCCCTTGTCTCAGGAAATTGTTAATAAATAACTTAATAAATAGCTTCCCGAACTTGATCGTCAGTGAGGAATTCAGGACCCCCAGCCACCCTGAGCACAGCAGCCTCCTCCTCTGCTCCCTCTGCCAGTGAAGGGCTCAGGAGCCCAGCCCAGGGTCTGGAGCTGATGTGCACCTGCATTCACAGTCTAGCGTGAAGAGATTGGATCCAGGGGCAGGGCTGGTGCCTGACCAGGTGCAAAGAGCTGAGACCACAGTTTCCTCTGCATGAGGAAGCTGATGTCCCTGAGGCCCTGTTCCTGGGGAACATAACCTAAGGACTCCATCACGTGGATGCTGCTGGATTCCATGGGTGCAGCACAGACCCAGCTACAGGTTCTGGAAATACTGTGACTAAGCCCTGAGTGTGCTGAGACCTCCACCTCTGGAGCAAAGCACAGGAGCCAGGAGGAGCCAGCGCCTGTTCTTGCTGAGCATTGACGCTGGCCATTCACTGATCCACCTAGTTTGGCTCCTGCGGGGTAGAAACCCTGCGTAGATGAAGCCCAGGGCGCTCCAGAGCATCAGGGCATCGGGACCTGCAGGGGAGGGTCAGGACCCCACTCGCACCAACTGTGAAGCCCAGGGTGTTCCAGAGCATCAGGGCATCGGGACCTGCAGGGGAGGGTCAGGACCCCACTCGCACCAACAGCAGCTGCTCTTCGGGCTTCCGCTGGAGCTGCTGGAAGCTGAGAATGATTATAGGGTCAGCCTGAGCATCTCACATGTAGCTTTCTTTTACCTCCATCTGGAATTCAGTCCCTCCTGTTCTCTCTGTCTAGAACACCACCCATCCTTTGTAGTGAGGACAATTTTAGACTCTCACAAGTCTACCTTGATTAAAAATTTTAAATGGTAATGAAAGGGAAACGGAAAACAGAGCTTCCTGGCAAGGTGCCGAATGCCTGGAGCTGATGCCTCACAGACTCTTCTGAGTAACAGCCAGCTTTGTGCCAAGTCAGAGAGTGTCTGCAGCCCAGACACATTTTCCCTAGTTCTGACCACATACAAATGCAAGATTCTTCCATAGTAGGATTTGATGACCATGAATTTGTCCCACTATCCTCCTACTTCCTGTGTCTCCAGATACGTGGAAGATAATCTGTGTAAGGATGAGAGGCCAGGTCAGCATGTCGGTGGCCTGTGTGTCTGGGAGGCCGTGGGATGGTCCTATCTGATCCCAAATGTGGGACCAGACTCCCTGGTTGAAACCCAGGTTCTGCTGATCCAGAGCTGGTGACGTTGGGCAGTCAGTTTACCTCTCTGAGGCTCAGCTGCCTCGTTTGTAAAATGGGGGTGACAACAGTCCTTACCACGAAATGCAGGGGGCCTGGCATCTGAAGGTGCCACTCCCGCCAGCTTCAGGTGGTTTGAGGGTCGGGGTAAGAGCAGGGAGGGAATCCGCGGAGAAGCGGCCTCTCCGAGGGGCCCTCCCTGCAGGGTGACCTCCTGGGGCCCTGGGTCAGCCTCCACCTCCTTCCTAATTAATAACTGCAGGTAGAGAGAGGCCAGCCGCCTGCAGATGGTCTGTTCTTAGGCCCAGAGCCAAGTCTAGCCCAATCAGAGCGAAGAACGCAGCTCCTGAGCCGCTGATGAAATTCATTAAGGGGAAGCTGGCAGGAAGATGGATGGAGGCTGCTAGAAACCAGCCTAGCGCTCTGTCTGCAGGGAGCTCACATCCAGGCCCGCAGGCTTGGGGTCCTCCAGGGGCTGGGGAGGAGAGGGCTGGGGGAGGGAGACGGGGAGGGGAGGAGAAGGTAGAAGAGGGGAAAGAGGAGGGGGAGGGGGCGGTAGTGGTGGGAACCAGATTCAGCCGGCCGATGAGGGGCCCCCAGAATGTGGCAGGGACTCCTCCCGACTATGGCCCCGTCTCTCATGCTGCTTCATCCACTTGGAGCTGAGCTCTCTTCTTCGTGGTTTGCTTGTTTACTGCCCGTCTCTCCCACCACATTGTACGGACCCTCGGAGCAGGGGTGTCACCTGAATTTAATAAATATCACTTGAACAAATGAAGGAGTGAATGCATGAGTCCTCATGTCGCAGGGCCATGTGCTGGGTACTGAGGCTGCAAAGGGGACCCAGATGACCTGCCCCTGGGGAGCTCACAGTCTGATGGCAGGGCAGGGACAGTGATGGGGGAAGGACGCCAGGGGAGGGTGGGAGGGACATAAGCCAGGGAAGCATCTGCCCAGGGGAAGGGGCTCCGGGGAGTCAGTGGCTCTCGAGTTGATGTCCAGCACCTGGAACCCACAGGACAAAGGGACTGACCTGAGAGCCAGGGTCTCAGGACCATCAGGAATCCATCCAGGCCAGTGGCTGGAGAACATTGTGCTCACACCCGGGCCACCACCTCAGAGCTCAGGTGCAAGAGGATAAGGTGATGCTGGAGGATGAGGCCCAGACCCCAAGCCTGTGTGTCAGCTCCACACTCAGCACCTTGGACAGCCCTGGGGAGGACCGACCCCAAATGCGGGAACACCAGGCGTCAGTTACTCCGGCAGGAAAGGGCCCTTGTCTGCTGGCCGGGAACCCTGAGGATGGACAGGAAGAAAATGAAACAAACAAACCAAGAGGTCTTTGCCATCAGTTGTCCAGTGGGGTCCCCTTCCCCCCTGCCCTCCCGGGGGCGCCAAGGAGAAGGACATGGAATGAAGGCACAGCCCCCTTCCCACCTGCCCCATCCCATCACCACAAGAGGAAGGGCGGTGAGAGGCAGAAACAATTACCAATGGCCTGGCCGGAGCCCTGGTCTATCCCGGTGGTCCGAGGGCTGCTCCCCTTTTTAGTTTAGAGCAGAGAGAAGCCGGCTGAGGTGAGGGTCACACTCCACACAGCCACACCACGATGAAGAGGAGACAGACGGCTCCCTGTCTGAGACCGGCTGGGACCTGGGACCTGGGACCCTTTGCAGCAGTGCCTGCACCTGGACACACGTCTCCTCGAGCTGCAAAATACAAAGAAACTATAAGGGACTAAAAATAAGTGCGTGCATGCCTAGCTGGGGCAAATTGTGGACAACAAGATACAAAAAGACCAAAAAAACCCAACTGCTACTTCTGAAGAGCCAGGAGCAAAAGCAGGAGGTGGGGAGCAAAAGACGGGCACTGCGCAGGCCCCCGGCAATCAACACCACCAAAGCGGGGGGGTGGGGCAGACCACCTAAGCCACGCCTCCAGCCCCACCCCCCAGCACACCCCTACCCTCACGTCATATAAGGAACCAGCTGGCACCCCCCCCAGGCAGCAGGCAAACAAGGGAACCTGATGCTTGTTTTTGCTCCCCGTGCAGCAGCAGGGACCCCAGTAAAGCCTTGCCTGGATTTCTTGTCTGGCCTCTGATCAATTTCTATTGATTGGGGAAAGCGAAGAACCCTGGTCGGTATCAAGTTCAGCCAGCTCTGAGTACCTGGTGTCCCGGGATGGGGGGATGCAGTGGCCCCTGCCCCTCGCCCTGGAGCAGATGGACCGTCCTGGGCACCTGGGAGGCTTGCAGGTGGGGGAAATGCCCCGTCAGCAGTGCCTGTGTCCAGAAGAGATGGTGAGAGCACAACACAGCCTGGGAGGAAACCTGGAGAGAAAGGAAGACGGAAAGATGGAGGGGAGGGAATTTTAAAAAGAAGAAAAACTAAAACTAAAGAAAAATGAGAGACAGAAACCCAGGAACAGTGTGATTTTTGTTGGATACTCCAAGTTCTATTACAATATTCACAGATCTGCTGATTCTTCGGATGAAAATGTGTACCTGGTGTCTCAGTCCCCTCAAGCCCTGTTTGGGGTGGAGGAGAGAGGTGGGTGGCTGTTTGCAGGCCGACTTTACCCAAGGACATTGAATTCAGAATCTTGAAATTATCTCAGAATGAGATAATGAGGTTGTGGGACCGTCACCAGGGAGACACAGGCTGAATGCAAGGGAGGCTCCCTCTGCCAGCATCCAGCCTCCCGATACTAATGAGACCACACTTTCCACAGAGGCGCCTGAATGAAAGTATTCACGAGTCTGTTGAATGTCATGTACGTAGCACAATTATAATGCATCCTGCCTTGTGTCTCCAAAGTTCTAAGCTGCTTGTATTAACGGAAAACCTGCCACTGTTTTTACAACCCTGGTTTGAAATTTGTCATCCCCAATTCTCCCCTCCCCTTCCCTTTCCTCTCCCCTCCCTCCACCCTCTCTCTCCCCTCCCCTCCCTCCACCCCTCCCTCCCTCCATCCTCCGCTCCCTTCTCCTCTCCCCCGTCCTTTTCATTTCCTCCCCTCTGTCCTCTCTGCTTTGCTTTCCTCTTTTACGGCAGGAAGAGGGAGAGCCCAGCAGGGAGGGTGCAGAGCCTGGGGCTGCCTCGGTTTCCCCAGCATCAACATCACTCAGCAGCCTGCCTCAGCGCCCCTTGAGAACCATCCTCCACACTCATTTCCTGTGGTTGAGGTGGGCTGCCCACCCCCGACCTGTACAATCAGAACCCAGGGACTCTGTCCAGGACGGCCGCGCTCAGTGGACGGAAGGGAAGCCTCGAGCATTTACAGCCACCTCTTGGCCACGTGCCCAGGAAAGCTTACAAAACGTTGAGCTATTGCGGAAGAAAGACAAGCAGAGGGAAGAGAGACATACATTTCTGGTATCGTAATTTGAGCCCCAGGATTCAGGCAAATCTGAGGCCTTCGTCTAGTGGGTAAGAGCCCCGTTTTGCCTCAGCTGATCAGGGTAGTCGCTGCCTTCTAAGCCTTTGCTCCCTTCCCGACCTCCACAGCCTCTCCAGGAGGCAAACCGGTGTCTCTTTCCTTTCGCTCCCTCATCACATAATTTCTGGAAGAAAAAAACCTCAGAAAAAGGAAAGCCACGTTTCATCATAAACAACAACCCAAGCACCAAACAAATAAATCTTTTTTTCCGCTTTTCCCCAACATCAGGATGTTTTGGTTTCCAAAGCAACCACAGAAAAATCACAACTTCATCTTTTTTTTTTTCTGAGCCTTTTATCAATATGTCTGTGCCTTTTATCCTAAGGCTTCCCCCAACACCCCCCGCCACCCGCCCCACTTCTTTTCTTTTCAGACTGGAAGCTTCTGGACTCTTTCTCAGGAGATGTCCTGCTGGAAGAAGCACGTTTGGAAATATCCTCGTATTTCTCTCCCATCTGCCCAGGGTGTTGCTGAAACAGCGTCCCGGGTGGATGGGCTTGGGCGGTCCCTCCGCTCACGCGCACGGGCAGCGCTCACCATCCTTCGACTCACGCCAGTTTTCGCTTCTCCCCACCACGTCCCCACATCTGGAGGGTCATCCTCGGGCTATTTAATCCCAGTGGAACCTTTGTGATGAATTACAGATCAATCCCGCCCTGAGCCTGAGGGGCTCCGTGGGAGATATGAGGAAGGAAAGTGGTTACATCTGGATGACGCACTGATGATTAATCGCGATGCCTCGCGCTCTCCACTGTCACAGACTTTAACTGCATCTCTCATCCACAGACAGGTCAGTAAGTCAGTGGAAGGAGGATTAGTATCCCCTGAGAGTCCCGGCAAGTCTATGGTTCTGTGATTTTATCCGGCATCACACATGCCTGCGGGCAAATACGAAGGAGCAGCAGGCATTTATGATTATGAAGGTACAAGAAAACTCAAGAGATGCAGCCGTCAAGACAGCATCTTGTTTGACCTTGAAGTGACAAGGTGGCCTTTGACCCCTGCCCCTAGCATCGTGCATCATAGCAGTAAGTGCTCAGGAGAAGTGGGTTGGGTCCACATCTTGGAGTTGAGAATCTGGTCAAAGTGCCTGTCCATGGGGTGGAGACAGGGGCAGGGACAGGAGACTGACTTTTCCCGCATGTTATGTACTTCATTGTGTTACTCTGCACACTGATCATTTGCTTCAAAAATGAAAATAAATATCCTGTTAAGAACAGCCAACCACGTGAGGTATCTGGTAACACTTTTCAGAGTGAGTATGGTAATTATAAGACAACTCAGCCCACAAGGTCTTTGTGCCCTTGGGGATGGTCTCAAGACACATTAGACTCATCTTCTCCTTCACAAACCTCTCCTCATCCCTGTGATTCCTCAGGATGTTTCCCTCTTATTGAAGATCGGCTGATGTTCCCAGCATTGGCAAATAATGAATTATCATCACACCATGGGTCCTTCCAGCAATGATTACTATATTGAACAAAGACTCCTCCAACTTTATGCCTTTATATGCCTTTGCTTGGGGAAGAAGAGAGAGAAGCTGGCTGTAAGTTCTGTTGCCATGGACCACAAGTGTCTTAGTCTGCTTGGGCTACTATGAAGGAAAAAACAACAACAACAACAGAGCCTGGGTGGCTCATAAACAACAGAGATTTACTTACCTGAGCTCTGGAGGCTGGAAATCCAAGATCAAGGAGCTGGCGGGCTCGGTGTCTGGTGAGGACCTGATTCCTGGTTCATAGATGCCATCTGCTCACTGTGACCTCACATGGCAGAAGGGGTGAAGGAACTCGGGGGTCTCTCTCTTTTTTTTTTTTTTGTGGTACGCGGGCCTCTCACTGTTGTGGCCTCTCCCGTTGCAGAGCACAGGCTCCGGACACGCAGGCTCAGCAGCCATGGCTCACGGGCCCAGCCGCTCCGCGGCACGTGGGATCCTCCCGGACTGGGGCACGAACCCGTGTCCCCTGCATCGGCAGGTGGACTCTCAACCACTGCACCACCAGGGAAGCCCATGGGGGGGGGTCTCTTTTTTATAAGGGCACTAATCCCATTCATGAGGGCTCCACCCTCATGACCTAATCACCTCCCAAAGGCCCCACCTCCTAATACCTTCACCTTGGGGGTTTGGATTTCAACATATGCATTTGGGGGAAACACAAACTTTCAGACTGTAACAACCAGTTTTTCTTTTTTTGCTTGCCTGCAATAGTTTTTTTCACCTTGCAAAAGTCTCTGTGCTATAATTTGTGACGGCCTTCCCATACCCTGATACACTCGCTTTCTTCTTCCCAAATTCGGTGGGCTGGTCACAGTAACAGAAGGAAATCATTAGATTTGCTCGACAAGGATCATTGAAGAATTTTTAAATCTTGAAGGCCGGTAACTGAAAGCATTACAGTTCCAATGTAGACTTTTCCCCTTGAATTCATATCTGAGAAGGGCATGTTTTAATTTACAAGAGTATGTGTTTCATTTGGCTTCTAGGAGCTTAGGATAGAGGTTTTTTTTTAAAATTATGTTGCTTTATTTTCTTTCCACAAGGAATCAGTCCAGTGAAAAAACCAATTAGAAATAAAAACAGTGTAGAAGCATGTGCTGGTGTCATTCAAATCTTTCCAGAAACACTGGGAATCAACAGCTGAACATCCATCCCCACCGTCACTCTGAAATGAGGCAGAGGCTGTGCATCCAGGATTGATTTCTTGGGTCACATCTCCTACCACTTCTGTGGTCACCTACAGGGCTTAGGCTGGAGGCAAATACCATGGGTGTTGTTTGAGCCCAGTTTGGATGTTTCCATTCTGTCCAAAATACACGTTTAGTAACATTTGTCTCTGGTGTGTGGTTCATGTTGCTGAAAGCAGCATCCTTTATAGCACATCTCATGGTAGGTCACCAGGAAGTTTTGCCTCGAGAACTTCTGCATTAAATATTTTGGGAAATGGAATAGTGTGTCCCCAGCCTCGATCTGCCTGGTGCATGGTTTTGTGTCTTTCAGTAAACAGAAGCATGTTTCAGGGGCTGGCCTCAGGGGAAGTCCAGGCTCTGGCCCAATTCTCATTCAGTCAGAAAGAAGAGCCCTTGGTACCAACGGACAGTGAGGAGATTGGGTAGTTTGTGATCAGAGAGCACCGGCCGGAGAACCAAAACCATAAACGTCCGTTCTGAGCAGATTTTGTCAGCTTGATTAATGAGTCTAAAGAAACAGAGGCTGAAGTCGGGAAGGGGGCAGCCACAGTGGCCCACGTGAGGGCAGCGGGCGCACCATGGGGTCCCGACGGGAGGGCAGCCCTGAGCCTCCCCCAGCCCGGCGTGGGCAGCGCAGGTCACCCGGGGAAGGAGCTGGCGATGCTCTGCTCAGGCAGGTGCCTGTGCTCATGAAGGGCTCAGACGGTGGGTCCTCCAGGGGGAAATTTGGGGGCTCAGTAGTGAAATGTAATTGTCATGTTGGCCTGAAGGAAATGCTTTGTGAAAGAATCCATTCTGAGGTTTCCTTCCTGGAATGGGCTCATGAGGAGAAAAGACAATTTAGTCACATTTTTGCGGGAGGCCTTTTCTGTCTGCATTTCTGAGGGCAAACTTGAAGCATCCGTGTGCCTCATGGGGTTGCAGAGTGACGGCATCTCCCCCCTGTGTACAGTTTCTATGGTGAGAGGTCACCCGTGGGACCCTGGCTGTTGGGATGGGTGAATCAGAGGACCTGGGTGATCACAATGTGACTCTGTCCTCCAGCCCCAGCTGACCAGCCCGTGTGGACACCCAGCCCGAGCTGGGCAATGGAGTCCTCTTCCTGGGAAGGTGACCTTGGAGCCAGGAGATTCCACCTGAAAGTGGGCTGGTCTCTAAACTGGAAGAGGTACAAGAGCTTCGGGACCATTTCTGCCCAGCAGGTGGAGCTCCTGAGAAATCTAACCTGCCGGGAACCAATAATGAAGCAGGCACGTTGGGAGCATCAGAGATGAGGTGGCCCCTCTATTCTCGACCTGTGGCAAACCAACCTTCCCTGGGTTTTCTCCATCTCTCCAGATGGTCCTTTATATCCCCGTGCCAGCTTCTTCTCTTTCTTTGCGGGAGGAGGGAAGGTCCCCACCTGGAGCTGAGGAATCGTGTCATCCCACGGACATCAGTGAACCCTGGATCAGCTGCACCTAAGCCCTTCTCAGAACTTCCCAGATATGCCGGTCAGCACCGTCTCTCTTTTGCTTTTGCCATTTTGTACCACGTCCTGTCGCTTCCAACTAAGAGAGCCCTAACTGATAGGAACGTTGCTGTCTTCTGTGCGCTCTCTTCTGCAGGTAACTTGAAGAGAGAATCATACTGGCTAGTACTTCCTGTGCACTTTGGACCTGCAAGCACGACCTTAAGTGCATTTTGCAATGGGCTCACTGAACCTCCATGCCCTGAGAGAGGTTTTGTTGTTGTCCGGTATTAAAGATGAGGACACAGAGGCTGGAAGGAATTGAAATTCTTGCCTAACATCCTGCAGCCCCTAGAGAGTAAGGCAGCACCTGGATCCCTGCAGCTCACAGCGCCCAGCCTGGAGCGACGGGTAAAGTAAGTCTAGTGTGGGAACCAGCCCGCAGGGGATCCTGCTGTTTTTAAGTAGGGAGGTTAGGAACCTGCATACTTAGTTGCATTTTGTTTGTGGGCTTTGTTGTCTTTAACATGGTTAATTCATCTGTCTCTTTGTGAATTACAAATTTAACCACGTGTGTGTTACTTTCTACACTTTCCGATTCATTTAAAACTGAGCCTCAGCTTTCCAAGGAAAACAGAAAGAAAAGTCTAAAAACAAAGAGGAATGAAATAATAGTAGAAAAGGTCACTTCCAAATAAGATACCACCAGTTCTGCATTTTCTCCACCGAAGGGCAGGACTCATCATTAGGATAGAACTTCACCTTAAAGGCGTCCCCTTAAACTGCAAGTGTTTCTAACCCCACATCACAATTAAATATGCTGGAGAAGCTGCACGGTCAGATGTCCATCTGGCCACCAACCATGCCACGCCCACCCTTTGCTGATCTTCTAGAATCTTACTGTGTAGGTTACTTTTTCCTACTTTAAACACAAGGAAGTGCACAGGCAGAGGCTGCTAAAATAAATGCTGGCTGCCCATGCTAACGCGGACCTAGTGGGACCTCTGAGCCCAGCACGCGAGAGAGTAGGATGCGCTCCAGTCCCCGCAGGCCTGCGCAAGGCCCTCCACCCTCCACTCTGCCCAGCGACAGAGGGGAAGGGTTTCTTTCATCCCCACATGATGTGTTGATTCCTACCCTTTTAGTGTGAGGCAGGAAAAGATGAAAACGAACTTGGAACGGAAATGCATACAGATTCTTTTCCCATTGTGTTCCTTTCAAGGTGTTTCTCCAAATGTCAGTTGAGAGCCCAGGTGTAAAGGAGAGAAGAGAGACCTAAAGGACAAAGCGAGCACAGAGGGTGGAGGAGCTGGGAAGTGAGTGTGAGGTTGGACGCATCAGAGGCTCTGGGCCACCTCCCTATCCCCCGCTTCCTCCCTCATCATCCTTTTCATCACCTTCTCCTTTGTCCGCGTCCCTTTCTTCACTGATCGCTTCCAAGCCTTCTTCTTCACCATCACCTTCTGCCCCCCCTTCCCTCCTTCGCCATCCATCCCGGGATGGATGTGTTGTGATGGCGGCTCCTGGTACACCTGTGGCTGCATGAAGATGCTCAGTGTACCGGCCAAGGTGCGCTGGGTTTTAGACTCCGCCTCTCCCTTGGCGGCTTCCTGCTGCGTCTGTCATGAAGAATCCCAGGTCCTTGGGAGTCTCCCATGAAATAGAAGTCATACCAGAATGCCAGGATCCATCCTTAATTTCCCCCTTTGTTTACCGTTTTCGGATTAAGAGGTTGGCATCTTAGCAACCTCAGGGGTACGCAGTGAGTCCTGCATCTCCTCACCACCCCTCACAAGTTCTTTTTTTTGCTCATAGGTTTTATTATTGAAGTGGTCCCACACCCCATGGTGACCACTGATCAATCTGCCTTCTGACTCTATGAATTTAGTGATTCTGCACATTCAATATAAATGAAATCATATAACATATGACTATTTTTCGGGCTTCTTTTACTTAGAATAATGTTTTTGAGGTTCAACCATGTTGTATTATCTATCAGTATAGATAGAGAATACATTTCCTATTTTCCGTTACTGTTGTTGTTGTTCTTATTATTAATTGCCACGCTATTTAGAATGAAGTGGTGTCTCCTTGTGGTTTGATTTGCCTTTGCCCTAATGATTCGAGATATTGAACATCTTTTCATGTGCTCGTTGACTGCTCGTATATCTTCTTTGGAGAAATAGCTATTCAAGTACTTTGCCTAATTTTTTAAAAAAATGGGTTATTTGTCTTTTTGATGTTGAGTTGTAAGAGTTCTTTGTATATTCTGTATTTTAGACCCTTAGCATATATGTGATTTGCAAATATTTTCTCTCATCCTGTAGGTTGTTTTTTCATTTCCTTTGATGCACAAAATATTTCATTTTGATGAAGTCCAATTTATCCATTTTTTCCTTTTGTTGTTTGTGCTTTTGGTGCCATAAGAATCCATTGTCAAATCTAAAGTCATGAAGATTTACTCCTAGGTTTTCTTCTAATAGTTTTGTACTTTTAGCTTTTCCATTTAGCTCTTTGATCTATTCTGAGTTGATTTTTTCATATAGAATGAGATAGGAGTTCAATTTCATTCTCTTGCATCTGGAAATCCAGTTTTCCCGTCATTTTTTTTTTTTTTTGAAAAGACTATTCTTTCTCTATTGAACTGTCTTGACATGCTTGTCAAAAACCAACTGACCATGGAAGTAGGAGTTTAATCCTGGACTCTCACTTCTATTCCACCAGTTTATAAGTATATCCTTCTGCCAGTACCACCGTGTTTTTGATTAATGTAGCGATGTATCGGTTTTGAAATAGAGAACTGTGAGTCCTCCAACTTAGTTCCTATTTTTCAGTATTGTTCTGACTATTTAGGATAACTTGCAATTCCGTATGAATTTTAACATCTGGCTTTTACCAGATCTAAAAAAATAAAAGCCATAGACGTTTTGACAGGGATTCCGTTGCATTTGTGTATACTTTGGGGAGTTTGACATCTTCACAATATTAAATCTTTCAATCTGTGAACACAGGATATATTTTCCCTTTATTACATCTTCTCTAATCAAGCTGATCAATGTTTAGTAGTTTCCAGCGTACACGTCTTACACCTCTTTGATTAAATTTATTCTTAAGTATATTATTCTTTCTGATACTATTTCATATGAAATTGCTTTCTTAATTTCACTTTTGGATCATTCATTGCTAGGGTATAAAAATACAACTAGTTTTTAATGTGTTGAATTTGTATCCTGTAACTTTGCTAAATTCTTTTATTAGCTCTAATAGTTTTTTTGTGTGAATTATTTAGGATTTTCTATATATAAAATCAGGTCACCTTTGAATAGAGACAGTTTTACTTCTTCATTTCCAATTTTTATGCCTTTTATTTCTTTTCTTGCCTAATTGTTCCGTTTAGAACAATGCAGTGTTGAATAGAAGTGGCGTCCTGTTTTGCTCCTGAACTTAACTGGAAAGCTGTATATTTTTCATCATGAAAGGCTGTTGGGTTTTGTCCAAACCTTTTTCTGTATTGATTGAGATGATCATATTTTTTCCCTTGCTTTTGTGTTATATAATATTGAATGGTTTTGGTATGTTTAGCCGTCCTCACATCCCTGAGATAAATCCCATTTGGTCATGGAATTTAATAATGCTTTTAATATGCCGCTAGATTAGGCTCTCTAGTATTTTGTTGATAATCTATGCATCAATAGTCATAAGGGATATTGGTGTATAGTTTTCTCTTCTTTTGTTGTCTTTATCTGGCTTTGGTATAAGGATAAGGCTGGCCTCATAAAATGAGTTAGAAACTGTTTCCTCATATTCCATTTTTTATGAGCTTGGTGTTAGTTCTTTTAAATGTTTGGTAGTTTTCACCAGTACAGTCATCTTGTCTTGAAATTTCTTCCCGGGAAGATTTTTGATTACTGATTCAATCTCTTTGCTTGTTATAGGTCTGTTCAAATTTTCTATTTCTTCTTGAGTCAGTTTTTATTATTTACTTGTTTCTCAGAATTTGTTTTTTGCTTCTAGGGTGTCTAATTTGTTGGTGTACAGCTGTTTCTACTCTTGTTTGTAATCCTTTCATTTCTGTGGGTAGATAATTGTGCTCATTTTCATTTCTGATTTTAATCATAGTTCTTTACATGCTTAATGTCTTTTAATCTATTACAGCCTTTCTTTTTTTGTTGTTGAAGTATAGTTGACTTACAAAGTTGTGTTAATTGCTACTGTTGTGTTAATTGCTACTGTTGTGTTAATTGCTACTGTTGTGTTAATTGCTACTGTTAATTGCTACAGCAAAGTGATTCAGTTACACGTATATATATATACATTCTTTTTAATATTCTCTTTCAGTATAGTTTATCACAGGATATCGAATATAGCTCCCTGTGTTATACAGTAGGACATTGTTATTTATCCGTTATACCTATAATAGTTTGCATCTGCTAATCCCACATTCCCAGTCCATCCCTCCCCCCTTGGCAACCACATGTGTGGTCTCCATGTTACAGTCATTCTTTTTGAGGTTTGATTTAACCCACCCCTGTCCAGTGAGAGGTCCACCCAGCTGGCTCTTGTGTCCTGTTGACAAGTGAAAATTCAAGATGACCCAAGTTCATCAAGTACATCGCCTGCCTCAGACCTTGAATCAATTCTCCAGATAGTTGGGATCTTAACAGAACCGGAGCCTCAGCATTTGCAATTCCCTCCGCCTGGAATGCCCTCCCTGCACCACCTTTTGGTTTAGTTCATACTTATTCTTGAGCTTTTGGGTTAGTGTCACTTCTTCAGGGACACGTTCCCCATACTGCCCCCCCACCCCGACTTTATCAAATTCCTTTCTTCAGTACTTTGCTTCTGTGGTATTCATCAGAAAGTGGCCATCTGGTGATTGTTTGTTTAGACTCTGGGATCGCTGATACTAAGGCTCAGAGCTGGGGCTTTCAAGAGAGGCCACATGGAGACTGACACTGTCTGCAATGCAGCAGAAGGCAGAGACCCTCCATGAAGAGATTCTCGTCCTGATGAGAATGCTGAGCCCTGACTGCAGGAACGGCAGAAGTCATTGGCCTTTTAAGGTGTGCAAACAAACATTCCCCCAAACAAAGAAACACTTTTCCCCTTGATCCAGCAAGAACCCGCTCTCGGTCACTTACAACCAAGAGTATCTTTTCCAAACTTCGTAAAATGTTGTTCCTACCGCTTGTTACCATGACGATCTACATTGAATGAGTCCAGTTCATGAATAATTGAGGTGGAGGGGCAGCTTACGGTGCTGGTCTTACACAAGTTTTATCTTCATTAGTGTTTCAAGATTAGATTCTCAAGCACTTATAGACTTCCAGATGCTTCAAAGATCTGAAATGACCAGATGTTATTCTCAGACAACAAACATACCCAGGGGTAATTTAAACTCTATATGCACATGGAACAGTGCGGGAAGAAGCAGAGAGAGTATAAAGTTATCATCTTGGAAATTCAACTCTGATCCAGGAAGATCCTGGTTTGAGAGCAGAGCTTAAGTGGACAGATGAATTATAAGTCCTCTCCCCTTCAAACTACTTACACAGGACTGTTCAACACAATTCTCATTGTGTAATTATTTTATCTAATATTTTTGTTTCCAGTTTAAGAAAAAAAATGGTGCCCATGTACCAGGCCTGAGAGTTGAGCTAACTAACACCAGGAGTGGGAAGGGGTCTGCTTTGTGATTTTTGTGTAGCAAAGAATGTCAGGAAAATAGCTTCTTTATATAATTTAATGTGGGATCTCCAAGTTAATCAGTGGATTTCACCAAGACTTCAAGTAAACTAAATGAAATGTCCACCAGCTCTTATACTCAAAGTCATTTGCAGAGAGAAGATCATTAGAAATTAAATCCAAAAACAACAGAAGAAAGATGATTTCCGACTTTCTCAGCCCATATCTTCCTTCCTGGAAAATGAGTGAAGCCTCTGATATGAAAGTTCTAATAATAAGTTATTTCTCTCCTCCGGCCCCCAGCGCCTGGAGAGAACGGCACGCTGACTGCACCTGCTCTCGCTCTAAGGCTCCTCATTAAGAGAAGCTGTTTATCACCGAGGAGTTGGCCCGGCCCCTGGCGGGTCTTCTCATGAGCATCAGTGGTGCGCGAGGACGGTGAGGGGGGAGGTGCGGCTCCCCAGAATGGACTGTGCCCTCGGGTCCCTCTTTCCACCCGGAATAATGAAATGTTGACTCAAACCTGCATCGTGTGCGGGGTCTGTCCTCCTGATCTACCAGTTTCCTAATAGCTGGGAACCAGAATGTACTATATCCTTGCATTATCCAGGGGGTCCACGACTGGAATCCTGAGCTGTTCATTTCCGGAGGACACACAGCCCCACCCAAGGCCCCGTGGGTGCTGGACCTGTCTCAGGACCAATAACCGAGACTCCCATTGACCAACCTGCGCAAAGCAAACTCGAGTTCCGTCCCATCTCCTCTTAACCTTCCCCATCAGGGAAGTGCGTCCGACATCCACTCTGCTGCTCCGGGCGTCCCCGGGACTCCAGTCCAGTTGGGCATCCTGCCTTCCCCACGCCCGGAACGTGGCCTCCTTCAGCACACGGTCCTGGCCTCTCGTTCACTGCGGCTCCTCCACGCCTAGTGCGGGACCTGCACAGAGCAGGTGCTCAGTGAGTGTTTCCGGATGAATGAATGAACCCTCTGGTTACCAACCACCCGGCTCCTCTCTGGAATCCCGTAGGGAGGGCCTGTGGGTCAGTGTTGCTGGAGTCTCACAAGCAGGCTTCGGGTGCCCAGCTTGTCCTGTGCACCCCTCACAGCAGTGTCCTTTTCCCCCAATGCCTCCGACTTGCTGGGAGGCAGATGTCTGGCTGCTATGAATATTCGATGGGCCCGGCTGTGCAGGAGAAACTCTAAAAGCCGTCCATAATTAACCACGAGCACGGCAGCCGCTGGCGCTCAGAGCAGCCGCCTGCGCAGTCAGCAGCCTCTCGAGGGTGGAGAGGCCTCGGGGGCTCATGCTGCGTCACGCATGCAGGGCCCAGTGGCCCGAAAAGCCTTTCAGCTGTGCTGTCGGTGAGGCCTCGGCAGCCTCTGGCGGCCCCGGGTTCTCAGACGCTGTCACTCTCAGACCACCTGCTCTGCCCTGCTGGCATCACCGCCTGGTCCAACCCTCAGACTCCCTCACACTCCCTCAGGTGGCCCTTGGATCCCCCGTTTCCCGTGGGGCCCACACTGACACCCCGTCTTCCCACTGGAGCATGGATACCGCGAGCACCAGCCTGGTTGCCCCAGTCACTATGTCCCCGGCACTGATGAATTAGATGGAGGAAGGAAGGAAGGGAGGGAGGAAGGAAGGGAGGAAGGGAAGAAGCACGTCTCCTGCACGGACCCCACAGCTCTTCCTACAGCACTGGTCCTCACACGTTAGAGACACGTGAACAACTGGGGAGCTTGTTAAAATGCGAGTGCCTGGGTCTCTCCCCCCATATTCTGATCCGGGAGCCTGGGCTGGGGCCCAGGAAGGTGCACTATTCTCAAGGCCTTTAGGAAGCTTCTATTCTCAGGTGCGGTCCCCACAAACGCAGCCTCTCGAGGAAGACGGTCTTCCCAGAGACCAGCGTGGGCAAAGCAGAAGAGCGGCGTCCCTCCGGCTCCTCCAGGGCTGGGCTCCTGGGCACCCCCGGGAGCTGCGCTCCACTCTCCCCACCCTCTGCTCAGGATGATGCTGGAGAGCAGATAAGTGCAAACTTCTCCCAGACAGAGGCCCTCGTGATTTCCCGCCGGGAAGGAGATGCCCGTTGGCGACGCTGTTTCCTCAGCAGCAGGGCGGTCGGCAGGGCTGGACCTGACTCTGAGCCGCGGACGCCAGCAGGTGGCGCCTTGGACTCTTACCTCCCTTTGCTCTGGGTTCATTTAGTGCCGGCGTCCGTGCTCTACTGCCTGGTGCCCAGGGCGGAGGTGGGAGGAGCTGGCGTGAGAGCCCAAGCTCAGTGCCAGGCGAGCTCGTGGGCGGGGCCAGAGTGGGTGGAAGAGAGAACAGGGTGCTCGCCGACCGCAGGGGTGGCCGGGGCCGACTCTGCACCTCAGACACAGACCAGCACGCGTGCACACACACACATGCACATACACACATGCACACGCAGGGGCATACACACGCACACATATATACATGTATACACGCAGGTGCACAAACAAACCTGTACACAAAACCACGCACACACATATACCACATGCATACACACCACATGCACACACACACGCCCATACACAGGCACAGTATATACACGTGCACACGCAGGTACACAAGCACACCTGTACACACACTGACATGCACACACGCACACACAGTGCGGGAAGCACCACCACCACCTCTCCATCTGCTTCATGCACTTGAAAAGGACTTTCCGACCCCGAGTTGGTCCCCATCTGCCTCGTTCTCCAAACCTTGCAGATCCAGGCCCCGCTGGGCCGGGACCGGCTCTGCTCCTCCAGAAGCAGCTGCCGCCGAACCTCCGGAGCCTCGGAGGTCACCGTCCCGAGAGTCTCCGGAGTCCTGCGCGGGGGGAGAGCTCCCGGGACCCTGGAGCCCAGGACTTCACACCTTTAAGACATTCCGGAGCCAGCTTCCCCCAAGATGGGAAGGTCTGCAGCCACAGGACATGTCCCCCATCGTGTCAGGAGACTGAGGGCTCAGGGGCATGTTCCAGAACCTTCTGGAGGAGCACGTGGGAGCTGCTGATGCTGGTGATGGAGCTGGACAGGCCTGAGAGGGACACGATGACCTAGAGGAGCTCTGGGGACACGGCGGCAGGTGGACAGCGCGCCCCGATTTGCTGTCCTTGAAGGCCTGGCCTGCTCAGAGCAATCATCGCTAGACCGCCCGTCCGCCCGCCGATCCATGAGTCCATCGATAGGCGATCGTGCGCACGAGCACCACCAGCCTGCGCGGCCGGGAAGCGGCGAGGGCGGCCCTCCTGCGACCCTGCGCACCGCGCCTGCCTCCAAGGCCCGGTCTGCGGGGGTCCTGGGAGGAGGGCAGGAAAGGGGCCCCTCCCGGGGTGCTGACACCACCGCGGGCTGTTATGGGCACCTGCAGGGTCGGCCTGAAACGGAAACCTCCGGAGCTGGACGCCCTGGCGCAAGGGCAGCGGCACGCGCAGGACACTGCTCGAGGGCCGCCGTCCTGCCCTGTTTCTCGCCTTCCCTTTTCTCCTCCCTGTAGGTTAGCAGCTGACAGACCCTGCGCCCCCGACAGGCCCTCACCTGGGAGGGGCCCGGGGGTAGGAGGGGCTGCTGGATAGCTGTGGGACCCCTGGGCGCTGGGCTCATCCTTGGGCCCGCTCACCCCGCCCCGTCTGTTCTGCCTCCTGGCCTGGCGCCCGGGAAGGGACCCCAGGTCCTTGGAGGCGGGGCTGCGGCTGCGGGAGGCGCGATGTTGAAAGGCCCTCCGGGAGCCACACAAGGCGGCCGTGTTTGGGACCAGCCTCCCAGGCGCCGATCTCCTCCCTCCTGAGCAGGCAGGCGGCCTGGCCACGGTGGCCGGACGGCCAGCACCGTGTGGGGTCGCTGTCGGGCTATTTCTAGCTCGGGTCTCTAGCCTCGCAGACACAGGGGCATTGAGTGGAGCTATTTGTAGCTTGGAACATCCGGCCCCAGGGCCCTCCCCGCAGCTGTGACCTCACCAAGGGCAGAGGTGACAGATCTCAGGGCGAGAGGGGTCAGAGGGCCCAGCTGCGTGGAAGGATGTGGATAAAGCCTCCACAGTGGCCAGAGGCCCCCCGAGGATTCTGGGGGCTGCCTGACCTTCCTCTACGCCCTTCCCTGGCTCCCCGTTCCTCTGGGGCGAGTCCAGGCCCCTCCTTACCCAGGCACGCCTGTCATGACCACCCTCAGGGGTTCACCCGCCCCCCTCCCCCGTCTCTGGGTGGAGACAGGAGCCTCCCCAGGGCAGGGTCAGGAGAGCTGCCCTTTAACCTCAGTGCCCAGAAGGAGACTCAGCAAAGACCACAGTCGGCAGACGGGCCCAGGCGGTGCACAGGCTGAGATGACGGTGACCCCTGCCCGGGCACGTGGTGAGCACTGGACCAGGGGATGCGGGGGGCAGTGGCCGGCCCTGAATGGTCAGCTCAGGGTGGAGCCACTAGGTGACTCGGCCTCCGTGACCTGAGTCAAACCCCCTCCAGGTACCAGCTGGAGAGCCAGCGGGGCCACTCAGCCTCTCTGAGCCTCGGTCTCCTCATCTGTAAAATGGGAGTGAAAGTCACAGCAGGGGAGCCTCGCGGGGCTGTCTTGAGGGTAAATGAGTGAACAGGTGGGAATCCTTCAGCCCCCACCTGGCAGGATGAGCACCATGGTGTTCAGAACCCTCACTCCAGGTCAGTGATAAGCATACAGACAGTCCCCTCCCTCTTCCCAGTGAGCAAATGGTCTCTGGGACGTAAAGGGAAAGAGAGAGGGCAAGCCTGCTCCTGCGAAAACGTCCCCCGAAAATCTACAGCCCAATTTGTGGATGAAAAAATAACGGGCCTCCAGGGTGTCTCTTCCCATCTTTTGTAACGAGGAGGAAGCCCCGTGGCTCAGCCTGGGAACCAGGAGCATCTCTGAGGCTCCAGTCCCTGGACTGTCCCTGCTGGGAAAGCCTCTGGCATCAGTGCCCCAGGAGGAGGCCGAGGGGCACAGAGCGCCCCCTGCGCTCACTCGGGGCCCCAGGAAGGAGCAGCAGCTGTTGGAGGCATCACAGCTCTGCCCTCATGTGCCTCCCTGCTGCTCCTGGGGCGACTTCCTGCGGCTACACGGGAATCCACCCGGGCTGAAAGGAAGGAGGGGCCGGTGGGTGCCTGGGGTCTCTGCACCCCTGCAGACCCTGGCGGAGATGCCCCCCATCCCTGAGACCCGTGTAGCGACCGTGATCCCAGCTTCTGCTGCCTCCGTCAGGTCAGGGTGGGGACGAAGCTCCCAGTGACGTTAGGTCAGAGGGGGGTTAATGCGGGGAGCTGGGTACTCACAAGGCTGGTAGGTGGGCTGAAGGAGCCAGTGCAGGGGAGCCCGCATGGTGACTTGGAGTCCCTGCAGACCCGCCCCCCAGGGAGCCACCTCCCCTGATGGCTGGATGTAGACGCAGACCCTCTAGACCAGTGGGGTGCGCTCCAGCCTTCTCTGTGCCATCTCCACCTGCCACCTGTTCTGAGTGGCTGTGTCCTGATTCTCCTCCTGGGAGGAGGCCCCTGAGACAGACCCTGACGGGGACACCTGTGGGTCCAGCAGAGATGCCAGGGGTGGCAGGGCTGCTCCTCACAGGGCGTCTCCTCCCCTCCCAGCCCCCCACAGCAGACCCTGAGCTGCAGGACACCCTGAGGACAAACTGGTGGGGCGTGTCCTTGGGGGAGGTGACCAGTGGTGAGGGGGCCCTTGGCTCAAAGCAGCAGGGGGAGGGGCAGGGACATCCCTGGGGCTCAAACCCCAGCACAATGTTGGGGACTGAGTGACAAGCTGCAGGGGGCAAGGCAGAGCCAGCTCAGAGCATCAGGACTGAATGAGTGAGTCATGAGAAATACTGCAGAGGCTCCCAGAGATGGTTTTGGGGACCAGCCCCTGACGGGTAGCAGGTCCTGATGTCTCACAGGTGGGCTTATGAGCCAGGAATGAGAAAACACCCAAACAGGCCCAAGCATAAGACAAGTGTACTGAAAAGCTCAGGATGCAGGATGCCTGAAGGAGCCTGAAGGAGCAGCTTCAGGCACAGTCTGATCCAGCAGCTCAAACACTGACTTCAGGGCCTGACCCCTCTTTACCTTGTGGCTCAGGTTTCCTGTGTCCATGTCCCTTCCAGGCCAGCATCTCCCCAGGATTATGTTCACTGAAACAAATTCTCTTCTCCAAGCAGGCCCATCCTACTGCCCACCCTGCATCAACCGTCCAGGCCATGGGGATGGGATGTTCTAGTCTGCATAGGCCTGAGTCACGTGACCTCCCTTGGGCCTGGGGGGTGGAGTCCGCCTCACACAGACCACATGGGCAGAGTGTGGGGTGGGACCCTGGGGAGCCAGAAGAAGGAAGGAGCCCAGGTCTCCCCGCGTCTCTCCAGGGTTCCCGTGGCGCTGTCACCCTGGGCTTTAGAAACTCCTCCTGCGGAAGTGGTGGCCACCATCTCCCAGCACCCAAGATGCCCATCAGGCTTTCTCTCCTCATGAGTCTGCGGGTCCCAAGGAAGCAACGCCTGAAACAGGCAAACATGGATGGACCCCTCAGAGGCCACACGGGGAGGAGAGCTGGCCGCCTTAGCCTCACGTCACCCACGCTGCCCCACCGCACCCTGGGCTGTCTCCCCGTCTTCATCACACGTCACCCTGGGCTGTTTTCTCAGGGGCTGCTCCTCTCGCCACCAGCCAGGAGGAGAGACACAGCCCCGAGGACACTTGCTAATTAATGAGACAGTGCAATGGGCTGTTTAAAGGCAAACCCATAAGGCTGCTGATGGGATTTCTAATTTGGCAGGAGGAAGAGGGTTAAATTGCGTTGAGAGCAATCAAAGTTTTGGAATCCAAGATGACTTCTGGTTCTGTGTTTCATCCTGGTAATTAATTGGATGGAAGTTGTTAAACTTTACGAGGAAACCAGAGATAATGCAGGTTCACCAACTCTCTGGAAGATTAAGTTCATTCATCTCCTCCAAAACGGCCAGGAGCTCCAGTGTCAGCGCTGTTTCCAGAGAGAGGAGCAGAGCGGGTCCCACAGTATCTGCTCATTTTCCTCTAACTCCATCAGTGCGGGAGGGCATCTGCTCTGAGCGGGGCTCTGGGCTCATCCTGGTGGGGCCGGGGCTCGGACACTGGCGTGTGGCCTGGGCAGGTCTGAGCCTCGGCTTCCCAGTCAGGAGAATGGGGCTGAGCACAGGCCAGCTCTGTAGGGTCCCTGTGGGGATTGCCAGGTACCTTCATTTTGTCAGACCTTGTCCCTAGAAGCCTGCATCTGGCCCGCGGGACCGGCTCCTCCCCTCCACGTCTCCCCCCTCCCCCAAGCACCAGTGTCTCAGCCCCAGGACCCCCTCCTTCCTCCACGGATCTGGCCTCCCCTCCAGGCTCCCACCAGCCCCTCCCTTTGCCTGGAACAATCCCCTCCTCTCCCCTAAAGCCCTCCTGCTGGCGATTCAGGTCCTGGGGGGCACCTGCCCCTTTGCCGGGGGCTTCCCCTGGCAAAGTCCAGGCCAGTGCCCTTCACACTGTTTTTTAAAACTATCTGCGTCATCACATACTTTTGTCCTTGCACATTAATTTCCATTATTTTTATTTAAAGTGTAAATATACTGTTGCAGAAAGGTAATTCTTCATGTTACAAATATTGACATTTATAATAAAATGGGTACATCACTCTTCTCAGTGTATCTAGTGAGATACTGGAGACCATAGCGTTGTGTCATCCATTGGAAATTACCTCATCTATTTACCTCTATTTTAGAAGGGAAATTTACGTTGTTCTTTTTTCTCCTGCAACTCATATGTCACTGCATTCCATTTGTCCCATGCAGTGCTCTGACGCTTGAAAGTATGTTGTTGATTGCTAGATTATACTTCTCTATAAAAATTACTATATGTATTTTTAAAGTTTAAATAAAATAAATTTTGTGTCGAAAAGCTTCAAGTGTTAAAACATTCTTCCGGAGTGAGTTATAATTGCATTTTTAGTAGCAGCCAATTCTTTAAAAAAGCATGGGTTAAATATTTATATAATGTGTATACTTACAACATGTGTAAATATATATATTTATATCTGTATATATAACAGATATATTTTTATACAATGTATAAGATAAATACTAACACACATAATACATATATGTAATATATGTATTATGTGTATTTAATATATCAAAATTTTAATAATTATTATTTTTTTATTTTTTACTTTTTTTTTTTTGTCTGCACTGCATGTGGGATCTTAGTTTCCCACCAGGGATCGAACCCGCTCCCCTGCATTGGAAGCGCGGAGTCTTAACCGCTGGACTGCTAGGGAAGTCCCAATTATTACTTTTTTAAAAAAAGGATAATGCCCCTTTATGGAAGTGGATTGGATAAATTTTTAATCTTTAATGGAGGAATTTTCTGTCACCTAGGGGGCGCCCTAGGACAATGCACCCGGGCAGTGCACCTGAGGGGATTCAGGATGGGCAGGTTTTTCCCTACTGAATTTCACTGTAACTGGACCTTCACTGACGGTTGTCCCCACCCCTCTTCCAGGCACCTCCACCTCTTATCTCTGTGGGGCAGCAGACCAGGTCTGGGAGCTCATCCCTGCACTGAGTCTGGTGCCTGCACGCCGGGGGCCAGGAAACCCTCAAACCCACCGTCTCAGGACCCTATTCTCCCAGAATAACAGACACAAATAAGATGAGATAAAATATTTACTGAAATTCCTCTCGAAACACCGACAGAGAGAACATGCATTACAGAGGGCGTTACTCCATCCTTGCTTCTCTCACACCCACCCAGCTCCCGCGCCCTCCCTCCCCTCCCTCCCCTCTCCCCCTCACTTACCCTCCCTCCCTCCAGACATCTGGGGCAGCTCCCCCCCTCCCCAGCTCTGTATTATGCAGATCAGCCCTGGAGCCTGAGACCCCCATGTGGTCAGAGAAACGGGCGCTGGGAAGGGACAGACCCACCTGCTCCTGGCCTCCTCTTCACCTCTGTCCCCAGGGAGGGTCACCTGCGGGGACACCAGCTTCTGGGCTCTCTCGGTTCCCAAAGAGGCTGGGACTGGGGCTCCTTAGACCTTAATCAGTCCCTGAGCCCCGCCCCGGGCTGGAGCCCTTCTGGGAGATTCTCACCTGATCCCATCAGAGAGGATGTTGTCCCTGTCCTCTTACAAATGGGGGTTATGCCCCTTGATCCTCTGGTGGCGCAGCATCTGACGCAGGGCTCCTCCCAAGGCCTGGTGTGTCCAGGACCCCAGGAGCCTGGAGGCGCCTCCGGGGTGGGCGGAGCCAGAGAAAGGCTTCAGGGCCAAGCAGCCCTGCGTTCAGGATTCGTCTTCCTTCTCTAACCAAGGACACCATCCATTTAATATAGAGAGTTTGTTAAACAAAATAAAGAATAAATATGCTGAGACATTAAATGTCAGATGCAGTCTGGCGTCCAGAAGGGTCCACCGGGCAATCTGCGGGGTTATTTCACTAAGAACTGCCCCGGCCCCCCGCCCGCCCGCCCGAACACTGCCGGTGCTGCCCCGTGTGGCGTGAGGAGGTACTGCACCCACAGAGCACACCCTCAGCCTAGGGGGGCTCAGGGAAGGGATGCTGCGGGCGGGGGCGGGGAGGCTCCCTGACCCCCGACCCCCACCAGGATGGCAGCATTGTTCCTCTTTCCTGGGTTTTCTCCTCACCTTACAGTTTCTCCCCAGTAGGTTATCAGGTAAAATAAAAGATGCCCAGTTAAACTTGAATTTCAGATAAACACATACTTTTAGTGTTATGTCCCCAGTACTGCATGGGTTATACGTCTACTAAAACAGTCACCTGGTGTTTATATGAAAGTCACATTTCATGGGTGTGTTGCATGCTGATCTGCTGAATCCTAGACCCAGCTGCCCAGGCAGACCTGAGGCCACAGCACCATCTGCTGACAACCTCAACCTTTGCCGCTGGCCTTGGCCTTACCCGCTCCTCCAGATGGACCCACCTTTTTGACACGGACCCTCCTTGGACGTCTCGGAGGAACTCAGCTTCACATGTTCCCACTGAACTCGGAACCTTACCCCCAGTCCTTTCCTTTTCCAACATCCCCACTTCCATCCTCCCGATTCCTACACCAGGAACCTTGGGGACACGGCCACTTCTCTCCCATCCATACCAAACAGTCACCAATCCCGAGGACCCTGCACCCCAATACAGCTCAAGCACCCCTGTTCCTGTCCTCACTCATCATCTGCTTCATGCACCATCGTCTCTTCCCAGCAGAAGCTTCCAGACTGACTCTTTTCCCTCTGCCCCTTCTCCAGCTCACAGAGGAGGGGTCGGGCAGACCCCACGCTGGGTGAGTCAGCTCTTGTGTGAGACAAAGACCTCTCCCTGCCCTTGGGAAACCCCATGACCCTCATCATGTGCCAGGGGCCCCCCCTTATCCTCCCCCAAGCTCATAGAGGACCTCCTCCCTGCCCTGGTCCACACCAAGCCCTCCAGGCCTGGAGCCCAGGCACCTGCGCTCCCTCTGTCTGGGCCTCTCCTCCCCCCGCTCCCCCCCACCCCCTTTGGATGCTCTGACCAGCTTCACTCCCCAGAGGAGCCTCCCAACCCCAGAGCAGGCAGATGCCCTACTGGCTCCTGGAGTTTATGCCAACAGCGATCACTAATTCTTTCTGTTTCGGAGAGAGAAACACAAACAGGTAAGGAAGTCCGTATAGTGTGTTGATATGCGCAGTGGCCGAGAAGTGGGTGTAATAACGCAGATGACAAGCTATGGGAGGGCCGTCCAGGACACACTGGTCCATCAACACTGTGGGATTGTATGCAGCTGCTGCAAAGAGTCGGGGAAATTCACTGACCTGGAGGGATGTTCCCAGCTTATGGTTAAGTGCCAGGACTGTAAAAGCAGGTGACAGAAGACCCTCTATACACCAGGCTGATAATGGGGACCACTGGGTACTGGGCCTGGGCAGGGAGTGTAGATGTAAGAACAGAGAGTTTGTGTTGCAGGAATAAGAGAAAAGAGACTTTAGCAAAATGTTATAATGAAAAGAGAAAAGCATAGAGTACAGATATATATATTTATGGTAATGCTGTAAACGTGTACAAATTAAACATTTCTGTGTATAAATACCAGCAAGGAATAGGGACAAGTGAAAATATGGATCTGAGTCCATAGGAAATTTTAAAATGTTAGATGTCTGTTGCTATTTCAATATAGTTTCTTCACGAAGAATTTGATTTCAATTGGCCGGAATGAGAGCACGTGGTGGCCATGTGCCCCCCTACATCGCACCAACTCCAGGAGGACAGGGCCTCCTCTCTCCTCCTAAGGGCTTTCTTCCCAGCTCTTGCAGAGTAAACATTTGTTGGATGGAGCAATGAGTGAATGAATGAAGGTTGCTGAGAGGTCAGGGGATCACTGACCTACCTTTGGGACCTTGGTTCTGGGGCCAAGCCGCCATGATGGAATCTCCCTGGGCGGCCCATCCTCCCGGCTCCTGGGCTCCACCATCCGCGGGGCAGTGTGCTCACTGAGCACAGAGTTCCCTCCACTGGGCCTTCCTGCAGCTGCACTGCGCTCACTCCCCTGAACGCTGGTGGCAGCTGGCCAGTGTTTTCTTACCGACCTGTCGTGGCTCCTCTTTTATTTGGAACACGCATTGCTAGCCATCCATGATCAAGTGCAGGCTTGGTAACAGGTGGTGCTGTGTCTGCAGGTGCCATGCGGGCGTCACAGTGGCCAGATCTCCTTAGATGAACTTGAACTTGTCCTCACTGTGGGCCTGGGGCAGTTCTTTGGACGTCTGGGCTGAGGTTTCTTCCTGTGTGGCTGTCAGAGGACGGCAGCTCTCCTTAGCTGCAGCGCTGTCAGCAGAGGACGGCAGCTCTCCTTAGCTGCAGCGCTGTCAGCAGAGGACGGCAGCTCTCCTTAGCTGCAGCGCTGTCAGCAGAGGACGGCAGCTCTCCTTAGCTGCAGCGCTGTCAGCAGAACTGGCAGTAAGTCCATTTCTTTTTGAAGAGAGAGTGCAGGTCAAAGGTCTCCCCTGCAGTTCCCTCTCCAGACACAACCAGTGTTATCAGCTTCTCATCATGCTTCCAGAAACTTCTGCGTACTTACAAGGAAGTACATAGATCTGTCTCTCATTTCCATACAAATGGTAGCGTGCCAGGTACACTTCTCTGCATCTCGCTTTTTCACACACCCACACACATGGGAAGGTGTTTCCTCTCAGAACACAGAGATCAGCCCCATTTTTTACCAGCTGAATATTCTACCCTATGGCCTAGGTGTCCAGAACTTATCCAACCCATCCCTACTGGTAGGTATTTCCCAGGCTTCCAATCCTCTGCGGTGATAAATGTCCAGGCGCCTGTGTCTTTCTGCACATGTGGGCACCTCTCCGGGAGGTGTTCCTAGCAAACTTCCTTGTTGAAGAGTAAATGCATTTTAGATACACATTTTTAATTTTATTCTTTTAATTAGTTAATTAAGTTATTTTTGGCTGCGTTGGGTCTTTGTTGCTGTGCTCAGGCTTTCTCTAGTTGAGACGAGTGGGGGCTACTCTTCATGGGGGTGTGCGGGCTTCTTATTGCGGTGGCTTCTCTTTGTTTCGGAGCATGGGCTCTAGGCACACGGACTCAGTAGTTGTGGCTCGCGGGCTCAGTAGTTGTGGCACACAGGCTCAGTAGTTGTGGCTCGCAGGCTCAGTAGTTGTGGCACACAGGCTCAGTAGTTGTGGCTCGCGGGCTGTAGAGCGCAGGCTCAGTAGTTGTGCTGCACGGGCTTAGTTGCTCCGCGGCATGTGGGATCTTCCAGGACCAGGGCTCAAACCCGTGTCCCCTGCATTGGCAGGCGGATTCTTAACCATGGTGCCACCAGGCAAGCCCGTAAATGCATTTTCAAATTTATCTTTTAATTGACATGCTCTCTTCGCCATACAGTTCTCTGAGGTTGAGCAAATGTGTGGAGTTGGGTGAGCCCCCTGGCACCGGCAGTCCCATCCGCTGCACCCAGTCCCTTCATGACCCTCCTGGGGCTCACACCCTCTTCCCAGCCCTAATACGGGCTCTGAAATCCCAGAATTCCATCTACATGGAGGCATACAGGATAGAGCCTTGGGAGTCCGGCTCCTTCTCTGAGCAGAATCATCTGAGATTCTTCCCACACGGTTGGGTAGACCAGTAGCTGGATCTTCTCCCTGTGAGCAGTGTTCCCTGCGTGGGTGCCACACAGCTGGCTACCCATTCGCTGATTGAGGGTCACTTGGGTTGTTCCCAGTTTTCGCAATGACAAATAAAGCGGTGGTGGACATTTGCATATAATTTGCATGGGTGTGTAAACATTGGGTTTCACTCTACTGGATCAGATGCCTGGGAATAAGAGTACTGGGTCTCCTGGTAAGGGTGGGTTTCACTGTGTAAGAAGCCACCAAACCTGCTGCCAAAGAGAGCTCCTGCTGCTGCCCTTCTTCAACAGCACGTGGCCTCGTTTGGTTGTTTTCTTTATTTTTAAAATTTTAGCCATTCTGGTAGGTGTGTACTCTCTTTGTGGCTTTAATTTGCATTTTCCTAATAGCCTATCATGCTGACCATCTTTTCATGTGCTTGTTTGTTATGTGTTTACTTTCTCTGACAAAATGTGTAAACCTTTTGCTAGTTTTAAAAAATGAGTTCTTCACTTTGCTATCACGGAGTTTGAGGAGTTATTTAGGTATTCTAGATACAAGTTCACTGTCGAGTATCTGAGTTGCAAATATTTTCTGCCAGTCTGTGGCTGACCTTACCGTTCTCACCATAATGTCTTTTGCAGAGAAAAATTTTTACTTTGATAAAGTCAAATTTATCAATATTTCTTTTATGAATTGTTCCTTTTGTGTTGTCTAATCCAAGGTCACAAAATTTTCTGTGATGTTTTCTTCCAAAAAACTTATAATTTTATATTTTACATTTAGATCTGTGGTACATTTTGAAGTAAATTTTGAATGAGGTGTGAGGTATAAGTTGAGGTCATTTTCTTGCCTAGGGATGTGCACTTGCTAAAGTGCTGTGTTGAAAGGACTATGCTTTTTCCGTTGAGTTGCCTTCGCAAATGCATTTTAAGTTTTAATAGATAATACGAAACTTATCTCCAATTAATGCGTATTTGTTGGATGAGCGAGTTAAAAAGTGCATGAAGCCTAATGGTTAGACGAGACTCCATCCTTTTTAAGGCTAGTCGCTGCTGAGGGATCGTTTGTCTGCGTTTGGGAACTAGCGTCTGTTTCTGGAACACAGTGAGGAGAGGCGGAAGGCCCCAGCAGGGTGGTCGTCAACTCTGGTCGCACTTTGCTGACTCAGCTGCTGCTTAAACTGCCAGCCACCCACCGGCGGAGGTCAGGGTCCCCGCCCTCTGAGTTTGGGGAGCAGCCCCTCGTCGCCGAGGAGGAGCCCTCGTCCCCAGCTGTCCCAACTGAGGCCTGGCCCAGCTGAGTGGCTATGTCCCAGCTCACCTTTGCTTTGAAGCCTGAGCTCCCATTGGTGGCGTGGTGGGTCTGAGTCACTGGATTGCTCCCTGGAGAGCTGTAATTAGCCTTCACGTGCAAGGAATTGGTGAAAATGACATTTCACAACATGAATGAACTCTTACTGTCTTTCCAGAGGGACTTAGTTCATTTAAAATGCAAATTGAAATCCATAGAAAGTGCCTTCTCTGTGTCAAGCCCTGGGATGTGCTAGTTTTTGTGGAGGAAAGATGGGCCTCCTGTTCCCTTGGGGGAGAGGACTCAGACCTTCTGTGCTGAGGCTCCCTACCGCCCTCTGCAGGTGACAGACACTCTGGCCGACACCTGCGTGGGGAGCACGGGGCGGGAAGATGGGGTGACCAGGGAAACTCTTCCAGCCAGTCCACGTGGCCTGAGCGCTCCAGGTTCTTGGGAGGAGTCCTTTGTACCCCAGTTATCCGCAGAAGGGCTCATTTCCTCTTGTCTCTAGGCCAGTGTAGGCTCGCAGTCTCCCCGACGTGTGCACTGCCTGGGGCATCCATACCGGTCAAGGTTGGCTGACCGCCTGGCTGACGCATCCATTACCCGAATGTTGGAACTGATCAGCGCAAATGGCTGAACTGGGAAGTGTGTAGTTGCTGGGAAATCAAGTGAGGTTGAATTTATAAACCTGCGTGTTTCATGTGAATTTTATTGCCCTAAGATTAAAAGCCCCCAAATTAGCTCTCTGAAGTGGGCATTTATGTGCCTGATGTGATTCTGTAAGCGCAGCAGTGCCAGGAGAGAGCCAAGATGTTGGATTTCTGGCAAACAGACACCATTTCTGCTGTCTGAGGAAAGAAACAACAGACAACAAGGACAGACACGTCTCTGGAGCGTGCGCCCCGTGAGTCCATTTGATCAGACACGACAGTGAGCTCTGTCTCCACAGCAAGCCTTTAGGGTTGGGAACACTGTCAGTTCCATTTTACAGATGAAGGAAAAGAGGCACAGAGAGGTGCATGACTTTTCCTGAAGCCACACAGCACATAGCAAGTCTCACTTCACACCTGGGAGGTCCACAGCCTCTGCTCACATCCACCACACTGCCTCTGTAACCAGGTGATTTAGGGACCAGAGCACCTTGCCAATCAGGTGTGTCAGCCTCAGCGAGGGCAGGCAGATGGACAGACAGCAATCCTTGGGGAAATAGGGCAAGAAGCGTCCCTGGAGGGGAGTGGGGTCCCTCCCATTACCAGGTGTTGAATTGAGAGGAGTGAAAAGGCAGATGATGTCCCCTCTCCAGTTCAGGGCTCTGAAAGCACATGGGTCTTGAAACAGGTAAATGGGAAAGCTTTAAATCAGATGTAAATAAGAGGCTTTAAAACTGTCTGGGTTGACTTTTTTTTTTTTTTTTTTTTTTTGCGGTACGCGGGCCTCTCACCGCTGTGGCCTCTCCCGTTGTGGAGCACAGGCTCCGGACACACAGGCTCAGAGGCCATGGCTCACGGGCCCAGCCGCTCCGCGGCACGTGGGATCTTCCCGGACCGGGGCACGAACCCGCGTCCCCTGCGTCGGCAGGCGGACTCCCAACCACTGCGCCACCAGGGAAGCCCTTGCCTCGTGTTTAATTGGACTCTCGCAGCCTTTTCTGTGAATGTCTTCTCCTAATGTCTGACTTTTCTGTCAGGATTTCTCCGCTTGTTATTGATTTGCAGAAGCCCCTTTGATGCTTCGTGCACCAAATCTTTTTCTATTAAACACAGCAAACGTCGCTGCCCTGTCTGCCCTTTGTCTTTTCCCTTGAGTGTGGTGGTCGGCGTTCTCACTCAGAGCTCTGCAGTTAATCACAAGTCTCTCTGAAATGAGTTTTCTCACCTAAATCTCCACTCTGCTCTCTGCAGCAATCAGAGGACTTTTCTCAACTAGACTGAATTCAGCGCAAAAGGCTTTGTAGCGCCAGAGCGCCACCAGAAGAAAGTCTAGATGAAGCTCTTTTCCGGGCAGTTTCCGGGCACATTTCCCCAGGACACGGATCCCCCCTGGGGGCAGTTGTAACCAGGCTGACCTCTGCCGAGGGGCCGGGAGGCAACCATCCCTGCTGGGGGTCACAGGGCGCTTTCCCAGCGTGGATGAAAGGCCGGCAGGTGGAGGCTGGGGACACAGGGCACACAGGCTCTGAGAAGGTCGGAGCTGTGGCATTTAGGGGGAGCCCCTCAGACCCGAGCTGTTTTCTGGGCCACGAGCCCCCTGCTCGGGGCTGCCCTCCACTGAGCCCCCTGCCGTCGGGGTCCGGGTCTGGGGTAGCAGCCGCTGGAAGCATGTGGACCTTTCCCCCCTGCCTCGGCCCCTGTGTCTGTGGGATGAACAATGCATTTCCTGGAAGCCGGTGATGAAGGGTGAGGGCAGAGCCTCTGTCCTGGGCTGTGAGGGGCTTTGCTCCCCGCCCGGCTCAGGAGGGAACCTGACTGAGAGCTGTGAGCAGGGCTCCCTCTGGGCGCTGCAGAGGGCGGGGTGAGGACCTGGGCCCCGGGAGCCGGGGGCCATCCGAGCCAGCGTGCGTGTCCCCGTCGCCCCGCGGGCGTCCCTGTGCCCCTGCACCTCCTGGTTCCATGCCTGGGGGGCCCCCCTTCCACCTTTCCTGGGCCAGCCCCCTGACGGCAGCCTCCAGGAGAGCCTCAGATGTGACCTGCGCTAGTCCAGTGATTTCCCGTTTGAGTTAAGTGTTCATATTTGCATTTTGCATTTAAACTATTGTTGTAAATATAAAAGCGAGCGGTAAAATTTACGCTAGCGACCTAAAACTTTAATTTTAACATTAAATAGCGCATGAAAAAGCCCATGGCAAGTGTAGACAGACCACAGAAGAAAGGGTTGGTATTTTAGTGCCGTTCAACAGAGCTTTTCCTGATCTTGGAACAAGGGGCTCTGAATTTGATCTTGTGTTGGGCCCCCAAATCATGACCTCGGCTCCCACCTGAGAGCCCCTGGGGAGGGTTTGTGTCCTGTCCCCAGGCTCTCTGAGGGGGACAGCCAGTCCACGCCTGAATTTTGTCCCTGGAGACCCCACTTCTCCAAGGCCCGCTCTGCTGGCTCTGTGGATGGGGCGGAATCGTCCAGGTTGCTGGGGAAAAGCTCTACTGTTCGGGGCAGGTGTGACCCCCAGGAAGGCCCAGGGGCTGAGGACAGGGTGACTGGGGGGGTCTCAGAACACGGGGCTGGGGGACATCTTGGGGGCCCCTCCAGTCCCCCCTCCTCGTGCTGAGGCCTTTGTGCGTCCCCAGGACAACAAGGACTTCCTGCAGGAGGTTCGGGGAGGCCCTTGGCAGCCCCTGACCCGCTGCCCCATCCCCTGCCGAGGACACCCCTCTCCCTGAGGGCCCCTTGAGCCAAGGGCAGCGCTGAGCCCAGGGCTGTGGACACAGGTGAGCAGAGAGGCTGGGAGCATCGTCCTGGGCTTGTCCCTGTCCCCAGGATGGACGCTCAAGGGCAAATTGTACTCGTTATGCAAAGCTATTCTCAGGAGGGGCCCCTCCCGAGATCCTGCCAATCACACACTAAAAACAAATTCCTGAATTAAAACACGTTGACAAGCTCAGGAATCATGCACGTGGGGCCCAACGGATTGAAAAAAGAACTTGAAAAATGCAGGCCTTACCTGATGCTGCGCCACAAGAACAAGCGTGTCGCTCAGGCTCATAAGTGTTTGGAAAGGAAATTTGTCTGAGAATTGCCAGCTTCGGAAGCGTTCTCTGCTCTCACAGCTGTGACACAAAATCACAGCCTCCTCCAAGCAGGAGAGACTCCCTCCCGGGCCCTGCAGACGCCCAAGGCCTTCACCCGTGGGACCGCGTGGGGCTCTCAGCGGCCAGTGCCATGATGGCCCTGGTGCTGGGACAGCTTGAATTTAAGAGGGTCCCTGGAGTTCCGGAATTCATAGACAAGCTTGTCGATCATGGAGAAGCCAGAGGAGAATCGGCAGGTAAAAATGGCAGCGTTGACAAGGGACAGGGAGATGCCACGTTCCAGAGAATCAGGGAGGGGGGGCCGCCCGTCTCTCCTGTGTGAGTCCTCCCCGCTCCATCCGTGCCAGGCGTCACCACACCTTCACAGGGTCCCCACGTCAGTTCCGGGAGCGTCCTGAGAGCCAGCCCAAAGGCACGGGCTCAGAGCTTGTGTTTGTCAGGGTCCAGGGCAGCAGAACCAAGGGGACGTGTATCTATAGAAAGACTTTTCATGAGGAATTGGCTCAGGGAAACCAGGATGGCTGTGCATCCCATATCTGCAGGGTGGGCCGGCTGGCTGCAGACCGAGGAGAGCAGACGGTGCGGTCCCAGACTGAAGGCTGTCTGCTGCAGAATTCCCCCTTGACCTCGGAAAGGTCAGCCTTATGTTCTATTCGGGCTGTCGCCTGATTGGACGAGGCCCACCCACTCCAGGGAGGGCAATCTGCTTTACTCAAAGTCCATGGATTCAAACGCCACTCTCATCTAGAAACACCCTCGCAGAACATCCATCAGCCACCTGGGCCCCATAGCCCAGCCTGGTTGACACATAAAACTGTCCCTGACAGCCCCCTCGCTCACATACGCCTGGACCATCAGTGTCTGATGTCTCTGCTGGGGAATCCACCCTGATGAGAACAACGGGACCAGGAGCGAGGAGGGGTGTGTGGGCGGGGGAGGGGAGTGGGCGGGGCTGTCCCTGGGTGTGGGCAAAGCAACACTATGGCCGAGCAGCGTCCTGCTGGGGGTCCGGCAGAGGGGCAGAGGTGAGCCAGGCCGGTGAAGGGGGCCGGGCGCAGACCTGGGATGCAGCTCGTGGGTGGGGCGTCCTGGCGGACATCTGCTCCTTCGGGCCCAGCAGAGGGCGCCCTCAGCTGCGGTTCTTGGCCCCCTCCTCGGTTCACAGCGGACATTGGTTCCTCGTGTCCACTCAACCCCTGAGCTGTGAGGACTCATCCTCCTGCCACAAAGATGGCTTCTGGAGCGGGCAGGTGACCCACCAGAGCCCATCAGATTCGGGCTACGTTCACACTGGAACCCGCGGACCCAGGCGAGCTCTCGGCCCTCCACCCGTGACCCTGCGAGGCTGTGGCTGGAGCTGCTGCCTCTGCCTCATCGCCTCGGGGGGGTTTTCAAACTCATTAACAAGCTTTGGAAAAGGAAACTGCGTTTTCTTGTATAATGTCGATAAGCATGAAGCCCACTATCAGAGGGAATAGAGACAATGTCCCGTGGAGGGGAAGGAAAGGTGGCTGCTAGACTTCCTGTAATATCCAAGCGTATAAGCCAATGTCGTCACGACCTGAGCATCGCGTGGTGTCAGGAGCATGGCTTACTTCCCGCTACAGGGAGAGCTGCCCCCGCCTGGTAACTGGCTCAGAGGAGACCCCTGCGGTCTCTGCCTGGGAACTTACAAGGTCACTGTCACAAGCTTCTCCTCCACCTCGTGGTGTGGACGGGGTGAGCGTTAAAGTGCTTACGCTGCTCTCAGAGCGACCTGCCGCGTGTCCGTTAGATACCACCAGCTCATTCTGCGTCGCTTGCCCTGGCGGAATTTTAATGACGTGTTAAGCAGGGAAAACAAGTGGAGCAAAGAGATACTTCCTGCCCCGCATCTATTGCCCCGACCCGACAGCAGCGCGGAAGTCTTAACAAATGAATCCGTAGCTCCCGACGCACTGAGAATAAAATCCAAAGTCCTCCCAGTGACTCTGAGTCGGGACACGCTACCTCCCCGCCCCCAAGTCTTCCTCCTCTCACCCCTCCCAGCCACACTGGCCTCCTGTCCCCGAGACCCTGGGTCCCCTGCCTCAGGCCCTTTGCACGTGCTCTTCCATCTGCCTGGAGCGCCCTTCCTGCCTGTGGCCAGCACTGTGCAGGTCTCCCTCAGAGGAACCTCCAGACAGGCCAGGATAGAGACCCTCTCCCTGCCCCTCGCATACCCCTGGAACATTATCGTCTCTTCATTTCTTCATAGCCCTTAACACGGTGGATTTAATCTCATTTGTTTTATGTGTTTACCTGTCTGTTGTCCCTCTACCTGTCCTGTGGTGGGAGCCCCAGCACAGAACAGTGCCTGGCACATAGCAGGTACTGCAACAAGTGTTTGTTGAGTGAATGAACGTGGGCCTCGTTCAAGGTGACGGTGGGCTGTGGAGAGGATGGCTGGGTACAAGATCCAACTCGGTCACGAGGACAAGCAGAGAGGAGAGTCTAAGGTGATAGATTCATGCGGTGGATCCAGAAAGACTGTTTCAGTTGACATTTACAGCGTATTGCAAACAGAGCAGGGATATCAATTTCCAAAGCGTACCAAACTCAATTTACCGTTAGGAAAAGCCTCAAATCAGGCTTTGCAGCCACTTGTCCTTCTGTAAATTGCATCTTCCAGACAGCTCCTGAGAGAGCAAGTGGAAGTTCAGTTCTCCCATCACGGTGCCCGTCGCTCTGTCCTCCATCCCCAGTTCTGAGCACGTGCTTCAGTCCAGCCAGTATCTGAGCATCACACACGGAGCTGCAGGTGGGAACAGGATTTCTGAGCCACAGAGGCTCATCCACCCACCTGGACTCATGAGAATCATTCCTACCGCACTGTGGTCACCATCCCAGGGCTCTGGCGTGAACACTCCCCTGTGCCTGGAACCAGCCCTCAGCCCTCACTTTTCTCAGCAGGACATGTTGAACCCAAGACCCCCTCCCTCGAGAGCAGCTGTCCAGGCTCAGCGGCTCCTGCACCTCTGAGCCATCCCCCCTCTGGCAGGGGTGCACTTGGGGTTCAGGGCTGGAGTAGCTCCTGGGCAGGTGACCACGGCTGGTGCAGGTTTGTCCATGAAACGAGAGGCCCTGTCCTCAGGAGAGGACAACCCTCTCCTGTTCTCCGCAGTCCCCACCCCTCCCTATGACTCACCTCCAGGCACCTGCACTCCTCACATTCCAGTCTGCAGCCCGAGGACATTGGAGTCACGGCCTTGTCCTCCATCAGTGTGTGGGCCTAGAGGTGTCATGCTGTGGTTAGGAGCTGGATGTGAGGGGCTGAGCTGCTTGGAAGTGAGGGTCCCACACTCTGTGTCTCACTGGCATGGCTGTGAGCCCAGGAGATGGCTTTGGGTAAATTAGAAATGGACCCTTCCTCAGACACGTTACTGCCATCTGCTGGGAAACCATCCCAGCGTCTGTATAACCCCAGGCTGACTTTGATGTGAGCTGTGCTGCTAGACTCGGGCAGTGTACAACCTGGACAACCGCACCTGGCAGCCTTTCTCTTCCTCCTGTGCACCCCCTGCTCCTTCACTCCCCCACCCCCAGAGCTCCAGTCACCAATGACATTGTATAATTTATCTAATAAATGTCCTTTGAATATGTTCTCCAAGAGGGCTGGGAATTTGGTCTGTTTTATTCAAGATTGTGTTTCCAGTGCATAAATCTGTCTAACACAAAGTAGGGACTCAACAAATATGTGTTGAACGAAGGAATGAATGAATGAATGATTGCAGGAATGAGTTCTCCTTCCTTCCTTCCCCTCTTCACCTCCGGTGTCACCAGCAGAGCCCGTGGGCAGAGGTCACCGAGTTTTGTGCTGCCCCAACCAGCCTCAAGGGTCTCGGGCTTGGTCCAGGGGAGACGCTCAGAGCAGGTTTGGGGTTGATTCCTCTGTTTGTAGAAGCTGCGTCTGGGCACAGCTGCCAGGGGCGCAATTACGCTGTTAAGTGAAGCCCGAGAAAAGGAGCCGAGTTAGGTTATACGCAAATGTTTGGACAACCGCACAGGTGCCGAGGAGCCACTAGGGAAAATTCAAGCTTTGGCAGAAGTTCTGACTTCTGTAGAATTAAATGTTTGCATTGATTATTAAATTTCCGAGCAGAGAAGGCGAGCTGGGAGCGGTGATGTCTGAGGCGGGAGATCATTTCTTAACTGGATGGAGGGAGGCTGATTCCATCTCGCGGGACCGGATTCTGATAACTTAACCTCCACCCCGTGACCCCTGACTCTGTAAACCTCAGGAGAAGCAGCAGTTTATCCTCCTTGTTATAAAGATGATAAAGTTGATAAACCCTCCCACTTCTGCTCCTCCCAGCAAAGGGACAGTGAGCTCAGTGGTTGGTCACGTCCTCCCAGCTTTCCCGGCAGGGTTCTGCACACACGGGGGATGGATGTTAGCCCTGCAGTCCTCAGCGCTCAGACAGTCGTGAGCGACAGAAAATCGCACCCAGACGGACTGTAGCCCCAGGAGCACTGGTCACAAGACACAACTGCAGGGCCAGGTGGGGTCCAGCATCCAGTCGGCAGGACCCGGGGGGTCGAGGGATGCTGTTAACTGGTATCTTTCTGAGGCAGACACTCTCCCTCTGTCTCCTGTGTGTCCTCCTCCAGGGAGCCTGCTCGTCCTGGAGCACAACGTCCACTCCCAGCTCAGGACTCACGTGGTCTCTGCTGACCCCCTTCCGATCGTCCCAGACTGTGGGATCCCACGTCACATGCCCGACCTGGATGGCGTCCCCCACCTCCCACCGAGGCCCTCTCTGTGACCTGGGCCCAGGGGCCGCCCTGGAGCCTGGCAGCAGGCATGGGGGTGCGGTGCCCACCGCCCTGGTCCACACGCCTGAGAGGCGGGGGATGGTGGGCGTGGCCAGTGCTCACTAACCAGCAGACACCAGCGACCCCCCAACCCCAGGTGAGCAAACAGGGCTCCCGACAGGTGACTGAGCAGCTGGGCCACGCGGCTGGTAGGACGCAGAGTCGGGGTTCCCACGGTACTTCTGTCTGTCTGTCTGTCCGTCTGCGGCCCTGTCCTCACCCCCAGCCCTCGTGGGCTCCCGCCTGAGCATCTGTCCTGCTCCCTGAGTTGGAGGAAAGACGTCGCATGGACATCCTGTGTGTGTGAAGGGAAACGACAGCGGAGACCCGGGAGGAGCTGGCGGTCTGCTCCTGAGACGTGGCGGAAGGACAGGCGGCCTCGGAGCGAAACGCACACACGGCCCCTGGTCAGTGCAGGGAGCTGCCGGCCCCAGGCCCTCTGTCCCAGCCGGGCCCGCCCCGCCCGTCTCCTGGCTCCGAGGGGGACGCTCTTCTGGTAGAGAAATGGCAGCTCCTGACTCGCTGCGGTGCATCAGCGAGGGAGGTGGAAGCCACGGCAGGAGCTTGGGAACGAGTTCAGGGAGGACGCTGCTCGTGCAGGCGGGAAGCAGCTGAGCGCGGGGCAGGGGCGCCGAGTCTGGCCACCGAGGCCGCTGCTGCCACGGCAGGGCTGGGCGGCCGGGCGGCGAGCAGACCGGGCTCTGGGTCTCCCGTGCGGTCCGGAGCGTCCGGCACGGGCGTCCAGAGTCCTCTCCCGTGGAGCCACACGGGACGATGCTCTTACGTCCCCAGCAGGTCGTGACAGCCCCGGTGACACGGTGTCGCCAGCGAAGCTCGTCAGACTCGGTGCCCAGAGCTGCCCTGGGGGCTGCCCGGGTAGCCACCCTGCCTGCATGTCCCCCCATCCCAGGCCAGGGAGGGAAGCAGGCGCCCGGCCTCAGCCACGTGGTCTGCGCAAGTGGTTTAGGAGGGCGGCGGGCGGAGGCCTCTTAGCACCGAGGGAAAGTTCCCGTCAGCGTGGGGGCAGCCTGCAGCCCCGTTCCCAGACCCTTGCCCGGGGACGACCTTGCCAGTGGCCTTCCTGAGAAGCGTGGTTCACACACCACGCTAGCCCTTTGCACACTTTCTCACGGGGCTGCTCAGGGAGCAGGATGGAGGCCCAGAGTGTCCTCAGGCCGTCCCACGAGGGGAGCCTGGCTGCAAGTTAGAGCAGCCAGACAAGGGGGCGGGGGGACGGAGGAGGAAGACCCTGACCTGGCTCCCCACAGCGATGTCAGCTTGACAACGGCACCCGGTCCACAGCCTTTACCGGACGATTGCAACTGTGCGAATGGACACAAAACATACAGAGACGTCCTTGTGGATTGATGATACAAAGTAGGAGGGGGTCTTTAGAAGTGGGAATTGTGTAGGTGACTGAAAGTGAGTTATGATCAGTTTAAAATAGATGCTTATGTCTAATAAGGGGTTTTTTAATCCCCTCGGTAACCACACAGAAAATACCTATGGAGGATGCCCCCAAGAAAATTATAAAGAAATCAAACATGTCACTACATCAAAAAGCAACACACAAAGGAAGGCAGCAAGAGAGCAAAGTAATGAGAGACTACAGAAAACAACGTGTAAAGGCAACACAAAGCCCTTCCCCATCAGTAATTACCGTAGATGTAAACGGATTAACCTCCGCCGTCAAAACACATCAATTGGCTAATGGATAAAGAAACAGGATCCCGCTATATGCTGCCCACGAGACCCTCCCTTAAGACACAAGGATGGACACGGGCTGAAAGTAAAGGATGGAAACAGGTCCTCCAGCAGCTAGTGACCAGAAGGGGGCATGGGGAGCTCTGCTTATATCTGATCCAACCAAATATACTTTAAGTAAAACAGTGTCACAAGAGACAAAGAAGAGCGTTATATAATGAAAAGAGGGTCAATTCAGGAAGACAGAGCAATTGCAAATATACGTGCACACAACAGCATAGCTCCTAATCACAGGAAGCAAACACCGGTAGAATTGAGGGAGGCGTAGGCAGTAGCACAGGGACAGCAGGAGACGCGGTGCCCACTTCCAGTAAGGGATGTATCAGCCAGACCGAAGTTCAGTGGGGAGACACGGGCTCACCCCACACGGCAGGCACGTGCAGAACCCTGCGCCCAACTAAAGCAGACGCACACATTCCTCCAGCTCACACGACGCGCCCCCCAGCAGAGACCACCTGCCAGGCCACAACACAAGTCTTATCAAATTTAAGAAGATTGAGATCATAGCAAATATCTTCCCCGACCAAAAGGGAAAAAAACTAGAAATTGGTAGGGAAGAGAAGCCAGGAACTCCCAGATACTTGGAAATTGAACCACAGTCTCGAACAATCCGTGGGTAAAGGAGAAATCACAAGGGAAATTAGAAAACATGTTGGGACAAACGAAAATGGGGCACCTCGTACCAAAACTTACAAGATCCAACAAGAGCCGTGCTAAGAGGGAAGGCGAAAGCAGTAAATGCTTACATGTAAGAAGAAAGACCTCAAAGGAACAACCTAACGTTACAGCTCAAGGAACTTGAAAAAGGAGAGCAAACTAAACCCAAAGTTAGCAGAAGTAAGGAAATATCAAAGATTAGTCCAGAAATAAATAAAATAGAGAATAGAAAGAAATCCATGCAACTAAAGTTGTTTTAAGGAGCAAGAAAACTGACAAACCCTTAGCTAGAAGAAAAAAGACTCAAAAATCAGAAATGAAACAGGAGACATTGGAACTGATGCCACGGACACACACACGGTCTTAAGAGACCTCCTTGGACAATTGCACCCGAAAATTTGACAGCTGAGAAGAAATGGATAAATTCCTAGAAACGTACAACATACCAAGACCAAATCATGAAGGAATAGAAAATCAGCGCAGACCCCCAACAAATAAGGACTGTTAGTCATTACCCCAACCTCTCAACAAAGAAAAGCCCAGCGCCAGCTGGCTTCACTGGTGAATTCTACCAAACATCTAAGAATTTCATACCAATCCTTCTCAAACTCTCAAAATCAGAGATAGTATAAGGCAACTACAGACCAGCACCCCGATACCCCTGGTGAATACTGATGCAAAAGTCCCAGCAGCCCCTCCAGACCTCCAGGGCCCCTCCTGTTAGCCTCTGAGGCTGATAGGGCAGCCGTGCTGCTGCAAAGACTCATGGGGCTGCTGAGGGGCCGGGAGGGGAGGGCGTGCAGGGAGGGGAGGGCGTGCAGGGCGGGCACCTCCCTCCTCATTAGGGGCTTAACGAGCCTGCACCCCGTGGAATTCCGTTTCAGTGAGTTATCAGCTACCAATCAAAGGGACCAATTGCCAAGACCACCCGACTGCAGCATGAGAGGGAGGGAGTGGTGGCTCCCCGCCAGCCCAGCTAGTGGGGACACCTCAGGGGGGATTAAATACACTCCGAGACAGACAGAGAAGACTGTCCTCCTCCCATCCCATCCCCGGAGCCGGGGCGGGGGCAGCAGAAATGGCTAAAACAGCCCATGATTTATGTTAAGATAAAGCACTTCTTTCCTGAGGGCTCCAATAAAACAGGGGACACCATGGTCCAGCTTCACTGCGGACCATGGAGGGTTCCCTGTGGCCCGAGAAAAGGAAAATCCCCAGTCACCAGGCTTGGCTAACATGCCCCCTGCTAAGCTCAGAGGTGGGTGTGCCCCCCTCGAGTGAATGGACTAAGAATGGGGATGTGGTTCCCGAGGAGATGCTGGGCCAGCGCACGTACACACACGGCCCAGGTGAGGCCGATGGCCCAGGACACGTCGGGTGGAAGGTGAAGGCCAAGGAGACAGGGAGCTGGGACGGGAACAAGCCACAGGGCTTCTAGACTCAGCATCCCCCTGCCCTTCCCTGTCCTCCCACCTGCTGAAAAGCCACCCCAGCTTCCCGTCCAGGGAGGACTCGGCGACCGGAGGGAGGCGACGGGGCCGCAGGTGGACAGGGGCAGGTGCTGTGGACACCGAGTGGACCAGGCTGGCCTCAGGTCAGCGAGGCTCAGCAGGGCTGGCGGGGAGGCCACGTGAGGTTTCCTCTGCTCTCTGCTGCCCCCGTGGAAGTCCTCTGTGGGGCATGGAGGGGGCACAGGCAGGGTCCCGGGAGAATAGACGAGAGGGACCCTGCAGTGCACACCTGGCCCTGTGGCCCCAGGCGCAAGTAGAGAGGAGGTTAGGGGCCCGGGATGTCCCCAGGAGGGGGGATCAGGGGACAGAGGTGAGGCAGAGGCTCACATCCCGCGGGCATCCTGCAGCGCTGACACTGATGCTGTTTACTGCCCTCCACAGACACACAATAGATGTAAGTCTTTGGATGCCCGGGTAGCATGGTGACGGTGCCGTAGCACCCCCCACCTGTGGTCTCCACACTAGTGCAGGTGGCATGATGAGTTTAGGTTAATTTAGTAACGTAATCGCCCTGGGGAGTCAGGCCTAAAGCCACTTTGAACGCTGGGCCCTGACCATCCAGGACCCGCCATGAGAGGACAGAGAGGAGACGAGGTCACAGGTGGGACCAGGAAGGAACCGCACCTGAGCTCCACGCCTCCCGTCTGCCATCACTGCCGCCTCCGTGGCCATGGGCAGGGGAAGAGGAAGGGGTGATCTGAGCTGAGGGTGTGGGTGATGTTTACACGGCCCCTGCGGCCGGCGGCTCGCACCCAGGACCACTCACATCTGGAGAATCATCAGGACCACAATAGCCCCGAATCCCTCCCAGCCTCCCTCCCCGTTCCCTCCGAGGTACCATCGTCCTCAGTCCTGCCTCCCTCCCCCTTGCTTCTGTTTACGCTGTAACCCCTCTTCACGCATCCTTCACACACAGAGGCGATTGTTGTCACTGCACATCTGTAGGGTGCAGCTGTCCGGCCCGCGATCCCCTGTGATTTGCTTCTTGTGTTCAATTACCTTTGGAGCGCCATCTGTGTTAAAGAGTCCGTGAGTAGTTCCTTCATTCACTTTCCTTTCTGGGCAGAATCCACATGTACCGCACTTTATTTATCCGTTCTACGCAGTGGTTTGCTTGCTTAATCTTCTGTGAACGATGTTTCTGTAAATATGAAGTTTGTTGAGACGATTAAGTGAATCTATCATCTATCTGTTCATTTCTAATGACCCTAATGAGGGGGTCCGGCAGATGGTAAACGTTACCGGAGTGTGTGTTGTTATTATTACTGTTACTGGTAGGACCAACAAAAATGCTCAGATTGGGATATTCCGGCAACAGTAGCAGGTGCGTGTGCGTACACACACACATACTGACACAAGGACACACTCTTCGTAGGTGGATTTTATCAAAAGACACCACAGAATGACTTGGGGAGTGAGGCTGCACCTCCCACCTGTCTCGTCTTTGACCTGTGATGGGCGCTCAGGGAAACAGACCTCAGGAAAGTCTAGCCAGGCCCTCTGGGCAGACAGAGGTGCAGGGCTCTGGGGTCTGCCTTGGGGTCCTAGGGAGGGGAGGCTGGATAAAGGCTGCCAGGAGAGAGAGAGCTGAGCTTATCCAGGGCAGGAACGCTTGGACCCACAGCAGGAGTGGAAGTGTCACAGACCCACCAGCCGTGCCTGCCAGGGGAAGCCGAGGGCTCCTGGAACCACACGAATCCCTCCCCTCCCCCCATAGGGACCCAGGCTGAGCTGTGACCCTCAGCTCGGGACCAAGGACACCGTCTGAGAGCCGTCTTGTTCCACGCCCTGGCCTCCAGCCCGACCCCGTGGTCCTGGGTGACCTGGGGACGTGGTTCAGAGGACAGGGTAGGCGGGAAGAGTTCACAGATGGGCGTCAAGATAATACGAAAACAAACATATCATCCACAATATTAATAACAGTAATTATATTAATTGTCGATGATGGAGGCTGTGCTGTGTCTGTGCCGCTATAGCGGGGTTGTCCGTCCACTCCTCATGACTCAGTGACGTCAACGTGATGACTGTCCCCATCTCATAGACGGGCAAGCTGAGAGTCGGAGCGGTGACGTCATTGCCCACGGCACGCGGCTGCGAGCTGCATTCTAGCTCAGCTCTGCCCAACCTCTCAGCCTGTGCTCTTCACGTCCTCCTGCCCCAGACCTGGGTGTCCTGCCAGCAGGTCCCGGAACCCCCGGCACATGGAGGCCACGGGGCCTCCTCTCCCGAATCCCAGGCTCTTCCCCACCGGCTCCAACTGAGAGTCCGGCTTTTCTTTCCTCTGCCCCCAGAGCACGGGCACAGGCCCAGGCAGCATTAATGACGGGGGCAAAGCCGCCTTGGGTGGCGCCTGGTCAGGACCTTTCTCACTCGGCCTCTGCACGGTCTGAACCACGAGCAGGAAAACAGCTTCGGCGTGAATCCTGGGGCAACGAACTGCAGCAATCACGCTGCCAGGAGGTCAGGGCGCGTCTACAGCTCTGGGGGTGCGGCCCCCGAGCGGCGGGTCAGACGCGGCTTTACCGGGAGCCCAGCATCCTGAGTCATCGCTCCACCCCCGAGTCCTCATGGACTGAGGATTCAGTCACTCAGGTGGGACGTAGGCAGGGCTTTCAGCCTTTTCTCCGCGGGGTGGGGCGCATGAGGGATGCTCTTCGAATGCACAACAGACACTCTCCCGGGGCTCATCTGGAGCCTGACAGACCCAGAGAGGCTGTGCAGGGGGTGAGCGGAAGCAGCAGCTCCTGAGCCCCAGGTGAAGGATGACTCTTCAGTGCTGAGAGGGACAGAGAGAGCATCTCTGCCCATCTGCACCGAAATCGGCCCCCAGGGGTACTCAGAGGTTCCTGATGAGGATCCTGTTGTCTGTGTGGACTCCTGGATGGGAGTGAGCTGGAGGTAAGAGGTGAGCAGGGGTGGGGGGCGGGGCTGTTCTGGCTGGTCCCCGACCTCGCCACTTCCCTGGGCTCCGTGTTCCTCTCTACTGTGATGATGAACAAGCCGCCTTGGTCTTTGCATCTCTGCTTCCAGAACCCAGTCTCAGCCTGTAGACTGAGAGAAATCAGTGACAAAGCCACGGGAGGGGTGAAGAGAAATGCCCGGGGTGTGTCCATGGCCTGTGGTTCAAGGACAGGCTGTTGCAGCGCCTGGAATGAGCAGCAAAACATCACCTCGGGGCTTCCCTGGGGGCGCAGTGGCTGAGAGTCCGCCTGCCGATGCAGGGGACGCGGGTTCGTGCCCCGGTCCGGGAGGATCCCACATGCCGCGGGGCGGCTGGGCCCGTGAGCCATGGCCGCTGAGCCTGCGCGTCCGGAGCCTGTGCTCCGCAACGGGAGAGGCCACAACAGTGAGAGCCCCGCATACCGCAAAAGAAAAACCAAAAAAAAAAAAACCCCAAAAAATCACCTCTCAGAAATCACCGTTCCTGCCAATATGTATGTGATGTAACCATCACACTGAAAATTCGTAGAGATAACCTGTTCCATAATTGACTTTCCATAACATCTGCCTTTGGAGATGCTCACATAAATATGAATAGGGTGCAGGTGTGGAAAGGGATGCCAGAGTCCAAGAGCATCATTGCAGACTGAGAGGTGTGCTGATCCCAGTGCAGTTCGGGGAAATGTGAAGTTCAGAAAACGGAACACTGTGATGATCTTCCTGCAATCTCACTTAACAGTAATAAAAACGATCCTTAGAGAAATCAAGTAGGAAAAACGAGTCACCTTCCTTGCTTTGCATGAATATTAGTCATTTCCAGACGTGAAACTAAGACTGAGATTTCAGCTGCTGAATAATTCATCTTCATTTTTTTTTTTTTTTTTTATTTTGCTGTACGCAGGCCTCTCACTGCTGTGGCCTCTCCCGTTGCGGAGCACAGGCTCCGGACGCGCAGACTCAGCGGCCATGGCTCACGGGCCCAGCCGCTCTGTGGCATGTGGGATCCTCCCAGACTGGGGGACGAACCCGCGTCCCCTGCATCAGCAGGCGGACTCTCAACCACTGCGCCACCAGGGAAGCCCATCTTCATTTTTTTGAAGAGAGGACTCAAAAAACTCCGCTGAAGTTGTAACATAAAGAGTTTCAACCGTACTTCTCCTCTGACACGCAAAGAGGCAGCAGCAATAATTTCTGCAACCCTGTCCCCAGGACACATGGGGAAAGTCACTGGTAACAGAACCAGGCTGTGTCATGGGGGTGTCAGCACCTCAGGTTTCCGACCTGGCTGTGCAGGAGCTGGGAGAACCGGGCCGTGGGAATATTGCAAGAGGAGGAAAAAAGGACCAAGAGCAAAGGCAGCAAACAGAGGGGGCCAGTGAGGGCCAAGGAGGGGATGCCAGAGTGTGTGTGTGTGTGTGTGTGTGTGTGTGTGTGTGTACAGAGAGGGTAGCTGTGGATCCAGGAACCGTCCTCCACCCACCCCCTCCCTCCTCCATCCCCCTCCCTCCTCCATCCCCCCTCCCAGCTCCATCTCCTCCTCCCTCCTCCATCCCCCTCCCTCCTCCATCCCCCTCCCTCCTCCATTCCCCCTCCCAGCTCCATCTCCTCCTCCCTCCTCCATCCCCCTCCCTCCTCCATCCCCCTCCCTCCTCCATCCCCCCTCCCAGCTCCATCTCCTCCTCCCTCCTCCATCCCCCTCCCTCCTCCATCCCCCCTCCCAGCTCCATCTCCTCCTCCCTCCTCCATCCCCCTCCCTCCTCCATCCCCTCTCCGTCTCCATCCCCCCTCCTTCTGCTCCCCCTCCCCTGGTCTCTTCCTCCTCCCACTTCTTCTTCTCTTCCTACTGGTGCAGGAAAGATAATTGAATCTTAGTCTCTTTAATGGATTCCAGTTGACAGCTGGAGAATTGAGCCTTTTGAACAGGTATATGCTGGGTGTGAGTCACCTCTGCTCTCTGTAGAGGAGTTGTCCCCACCTGGGTTGTCAGGGCCTGAAGTTCCTGCAAAGGGAGGGTGTCAGGCACCTGTTTTGTTTCCATCCCCTTGAGCAAACGTAACACAACCACCCAGGACCTCGGGTCAGTGCCCCCCTCTCCCCACTGACCCTCCACCTCGCTCAAGAGCGGTGGGTGCTGTGTGTTTCCCAGCAGCCTCTAACCGTGCCCAAGCTTTGGCCCTTCCAGAATTCTCCAGGTCTGCTTAGACGTGCTCCTGAAGGAAGTCCACGGCGCTGTCCAAGACCCTGGGCTTCTCTCAGGAGCCATGAACTGTCACATCCCATGGGCAGCATGATTGACAGTTCCCGAGCCGTAAATACTAAGCAGGGGAGGGCGGGGGAGGGGGCCGTGAGAAAGGAGAGGAGAGGGAAGAGAAGCAGGCGGGAAACGGAGGTGAGGCAGCTGCTGACCACGTTTCCACTCCGGTGAGGCATGCAGGGGAATCAGTCCCAGAGCCGTTTCTCAAAACCGCCCCCCGCGAGCCTCAGGACCCCACTCCGAGCCACTCATGGCTGCGGAGGGTCGTCTTATTTGATGTCAGACACGTGATCTGTGAGATTCATGTGTCCCCTTGTAACTGCCGTGTCCCCGCCCTGAGCTGGCCTTTCAGACACCGTCCTCTGCCACCGTCCGCAGGTGGCGTCTCTCCTGCCCCGGGACAGCTGACGGCCTCTCTCCCTCCCTGTGGCACTGGCCTGTGACTGCGGGTCATCTCTGCTGAGACAGGGATTAAAGCCATGAGCCTCTGATTAGCCCCTACAATTAGCCAGCGGCTCTCAGGGCGCCGCTGGAACTTGACCTCTGACCTCCTCTTCAGGACCATCACTGGGCCCCAAATGGTGATTCGATGTGGGCTTGGGGGGCTGACACACTGGGGTGCTTCCGCTGGTCTGGGAAGGCAGGGGCTGGAGATCAGGATGCATCCACGTCATTCCCACGACGTTCCCAAGGGGGAGGGTGACCAGGCCTCCTATGTTGCACAGTGAGGGCCCGAGGGCCCGGGGGACTCCTGCCGCCCCTCAGAAGGAAGGAGAGGAGGCGTGACTTGTTCCATCTTAGAAGGGATACAGGGGCTCCAGGAGCAGCAGGACCACGAGGCAGGGATGGTTTCGGTGCCGGTTTTGTTCCTGCAGCTGGAGGCCCCCAACAGTGCCCGGATCGCACATCCCTCAGTCCTGCAGCCGCCCTGCCAGGGGGTCTTACCTCCACCCCACAGAGCAGCAGACTAAGCCCATGGCTCCCAGGAGATGGAGCGGGGCTTGGCCTCAGTCTCTCTGACCCTCGTGTCACTGATGTGTCACTTCCGTCGCCGGGCGGGGAAGGAATAACTGGACATTGTGGGTCCATCAGTCTATGAGGACAAGGGAGCAGGAAACACACAGGCGATGGGGGAGCCCCTGGTGGTGCCAGAGATTAAGGAAGTGTGAACACACATGCACACACATGCATACGGTGATGGGACAGGACACATGGCCCACCTGAAAGAGCTCCCGTGGCCAAAGTGGAAGAGCCCATCTCCCCTGTGGTCTTTGGTGTTGGTAAAAGAAATGTTCACATATTGAGGTACAGGGAAGTCATTGTGGCTTATACATCAGTTCACTTGGATTTGATGTTAACTAAAATAGCCTGTTTGTGGCCTGTCAAACATACAGTGTACGTCTGCTTTAATTCGTAAAGAAAGGGGCACATTGACCAGGAGTCAGAACATCTATAAAGATTAAATGGCCCTCTTCCTGGGACACCAGCGCTGGTCCCCCTTTGATGATAAGACTCCCTCCCAGGTGCCAAGGCCACGCTGACTCGCTGCATACTTGCTGGTCTGGTCTTTTTTTTTTTTTTTTAAACTTTGAAGACCTGTAACCCTGACTTGTTTAATGTTCTTTTTTTTCTGACAAGACATAAAACTGTGCTGAGAACCCTGCTTCTCCAGAACTGTTTCTCAGAGTCATCTGGGAAGCAGGCTTCTACGCTAGTCCTCAGTTTGGCTCAAATAAAACTTTTTTTCTATTCTTATTATTGATTATTGATTATTTTCGTTGACAGTGTCCCTAGACACTCCTTGAAACATTGGGTAAAAACTAACGAAGAACGGATAAAGTGTGGACTTTAGTTACCAATAATATCAATATTAATTCACGAACTCTAACAAGTGCGCCACAGTCTGTGGGATGTTAGTGATGGGAAAGCCATCGGTGAGGTACAGGAGAACACTGCACCATCTTCACAGCTTTTCAGTAAAACGAACACTATTCTGGAATAAAAGGTTTCTTTAAAAATGTACATAACTACTGGGTGAGAGTTTGGGCTGCCAATCAGAGACGAGGGGCTGTGACCCCCTGAAACTGTTCCCCCCAGGGAGATGATTGAACACAGTGCGGGCAGCTGAGCTGGGCTGATCATATCCATGACTGCCCAGACGCCGTTACCCCAGGGAAGGGGACTGTGGACATTTCTTTTGCCTTTATCTCCCCAAATAAGACATGCCTATGGTTAAAACTGTAGAGTATAAAACAGGATACAGTGGAGAGAAAAGGAGCTTCTTCTTTGTGACTTTGACCACAGAGTCTCCCTGTCGGCCTCACCAAACGCAGCCATCGTCATCGTGTTTTCAAGGTCTTTCCAGAGATGCTCCAACCAAGAACAAGCATGTAGAAGAATAAGCACGAATGGGATAAACATATACATGTATATGTATTTCTGTATATTCCACAAATGGTAGCACACGTATACGTCTTTATATTATACAACCTTCCTCTTCACAATGAACAGAAATCTCAAAAGATTCTTCCACATTGCTGGAACTACCTTGCTGTCGTTACGGTCAAAGGCTGCAGAGCGGCCATTGTACAGACGCCCACAGTTCACTGAAGTGGTTCCCTATCTGTAGACGTTTACCTCAGTCTTTTGTTACACCAGACAAGCCTGCAGTGAACATCCTCGCACAGATGGTCTTATGCGCATCACAGCACTATTTTTACTGCTGCTTGGAGAGCTGTGAGAATACTGCACAATAATTTATTTAATGGGTCCCTGTTTTAAAATATTTAGATAGTTTCCAATTTCTCCATCATTATAAACAATACTGCTACGATCATAAATCCTGACACACACTCCTGAATGCTTCCCTGGGATGAATTTCTAAAAGGAAGTGCTGGGCAAACACATTTTAACCCTAAAGCTTTCAAGCCCATTTCCCTAGGCCTGAGAAAGGGCTGCCCCGCCTGGTGGTGCAGGTTGCACACTGCTCAGAGGTCCCAGAAGGGGCAGGAAGGGGCTGAGGAGGAGCCTGTGGTCCACTCCGCAGGTATCCAGGTGCCCCCTGGAGCAGGTAACTTTTTCGAGTCTGCACAGAGGCACAGAAAGTGCTAGCAGAGCCCTGACTGAGTTGTCAGACAAAGAGTCTGAGGTCAGGGGGACCCTCTGAAGCTTCAGACACATGTGATGTGACCTGCCTGCCCTTCCCTCTGCAATGCCAGTGGTCCATGAGCACCGAATCTTCTCTTTCCTGAGCCCCGCCTGACACTGTGCAGCCTTCTCCAAACAGGCGACTCCTGAAGGGCCTAGACTTCCTTCCCTCTGATCCACAGTGCTATCCAGGCCATGATATATGAGGAGACCAGGAGGTAGAGGCCCGGGGTGCTGTGAGCTCCCGCCCACAGAGAGGAGGCCCCTGCCCAGAGGGACACCTGCCCCGAGGGGCCTGACCTTCTGAGTTTAAAGAGAAGCTAAGAGGCTGGAAACTGGCATTTTAACTTTAAATGCCCTGAGTTTTCAAAGTTGGCTCATGCAGACCAATTAAAGTACCCCAGGCCACCAGGCTGCAACGCCTGCCTTAAATGTTTGAAATGTGACTGAACCAGCAGAATCATGTTTAAGTAACGAGCCCCGGCAGAGGGGCCCTGGGGGGCTCAGCGCTTCTCAGACCCCAGAAAAGCCCGAGAGCACCTGCCGTCAGGCGGCCTGGCTGGGAGAAGGGCGCCGTTTTAGGAATGCGCTTCCCCAGGGAAGGGGATCCCCCAAGGCAGGGCTGCTGGAGGGCGAAGCTTCTCCCCTCCCGCCTGCCAGGAGGGCACATCTGTTCTTTCTCCCGCCTGCGGAGCCGAGCATGTAGGCCATTAGGAGAAGCTGTGGGGAGGTGTTCTGCCCCTTTATCTGCTGGAAATGACCCAGCACGAGGAGACACCCAGCCTGGAGGCCCCTTGGAAGTCGGACTCTGAGCCTCATTTCTGACTGTCCACAACCTGGGGGTCCCTGGGGCAGAACCATTCAGGGGGGACCGCCGTCCTGCAGGGTTGGCAGGTGTCATCTGTGAAGGGGAGACGCGCCTGTCAGTCGGACCCGGATGTGGGAGGGGGCGCTGGGTCGGGAACATCGGATGTGGGCAACGCTCGGAGGAAATGCAGCTCCATTCCCAGGAGGACCTGGAATCGGGGCCACAGGGCTGCCGGCTGCTGTCCCGGTCTGCTGAGGGGAGTTAATTAGTGCATGCAGACAGCCTGCAAAGGTGTGTCCTGAGCCCCGGAAGTGCGGCCGAGAGGTAGGCGTGTGTCCCCCAGCCTTGTCTCTGGGTCACTCAGGCCGGCCCATGCCATCGGATTCTAGCCCCCCAATGGCCAAGAGGCTGGGTGCCGTGTGAGCATCTCTGTGGGACTCCCCCCGCCCCCGCCCAAGCCGTCCAGAGAATGACCAAGTGGCCCTGAGATTTTGCACCTCTGGGCCCAGCACCGGCCTCCAGTCTCATCCCCAGGGTCCCTGAGGGCAAAGAGGCATGTTTCAAGGGGCCCAGAAGCCCTGGAAAGGTTTGCAAACTGGACGCCATGGACTTGAGGGTAAGAACTTCCACACAGAGACCTTCCCCATTCACCTCTGACAACACCGACCCGGGACGTGTCACATTTGGACTCTTGGTGGAAAGAGATTTATTATAAGTATTCCGCTCCCTTGGTCACAGGCCCAGCAGCCCCAGGACCTGCAGTCGGCCAGCTGGAGACCCTAGCTCCATGAATTCGTCCTGCTCGGCCCTTCTGTTCCATTCAGGCCTCCGGGGCCGGGACGAGGCCCGCCCACCATGGGAGGCCACCTGCTTTACTACATCCTTGGCTCCAGATGCGAATTCACCCACAACACCCTCTCAGACACACCAGGACACGCTGCCCAGCCGTCCGGGTGCCTGGTCAAGTGGACACAGAAGTAACCAGCACAGGCGGATGGGCAGCGCCTGTTCACAGGCTTAGACACATTCACGTATTTCAACCCTAACAGTTGTTAGGGCCCCATGAGCTCAAAGCCACAGGGTGGGGAGGGAGGGGAGGTGGCGGCGGCTAACAGTCCCGAGTGCCCCCTGCTGCTCTGGCCTCTCCCTGAGCAGGTCTGAAACCATCACGTGGACCCACGGACGTGCCCGTTGGGATCAGTGCTTCCTGTCACCGGAGCAGACACGTGGTGTTTCTCCTCCTCTCTCTCCCCCATCCTCTGGCTCTGGTTCCACGTCTCTTGGCAGAGGAAGGAAAGAGGAAAACCCCAAGTCACCGCCCTGCCCAGACCCTACGTCACAGGACTGGGGAGTAGGGTCCCGGCAGGGCCGCCCTGCACCCCCCAGAAGACACTCCTAATGCCATTTCCTCTCTGTCTCTGTCTCTCTATCTGTCTCTGTCTCTCTATCTCTCTATCTGTCTCTGTCTCTCTGTCTATCTCTGTCTTTGTCTCTCTCTGTCTCTCTCTCCATCTCTTTGTCTCCCTGTCTCTGTCTCTCTATCTGTCTCTGTCTCTGTCTATCTATCTCTGTCTGTCTGTCTCTGTCTCTCTTTGTCTCCCTGTCTCTGTCTCTCTATCTCTCTGTCTCTCTCTGTCTCTCTCTCCATCTCTCTGTCTCCCTGTCTCTCTGTCTCTGTCTCTCTATCTGTCTCTGTCTGTCTGTCTCTGTCTCTCTATCTCTCTGTCTCTCTCTATTTTTGTCTTTGTCTCTCTCTGTCTCTCTCTCCATCTCTCTGCCTCCCTGTCTCTGTCTCTCCTGTAGATTCAGTCACTGAGCTGACAGGGTCAAAGGTGATCATTAAAAGCCCATCATCTCAAAAGCGCCACTTCTGCACCCAAACGGGGGCTTGACGTTGCACAAGGTCAGTGCATTAAGTCCGCAATCAAAGTGGCTGGAGCTCCCAGACCCCCGCGGCTGCCTCTGCGGTGAAGATGGTCCTGACTCTCCCATCGCAGGTCCCCTCGAGGGGCCGTTTCCGTTCAGACGGGCAAAGCTCTGCCTGGAAGGTTGTCGTAGGGGTTACTCTAAGTGTGTTTTCACCCACTGAGATCCGCGCTATCGCTCCGAGGTGACCGCTGCCACTAGTGTGGACGGAGGCGGGCGCTCTGCCGGGATTTCCCCATAAAGTGTAATTGTGAAAACCTTGAGAGATTTCGGCTGGGACACCCACCCCCGCGGCGGAGGCGCTGGGTGGCCCAGGAGGAGAGACCCTCTTTGCGCAGCCCCAGGCCGGCCCCTGGGGACAGAGCTGGCTCCCGAGCCTGGGGACTGGGGTCTTCACAGGGACGGCGTCCGTCTGCAGGGCCCCCGCGGGGCTGTGAGCTCCCTCGGCTGGGACGGCTCCCTCAGGCCGCGTCTCCCCTCGCACAGCTCTCTGTCCAGACTCCAGCACCCCTCCCTGTGCTGGGCATGGCGGGGGGCCCAGGCACTGGGCTCAGAGGGAGAGCCCAGCTCAGTCCATCCGACCCCCCTCGTCGGGGGCAGGAACTTCCTCACGGTCCCCACCAGCATCCCGGCTGCTGCCCAGGCCCCATCCTCCGTTCTGGGATCGCAGGCTCGCAGGCCCACGGGGCATGTCTGGTCCACATGGGGTGACTTGTGGGGTTAGGCAAACCCTCAGGACGCAGACGGGCATCACTCAGCTGGCGACCAGTGGGGGAATCCGTGCCTGCTGTGGACGGACAGGCCCAGGGGCTGTGGGCAAAAGGGAGAGGGCTCTGCACCTCACCCTGGGCAATGCTCAGGGTCACCTGGATGAGACTGGACAGTCGCTGGCCCCGACCCCACCCCCTGGGGCCCCGGGTAGGTGGTCTCACTCAGGCAGAGGCAGGGACCCCCTGCTGCTGTCTGGGGTCCCGTATGTTTATGTACTCCCCTCTCTGTCCTGGAGGTAGAAACTGGAATCGTTCACTTTTCTAGTCTGTTTTATAACGGACCACAGCCAAGGATTGAATACGGTTATCCTTGGTTTCTATGGAAACGCCCTCCCCTAAGGCCCCGGGGGTTCGCGTTGGGGACAGGTGGGTCATGGTGCGGATCTGGGAGCTGACTGCTGGGGCCCACAGCTGCCTCTGCACAGCTGGCTCAGCTTCCTCCCCTGTAAATGGGGCACAGACCCTACGTCACAGGTGTGTGAGAGCTCAGTGAGTTAATCCCCATGAAGCACCTGGAACAGAGCGTACACCCGAATCAATGAGCCCATGCGTGTTGACTGCTGGCGTCCTGGGCTGGACCAAGGGAGCTGGTGGACAGGAAGGAGGGGTGAAGCCACCACGTTGGAGGAAGCTGTTAGCTGACGTAATTATTGATGGGCGTGACCAGCAAGAAAGAGGCTGGGATGGGACCAGCACGGGGGCTCAGCCCCAGCTTGTCACAGGATGCCTGAGGTCTGGGTCCACCGTCTGACCCCACAGGCCACGTGCCTGGGAAATGAATGTCTCGGGAGATGGTACAGGAGCTGACTGCCCTGGAGGGGCCGGGGAGTAGCCCAGCATCCCCTCCTCTGTCCGATCCGCTCGCCACCTGTGATCTCTAGTGATTCTGTCTCAGTTGGTCCGACAGCACCAGGCATCCTGAGACCTCAAGGGGCTGCGGCGCTGGTGGAGAGGGTGTGTCATCCATCCGTCCGTGGAGGCGAGCGTGCAGGGCTTACAGCCCAGCCAGCACCGGAACATCCTACAGACTCTCCTGGGCTTGGCAGGCGGGAAGAGAGGCCAGCCACCGCCCCTGCCCTCCGGCACAGGGCGCTAGGGTGGGGCCCCCCAGCCGGTCCCCAGGCCCTCCCCTGGAGCTGGCTAGAACCGCACATCCCAGGCCCATCTGGACCTGCTGAGTCAGACACTCTGGGCGGCCCACAGTCTGTTTCTACCTGCCTCCAGGACATTCCACACGCAGGAACATGGAGAATCCACTGCGGCAGGGCTGCCCAGGGCCTCTGAGAGCCTGTCCCAGGCCGAGAGCCTCTGTCATCACTCCTTCAGATCCGTCCTTCCAGAGGTTCCACCAGGAAGGTACACGCTGGCCCTGCACCAGGGACGAACCTTCACCCCCTAAGCGGCCCCTCCATGCAGAGCCCATCACACCCATTAGCCCAAGTGATGTGATGAGTCTTCCCACCCAGTGGACAGTAAGGAGAGAGCCTGTTCCCCACAGCTTCAGTGCCCGGGGCTGGAGACACACACGTGGACCAAGCTCTCTTCCTCAGGGCCTTGGGTTCCGCGGCGTTGCCTGCACTTTGTGGGGAGATGGCCAGCAGTGAGTTTGGGAGCAGCTGCTCCTGCAGGATCCTCTCTGCCCGGCTTCTCAGCAGAGGCTGCTGGCGGTACCCCACCTGACTTCTCTGCCTGTGACCAGAAGCCTCAGGGGTTGTATCTGGTGCGTCAGTGAGTCCCTAATTCACTATGGGGAGATGGGACCCATCAGGTAGGTGTGTCCCTCATTGGGCTGTGACGTCCCAGCTCCAGATGGTCCTTCTCTGCTCAGTCAGGTGACCCTGGGGCTGAGCCTGCACATCCCAGTTCTGCAGGGTAAGCTGCTCCCTGTGAGGTACTGCCATTAGGGGCCACTGATGAGGGAGGGGACATGCAGCTTCCTGATTGCTTCCTGCTGCTCTGAGCGTGGCCCTGGCAGTGGACGTGCTTCCAGCCTCCTGATTCCCCGAGCCCCAGCCCTCCCACAATCAGCCTCACTGCACCCACTCCAGAGCACCAGTACCTGCCATGCAGGCCCCTCCCCAAGGGTCTGGGTCTCCTCTCCCTGGGGTCCTTCCTCCAGCTCCAGCTGGGACCTAGGGGTGGAGGCCACAGAGCAGGAAAAAACGGCCCAGGAAGACGAGGAGAGGGCTGTGTCGGCTCCCTGGGGCGAGCCCTGGAGGGCAGTAGGAGGGAGGGGAAGCCCCACGTGGCTGGTGGGGTCTCAAAGCCATGAGGACTCCACAGTGGAACCACCGAAGGAGGTGGGTGTTCAGAATCCTTCGGCAGAAGGATCAGGCATCCTTGGGACATCCCTGTGTCCCAAGAGAGGCACAGAAACTCTGAGTGGGCCTCCAGGTCCGAGTCCCAGGGAGAGGGACGAGGGGTGACCCAGGAGAAACCTCCCCAGGCTGATGACCAAGGCCTGCAGCGGGACTGGCCCGTGCCTGTGTCCCAGTGTAAACCGTGCTGCTGTGGCCGACTTCCCAGTGCGCTAGGATGTCCCCCAGCCAGCAGCTGTGAGGGGATCCCAGAGGCCACCACAATCATTCCCACAGTCAGTGGACACGAGTGCATATCACCGTGAACACAATCATTGCCACAGTCAGTGGACATGAGTGCATATCACCGTGAACAGCAGTAAAAAACTAGGGTGATGCGTTGTCAGTAACCATTCCCTTTGCCTTCTTTTACTTACTTGTAAGTCTATACAGCTTAATTTTTATTAATGGCCCTGTTTCACAACTGAATCACAAACTCCCTGAAAACATACCAAATGGCTCCCACAGGTGTGTGCTCACTGAGTCCAGAGCACGTTTGCGGGGGTCCCTCAGAGAACAGATGTCCCCTCCCTGTCTTGTGCAGACAAATAGGCTTGGCCTCAAGGAGTCGCCTCCCCCCAGCTCCCTGGCTCTCTGTAAACCCAGGAATTCTCCCTAGGGACACAGATAGCCCCAAAGAGGCTGAGATTCAGTACGCGCCCCGTTGGGAGAATGGGGCGCAGATAGAAATTCAATTCATTTGTTAAACTGCAAAGGAACTACCGTTCCGTTCCTCACACACCTGAGAATGAGCACAGAGAGGCTTACCTGCTAAAAAAAAGACTAATAAAGACCTTGATCTTGAAGTCCAAGGTAAAAGACATCTTTGAGGCCATACTTTAGTGACTTTCAAACAGTTCACCTCCACTCAGCTCAGCCTGGAATCAGGATGCATCACCTGTGTCTCCCAGGTGTGTCCAGAGGCCCCTTCTCTTCTCAGTCAGGACACCCGGTGGGAGGCCTGGTCCACGGAATCAGTGTTTTCTGGGGGCGTGTGATTCGCTGCTAAATTCACACACAGTCCCTGGATTATTTTCTCATCCACATGCTTGGACCAGCAAGGGCAGTGTGCAGTGGGCTCTTTATAAGAAAACACTTTCAAGGATGCTCTGAAAACAGTTCTCCCTTCACCACAGATGAAGCCAGGGTGAGGGGTGGTTCTAGCATCACCCTGATGTGGGAGAGAAATGACCCAAAACGGGCCCACAGGGCTGCAAGAGGACAGCCAGGAGGGTCCTGGGCCCCAGCCCCCTCCTGACTCCCCTGCGTAAAATCAGGAGATGCAGGCAGGGAGCGCCCCCCTTTCCACGATCAGCACACACCACGAGTGTCTGAGGCTTCACAGGGGACCCCTCTGACCTCAGATTCTTCCTCTGACAACTCAGCCAGGGCCCTGCCAGCGCGACGGTGCAGACAGGAAAAGGCACCTGCTCTAGAGGACAGCCGCCTCCTGGAGCCTCTTGCCCACCTGCCACCTCCTACCTCCTGCCCCCTCCTGCCCCCTGCCCGTTCTGGGCATCGTGAACAGTGCGCAACCTGCACCACAGGTTCTCCTAAAGGTACAACTGCACAGTTCTGCCAACGAGCAAAGGGAGCAGTGGTGGGAGGGGAGAACCTTCTCCCTCCCTCTAACACCTTGCCTTGGGGGATTCCTATAAAGGACGCCCTTCTCCCAGCCAGGCCGCCTGGCGGCAGGTGCCCTCCTGCTTTTCTGGGGTCTGAGAAGCGCTGAGCCCCCCAGGGCCCCTCTGCCGGGGCTCATTACTTAAACATGATTCTGCTGGTTCAGTCACATTTCAAACATTTAAGGCAGGCGTTGCAGCCTGGTGGCCTGGGGTACTTTAATTGGTCTGCATGAGCCAACTTTGAAAACTCAGGGCATTTAAAGTTAAAATGCCAGTTTCCAGCCTCTTAGCTTCTCTTTAAACTCAGAAGGTCAGGCCCCTCGGGGCAGGTGTCCCTCTGGGCAGGGGCCTCCTCTCTGTGGGCGGGAGCTCACAGCCCCCCGGGCCTCTACCTCCTGGTCTCCTCATATATCATGGCCTGGATAGCACTGTGGATCAGAGGGAAGGAAGTCTAGGCCCTTCAGGAGTCGCCTGTTTGGAGAAGGCTGCACAGTGTCAGGCGGGGCTCAGGAAAGAGAAGATTCGGTGCTCATGGACCACTGGCATTGCAGAGGGAAGGGCAGGCAGGTCACATCACATGTGTCTGAAGCTTCAGAGGGTCCCCCTGACCTCAGACTCTTTGTCTGACAACTCAGTCAGGGCTCTGCTAGCACTTTCTGTGCCTCTGTGCAGACTCGAAAAAGTTACCTGCTCCAGGGGGCACCTGGATACCTGCGGAGTGGACCACAGGCTCCTCCTCAGCCCCTTCCTGCCCCTTCTGGGACCACTGAGCAGTGTGCAAACCTGCACCACCAGGCGGGGCAGCCCTGTCTCAGGCCTAGGGAAATGGGCTTGAAAGCTTTAGGGTTAAAATGTGTTTGCCCAGCACTTCCTTCTAGAAATTCATCCCATGATTGTATGCCAAGATTAATGAGCATAACAGTGCTGTTTATAATGGTGGAAGTACTGGAGAGAATCTAAATGTTTAAAATCGGGGATGCATTATATAAATTATTGTACATTATCCTAACAGCATTCCACGCAGATGAAAATAATGCTGTCATGTGCATCAGAATATCTGAACAAAGGCGTTCATTATGTTGCTATTTGTGGTAAAGACAGAGATAAATGTCTGTTGATAGAGAATTGCTTAAATAAATTACGGGGCATCTATACTAAAGGACATTCTGAAACCATGAAAAATAATGAGTGCTGTGAATGTACTTATTTGAGGAATTGTATAATATAAAAAAATGTATATGCACAGGCTGGGGTGTGTGTATATGCATGTGTGTGTATATGTGTACGTGTGTATAAGTGTATGTGTGTGTGCGTGTGTATATGTTTATGTATGTGTATACGCGTGTAATGTGTGTGCTTATGCATGTGTGTACATGTGTGTGTACATGTGTGTGTGATGTGTTTGTGGATGTATCCCTGTGTATCCGTGTGTGTTTATGTATGTCTGTGCATGTGTGTGTGTGCATGTGTACCTGTGTGTATGTGTGTGTGCGCATGTGTACCTGTGTGTATATGTGTACATATACATGTGTGCCCTTGTTCACGCTCGTACTGTCTCTGGAAAGATTCTCAGAAACAGGGTGGCAGCCGCTGCTTTCGGCGAGGCCAACAGGAGACTTATGGTCAAAGTAACAAAGGAGAAACGTCTTTTCTCCCCACTGGGTCCCATTTCATACTCTACACCTTCTCACCCACGGGCGCATTTTATTTGAGAGAAAGAGAAAGACGACAATTGAATACGCAACCATCTTAGGATGGGGCAACGGCTTCTGAGCTGAGGCAGGAAACGCTGAGCTCGGCCGGGGGCCCCTCCGTGTCCAGCTCACCTCCATGCGGGGAGGAGTTTCAGGGGACCACAGCTCCTCGCCTCCAGCTACACACCCCGACACCAACCACATTCCATACTTTAAAGACGCTTTCAATTTTAGAGCAGCTCCAGATCGACTGAAAACTTGGGGCAATTACACAGAGCCTCTCACGGCCCCCCAGTTTCCCCCCCTGCTCACCTCTCATGGGACCGCAGTGCATTTGTCCCCATTAAGGAACCGGTACTGATACATTATTACTAACCAAGCCCTTACTTTGCTCACCTTCCCTCGTTTTTCCCTAATGTCCTCTTCTGGCCCCAGAGCCCCTCCAGGGACGGAATTACACAGGGTCGATGTGTCCGCTTGGCTGTATTTCGGCTGGGCCCCGGCACAGCGCTCCTACGGCCGTCTGTGCCCCCGACACGTGGGGCGGGGAGGGCCTGGGAGGGGCGGCTTTCGGGGGGTCCCAGGAAGCAGGGCCCCTCAGGGCCTGGGGCTCCTGTCACTGAGGGAACGGCAGGAGCTCCTGGGGTCAGAGCGAGTCGGGGTGCTCAGTGCACAGACCCAGGGTCAGAGGAACCCGGGACTGGGCCTACGTCGCCCATGTGCCGGGTGGCGGCAGCCGCGTCGCACTGGAGGGGGTGATGACTGGACCAGTGACAGGCAGAGCAGGCCCAGTGCCGGCGCCCAGCAAGCAGGAATAACTGGGGGGTGGGGGTGGGGAGGAGGGCTTCTGAGAGGCGCAGGACGAGCCCCAGGTCCCACGGCATGGGGTGCAGTTAAAGGCTGTTATGGGATGAATTGCGTCCCCCAAAATTCACATGCTGAACCCCTGGCCCCCGGGACCTCAGGATGTGACTGTGTGTGGAGACGGGGCCTTTAAATGGGTGACTGAGGTAGAACAAGGTCAATAGGGTAGGGCCGAATCCCACGGGACTGGTGTCCTTAGAAGAGCAGGCGACTGGGACACAGACACGCACACGGGGAAGACCATGCGAGGACGGCGGGGGAGACGGCCGTCTACACACCAAGGGGAGAGGCCTCAGAGGGAACCAGCCCCGTGACACCTTGCTCTTGGACTTCCAGCCTCCGGGACCTGGGACTGTAAATGTCTACTGTTAGAGCTGCCCGCTCTGATGCTGCGGGGGGCACGCCCAACCCAGCCCCGCCCCCGTGCCCACACCCAGACCCCTCCTGGGAACGGAGGGTGGAGCGTGGCCCTCACCCAAGAGACCTGGTCACTGCACCAGCAGAGGGTGGCCGTCACAGGGCAGTGGGCGCGGCTGGACGGGACCGAGGGCCCCAGGGCCCCAGCACCCAGGGGGCAGGGGACAGTCAGGCCGGATGGTGGTGGACAGAGTCAAATATAAAATTGTGACAGGTTTCAAGATGACATCCACAGAGCATTAAACCCCACGCAGGGCCCTTCTGAGGGTGGACTAGGCCACCGGCCCGGCAGACGCATCTGCACTGGGCGTCCCGAGAGCGAGAAACACTTTTATTCTGAAGATGCTGAAATCGCAGGAAGTGCTCCCACAGCATTACCCTGACTGGTGGAGAACTATGGTCGGTGTTCCCATTTCACAGAGGAGGAAACTGAGGCTTGGGGCAAGCCTGGGGACTCAGGAGGTAACAGCAAACCTGGGTCCCCAGCCAGGCTGTTGAGCCCTGCTGGGTGCTGACGGCTCGGTGATTACAGGTGTTGCTACACCATCCTTGATGTCAGCCTGACCTGGTGGCCCATGTCCCAAGCCCTGCCCACCCAGAGTGCTGGAATCTTGGGGGAGGGGCACCCTGCTTTCGCGGGCCGCGCTTCCCAGGCAGGAATGTCTGCCCTGTTTCAGCTCTCTTTGGAGAAAGACTTAACACATTCTGACACAGATGGACTTTCTCTTTGACTTTGTCACTGATTTCTCTCAGTCTACAGGCTGAGACTGGGTTCTGGAAGCAGAGATGCAAAGACCAAGGCAGCTTGTTCATCATCACAGTAGAGAGGAACACGGAGCCCAGGGAAGTGGCGAGGTCGGGGACCAGCCAGAACAGCCCCGCCCCCCGCCCCTGCTCACCTCTTACCTCCAGCTCACTCCCATCCAGGAGTCCACACAGACAACAGGATCCTCATCAGGAACCTCCGAGTACCCCTGGGGGCCGATTTCGGTGCAGATGGGCAGAGATGCTCTCTCTGTCCCTCTCAGCACTGAAGAGTCATCCTTCACCTGGGGCTCAGGAGCTGCTGCTTCCGCTCACCCCCTGCACAGCCTCTCTGGGTCTGTCAGGCTCCAGATGAGCCCCGGGAGAGTGTCTGTTGTGCATTCGAAGAGCATCCCTCATGCGCCCCACCCCGTGGAGAAAAGGCTGAAAGCCCTGCCTACGTCCCACCTGAGTGACTGAATCCTCAGTCCATGAGGACTCGGGGGTGGAGCGATGACTCAGGATGCTGCGCTCCCGGTAAAGCCGCGTCTGACCCTCCGCTCGGGGGCCGCACCCCCAGAGCTGTAGACGCGCCCTTACCTCCTGGCAGTGTGATTGCTGCAGTTCGTTGCCCCAGGATTCACGCCGAAGCTGTTTTCCTGCTCGTGGTTCAGACCGTGCAGAGGCCGAGTGAGAAAGGTCCTGACCAGGCACCACCCAAGGCGGCTTTGCCCCCGTCATTAATGCTGCCTGGGCCTGTGCCCGTGCTCTGGGGGCAGAGGAAAGAAAAGCCGGACTCTCAGTTGGAGCCGGTGGGGAAGAGCCTGGGATTCGGGAGAGGAGGCCCCGTGGCCTCCATGTGCCGGGGGTTCCGGGACCTGCTGGCAGGACACCCAGGTCTGGGGCAGGAGGACGCGCAGCTCGCAGACGCGTGCCGTGGGCAATGACGTCACCGCTCCGACTCTCAGCTTGCCCGTCTGTGAAATGGGGACAGTCATCACGTTGACGTCACTGAGTCGTGAGGAGTAGACGGACAACCCCGCTAAAGCGGCACAGACAGCACAGCCTCCATCAGGGGGCGCTCGTTCCCCGTCTCACCTCGAGCCCCGCGCCGCCTGGGCGCCCCTCCTTTGGGCTCGTCTCAGCACCACCTTCTCCTGTCTGCATCCTCAGCTCTTCTAGAACAGAGCTGAAGACTTTCCTCCACGACCTCTGTCTGGCCAACCCAGAGTCAGGCAGGCCCTGGCGCCCCACCCCAGCCGGGCCCCACCTCCCAGGGGAGAGACCCGTTAGTCCAGCCATGTCGTGCATGTTTACTGAGCACAGACCGCGCCCACGCTGCTCTGAGCAGTGGGATTACACGCGTGAGGGAAACGGGAGAAGCCCACCTTGTAGAGAACATCCTGCAGTGAGCTCACATACAGACGAGTCACCCATCCTCAGCCTCCCCTCCAACCCACCGGCCCTCTTGGGAACGGGGGGAGGGGCCCTGGCTCCCGGGGAGGAGACTGAAGCAGAACGGAGCTCAGGAGATGCTGTCCCGGGCCGGCTTCATTCTGGAGCAGCGTGTTTTGATCTGCAGGTTCTCAGAGGTCATTGGACTGCCCAGCTGTGGCCCCCAGCCCGGTGGGAATGAGTCCGTGGCCCTACTCTGAGGTCAGCGAGCTGGCTCACTCCTGATTCCTTGCGGGATGAGGGGTGCTTGTGTGTCTCCATGGAGCTCTCGAATTCCCTGGGGAGGGCACAGTTGGTGGACCCGTGACACTGTCACGCCTGTGGATCCCAGCACTCTGGTTTGGATAAAGCTCACCTCCCTCTGGCCCTGGAAGACTTTACCCAGCCCCTCCTTCCTACCCCCAGCCCAGCCAGAGCCCTGCATCTCTGTCTGCCCAGAGGGCCTGGCTGGAGTCGCCTGGGGTCTGTTTCCCTGAGCCTCTGTCACGGGTCAGACAGGTGGGGCTCTCATTCCCCATGTAATTCTGTAATATATTTTGATAAGATACAGCCAAAGATTACGTGTGCATGAGCCAGTGTGAGTGTGTATTAATGTGTGTGCCACTGTTGATACAATAACTGGATTCAAGCATTTGCATTGATCCTACAATGAATAATAATGATGTCACACAATTTACATGCTCCTACTGTCTGCCAGGTGATGTACTAAGCATAGATAGATAAACAGATGATAGATAGAGAGAGAACTAGATGAGAGATAGATAAATAGATGATAGGGAAAATATTTTCATTTATTCACCTCAACACCTTACAGATACATAAAGTGTGGTACGTGTGAATTCTACACAGCAGTGAATGAACAAATGAGCCACCACTACAGTCTTTACCTCACTGAGAAGAGCATATGTTGAATAAAATATGCAAATCGCAGACAAGCATGGGCTGGGTGACTTTGTCATATAAGTGAACAGTGAGTGACAACGATAAACTATTTATGTTAAGGGTCCATGAAAAGATGGAAAAGTAAAAATAAGATCAAGGAACTGATAGATGCAAAGTGAAGGATGAGGGAAGAGGGGGTTGAGTTTGGGAGGCGCTCAGGAGGGGTCTGAACACCACCCACTGCGGGGTGCGCCAGCCGCATGGGGCTATGTCCATTTAAACTTAACCTAAACTTGAATAAAATTACAGGTTCATTTCCTCAATCACAGGACTCACGTTTTCAGCGCTCTGTGGGCCCCCGTGTGGAGTGCTGTGCCGGGAGAGCAGATACAGGTCATCTCATCGCTACAGGAAGTTCGGACAACACCGTCCTAGGACTTGACCTGGGAGGGAATACACAGGTATGTTTAATTCTCTAATGTACACAAGCCATTTTATACAAGGTGTGACGACACTTCTCAATTCAAACTGTATTTCTGGAATACAGGAGGTGACGGTGTGATGGAGAGACACAGGTTCTATCTCTAGGACGACGGGGACGGGTCCTCTGAAGAGCTGACTTTTCAGCTGAGAGCCTCATGTTGAGGAGAAGCCCGCACGTGCAGGGCTGGGTGGAAGGGTGTCCTGGCAGAGGGAACAGCATGTGCAAAGGCCCCACTGTGATCCAGGACCAGAAAGAGGTCCCAGGGGCTGAGTCCTTAGGAGTGAAGGGCGGAGACGTCCAAGGTGAGCTCACAAGACTCTCAGGGGTCTCTGCACCCTCAGCTCAGGTCACCCCTTCCTCCTGTCCTGCCCATGACCACGGAGGCGGCAGTGATGGCAGACGGGAGGCGTGGAGCTCAGGTGCGGTTCCTTCCTGGTCCCACCTGTGACCTCGTCTCCCCTCTGTCCTCTCATGGCGGGTCCTGGATGGTCAGGGCCCAGCGTTCAAAGTGGCTTTAGACCTGACTCCCCAGGGCGATTACGTTACTAAATTAACCTAAACTCATCATCCCATCTGCACTAGTGTGGAGACCACAGGTGGGGGTTGCTACGGCACCATCACCATGCTACCCGGGCAGCCAATGACTTACATCTATTGTGTGTCTGTGGAGGGCAGCAAACAGCATCAGTGTCAGCGCTGCAGGATGCCCGCGGGATGTGAGCCTCTGCCTCACCTCTGTCCCCTGATCCCCCCTCCTGGGGACATCCCGGGCCCCTAACCTCCTCTCTACTTGCGCCTGGGGCCACAGGAGCAGGTGTGCACTGCAGGGTCCCTCTCGTCTATTCTCCCGGGACTCTGCCTGTGCCCCCTCCATGCCCCACAGAGGGCTTCCACCTGCATCTTCCATCCAATTAATTAATTGGATGTGCCCGGCCTCCTGCCAGCTGCTCTGAGGGCATCTCTACGGCAATCCCCACAGGGACCCTACAGCGCAGGCCTGTCCTCAGCCCCATTCTCCTGACCAGGAAGCCGAGGCTCAGACCTGCCCAGGCCACACGCCAGTGTCTGAGCCCCGGCCCCGCCAGGCTGAGCCCAGAGCCCTGCTCAGAGCAGATGCCCTCCCGCACTGATGGAGTTAGAGGAAAATGAGCAGATACTGTGGGACCCGCTCTGCTCCTCTCTCTGGAAACAGCGCTGACACGAGCTCCTGGCCGTTTTGGAGGAGATGAATGAACTTAATCTTCCAGAGAGTTGGTGAACCTGCATTATCTCTGGTTTCCTCGTAAAGTTTAACAACTTCCATCCAATTAATTACCAGGATGAAACACAGAACCAGAAATCATCTTGGATTCCAAAACTTTCATTGCTCTCAACGCAATTTAACCCTCTTCCTCCTGCCAAATTAGAAATCCCATCAGCAGCCTTATGGGTTTGCCTTTAAACAGCCCATTGCACTGTCTCATTAATTAGCAAGTGTCCTCGGGGCTGTGTCTCTCCTCCTGGCTGGTGGCGAGAGGAGCAGCCCCTGAGAAAACGGCCCAGGGTGACGTGTGATGAAGACGGGGAGACAGCCCAGGGTGCGGTGGGGCAGCGTGGGTGACGTGAGGCTAAGGCGGCCAGCTCTCCTCCCGTGTGGCCTCTGAGGGGTCCATCCATGTTTGCCTGTTTCAGGCCTTGCCTCCTTGGGACCCGCAGACTCATGAGGAGAGAAAGCCTGATGGGCATCTTGGGTGCTGGGAGATGGCGGCCACCACTTCCGCAGGAGGAGTTTCTAAAGCCCAGGGTGACAGCGCCACGGGAATCCTGGAGAGACGCGGGGAGACCTGGGCTCCTTCCTTCTTCTGGCTCCCCAGGGTCCCACCCCGCACTCTGCCCATGTGGTCTGTGTGAGGCGGACTCCACCCCCCAGGCCCAAGGGAGGTCACGTGACTCAGGCCTATGCAGAATAGAACATCCCATCCCCGTGGCCTGGACGGTTGATGCAGGGTGGGCAGTAGGATGGGCCTGCTTGGAGAAGAGAATTTGTTTCAGTGAACATAATCCTGGGGAGATGCTGGCCTGGAAGGGACATGGACACAGGAAACCTGAGCCACAGGATAAAGAGGGGTCAGGCCCTGAAGTCAGTGTTTGAGCTGCTGGATCAGACTGTGCCTGAAGCTGCTCCTTCAGGCTCCTTCAGGCATCCTGCATCCTGAGCTTTTCAGTACACTTGTCTTATGCTTGGGCCTGTTTGGGTGTTTTCTCATTCCTGGCTCATAAGCCCACCTGTGAGACATCAGGACCTGCTACCCGTCAGGGGCTGGTCCCCAAAACCATCTCTGGGAGCCTCTGCAGTATTTCTCATGACTCACTCATTCAGTCCTGATGCTCTGAGCTGGCTCTGCCTTGCCCCCTGCAGCTTGTCACTCAGTCCCCAACATTGTGCTGGGGTTTGAGCCCCAGGGATGTCCCTGCCCCTCCCCCTGCTGCTTTGAGCCAAGGGCACCCTCACCACTGGTCACCTCCCCCAAGGACACGCCCCACCAGTTTGTCCTCAGGGTGTCCTGCAGCTCAGGGTCTGCTGTGGGGGGCTGGGAGGGGAGGAGACGCCCTGTGAGGAGCAGCCCTGCCACCCCTGGCATCTCTGCTGGACCCACAGGTGTCCCCGTCAGGGTCTGTCTCAGGGGCCTCCTCCCAGGAGGAGAATCAGGACACAGCCACTCAGAACAGGTGGCAGGTGGAGATGGCACAGAGAAGGCTGGAGCGCTCCCCACTGGTCTAGAGGGTCTGCGTCTACATCCAGCCATCAGGGGAGGTGGCTCCCTGGGGGGCGGGTCTGCAGGGACCCCAAGTCACCATGGGGGCTCCCCTGCACTGGCTCCTTCAGCCCACCTACCAGCCTTGTGAGTACCCAGCTCCCCGCATTAACCCCCCTCTGACCTAACGTCACTGGGAGCTTCGTCCCCACCCTGACCTGACGGAGGCAGCAGAAGCTGGGATCACGGTCGCTACACGGGTCTCAGGGATGGGGGGCATCTCCGCCAGGGTCTGCAGGGGTGCAGAGACCCCAGGCACCCACCGGCCCCTCCTTCCTTTCAGCCCGGGTGGATTCCCGTGTAGCCGCAGGAAGTCGCCCCAGGAGCAGCAGGGAGGCACATGAGGGCAGAGCTGTGATGCCTCCAACAGCTGCTGCTCCTTCCTGGGGCCCCGAGTGAGCGCAGGGGGCGCTCTGTGCCCCTCGGCCTCCTCCTGAGGCACTGACGCCAGAGGGCTTTCCCAGCAAGGACAGTCCAGGGACTGGAGCCTCAGAGAGGCTCCTGAGTTCCCAGGCTGAGTCGCGGGGCTTCCTCCTCGTTACAAAAGATGAGGAGAGACACCCTGGAGGCCCGTTATTTTTTCACCCCTAAATTGGGCTGTAGATTTTCAGGGGACGTTTCTGCAGGAGCAGGCCTGCCCTCTCTCTTTCCCTTTATGTCCCAGAGACCGTTTGCTCACTGGGAGGAGGGAGGGGACTGTCTGTATGCTTATCTCTGACCTGGAGTGAGGGTTCTGAACACCATGGTGCTCATCCTGCCAGGTGGGGGCTGAAGGATTCCCACCTGTTCACTCATTTACCCTCAGGACAGCCCCGCGAGGCTCCCCTGCTGTGACTTTCACTCCCATTTTACAGATGAGGAGACCGAGGCTCAGAGAGGCTGAGTGGCCCCGCTGGCTCTCCAGCTGGTACCTGGAGGGGGTTTGACTCAGGTCACGGAGGCCGAGTCACCTAGTGGCTCCACCCTGAGCTGACCATTCAGGGCCGGCCACTGCCCCCCGCATCCCCTGGTCCAGTGCTCACCACGTGCCCGGGCAGGGGTCACCGTCATCTCAGCCTGTGCACCGCCTGGGCCCGTCTGCCGACTGTGGTCTTTGCTGAGTCTCCTTCTGGGCACTGAGGTTAAAGGGCAGCTCTCCTGACCCTGCCCTGGGGAGGCTCCTGGTCTCCACCCAGAGACGGGAGGGGGGCGGGTGAACCCCTGAGGGTGGTCATGACAGGCGTGCCTGGGTAAGGAGGGGCCTGGACTCGCCCCAGAGGAAAGGGGAGCCAGGGAAGGGCGTAGAGGAAGGTCAGGCTGCCCCCAGAATCCCCGGGGGGCCTCTGGCCACTGTGGAGGCTTTATCCACATCCTTCCACGCAGCTGGGCCCTCTGACCCCCTCCCGCCCTGAGATCTGTCACCTCTGCCCTTGGTGAGGTCACAGCTGCTGGGAGGGCCCTGGGGCCGGATGTTCCAAGCTACAAATAGCTCCACTCAATGCCCCTGTGTCTGCGAGGCTAGAGACCCGAGCTAGAAATAGCCCGACAGCGACCCCACACGGTGCTGGCCGTCCGGCCACCGTGGCCAGGCCGCCTGCCTGCTCAGGAGGGAGGAGATCGGCGCCTGGGAGGCTGGTCCCAAACACGGCCGCCTTGTGTGGCTCCCGGAGGGCCTTTCAACATCGCGCCTCCCGCAGCCGCAGCCCCGCCTCCAAGGACCTGGGGTCCCTTCCCGGGCGCCAGGCCAGGAGGCAGAACAGACGGGGCGGGGTGAGCGGGCCCAAGGATGAGCCCAGCGCCCAGGGGTCCCACAGCTATCCAGCAGCCCCTCCTACCCCCGGGCCCCTCCCAGGTGAGGGCCTGTCGGGGGCGCAGGGTCTGTCAGCTGCTAACCTACAGGGAGGAGAAAAGGGAAGGCGAGAAACAGGGCAGGACGGCGGCCCTCGAGCAGTGTCCTGCGCGTGCCGCTGCCCTTGCGCCAGGGCGTCCAGCTCCGGAGGTTTCCGTTTCAGGCCGACCCTGCGGGTGCCCATAACAGCCCGCGGTGGTGTCAGCACCCCGGGAGGGGCCCCTTTCCTGCCCTCCTCCCAGGACCCCCGCAGACCGGGCCCTGGAGGCAGGCGCGGTGCGCAGGGTCGCAGGAGGGCCGCCCTCGCCGCTTCCCGGCCGCGCAGGCTGGTGGTGCTCGTGCGCACGATCGCCTATCGATGGACCCATGGATCGGCGGGCGGACGGGCGGTCTAGCGATGATTGCTCTGAGCAGGCCAGGCCTTCAAGGACAGCAAATCGGGGCGCGCTGTCCACCTGCCGCCGTGTCCCCAGAGCTCCTCTAGGTCATCGTGTCCCTCTCAGGCCTGTCCAGCTCCATCACCAGCATCAGCTGCCCCCACGTGCTCCTCCAGAAGGTTCTGGAACATGCCCCTGAGCCCTCAGTCTCCTGACACGATGGGGGACATGTCCTGTGGCTGCAGACCTTCCCATCTTGGGGGAAGCTGGCTCCGGAATGTCTTAAAGGTGTGAAGTCCTGGGCTCCAGGGTCCCGGGAGCCCTCCCCCTGCGCAGGACCCCGGAGGCTCTCGGGACGGTGACCTCCGAGGCTCCGGAGGTTCGGCGGCAGCTGCTTCTGGAGGAGCAGAGCCGGTCCCGGCCCAGCGGGGCCTGGATCTGCGAGGTTTGCAGAATGAGGCAGATGGGGACCAACTCGGGGACAGAAAGTCCTTTTCAAGTGCATGAAGCAGATGGAGAGGTGGTGGTGGTGCTTCCCGCACTGTGTGTGCGTGTGTGCGTGTCAGTGTGTGTACAGGTGTGCTTGTGTACCTGCGTGTGCACGTGTATATATGTGTGCCTGTGTATGGGCATGTGTGTGTGTGCATGTGGTGTGTATGCATGTGGTATATGTGTGTGCGTGGTTTTGTGTACAGGTTTGTTTGTGCACCTGCGTGTATACATGTATATATGTGTGCGTGTGTATGCCCCTGTGTGTGCATGTGTGTATGTGCATGTGTGTGTGTGCACGCGTGCTGGTCTGTGTCTGAGGTGCAGAGTCGGCCCCGGCCACCCCTGCGGTCGGCGAGCACCCTGTTCTCTCTTCCACCCACTCTGGCCCCGCCCACGAGCTCGCCTGGCACTGAGCTTGGGCTCTCACGCCAGCTCCTCCCACCTCCGCCCTGGGCACCAGGCAGTAGAGCACGGACGCCGGCACTAAATGAACCCAGAGCAAAGGGAGGTAAGAGTCCAAGGCGCCACCTGCTGGCGTCCGCGGCTCAGAGTCAGGTCCAGCCCTGCCGACCCCCTGCTGCTGAGGAAACAGCGTCGCCAATGGGCATCTCCTTCCCGGCGGGAAATCACGAGGGCCTCTGTCTGGGAGAAGTTTGCACTTATCTGCTCTCCAGCATCATCCTGAGCAGAGGGTGGGGAGAGTGGAGCGCAGCTCCTGGGGGTGCCCAGGAGCCCAGCCCTGGAGGAGCCGGAGGGACGCCGCTCTTCTGCTTTGCCCACGCTGGTCTCTGGGAAGACCGTCTTCCTCGAGAGGCTGCATTTGTGGGGACCGCACCTGAGAATAGAAGCTTCCTAAAGGCCTTGAGAATAGTGCACCTTCCTGGGCCCCAGCCCAGGCTCCCGGATCAGAATATGGGGGGAGAGACCCAGGCACTCGCATTTTAACAAGCTCCCCAGTTGTTCACGTGTCTCTAACGTGTGAGGACCAGTGCTGTAGGAAGAGCTGGGGGGTCCGTGCAGGAGACGTGCTTCTTCCCTTCCTCCCTTCTTTCCTCCCTTCCTTCCTCCCTTCCTTCCTTCCTTCCTTCCTTCCTTCCTTCCTTCCTCCCTTCCTTCCTTCCTTCCTTCCTTCCTGCATCTAATTCATCAGTGCCGGGGACATAGTGACTGGGGCAACCAGGCTGGTGCTCGCGGTATCCATGCTCCAGTGGGAAGACGGGGTGTCAGTGTGGGCCCCACGGGAAACGGGGAATCCAAGAGCCACCTGAGGGAGTGTGAGGGAGTCTGATGGTTGGACCAGGCGGTGATGCCAGCAGGGCAGAGCAGGTGGTCTGAGAGTGACAGCGTCTGAGAACCCGGGGGCGCCAGAGGCTGCCGAGGCCTCACCGACAGCACAGCTGAAAGGCTTTTCGGGCCACTGGGCCCTGCGTGCGTGACGCAGCATGAGCCCCCGCGGCCTCTCCACCCTCGAGAGGCTGCTGACTGCGCAGGAGGCTGCTCTGAGTGCCAGCGGCTGCCGTGCTCGCGGTTAATTATGGACGGCTTTTAGAGTTTCTCCTGCACAGCCGGGCCCATCGAATATTCATAGCAGCCAGACATCTGCCTCCCAGCAAGTCGGAGGCATTGGGGGAAAAGGACACTGCTGTGAGGGGTGCACAGGACAAGCTGGGCACCCGAAGCCTGCTTGTGAGACTCCAGCAACACTGACCCACAGGCCCTCCCTACGGGATTCCAGAGAGGAGCCGGGTGGTTGGTAACCAGAGGGTTCATTCATTCATCCGGAAACACTCACTGAGCACCTGCTCTGTGCAGGTCCCGCACTAGGCGTGGAGGAGCCGCAGTGAACGAGAGGCCAGGACCGTGTGCTGACGGAGGCCACGTTCCGGGCGTGGGGAAGGCAGGATGCCCAACTGGACTGGAGTCCCGGGGACGCCCGGAGCAGCAGAGTGGATGTCGGACGCACTTCCCTGATGGGGAAGGCTAAGAGGAGATGGGACGGAACTCAAGTTTGCTTTGCGCAAGTTGGGCAATGGGAGTCTCGGTTATTGGTCCCGAGACAGGTCCAGCACCCACGGGGCCTTGGATGGGGCTGTGTCCTCCGGAAATGAACAGCTCAGGATTCCAGTCGTGGACCCCCTGGATAATGCAAGGATATGGTACATTCTGGTTCCCAGCTATTGGGAAACTGGTAGATCAGGAGGACAGACCCCGCACACGATGCAGGTTTGAGTCAACATTTCATTATTCCGGGTGGAAAGAGGGACCCGAGGGCACAGTCCATTCTGGGGAACCGCACCTCCCCCCTCACCGTCCTCGCGCACCACTGATGCTCATGAGAAGACCCGCCAGGAGCTGGGCCAACTACTCGGTGATAAACAGCTTCTCTTAATGCGGAGCTTTAGGGCGAGAGCGGGTGCAGTCAGCGTGCCGTTCTCTCCAGGCGCTGGGGGCCGGAGGGAGTAATCCATCAGTACCAGGAAGAAGGAGATTTTTATTGGCTCCATTCATTTGCCTACCAGCGATGCTCCAGGAAAGAACAATTTTCATTAAAACCTTGATCGTCGGTGGGTTTGCTCATTTGATGGGTGAGGAGAAGCCGAATGTGTAAGGTAAGATCAGGGTGAGTCTGGAAGGTGTGGAAGGAGGAGAGAAGCAGAAAACACCTCTCTCTCTCTCTCTCTCTCTCTCTCTCCCTGTCTCCCTGTCTCCCTCTCTCCCTGTCTTCCTCCCTCTCTCCCTCTCTCCCTCTCTCCCTCTCTCCCTCTCTCCCTCTCTCCCTCTCTCCCTCTCTCCCTCTCTTCCTCTCTCCCTCTCTCTCTCTCTCTCTCTCTCTCTCTCTCTCTCCCCGCTGTTGCTGGATTTGAAGCCCAGTGGATCCCCCCCTCTGAGGACAGCTTTGAGAATAAGAGCTGGAAGACATTTCCTATCAGTTAGGGGAACCTTACTGAAATCCAGTGGCTGACTTGGAGTTCTCCCACTAAATTATGCTAAGGGACTTTTCCTGTACTTATCTGCCACACAGAAATCACGAAACAGCCGCGTTCCCTCCCCTGGCTCAGCCCGCAGGCTCAGGCCACGGCACCGGCCACAGGATTTCACTGGGCAGCGTCTCCCAGGAGACTCAGAGAGGCCAGCAGAAGACACTCCGCTTTCCACACCAAATCGTCCCTGGCTCCCAGACCTGGGACTGCTGGAGGATGGATTCAGCACTCTGGGCCCAGGCAGGCAGAACAAGGGCAGCCGCGCTTCCTTGTCCCAAAGGAGTGGACCTGTAGAGGGTCCAGAGTCTCAGTGTGTCCCTGAGACGCAGACCCCGTGGGCCCTGGGGTGTCAGCAGTTCTGATGTGGGAGGGAGGTGTTCCAGGAGCAAAACATCCAGCAGGGTGAGGGGAGTCCCCAGGGAGATGGAAAAGGGTGTCCCGAGGCCCCTGGGGCTCCAGGGACACCGTGATCTACGTGGAAGGTCCGTCAAGGGACAGAGAGGAAGGACCTGGCCAGAATGGTGGGGCAGGGGCAGCCTGGAGGGCAAATGGGCTGTGGGCACAGAGGGTACTCAGCCCAGACGGGACAGGACAGAGGATCCGTGGGAGCCCCTGGGGAAGTGAGAGCACAGAGTAGCGGGGGCTGGGATGTCTGGAGGTGAGGTTTGGTCAACTGCTGGAGAACGTGGGGTTTAATTTCTGATAATAAAGGAAATGAATAAGCAAGATGGTTTCCAACTTGAGGATAAATGAAATACTCAGAAAATAGAAAGTTATCGCCTTCTGTGTCCTGGCTCAGCAGTGAACGGGGCTCCCCGAGGTAACCAATGGGTCCAAGCCTAACTTACTTCCTGAGAGACCCACCACACACCGGAGGAGGGGCGGGCACGTGGGTGACGCCGAGGGCGGGCGAGAGGCTCAGCCTGGGCTTTGTGGTCAGGGATGGTTGGAGACACTCTGCACTGGTCCTCCTCTCCTGCCCCCATCTTGTCTTTTCTGTTCTTTCCCAGGAACATTTCCTTTACTTCGTAGTCCAGTATTTTTATGGCTTTTGCCTTTTCAATCCCATTTTTAATGCTCTTTTTAATAAAATCCTTTTCTTTTTAAATGGGTGTAGTGTCTTCTTTTATCTCCCCGAGGATGTTAGTTACTAGTTGTGGGTTTGAAATTGTCTTCTCTCTCCATAAACACCATGTTTCCCTCCCATTTATTTATTTTTAGTCTCCACTTCCATGTTGCACATTTTTCTCTGTCTGTTGGGCTCGTATGTCCAACTGCAGGAGGGAAAAGCTCGCGGGAAGCTGTGTGCTGTCGTGTGTGGCCTTTGGGGCTCGTTGGAGCATTTTCTAGGGAAATCCCTGATGCCAGAGCCCGTGGGGCTTTCTTCGTGGCCTGGCCAGAGTCTAAGGGCAGGAAGAGCGCTCCCACCTCCCCAGGGTGGGTTCCATGGCGTTGATGGTCAGGTACCATTTCCCGGGAGCTTCCAGTTATGACCTCTCCTTGCCCTGCCTGCTGGGTTAACACCTGTTCCGTGTCCCGTTACTACCTCCTCAGTGGGTGCTCCGGAGGACCAGCGGGTGGCATCAGTCTGTGCCCCCAGCCAGGTGTTCCCACTGCATCCTGAGAGACTCGGAGCTGGAGACGCTCAAGGCCGCGCTGAGGTCTCAGGAGGGGACGGGGCTCCTGGCGACAGCTAGGGTGGCGCTAACTCTGGCTTTACTTTTTGTGGGAATCACCGGGATGTTTTCAAAATGCATGTTCTGATCCAGCAGGTCTAGGGGCCCGAGGTTCTGCAGAACCTTCCTGGTGATGTTGTTCTTGGCCTGTGCCCACCCTGAAGTGACAAGGACCTCAGAGACAGCACCCAGGAGCAGTGAGGTCAGAGACAGGCCTCAGGAAGGCTCCACGTGGCTGCACATTCCGGGCAGCGCAGACGTGTCTAACTGGCCTCGCTCGGGTGGTATTCAGGTGGCACTCAGGTGTCCACGGCTCCTTCGCCTGCAGGAGCAGCAAAGCCAGCTGTCCCCTTCGTGTGCGTGAGTGTGGGACATCGCTGGGCAGAGGCCGTGTTGGTTGTATGCCTGGAGCACCTGCAGGCTCAGGCCTGGGGGGCGAGCTGGGCAGAGCCATGCCCTTGTCCCCAGGGCCCAGGGCCTGCCTCCTCTTCCCTGCCTGGTCCCTCCCGAGGGGCCTCAGTCACACTCACAGCTTTGGGTCATCGGTCGGCAGCACATGCACGTCTGACCCCTATCAGGCACTTACTGTCACTGCAGCCGCCCTAGCAGCCTCTGGGCAGAGGTCAGAGAGGGGTGGAGGGTGGAGCGTGTGAGGCAGGAGATAGAGGGGCTCCAGGTTAGACATTTACAGCCAGCCTCCTGTCTATACTTCAAGATGGAAATTACAACAGGGTAAGAGCTGGGCTTTGTCTCCAGCAGACACTCAGATAACAGTTATGGCCAGGCCAGAGAGGGGCTAAACCCTGCCTGGGTAATAGATTAAGAGGTGACATGTTTCTCATCCTTGGGGTCAGGGAGACTTTGACTTCACATGCACAGAAAGGTTCCCTGGGGATCATAGAGGGAGGGGATGCCAGACCGTAATCAGTCTTGCTATCTTCCCAAAGCCCCTCGCGCTGAAATCCATCTTGGCTAAAGGATGCACATGCGCATAGGGTAGGGCCCTGAGACCAATCAGCTGTGGGGTGAAAGCAAGACGACTGGCCAGAGGAAAACAAAGACGCGGAAGACTGCCCCCTTGTAAATGATTAAACTTCCCAAAGGCGCGACGCTCTCTGAGCTCACCCATGCGTCTGTCCGCAAGTACTCTGCTTCTCTAATGAACACCTCACTTTCCTCTCTACCTTCCGTCTCTTTGTCAAGTTCCTTCTTTTTCAAAGCACACGAGAGCTCGGGCCCAGACCCTAGTCACTGGTCCTCGTGGTCTAGTGGTTAGGTCTCACCAGGACAACCAGGGTTTGATCCCCATTCAGGGAACTAAGATCTCACTTCAAGCTGCCACTCACTGCTCTCTCCCCATAATCAGGCGGAGAAACACCAGTGCAGAGCCCAGTGTGAACCAGGGAGTCTCACTGACAGTGTGGCTTCCTGGGGGCTCTCGACATGCTGAGACATCTAGCAACGCTGGACCCATATCCCATAGAACCATCATCACCTGGGGGCTGTGGCAGCCACCCACCTCCAGCCCCACTGGGGGCTGTCACACGCCTGCCCTGTGGCACGCGGCCTCTGTGTCATTAGCACAACGTGGATCCGCCGCGTGGCCCTGAATGTAAGGAGAATGTTATTCCTCAGACTGGCGTGGCTCCACTGAACCCAGGCAGGGAGAGGAAAACCTGAAAGGATTCTGACAGCAGGAAACTAACAGGAAATGAGAACTACTGGCCAGGCAGCAGGAGCATAGACACTTGGTGTGTGTGTGTCTGAGTGTGTGTGGATAGGATCTAGAGATGTAGACATTTTAATTTCTGCCAACACCTTAGCCGCAGGCCCCTGTTGGTGGAGTATCAGATCAGATCCCCAAATGAGCAATTAGAGAAATTGGCTTTTCAGAGAAGCACCTCTGGCAAAGTAAGTTAATTTGGGAAAGTATCATATTCAAGACGCTGACAGGAGGGAGTCGGAGTGGGGGGGGAGGGAAGTGGCTGGACCCCGACACCATTCCATCCCGGCGGGGATCCCACCTCACAGGATGGCCCGGGGTCCTGACAGTACCCCAGGTTCCCCCTGTCTTGCTCAGGAACATGGGCTCCGGGGTCCTCTAGGGCTGGCAGACCACTGGGTGGGCACAGCGGAGGGACATGTAAGAGTCGTGTGCAGAAATGCAATATGGGGGTCATGTAGCGATGCAGAGGGGGACAGAGGCAGGACAGCAGAGCCAGGGCCACCTCCACCCACCTGGGCCCATCTGGGGCAGAAGTAGCAGGCGGCCCCTGCTGGGCTGATGAATTAGCACAAAGGACCCTCTGTGGGTGCAGCCCTGGTCAGAGCCCACGGCCAGGGGGCTGAATGCAAGCTGGGCTTCACCCCACATACCCCTGGGCCTGGACTGCAAAGGCCTCCTGACTGGGATACAGAAGAGCCCTTATCCACCCCTTGGGCCACCGCACGTCCCTGCCCCAGACCGGGGGAGGAGCAGACAGACTCTGGGTCTCCGTCTGCTGGGCCTCACACACCTAGAGCTGCCGCAACAGCAGCTCATTTAGACCCCAACACCCAGACAACTCAGGACACCAGGACTTTGGCTGGTCACAGCAACTGAAACCCAGAATTATTGTCTAACGAGTGAAACTGACGCAATGGCATCTTCATTGCTTCCCAGCCAGGAGGTCCCCTCCGTCCTTCCTGAGCTCACATCCTCACGGTACACACCTGGGCGCCAGGCCCCGTGCTGCCTTTTCGCAGACGCACTCCAGTGGACGGCGTGCAGGCTGCTTCCCCCTGGAGCAGGCCTCTCGGGGCGTCTTCCCAGCCCACCCTGATGCTCCTGTGCTGAGAACCGGCCCAGTGAAGCACCGCCTACAGCTTGTCTCCACGCAGCTACCAACCTCTACAGAATCACCTTTCGCTGCCACCTGTTCTTGAGAGCATCCTCGGGCCTCCCCTCCCCCGTGCTCTGTTGCAAATGAGTCCGTTCCTTTCAGAAGAGATTTGGAGCCCCCGTACCCTCTCCTGGGCATCATCTCTGAGTCTCAGCTCTGGAGCTGGACGCTGGGACCACGGCAAGCTCTCCTCTGCGCGGCGGCCCTGCCTTAGCAGGGGAGCACACGTGGAATGTGGAGGGAGCGGCTGCAGCCCCCGGGGCTTGCCCTGCTGCTGTGAAGACACCACCTCACAGTGGGGGGGAGGCGATCAGGGCCCCGGGATCCTCATGGTGGCGCCCCCAAGGGGAGCCTCGGTTCTACAAGCAGGGGCTTAGCCTCTGAAACAGGTAGCTGGGGGGCGGGATGAGAAGTCTGAAGGCCGCTCCTCCTGGGAAGCGAGTCCACAGTCTGCAGGCTGGGGGGACTGGGGGCTGGGAGCCCTGTGTTCTTGGCTGTGCCCTGGAGACAGGGGTCCTGTTCTAGACCCTGGGCATCCGAGACAACTCAGAGCGAGCAGAGTCCTCCTTACGGCCACCCCGTTCCGATGGACCAGATCCCAGCATTGCCCACGGGTGTCTTCAAGCCTTAGAAACAGCCGGGACATTCATTTCTCACTGTGGTCCCACAAGGCACAGGGTTAATTTCTGAAACTGACCATCAGAAGTTCACCGCTCACGGATCCTGACAGAAAGGACCTCCATCAGCAACATTACACAATTGTCTTTTTATGCCTCGTGCCCTGCCCGTCAGTCAAGGGGAGACAGAGCCATTTCCTTCCTAGTGCTGTTCGCGTGACCACAGCGCCTTAAGGCCCACACGCAAGTCCCTGCAGCCGAGTCGCCAGAGCCGCCGCCTGACGGGCCCCAAGTCGGAGTCCTTCGTCATCAGAGGTACCTGCATAACTGGCTCCCCACCCACCCCTCCTGGCGGGAGACCGGCGCTGCCCACACCGAGCGCGGAGGCTCGGGACCGCCCTCCTGCCAGGACCTCGCGGCCTGTCTCACCTACCCTCACCCCTGACGTCAGCTGCTGCTTTTCGAGGCAACAGGACAATTATTAGGCTTCAGATGATGTATTAATTAGCTGTGCTAACCCTCCTCAGAAAGGACACTGGCTGCGGGCATCTTCCTGCTGGGTCTTTGTGATCACAGACCATGTAATCTCCACCTTGTCCCTTGGCAATGGGGACACTTTTTGCAGGTTGAATGAGACTGTGACAGTTCTGACTTCCCCTTGGAGGCCAGTCATTGAAATATGTGTTTCCATTCATGGCAAAGCCCCCCAATCCACGTGCCAGAACCTGGGGACCCCTGCTCAGTTCATCCAAAACTTTTGATTTTTGTTTGTTTGTTTGGCCACGCCACGCAGCTTGTGGGATCCAGTTCCCCGACCAGGGATCAAACCCGGGCCCCCTGCACTGGAAGCGTGGAGTCTTAACCACTGGACCACCAAGAAATTCCCCATCCAAAACTTTTAAATGCAGACGTTCCTAAAGGAAAACACCTGCACTACCTACCACGGAAATTGCCCTAATATTGTTTCTGCATTAACCAACGCCTTCTCTACACCAAATACAAAATAGTAGTGAGGAAGTATTTGGGTACATGAGGAGATACTCAAAAGTGGGCGTAAAAAATAAATCACACACGGCGTTGCATTTCATCATAAATTATGTGTGGTTTCTTAGAAACAACACCGAAATTACAATGAGGCAATAAACGTTAAATATAAGGCATGTGTTTAATTCTAAATTAAGTAGATTTAAAACTGTTTATTCCCAGCACTGCTTAAAATGGTCACATGGCAAAAACAAATGTCTCTAATCTGTTTTTATTTCTGTGTCATTTGTCCCTTTAACTGAATCTCTGTGAAACAATTAAAACAAAACCTATATCCTATGCCACTGAAGGGAAATAAAATCCCCCCATCCCAATGGTCTTTTAATTAGAAATAACCCATCTCAGACATGAATTCAGGGGAAAATCTGCATTAGGACTGCAATGCTACTAATTGAGAACCTTCGAAATTGTGTTCATCTAATTTAATGATCTTTGCTGAATGTATCTAATAGATTCTTTCTCCCTTGATAGTTTTCACCCAGTGAATTTTATAGGAAAACAAAAACGTCAGGACATCTGGGCATATGAAAACGCCGTAACAAATTACCCTACAGAGACTTTTGCTAAATGGAAAAGTAACAAACATCAACAAAACAAGCTACTGGTATTGAGAGAAAGCATAATAACCTGGTAGTCCAGGCAGCATAAACGACAGTCAGCCCCTCCCCTCAAAAAACTTAAAGACCTGATGGTTGGGGAGTTCGTGGTACCCTCCATACTGCCTGGCACAGATGCTGTAACATGACGTGATTCACCGTTCGCCATTCCTGGACTCTGCAGCACCACACACACACACACACACACACACACACACACACACACACACACACACACACACACACACACACACACACACACACACACACACACACACACACACACACACACACACACACACACACACACACACACACACACACACACACACACCAGAACTCGAAGGTGGGTAACATGAACCACGTGGGTGAGGAAGGAAAGATACAATGTGGATGGGGAAGAAGAAGATGCTTCTGCAAACAGCTGGAGATCCCTTGAAGACCATCTCCAACCTGGTGCGATCCTTGGATGCCCACATTGACTGGCCAGGGTGTGAAAAGTAAGATTCGACGCTTCCTGTACTGAACGTACATTGGAAAATGTGACCTAATGCCACAAGTGATGTTCCCTGAGGAACTTCCACGCTACCTGAAGGGACAAGGCCCAATGATGGTTGAATTGTTCATCTCCCACCTCCATTTGTATTTTTACGTTTCATAGAACACCTCCCCATTCACCACGGTTGCCCACAAGCCTGTTTAATAGTAAATATTATCACAGATTCTTAGCATTGGAAAGACTCTCAGGGGACAGCTAATCTTCGTGCAACTGACCCACTGACATGTCTTAAAGAAAACAAATGTAAAGGAAGTTCAAAACAGTAAAGACCCAAGACAGGGCACCAGTCATTGTCAGCAGATTTGGTACAAATAACCTCTTCTTAACTCCATAGAGTGAGCCAGGCTCAGGCACCCTCTGACCCAAATGTGTCCTAAAGACCCCACTGCGATTACAGAACCCAGGAGTGCTATACCCCAGGGTGAAACTGGGATGTAACACCACATTTGAGAGAAGATGATGGAATAATTTGCCGAGGGGAAAACAGTTTTTAAAAGTTGGTGAACAGTTGCAATTGGTAAATGAGGGCGCAAAGGCCCAGCTTCAGGGCCGCGTCCTTGGGTCACACAACAGTGTCAGTGTGTCCATCTGGGCGCTGTCATCAGACACACAGATGTCCTTCTGAGTCAGACCTTGACCCAGAGGGAAGGGAACTTGATAGTATTTCCAACAGTGTCACTTCCAGCAGAAAAGACCTACCACTTTGCATGCTTCTGTCTGGAAACCTGGGGTAAAATCCTTATGGAAAAAGGTGGAAAATCTTAGGTATGTAAAGCGCTAAGAAAATAACAGAAAACATTAAAACACCAACCCTGGAGATTACGGTGATTTTGTTGTTGTTTTGTGCCTTTGAGCCTTCAACAATCCCATTGGGGTGGGAGAGGGGCAAAGAGAAGTGAGAGCTGTTGTCGGAGCTAAGGGGTTTTGTATTCGCGTCAGTGGTGCTGGAAATTTGCTTTCTCGTTCCTGAGGTCTCACTCTTCTGGAAATCACAAAATGGGGGAGGGGGCGGAAGCAAGGAGACCACCGTGTGGTGTGGGCGCCCTGGCGCTGCGAGGACTCACCTTCTCCTGATGGTGGAAGGCCACTGCCCGCTCTGCCAGGACAAAGCCCCAACTCAAGTCGGCTCTGGCAAAAAGGCTCTTGGGACTCAACCGTACCAACATTTTCTTCTGTGACTTCTCGATGTTTCTGATGCGCAGAGAAAAAAAAACCCTCTCTCACTTTGGTTTTGGGTGAACTTCCATTAAACACTTAATACAAGTTTTTAAAATCGAAGTAAGTTCTGAAGACGGCACTTACTTCTCCTTCTATCAGATCTGTTGTCTTCTTTGTATCAATACTAAGGCTCCCTAAAGTGAGGGGAGCAAAGTTTCTCAAAATTCCAATCCCAGAGCTGATTCTGAGTTCCTTCCAGGGCGCGGGGCAGAGCTGAGCTGATGGTGAGATCGAAGCCATTGCTCCAACAGAAGCAATTATTCTGCAGTTTGGGCTGAAGGCGACGTGAGCTCTGCTCTCCTCTCCTTGTGGATTTCATTACTCGCCCTGCATCATCACTTAACTCCACCGTTCATGTTTAAAATTTAATTTTTCTTCGAGGACAGCAAGCTATTTGGCCCAGACAGAATGTCATCTTGAATGGCGTGACAAGAATTCTTAAAAGCAGCTGAGATATTTGGACAACTTTTCTTCTCTGACTCTCTCTGGCAATTCTGTTCCCCAGAAACTTTCACAATGAGCTGAATTGGATCCCCAGGGAGGCGGCTACCTCTGAGCGGAGAGGCACCCACCGGGCGAGGGCCTGAATCACATGGGTGCAAATTCACCTCGCCCTCCACGCTTGGGAAAGGGGACATTGATTCTTTGCTCCACTGCGGAGGGCTCTGTAACATTCATACATCCTGGGGACTCGTGGGTCAGCGGTCCGTTACTGTTGTCATCTGCTTCTCCCAGCTTGGAGACGCTTGGCCTAGCTGAAGCTGGGTGCTAGAAACAGGGGTCAAAGCCCATTCAGGTGGAGGACCCTTTTCAAACGAGCCATGTGAATCCATGAACTGATGTCTTTCAGTTCGGCTGCACATAAATTAGTAATAGCTGATAAGTTTCTCTCCATTATGTGTGTAAATAATCTTTTATTTGTGTCCTTTCCAATAAACAAAATCTCTAGGTTGTAATCCATCATCCTTTTCATCTCCTGGGAGCTCACTGTAAAAGTAGTCACCATTTTTTTTGAAGTGTCTCAACAAGACCCTGTCAATAACGTAACAGATTTCCTTCGAACCAAAATGGGTGCAAATTTCCAAAATATTGTTTTCCTCCTAAAACCATTTTCTTAGATGCCCAGTGTGTTAAAGAAGTACCTGCTGGAGTCATGGCAATTGGGCTTCAACAGACACGCTAAGTTTTGTTTTATCAGGTCTAAGCCATATTTGTGCGGTTGGATCAAAATTCCCCCTTTTGTTGCTGTATCTGTGTCTCTTTTTAGTGGGGACCTCTTGAGCCTGTAGAAAGAAATCTTTTATAGGGTTAGCAAGGTTAATGGAGAGCAGTGGACAGTCTCAAGACTGGACAGGAAGAATATTTAAGGCTGCCTGTTCGGCCACGGCATTAGCAAGCTGATTTCTTTTAGCTTCCATGGTGTCAGATTTGGAATGCCCTATTGTTTCAATAATTGCTAACTGTTCTGGCAGCTGTATATCTGTAACCTGTTTTGTTTTGTTTTTAAATTTATAAGTTGTGCTGAGGAGGTTAAAAACATCATTGTTTTTACAGCGTTCCAAAGTTGCGTGCCACTTCAAAAGTATAGCGACTGTCAGTATAGATATTTGTTATCCTGGCCTTTAGCTAGCTGACAAGCTAGAGTTAAGGCAATTAATTTGGCCAGTTATGCTGACTTTGTTTCTGATAAATAAAAGTTTTCAATGATGTCCACTGTGGGTGTTACTGTATATCCAACTCAATAATGTCCTTGTTCATCCTTTAAGTAGGACCCATCTGTAAATTAAATCCGATCAGCCTTATCGATAGGGGCTTCCTGTAAGTCATTCCTGGAAGCAAGAAAATAATCTGTTAACAAAATGTAGCCGTGGTTGTTTCCTTCCTGTAGTGCTGGAAGCAAAGTTGCAAGGTTAGGGTTGTTGCCTGGAACCAAGGGAGTATTCAGTGCAGAAAGCAACAATACTTCATGAGAAGCTAGTCAGCTGAGTGTGGTGAGCGCTTAGGAGAGACTCAACTGAGTGTGGGACATACATAGTGAAAAGAGACCCTATTATTGATACTATTTCTTCAGTAGCCTTACACGAGAGAGCTGTTTCTGAAATAACCCTCATACAAAGTGGAAGTCTTTTGCTACTGAGTCTTCAGCATAAAAGCAAGTCATCTCCAAGTATTTTTGTAAAAGCATCAGAATAAGACAGTAAGACAATAACTGTCTCTAAATGACAAAAGGCTCAAAAAGCATGCTTAAAGACCTGATTACAATGTGATTGTCAAGGAAATTGAGCCATTTCTGATATAGAACATCTTAAGATAATAACTGCAATCATGACTGACAACATACCATGGCATTTTAAATTTTAGGAACTTCATATAATTTCATACATTAATAATATTTACCTATACAGTATAACTTAAGAAGAGTTATTATTACTCATTTGACAATGCTTCCCAGCTGGAATTCTCAGATTTCACTCATTCACTCATAGGACAAACTAGGTTCTGGGGATCCAGGATGACCAAGAACCACTTACTGATTTCAAGAGGCTGGGTTAAGAGGGTCTGAAAAAGGCTACAAGGGGATGTCCTGAGCTGCAGGAGGCAGCCCAGTGATTCTGGAATCAGGCAAGCCTGGGTACGGCCCCAAGCTCTGTGTCCTTGGGCAAGTTACTCAACCTCCGTAAGCCTCAGTTTCCCGATCTGTGACACAGGGATAATTAGATGACCCAAGTCTCTGTCCGTAAGATGCTCTTGGCTGCAAGTAACAGGATAATATACCTAAGTCACGTTTAGAACACAGGACATTTACTCAGCACAAGAAGCCCACGGGCAGGCGATTCCCGGGCAGACTGCACGGTCAGGCTTCAGTGGGTCTGGCTCTGCCGCCATGCTGTAGCCAAGTCCTTCAGTTTGTCTGGAACATTCTGGTTTTAGCACTGGCAGTCCAGGGTCCTGGGAAATGCCTCAGTCCCAGGCAAACCCTGGACGTCAGGCTTCCCACATCCTGCTCTGCTTCCTAATGGCAGCAGTGGGAATACGCTGAGGACTGCACTGACAATGGCCAGGACGGGAATTCAGGGCTAGGGCTGACTCCCTCTTACCAAGGAAGCAAAATCTTCCCCATGGTTCCCCCTGCAGATATTCCCTCACAGCTCATTGGTCAGAACTGGGTCACATGACCACTCTAGACCAATCACTAGCCAAGAGGGGCAGGAGTGGCACAAGGGCTCAGCCAATCATAAGGAGCTATGGGTGGGAACAAGGCTACCAGTGTCTGAGCACTTCCCGGCTCCCCATGGGAAGCACTTCCGGGATGGGTGTTAAGAGAAAAGAATGTTCCAGGAGCCCCCGTCCAGCGGGACAGGGGAGTCTGAAGCCCACCGTGAGAAACCTGCCCCGAAGCCCTGCCCGACTGGCTCTCCCCTTACTTTCAAAGGCTGGTGGGATGTGCAGCCGTGGGGGATAGAACCGGGGATGCTGAGGTCCGGGGGGACGGGGGGCGGGGCGCGGGGAATCGAAAAATGGGAGAGGCAGAGCCGGCGGGAGAACCGGGGTTTCTGCGGGAGGACCTGGGGCCAAGGCAGAGCGAGCAGGAGTCGGGCCCAGGCCAGATGGGCGCCGGCTTGGTGGGAGGCCGTGTGGGTGTGTTGTCTCCAAGCCCGGGGGTGGGCGGGCGCTGAGGCCCCTCTGCGCTTGTTCCTGAGGCGGGTGCTCCCCAGCCCGTGTCTGCGTTGGAGCATGGGATTCATTTGTTTTTCAGTCTTGCCAGTCCGCCCCCCTTGTCACTGCCATACCAAATAGACATTTGCTTCTCCTTCTTGCCAAGTCCCATATGGTCAGCGGGGGCGTCCTCCATGCAGTGACTCAGGGACTCCCCGCTCCGTGCAGCCTCTGAGGGTCCCGTCTCAACGCTTAGCTCCCAGGATCGGAGTGGAGCTGGGACCTTGTCCTGGCCTGAGCCTCTCAGTGGCCCCTTGTCTACGTTAGACGGCCTGGAGCCCCTTGGCCTGGGTGACGCGGGCCAGCTCTCTGGCTTGTCTGTGTGAGCTCTGTGTGGTCAGCTCCCAGTCTGAGAAATGAGATACAGCATCACCCACCACCTCTGGTCATTGTGAGGACAGGCCCTGGCCCACAGGAAATGCACGAGAAATGCTGCCTGTTCCTCTGCACGCTTCAGCGTGAAGTGGCAAAACAAACCAACACCCAAACCCTAAGTAGTTTGTTCTCATGCATTCAGTGCATCCAGCTGGTGTGGTTCTGAAGCAAGTTTGATTTTCAGTGTTTCTGTTGATGTTCAGGACGATCCCACGGTGCTGGGCCTGACTGAAAAGGCCGGCGGGGACCCCGAGGGCACCGTCCTGGGCTCCCTTTCCAGATGGTGGGGGGCCGTCCTCAGCCTGTGTGAGAGTGTGCAGGTTGGAGAGGGGAGGGGAGGAGGGAGGCAGTTAGCTGAGGAAGAGCTCCTATTTGCCCAATTTAATGCTGAGGGATTTCTGTGGGGCTTAGTAAATGGTGTTGGCCACTTCCAGGCCCCCTTCAGGGTTTCCTAAGGCTGGATTAGGGGCTTATCTGTTCAGGGCCCTGGGTTCTACTCCTGTCCTGGCCAGAGTCTCCTAATGACAAGCGGCCCGGGAGGCTTCAGTCGTCCTCGCAGTGGGACGTCCCTGCATGCTTCCTGGGGGCCTGCTGTTCATCCAGGAAGTGTGTAAGGAAACCATGTAGCGTTTGGGGCAGGGGCGCGTGCCGCGCGTGCCCCCCGGCCCTACATCAGTACAGTGTCACTGAACACTGTGTTCGAGACTATTATTTAGGGAAAACCAGTTATCAAAGGAGGGAGAATATGGTGCACTCAGCTCCCAGGGGCTTGTTAAATGTCAGATGGGAACCGGGGGTCGGAGTTTGCCGACATCTGTAACTGAGCAGAAACGTCAGTCCTTGCTTTGCAGAGCTAAGCTGGGAGGCACATGGGGTCCAGAGGAGAGAAGCAGCGAGTAGATGGTAAGGCACCCATGCTGGGGGGTAGATGATCCTGCGTCTCAGGGGCATGGTGCAGTGTCTCAGGTTCTAACTCATTCAGTAAGTCACTGAGCACCTACTGTATACAGTATACCTACTGTATACCATATGCCTGTTACGGTACGCCTACTGGACGCCACACGCCTGTTACGGTACACCTACTGTATGCCACACGCCTGTTACGGTACACCTACTGTATGCCACACGCCTGTTACGGTACGCCTACTGGACGCCACACGCCTGTTACGGTACACCTACTGTATACCACACGCCTGTTACGGTACGCCCACTGCACGCCCCACGCCTGTTACGGCCCGCCCACTGCACGCCCCACGCCTGATAGGGCCCGCCCACTGCACGCCCCCCCGCCTGATAGGGCCCGCCCACTGCACGCCCCCCGCCTGTTAGGGCCCGCCCACTGCACGCCCCCCGCCTGTTAGGGCCCGCCCACTGGACGCCCCCCGCCTGTTAGGGCCCGCCCACTGGACGCCCCCCGCCTGTTAGGGCCCGCCCACTGGACGCCCCCCGCCTGTTAGGGCCCGCCCACTGGACGCACCCCGCCTCTTACGGCCCGCCCACTGCACGCCCCCCGCCTGTTAGGGCCCGCCCACTGCACGCACCCCGCCTGTTAGGGCACGCCCACTGCACGCTCCCCACCTCTTACGGCCCGCCCACTGCATGCCCCCCGCCTTTTAGGGCCCGCCCACTGCACGCCCCCCGCCTCTTACGGCCCGCCCACTGCACGCCCCCCGCCTGTTAGGGCCCGCCCACTGGACGCCCCCCCGCCTGTTAGGGCCCGCCCACTGCACGCCCCCCGCCTCTTACGGCCCACCCACTGCACGCCCCCCGCCTTTTAGGGCCCGCCCACTGCACGCCCCCCGCCTCTTACGGCCCGCCCACTGCACGCCCCACGCCTGTTACGGCCTGCCCACTGGACGCCCCCCACCTGTTAGGGCCCGCCCACTGCACGCCCCCCGCCTGTTAGGGCCCACCCACTGCACGCCCCCCGCCTGTTAGGGCCAGCCCAATGGACGCCCCACGCCTGTTACGGCCCGCCCACTGGACGCCCCCCGCCTGTTAGGGCACGCCCACTACACGCCCCCCGCCTGTTAGGGCACGCCCACTGCACGCCCCCCGCCTGTTAGGGCCCGCCCACTGGACGCCCCACGCCTGTTATGGTACACCTACTGGACACCAAGTCAATACCGCCTCAGGTCTGCATCAGTCCTCCATGAGACAAGTACTCTATGTGCCAGGTAGGGTATTTTGGGTTATAAATGACAAAAAACTCCACCTAAAGTGTCTTCATCAAAAGTGTATTTTCCCTGGCACGTGTGCTTTGGAAGGTCCATGGATACACGAGCTTCAGGAACAGCTTCATCCAGGGTCCAGCTGATGTCCCTTGGCAAAATCTCTCTGCTCTCTTCGCAAGGTGGGCTCCCTTCTCAGTCACTCTCTCTCCTCATGTGTGAAAGTCGCTCCCAGGACCTCATCTTTCCGGGCTGACATCTAGTGAAGAGAAGTGAGAATCTTTGAACCAGCGTCTCTACCTCATCGTGTTGCACCTTTCTGGATCTTACTGGATGGTGTGCTCAGCCCTGATCAATAACCATGGCCTTGAGGAACACAGTGCACTGATTCATTTGGGCCTGAATAACAGGGCTTACTTTTTTTTTTAATTAATTAATTAATTTTATTTTTGGCTGTGTTGGGTCTTCGTTGCTGCACGCAGGCTTTCTCTAGTTGCAGCGAGCGGGGGCTACTCTTCATTGCGGTGCGCGGGCTTCTCATTGGGGAGCACAGGCTCTAGGCATGAGGGCTCAGTAGTTGTGGCTCACGGGCTTGGTTGCTCCGCAGCACGTGGGATCTTCCCAGACCAGGGCTCGAACCCGTGTCTCCTGCATTGGCAGGCGGATTCTTATCCACTGCACCACCAGGGAAGTCCAGTAGGGTTTACCTTTAAGCCCAGGATGGAGTCAACTTCAAATTACATGGGCTGCCAGTGGGGAAGGAGACGGTCACCTGGAGGGAAGTTGAGGAGACTTTTACAGGAGAATGAAGGGCTGCTGAGAGGCGAAACAGCAGATGTCCACTGAAGTGGAGTAAAGTACGCCACCTCAAAGTATGCCACTTGGTCATAAGGATCATTTTGAGCTGAAGGCAGTCTTTTTCTGTTTGGTTGGTGTTTTTCGTTTGGTTGGTTTTTTGTTTTGTTTCTATTTGGGTTTTTTTTGGGGGGGGGGCGTGTTTTTTGTTTTGTTTTTTATCCTGAAGGCAGACTTGAAGAAACAGACACCAAAAAAGCCCTCTGGACTCCACCTGTTTCCTAAAAGCGGGGCATACACTTATAAAGTTGTCTTCCGCTCCCCTTTCTGACTAGGAAGAACCAGAGACAAACCTAGACCCTTATCACCTAGCGACATCCCAGGAGGAATCTACGTAACAAAACTCACTGACTATTCTTCCTCTTCCATCAGTCCCCCCACGGGCCTGCCTTCCACAGTTTGCCACCCTAGAAACTCAAAGCCCTGTCACTTCTCCGAAAGTTCATCATTCCTTCAGTTAAGAGGCTAGGTGCTAACCCAGGTACTAACGGCTCTTTTGGGTTGCTCATCGCCGAGTACTCTGACGCACGTGTTAATAAACTTCTGTTGGTTTTTCTTCTGTTAGTCTGTCTAGTCAGTCTGACGTCCAGGGCTCCAGCCGAGGAAGCTAAGATGTGTGGAGGAAAACAACTTGTTTCTTCCTCTCATCCACCATGCTACTGTTTATCGCCCCATTTTATAATTAGGGAAACTGAAGTTCAGGCAATGTAAGTGAACTCCCCAAGGCTACACAGCGATTAAGTGGGATTGGGGAGAGTCTATGCCCAGTCGTTTTGAGTCTTTGTTATTTGACAGCTTCCTGGGCCTCAACTAGGTTGTTATTTGTCGTCCAAGATTACACTGCAGCTATCTTGGTAGTCCCTACAGGTGGCAGAATAAAGTCTTAAATAGAGTAGTGTTCAGTAACAGAATTGAAAAATTCTTCTAGGGGCTTCCCTGGTGGCGCAGTGGTTGGGAGTCCGGAGTTCGTGCCCCGGTCTGGGAAGATCCCACATGCTGCGGAGCGGCTGGGCCCGTGAGCCATGGCCGCTGGGCCTGCGCGTCCGGAGCCTGTGCTCTGCAACGAGAGAGGCCTCAGCAGTGAGAGGCCCGCGTACTGCAAAAAAAAAAAAAAAAAAAAAATTCTTCCAAAAAAGATCACTGTCGCAATAATTTGAAGTTTAATATTAAATTTCAAACCCATCTTCTAGCTGAATGCCTTCCTTTACCGTTTTGTAATAATATCCCTTTTATTTGCAAGGATCGCTGAAGCAGTGAATTTCAAAGACTCCGTGAGGCCTGCAGCCAGTTACCATATTTCCCTGGAGGAATCACTACCCCTGGCTCTCCCAGGGAGTGTTAGGCGCTTCTCTTCACGTCATCCGTCTCATGCACAAACAGGTGAGGCGCTCTCCTTTGATTTGGTTTAGCATTTAGGACGGTTGTTTGTCCACATGCTCATAGAAAGCGTCTTCAGTAGTGTGGTGGCCTGACTTGGCATTCTGCTGCCTCAAGAGCCCCTTCCTTTTCTTGATCTGTAGCAGAAAAGCTCCTCTGGTGGCAATGAGGGTTGATCTCAGGGTTTTAACAGGTAAAAGGCATCTGAGGCCAAACTGAAGATTTCACACTGTGCTATAGCAACTAGGAATGTTTCTATGAATAGAAATAATGTGTTTTAGGGGGAGGGAGATGTGATTTGTGGGGAGTGGGGATAAACTGGCCAGTTCTCAGTGGTCTTGTGTAACAGCCAATGGCAAGTGAAGGAATGCCTTCTGCCTGAGAGAAACACACTTGAGAGCTTAGAACACACCATTAAGTTTGCCCTGATGCATCTTAACTTTACTTTTTTTCTACATTGAATTTATTTTTCAATGGATGAAAGTACCCAAGTTACTGCTAATGGGTATGTGAACCGTCCACTTATTTTTTTTTTAAGCAGAGGTCTTCTTAGAAGCCCACATGATTTAAATTTATTTATTTATTTTTTTTGGCTGTGTTGGGTCTTCGTTTCTGTGCGAGGGCGCTCTCTAGTTGCAGCGAGCAGGGGCCACTCTTCATCGTGGTGCGCGGCCCTCTCACTATCGCAGCCTCTCTTGTTGCGGAGCAGAGGCTCCAGACGCGCAGGCTCAGTAGTTGTGGCTCACGGGCCTAGTTGCTCCGCGGCATGTGGGATCTTCCCGGACCAGGGCTCGAACCCATGTCCCCTGCATTACCAGGCGGACTCTCAACCACTGCGCCACCAGGGAAGCCCGAGAAGAGACCTTTTTTAACAGCAGAAAATTTCTTCTGTCTTTCCTCATTAAAGTAGGAGGTTCCAGACATCAGCTTCAGAAACGTACTCCAACCCACCAGCCTCAGTAGCATATTGACACAAGGGGCTAGGCAGCCAACACTGGCGCGTTACATTTGGATAATTAGCCACGAGTCTGGTCTTTCCACCAAGGGTGACATGCAAACTTGCAGTTTCATCAGAGAAGATAAAGGCGGGTCTTTTCTCCATGTCTCCTCATTTCAGACCATCCAGCTCAGCGGCAAGCAGCGCGCCCAAGTCTGCAAATCAAAATCCATTTGAATTTGTTTAAGGGGAGTGGAGCGCATTCACTGGTCCAGGCATGTGCCTTCTGGGCTGTTGCGTCACCACCTTTGGAAAAACACGTGAGGTGGGGCCCACGGATAGGCCGTGACTTGTCCCGCAGGGATTTGAAACGCCGTGATGGGCGTTGTGCCCTCGCGGGAGAGATCTGCTCCTCAGGCACTTACCTGACAGGTCTTGGCTCATCGGTGATTCACAGTGATTTTGCCCTCCAGGATTTCGGGGGGGCCTTGGTGTCATGAGGACACATTTCCTGTGTCTGGAGGACGACGCATTCTCGTGGGAAAGCGTGAGTTGGGGCAGAGTGCTTCCTCGTCCTGGCAGGTTCCCCATGGTCCAGAGGCAGAAGCGCCGCGGCGTTGGTGAAAGTCTTCAGGACCTGCTGGCGCATGTGGGGGAAGCGTCTGCGCATTGTTAATGAGGCTTCTTGATCTGTCAAGACATTTAACATTTAATACGTGTCATTAATGATTCAGAGAAGCAGCATTCCGTGCTCTTGGGAGGAGCACGTGCCAGTGTGGGACGTGAGCATCTAGAGGGACGGGAGGGCCCTGCCTCCCTCGGCTCACACGGGAGCGGGGTGCCACCCCTCCTCGTTCCCACAGGCCCCGTGGCAGGTGCTACACACTGGGGCCCCACTGCAGACGTGCTTTTCTATTGAAAGTCAGTGAGAAAAGCAGGGTTCTCAGCTTTCCTTAAAAAAAGGTAATAGAGTTTTTGAGCAAAACCATCTTCCATGTCCCTGACAAGAGCCGCCTACAGTGGCTCAGAATATGACCTACAGCCCTTGAGGAGGGACTAAAGGGCCTTGACTCTGTTTAGTGGCCGCACTTAATACTTGGTGTTGCTTGACTGTTTTCCTTTGCTTCTGCATTTTCTCACTTCTCTGATTAAACTTATTCTCTGGCTGAAGTTCTTCCACAGACAGAAGGCAGGCGGAGCACGTTGTGTGGCCCGTCTCGCCTCCCGCACCCTTTACTCGTCACAGCGCGCTGCTGCCCGCTTACCTCCCACCTTACCGGCCCTTCCTTCTCGGTCTCCTTTTCAGGCTCAGCCTCCCCACTGCAAGTTAAGCGTTCTGCAGAGGTGCATCCTGGGTCTCTTCTCTCCTCACTGTATTTCTTTCTGTAGTTAACCTTATCATTCCCCAGGCCTTCGAAACTGCCCGTACGTTGATGGATCCCAAAGTTATGTCTCTAGAATATTCCTACCTCTTAGCTCTAGATTCATGGGTCCAGTTGTTTCCTTGATGTCTGCATCTGGATGTCTCGCGGGCAGTGCAGCGTCCACAGGCCAAAGTCATCTCCGGTCCCTCACTTCAGACCTCGCTCAGCGTTTCCACTTTGCTAAACTGAACCACAGTCCATTGACCTGGACGAATCAAGAGAACCCATTCCTTGTATTCCCTTTCCCTGACTCTCCTCGTATCCAGCTCACTGCTAACTGTTGATTTCATGTCCAAAATTCCCTGAAATCCACCCAGTTTCCTCGTCTCCACGGCCTCCACCCCCAAGTGCACCCAGTGCCATTTCTTGCCTGGTGCCCGCGCAGCCTCCTAGCTGGACTCCTGCCCTCTGCACTCCCTGTGGCAGATCGAGTGCTTTTTTAAGAAACAAGTCTGGTCGTCTGCCTCCTGTACCACTCTCCTTTTCTGTCTCTGCCTCAGCCACTGGGCCTTTGCACACGCTGTTCACCCAGCCCAAAGCCCTCTCCTCCCTCTCTGGTCACTGCTGGCCGCCCCGTGCCTCACCTCCTGGGCCAGGGAGCACCACTGCACTGTCCCCCATTCCTTGTTGGCATACCCTCCTGGGCCAGGAGGCGCCCCTGTGCTGTCCCCCATTCCTTGTTGGTACTTACACGCCTCCTGTGGCCACTCACTACCTGTTGCTCTTTTCTGCTAGACTGTCAGCTCATGGTTTGGGTTCATCATGGAATGCACAGCACACGGCATACAATAGGGACTCGACGAATATCTACAGTATAAAATGAAATACAGATAATAGTCCTTGGTAAATGGAAATCAGAGGTTAGAAAAGGCTGCTGACACAGTGCGGCTGCGGTGGCTGCAGGACCCGAGTCCCGGTGTGAGACACCAGAGCCAGGGTGCTGCTCTGTGTCTCCTCCGAGGGCGAGGCCGGGCTTCATCTGCATCTGCCCCGTGTTTGTGTTCACGCCCCGGGCAGGAACTGCAGTGCGCTGCTGAGCTGGTAATTTAATGAGCACAGACGTCCGTCCATCAGACAGTCTGGTTCAGCTACTGTTTTAAGAGATTTGAAGATAAATCTAGTGCGAAGGTCAGTCACTTAAATCGTCTGTTATTGTCTATTAAGGAAAATGTGTACAACAGGATTAACATGTAGCTGGCCCTCCATGTCTGTGAGTTCTGTCCATGGATTCAACCCACCTCAGATCGAAAATACCGGGGAAAACATTCCAGAAAGTTCCCAAAGGCAAAACCTGAATTTGCTGCAAGGCAACTATTTACATAGCATTTAAAATGTATCTACAGTTGTGTACACGGCTTGTACCTCATTTTAGGTTTTATGAGATCTGGAGATGATTTAAAGCATGGAAGGAGGGGCATAGTTATACGCAAATGCTATGCCAGTGTCTATAAAGGACCTGAGCACCTGTGGATTTCGGTGTCCTTGGGGGGGTCCTGGAACCAATCCCTGTGGATACTGAGGGACCGCTGCAATTCACAATAAAACATGGAAAAAGATATTTATTTTTCGAGACACTGAACCATTTAGTTGTTACAAGTATACATACATTTTAAGAAGCAGTAATTATAATGTAGACAAGCTTTTTATTCTCACAGTTAATTATAATTGTGAAAGGCAGGGTTATCGCATGGAGAGTCACCAGATCACATCCCCCGCAGATTAAGTTGTATCATTAAAGTGTACCCACCGCCTCCTTATTTGTCTGATTTTTTTTTTTTAATACTTGTGCTCTAAAAACACGGAAGTCAGAGATATGGGAACATATGTATATGTGTAACTGATGCACTTTGTTATAAAGCAGAAACTAACACACCATTGTAAAGCAATTATACCCCAATAAAGATGTTAAAAAACAAACAAACACACACGGAAGTCAGTGGGGCGAGTGTGATCTGGGCTTGTGCCCGTCTCACCTGCATCAGGTTCTCGGAGCTGTGGGTGCATTTTCACAACTGAGGGTCTCCTTAACTCCATCAGTTGGCGGTTTGACTCCTTTCTTCCGTGATTTTTATTCCACCTGTTGAAACGTGTGGACAAGTCGCCACGCCCTTGCCGATGGATTCAAATGGCCCAGCAGCCTGGGAACCCTGCCCCGCCCTCTCCACGGAGGCCCGTGTCTTCACGACAGGCCCCCGTGTCACAGCCGCTGGCTCAGGGGCTGGAGGAGGACGGGCTGGGGCTGCGGCCGCAGGAGGGCCTGAGACTACACAGAGCTCAGCCCCCGCAGGGCCAGGGCCCTGAGCCGTCCTGGGGGCTCCTGCCCGGCCTCCAGCCGCTCCACCGACGGCCGTGGTCACCCCTCATTCACGTCTCTGAGCCGTCTCGTCTGCGCCTGGACTCAGCGCACCTTCCGTTGGGGCAGGAGCGCTGCTCTCCCTGCGGGCGGAGTGACCGCCCCTGTTCATGGCCATCGAGGAGACACAGGAGCTTCCAGGGCTTTCCTGGGGGTGATGGCTTTGAAGATCCCAGCGGTGACACACTCCCTTCCTAAGGATACGGGTGAGAGAGCTGGGGTCTCCCCTCCCCTTCTCTTTCATCTGCATCCGTAAGGACTTTCTGAAGCAAACCTGACCCAACCTGCAGTATCCACAGAGGAACGCACAGGCCCCTGTGACCTGCTAGGGGCAGGTTGGATCAGGGCTGACATGCCGCAGTCGGATCTCCGCTCAGCTCTGTGTCGCCGCGCTGACTCTGTGCTCAGACAGCGTGTCCTCCAGCAGTCACCAGGCCGAGGCCTACCTCGTTCACACCAAGCAGGAGACACAGGGCCTGTCCCAGCCTTCCCAGGTCTCACTGCCACTTATCTGCCCTGATGGTGTCACTGCTGGCCCGGCCGCACCGTGGCAGGAGCCAGCTGCGTGGTTGGCTGAGACCCACATGACGGGGCGGCGCGTCTCCAGGAAGATCAGGGCCCAGTGAACCAGGAGGCAGGTCAGTGGGTGCTAAGCCGCGAGATCTTCCTGCGACCAAGGCCAGGGAGGTGGGCTCGCTTTCTTATTTGTGAGCTTCTCCAGCAGAGTGGAACAAGGGAGAGGACAGAAATGTCAGCTGGTACATACTGGTGAGGGTCACAGCGGTTCAGGGGTCACGACCTTCCCAGGCAGCCTGGGATACAGAGGGTGGGCTCCCCAAACCCCCCTTTCCACTCTGAGTGGGACTGAGCATCTTTGAGGAAAACGGTGAGAAGTGTTAGAGCACAAACGCGCTTGTTATCTTCTCAGCCCTCGGGCCAGGCGTGAGGCAGATCAGCATTTCACAGCATCTTAAACTCCGCTGCCTCCTGGCAGAAACAAAACCACACAGAAATGAAAGCAGCATCTCCCTGGGGGGGTGCGATGTGATCCCCTTGGGGGCCGCACCTCCGGCTGAGAACCATTGTCTGCAAATCCTCCATCCAAGGAGGTGTGTTCGGAGGTCTGCATTGTGGTGTGTGTTATTGAAAACAGTATTTTTCCCAGTCGAAGACCAGTTGAGAGACAGACAGGGAGAGATTACCTGTATTGATTATAAACTCCTTTGGTTGGACATACGCTGTAAAGCAGTTAAGTCACTTAGAAAGGAGGTTTTTTCTAATTATGGAAAACCTGTGTCTCCTGAGAAGGACCCCTGGACACAAGACCCATGAGAACTGCCAGGGCCAGGGGCGTGGCTCACCCTTCAGCGTCATAAAGGACACCGTCCTAAAGCCAGCTGCTCATAGCGTCCCTGGAGTCCCGGCTTCTCTCCAACAAGTCAGGAGTGAGAGAGCGAGGTGGAGGTGTGAAAAGGTCGAGCTCAGCTCCTTTCTTCTCATGTGAAGAATGAATAACATGTTGATATGCGGCCTGCAGAAGGCCTTGGAGAAATTCAACCCACGGCGTCTGGGATGAGTGATTTATTCCACGGGCAAGAGGCACCTGGAGGAACAATCGAGAAGGAGGTCCAGAGTCAACAGTTCCGGGACGCTTTTGATGCGGGTGGAGAGTAGAATCTACCCCTGGACCTCGGAGGCCCTGGATGGGCCCTGGGTGAAATGACTGTGTCCTGGGTCCCCGCTCAGACCGCAGCCTGGTGTCTGTTCCACAGTAAAACCAGAGCACGCGCCTCGGAAGCCAACGGGAGAGGATGCTGCTGCCAGCCTGGGGGACAGAAGGCCGAACCTAAGGTTTGAGGGGTGTCGCGCGAGTCCAGGTGGGAGCCAGCGTGGCTGGGTGTGAACGCAGGAGGGAGAACGCCCGAGTGAGACAGGGCCCCCCCAGCTGTCAGGGGAGCTGGATAAAACCAGGAGAGGCCAACCCGTGACACCCGAACGTGAGCGGTTCTGAAGTCGAGGCAACTGCCCTGAGCTGGCCGTGCTCTCCCTGCTGAGCCCGCCCCTCACCGGCTGCGGCGTGTGCAGGGAGCTTCTCCCTCAGCCCTGGGGATGGACTGGATGCCTCGGAGCTGCCTCATGGATCAGAGGAATCATGGGGTGTCTTAGTCCCCTGGGCCGCTGTAACAAAGTCCCACAGACTGCTTGTCTACAACCAGCAGACATTTATTTCTCAGGGTCCTGGAGGCTGAAGCCTGGCCAGGTTCCAGGGAGGACTGTCTTCTGGGCTGCAGGCTGCCAACTTCTGGCTGGGCCCTCACGTGGCAGAAGGGGCGAGCGAGCTCTCTGGGGCCTCTTTAATGAGGGCACTAACCCCACCCATGAGGGCTCCATCCCATGACCTAATCACCTCCTGAAGGCACAAAGAGACGCTTGGTGGAGGGGGTGGGGCTGTCTGGGCCCCAGCTCCAGCCTGCTGGGCGCTTCCACTCTGGTCACCCAAGTAGAGACCGTGGTGCAGTCTGGGGCTGTGATTTGACCTCTGAACCCAGTAGTACTCTCCAACTCCCCCTCCCGCCTCTGCTCAGGTGCACAGGCATCTCCTGGGCCGTGGGCTTCTCGCAGCCAGGAGCTCCAGAATGGCTCCTGGGAGAATGCCCCTTGGAGGGAAACTCTGCCAGACCCTTCTGGGCACCCAGGGCACGCACTCAGCTTCTGGCCAGCGTCCTCCGTGAACAGGGTGATGCGACCCCCTCCCTGCCAGGCCAGGGCGATGGTGCGTCAGGGTGTGTGCCGTGTTCAGAGCCGCCCTTGCAGGCTGTGCCGGCCCACGGTGCTCTCCACAAGCATTCCTTCCCTGGGTGCAGGTCTCTGGAGAAGGCATCTTGTTAGCGTCCTGATTAGGAAATGACCTAATACATAGCTTTAGGTTCTGTCAGAGCCTGACATTCTCTTTCCCTTTTAATGATCCTGGTAATCATTAGGAGGGTGAAAACTCTGTGTTTTCTCTTCTTGTTAAGGATCGTGCTCAGCTGCAAGAAACGGAAGAGACAACCGAGAGCCTGACCCGATGGGGATTTACTTTCCTCCTCGTCAGACATCCGAGGAAGGCGGTTCAGGGCCGGTGTGACAGTTCTCGATGCCCTCAGGACCTGCTGTGGTGTGTGTCTGGGGCACCACTGTGCTGTCTTGTGGTTACAAGAGGGCTGCCCTACCTTCCACATCACAGCTGCATTCCTGGCGAGAAGAACTGGGAGGGTAGATGACAGAAGGGATCAGCCAGCCGAGTCCACCCCTTAAAGGCATCCTCTTCCCCTGTCTGCATTTCGTTGGTCAGAGTTCTGTCACATGACCAGCATGTGTCCAGGGGGTTCTGGGAAATGTAGTTCCATAGCTGGGCACATTGCAACTCTGATCTCCAATGGTGTCCTGTCCCTTAGAATGAAGGGCCCATGCACACAGCTCAGGCACCATCTGGGCCTGCCAGAGCCCTCAAGGAGGTGGGTCTGGCTCTGTGGGGCCTCCCTGGGCCCCTCCCAAGGTCTGGCTTCTGAGCAGTGGCAGCCAGACAAGAGGTGAGGGACCCTGCTGACGCAGACCAGAGTCAGCCTCCCCATCCGCCTCCAGTCCTGTTGCCGTGCCAGCAATCTGTCTAGAGGGAGATTGGGGAAAGCCTCCCAAATCCTTCATCCTGGGGGCACATCCCTGAAGTCAACGCATCAGGGGCACTGGAGGCTGGTTCCAGAATCCCACGGAAACTGAGCCACGGACGAGCAGAGGGAGGGGTTGCTGCTGAGGGACCAAGCGAGCTTGGACACATTAGCAGTTCACTCTGTTCCAGAAAACTGTGTTTGTTTGTCGGAACGTCCCTGGTGGTGCAGTGGTTAGGAATTCGCTTGCCAGTGCAGGGGACATGGGTTCGAGCCCTGGTCCGGGAAGATCCCACATGCCGCAGAGTAACTAAGCCTGTGCACCACAACTACTGAGCCTGCACTCTAGAGCCTGTGAGCCACTACTACTGGAGCCCGTGCACCTAGAGCCTGTGCTCCACAACAAGAGAAGCCACTGCAATGAGAAGCCTGTGCACCGCAACAAAGAGTAGCCCCTGCTCGCCACAACTAGAGAAAGCCCACACACAGCAACAAAGACCCAGCGCGGCCAAAATAAATTTTTAAAAAATTAATTTTTTAAAGAAGTACTGAGAGGCAACAGACAAAATGACATTTTATTGTGCTGTGCTGCTTGTATTTTGGACACCTTTCTCCTGACTTCCCCAGACTTCCTGTAATGAGCTGCCCTGTCCTACATGTATAGCAGGAGCCTTGCAGAGTCAGGCCAGCTCTCCAGGAAGGTGGTTAATTAAAGCTGGCAGTCAGGAGGGCCTGTGGAGCTGACTGTGCCACCAGGGCCCCTGGAGCCAGGAGCTTCCTTCCTTCCTCCCCTCCCCCTCCCCTTCCCCTCCCCCTCCCCTCCCCTCCCCTCCCCTCACCTTCCCCTCCTCCTGTCCCTCCCCCTCCCCTTCCCCTACCCCTCCCCTCCCCCTCCTCCCCTCCCCCTCCCTCCCCCCTCCCCTCCCCCTCCTCCTCCTCCTCCTCCCTTAGCCTGGAGGGACCAGCTGAGATTCCCCAGGCACATCCTCTGGTAGATGGGAGCCTTGGCCGCTGAGGCACAAATAGTCCCAAGTACTGACTCAGGGGGTGTCTTTTGTCTCCCTCCTTTTTCCAGGGATCTGAGAGATGCAGTGCCCTGGTCAGGAGCCCTTTCTCCTGACCACCCTCTGGAGGGGAGGGTCAGTGGGTGGAAAGGGACCTTTGCTGTCTCTTCTCCCCCCCACTTCCCTGCAGGGGCGCAGAGGGAGGGACTGTGCTCAGGGCGCTGATCAGAGGCCCTGGGCAGGCGCCACTGCTTCCTGAGCAGCTGCAAGTGCTGTTTTCAGAAATAAGCCAGATTCTCAGTCAAGGTCCTCAGAATCCACGTGTGCGTGTGGAAGGGGTGGGGATGGAGGTGAGTTTCCGATGTGTGCTCTCCAGAACAAAGTCCCCCGACAGCTGGGGCGGGAACCGCTGCCTCTCAGCCTCCCTGTCTGAGATCCACATTAGCTCATAAAAGCCTCTGAGCTGCGCAGCGTATCTAGGGGCTCAAGTGACGTTCTCGAGATTTTGTCTTCCTTTTGCTGTCTCACATAGATTTCTCCATTTGTGCTTTGCTGCTTTGCATATGGTACCAAGATAGCTGCCTGGGTCTGAGTCTCACTAGCACCTGCGTCTTCTCAGAAGCTCAGCATTTTTCTTTCTCAACAGTTTCAATGAAAACTCCAGAACTGTGTCTCCTTGGTCCACCCACTGCTACATGCCTATCCCTGGGGAGATCTCTGGCAGGGGGATCTGATGAGGCAGTTATCCGGGCTCGGGTCACGTCACTGTCTTAGATCGGGAGGGGATCCAGCCCCCCGACCGCATGGAATGATGGGGGTGATGGTTCACCGAGGAGAACGCAGGTTCGGCTTCTAGAAGGAGGAGGACTTGGTGTAGACCCAGCAGCACCAGCAGGTGGCCGTCGCCCTTCAAGTCCAGCCCGTCGTTGCCCCTTCCTTCCTCCCCAGGCCTCCTACCGGCTGGCCTGCTTCCTGCCCCCCCCCCCGCAGGTCCCGCTGTCCCGGGCCATCCACGCTGACACGGCTCCTGGGGTGCGCGCGTGGTGTCTGTGTGGTTAGACTCTGGGCTCTCGGAAGGGTTGTGTCTCATCTCACGTCTGCTCTGTGACCCCAGCTCTTAGCACATCGTGTCTGCATCTGTCGAGTGTCAAGGTCGTGCTTCAGGAATGGACGGAAGGAGGACTGGAAGGGAGCCTGAGTCGGCCAACATGCTTTCCTGCTCTGACGTTTTGCAGGTTCTCGTGTCTTGGTCTGTAGCACGTCCCCGTCGTCGGCCTGGGACAGCTGCAGAGAGGGTGTGAAATCAGGCAGGAGGACCCGTGTGCTGCCTGACCCTGCGGACTATCGTGACCTCCGTGGGCGAGGTCACCTCAGGTCTGGATGTCCACTGTCTTGGTCCAGAGCATCGTTCCATGTGGGGATGGCTGCGGGGTATTTAAGGCTGCTTTTTCTTTTGTTTTGGCTTGTGTTTCTTTGCAAGCCCTGGGCAGGAAGGGCCAGGAGGACTGGGAGGCAAGTCCAGCTCAGACACACACATCTGGTCACACACAATTGTGTGACCCTGTCGCTGATTTGGGGTGGTCGGCACAGAGCTGGTGTACAATAAGTGCTCAATAAATTACAGTCAAGTGAATAAGTCAGAGGAATGTGATTTGCTGAGCCACAGGCAGGTGGGGCTTAGGATTCCCATTGTTTCGGTGGGATGGGGTCGGAATTAATAGGGTCCGACATCTCCTGCTGCCATTTTGAAAATATAGCTTATGAATGTTGAATCAGAAAGGAGATGGGATGGTGGTGTGGGCCCAGGTCTCTCCAAGACCCAGAGAAATTATTCATTACCAGAACATTTTTCTTTTCTTTTCTTTTCTTTTTTTTAAGATTTTGCCTCAAATGTCTTTAAGAAGCTAACCCCTCTCTGCAGACAAGCTGGTGAATCACAATGATGAGAGTTTCTCAGTGAGGAAACAATGAAGCATCATTGAAAGCATTTAAAAAGAGAGGGAGTGAACGATTGTTACAGCTTCAGGAAGAGATCATTTTCCGGATGAATTGCTAAAATAGGAGGAGCCTGGCCTTTTCTGCTGTAAGGAAAGGATGTTCTGGAGGTGAAGCACTTACAGAAAGCGCCGAGTGCGAACTGAAACAAGAAGAATTAAACAACCATTGTTCTCGCCCATTCCTTGCAGTCCTGGAATGTTTCCAAAGTTGAGGCGCTAATTAAAAGAAGAATGTTCTCCTCAGACACATCTCAATGGTATTTGTTCCATTTTATCCCTTTATCCCGTAGGGAGCTTGTGGCCTCCGGGCCGTGCACAAGCGCGTGCTGTCTGGACTCCGGGGTCTGTGTCTGTGTCTGACCCAGCAAAGGTCCTGAGGCTCACTGAGTGTCTGGGGAGGACAGGGGATCTGAAGGTCCTCACCCACTTAACGTTCTGCACGAAAATGGTGGAAAGCACAGGCTTCCTCGTGCAGAATGCCCACCCTCCCAGGGAGCCTGGGTTGGAGCTGCCCCTTCGCAGAGGGACCACCAGACTCGCCGTGTGTTTCCATGTTAAGTTCCGCGTCCTCAGACGGGAGGCTCTTTTCTCCAGGCTCTGGGTTCCAGACGGGAACGAGCCTCTTACAGGCGCTGTCACCTGTATGGGGCATTTCGTGTCTCCTGGTCCAGGAGGTCTTGGGGGAGGACGCGGGCAGCAAGGCAGGGTGCAGGCATGGACTGGGGTCCCCGAACGTCCCTGGGCCTCAGCTTCCTCCTCTGCAGGATGGGGTCATCACAGCGCCTGCCTCAGGGGCACCATGGGGTTACGGGGGGCGGTGCTGTGCTGTCAGGGGGCTGTGCTGGGTGAGCAGGCGTGAGTGAGTGACCAGGCGGCCCTGCAGGGACGTCCATGTCCTGCGTCCGTGAGGATGCGCCGTATGCCTCACCAGATCCTGGCGGGTGTGCCAGGCCCCCGGCGCTGCCCCCAGATCCAGGGAGGTGACGTGCCTCAGGGACCCCGGGTTCTTGGCGGTTCTGATGCTCTGGAGAGGAAGATGGTAGTCCTGCCTGAGTTCCTGGAATTGCATCTCATAAGCTGTCGATGGTTAAGCGCAATCTCGTTTCAGACCAAATCCTCCACCACCTTCCCTGTCCGGAACCCTCTTCAGGAATCTAAACAGCCACTGCCTCAGGGAGCAGCACATCTCCAGCCCCTCCTGCGGCTTCCTGCCGCCCTGAGGTGGGGACGGACTGCCAGTAGCCTGCAGAAAGCCTCAGGGAGTTGGGATGGTTGTGACGTGATCTGAGCCCATTTGGTCATGGACAAGGGTTCGGTTATTTTGATGCGTGACAGCTACTTCCAGAAAGTCTGAGATGATGAGAGTCACGTGCTCTCACACAGCCCTCCTCCCAGGTTATGATGAAGCCAGGCCCAGACCAACCCTGACACGCAGATGGTCGTGTATTACCCACACTTCCTCGGGGGCAGACACTGAAGGCCCAGGTCAAGCCCTCCTGAGAGCCCGTGAAAACCCCAGATCTCCTTGCTGGAGATCCAGCCTCCCCTGCAGGCAGGGCCGACCTGACATCCCACAGGCAGGGCCTTTACTTCCTGCTCAGCACCGCCCCACAGCATCCTCTGGTCCACCAGATGGACCCAGAACTGCGTAGGGACCGTGGGTGCAGAGACCACCTGTCCTGCTGCTCCCTTTACCTGTACGTGTCAGATTGGGGGGGGGGGTCTCCAAAATGTGTTAGCCAGTCCCCTCGTGACCAGTAAGAATGCGTTTCTAAGGCCTGGGGTGCTAGTTAATAAGCTAGACTTTTCACCCAAAGAAACCCGCTTCTGGGTTCACTGTGCTGATAAAATCACAGCAACATCCGGTGCTGATTCGACATGACGCTGGTAGAAGCTGAGCGATGGGGTAGAAACTCCCCAACCTGGGTGCAAAGCCCCGAGGCAGCAGGTGGAGAAGGGCAGCTGGGCGGGGCCCGGCCGAAGGCTTCCCCTGGCCCAGGTCCCCTGTTGACTGGCAGTCCCATCACTGTGGCTGCTCTTGGACTCCTATGGCCTGGCCCCGCCCTTGGAGGCAGAGCCACCGTCTGGGGACGGACGTGAATGAGGACGGCTTCCTGGGGGTAGGAGCTTGAGACGAGCTGGACGCAGGGCAGGGGTTGTGCCAGCCCAGGGCGATGGCACAGCGGCTCTGTAAAGGAGGCCTCCTCCGGGAAGGGCTGCCGGGTCGGGAAAGGGACGGGACTGTGGTCTCAGGGCGTCCGTCCTTGGCGTTAACCCCGAGCTCTGAGTACAGGCCCGGGTCCTTCCATCAATTGCTTTCAGCTGCGGGAGGTGGTGCATTGTCGCGGTGACACGTCCCTGAGCTCTCCCTCCAGGCTGTGCCCTGTCCCAGGGCTGCGTGAGGGCCATCTGCAGTCACTTTCCCACCCGGCCTTTCACAGGGTGACAGAGGCTCCCGGGGGCGACCCCGGGGCGCCCTCCCTTCCTGCCCCTGGGGTCCGGGAGGACCACTCGCCTCGTCACCCAGACGGAGGCTCGGGCTCAGACCCGACTCCAGTCCCCCCGCCAGTTCAACCCTCCTGGTCAGAGCGCGGGCAGTGGCAGGGGTGGAAGGGGAGTGAGTGAGTGTGGAAGGCCTCGCCCTGCTGTCTCTCTGGCTGACTTAACCCCCCAGGTCTGCAGGGCCCGGCAGCATCGCCCGCTCCCAGACGCCCCGGCTGAGCTGTTTCCTCTGACTTTGGTCAGTGACGGCGGGGGATCCGAGGCGGCCCTGCCTGGATCCTTCCCTACCACCCACCACAGCGAGGGGTCCAGCAGCCGGGTCCCCGCATCCCATGTCCTGCAGGCTCGCTGGAGCCCTGCTGTCCTTCCAGAGGGGGCGTTACCCCCGCCCCGCCCCACCTGCTCCCAAGGGGTTAACATCCATCACCTGGGACAACAGCCCCTGGGTCCTCTGCAGAGGGGTCAGCGGGGAGACTTCACATTCTGATGGGCTCCCACCTCCAGAGACGGCGTCTTCCTCACCAGGGGGTCTGGACACTAAGCATGGGGGGCCCTCGGTGAACAGTGTATGGACAGATAACAAAAGGCACTCACGTGCCCACCCCTCCTCATTTCACCGCCCCCTGCAGAGACCCAGGGCCTGTCCCTCACAGTCTGCAGCCTCAGCCTCGGGGCAGCCAGTACAGTTTCTTCTTTTCACTGTGTGCTTGTGACGGTCTGAACCCCCCAGTGCCTGCGTTAAATGCAATTTTCACGTGTGTGTGTGTCTGGGGTTTCATACGTGTGTGCATGATATCATATACGTGTGGATTTAATCTTCTCGAGGCTTCCTCTTTGACACGTGGCTTCTTTAGAAAGTGTTGTTCAGTTTCCAAGTATTAGGGATTTTCCAGATATTGATTTCAGTTTAATTTCATAATGGTTCAAGAATGTCCTTTCACGACTGACAGTCTCTAATTTTCATGGCCCGCCTATGGTCTGACTCAGTGAAGGTTCTGTGTGCGCCTGAGAACGACTTTATCCTGCCGTTACTGTGCAGAGTGTTCCGGAACGTCTGTTAAGTCGAGTCTCTTGACGACGCTGTTCGGGTCGTCAGTATCCTCACTGCTTTCCTGCCTTCTTGTTTTACGGCGGCTGAGAGTGGCGTGCTGACATCTCCTGCCCTAACTGTGGGTTTGCCAATTTTTCCTTTCGGTTCTATCAGTTTTTACTTCGTGCAATTTGAAGTCGTGTTGTTAGGCACACAGCTGTTTAGGACTGGTATGTCTTCTAGGAGAGTGCACCCTTTTATCGCCCTGTAATGGCCTCTGCCCATCCCTGGACGTGTCCTTGTCCTCAAGTCCACTTTGCCTGAAATCGGGATATTCTTTCCAGCTCTCTCTTGTTTGCTGTTTGCGTGGTATACCTTCCTCCCTCCTTTTACTCCTAACACAGAGATGTTTTTATGTTTAAGGTGGGCTTCTTTTTGATGGTTTGTAGTCAGTTCTTGCTTATTTTTATCCACTATGACGATCTCTGGGTGTTAACTGGTGAGCTGTCACCACTCACATTAAAAACGACGATTGATGGAGTGGGATTCGTAGCAGCTGTCTTGCTAGCTGTTCTCTGTCTGTTCCTCTTGTTCCTTCTTTTTTCCCTCTTTTTTTGCCTTCTCTTTAGTCTAACTGGACATTTGTTATTACCCCATTTTATCTCCTCAATTGACATTATTTATACCTCATTTAAAACTATTTTTCGTGGCTGAACTATGGTTTGTAATTTTTCACTTTTAAATAGTCTGCATCCATGTTCAAATAAGGGCTTCCCTTGAAGTGTGAGACGATGTAATATTATATGCCCAGCGCCTCTCCGCCATCCCTGGTGCACTGTTTTGTCGTGCATTTCAACTTTCCCACGCTCAACTCTTAGCAATTTGTTTAATTTTGAGTTTAATCTTCCTACCAGCTTCCTTTGGCACTGTCCAGTTCACCAAGTGCTGGCCCCTTTTCTCTCTGCAAGCGTCTGTCTGTCTGTCTCTCTTTCTCCATTTCAGGTGAGTTGTCTGCTGTGAAATCTCAGCTCTTTAAGGGAGTCAGGAAAAGCTGTTGATTTGCAGTCTGTCCGGCTTTTTTCCGTATTGTCTGGGTGGGAGCTACACGCTTGTCTGCTCTCTACCTTTCTGAACGTAAACCATAATTCCGAACACAGTTTTGAAAGCAGCTTTTGATGAGATGAGGAAACAAGACAAAAAAACAAGGATCTTATCTAGTTTAAATAATTGGACAGATAGAAATGCCATGTTTTATCAATGTTCTAGCATCCCAAGGCAGTGGGGTCTTCATTTTCACCTAGAGTTGCAATGCAACCCCTGAATTATTCTTCCAGTGATTTATTCCACATCTGGTATAAGTAGCTTACGGGCAGTTCTAACAGGAAGACGCTGACTTGGTGAAATACCCATGGTATTCATACAGCCTCACCCGGAGCCTTTCTGATGGGCAGTAGGTCAGGGGGGCACCTCCAACCAGGATGCCAGGAGCAGCACGCATGAAACAGAGCAGAGGGGCAGGCCGGCTTCTGTTTTGAATTTTCCCAAAACACTAGGTTGGTTTCACTTACAGCCACTGTCCCTCTTAATCACACACTGATGCGGGGCTGGAGCCCGGGGGCCGCTGCACCTCCTCTCACAATGTCACAGCTAATGTGATTGTCCCACCACGGTGAGGAGGTATGTGCGCCAGGGGAAACCAGACAGACCCAGGCGAGAGAGGGCGCAAGGTAGAGAAATAAAACACGGCAAAATCCCTGGATAGATCGGCAGGATGATGAATTGTAACCGTCAGTAACGCGAACAGCTTAACCATTATTAAAGCATTTTCTTCTGGGTCTTAGATAGAGAGGCCAGGAAACAACCAAAGACCTGTAAGTCCCTTATTAATCACGGAAGCACACTTTCATGTTTGCAGAATACTTTGCTGTAATTTATTATTCTTTTCAGTGGCTCCATCACAGATGTCTATGTACAGAAATCTGTACAATCCACTGGTTTAACAAGACATCTAGTTCAAGCTGAATGAGAGGTGGGGCAGAGGCAAGTTTCCTGGCCGTCAGGGGCAAAGGCTGTTATGAAGAGAACGCGGAGCTCCCCTGCGGAGTTGCCTGTGATGAGGCTTCAGGGGCCACGCAGAGTATTCGAGTCTGTGTCTCTCCATCTCTCTCTGCCGCTCCCTCTCTCTCCGTCTCTCCCTATGTATATTACACACACACACATATATATACATTCATAAATATATATGCGTATATATGTCACGAGTGGCCACCTACTTCCTAGGTCCCAGGCTCCGTGGTTTCTCCATTCCCTTTCCTGAATCACTAGAACTCTCACGGTTAATCTCCTTTCCTCCTGTCCCTGAGGACACTGCTGAGATATTCACAGGAAACAAGTTAGGTTTTCCAAATGACCTCGGATGTTTCAGAAACTAAAATTCCCCGAATACAGCACAGCCCCGAATCCAGCTGTGGACCCTGTAGCGGAAGGACATGGCGGGGCCTCGCTTCCCCTGCTGTCACCTGCCTGGTCAGGCTCCTGTTCAGGACCCTGGAGAGCTGCCCACAGGAGGGGACACTTTGTGCCAGAGCCTCTGCCAGAGACCCTCACAGCCCGGGCCTGGCCCCCAGCCCCCAAGGGGAGCCTCCCAGCCCCCAGACCCCCAAGGGGAGCCTCCCAGCCCCCAGACCCCCAAGGGGAGTCTCCCAGCCCCCAGACCCCAAGGGGAGCCTCCCAGCCCCCACCCCCAAGGGGAGCCTCCCAGCAGGTTCCCAGCGAGGAGGGACGGTTAGGTGTAAGATGAAGAGCCCTCTGCTGCGAGAATCCACGGCCTTGGAATGGGCGAGAAAGGAGAAACGGGCACTGCACTAGGCAGAATCATGTTCTTTTTTTTAATCTATTTTTTTATTGAACTATAGTTGATTTACAAAGTTGTGTTAGTTTCAGGTGTACAGCAAAGTGATTCAGTTACACACACACACACACACATACACATATATGTACATATTCTTTTTCAGATTCTGCTCCATTACAGGTTATTACAAGATACTGAGTATAGCTCCCTGTGCTATACAGTTGGTCCTTGTTTATCTTACATACGATAGTGTGTATCTGTTAATCCCGACCTCCAAATTTATCCCTCCCCTTTGGTAGCCATAAGTTTGTTTTCTATGTCTGAGTCTATTTCTGTTTTGTAAATAAGTTCATTTGTATCATTTTTTTTAGAATCCACATATAAACGATATCATATGATATTTGTCTTTCTCTGTCTGGCTTACTTCACTTAGTATGACAATCTCTATGTCCATCCATGTTACTGCAAATGGCATTATTTCATTCTTTTTAATGGCCGAGTAGTATTCCATTGTATATATGTACCACATCTCCTTTATCCATTCCTCTGTCCATGGACACTTAGGTTGCTTCCATGTCTTGGCTATTGTGAACAGTGCTGCCATGAACATAGTAGTGCTCGTATCTTTTTGAATTATGGTTTTCTCAGGGTATGTGCCCAGTAGAGGGATTGCTGGATCCTATTTTTAGTTTTTAAGGAACCTCCATACTGTTCTCCATAGTAGCTGTATCAGTTTACATTCCCACCAACAGTGCAGGAGGGTTCCCTTCTCTCCACACCCTCTCCAGCATTTATTGTCTGTAGATTTTTTGATGATGGCCATTCTGACCGGTGTGAGGTGGTACCTCATTGTAGTTTTGATTTGCATTTCTCTAATAATGGGTGCTATTGAGTATCTTTTCATGTTTCTGTTGGCCATTCTTTCTTTCTTTCTTAAAGCCTTTACTTTGAGACATGATGGGAAAACCTTACAAGTGCACATGAAAAAGTGAGACATGATTCCAGCTGAACGTGAAGCCGTGTAACCAAAGAGCTTTAACGCCCGTCAGCGAGTGTGCCGCCCCTGGGGCTGAGCCTGGCGGGCTGCAGGGCCGAAGGGGATGGTGGCCAGGACTCCTGTCCGTCTTCCTCAGCGCTCCTGCACAGAGCCCACGGCCGCCTCCTCAGAGCCTTTCCCATGGGCAGCCGAGTCGTCACCCACGTCCCAGTAAGCAAAGGTCCCCACGGCCGGCGTGAGGTCACACTGGTGGCCCGGGGACCCAGGCCTCCACAGCGGCTGTGGCGTTGCTCGGCACACACGGCTCGCTGCGCTTTGGCCGGGTCTCCAGCAGGTGCCGCCAGGGGAGGCTGGTGATCGACGCCAACTCTGAAGCCAGTAGGGCACCGGCCAACAAACTGGACGCCACGCTTGCTCTGGTTGAATATACACATATATATCCCCTTTGCCTGGTGACTCAGCCTCGGCCACATGCCCATCCCTGAACCAGGCACAGTGGACAGAAGTCACCAGCTAACCTGGACCTGAGTCACAGGGTCCACTCTGGCTCTGAGGGACAGTCAGCACCCCCAAACCACGGTGCCAGAAAGCTGAGGGGGAGGTGGTTCCTCACAGGGAATTTGGGGGCCACTGTGAACATTCAGAGCATCGATGCTGGTGGGCACGACAAGTAAGTGGACGTCACACCCAGGATGAGGATTTTCCTTCCAGAACAAGAGGGGGCATGTGGGCAAACCTGCCCTGGAGCCAGGGGACAGAGCACACGGGGGAGCCTTGTCCTGGGGCTGGAGTTGGGGGAGGGGTGGTGACAGGGCGTGACTTCCCAGGACACTGGCTCCACCGCGCTGAGAGTTTGTCACGAAGGGTCTTTTCCGTTTTACAGAACTTAGACTCAAAACATTTTAAATACCGGCACTGGCGCAATTAAATTTACTTTAGTTACGTCATATCTTTTTGGATCTAAAAGGAAAAACAGTAAACATGTCTGCAGTAAAATCGATAATTATCCTGGAACGAATTCCAAACCCTGGGGAGTAAGGTGACAAGTGGCCTTCGCCCATCTGGGCTGTTTTCAGCTTCTCAAGACCTTCAAGGGCTGTGCCCTGTGAGAGGAGCCGGCAGCACACCCACAGGCGCAGCCTTGGGAGAGGAGGCCCGGCATCGGGGAGTCTCTTGCATGTGGACGGCGTCCCCCGCCTGCTTCGTGTTCCTCTCCTGCAGGGACCCCGCTCCTTCTGCCGTTGGCAAGGGACCTGACAGCTCTGGCCCTGTTAACAAGAGTCGTCAGAGGGCTTCGACTAGAGGAATTTTCCCAAAATCTTATCATTCATTGCTTTACTTTGGTTTAAATAAACCGTCACTTTAAAAGTTGCACATTTGATACGTATCCCTCAGCAGCTGCTCCTTTCAAATCTGGATTTTCTAGGATCTAAAGACTGAAGCTGAATAATTCATGATATGCTCTTTCCCAGATTCGGGTGTTTTATTTTAACAGTGTTAACGTCACGAACACACTCGGGCTGCAGCTTCCCCGAGAGCTGATGCGTGGGAACAGCCCCCGGGTCTACAGGCACGTGTGTGACCAGCCTCCCCGAGCCTCAGTTTCCTCATCTGCAAACTGTGTCACGGGTTATTGCGACGCCGAGTAGGATGCACACACCGTGCTTGGCTCCAGCCTCTTTCTCTTGGGGCTCAGACACACGTGCCGTGGGTGCTATTAGCCCAGATGTTCCCCCGTCGTCGGGCTGGGTCCTGCTGGCGCATTTCCACGGTTTCCCGAGCACATCTGCACACGCTTGCTACGTGCCGGGTAGGTGCCCTATACGGTGGTCACTGTACCTAAAACTCACATCCACCACCCTTCGGAGGATACGCGGGCCACAGCACTGAGACCAAGAAGGTTCTGCCAGGACCTGTCCACTTTGGTTTTGCCGAGGACTTGCGTGACATTCTCCTGAAAGCACACCTCTGACTCGGGAACGAGGTCCAATCGTGGCTTTAGAAGCTGGAGAAATCCGTTCGTTCGCCAGGGGGTCACTGAGCGCCTCTATGTGCCAGGGACTGATCCAGCTGTGGGGACAGCAGTAAAGGAAACCAGTGACGATGGCTCTGCCCTCACGGAGCTCCCAGCCCAGCGAAGGGGTTGGAGAAGCCGGAAGAGGAGCCCCACGTGCGACGTGTGAGACAGAGTCGCGGGTCCTGGAGGGAGGGGGAGGGGTGTGAAGCGTGTGCCTGGGAGGATGAGGGAGATCTGAAGATAATCCAGTTTGCCAGACAAATCCGTCAACTGAGTGTGCAGGAAGCAGCCTCACACCGACATGTGGGGAATGAGTCACGTGACGCTAAATAAAGCTAATGGCAGCTTGGGTCACGTGCTTCAGACAGGTAAGACCCCGAGTCTCGGCCAGCGGAAGGCACAGGGTGGGAGAGGGACGCTGGCCGGGGCGTCTCTGCCCACAGGTTAACCGGGGCCCCGGCTCCCAGGAACGCTTCACGAGCGCCTCAGGCCAGTGAGAGCCCTGCGGGACCTGCTCTTTGGATCTGACCTTTACGAGGAGATCACGGCACTGGGTCCAGTGCCGTCTTGGAACGCGGCTCCTCTGGCGTCAAAGCCCTTGGTTCTCAGAGTGGGGCCCTGGACCAGCCGCGCGAGCATCACCTGGGAACTCGTCAGCGCTCAAAGAAACGTTCACGCGTCGAGGCGTGGGGAAGTCATTCCGCCTCGTGCACGAGTTAACTTGATTTTATGCGAACAAAGCCAGCTCGTTTATGGCCTATTAAACACACGTTGTACATCTGCTTTTTTCACTATTAAAGAAAAGCGCACGCGGGCCAGAAGAATGTCCGTGTTAAAAATAAATGGCTCCCTTCCCGGGATGACAGGGCTGGTCCTTCTTCACTGATAAGACTCCCTTCCCAGGTGCCAAGGCCACACTGACTCGGTGTATGCGCTGGTCTGTTCTTTTTGAAACCTTGAAGGAATGTATCTTTGACGTGTTTGACGTTCTTATTTTCTGACAAGACATAAAACTGTGCTGAAACACATGCTTCTCGGGAGCCGTTCCTCAGGATCATCTGAGCAGCTGCTTTTCTGGGCTAGAGTCCTCAGTCTGGCTCAAGTAAAACCCTTCTCTATTCTTATTATAGATCGTTGATTGACTATTTTCATGGACACTGGAGACGTCCTCCAGACCTGCTCGAGCAGAAGCCCTGGCCGTGGGGCCCTGCGACCTGGGTTTCAACAAGCCCCCTCTGGGTGATGCCCGTGCTGACATCTGGGAATCTCTGGAGTAACAACTCCCGGAAGATTTCTTCACACTGAACCGTCCCTATTAGTATCAGTTTATCCTGATGACGTCTGGCCTCCTCAGAGACAGGGAGCTGAGAGCTCTGAGGTTCTGCTCCGGCCTCTCCTACTGCAGATGGAGCCTCTGGGCTCTCCTCAGAGGGGGCAGCAGGGCAATGGGGTGTTTGCCCTCATCTTGGAAACAATTTAGTTCAGATTAAATGGGCCACTAGATGGGCCACTAGAATGAGGCCAGCCTCATGCTGTAAGTAAATCTGGGCTGTGATACACGGGCTCCGCTCTGCTAAAAATGCCTTTATCCTCCGGGTGCAGTTCTGAGCTGCTTATTTCCTTGATGAGGGATCACAGCCATCAGCTGACGATCGGGGGAATTTGTCTCCCATCACCCAGCACCAGCAGCCCCATTACCTTCTCCAGCTCGCACAGATGTGGACTCTGTTGACTGAGTGAGGGGCCGTGTAGTGTATCTGACGGTCTGCTTGGTTCGTAAGATCCCGCTTCGTGATTCCTTCTTAGCTTAGAGACTTAGAGACATCAGAGACTTGCTATGGAGTCTGGGAAGGAGTCGGGTGGAGACGCAGAGATGGAAGTTACTCACATAGTGCGTGGACCACGGAATCCCAAGGAAGAGTTTACAAGAGAAGGTGGCTAAAAACAGCCTTGGGGGATGTCTGCATGTAGGGGTCACAAGGAGGAGAGACAATGGTGGAGGCAGATAAAGAACCAGGCAGGGAGAAAACTGAGAAGTGCAGTAAAACAATCAGTGACAACTTTTCACAGTGAAGGAACCGGTCCGTCATCTAAAAGGCTTCAGAAAGAATGAAGATGAGACTGAGGATGAGCCCTGAGTTGGAGGAGTCATGAGTGGCAACATCGCTGAGGCTGGAGGGCGGGGCTTTGGGACGAAGCCCGCCCACCCCTGCTCAGGAGGCTGGGGGAGGGCGTGCAGTGGGAGCACTGGGAGGGCATCCCAGTGCTCATCCCAAGACATGGGTCTCTTCACAGCTGCCGTGGCTTTGTGGGAGGGGCACCACCTTCTGCCCTCCATTCTCCCTGGAGGCCAACGTGTATCTATTCTCTCCCTCACTGGACAGATATCCTTCGAGGAGATTTAGTCAAGGAAGAATGGGCCTAATGGAGTCTTTCAAGATAAGTGGCCCCTGTGTGCCGTGTTGCCTGCTCACGTGGTTGGGTCTCCTGCAGACTCTTCTGCTTTTATTAGCTGAACAAGCTGCATTTGTCTGTTAGTTTGCAAATGGCCCTGTCCCTCGGTTCTATTCCTGGTTTCACAGGTCTCCTGGGTTTTGCGAGATCTTTTTCCTTCGCTAATTGGAGCCAACTTCTTCTGTCCTTGGGTCTACCACTTAGATGGTCTCCACGGTGCAGGCTGTTTCCACGTGGCGGTGGAGAGCATAGGGCACAAAGAATGCCCATGCCTGGGCTTACTGGGCCACCCTGCCCTTGGGGCCTTGGGGTGACCCTGTCTCTGCAGGGCAGATCCACTTATAACACGTGCGCTACCTTGGAGTTTTAGTGCTGTTTCCGAACACCGTGTCCCGGCAGTGAAAAATCACTCTGATTTTCCCAGTGCTCATCCCAAGACATGGGTCTCTTCACAGCTGCCGTGGCTTTGTGTGAATCTGGTCCCCAAACTTGGAGGAGCTGGAGAGGTTCAGGAGAGTAGAGTCAGATAAGGACAGTGGCCTGCCTGTCTCAGGCAGCTGGAATGTAGATGTGGGGGCTGGAGCTCAAGCAGCCATTTTGGAACATGAGGAAGAATCAGATACCGAGGAGTTCCTAGAAGCAAGAGAGAGGAGCGATCTTCCCTTATGACTGTGAATGATGATGCCAGCCCTGGACCACACTTCTCCACACTTGGGTTTTGTGCGAGAGAGTAGCTTGTCTCACGTGAGCTCCTGTGGACTGAGGTCTGCAGCCGCTCACGGCAGACTTGCCCCACCCGATGCAGTCACAATGGATGCATTTCCGCCCCCTGTGCTGTGCTGACTGGACAGAGCAGCTGCCCTCCGACTCCTCAGAGGACAACGTGCTCACGAGTCCCCGGGGCTGCTTGCACTGCAGATATGCTGATTCCTGGGCCAGGGCGGGGGCCTGGGATTCTGCATTCCCCACATCTCAGGGGATGCCAGGCTGCAGCTCCCTGACCACCCCTGGGGCCTAGAACTCATCTGCCTCACGGGTCTCGGCCTGGGTGCTCTCACCTGCCCCATGCAGGGCAGCTCCTGTCCAGCTCTGCCCACAACAGCAGCTGCTGCAGAAGAGCGGTCAGCAGAGAGGATTTGCATGTGATGGGCCCGGGGGGAGCAGGGCCTCTGCAGTGATGTGGGTCATAGAGGAAACACGTCCCCTCCCCTCCCCTGCAACCTTCCTTCCACAGCAGGAAGCTGGGGCATCGTTGTGATATCAGAGGCCCAGGAAGGGTCCAGAGGACGAGTTAACAGTTTCATGCTTTTCTTAATCCTCGAAGCAGGTTTTCTGAGCCATTTGCTGGGTCTTCAGAGTGGCTCCCCTTCTGTCTTCCGAAGGTTGGTTAGAAATCAGGGGCTGCAGCCCAGGAGCCCCGATTACATCACTCACACCTGAGGACGCTCAACGCCCAACCCCCTTCCCTGTGGGTCTGCCTGGACCCACAGGGTCACTCTCCCTCCAGCCCCGCCCGTCCTCCCTGGGATTCCTGCACAGACTCACTGAAAACAATGCTGGGGAAGGTGCGAGGCCTGGACGGGAGGGCGGGGCCGCAGGGACTGTGACCGCGACCTTGCACTGGGGGCCCACAGTCCTCAGCACCCTTTCCTCAGAGGTCCACCACCCTGCAAGGTGGTCAAGAACCTGCGTCCTGCTGTCAGGCGGATTCAAGTTCAAATCCTGGCTCTGCCATGTATTAGCTATGTGGCCTTAAGAAATGACTATCTCTTTGGCTCCAGAGGGCATTGCAGGTGAGGGGCAGCATGGGGCAGGCACAGTGTTGCAGGAAGAGCCTGTGAGCCTGGGGCAGGGAGTGACAGGAGAATGGCTGAGGGACAGTGAGGTCAGATCTGCAGGGGGCTCTGTACCATGCAGGGCAGAAGGTCACAAGCCCAAGAACCCAAATCAGGTTGCACAGAGGGACAATGTGGGAGCGCAGGCTCCCCATAAGCTGCAGGTGCAGCTGGATCCAGGGGCTCAGCTGGTTCTGCCTCCCCACCTCTGGGCTCTGCTGTCCTCTGGGCGCCTCCAGCCTCACGCTCCTGTGTGGCAGCAAGGCAGCTGCCTGCAGCCCAGGTACCCCCTCCTCCCAGCACCCAAATGTTAGCCTCTCACCCCCACAGGTCACTGGGATTCCCGGTGGTTGGGTCGGGGATCAGAGGCACCACCGGGCATGCCTGGGTAAATGCACAATCCTGGGCCCATGACACCGACACCCACTCTGTGGGCTGAGGGGGTCTGCAGCCTGACTGCTGCCTCAAACCCAGCTCCGTCACTTTCTAGCTGTGGGACCCAGGGCGGGTCACTGCACCTCTTCCTGGGTCTGATGTCCAGCTGTAGAATGTGGGCGAGCGCAGCACCTGCTCACAGGCTTGAGAGGGGTGCGGTCCACGTCCTAGGAAGAGGCGCCACCCAGGGAGGTAGGCGTCCAGTGAGCGCATTACCAGTCGTTATCAGTCACCTACCACAGGGTGCAGGTGTGTGAAGTGCCCCTGAGGTATCTGGCTGACACCTCATCAGGTGACCTCTGCTCTTGCAGGTGTCGCACCTCTAGAACCTCTAACTTACCTGGAAGTCATGTCACCAGCCGTGGGTTTCAGGCACCTCTCTGCATCTGGCGATCAGCTGGGCATGGAGATGACCCACCAAACCATTACTGAGTTCCTACTGCATACATCCATGAGGTCAGGTCGTTATCGAGCACCTGCTGTATATACTCACAGTGCCAAGGGCCATTGCCAGTGGCTTACTGTGTACATTCACGTTGCTAGGTCACTGCTGAGGACTTACTGGGCACATCTGTCTCAGGCACAGTGCTAATGGACCTGGACCCTCAATGACGCACACCCTGGCTTTGCCTCTCCAGCCACACATAAACCTGCTCGAGGAGAGCAATCTGGTGCTCTCGTTCATCCTGCAGCAGCAGCACGTCTCCGAGAACCATCCCCCAGCCACCCAAATCTGCAGCTGGTTCAAATTTTGAAAGATGAAAAAATGAACCATTTTTTTGAAACCAGCCTCATCTCTATTTCTTCATCCAAAATGACTGATGGCACAGCATCTGATCTTAGTCAATTCTAAGTAAGCGCGGTCACAGCAAGGTTGGACCTGCTCGGTTCCCTCTCCTGGGAGGGGTGGGTCTGAATGCACCGGGGTCCTGGATCCCTCCTCACAGACGTCTGCAGAGGCATCCGTCATGAACTGGTCCCTGTGGGTGGGTGGATGACAGAGGTAGCCCTGAACAGCTGTGTACGACGTACCTGGAGCCCTCTCCTCTAAGCCCCACTGCAGGGCTGCCGTGGAGGTTGGTTCTGTGATTCTCTCTCTCAGGCATTTCCTCTCTGGCCAGCCTTAGAAAGGTGAGGACGCACCTACAGGCTCGCTACCCCCAAAAAATGTTTGAGCAAATCAGCACAGCAAAGGGAAACAGGGACTGTCCGGGTCAGATATTGATTTCTCCCGTTACTCTGAAGAAGCCCCAGGGAGGATGGGAAAAAAATCGATAGAAATTTAAGGTGAGGAATGGAACTGACAGTTTTCTTACAAGATAGATTAAATTGAGACGAACTAAATAGAGCGGCTGCCCGGGTTGTATGTGGGGAATGGAGGCACTATTGGTTCATGCGGGGACTGACTCAGTCCGTGGATCACAGTATCTGCCACAAATAAGAATCACCTGGGGAGATTTAAAAATCCTGATTTCCAAACTGTGCCTCAGACCAATTACACCAGGAGCTCTGAAGGTGGCAGTCAGGATCCAGTCTTCCGAAAGCCTCTCCGGTATTTCAGTGGGCGGCTATCTTGGGAACAATTGGCTAGAGCCCCTCCAGCCCTCTTGGGCTCTGGAGGTTTCTGTCCCACCCAAGCCTGGGCGCAGGGCGGAGTGGGGAGTGAGCAGAGCTCGGGGGCATTCTCAAGCTCCCCTGGAGCTGCTGCGTCCTCTAAGCCATCCTCTGTCCTCTCTCCTCATAGCCATGGTCTCTGCTGGCCAGAGATCCCAGAGTACACACCCTCTTCTTTGGCCAAGCCCTCCTCCCTGGCCAACGCCCTAGATGGGCCTGAAGAATGACATTCACGTGTTGGCCACGCAGCCCCCATTTCCCACGCCCGTAGCCTCCCCTGTGGCCCAGACGTGTCTCCGCTCCTGGTGTCCTGAGGGTGGGTTATTCATCCTGGCTTGAGCCACAGTGATTGGTTCAGGGATGGGCATGTGACTCAAGCAAGACTCTCTGGCTCAGATAGGGAAGCCCTGAAATTATGGCTGAATGGCTGGGAGGTGGTGGTTGACTTTTCTTGAGACTTCTGTGTCATGAACTGGGGGCACAGGGGGATGTTACGGTTGAGCTGTTGAACAAAGGTGCTCTGAGAATAAAGCCAGCACAGAGAAAGCGAGGAGAGAATGAACCCTGGTAACGTCACTTGAGCCCCTGGATCAAGCCAGGCCTGAAACCTATCCTGTTTCCAGCTAGGCGCACCTAACACCTCTTTCCACTCAAGGTGGTTTGGTGGTGGTTTGCTCTCATTGCTCATGACGTAGACGATCCTGACACACACAGGTGGCCCGCGGCTCCTCATGACTTGGTTCTGGCCCTGCTCACCCCCAGCCTCTGGGCACACGACGCTCCGTCTCCTCTCGGAGCTCAAGCCACACTGAAAGGTCTTCAAGCAGCTCAGTACAGCGATCCAGATGGCCCAGCTCCAATCCTGGTTCTGCCACTCATGAGCTGCGTAACGTCAGGCAAGTCGCTTATCCACGTGTGCTTCAGTAGCCTCACCCCAAGTACAGGAATATTGATGGTACTGTGCTCATAGATGTCTGTACTCATAAGGATGGATTCGGGCTGCAGTGAGGAGGTGTATTTAAAGCAGAACTGTGTGTGGGCACAGTGAGGCCTGTGTCAGTGTCAGCTCTTGCTATAACAATGGTGTGTGTGTCTAAGGGGCTTCTCATCCTCCCACCTCAGGGCTTTGCACCTGCTGTTCCCTCTGCCTGGAATGCCATCTACTTTGCTCACACCTCCTTCAGATGCCAGCTCCCAGAAGGTCCCTGTTTTATGTTCCCAAGGGTCCCTGTAATTTTCTCTCCCAGTATCCATTGAAGGTTGCAATTCTATGTCTTTAGAGCACTATTCCTTTTCCGCATCCCTGTCTAGACCGTGAACTTGAAGACGTGATGAATCTGGTTTGCCACGGTCTGTAGCTTCAATACCGAGAACAGAGCCCGGCCCCTCAGAAAATACATTTGGAAGGAAAGATGGAAGGGACGGAGGGAGGAAAGGAGGGAGGGAGGGAGGGAGGGAGGGAGGAATCGAATGGTCTGGTAACTCAGGGACAACTTCACAGGGAAAATGTGAGAGACTCGAGGGCTGAGGGCCACCCCGGTGCTCAGGCTTGGAGGAGAAGTCCAAGCCCTCAGAGCTGCGGCAGTGGGGGTTAGAGACACCCTTTGACCCGCGCGAAGCTATAGATGGTCCATATTCTTTCATTATTCTATACGAACTTCGGGTGTACAGCACTATAGCTCAACACCTTATACACTAGATGGTCCACATTCTCAATCACTTGATCAAGAGCGCTCATCGCTGGACCCGCTCAGCACCTGCAGTTGCAGAGCTCCAGCAAGGTCTGCACTAGGCACGTGGGGGGGTTTAAACGCGCTGTGAAGAGCAGTAAATGGGCTCCAGAGGGGATCTGTGTCCTTTTCTCCTTCTAAATACATTTCAACATTATTCGCTTTTAATTAAAACTGAGGCAGGTGTCACTCTGCTAAGATCATACCTAAGAAGTGAGACGATGGAGAGGATGCTAAGAGGGATGGGCGTGGATAATGCAAGGTAATTGAGATGATGTTTCATGAAATGTGCTTTGTTCTTAAAACTGGAATTGGCTTTGATGTCTTTCAAAGCCCCAATTCATTTTTAATCCATGCAGAGACTCTTTTCTTCATTTTCTAGGCTCTTCCAGGGGCACTGGGGACCAGTGACATACCGGGAGCTGGACGGAGCGTGAGTTTGAACAACAGTCATAATGAGATGGTCCAGTCCCCAAGCCTGTCCCACGTGGGCAGCACTGTGGCCATCTGCAGCCTGGGTGCAGAGGGTGAGGGGTCCCAGTCCCTTCGTGGCTGAGCTGAAAGTCACCTCCATGATGCAGAAGGGTACAGCACCTCCCCAGGAACCCGGGTCCAAGGCTGTGCTGTGTTCATGGGTCACAGTCTCTGCCAGGCAAGGGTCAAGGTCCTCTGGGTCCAGGCTACAGACCTGGACTCTGACCAGTGCCAAGCACCAGAAAACCTGGAGACACTTAGAAATTCAATGGATTTTCATCCTGATCTTAAGAATTTCCTCTTCTTTCCTGCTACCCCGTGCATGCGTGCTGCCTGAAGGAAGGGGGGAGGAGCTTGGCTCAAAGCGGACTTAAAGTGACATCTGTGAAACAGCCCCCTCACCCCACCCTGGGTGGGAGTTCCCCTCAGGACCCGGCAGAAGACACCACCTGCCAGGATTGGCTTCCTCCATCGGCCCCACCTTGGCAAGTTATCCACAGCTTCGTGAACGCCGACCCACAGCAGGGAGAGCGTTCCCGCGTCCCTTTAAAGGTGGAGAATAAAAGTGCTCCCAGGACAGAAAGTCCAAGTGCAGCATCGCTGCGTTAACAACCTCCTTGTGAGGGTCCCTGGCCTCGTCTTTTCTCTGAGCTGTCAGAGTGGATGCAGTGAACTGAGTGCTCCCCCATCTAACACTGGCGCACCCCGATTCCTGGAGATGCTCAGGGCCTCCGACGACCTGGGAGCCTGTCAGCAGTCACAACGTCCTGAAGAAGCCCCACTTCCGATAACGAGAGGGGCTCTTGGGAGAGCCTAGGCAGCAGGACAGAACCAGGGAAGATTTGTGGAGTAAGTCAAGTTCTTTGTTATCTAAGAGATAAAGGCCTCTTTGCAAAGTATTTACTGCATCTGTGATGCTGGAAAAGAAATACACACGAGGGTTATTCTACTTAAACATCTTGACGGTTTTCTCTGGGGAAGATTGAAGGCTAATGATTTAGAATCGTGATATATGCTATACAAACAAGTACTCAGACCACCGCTATAGCGCCCCAATCGTTCTCAGAGGCCCAAGCACTACAGCTGCCAGCCCTTCTGCATCCCTTCCCTGGTTTCCAAACATGTTTTGTCTCCAGGCAGATCTGGGTCTCAGGCTAGAGGGAAGTATTGGGCCCATATCTACTTCTTACCGAATCTTATGACCAAGTATGGGCCTGAGACAGCTTGTGTACGTGTTGCAGGTGTGCCACCCACGTGGCTAATCTATGGGTGTGCATCTGGGGATGGCTCTGTTACCTGCAGGGGCTGCCTGAGACTTACCTATCTGGTTCCCATGTCAGTCGCCCGAAGGTGTGACTTATGGGCTATAGCGGTGTGTGTCTTACATCTGCGATGCTGTGCGTGTCACGCACGAGCTGTCGTGCTCCGTGCGCTTCTTACGTGTGTTCCCAGTGACTGTATCGTCTGCTTCCCACGTGCTGCTATCCGATGTCATCCCTGTGTATGTGACCTGTGCTACACTCACGCACCTGTGCTACCTGGATGTGGCGGCATCCTGTGCGTGTGCGTGTCACTTGCACGTGTTGGTGCTTATTTGTGTTGCCACGCGAGTCTCCTCCGTATCCTGGTCCGCATCCGCCTCGTGTACAAGCTTCTGCTGTGGGCTCTTACTGTGCACCGCCCCCCGGTGGCCTGTGTACCCTCCTCCCCGTTCCCGCGCCCGCTGCTCTGGGTGTTTCATGCACTCCTATATGCGCCCTACTCACGTCAGTTGTTTCCGGGCTACTCACCGCAACATTAACCCTCCGTCCTCCTTTTACAGACGAGGAGGCCGAGGCCGGAGGGTCCGGGCTCGGACCGCACGGCGGGAATCTGCACAATCACGACCCTAGAATCTGCTCCGTGCCCTCTGCACTAACGAGGCCTCCTCACCGCGAAGTGACGGACCCACCTCACATCTGCTCAAGAAAACAGGGGTGGGGCTGGTGCACTCCTGACCTGAGGTCTCCGCAGGGCAGGGCCAGCTTCAGGCGCGGTTGGATCCAGGGCCCCAGTGACGTCATCAGAACTCAGTCCTTTCTTCCCTCTCATCCCTTTGCCTTCGTTCAGCCTGGCTTTGTTATCAGGCGCCAATCTCTGCCTTCGGGCATCTTCAGGCCCCTCTACGGTGACGAGATGGCAGCAGAGGTCCTGCTCACCTCCTCTCAGAGCCGAGGCTTTCCCGTCAGCCCCGGGCGAGGCCTGGCGCTCACTCTGATTGGATTGCATGAGGTCATGTGACCATCCCTGACCCAATCACTGCAGCCAGGACACAGCCAGTGGAAAGTGCAAGAGCCTTTCCTGTTGACTTGGGACAAACCCTAAACCTCACTCTGATTGGACATGTTAAGGTGATGTGACCTTCCTGAACCAATCACTGCAGCCAGAACACAGCCCGCTGTAAGAGCCTTTCCTGTCTGCCAGGGACAAGTCCTGAGGCTCACTCTGATTGGACATGCTGATGTCATGTGACCAGCTCTGGACCAATCACTGCAATCAGGGCAGGGCTTGACTTGACCTGAATCACAGCCCCAACTGGAGCCAAGGGTGCTCTGCCTGGATCACGGGTCTGAGCGGGTGGATTCCCGGATGAAACCTGGGGTGCTCCTAGAAGGAGAGGTGGATGCTGGGAGATGTCCAACACAGAATCTGGGTCAGTGCCCCGGAGGCCCCCAGCTGCCCCCGCATGCCGACCCTGAAGGGAAGAGAGGAGGGATTCCAGCCTGGTCCTCACTTCTGGTCCTGGACACGAATCTCTGACACCCGCTGACCTCGGCCAGAGCCTGGGACCCGCTGGGACTATGGCCTCCTGTACAGCTCTGGCCAGAGGTCGGCCACCCCGCCCTACGTCCTGCCCTTTCTCTGGCCCTGCAGATTCCCTGCCAGGCTCCCCACAGCCCAGCCATGGGCTAACGCCTCTCTGAGCCCACCTGTAATGGGCTCCTTAGACGGTACTTTCATATTTTGAAGGTTTAGAACCCGAGTGCATCAGTGTGAAGATTTGGGGATTTGTGCATTCGCCGAATATGAATTACACTGAGCTCTGGAAGGCCTTGAGGCTCTAATGAAATTTGAAATGTTAACCTGATTCATGGACTCGGAAGCAGATGAACCATCCACAGGCGTCTCAAGGTGACAGCGAGCTGCCGACTGTGGATGTGTGTGTCTAGTGCCACTCCTGGGATTCTCCACCCGATTCAGAAACCAGAAATGCCGCCTAATGCGACGCACAGCTCACAAAGCTCTAGGATCAGAACGGGAGATTCTGACGGGAACGGCTCCCAGAAGTAAGGTCTAAGACGGGGCCACAAGAGCCCGTGTGTCCAGATGAGGTGCGCACACTCCCGTGGTGGCGGCCTGTCCTTAGGTGGAGACAGCGCCCAGACGGGCTGCTCTGTGGTCTGCTCTCAGTGCTGCTGGGGAGAATTCACATCCGAAGTTAAAGAACAGGAACCGCCAGAGGCAAAGGCTGAGACCCACATGGCGCTCAGACCCCCACCCGCCTCCAGAAACGTCTGAGGCTCAGCCTTTCACGCCCTCCTCTTCATGGGCGAGGCTGCCTCTCCTGAGCCCCTGGGAAGCCCTCCCGGACCCCAGTCCGCCCGTGATGCTCCTTCCTTTGAGCCTCCACGGCACAGGGTGGAGCCCCATTAGAGAGCTCGTCTCACCCACCTGGAGTAATGGGATTGCTGGATGGAGGTCATGCTCACTTCTATCCCAGGGCATTTGATGTCCTTGTGGAGCTCCTCCCCACTCTGACATGGTGACTGACTGCAGCAGCCTGGGTCCTGGGGCAACTGTGGTGAGCAGAGCACCCCTGTCAGTCCATGATTGGCGTGTGGCACAAGCAAGAAATGGACAGCGGTTTCAAGTCACTGAGATTTGGGGATTTTCTGTGACTGCTGAAAACTTTTGTGTGTTTTAGTCAAAAGCAGCTCCTGTAATAGAATGGGAGTCTTGGACAGCAGACAGAAGTCCCTACACAGCTGCATTTAGCTTCTCTATTGCACAGGCTTAGGCTTCACCCTGGTGTCTTGCATTCCCGAACTCAAAGCTGGAACACACATTTCCTGGAACATCCTCTTCTGTAAGGATTAGAGTTTAGTTATTATTTACATCTGACACATCTATTTGTTAGTTCGAATGGGTTTACTCCTATCATTTCTAATCAGTCTTTAAATCTTTTAATGTATCTGTTTGTGCTTCAGTTGCCTCTCTTGGTTTCAGACACAGACTCTTTACCAGCCACCTGCCCTGTCTAGCCTCATTCACCCCTCTCCTACCAGCATCTCTCAAGCCTTCTCCCAAATACTTGACCTCCAAATAGCTTGACCTTGAATGTTTGCTCCAGATCTGCTTATGGGGGGACGTAAACTCAGATGACATATACTAGAGGTAAACCATCCAGGACTTAAATTAGTAGTGGGATGTGAGGCAAAGAGAGAAATCATGGATGAAGCCTGAGTAGTTGACCTGAACATGAAGGCAGCACTGCTACAGAGATGTGGATTATATTAAAAGGAACCATTACATAATTGGGGACATGCCGGTAAAATCTTGATGGTCACACTATCTGAACTCTTCTTAGCAGCCACAGGATAAAGGGCTGTGAATATTTCTAGAATTTCAAAAGCCTTAAACTCCTGATGTCCCCAGTGAGTCTTTTCAAGTCTGCCTTAGAACATTAGAGGATTCTTCTTTTTATCATCTATCAGCAATGGATTATTCAAATAGCTTCCAACAAGAACCATTCATTTCTGGGTAAAAAGTTCAGACACTGTCCCAGAAATAATTTCATTAGCCCGTCTCATTTTCAGCCACACATGACTTTATTAAGTTTCCTCTGAGGAATTAAATTTCCATGCTCGGTCTCCACTGGATGGTGACTTCACTGCAGAATTCAGTTACATTTGTTTCAGTCCTGTGCAAAGTAACAGAATGTGCACTGGTAACTGACAAATGGGTTTTTACAACTTTATGCTTGTGCATACCTGGGAATTGTCAAAAGTATTCTGGTTGGGAACTTTACCATTTTTTTCCCAAATGTGCAACACCACAAGAAAAAAAAATTAGTAGGTTTGGCAAATCTTCTTCTTTGGGGATCTTGTCCAATATGCTATTACTCAAAGTACACAGATTATTCATAACATATCCCCCTTGTTCTCAGAGCACTTGCAGGTTAAATAATCTCCCTAAGGCAGCCATTCATCCTGTAAGATTTTTGTTTTGTAGACAGAATTTCAAGGTATCTTCTTCTTTCACATGCAAAGGCACAAAACAAGTCTCAACAAATTTAGGAGGATAGAAATTACATTAAACACCCTTTCTGACCACAACAGTATGAAACTAGAAATCAATTGCAGGAAGAAAATTGGGACTAGACAAACACATGGATAACAAACAGCATGCTACTAAAAAACCAAATGGTCAATGAAGAAATCTAAGAGGAAATCAGAAAATACCTTGAGGCAAATGACAATAAAACCACAGCTTTCCAAAATGTATGAGATGCAGCCAAAGCAATTCTAAGAGGGAAGTTTATAGCAATATAGGCCTACCTCAAGAAACAAGAAAAATCTCAAACAGCCTAACCTACCATCTGAAGAAATTTAAAAAGAACAAACCAAGCCCAAATTCAGCAGAAGGAAGGAAATAACGAAGATCAGATCAGAAATAAATAAAATACAGTCCAAAAAATAAATAAATAAAAATGATCAATGAAACCAAGAGCTGGTTTTTGAAAAGATAAACAAAATTGATAAGCCTTTAGCCAGGCTCATGAAGAAAAAAAAAAAAAACAGAGGAAGGAACCAAATAAACAAAATAAGAAATGAAAGAGGAGAAATTATAACTGATACCACAGAAATACAATCATAAGAGAATACTATGAATAGTTATATGCCAGGCAATTGGACAACCTAGAAGAAATGGATAAATTCCTAGAAACATACAATCTTCCAAGACTGAATCAGGAAGAAATAGATAATCTAAACAGACCAATTTCTAGCATTGAAATTGAACCAGTGATCAAAAAACTCCCAAAAGGGCTTCCCTGGTGGTGCAGTGGTTGAGAGTCCGCCTGCCGATGCAGGGGACATGTGTTCATGCCCCGGTCCGGAAGATCCCACATGCCACGGAGTGGCTAGGCCCGTGAGCCATGGCCGCTGAGCCTGCGCGTCCGGAGCCTGTGCTCCGCGACGGGAGAGGCCACAGCGGTGAGAGACCCGCGTACCACAAAAACAAAAACAAAAAAAACTCCCAAAAAACAGAAGTCCAGGACTAGATGGCTTCGCAGGAGAATTCTACCATACATATAAAGAAGAGTCAATACCCATCCTTCTCAAACTATTCCCAAAAATCAAAGAGAAGAGAATACTACCAAACTCATTCTTTGAGGCCACCATTACCCTGATACCAAAACTGGACAAAGATACTACAACAAAGAAAATTACAGGCCACTATCTCTGATAACTATAAATGCAAAAATCCTCAACAAAATATTAGCAAACCAAATTCAACAATATATGAAAAGGATCAAACATCTTGATCAAGTGGGATTTATTTCAGGATGCAAGTATGGTTCAATACCACAAATCAATCAATGTGACACAGCATATTACTGAAATGAAGAATAGGAACCACGCAATCACCTCAAGAGATGCAGAAAAAGCATTTCACAAAATTGAGCACACGTTCATGATAAAAATTCTCAACAAAGTGGGCATAGAGGGAACCTACCTCAACATAATAAAGGCCATATATGACAAAAAAAAGAAAAGAAAAGAAAAGAAACTTCCCAGAGCAGAGATTGTAAACTGCAGGACACAGGCTGGGCGATCTCCAGGTGTTTGCTTAACCTGGTCAGTGCTGAAACAATCTGAGTTAGGGTCCAACGCTTAAAAATTAAGAAGTTTTGCCTAAAGTGCTCATTTCTGCATGTTCTTGAGCAGTCAGAGCTCAGATCCCACACGGCTGATCCCTGAGACCCATCCCACACGGCAGCCGTGGCTGGTGCCGAGCGGAGGACACCCCCTCGTGGGGCACAGTCTCACCAGCGCCCCAGGCCCTCCTGGTCCGTAGTTTCCTGTCACCTCCTGCCCGTGGGTGTCCTGAGGATTCACCTTTGCATCAATTCATATTCACTGAACGGACCTTTGGAAATGTGAGACCCTTCTTGACCTTGAGAAGGTTTGACCCTCAAGTCAGAGGATGGGGACAGACAAGCAGTTCATCAAATCACAGCACAGCATCCCATCAGGGAAACGGAGGGGGAGAACCTTGATTCAAGTCCGTGATGGCGTGGCTGGGAGAATAAAGGCACCAAAGGCGTCCACACCCTGATCCCCAGGACCTGTGGCTGTGTTACCTTGCCTGGGAGACGGGGGCTTGCAGATGGGATTAGGGGTCCAGACCTTGAAATACAGAGTGCATTCTGCATTATCCATGTGGGCCCAATCTAATCCATCAGTGGCTAAAATATGACAGCCTTTCACTGGTATTGAGCCCAGAACGTCCTCTGTGGCCTGGAATAGGGGACCACTGCCCTCTAAGACCCACAGCTAGTTCTCAGGATGCCGCCGAGCCTGTGTCTGAGGGACGGGCACGACCAAGACGTGGATGGTAGACCCCGGACCTTGGCCCCCTCCCCGACATTCACTCTTTCTACTGGCATTGCTGACTCTGAATTGTGGGCCAGGTCCTCCCTGGGTGCTGGGGGTGAGTAGCAGTGGAAAGACCAAGCCCTGCAGGTCAACCCCCGTGTCAGAGATTCCAGGAGAGAGACAGCGAGGGGCAAAGAGGAGGCCTGCACCATGTGGACTCCAGGAGGGAGGTCATCTTGGCTTCACCTCAAACATTATCAGTTGGATTCCCAGAAGACTGGCTGCGTTCTCAATTGTCCATGTGACAAACCTCTGCTGTGTCGTGTCGCTGCAGGCCTCATCCTTGGCATCTCCCTGGCTCTGGGAGAGCAGCAGCGCTGTCCTGTGGGCTGGAGGGGGTGGACCTTCCTGAGAGATCTGAGGGCTCAGAGAGCAGGGCGTCCTGGATGGTGGGAGGTGGGAGAGTAAGTGTGAGGTACACCCGGAAACCAGGGAAGGGGAGACGCCCTGCTGTAAGGCTGGAGGAGTCCTAGAGGGACGGCCCACTGCATCTGGGGTCAGTTGAGTGGTTTGCCTTGTATGCGTGACTATGGGAAAGAGAAATGAGAGAAGGAGAGAGAGAGGTGATACTGACTGACAGTGATGCCGAGGGAATGCTGACAAGGTTGAACAACGTCAGCTCTCCCTCGGGTATAAATTGAAAATCATCTCAAGTGAGTGGACTCAACTCAGGGAGACTCTCTCCTTCCAGATGACAGGTGGGAAATGAAAGGGACGCTCTGACTAAATCTTAATAGCCCACAGGCATGTGTGAAAGGCGAGGTTATAGGGAACCAGAAAACCAATCTTGATCTAAGAGAAAAAAATACAATGGTAGTATTTTTACATTATTATTATATCCTGTTCCTGTTGCTCTCCTAAAGTCTAGGCTTAAGCATTAGGACTGAAGGGATAAGAAATATGGGTTGAGGCAGCCAGGCGAGGAAAAAAATACATACGTTAACATGAAGAAATATTTGAGTCCAGGGTCCTAGATATGAGAAAGCATGGGATAAAGGCCTTTGAAATCTCGTACTTCATTCACAAGTGCCCTGAAATATAGCATGACAAATTTCAAAATTATTTCTGCACCGTTTACTGCAAAGTCCATCTTGTGGACGTGAAGTTAATAACCACATTTATGGGGTGCCTCCTGGGCGACAGGCCTTGTGCTAAGGGGCTCAGACGGATTAGCTCGTTCAATCCTCTCCCAGTGAGGTAGGTTCTGCTCTCACCCACACCCACCAACGAGGAAGCTGAGGCACAGAGGGGTCACAGAGTTGGCCACACAACCAGGGAGGGGTGGGGCCAGGACCCCACACAAGCGTGTTCCCCTCCCAGCTGGTGGGCCCTCAGCACCCAGGATGGAGCATGGTGTGGGGGGAGCCGCCTAAGACACAGGGGCCACGGAAATCATGACAACATGGGAGAGCCCTACCTTACTCGAGGTTTAGATTTAAACTGAGTTCCTTTAAAAATTACAAGTTAACCAGTATCGGAACAGATCACAGCTGGATTTTTTTTTTCTCTCTGTTGAACATAAGATGAAATACATACCTGTCTGTAGGCCCATTTTGAATGAAAACATAATTTTAAACACTGGTTCACGTCAGAATGATGAGATACTCACCCCCTGGAGACAGATGAGGGGACAGCAGATGCCCATCCCCCGACTCCTCTGCATTTGGGGTGTGGACTCCTTGACAGGAATGACCCCAATGGTTTACACAGTTCTCCCTCTCCCTCCCCCTCCCCTCTCCCTGTTGTTGCGTGTATATATCTGAATTTAACAGCTAGATGAGCGTGTGCCAGGATCCCGCTGTGTCCGCACCACAGCTTGGAAGAAGGTTCCTTGGTCGACATCCACGTAGTGAGCTCCCCACGTTGACTTCCGGTTCCCTCTGCACACGATGACCAAGGGCTGGGTCAGCCCCTCTCCAGTCCCTGCCGCATCTGCTCCTGCTGCGGGAGGTGCTGACTGACCAAGAATCAGTGTGTCTGTCCCCAGCCTGCTCATGCCAGTTGTATCTGTTATGGAGTTTAGATACTTTAATAAATCATCATAAGTGAATAAGATAATAGGGCAAAATAGCGTTGTTCTTTCTATGAAACCTGAACTGAAAGCCTTAGGTTTACCTAATAAAGAGAGATGCTTTAGAAAGTCCTTTCGGGTCTTCCTTGGTGGCGCAGTGGTTGAGAGTCCGCCTGCCGATGCAGGGGACACGGGTTCGTGCCCCGGTCCGGGAGGATCCCACATGCCACGGAGCGGCTGGGCCCGTGAGCCGTGGCCGCTGATCCTGCGCGTCCGGAGCCTGTGCTCCGCAGCGGGAGAGGCCACAACGGTGAGAGGCCCGCGTACCGCAAAAAAAAAAAGTCCTTTCGAATTAAGTTTGGGCGAAGCAACTGTAGAGAACTGGGTAAAAACTTTGAAGGATTTTGTACTGAGATTGTAAGTTTCATCATCTCATTTGAAAAAAAAACAAAAACAAAACCCTAGAACTATAGCTTCTAAAAACTATATTATGGCTGTGCTGAGATAACGGAAAGAAAGCCCAACTCCAGTTATCAAATCCATGCTCAAAATATTAGCAAACAATTGTACCTTCACATACTTTATGTTAAAAAATATTTTCAAGAAGTACAGGTCTTATTTTTATCATGATCCCACATCTTATTCCCCTTTATTCAGATAACCACACCAGCTAAAGAGACATCTACCCTGCTCAGAGGCAGGAAGAGGAAAGAGAGCCTTACTTTGGGGAACAGAGATTTTTCTTTTATGCTTTGATTCTCAGCTCGCTCTGCTCAACACTGATTCCTCCATCTCCCGACAGCCCTGCTCTCACCGTCTCTGCCTCCCCCGTCGCTGGCTTCCGTCCTCTCCTCTCCCACCCGATTCCAAGCTTACTTTCCCTTCACCTGAGTGAGGCTGCGGCCTCCGCTCACCCCGCCCCCCTCCATTCCCACGACCTGAGATACTGTCCACGTGTTGGCGGAGGGTCAGGCGCTTTAAAAACGCCATTTAAGTGAAAGTTCAGCATTGTACCATCACATGCGATGCTTTTTACATGCTGGCGTCGAACGGCGACCACGCTGTCAGAGGAAGGGCACTTCAGCGAGACCTCGAGAAGAAGCCGCACACACAGCCCCACACAGCGGCTCACACGCCGTAAGGCTATTCAACACGGTGGATCCGTCCTCCCAGCGGGAACCCTGGGTGTGTGTGGAGCGTGGCGAGGTGTGGACGGCGGGGCCTGTGAGCCTTGCGGCCCGGGGTCTGGCTGTGGGAGAAGCTGGCGTGGACGCCGTGCAGCCCCCGGCTGGCTGTGACACCTCCCTTCCCAGGGGACGTTTCCCTCACCAGGAGTCTCACTCCCCAGGGTGGAAACCAGAGGGCCGTTTCCCAGCCTCCCTTGCAGCGGGGCCCAGTCATGTGACCCCGGCCCACCCATCCGAAGCCTCCCGTGAGCCTCTGCTCCGGAAGAGAGAAGGTGGAGCTGGCGGAACCGGTGAAGCCGGTGGCGCTGGCGGGAGCCAGGCCTCGGTGGGGAGTGCTGGAGAGAAAAGGTCCAGTTCTCGGGGCCAGCGGCCGCGGCGGGGTCTGGCTGAGTGGCCCTGGTGTGGGGCAGGCGTTTGTTCCCCACGAGGGGCCTGAGCGCCTCCTGACATGCGCCCTGGCCGCCCACCTGGCGGCTTCACCTGGGGCCGTTGGAAATGCTCAGGCTCGGACCCCGCCCAGACCTGCGCGCACGTGAACGCTCAGGGCGGTGAAACGTGCTCCTTTCCCCGTTCACCCAGCTGCAGGGGTTCCTGTCCTTACAGCTACCAGCCCTGATGATGTAGAAGCCCTGGGAGGACTTAACCCGGGAGTGAGGGGCTCTGGTTTATCCTTTCCATGTCTGTCCTGCTGCTGGGCTCAAGAGGGGCGGAGGGGAGGCCAGGCCGGGGGGCCACGACTTGTCCAGGGAAAACATGTCGTTGTCGCAAGGTAGGCAGACATGCACATGCCCTGTGCAAGGACCGAGACACACACCTGCAAACTTAGACGCACACATCACAGATGCTCGCACACACAGACTCCCATGCGCAAATTCAGAAACATCCCTATTTATACAGAGAGCACAGACCCACAAAGACACAGGTGAGGGTGCTGGCCCCAGAGCTGCTTTTCTGTCTCGTGCCCCTAGAACCAGAGGAATGAACCAAGCCTGCCTGGCTTTGCTCCCCTCGTGCTGCAGAAAACCTTGCAACTGAATTAAATATCCACGAGCCCCGGGAGCCTGGTTTGGGAGATTGGATCCGGTGATGAGAAGTCCCAGCTCCAGGCCAGGTGAGATGCCTGTGGTCCTGCCTCTCTCAGGGAGGATCGCTGAGCTGAGACCCCATGGCTGCAGATCAATATGGACCAGATGCTAATGGCTTTTTAGCTGGGGACAGCCTTGAACCGGGGCAGCGTGTGCTGCCTTCCACAGGGCAGAGCGGGTCAGCCACGGGCTGTGACCCCTGGTTGGTGACCTGGTGCGTATCACTTGTGCATCCGCGGGCGTTCTGACATTGGGGACATCAGCGTCTGTCCACGATCAGCTGTAAACAGTATTCATACCTTGGTGATTCTATCCCACTGATCAATTACAAGGGAAGAAAATCACATTTGAGAGATAGTCAGACATTCTATAGTATATTGCACTTCCAATTATAATTTTATGAAATCTCATTATTTATGTCTAGACTGAAAGAGATTTAATTTTGATTACTTAACTGCATTTCCTGTTGCTCTTATGAGGAATGCTGTGTTTCTGAAGGTCCTGTGTTTCAGTCCTTGAGCGTGGTTTCTTTCCTGATGTGTCTGGAACTGAGCACCACCATCAGGGGCTTCTAGAAGAGTCTCTGGGAGTCTCAGGGCTTGATTCTGGAAGGACATTATATCCATTCTGGGCCGCTTGCTTTCATCGCTGTTACTGTCGTCATCACCACCATTATTATCACTGCCATCATTACCAACATCACTGTCGTCATCACCATCATCATCGTCATCGTCACGATCACAGCCATCACTGAATGTGGTACTCACAAGTCCTGGCACTGCTCTAAGTGCTTTCAATCTATTGCTCTTCTAATGTCATCACACGTCTATAAGATAGTGTCACCATCCCCATTTGAATGATGAAGAAGTTGAGGCACAGAGAGGTTAAGAGACTCACCTAATGTTGAATAGGTAGTGAGCTGCAGAGTCTGGCCTCAGACCCACCAGCCTGGTCTGACATCCACGCGCTTACCCACTCTCTGTTTTGCACAACACACCCTCGATCTCCCTCGACAGCCTTTGCTCTCCATCATTGGGATTGTGTCCTCACCTCAGCTGTTCCCAGAATGTCCCTCCCTGCCCCTAAGCCTTTGTCAACGTGCTCATCCTCCAGACTTCCCTCTGGTCCACCGTCTCATGAAGCCCCTGCTAGCATCTCTCCCCAGCCCCAGACACTCACACTGCTGTGCTGTCCCCCCCGGACACGGACCCCCTGCAGCACTGTCCTGAGAACCACAGAGGCAGGTCTCCAGTTGGATAGACTCTAGTGCCCTAAGCACCTCCCCAGGATGTCCAGGGACAGCCTGTTGTTAGCCCTGGTGACGGCACTGGGTCAGGGAGGAGGTGTTTATCACCTGAAATTCCTGGTCTCTCAGTGTCCTCACATCACAGCCCACAGAAACGACATGCCGTGGCATCATTCGGGTTTGACAGGCATCTGCTGCTCCCCCCCTAGCGTGGGGCCCCCGGCTCTGGATGTAAGCGTGTGACGTGGGCAACTGAGAGATACTGAATTTGAATGAAATCAGATTGAAGCAGAGAAGCCTGTCTTGCCCCACAGCAGAGAAGCCTGTCTTGCCCCACAGCAGAGAAACCTGTCTTGCCCCACAGCAGAGAAGCCTGTCTTGCCCCACAGCAGAGAAGCCTGTCTTCCCCCACAAGGCGACTGTGCCAGCACCTCTTAAACGGAACTCACTCTCATCTGATCTCCCTGCTGGAGACTCCATTATCTTTCCTTACAGAGAATCTAGCCTCTAAACCTACACAATTTTCCTGCCGTAGCAAGATGCAGACAGGGACTTAGAACAGCATGTGTAATAGACCCAGACTGGGCTTCCCCACTGACAGCTGACAGGAGCAAGCCAGCCCCCCTGTGAGCACGTCCCCTTCCTGGGCAGCCCAGGAAGGGGTGGCCTCTGCCATGGTCCCCTCTGAGACCCCAGCCCCAGGAAAAGGACCCCCAATCTCCCCTGGCCGATGTGCAGCTGAGAAGACCAACGTTAACGATGTTCACTCAGTGCCGGCCATGCTTGAGGAGCTCTGATTACAGGACCAGTTCACTCAGTCCTCACCCTGACGTGGGGATAGTTTATCCTCAGTTTTTGGATGAGGAAACTGAGGCACAGAGGGGTCCATTCCGTTGTCCAAGGAAACACGCTGGTGAATGACGGGACTAAGTTTGTCACCACCACTATCGTTATCTTCTCCACAATCATAATCGCCCTCATATCAGCACCTTCCTCATCATCCCATTGTCATCACTGCCCCTCCCTTCTTCCTTTTTACTTCATAAGAGTCTTTCTTTTTCATGTCGTTGATTTCTCTGAGAAAGCAGAGTCGTTTTTTCCCTTTGTGGTTTGGCTTAATTTGTTTCTCTATAAAATAACTTTTTAAAAATTATATACATATTATTCAGATACTTACAAGGTAAATATTCAGACATTATGAAATTAAGACTAAACATTTATAGAATAAGAAGAGAAAAAACTAATAATCATGTTCACTAGTAATATTTTGATGGTGCTCCTTTGCTTTTATTCAAAGGTATGCAAAACTTTTCTTTCACCAAACATAGGATAATACGGCATGTGGTATTTCATAACCTGCTTCTTCCACTGGACACTGTGTTGTAACGTCTCATGCCCACTCTCACCCATCTACCCGCGCCTCGTGATGTGAAGCCCACACAGGTGACACCAGCCGGCCTCTCCCACCTGTCCTCCTCGCTGCTCAGTGGGGCGGGCGTCTGCACTCCGGTCCCCCAATTCCCATAGGAACCCCACTTGTTCATGGTCATCAGTTCCCGACCTGCCTCCTGCGGGAGACCCCCTCACCCACATGTTCTCTGAGGCCCCCTCCCCACGTGGGTCATAGCTCATAAATCATCCCGCTCGCGGCCCTGTCACATTTCCCGAGAAACGTCTCACTCCAGGCCCTGGATGGGTGCCGGGGTCTCACTCCAGGCCCTGGATGGGTGCCGGGGTCTCACTCCAGGCGCTGGATGGGTGCCGGGGTCTCACCCCAGGCCCTGGATGGGTGCCGGGGTCTCACCCCAGGCCCTGGATGGGTGCCGGGGTCTCACCCCAGGCCCTGGATGGGTGCCGGGGTCTCACCCCAGGCCCTGGATGGGTGCCGGGGTCTCACCCCAGGCCCTGGATGGGTGCCGGGGTCTCACCCCAGGCCCTGGATGGGTGCCGGGGTCTCACCCCAGGCCCTGGATGGGTGCCGGGGTCTCACCCCAGGCCCTGGATGGGTGCCGGGGTCTCACCCCAGGCCCTGGATGGGTGCCGGGGTCTCACCCCAGGCCCTGGATGGGTGCCGGGGTCTCACCCCAGGCCCTGGATGGGTGCCGGGGTCTCACCCCAGGCCCTGGATGGGTGCCGGGGTCTCACCCCAGGCCCTGGATGGGTGCCGGGGTCTCACCCCAGGCCCTGGATGGGTGCCGGGGTCTCACTCCAGGCGCTGGATGGGTGCCGGGGTCTCACCCCAGGCCCTGGATGGGTGCCGGGGACACAGAGGCGCCCCCGCTGGCCTCTCCTGAGCACTGTTCACATGTCTGGCTTCCGTAATCCCACAGCAACACCGTGAGGTACGTTCTGTCATGTCCCCGATCCAGGCACAGAGAAGGTGAGGCAGAGGTTGCGCAAGTGAGAAGCCAGGCTTCACTACAGGCCGTCAGAATCCAGAGCTGAGGCCCTGACCGCCTGCTAGTCCATAGTCCCTGCCTGTGAGGAGGCCACCCTGCACCAGAGGACTCTGCACCCGCCCAGTCCTGTGTCCTGGGAAAGGCCAGGCAGAGCCCTAAGTGCTCTGTGCAGCTAGAAGTCGTTTAGTTGTAAAGGACAGAAAACCCAACTCTAACCTGCTTTCGGCCAAATGGAGGGTTTCAGCTTCAAGCTCCTCCAGAGTGTAGGGCCAGAGCTGGCCGTTCCAAGGCTGGACGCAGACCCGGTGATGCTAGCAGGGCTCACTCTCCCTCTCTCCCTCGCACTGTCTGATTTCTTCTTCCGGGTCAGCTTCATTCTCAGACACACTCTCCCTGATGGTTGCAGAATGGCTGCAGCATCTCCGGACCTCACACTCTCTCAGCTTCGAGTCCAGCGGGAGGCCACCTGCCTCTGTCCTGGAATGTGCACCAATGGAATGTGACAGGAGTGACGGGTGTCCCCTCTGATAGAAGCTTTAGGAACCAGTGTGCTACTCGTTTCCCTGCCGCGGTGAAGAGCAGCGTTCCAGATAGAAGCTGCCTCAGTAGCCTGGGGCCTGGAGTGACAATGATGGGCAGCAACTCCACGGCCAAGACGAGACGAGCATGAAGCATGAGGGAGAATTAGCCGCTGTTCTCGTGAACACTAGACCTGGGGCTGTTCGTTACTGCAGCGTAACCCAGCACGTCCTGCCTGACCCTCCAGTCCATGAACGTGGTGTGTGTCAGCTGAAGGTCTGTGTCTGGCATCTCTGTGTCTTGTTTCCCCCAGAGAGCCGAGTCCACACGGAGACCCAATCGATACCTGGTGACTGATGGGTGCCAGTCACCTTTCCCATCGCTCCTGTTTATCTGGGCTGGTTCCCTTTTCCTATCAAGTCTCTCTGGCCACTCGCCCTCCTGGCTTCAGCCGAAAGCGCCCGGCAGGGCTCCAGGCGCCGGTCAGGAGCAGGTGATGAGCTCCGGCTCACCCTCCTGAACCGTGGAAACGAGTCTGGTTTCCATCAGTTCTCCTTGTGCGCTTGGGCACAGTGGGATCTTCCCTGGAGAAGGTAGCTAGGAGCCCACCTTACACGATGCGTGAAGGAAACGCCCATCACCAGTTTTCAAAAAAATGTTTTTCTGCACAGTTGTGGAAAAACTAGGGCACTGGCTGCCGTAACCTTCCCTGAAGTCAGAAAGCCCCCGGGCTCTAACTTAGCCTTTGCTCAGCGGAAGACTCCTTGGCGCTCCATCGAGCTAGGCGTCGTCCCTCACAGAGCACAGGACACGGTGCCCACGGAGGAAGGACCGTGTCATCGTCAACCACAGCTTCCTGCACTCAGCCTGCAGCCTGCCTCCTGACGCAGCCTGGCCCCTTCCCGTCTACCCTCCTCCTCGACGGGGCCTTCGTTTCTGGAAACTAGTCCAGTAAACGTACCTGTGTGTGTGTACGTGCGTTCATGTATATGAATAAAACATTCACTGGAGTGTTTATAGACGTTTCAGACCAGCAACCACAGAGGTGTGCGTGGACTGGGGCAGGTTAAATGCCGCGTATTCATTGTCCACAGGGACCCCGCGCGGCTCCTTTTAGACGTGAGGCTCCTCCATGTCTGGCACCCGGGGGTGGGGAGATGCTCCAGGCTTGGGCAATGGGGCGCTTGCCCCAGGACTAGGGGCTCAAGTGAGGGGAGCAGAGCTGGAGCGATCACGTGGCGGTCAGTGGGGCGCATGGGCAGGGGTGCCTGGGTGTGACCTCTGCAGGGCCCCTGCTGCCTCGCCTCCGGAGAAGGGCCTGCTTTCTGGGTCTCCGGCAGTTCTGTGAACCCTGAGAGCAGAGCATGATTTCCCTTTGTCCTTAAGACAGAGAGGCTGTCCGCCGTGGCACCAAGCCCTGGACCCCGGAGCCTGCCCTGCATCCTTTACCCTGAAGGGCAAGGTCGCACATGGGTCTCCCTGGCTCTGCACCTGGATCACAGGCTGGCAGAGGGCAGGCCCTTCTCACCTGTGCTTGTCCCCATGTCACCTCCTGCAGGACAGACTGGCTGCAGGGCTGACTGCACGGAATCCCCCGTTCACGTTGCTGGTCTCAGGTGGGGTGACAGGGTGACAGTGACGTAGGGACACACATGGCTGGAGCCCTGGCTGACTCCGGGAGCTGTCAGAGTTGAGCCAGAAGTCACCTCCTGGGAGCACCTGGACCCGCCGCCCCCGTCAGGGAGAAGCTCGGTGACAGCTCTCCAGCTCGACGCCCGTCAAATAAAAGTCTCCCGATACACTAGGATGAATCTCCCTTCCCCAAGTTTTTCTCCCGAGGGTGGACACTTAGCCAAATTTGCCAGTTTTAACCATGCAATTTGTGACAGATGAGCTGTCCTCATCCCGCGTCCAGAGACTCAGGCATCAGTGTCCCCCCACCCCCGCCCCCGCCGCACTCGGAGTCTCGGCAGAGATCGCCCCGCTCTGCGCGTGCTTCCGAACAGCCACCCGCAAGGGCGGAACTTCCTGTACAGTGAAGACCACCTATGCCGCCTGAGACCAGCACACCGGGGGGGAAGCCAGCGCCGCAGCCTGTCCCCAGACGCTCCCTGGTTTGGCATTTTCATCCCAAGATCCTCACTTGAAGCCAGTGCCCACATTTGACACAGGCTGGGGCGGTTGGCCTTGACTTTTCTGGGGAGTCCCTGAACTTTCCACTTTGCCTTTATTTCCGCTTCTAGCAGCTTCACCGAGTTACTATTGGCACAAGATGAAAGGCACTTACTGACCATTTTGGACGTGTGTCTCCGTGTGGAGCCATCAGCACAGTCACAGTAATGGGCGTGTCACCACCCCACATCTCCTCGTTCCCTCCTGTCCCCTGCCTCCTGACGGGCACCTAAGCCCTGCCGGCTATCGCTAAAGAATTTCCGCTTTCTCGAGTTTTATAGAAATGGAATCCTGTTATCTACATTCCTTTTGCCCAGCTTCTTTTATCCAGAACGACCTGAGATGCGTGTGGCGGCACAGAGCTTTTCATTGCTGAGTAGCTCCCAGTACGCATGGACCACAAATTGTTTTCCATTCAACTGTTGATGGACATTTGAGTTACATCCAGTTTCCACTCATTACACCTAAAGCTACTGTGAATATTCGTGCACATGTCTTTGCTTAGACACTTGCTTTCATTTCTCGTGGGGAAGAATCTAGGGGGGGATTGACTGGGTCGTACATATGTGTGTGCTAACTTTTCAAGAAGCTGTCACGTTATTTTCTGAAATTCCGCCATTTCACGCTATTGCAGTCGCGTGTGAGAGCTATGGTTGATTCACATCCTCAACAGCACCCCGTCCCGTCCGTCTTTTAATGTTCGTCCATTGTAGTAAGGTGTGCAGTGGCATTTTAAAATACCTTTTTGGCGTATGATTTACATACCAAAACATTGACCTATTTAAACGTACAGCTCAGTGGTTTTCAGTAAATTTAAAGAGCTGCACAACCATCACCATAGTGAGATGTTAGAACATTCCCATCGCCCCCCAAAATACTCCACTCAGTTCTCCCCCCAGCTTCTAGCGACCAGGAGTCTGCTGTCTGTGTCTGTGGACCTTCTTACTTGACGTTTCACATGAATGGAAGGGCACCTGAGAAGGACTTTCACACCTGCTTCTTTCACTTAGCACCACGTTTTGGCGACTCACCCAAGTTGTTGCTTGCCTTGGTGCTTTGGTCTTTTATTGCCAATTAGTATCTCAGTAAACACATATAACACATTTTGTCTCATGATTCACCATTTGGTTGCCATTTTAATTGTTTTGGGGTTTTGATTATCATGTTATGCCCCGAGCATTTGGGTACAAGTCTTTGTATGCACGAATGCTTTCATTTATCTCGGGTAGACAGACACCTAGGAGTGGAATTGCTGGATCATACTGTAATAAATTTATATTCTTTTTTTTTTAATTGACAGATGGGACTTCCCTGGTGGTGCAGTGGTTAAGAATCTGCCTGCCAATGCAGAGGACTCAGGTTCAAGCCCTGGTCTGGGAAGATCCCACATACCGCAGAACAACTAAGCCCGCATACCACAACTGAACCTGTGCTCTAGAGCCCGCGAGCCACAACTACTGAGCCTGCATGCCACAACTACTGAGCCCTCGTGCTGCAACTACTGAAGCCCACGTGCCTAGAGCACGTGCTCCACAACAAAGAGAAGCCACTGCAATGAGAAGCCTGCGCACTGCAATGAAGAGTAGCCCTCGCTCACTGCGACTAGAGAAAGCCCGCGCACAGCGGTGAAGACGTAACGCAGCCAAAATTAATTCATTAATTAAATTTATTTTAAAAAAATTGACAGACTATGTTGTGGTCTGAATGTGTCCCCCCAAAATTCATATGTTGACATCCTAGTCTCCAAGGTGATGGTACTTTGAGACAAAGCCTGTGGTGGGGGTGATTAGGTCATGAGGGTAGAGCCCTCAGGAATGACATTAGTGTCCTTATAAAAGAGGTTCAGGAAAGCTCCCTTCCCCTTCCACCATGTGAGGACACCCTGAGAAGAGGGCTATGAACTAGAACCTGGGCTCTCAACAGACACTGAATCTGCCAGCGCCTTGATCTTAGACTTCCCAGCCTCCAGAATTGTGATAAGTAAATTGCTGCTGTTTATAAGTCACCTAGCCAGTCTACGGTGCTCCGTCACAGCAGCCCAAATGAACCGAGACAGACTGCTTTCCAAAGTGGCTGTACCGCTTTACATTCCTACTAGCAGTGCATGAGGATTAAAGTTATTTCATGTACTTCTCTCTTTTATTTCCTCCAGTGTTATTGAGATATAGTTGACATATAACTTTGCACTAGTTTCAGGTATACAACATAATCATTTGATAAATGTATGTCTTGCAAAATGACCACCACAATAAACATCAATTAACATCCATCACCTCACAAAGTTACAAACTGGGATGTGATAAGAACTTTTAAGATCTACTCTCTTAAAAAAATTTTTTTAAAGATTTACTCTCTTAGGAACTTTCAAACACGCAATACAGAATTGTTAACTATCACCACGCTGTGCATTACATCCCCACCACGCACTTTTTGAAATTTGTTATTATCTTTTTAATTGTCATTCTAGTAGGTGTGGAACTGTATGACACTTGAGCACTTTATTTTTCTAATGATTAATGATATTGGGAATCTTATCCTGAACTTATGTGTAACATATATTATATACGATTTATACGTACACGTTTGTCAATATTGTTGTAGCTTGTTCAAATCTTTTGCCCAAAATTTATTAAATTTTGTTTGTTTGTTTGTTTCTTTGTTTTTTTCTTTCTGTGGTACGCAGGCCTCTCAGTGTTGTGGCCTCTCCCGTCGCGGAGCACAGGCTCCGGACGCACAGGCTCAGCGGCCATGGCTCACGGGCCCAGCTGCTCCGCGGCATGTGGGATCTTCCCGGACCGGGGCACGAACCCGCGTCCCCTGCATCGGCAGGCAGACTCTCAACCACTGCTTTTTGATGTTGACGTTTGAGAGTTCTTTGAATATTGTGGATACAAATATTTCGTCGCTTATGTGATTTGTAACTATTTTCTTTCAGTCTGTAGCTTTTCTTTTTATTCCATTAATTTCATTTTTTTCAGCACAAAAGGATTAATTTTGCTGAATTTATCATTATTTTTTAAGGATCACGCTTTTGGTTTTATAGCTAATAGTTCTTTGCCTAAGTATGGGCATGAATATTTTCTCCTACATTTTGTTCTAAGAGTTTTATGATTTTCCTTTTTTACAGTTGATCTATGATCAATGCTTGGTTTGTTTCGTATAAGGTACAAGACTTCCTTTGATGATTATTTTATTTTTTATGTTTTGCATATGGATATCAATCTTTCCAACATCATTAGTTGAAAAGACTATATTTACTCCACTGAATTAGTCTTTCAACTTTGTAAAAAATAAGTTTCCATATTATTGTGGGTCTATTTCTGGATTGTATATTCTGTTCCCTTGATGTAAGTTTCTACCTTTTCATCAATACTTCACTCTCTTAGTTACTATAACTTCATACGAATTCTTAAAATTGGGGAGGACGTTCCTCCAAATTTTTTTCTTTGTCAAAATTATTCTTACTGTTCTACCTCATTTGCTTTTTCATATGAAGTTTAGAATCATGTTGTCACTATCTACAAATAAATCCTGCTAGAGTTTTTATTGTATTATGTTATACATAGAGAATTAATTGGGGGAAGAATGAGTACCCTAACTCCTGAGTACTCAAAGGCACGATCATGGTTTGTTTCTCCATATACTTAGATCCTCTTCTTTGATTTGTTGCCTCAGCATTTTGTCGTGTTGAGATTACAGATCCTGCACATGTTTTATGACCAATTGTAATTATATTTTGTGGTTCAGATTTGCACTTCGTGTACATAAGAACGTGATTCATTTCTGTCAGTTGATCCATATACTGAGACCGTTGTAGACTCATTTATTAGTTACCAGAGGGTTTTCCCTTTTTCTTTTTCTTTTGGCAGATTTATTGAGACGTTCTTCATAGAGAATCATGTTGTCTACAAATGGAGACAGTTTTATTTCTTCTCTTAGAATATCTCACCCCCAGGGGCAGGCAGAGCACCAGAAATCACGGAGATACTGTATCAGGTGAAATCCCCGTCTCCTCGCCTGTGATGGTCTCAGGATCCCCCAGACAGACCCTCACTCACACCTCAGACCCGCAAAGTTCACAATCAGCTACGAACAGCTTCTGCAGAGTGGATTAAATGTCATATTTTAATGACATAATTACCTGTCTTGATTATGTAATTAGTAAAAACACCATAATTATACACTTAGAACCTGTAATCATTTATTTCAGAGGCCCCGTTTTGTCATTTGAACAATAATTTGTCATGGTGAACCTCGTAAAATCCTACACAATCTGTGGAGAAGGTAGTTTTAAAGGGGTGAAGATGGATGCCCTCAGCAAACTGGGGACCAACAATTTCTTCAGTCGTCAAAAAGAAGTTCAGAGCCCTGGTGAGAGCTGCAAGTTATAAAAGCCAACAAATTAAATAAATAGAAAGTCGTTTTGAAATATAGCTCTACACAATGCTAACTCGTTACTGAGTGTTTCAAAATCACTTAGTCTGTAAGAGGGCGTAAAAGCCTCAGGGGTTCTTCCAAGGCAAGGGTTGCGACTTTTTTCTAAATATTTAGAAACAGGTGTGAGTGTGAGTGTGCATGTGTGTGTATAACTCTTATGGTTAAAGGTACTTTACATGAAGGTCGTGTCCACGACTCCATCATTTAATAGTCATCTCTGGGGAGCTTGGGTGTGTATTTGAAAACGTCCCTCTAGAAGGAAGCTGCACATTGGAAACAGGTTTGAAGCCCTTACAGTCCAGCTCCATGAGTGGGGGCGCTGGGGAATCAGAGGTGACGAATAATAAAAGAATGAACGGTAGATCCCTTGGCTTCCCTGGTGGTGCTGTGGTTAAGAATCCACCTGCCAGGGGCTTCCCTGGTGGCGCAGTGGTTGAGAGTCCGCCTGCCGATGCAGGGGACGCGGGTTCGTGCCCCGGTCCTGGAAGATCCCATATGCCGCGGAGTGGCTGGGCCCGTGAGCCATGGTCGCTGAGCCTGCGCGTCCGGAGCCTGTGCTCCGCAACGGGAGAGGCGAAAACAGTGAGGGGCCCGCGTACCGCAAAAAAAAAAAAAAAAAAAAAAAAAAAGAATCCACCTGCCATTGCAGGGGACACCGGTTCGAGCCCTGGTCCAGGAAGATCCCACGTGCTGCGGAGCAACTAAGCCCGTGCGCCACAACTACTGAGCCTGCGCTCTAGAGCCCATGAGCCACAACTGCTGAGCCCACGAGCCACAACTACTGAAGCCCGCAAGCCTAGAGCCCGTGCTCCGCAACAAGAGAAGCCACCGCAATGAGAAGCCCACGCACCACAAAGAAGAGTAGCCCCTGCTCGCCGCAACTAGAGAAAGCCCGCACGCAGCAACAAAGACCCGACGCAGCCAAAAATAAATTAATTAATTATTTAAAAAAGAAAAGAAAGAAAGGTAGATCCCTCTTGTTGAGGAAAGTCTGGAGAGAGGAGGAAGCAGCAGGATGGGGATGGAGTAGGACGCTGCCTGGGAGATCTGATGCCTCTGGGTCAGGGTCTCCCAGAACTCGCCATCCTGATCGCACCTTATTCTGGGGAGGAGGTCTCTCCTCAGCCCCAGCTGGCGGGTCAGTGCCTACTCAGTCCTCCTGCCGACCCCTCCCCACCTAGAGGGTCAACACCTCCCCCACCCCAGACATCTCTATGTGATGGAGGACCTGACTCAAGGCTGTCAAGGGCTCTCCTGCTTGGGGACACTGGGGACCCCAGCTGCGCTGGGGTGTCACCATGCTCTCACTGTTGCTGTGCATTCCCCAATCTCTGTTTCCAAAAAAGACAGGGACTTCTTGTGCTTGGTCATTGAGATGCCTGCTCCATCCTGTTTTAGAGAAGGTCTGTCTTCATTCCCCAGAGCTGGTTCTCCAGTGGATTCCTGTTCACACACACAGTCAGTGTGAAGGAGAGAGAAGATCCTGACTGCAGCACCAGAGTGCCTGGATCCAGCCACACCTGAAGGCAATACCCTGTACTTTTCAGTGAAGTGGGCCAATAACTCCCCCACTTTTTTAAATGTTTTATTTTATTTATTTATTTTGGGCTGTGTTGGGTCTTTGTTGCTGCGTGTGGGCTTTCTTCTAGTTGCAGTGAGCGTGGACTACTCTTCGTTGCGGTGCACAGGCTTCTCATTGTGGTGGCTTTTCTTATTGCGGAGCATGGGCTGTAGGCGCATGGACTTCAGTAGTTGTGGCACACGGGCTTAGTTGCTCTGCAGCATGTGGGATCTTGCCAGACCGGGGATCAAACCTATGTCCCTTGCATTGGCAGGTAGATTCCTAACCACTGTGCCGCCAGGGAAGCCCCTCCCCCTTTTTTAAGCCAATTAGAAATTGGTTCTGTCACTGACAAAGTTATAGTTGATAACCCATCTCTGCCCCTCCCACCCCCACTTCATTCTTCTGAGCCCGAGAGAAATGGGGAGAGAGAAATAAGTGGGCTGTGCAGAGGCAGGTTCTGAGCACCAGGTCGTCATAGCCCCTTCCCACCACATCAATGGACCGATAACTTTGGAAATGCCATTTGCACCAAAACCGTTATAGCATCCTTCTGCCCACTGTGCCCACAACCTGGACACCCTTCCGCAGAACTTCTGCTCCACCCTAGAGAGTCCCCGGCCATCACCTCACGCATCTCTGAGGGCATTCCTGACTGCACCCTCCCTGAGCTCCCTCCCCAGCCCCCGTGCTTCTGCCATCTGTGCTCAGCCCAACTTCACATCTCTCTGATACTGGAACCACCCTCCTCCCCAGCTGCGCTTGGCCCCCTGAGGGAAGGAGCTCCCTTACATGTTCCTGGTTTCTTGGCTCCTAGCAGAGCCCTGGGGTCCCTGATAAATGCTCATCAGCAATAACCATTCACCCGCTGCCACAAATGCACAGGTAACTGCAGGATTACAGAGGGTGTGTGGGCAAGAGAGAGATTGGGAATCCCTGCTCTCGTCCTTGTGGTTTGGAATGCATTGCTACAGGGTTCTAATTAGGCTTATACTGCAAGCAAAGCCACACTTCAAAAAAAATAATAAGTCTACTACAGGAATAAATAGACAGTTTTGCACGTAAAGTTTCCACCCTGTGCTTTCCTGGCAGGATTCCAAAGGCTTTTAGAGCTTGTTATCCTAACTGGAGAAGCCCCAGAAAGGAGAGCTAGAGGGGAGTGACGGTTTCCTGTATGTCACTCCTGACATTCTGGGTCTCTGAGCATCCCAGCCTGGCTGCAGGGGAAGAGGGTGGGAGGGGACCTGGCTCAGGGAGGCTCCTGGGGGCTGCGGCAGCTGCAGTGACCTGGCGGGAGCAGCATCGGGCTGTGGAGGGACCTACAGACCCTCCTGCCCCCATCCTGAGACACCATGCAGCAGGACTCCCTCGGGGCAGTGCCACCACCTGCCCCTCCTTGCACAGGATGGAAGGCAGACTCGGCCGACCCTGGGCACATGCCAGAACCTTCTAGAATGTTCTGTCCTCAGTGTCTTTAGTCATGACAGTCAGACACACAGCAGAAGAAAATCACCAGGGAAATGCAGCAGCACCAAGGCCCTGTGTGTTCATTTATTCTTTTGATTTGTTTAGCTGCAAACCAGACTTGTTTTTCTGCGGACTGGAATAGAGCTGACAATATCGATAGTTTATTACATGACCATTAACAGCTGATCATTTTTTCCTACTGTGTTTTTTCACTCAGATTTATTTTTACATCTAGCATAAAGCACCTTGTTTATTTTTCTGAGGGACTCTAGGCTTTACTTAATTGATTACCTCAACTGACCTCCAGCCCCCAGATTTGTTAAGAAAAAAAAGTACACACTCTAACTCAGGGCACACAGAGCAACATTTCTTTACCTGAATTTTGATTTTTCATTTTTCTGAAAGTTAACAAGTTTTAAGGGGCTTTTGGCCTAAGCTATTCATCTTTTATGACAAATTGTTTGGGAACATAGTATCTGAACTTTAAAGGTTAGCAGGGGGCTTCCCTGGTGGCGCAGTGGTTGAGAGTCCGCCTGCCGATGCAGGGGACACGGGTTCGTGCCCCGGTCCGGGAAGATCCCACATGCCGCGGAGCGGCTGGGCCCGTGAGCCATGGCCGCTGAGCCTGCGCGTCCGGAGCCTGTGCTCCGCAACGGGAGAGGCCACGACAGTGAGAGGCCCGCGTACCACAAAAAAAAAAAAAAAGGTTAGCAGGGATAAAGCTAATGTTCACTTCTCACTTTCACTCACTGGCTGTATTCCTGGGGCAGGAGCTGAATGTCACGGCATCCTGTCTGTAACAGGACAGCGATAAACCTGCCTCCCGCGGGTCCTGCAGGTCGAGTGGGCCTTGCGTGGAAAGTGCTCAGACGGTGCCCGGCTCACGACAGCCCCAGCGCACGGGGCTTCCCCCGTGGAGCTGCCGGGCCAGGTGACAGCATCACCGGTTCCTGTGCCTGATGTGAGATGTGCACCTGCCGGGCTGTGTCTGTGCTGTGTGAAGTGGAGCCTGTTCTCTGCTGGCCCTTCTGAGACTGAACGACTGTGTTCTCACCAAATCCACGTTTAATTCCTAAGAATTCAAATATATGCATTTTGCCAGAAAAAAAGAAGAGAAATAATTCAAATTGAGCTGTAAAATGAAATGTACACATGTACTGTTTATGACACGCTGTTCACTTCGGTACGCATTCTGCATTCTGAATACATTTGCATCTATTCTGTACGCGTTTTGCAAAGCTGTTGGGTATTGGTTTCGTGGCTGATCTCAGAGGTTTGTAAAGGCAGTTTTGCCCAAGCACGCTCTGTGCCAGGACGCAGCCCACATGGCGCACGAATCCACCACATAAGGGAGAGCCATGCGCGTCTCACCCTCGGCACCCACCTCTTGGTTTCTTCCCAAGGGCACGTATCTGAACTCACACAACTTGACGTGGACGTGTGACGGCCTCGACTACACAGCGAGGCCACTGTGGTCGTCCAGGTGGGAAGGGACGGCTGCCTGGACCAGGACGGCAGCAGGGGACCTGGGGAGCATGGATCAGACCTCCCTAGTGGGATGGGGGTGGAGAGGGGTGAGGGGACGACACTCGTCACTGTTCCCTCCTGTCCAGGGCTGAGGGAGGGTAACCTATGGATGACCCCCTCCATCCTCTGTCCTCTGTGGACCAGATGCTTCCTGCCACCAGCCCCGTGCCCCCCACTTCCCTGGCAGCCCCGAGGCGCATTAGGAAGAGCAGGGTCCACTTTCACACTCGCCACGACGGAGTGCCCACGAGCTGCTGGCCCCGGGTGCTGGGCGGGGCTCCTCGCAGCAGGAACGCCTCTGCAGTGTCGCTCTGGCTCTGGCCCCTACTTGCCTCTTGGCTCCCTGAGCAGCGCCAGCCCCTCTGTCTATTCCTTTCCTGTCGTAGGCGGCTGTCTGCGTAGCCAGGGTTGGCTCCCCGCAGGGACTGCCCAGGGTGACACCGGGGCTGCTGCAGGTGCCCCAGCCAGACCCAGATCCCTCTCCCAGCTCTAAGACCCCAGTAACCCACTACCCATTCACCCAAGAAGTATTTAATGAGCACCTACTGTGCGCAAGGCAGCAGGGAAGGGTGGTCCCTGAACACAAGCACTGCGTCTAGAGGGGACAGTATGGACCAGAGGTTACCTTGTCAGCTGTGCTGAGTGGGATGAAGGAGAGGACAGCCCGGGGGACCTGACCTCAGGGACACAGGGCAGGAGCACTTCCCGGGGGAGGGAGGCTGGAGCAGAGACAGGAGGGCTGGGGAAGGCCCACCAGGACAGCAGGGCAGGCTTGAGGGCAGAGGGGCAGGAGGCCAGGGCCTGAGGGAGAGGGACACGGTGACGGGACACACAGGGTCCAGCGAGGCCGGACCACAGCCCGTGCTGGGGAGGGGGCGGGGGGACATCTCAGGGCCCTGTCGGCCTCAGTGCTTGGATGTCCTGCTGACACAACGCCCCAGCCCCCATCCTGCTTCGCTCTGCATCGGGGGCTGGGGTCCGTGGACGCACTGCCCTGCGCAGGACCCTGCCAGCTCCTGACCACAGGGGCTCCGCGGGACCCGAGGTGGGAGGGGCCCCTGAGCAAGGAGGTCTCCCTCCAGCTCCCCCAGCTGCCCTGCAGAGCCCCCTCCTCGGGCTCCCACCCCTGCTGGTGCCGTCCGCCGCAGTGCTGGGGTCCCCAGGGGTCCTTCCACGGTGGGCGGTGGTCCCGCGCCCAGGCTGCTCCTGGGCCCCGCCCCGCTGGCCCCCGGCCCTGGGAGCTGCGCGGAGCTGGCCCTGCGGTGGCTCTTCTCTGCCGTCACCCACGATCTCTGCCCCTCCAGCCCGAGCCACCCCCTGCCCTCCCAGCTCTGCCACCGCGGGTGTGACCCAGTCTCCACTTTCCTGCCTAGATCCTGCCTTTACCGCATTTGAGGTTGGCAGCAGAGGGAAACCACTGAAGGGACTTTAAGCGAGGAGATGACTTTATTCAGTTCAGTCTTTAATGACTCTGGCCGAGCAGAGAATGGGCTGGGTGTGGGCGGAAGTCAGGAGCCTGCAGGTAACCTGACAAAGGTGACAGCGCTTGGGAGGGTAGCAGTGCAGATGGATGAAAGTGGACACATTCCCCAGAGCTTAGGACATGACACCCAGAGCCCCGGGAGGTGGACCCCGCCGGGCTGGTCGTACAGAAGGAACTCCTGAGGTTCAGAGGCGCCACCACTCCCGCAGCACCGCCCACCCTGGAAACCCGGAGAGGGAGTCGCCTCCAGTCCGGCGCCCACCCTGCCGACCCCTCGCCTTCTCTCAAGGCCACCTCCGCAGACGGGGCCCCATCATCCCGACTCTAAACTCTTTGTATTTGAGGCAAAATTGAAACACGGTGAGAAATGCGGAAAAACATCGCTGACACCACTGACCTGGCTTCAACCACCATCAACCACCATCCGTCATTTTTACAGTCTCCGCAGAACGGTCTCTGCGCACAGAATGTCGATGTCCTGATGTTTCCCTGCACGAAGGCCTGCGCAGGGCTGGGGGCGTTGGGGAGGGAACTGTGGGACCCCCATCCCTGTAGGCTCCTCCCCAGGAGGGGGACAGGACGACGTTGGTCTTCCCGGGGCTCCCTACAGGTGGACGGGAGGAAGGACAGTGGGGAAGTGGACATAGGGAGCAAATGCCCGGGGTCCTAGAGCTGCACACCCGCCCATCTCCACAGGGTCTGGGTTTGCACCAGTGAAGGGGCCTCGGACCCCCTGTTCAGGCCTGTGCAGACCCAGGGTTGTGAAGGCTCCGGACTGCACCCCGCAAAGGAGAGGCCATCCCACCCATTGCCAGACCATTTGAGCTCATGGTAGGTGTGCTGTGTGCAAGGTGGGGAAGGCCCAGGTGGGGGGATGAGGGTGGGCCAGGCTGGGGGCGGGGGCAAGCCTGAGGGGCGGGGCCAGGGTGGAAGGGCGGGGCAGGCCTGAGGTGGGGGGGCCTCCACTGTTCTCTTGTGCTGATGGGGGATAAAAAGAATGATGTCCACTTTGGAGGGGCCTCCGTTGGTCTCACAGCCCCTCTTTTGCTGCTTCCATCTTCACCTTCTTTATCGGACCTCAAGACAAGTGTGGTGAACTAATCACACTACACAGATTCCGTGTCATTTTTCTGCAGGTGGATTCCGTCTGGTTTGATTGTTTCTTTATTCCCCTTGAATCCATTCCTCTTCTGCTCTTAGGAAATCACAGAATTGTGTTTACTGGTATTTGATGTTTATCGAACTTTTATGTTATTAATTTGAGTGTGTTTATTGAGACTCTTTCCTAAGATTTCACTCCTAGGACATCCTTGAACTGTGTTTAATGACTATCTTTTTACTTGAATGTGTTCTTGTAAAATGTCCACTGCTGTTTTGTGGGCATATATTTTCATTCTGTTTATGACACTTTATTTTTATGAATAATTACGTTATGTTATTTATTTATTCATTCTTGGCTGCGTTGGGTCTTTGTTGCCGCACGTGCGCTTCCTCTAGTTGCGGCGATCGGGGGCTACTCCTCGTTGCGGTGTGCGGGCTTCTCATTGTGGTGGCCTCTCCTTGCGGAGCACAGGCTCTAGGCGTGTGGGCTTCAGTAGTTGTGGCACGCGGGCTTAGTTGCTCTGCAGCACGTGGCATCTTCCCAGACCAGGGCTCGAACCCATGTCCAGGGAAGCCCGGAATGTGGGCTCTTACTTGCGGCATGTGGGATCTAGTTCCCTGACCAGGGATTGAATCCAGGCCCCCTGCATTGGTAGCATGGAGTCTTAACCGCTGGACCACCAGGGAAGTCCCACAAATAGTTATGTTGTGACCAGATGCTCACGTCGCTAAGTGCACAGCGACTGCCTTGTTTTTCAGGCTGCATCCTGCTCGGGGTCAGGCACCCACCACATTTTCCCTCCACGTTCCCAGGTAGCCTCCAACTCCCGGCCACCACACACACGCTCAGAGAACATCCTCTTACGTGTCCCTCGTGGGCCTGTGTCAGCATCTCCCCAGACTCATGCTTGGGGGCAGGGGAGGGGGGACCCCTGCTAATAGAGATTTCCTGTACTTGGTCTGACTAAATAATGCCAGGTTCCTCTCCAGGATGGGTGCTCCCTCTACCCTCCCGCCTGCCGGGCACTGGAGTGCCTGTGTCCCCATCTCCCCGGCAACACTGGCCGTTGCCAGTTTCCTAATTGCCGCCCGTCTATTAGGTGTAAACGGGTATCGCTTTGCAGGGTTCATTTGCATGTCCCTCATGACCAGCGATTTGGAGCACCTTGGCATAAGCTCGTTAGTATTTTGAGGTTTCAGTCGCTGATGATTATCTGTTAATATCTTCACGGCCATTTGTGGGAATTCTCTTTCTCTTGTTGATTTTCACAGTTACATTGTGTATTCTAGCATTGACTGTTTACCAGTTTCAAGCATTACAAACGTGTTCTCCCACCTGTCAGTGGTCTGTTAATTTCCATGATTTCCTTCATGAACAGACATCCTTACTTAGATGTAAGAAAATTAATCATTTAACGATCTGGCTCCTACGTTTTAAATTTGTTTAAAATATACTTGCCAGCTCCGCGTTCACCAGCGTCCTATATAACCTGCCGCTTTATTCCTTTCCTATGTAGGTTTGTAATCCACCTAGATCCCACCTTTGCTAGCGGTGTGGGTGGGGACTTAGTCTTTTTTCTCCGTTTATACAACTGGTTTCCCCCCACCAGTTTCATACCATCCATCCTCTGTACCTGTTTGTGGAGCCAACTTCACCACTGTCTTTACAGCCATCCTGTGAACACGGTATTTAGTTTGTTGGTTTTGCTGCAATATTCTAGCTTTTGCTGACTGTGCCCCCTTAGGGGGAAGCCAACCAGAATCACACAGAACAATGAAAACATCACCATCAATGGCAAAGACGCCTGGCACACACTCAGCTGCATGCTGGTGGAGGGCACGGCCGTGGGGTCCAGGAGGCCAGCCTGACCTGGACCCCAGGAGCAGATGCTGCGGTGAGGACCCGGGGATGAGCCATGTGGTCAGAGGCTCTCTCGGAGAGCTGGTGAGGGGCCGGGAGCCAGGCTGGGAGGGGACAGAGCTGAGCAAAGTGTGGTGTCCACGTGGCCCTCAGTGCGATGGTACCGGGGCAGGGAGTGTCACCACATCTCTGAGCGGAATCTCGGGAGCTGAGTCACACCCCACAACCGACACTGTCGTCGGTTAAAGGCAGAGTCGTGATGCTAAGTGTTTGACAACTGTCCCTGTGGGGTGGGGGAGACGTTCATAGCATTTGTCAGTTTTCTGTGGCACAGATATTTTCCCCCAGGGCTCATTTTTAAGCTACCAACTGGCTCATAGAGTTCCTGAAAATTTAAGATGTAAAAATCAGCTCTCACAAGCTGGCATCTGCTGGCCTCACGCCATTTCACCCCCCTGTGATATGAGCACATCTGGCTCAGCAGCCTGAGGCCGGGCCATGTCCCAAGAGCAGTGCAGGGGCAGCTGGGTGCTGGGGATGGAGGGGTCCCAAGGAGCTGAGTGGAGCTCCAGCTCTCCCTCCCCTGGCTGTGTGCCCTCGCTTTTACCAGGGTGCTGTGACGCTCACACCAGCTGCTTTTTAAAAAAAAAATTATGCTTTATTGGGTAACACTGGTTTATAACATTCTATAAGTTTCAAGTGGACAACACTATACTTCTACTTCTATGTACTCTACAGTGTGCTCACCCCCACCACACACGTGATCCCCTCTACTCTCCCTACCCCCCCAACCCCTTTCGCTCTGGTAACCACTGCTCTGTCCTCTGTATCTATGTTTCTGTTTGGGTTTGGTGTGTCTCGTTCAGTTATTTTGTTTTGTTTCTTTCTTTGCTTTTTAGATTCCACGTATGAGTGAAACGAAGCAGTACTTGTCTTTCTCCATCTGACTTATCTCACTTAGCATGATACCTGGAGTTCCATCCATGTTAACGCAAATGGCAAGAGTTCGTCTTTTTCGTGGCTGAATAGTATTTCATTGTGTGTGGTGTATATATATACACCACATCGGTCTTAGCATTATCTTTTCTGGATGTGTCTGGATCTGTCTCCTTAGGCAAAGGAAACAAAAGCAAAAATAAACAAATGAGTCTACATCAAACTAAAAAGCTTCTGCACAGCAAAGGAAACCATCAACAAAACAAAACAATAACCTACCAAATGAGAGAAATATTTGCAAATCATAGATCCAATAAGAGGTTAATATCCAAAATATATAGAGAACTCAACAGCAACAAAATACCCAATCAAAAAACGGGCAGAGATCTGAATGACATTTTTCACACCAGCCTCTGAGAACAGATTGTTAGCTGTTTGGGGTTTTGGGGAACCAGCTCTTAAACTGCTGAAATCAGATGTGTTGGGAGTATTTACCCCAGGGAACACAGGAAGCTCTGTGAGTCAGGGTGTCTTACAGGAGAGCTGGTTGCTGTGTATCTCCCAGCACATCACGCTGCTCCTTCTTCCTGAGCCTCAGTTTCCTCTGCTGTGAATGGAGAAGAGGACTGGCCCCTGCCCCAGGGGGACCGAGGGGGTGAATGGGATTGTACAATAAAGCCCCAAGCCCAGGGTCTGGAAGCCGCGTCTCAGAATGTGCGCTGCCATGATTGCCCCAACCCATCACGGCAGGAGATGCACCAACCATAGCCCGTTCCTGGGGAGAGGTGGAGGGACAGTCCGTGTTCACAGGGAGTGAGCCGGGATCCAACCCAGACCTCTCTGGATTGGAAGCAGCCTTGCAAACTCCCCAACTTGGGGTCCAGCTGCTGAGACCCAGCTGTGAGATGGGCAGGTGTCCTGCAGTACCTGCACCCCTGCACGGGGGAGGACATCGGGAAGGCAGTTCATGCCCTGTTGAAAGGGCAGCTGCTACTCAGTGCCACCCACGGTAGCAGGTTTGTCTTCACAGAGCTGGCCTCAGGTCACAGGGCTAGGGCAGGAGAGAAGTGAGTGACCGGGCTTTGCCCACACCTTCCAGGGATCGGCTGTGCTCCAGCCCCGAGACCACCTGGTGCCTATGCCCCACCTGCTCTCCCCACAGCCCACAGGGTCCCACACACCTGCCAACCAGAGACCCTGGGCTGGTAGGAGACCCCTGGCTGGGGAGCAATTAAATTTTAATTTCAGATAAATAACAAGTAATTCTTAGTATGCCCCATGGGGTTTGTTCCTAAACACGGTCGGAGGTATCTATTAGGAGGAGGTTGGGCACGTGGACGGGGCACCGCTGGCGATGCTCCCCTGAGCCCCTGCACGCAGCCCACCTGGGCGGGTGGGGTGACCACAGCGACAGGAACACCAGGAGGAGACACACTTTAGATGCCACGTGAAACCCTTCTCCTGCGCACCTTCCCTGGAAGGTCCTCTGTGGGTGGAGAACGAAGTGTAGCCTGTAGCTAAGGGGTGTGGCAGAGAAATAACGTGTTCAGTGTGGATGGACTTTTCTCAGGCACTGCTGATGAGAAGCCCGCGGAGGGGAGGCAGAGGCCCAGGTCTCTGCAGGGCAGGAGGGACGGGGCGCCAGGGGAGGGTTGGAGCGGCTGGTCCGTGGTCACCTGTGCGAACCTGTCACCTCATCAGACTCACAATGAGCTTTAGGCATTAGATGGAGCCAACAGCCAAGCTTCCTAAATTCCCCCAAAATGAGTTTTTCTGGCTCCCTTTTCTTGGGAATGAGCAAAGCAAACACTGCAGTTTTCAGAATGTCTCACGTCTCCCTTCTTCCAGCTGAGATCAAGATAAGTGAAGGAGGAAGGGCGCCATGGGCTGGAGATGTGACAAGTTTCATCAAAGTCTCAAGTTCAAGCTCAGAGTGACCCATCACCCGAGATCCTGGCTGCCCAGACTTCAAGGAGAAACAGCCCCAAGCCCTGTGGGTCAGAACCGTCCTTCAGAAGAGAAGGAACCTACACTCGAAAGCCTTCACTCACTTGATCGATTCCTCGCCCAAATGCTCCTCTTGGTAACAGAACGGTCTCTACGGAAACTTTTGTGTTCTTGGTGGTGGATTCACCTGGGCTGTTTTCAGTGGTTCTGAAACAACGTGGCAGGTGCGTAAACGCCCAAACTGAGCCTATTCCCCCGAGTTCCAAACTGCAGGGGCTTCTCAGCCCCCGCGGAGGTTGAGGGGCGCTAGAACCTTGGTCATCATGTTCTGCAGATGAGCAGGAAGCAGCCGTGAGTGTGCGGGAAACACACAGTTATTTTCGCTGCAGCAACTCGGCAGGAGGGAATGGACGAGGGTCAGACTCCTGAGGTGAGCCACAGGAAGGGTGGGGACCTCAGAGCTCTGCACCCCTCATCCCCGGGCATGAGCCATGCTGGGTCCCAGCACGACTGCCCACATGCTGCATTCTGCTCTTCCCTGGTTCCTGCCTGCAGAGTCACAAACCTGCCCCCAGGCTGCCGTGAACTCCCATGTTCCCAGGAGTGCAGAGGAGGTGGGCTGAGGCTGGGACAGGGCTCTGGGGGACGTCTGTTGTTACTTGCTTTCCCTTCATTGGGTATCAACATGGGGTTCTGCTTGGAGCCCACACTTTACTCATTAGATGCATTTTTTTAAATTGAAGTATAGTTGATTTACAACGTTGTGTTAGTTCCTGGTGTACAGAAAAATGGTTCCGTTATATGTATATATGTTCTTTTTCAGATTCTTTTCCCTTCTAGGTTATTACAAGCTATTGACTATAGTTCCCTGTGCCATGCAGTAGGTCCGTGTTGTTTATTTTATACACCGTAGCTCACACCTGCTAGTCCCAAACTCCTAACTTATCCCTCCCGCCACCCCTCCCCCTTGGTAACCATAAGTTTGTTTTCTATGTCTGTGAGTCTGTTTCTGTTTTGTAAATAAGTTCATGTGTATCATATTTCAGGTTCCACATAGAGCTGATATCACGTGATATTTGCCTTTCTCTGACTTAGTGTGATAATCTCCAGGTCCATCCCTGTTGCTGCAAATGGCATTATCTCATTCTTTTTATGGCTCAGTAGTATTCCACTCCGTATATATGTACCACATCTTCTTCATCCATTCCTCTGTTGATTGACTTTTAGGTTGTTTCATGTCTTGGCTATTGTAAATAGTGCTGCTATGAACATGGGCGCGCATGTATCTTTTCTATATCGCCGGATATGTGCCCAGGATAGGATTTATGGATCATAAGGCAACTCTGTTTTTTAGATTTTTAAGGAAGCTCCATACTGTTCTCCATAGTGGCTGCACCAATTTACATTCCCACCAACAGTGTAGGAGGGTTCCCTTTTCTCCACACCCTCTCTAGCATTTGTTATTTGTAGACTTTTTAATGATGGTTATTCTGATGGGTGGGAGGTTTTCCTCATTGTGGTTTTGATTTGCATTTCTCTAATAATTAGCAAAGTTGAGCATCTTTTAATGTGCCTATTGGCCAACTGTATGTCTTCTTTGGAGAAAGAAGTATTTCCACACTGACCTTGGGAATGTCTGTGTTTCCTCTGGTGTGCGTACTTTTAACTTATGTCTTTCTAATTCCCCAGCTCTCTATACTCTGACCAGGGATGCCTCCATACTTACTCTGGTGTGTATAACCTGAACATATATGTCTCCTTAATTAGTAAACAATTGTGTGTACATTTACAAAGAATGTCTTTCTTCTTCTCCACATCTGACTACTCTTACCTGGATTGTCTCTACCCAGGAGTGTCTATTCTGACCTGGATGTCACTCCAGTTTCACAGGTATGTCTCTACTGAATTGGATTGTCTCTAATTCCTAGTCTACCTAGTTTTTCAGGTGTGTCTACTCTGACCTTGGTTGTATTCCTTATTCCCCAGGTATGTCTACACTCACATGGGGTGTTTTCATAATCCCAAGGTGAGTTTAATATGACCCAGTGTGATCCCTACATCCCATATACGTCTACCCTGACTTAGAATCTCTCTCTAAACCCCAAAACTACTATTCCTACCTAGGAGATGTACCTGGTTCCCCTGGTGTGTCTACTTTGACCAGTGAGGTTTTCCTGTAACATGGGTGTGTTACTTTGACCTGGTATATCTGCCTAATTCCCCAAGTGTGTCTATACTGATGAGGATGTCTCTCTAATTCCCAAGATGTTTCTATTATAAACTGGGGTTTTGATCTAGTTGCCCAGGAATGCCTAAACTTAAAAATTATTTCTCCAGAATTCCCCAGGTGTATTTAACTAAAGACTTGAAACTCGTTAGGGGTGACCTTATATGTTTCAAAATATCTAAAATTACAATGAGAATCTATAAACTCTTTACCAGAGTTAGATATTAAACAATTGCATAGCCTCAGACTATTTACTATCTGAACAGGAAGAAATACACATTATTGTTACTACATCATGTTTTGCTGATATAAATAACTCAGAAAAATCAGGAACCAATTAAAAATTATGCAAAACAATGCAGATTGACTTTGAAAAGTAAAAAATGAATCCAATTATAACCCATTTGATATATTTTTTAACATCTTTATTGGAGTATAATTGTTTTACAATGGTGTGTTAGTTTCTCCTTTATAAGATAGTGAATCAGCTATACATTTACATATATCCCCATATCTCCTCCCTCTTGCGTCTCCTTCCCACCCTCCCTTATCCCACCCCTCTAGGTGGTCACAAAGCACCAAGCTGATCTCCCTGTGCTATGCGGCTGCTTCCCACTAGCTATCCATTTTACATTTGGTAGTATATATAAGTCCATGCCATTCTCTCACTTCATCCCAGGATACCCTTCCCCCTCTCCATGTCTTCAAGTCCATTCTCTATGTCTGCGTCTTTATTCCTGTCCTGCCCCTAGGTTCTTCATAACCATTTTTTCTTTTAGATTCGTATATATGTGTTAGCATACAGTATTTGTTTTTCTCTTTCTGACTTACTTCACTCTGTATGACAGACTCTAGGTCCATCCACCTCACTACAAATAACTCAATTTCGCTTCTTTTTATCGCTGAATAATATTCCATTGTATATATGTGCCACATCTTCTGTATCCATTCATCTGTTGATGGACACATAGGTTGTTTCCATGTCCTGGCTATCGTAAATAGAGCTGCAATGAACATTGTGGTACATGACTCTCTTTGAATTATGGTTTTCTCAGGGTATATGCCCAGTAGTGGGATTGCTGGGTCGTATGGTAGTTCCCCATTTGATACTTTAGTTGTTTAAATTTGGGCAAATGTACATCTTGGCTTTGGAGTATTTTTTAAAACACCTGATATTATCCTCCTATTAACCATATTAATAATATCCCTTTTGTGTTGTATTTTCTCATGTGTCCTCAGTGCTTTTCAGCAGTCATTGACTAATCAAATGATCTCCATGTGAATTGAACAACAAAAACTACATGAACAAGAATCATCAGAAGAACCTACTGAGATTCTGGTTCATGATCTTCAGATGTCCAGAGAGGGAAGTTAAAAAAAAAAAGTGTAACAAATTAAGAAAAAAAAGTGTAAGAAGTTAAATTTAAAAAGTGTAGCTATTTTAGAATGTTTTAGAATGTTTTTTAACTTAATTGACTACCAGTTTAAAACAAGTAGGTTGGGCTTCCCTGGTGGCGCAGTGGTTGAGAGTCCGCCTGCCAATGCAGGGGACGCGGGTTCGTGCCCCGGTCCGGGAAGATCCCACATGCCGCGGAGCGGCTGCGCCTGTGAGCCATGGCCGCTGAGCCTGCGCGTCCGGAGCCTGTGCTCCGCGACGGGAGAGGCCACAGCAGTGAGAGGCCCGCGTACCGCAAAAAAAAAAAAAAAAAAAAACAAGTAGGTTTAGGGCAATATATATATGAATCACATGGTTACCACAAATCAAAAGCCTACAATAGATACTCAAAAACTAGGGAGAAAGGAACTCAAGCATACTCCTACTAAAGAAAATAATCAAACCACAAGGGAAGAAACTAAAAGAAGAAGAAAAGGTCATTAAAGAACTACAGAAACAACTAAAACACAAGTAACAAAATTGCAATAAGTACATACCTAACAGTAATCACTCTAAATGTCAATGGGCTAAATATTCCAATCAAAAGACATAGAGTTGATGATTGGATAAAAACCAAAACCCATCTATAGGCTGCTTACAAGAGACTCACTTAAGAACTAAAGACACACACAGACTAAAAGTGAGGGGATGGGAAAAATTATCTTATTCAAATGGAAATGACAAGAAAGTGGGGAGAGCAATATTCATATGAGACAAAATAGACTTTAAAACAAAGTCTCTAACAAAACACAAAGAAGGGCATTATAAAGTGATAGAGGGGTCCTTATAAGAAGAGGATATAACACTTATTAACATATTTGCACCTAATATAGGAGCACCTAAATATAAAGCAAACATTGACAGACATAAAGGGAGAAATTGCCAGTAGTACAATAATAGTAGGGGACTTTAACACCTCACTTATGGGACTTCTCTGGTGGCACAGTGGTTAAGAATCCACCTGCCAATGCAGGGGACACAGGTTTGAGCCCTGGTCCAAGAAGATCCCACATGCTGTGGAGCAACAAAGCCTGTGCACCACAGCTGCTGAGCCTGCACTCTAGAGCCTGCAAGCCACAACTACTGAGCCCACGTGCCACAACTACTGAAGCCCACATGCCTAGACCCCATGCTCTGCAACAAGAGAAGCCACCTCAATGAGAAGCTCACACACCAAAAAATAGTAGCCCCAGCTCGCCGCAACTAGAGAAACCCCACATGCAGCAACGAAGACCCAACACGGACAAAAATAAATAAATAAATAATTTTTTTAAAAAAACACCCCACTTACTTCAATGGGTAGATCATCCAGATAGAAAATCGATAAGGAAACTGTGGTCTTGAATGACACATTAGACCACTAGGACTTAATAGATATCTACAAACTTTCCACCCAAAGAGAGCAGATACACATTCTTTTCAAGTACACGTGGAATGATCTCCAAGATAGATCACATGCTAGGCCACAAAAGAAGTCTCAACAAATTTAAGAGGATAGAAATTATAACAAGCATTTTTTTCTGACCACAATGGTATGAAACTAGAAATCATTACAGGAAGAAAAATGGGAAAAACACAACTTGTGGAGACTAAACAACATACTACTAAAAAATCAGTGGGTCAATGAAAACAATCAAAGAAATCAGAAAATACCTTGAGACAGTCCCTTCAGTAAGCGGTGCTGAGAAAATTGGACAGCTACATGTAAAAGAATGAAATTAGAACATTTTCTACACCATATACAAAAATAAATTCAGAATGGTTGAAGACCTAAATGTGAGATAGAAACCATAAAACTCCTAGAAGAAAACATAGGCGGAACACTCTTTGACATAAATCATAGCAATATTTTTGGATATGTCCCCTAAGGCAAAGGAAACAAAAGTACAAATAAACAAATGGGACCTAATTAAACTTAAAATCTTTTGCACAGGAAAGGAAGCCATTGGCAAAATGAAAGACAGCTTACTGAATGGGAAAAAGTATTTGCAAATGATATGACTGATAAGAGGCTAATATCCAAAAATATATAAACAGCTCATACAACTTAATATCAAAACAACAAACAACCCAACTTAAAAATGGGCAGAAGACCTAATAGACATTTTTCCAAAGAAGATATACAGATGGCCAATATTGCTAATCATCAGAGCAAGAAAAATCAAACCCACAGTGGCTACCACCTCACACCCGTCAGAATGGCTGTCATCAAAAAGTCTACAAATCACAAATGCTGGCAAGGATGTGGAGAAAAGGGAAGCCCAGTACACTGTGGGTGTGAATGTAAGTTGGTGCAACCACTATGGAAAACAGTATGGAGGTTTCTCAAAAACTAAAAATAGAACTACCATGTGACCCAGCAATTCCACTCCTGAGTATATATCTGAAGAAAATGAAAACACTAATTTAAAAAGATATATGCTCCCCAATGTTCATAGCAGCATTATTTACAATAGCCAAGATATGAAAGCAACCTAAATGTCTATTAACAGATGAATAGATAAAAAAGATGTGATATATATATGTATATGGTATTTATAGTACTTATTATATATATCTAGTGTAGAGTGTATATATATACATATATACGTGTATATAGATAAATAGATAGCATGGAATATTACTCTGCCATAAAAAAGAATGAAATGATGTCATTTACAACAACATGAATGGACCTAGAGGGTATTATGCTTAGTGAAATAAGTCAAACAGAGAAAGACAAATACTGTATGTTATGACTTATATCTGGAAACTAAAAAATAAAACAAATTAATATAATAAAACAGAAAGAGACTCACAGATACAGAGAACAAGCTAGTGGTTACCAGTGGGGAGAGGGAATGGGGGAGGGGCAAGATAGGGGTAGGGGATTAAGAGGTACAAACTACTGTGTTAAATAAATAAGCTACAAGGGTATATTGTACAGTGCAGGGAAATATTGCCATTATTTTATAATAACTTTAAATGAATTATAATCTATAAAAATAATGAATCACCATGTTGTACATCTGAAACTAGTGCAATATTTAAATCAACTATACTTCAATTTTTAAAAAAGACCCATAGTTATGTAACCAAAATTTAAAACTGTCCTGATTCCAGAAATTCTGACTCTGATCTTGAACAAAACTCAAGCTTATTCATGTCAGAACGACATTACAGCTTTCAAGGTAATCAGCTACAGTCAAGTAAGCTCATGTAATGAAAAGAGATGTAAGTGTCTGGTAAGCAAAGCACAACAGAAAACAATGAATGTACTTGCAGGTTCGTGCTTAATAAGCTACCTGGAGCTACTGAGAGTCAAGTTTCTTAGCCATTTCAATTTGGATGTTTCCCTGTTTCCAAAAACTTTGCTTCTCACTCAATAAAGTATTCATATAAAGAAAAATTCACTAAATTTACTTTTGATAGTAGACATACCTGGGATTAGAAAGACATCTCAGGTTAGTGTAGACACATCAGGTGAAGGAGGGAGACACCACAGATCAGGGCAGTTAAACATGCAGAACAAAGGAGACATCCTACAATAAGGTGGACATCCCTGAGGAACTAGGGAGACATCACAGGTGAGAGGTAAGACACAGAGGACATAGAGAGACATCTAAGGTCAAGGTAGGCACACCAAGGGAATTAAGGGAACAACTCAGGTCAGAGTAGACATAACTGGGGAATAACGGAGAGGTCCCAAGTCAGGGTTGACAAGCTGGGAGAATTAGCAAGACATTAAAGGTTAGGGGAGACACACCTGGGAAATTACCGTGACATCCCAGGTCAAAATGGAAACTCATATGGAATAAGGGAGACATCCCACATCAGTGTAAACGCATCTTGGGAAATAGGGAGATATACCAGTTCAGTATAGACCTACCTGAGGAATTAGGGGAGACATTAAAGGTTAGGGGAGACACACCTGGGAAATTACCGTGACATCCCAGGTCAAAATGGAAACTCATATGGAATAAGGGAGACATTCCACATCAGTGTAAACGCATCTTGGGAAATAGGGAGATATACCAGTTCAGTATAGACCTACCTGAGGAATTAGGTGAGACATTATTGATAATACAACTGGGGAATAAAGGAGACTTCCCAGGCCAGTGTAGACACATCTGGGGATTTAGAGAGACGTGTGAGGTTAGAATAGAGACACGGGGAAGAAAAAAAATGACACATGCCAGGTAAGGGTAGACACACCTGGTGAACTAGAGAGATAATCCAGCTCAGAATAGTTACACTTGGGGAGTTAGGGTGACATCCCTGGTTATGACTGACATTTCAGTGGAACAGAAGAGACATTCCTTGTTGGGGAAGGCACACTTGGGGAAATAGAAAGGCATCACAGTTCATAGAAGGCAAATCTGTGGAATCAGACATCCTAGATTACTGCTGACACACAAGCATGTTTAGGCAGGCATCAAAATTAGGATAGATGCACCTGACAATTTGGTGAAACATCCCAGTTCTGTGTAGACACACCTGAAGAATTAGGGAGCCATTCCAGGCCAGGGTAGAAGCACCTGGGGAATTAGAGTCTTCCTTGTCGCTGTAGACATACCTAGGGCATTAATGAAACATTCTAGGTCAGACAGATATTAGATATCCCAGGTGAGTATAGACACGCCAGGGTAATTAGAGAGAGGAACCAGAATTGAGGTAAGAGGTAAGTGGGCCCCGGGGCAGAGAAGCTGGTGTTGGTCAAGCAGAGTAAACTGGAGCTTTGTTTCCCCCGGACACTCCAAGAATAAGGCTAATGGCAGGAGCTGAGCCCTGCTGGAGTAAAGAGATAAGACGACCACATCTACCACTCCTGAGGTCAAGGAAACCTCCCTGACTGTACATGCGTAGGAAGGGTCCTCGGGGTCGAAAAGAGAGCGAGCGCCATCCCGTAATAGGCGTTGTCAAGCCTCCCACAGGCCTCTATGCTGGACCATCTTGGCAAAAACACGCACACGCATATTGGGAGAGCCTAGGACATGTCAGGTGTGGAAAGGAAACAGGATAACTGGTCACAGGTACACGAAGACCCAGAAGAACTGCCCCTACGTGAGTGACTTAGCCACCTCTCTACTGCACTCCTCCTCATTAGGGAGGACGCCCACACCACTTCCCTGCCCTGCTTCTGTCCTGCATAAACTGTTTCTCTGTGTGCTCTCCCACATGTTGTGCTATGTCTCTGATAATAAATTTTGTACCTGTTTTTTTTGCAGTTTTTGCCTCTTTTGCCTCTTTGAGAAATGCATTTTTCAAATGAGGCAAGAACCCGGGAAATTAGGGAGACATATCAGGTCAGTGTAGACACAACTAGGAAATTAGAGAAAGAGCCCAGGTTGAAGTAGTCACACCTGGGGAATTAGGGAAACACCCTAGGTTGGGTTGACACACCTGGGGAACTAGAGCGGCATCCCAGAAAGAGTAAAGCAGTTGGGGAATTAAGGAGAAATTTCAGGTTAGAGTAGACGCTTCTGGGGAAATAGGGAGGCGTCCCAGGTAAGCTTAGACATGCTTGGGTGATTTGGGAGAAATCTTATTCAGGGGAGACAAAGGGTGATATTAGGGTGACATCCCAGATCAAAGCAGACGAAGTGGGGAATTAGGGCAGAGGCCACAGGTCAGGGTAGACACACATGGGTAATCAGGGAGACATCCCAGGCTAGAGCGGACACCTCAGGAATAAGGGGGAAATCCCAAAGCAGAGTCTTCACACCTAGGAAATAAGGAAGATGTCCCAGGACAGTGTGCACACGCTTTTGCTGATTCTTCCTGTACTGCTCCCTGTGCACATGGGGTTTAAATTCTCCTCAGATAGGCTGTCCTTTTTAAGGGTAACATCTGGTCATTCGGGATCTTTGAAACATCTGGAAGTCTGTCATGGCTAGAGAAGCTAATCTCAAAACACTGCAGTTGATAAAGCTTCAGGAGACGAACACCATAAGCTGCCTCTTCACCTCCTTTACTCGTGGGACCAGCTCATTACAGTCTGCACGGTTGTCATGGTAACAGGTGCCAGACAGGAGGCAAAAATTCCAAAAGGCTTGGAGAAGATAGTTTTCTAAGTCACTCCTGGCTGCCAGTGACTTAAACCTGATTCTTTCTCGCTTAAGCAGCAAACAGCATTTTTGTTTTTGTTTTTGTTTTTGTTTTGCTTGCATTTTTGAAAAGACTAGTTAGTACCAATTCCAGGCAGAGCTGCAGTCAGGGCTCCGTAGCGTCATCAGGACCACAGTCTCTAGCACATAGTTCTGCCTCCTTGATTAAAGTCATTGTCAAGCTTCCCATGGCATCACCTGAAAGGTTCAAACTCAGATCATCATTCCTATCAGTAGGCTCAGATTTTAAACAAAAAAATTACCAGTCATTTTATGAAAAATACCACACAACGTACCGAAACAAGAAACTCAATAACATACTGTTTTCCACAGTGACTGCACCAATTTACATTCCCACCAACAGTGTAGGAGGTTCCCTTTTCCCCCACATCCTCACCGTAGCTGGTTAATTTTAATGAACAGGGAGTTAACCCCACAGAGCAGTAAAGCCACGACCTCCCCCCAGACAGAGGCTCCCCTCAGCAGGATCCAGGATTCCCAGCATCTGCTTCCCCGGCCCCAGCCTTGTTGCTGCAAATGAGCTTCGTAAGAGCGCTCAGGCCAAAGAAATGTCATTTTACAATTGTGTAATGGAAAGCCGTGATCCTAGTACAAATGTTATATTATTGGAGGACACTGCAGCAGCGTTGGGAGTGACAAAGCAGCCACTTGTATGGGCCTTGCTTCTATAACAGGCAATCCACTGTACGACAGCCTAGGTTCTTTGGGTGTGGGCACCTTATTAGGTGTGGTCTCAGCGTTCCTCATCTACACTAACACAGAAGCACTCTTAGGGCGATCCAAGTAAGTACAACTTGTTCTTACTTGAACTCCTGGAGAACGACCCATGAGTAAGCGCAATTCGTGATGTTAAAGCCACAGATCTAGGATTAGGGAACGTAAGATTTAAGGCAGGAGTAGATTTCGATGGACGAGTTGTTACAAGATCATATTTGGAAAAACAAGATTTTGACTAAATGCTACAAGAAGTTCAAGAAGGGAAGACTCCTGAAGAACTAGAGACCTTTACGCTTAAACATGGAGAAAATATTATTGATACTTTAGGAGGTGAAGTAGATAGACTTGAGAAGGAACTGAAAAAATGAAATCCTGAAGTTCGACATGTAGATTTGGAGATACTATAGACTTGATGGAATGAATCACCTTGGAGGCAGCCTTGGAAGCAAGTTTGTCAAGACTACCTTCCCACGCTGAAGGGGTCAGTGCCATTCAGAAGCCCTTCCGGTTTGTTTTAAGATAGAGGAAATACTTATGTAAAGAGCAATTCAACAGTCCACAGAAACTAAAACAACTTCTTACTTCTCAGAGACATATAACAAGTTGAATCAATTTGGAAATCATGTTTTCACGTTTCAACAGGAAATATTTTGGTTACTTATATCGTTCATAATTTCTCATTTTAGTAATGTAATTAAATTCTCATTTTAATTACATTGAGATTCAATGTAATTTCTAACAAGATTCCAACGGCATTTTTTACAGAAGTAGAAAAAAATCCTAAAATTTATAGGGAACCACAAAAGACCCCAAATAGCCAAAGCAATCCTGAAAAAAAGGACAAAGCTGGAGCCAAGAATACTCAATGGAGAAAAGCCAGTCTATTCAATAAATGGTGCTGGGAAATTTGGATATTCACGTGCAAAAGAATGAAACTAGACCCATCTCTTATAGTGCTCACAAAAATTAACTCAAAATAAATAGCGACTTAATATAAGAATTGAAACCATAAAACTAGAAGAAAACAGGCAAAAACTCCTTGACATGGGTCTTGGCAATGAGCTATTGACTATGACGCCTAAAGCACAAGCAACGTAATCAAAAATAAGTGAGTGGACTTACATCAAACTAAAAAGCTCTGAACAGCGAAACAAGGAGCAAAATGCAAAGGCAGCCTATGGAACGGGAGAAAATACGTGCAAAACCATGTCCCCGGTTAATCTGACAGGTGGGGGTCATAGGGCAAATGTGAGATGAGATACAAGTCTCCTAAGAGCTTAGATGCAACGAAACAGGTAGGTGCCTGCGTTCACATGCTTGTGCGCGCGCGCGCGCGAGGATAAGGAAGTGAATGATGCCATGTCAAAATGGATGACCTGGAAAAGGTGTGGTCCTGCAGTGATGGAAGCAATCTGCCAGTCTAGAGCCATGGCTTGTGGGGGAAGGGGGACAGGTGGAGCAGGTGAGGTCACCTGGAACTTGAAGGATGATGGGTATTTGTCAGTGTTGCTGGGTCTGCAGGCACCGTTACAGATCTGCTCCATTGGTCCACTTTCTTCAAGCAACTGAGCCTGCATTTTCCTTGATGAGCCATCATCATTCTTTTTTTTTTTAAGAAGACTGTATCCTTTTTTTTTTTTTTTTTTTTGCGGTACGCGGGCCTCTCACTGTTGTGGCCTCTCCCATTGCGGAGCACAGGCTCCGGACGCGCAGGCTCAGCGGCCATGGCTCACGGGCCCAGCCGCTCCGCGGCATGTGGGATCTTCCCAGACCGCAGCACGAACCCGTGTCCCCTGCACCGGCAGGCGGACTCTCAACCACTGCGCCACCAGGGAAGCCCTGTATCCTTTTTCGTTTTGTTTTTCGAAGATTTATTTTTTATTTATTTTTGGCTGCGTCGGATTTCAGTTGCGGCGCACGGGTGCACCGCTCTTCGATGCAGTGCTCGGGCTTCTCTCTAGCTGCAGCGTGCAGGTTTTCTCTTCTCTAGTTGTGGCACGTGGGTTCCAGGGGGCGTGGGCTCCGTAGTTTGTGGCACGCGGGCTCTCTCGTTGAGGCGTGAGAGCTCCGTAGTTGTGGCACATGGGCTTAGCTGCCCTGCGGCATGTGGGATCTTAGTTCCCTGACCAGGGATGGAACCCGCGTCCGCATTGTAAGGCGGATTCTTTACCACTGGACCACCAGGGAAGTCCTCAGAGCCATCATCGTTCTATGTGGTCAGGTTATCTGACTCCTGTCATGGGTCTAAGATGGCTATGTTACCCAAACCCAGCTTACTAAATCATTAAATCTCTTGCCAGAGATTGACCCAAAAATGGACGTGTAGCACTGGATGGACCAATGAGACTCAGTCCTGGATTCTTCATTTAAATGATTGAGAAGAAGCAGCTGAGCTTTCTAAGAAGATGCAAATATTAGTGAGACTCAGATCCAAGCAGCTATCTTGATACTACATGAGGAGAGCCAAGGCACAAACGGAGGAGTCAGATCTGCAGGATGGAAAAAAGGGAAAAAATCTTGATAATGTCACTCGAGTCCCTAGAGCGAGCGTGCCTGAAGCCATCGCCCTGGTGTTTTTGTTCCATGAGCTACTTTCAGTTGAGTTTCTGCCACTTGACATTGAATTAAGACAGAGTAAATCTGCCTGGTATTTACAATGCCATGTCACAGTCTGTTTGGGGATTGGGAGTTGGAAGAAAGCTCTCATACTGAGAATAAAGTTTTTCAAACCTACTCTGGATCAGCTACCAGTCATTCCGCAAAGAAAGGGCCCTATGTTCAAGAAGAGCTTTGGGAAATCTGGACTGACCGTAGGGAACCTTCCTCTTTCTCTTCCAGATGACACTGTGTAGCTTAGAGGCATTTATAAGCTAATATGTCTATGGACCTCAAACAGGGAGGCAGATACGCAGCATTCCCCACCCCAGTTATCTGGGGAGTTTGTCCTGGAGAGCACACATCGAAAACAGGACTTTCTCCACTTCCACACACACAGGTGAATTCTGAGGGTCTTGACTTGAGAATCGGACTTTGCTTCTGAAAACAACCCACTCTAGTTACTCAGAAAGTCGTGCCTCCTCCAAGGTCTATAAATGACGCAGCCGCCCTGAGCACAGCAGCCTCTCCCTCTGCTCCCTCTGCCGGTGAGGAACTCAGGACCCCCAGCCCTCTGCTCCCTCTGCCAGTGAAGGGCTCAGGAACCCAGCCCAGGGTCTAGAGCTGGTGTGCATCTGCGTTCACAGTCTAGTGTGAAGAGACTGGATCCAGGGGCAGGGCTGGTGCCTGACCAGGTGCAAAGAGCTGAGACCACAGTTTCCTCTGCATGAGGAAGCGGATGTCCCTGAGGCCCTGTTCCTGGGGAACATAACCTAAGGACTCCATCACGTGGATGCTGCTGGATTCCATGGGTGCAGCACAGACCCAGCTACAGGTTCTGGAAATACTGTGACTAACTCCTGAGTGTGCTGAGACCTCCACCTCTGGAGCAAAGCACAGGAGCCAGGAAGAGCCAGCGCCTGTTCTTGCTGAGCATTGACGCTGGGCATTCACTGATCCACCTAGTTTGGCTCCTGCAGGGTAGAAACCCTGCGTAGATGAAGCCCAGGGGGCTCCAGAGCATCAGGGCATCAGGACCCGCAGGGGAGGGTCAGGACCCCACTCGCACCAACAGCAGCTGCTCTTCGGGCTTCCGCTGGAGCTGCTGGAAGCTGAGAATGATTATAGGGTCAGCCTGAGCATCTCACATGTAGCTTTCTTTTACCTCCACCTGGAATTCAGTCCCTCCTGTTCTCTCTGTCTAGAACACCACCCATCCTTTGTAGTGAGGACAATTTTAGACTCTCACAAGTCTACCTTGATTAAAAATTTGAAATGGCAATGAAAGGGAAACGGAAAACAGAGCTTCCTGGCAAGGTGCCGAATGCCTGGAGCTGATGCCTCACAGACTCTTCTGAGTAACAGCCAGCTTTGTGCCAAGTCAGAGAGTGTCTGCAGCCCAGACACATTTTCCCTAGTTCTGACCACATACAAATGCAAGATTCTTCCATAGTAGGATTTGATGACCATGAATTTGTCCCACTACCCTCCTACTTCCTGTGTCTCCAGATACGTGGAAGATAATCTGTGTAAGGATGAGAGGCCAGGTCAGCATGTCGGTGGCCTGTGTGTCTGGGAGGCCGTGGGATGGTCCTATCTGATCCCAAATGTGGGACCAGACTCCCTGGTTGAAACCCAGGTTCTGCTGATCCAGAGCTGGGTGACGTTGGGCAGGTCAGTTTACCTCTCTGAGGCTCAGCTGCCTCGTTTGTAAAATGGGGGTGACAACAGTCCTTACCACGAAATGTCACTGTAAGAACTAATAAGTAGTTTATCATTCTTGGTAAATAAGCACTCAGTGAATGCTAGCGGGAGGATGACGGAGGGGGAAGAATCATCAGATGTATCGTATTTAAGATAAGTAAGCCATGTCTTAAGATCCCTACTGATCATTGGTGAGTCAATGAACTCACTCATTCAACAAGTGATCATGGGGGAAGACTCAGTAAGAAAATACACGCAAAGTTCTTAACTCAGCCCAGTACGCACACAGCTGAACAGCAGTGCCCAACAGATGTTAGCTGTAAACATGATGACGGTGATAGTGAAGGTAATGATGATGGTGGTGATGATGGTGATGTGATGAAGTGACGGATGTGGAGGGTGATGGATGAGCATAAGGAAAAACTAACAGAGCGTCTAAAATATGTAACTGCATGTGCAACCCTGCTAATGACACCCGGACCTAGATAAGCATATCAATGTAATGAATGTTTATCGAGGACCAAGTACCAGGCATTGTGCTTGAAATTTGTCCTACTTAAGTACGAAGATATTCTCTGCAGCTCTGAGGGTAGCAGCAAAATACTGGCACAAACACTCAATAGAAAGTAGAGACTGGGATGATCGTTCCTCGAACTCACAGCTGCAGAGCAAGCTACAGAGACTAGAGGAGTGTGTGTGTTAAGAAAAAGTTCACAGATGGCAGAATGAGGAACGTGGGAGCAGGATGGAGAAAACAGTGAGTGGGTTTGGAGCCAACACCTGGCTCCTTTCCCAGCCCCAGACCAGCTGTGCAGCCTTAGGGAACTCATTAAACCCCTCTGAGCCTTCATGTTCTCACTGTGAAAAGTGGTAATGAATACCTTCCTCCTTAGGCTATTGTGAAGACCAAATGAGGTGTCTCCAGGTGTATGTAAAATAAGTCACTCAAGGCATGAAGCTAATCCCTACAATAATCTACTATTATTAACTACCTGGCGTTCCCATTTCCTTTTTCTCTATTACCAGCTTCTGAACTGTGAGATGCCAACAAGACAGTGATAACATTTCAGAATCCTGGTCCCATCTTAATGAAATATATTTTGGGGGGGTTCAAGCTTTCACCCTTGAAAATAGAAACTTTTCAAAGCGATCAGGCTGTGCTTTCTTCATTGAGATTTTTGCTGTCATAAGTGGAACCTCCTGATTCTCATGAAAGACATGAAGTGTGAGCAAGAAAAAAACTGGCTGTTTCAAGCTACCGGGATTTTGTGGGTTATTCGCTATTGCAGCACAATACGGCCTGGGACGCGCCTTCAGCTATCTTGGCGCTGTGTAATGAGTTTTCCTGGTAGGATCCAGAATTGGCTGATGAAATTCCACCTTCCAGCTGAACGGGAGCTTCTGAAAGAAATAAGGTAGCATCACGAGAAAATAAAGCACACACGTCTCTTCCGCTCCTGAGTGTGGGAGCTGAGGCTGGTGTACACTGTGCTGGTATTGAAACTCTTGTGTGCTCACCACTGCCGTCCTCTCCTGGATTCCTCGTGAACTTTCTAGAAGACAGGGTGTATTTGTCATCCACCTCCACCCACTGTATACTCGCCTGCTCGGGGCCTGGCATCTGAAGGTGCCACTCCCGCCAGCTTCAGGTGGTTTGAGGGTCGGGGTAAGAGCAGGGAGGGAATCCGCGGAGAAGCGGCCTCTCCGAGGGGCCCTCCCTGCAGGGTGACCTCCTGGGGCCCTGGGTCAGCCTCCACCTCCTTCCTAATTAATAACTGCAGGTAGAGAGAGGCCAGCCACCTGCAGATTGTCTGTTCTTAGGCCCAGAGCCAAGTCTAGCCCACTCAGAGCGAAGAACACAGCTCCTGAGCCGCTGATGAAATTCATTAAGGGGAAGCTGGCAGGAAGATGGATGGAGGCTGCTAGAAACCAGCCTAGCGCTCTGTCTGCAGGGAGCTCACATCCAGGCCCGCAGGCTTGGGGTCCTCCAGGGCTGGGGTGGTGACATGCGCTGTCCAGCTCCAGCCAAGTACCATCAGGAAGGGACAGAGTCCAGGGTGCCAGGTCTTACAGGGTGCCGATTCCCTGTCTGGTCTCAGTGGACATGGGGGCTTGCAACCCCTGACTGAGAGTGAGTCCTCAGCTGAAGCGACCAGCGGGAGGGTCGTCGAAGGCCCTCGTCTTCATAACTCTGCTCCGTCCTGGCTATCACACAACTGCTAAAAAACATAGTAACCCCTTCCTTGTCAGGAGCACATCTATTGCAAAAGGAAGATTCAAATTTTCAATAAAAGATATAAAAATTCTAAGCAATAAGATAATGCAGAATGAGGCAGAGACAGTTCGTCTACCTGCATCCATTCTCCCCTTCTTTCTTCCCAGGAGTTTCCCTCTCTCTCTAGTGGCCCCTCCTCCAGGAACGCCCCCCCCCCAACAGCTGCCCTTCAAAGTCCAAATTCTCCCTCTTCTATCCTCCCAGGGGAATAATGAAGCTATTCACTCCAGGAAAACCAGTGGGGTGTGTAAGGTCGGATCTTAACAAACGGCACCGCGGAACAGAGGAAAGCTTCAAGTGAGCTTCATTAGGGAGCGCTCGCGGGCGAGGTTCACTGGTCTGAGAGATTAGGGAGCGCTCCCGGGCGGGGTGCACTGGTCCGAGAGAAAGGGGCCAGAGAAGTCGCGCCCGGGGGGGGGGCGGGGGGGGTTGGGCAAGACTTTATAGGGGAAGAAGGGAAAGGGGTGTGGTGAATCTGGGAGGGCGCAGGGTATTCCTTATTTGGTGGTCTTTTCGGGTATCCTGGGGGACCGTTAGTCCCGCCCCTCGAAAGGCGGGAAGGCTGGGCTGGGTTCAAAGTCCGCATGTCAGTTTCTGGAACTGGGTGGTCCGGAGAATTCGGTCTGATGCAACCTGTGAATCTGCTTGTGTTCCCCCGCCTCGGCCCGTTGGCCTTACAGGGTGTGTGTGTATTTTACCTCCAATTCCTCACCAAAGAAGTATTTGCCAGCTCGAAGCATAAAACAAACGTGTCATCTTCGCATAACGAGGACTGTGAAAATTAAAACTACTGAGAGACAATCAGAAAGAAATCGCAGGTCTCCAGCGGCTGGTAGATTCCTTACGGCAAATGCCGGAAGGCCAGGTGTCAATTACATAGCCCGACCCTCCCGCAGGAAACGAGGCCTCAGGTACTCACCAGGACTCCTCAGGATGGACAAGAACAAAGAGAGACAAACAAACCGACAGGTCTTTGCCATCAATTGTCCAACTCTCCTTCCTCTCCTGCCCTTCTGGGGGCAGAGGGGTCGGAAGAAGGACCTGACAATGAAGGTACACCTGCCCTACCCCATCCTATCCCCACCTAACTTGTTCCAGCCCTCCCTACCCCATCCCATCCCACCCTACCCTATCCCATCCCATCCCCACCTACCCCATCCTATCCCGTAGTAGTAGCGGTGTTTGCTGTCCTCTGATCCAAAGACCTTGATCACCATGCTGTAGAGATGCAGCCCTTCCACCAGCATCCACGCAAAGACGCTCAGGAAGAGGTAGTGCAGGAGCATGGCCAGCACCTGGCACGGGGCCTAGGATCAAAGCAACGGCAGGGAGGGTAAGCTCTCTCGGGTGTGAGCAGTGGGTGGGTGCTGTTGTCTCAATGTCCCTGCACCCATTTTCTGGGGGGCGCCTTCTGGTCAGGTGGCCTCATTTTCTTTCTGGGGAGTCACATCTTGCCTTTCTAGATGGAGTGATGTGGATGGGGCACGTGACTCAGGAAGTTGCCAATCACTGCATGCCCCCCTCCCCCACCAAGGACGGTGATTGGTTCAGGAGAGAGCAGGGAATCAGGCCTGGCCAATCAGCATAAATATCCCCATCCCTGAAGCAGGATTGGCTGGGGAGGGTGCACGTGACCCTCCTGGTCCACTGGGGTGGGTTCTGAGGTGGGCAGAGCTGCCAGGGAGCCAGCGAGCGAGGCTGAGGCTTTGGAGACACCCGGGCTGGGCACCCACCGGCAGAGCCAGAAGCCATCAGTGGAGAAGGCACGGCAGGCCCACCAGGACGCCAGCTCACAGCAGGTGTGGAGTGCCCCTGTTTGGTTTAGACCTGAGCGAGGGCACTGATGTGAGGAGAGGGGGAGAATGCCCAGGCACCACGCATGTGTCCCCATGGGACCCGGAGAGGGCACGGCCTGGGAGGCGAACTGGAGATGGAAGGGGATGGGAAGGTGACGGGAGGGAGGAAGGAGGAGATCTTTTCAAAGGAGAAAAAAATAAAGAAAAGCATTAAAGACAGAAACCTATTACTGTACCAAACCTGGGTCTGCTAGCAAAGCACCAGGCTGTGGTGACGGCGGAAAGTACAGCAGTTACTGCAGGGCCAAGCGAGGAGACCAGTGGGTCTGCTAATGCTCGAAGGACCAGGACTCCCTGATGGCTTTCAGGAAGCGTTTTTACAGGCAAAGTGAGGGAGAGGGTCGCAGGTGTGTGATCAGCTTGTGGACATCCTTCTGATTGGTCGGTGGTGCGGTAACAGGTGGTGTTCTGGGAGTCAACATCATGAACCTTCTGGTTCCAGCTGGTCTGGGGTCTACGTGGTGGTGGTCGGCATGCATTTAGTTTCTCCACCTGGTGAGGGTCTCGGTATCTGCAAAACACCTCAAGGATACGGCTCAGCCCAGTATCTACAGCCCTTGAGGAGGAACAAAAGGTCCTTGGCTTTATGGCTAAACTATTATTAACTTGTCTTACTTGACTCTTTTCCTTTGTTTCTGCATTTTCTCACTTCTCGGATTAAATTTGCTCTTTGGAACTTGGGGAAGGCCTAGGAGGCTAAAGTTCTTCTACAAACAAGAGAGAGGGGACACAGGGCAAGGGATCTGTCCCCAGGAAGGCCCCACAGTGTCCTGCTCAGTTTCAAATCCAGGGACAGCATGATCTGTGGTGGATACACCAAGTCCTATGCTTACAATATTCAGCAGTCTGCTAATTCTCAGGATAAAAATGTGTACTTGATACCTCGGTTTCCTGTTTGGAGTCACAAAACTTCCGTTTGGTCATTAAGCACAGATATCAAATACACACAGTCCTTGTCTCTGAGGTCCCAGCACCGAGTGGCCTCCTAGGACCAGCTGCCCCATGCCTGGGGCTCAACCCTGCCTCCCTGTTCTCTTTGTTTTTTCCCCCCTCCTCTGGATTTCCTTTGGGAGACCTGACCACCCTCTCCCGGACACAGCCAGGTGGGGTGGGGATAGATGCTGTCCTCATGGTGTCCCCACCCCTAGCTGAGAGGTGGGCATGTGCTCGGGCTGCCACTCGCTCACATGACTCTTCATGAAATGTTCATTTTTAGCACGGATAACTTCAATCCGTTTTCAGATCAACCTTTCCTGGCAACGAACAGATGTGATTTGCTTCCATGCAGACGCCCACAGACTGTCTAAATCTGGTGTCACCTACATTGAGTGGTGACAGATTTGGAGAAAGAGTTACATTTAATCATAAATAACTCTGTGACTTCATTTCTTTAAACTTGTGGATTGAACCACTTTACGTCCTCCCTCTTCCCTACCCTCTCACAAACACGCTTCCTGCTGAACTTCTGCCCCCTTCTGCCCACTCCCACCACCCAACAGACCCACCCACATCACAGAGGAAGACAGCTTGGTCTTTAGTTCTCCGTGTGTAATGGATCCAGAGGCGGAAGCTCTGGTCATCCAGGCTCACGGTCACTGTCACACAAGGACATGATGCCACCTGAGCATAGGAGGTAAATGACATCAGACATGAGGGACCCAGAACACCCTGCAGCCACCAGCACTCCGGGAGCCGGGGGGCAAGAATGTTCTAGAATAATGGCTGCAGAGCCTGAGCTGAGACTCAGTCTCCAGACACTTTGTCAGTGCTTAGCCCTCACCTGCACTCAGTGCACCCACCCTGGGCTGGCATTTTCAGATGCTGATGCCCTCGTGGGGACATCCACGGAGAGCTCATCCACGGAGAGCTCATCCACGGAGCGCTCATCCACGGAGCGCTCATCCACGGAGCGCTCATCCACGGAGAGCTTCGGGCATTCTGCTTTAGGGCACGGCTCCCCGGGGGTGGGCTTGGTCAGGGCCCGGGTGGGCAGCCCCCCTACGAGGCCCTGCCTGAGCCTTCGGGGCCTGTCTGCCCATCTGCCCATCAGCCTGGGGAGGCTGTACCAGTCACGGCAACTCATAAACATCTGTCTGGTGGGAGGTTCCACATGGGGCCTGAGCAGCTGCTCCTCTCAGGCTCCCTGGGGAGCTGTGAGCCCGGGAAGGATGTAACCCAGAGGGACAGGTGACCCATGGCTCATCACAGGGACACGGACACAGGGCGTGCACGTGTGGGGAGAGTGAAGCCCAGGGGAAGCCGAGTACCAGACCTGCCCACCCACACCCAGGGCCCCATTTCCCTCCTGTGCACTGACCTGACAGCCAGTGCGGGGGGGAGCCGTGCACAGCCCCAGGGACACCCAGCACATGTGCGAGACGACACAGTTCTGTGTGACCCCTGACGTGGCCCAGAGCTGTGTCACTGGGTCACCCTCTCCAAGGCCAGTCGTGGGCAGAGCTTCTTCACAGCACAAGACAGGGTGTCTTCTGAGTATGACTTGGGGGCTCATAAATTCCTCCAGTGCCCCTCTGGGGGTCTCCCCCGTTCCCACCTCTGTGCACAGACAGCAAGACAACTGAAAACAGCAGCTATTAATTTCAGAAACCATGAGTGTGTGTGTGTGCGTGTGTGTGTGTGTGTGTGTGTGTATAACAGGAAGAGTCAGACGTGCACTTCAGAGACAGTTTCCTGCCCCCTCCCATCTCCACCAAGGACCCCCGCCGGCTGGGGGGGGAGGGAGGCGGGGGCACGGAGAGACGATCAGGAAGGGGGCGGGACGCCGTTTAGACTCTGTGCTCTCACTGCAGGGGCACAGGTTCCATCCCTGCTCAGGGAACTAAGAGCCCACTTGGGAGGTGCAGCCAAAAAAAAAGGGGGGGGGGGCGGGAGGCTTCTTCCACCAAAGTCTACATGGGGACTGTGAACGGTGAGGGCTCAGCAGCGTTGCGCCCTGGCACCCTGACAGCGCTCCAGTGGAGAGCGGCCTCCAGCACGACTCCTCTGTGCCCCAGCTCACATGTGCCCTTGCACTGAGCACACCCTGGGTGCTCGTCTCAGCCCTCGAGTCCGACGTACCCTGGGTGGACAGTCCCCATTCCAGGACCCAGAACACTCACACCTCACCCAGTGCTGCATGGGCTCTGGGCATCGGGACAGCAGCCGTGGGATGAGAAAGCCCCACACCTCCCCAGCTACATGGAGCAGCGCTTCTCAAGAAGAGGAAGCCAAGATGGAACACACTCACATGTGTAACGATGCTGGGTGGTGGGGAGGTGGACCGTACCCGGGGCACTGGGGACCCTCAGGCGCTGTGCTCGGACCCTCCCGACATCCCTCAGTGTGTGACCAGGTCATCCGAGGACACCCCAAGGCCATGACCCCTGGCCCGGCACGCGCCCTCCCCTGTCCAAATGCCGCCTGAATCCCCAGCTCCCCCGGCCCTTCCAGGCCCACCAGCGATAGAGGCCCCTTTGGGCTTGAGTCGGTCCGGCCTGTCTGTGGACAGACACGTCGTGACCACACAAGGCACCGACGGCCCGGCAGGTGCTGATGCACTCGTCATCACCCTCAGCTGGCGGCGGGAACTCAGGTCCTGACCTGCCAATCCCTCCACGTGCAGCTGCGCACGGCCGGGGACGCCGGGAGGGGCTCGTGCGGGACACAGCGGACGGCCACCGGGTCCGGGGCAGAGACGCCCACCGAGGACCCGTCCAGAGCCGGGGAACGCGGGGTCCACACGTGCGGGGAACTCGAGTTTCCCCGCCTTCCCTGTCCCTGCAGGGTGCTGGGCGCAGGGGTGGGTCCGGTGCCAGAAGGGAATTCAATTCTAACTGTGATCGCCCGTGGTTCCCCAGGCCCTCTCTCCTCTGTTAAACCTCGCGGCTCCAGTTTGAGAGGAACGGGGCCTGCAGACTCCTGACTTTTATGCTCACGGTTTATATTCGGTGTGTAAACCTGCCCGGCGGGTGAGGGAAACACGCAGAGAGGAAATTGCTCCGATGCTTCCAGCAAAAAGCAAAGAAAAAACACCTGTGAACTTACATGGGGATCTGGAATTAGAACAGCCGGCCGCAGAACTGAACAGAAAGTGTTTTCAAATCGTCCCCGTGGCCCAGGTAACACGAGTCAGGAAGGTCTCAGTGGAAAATGCGCTGACACCGGCTAGACTGGTCCCCAGGCCCGTTCGTGCATCTGGCGTTTACAGCTGCGGCGTCTCAGAGCAGAGAGGTGGGTCCCAGGGAAGTCGGAGCAGGGAGCAGAAAACAGAAGCAGAAAGAGGCAGGAATGCGTGAGGACGAGGGCAGCCGTGAGCGCCTGTCAGCCCGCAGGCTGGGGCAGGACCGCCCCAGGGAGAGCCGCATCCCTGGATGTGCCACAGAACCTTTCAGTGTGGCCTCTGCCTGCTCCCCCTGCCCAGAATAAACTCCCCGACCGTCCGGAGAGGCGAGAGCTGTCATTTCACACACAGGTGGCTGCTGCTGCACTGCCCGTTACACGTCTTGGTGATGCTGACGTCACTGTGATGTGTCCTGAGGACATGAGGAGGTGTCACTGTGATGCAGTGGGGGATATGGGGAGGGGCCACTGTGATGGGGCCAGAGGACACCATGAGGGGACCCGCCAGGAGAGTCCTCAGGAAACTGAGGCCCAGAGAGGTTAAGTGTCCCTCCCGAGGGCACCCGGCGCATGGACAGAGCTGGGATTTGCACACAGGCCAGCTGCTCCAGGGCCCTCACCCTCCCACTCACCATGTGGGGAGCTCACAGACTAAGCTGGGCACTCAGAATGAAAGGGGGGGACACAGAGCCCAGGGGAGTGTGAGGGATGCTGGGATTCGCAGCAGGGAGGGGGTGGGAAGGAGGCTGGACTGAGCTGCCACTTTGCAGACTATCCGTCCTGTCACCCTGGCGGCTGCACAGCTTCCCTACTTGTGTGTAAGGACGTGTCACTCTCCCAGCGTTCCCAGCGTTCCCTGTGAGGATGTGGAAGTAGAACTGCTCCCCCGCTGGTCACGTGGAGACACTGAGGCCCAGAGAGGCACAGTGATGTGTTTGGTGGATAGATGGGTGGGTGGCCAGGAGCAGAGGAAGAGGGAGGTGGAGAGGTGGGCAGGGCCTAGATCTTCACTCTACAACATTGGGAGCACGGGTCACTATGTAAATTTAAATCAGTTACATTATGTAATATGCAAATTGAGTTCCTCAGTCGCGCAGCCACATTTTAATTTCTCAGCAGCACATGTGCCTGTGACTACCATTTTGGACAGCACAGCATGGGTGGAGACCCTGGAGGGTTTGAGCAGAGGGGGACATGGTCTGACATATGGGGGCAAGGGACCCCCAGGCTGCTGCGTGGGGAGCCGACTGCAGGGGTCTCGGTGGAGGCAGAGGCTGGTGGACCTCATGCAGGATCCAGACAAGAGGTGATGGTCCTGTATGAGAATTGCCATGTGGGGCAGTGAGGTGGCTGGATGGTAAAGATATTCTAAAGGTAGAACCGTGAGGATTTTCTGAAAGATTGCATACACAGTTCAAGGCTTGGGCGTAACCAGCTGGAAGAGTGGAGATGTCCTTCTCTTGGATGGCAAAGAACGTGGGTGAGCGGACTTCAGATGAAATCACATCGCAACCCATGAGCATCAGGCAGAGCCTTGGCGGTGGATGTCCACAGCTCAGGAGAAGCAGAGCCTATCAGAAGGAAGGGTCGTAGGAGGGGGCTGAGCAGCCAGCGCTCATGGTTTCAGGGTGGACACCCCTGTCCCGGGAAGGGCACAGGAACATTCTGAGCCTCAGGTTATCCATCTGCAAAATGGGCAGAATAATTCCTGACCCTTTTCCTCTAGTTGGAACTTTTTAGGGATATAAGAAGAAATAACACAGAAAGACTTGGAGGCTTAGCCAGGATAAGGCATGAGATAACTCCAAGGAAAGATGATTATTATCTTAATTGGATGTAGTCAAATTTAGTTTTTTATTTTAATGATTTAGATTTGAGGATGAAGTGTTAATTTATGAATCATCTGTGACAGTAAATAGACCTCCCTGGTGAAGACTTCCCTAATTACCTGTAACCACCTGTGACTGATGAGCCAGCAGCAGGGATGGTAGGGATGTGATGGCAGGAATTATCTAATCACATGTCCCTGTAAATAATTCAGGGACGGGGGCCACTTCTGAGGCTGGAGCAGAGTTCCCTTTGCCTCTCGTGGTGCATATTTTCTGTCTCTGCAGGAGCCAGGAGGAGGGGTGCAGGCACCAAGGCTCTGTCTCTGCAGGCTAAGCCATGCCCCTCTGACTGTGGCTGTGGCTGTCCACGGCTCAGCAGAAGCAGAGCCTATCAGAAGGAAGGGTCGTAGGAGGGGGCTGAGCAGTCAGCTCTCGTGGTTTCAGGGTGGACACCCCTGTCCCGGGAAGGGCACAGGAACGTTCTGAGCCTCGGGTTATCCATCTTTCTCCACACCTGGGCCAACATAGAGCTGGAAGGCATTCCCTCCACCTTCTTGCCAGGCTGGGTGGATGCATTTGAAACATTTCACTGTCTTTGTTATCAAACAAATCTTGTCAAGCTAATTAGCTATGGGGGATCTTAGGTGGGTTTTTGTTTTCAAAAGTAGTCAAACAAAACAAATGTATATTATGCTTGGCCCGAGGCTAACTTTCTAATTAAAGTAAACTGCAGTTGGATCACCAAACAAAAGTAAATAAATAATAAATGTGTGTGCACATATGTTCAGAGAGGAAAAGCCGGACGTAAAATGAGACCCAGCAGAGCAATTGGCAGCCGTGAACTGAGCACAGGGTCCAGGTCCCAGAAGCAGTGAGGTTGCAGGGAGGGAAGCTAGGTTCGTATCACTGCCCGGAGGGGGGAATGAAGAGGGGAAATAGGCTCGTTCGTTTGTTTGTTTAACAAATTCTTTCTGCCCGGTGTTGGGAGCTAACATTTCTCCTCTGTCCTCTTTCTTTTCCTTCCTGTGCGTCAGAACGCAGACCACGTGTCACAATGGCTCAGTCAGTGTACGTTTTAGGTCTAGTGTACGGGACCCTGTAGGGCCTGAGTGTGAGATGGCCACCAAGGAGCGTGGGTAGTGACAGTGGAGAAAATCTGCCCAAATGTGGATGGATCCCTGACCTCAGGCAAGTTTTCTCCTGGTACCCGAGAACAAGCCATCCAGGGATGCTCCGCCCTGCGCGCTCCTGGTCTCGGCAGAGCTGGCAGAGCCGGAGTGTTAGGTTAAGTGTGGGCAGCCGCATGCGCGCCGCCGAACCGATCTGCTGAGCCTGTCGCTGCCGCCGCCCCGCCCCGTGCGCCGGGACCCGCGACCCCAGACCCGGACCTGTTTTCGATCCGCCCGCGCGGCGCGGCGGAAGGAGGCGACCTCTCAGCCGCAGCTGGCCAACGGGGCCCTCAAAGTCTCTGTCTGGAGCAAGGTGCTGCGGGGCAACGCGGCCCGGGAGGACAGGGATGAAATTTTAGATGTGATCTACTGGTCCCGACAGATCATTGCTGTGGGTCTAGGTGTCATCCGGGGCAAGTTACCATGGCGAGGTTTCTTGGGACGAGCAGGACTCTGCCTGCTCAGCGCCGGTGTCCTGTACCCTCTACTTCAGCAACTACCTACAGATCGATGAGGAAGAGTGTGGTAGGGCTTCCCTGGTGGCGCAGCGGTTGAGAGTCCGGTTGCCGATGCAGGGGACGCGGGTTCGTGCCCCGGTCCGGGAAGATCCCACATGCCGCAGAGCGGCTGGGCCCGTGAGCCATGGCCGCTGAGCCTGCGCGTCCGGAGCCTGTGCTCCGCAACGGGAGACGCCACAGCAGTGAGAGGCCCGCGTACCGCAAAAAATATGGCAGCACGTTGGAGCTCACAAAGGAAGGGTTTATGACATCGTTTGCCTTGTTCACTGCCATCCACTATGACTGTTGGTGCACAGTCCCCACCTGCGCCCTGTCCGGTCCAAAGGACCCTCTTAGTTACACCACAGAAACATGATTATGAGGGGCACCCAGCCACGTAGAACCTGGAAGGTTTCCTGGACCGAGAATCAGTGTGTTGGGCGTCAGTGTTTTCTGCAAGGGTTGTGACCTGAAACTTTTTAAGGAACCATACACCTTTTGGGGAAGCATTTCTGAATTGTCCATCACCAGTCGATTCTTCTCGGATACGATCATGAAACACCCGTTTGCCGATTGGAGCTGTCCTTTCATCTGTGCACCTCTGGATCCGGGTGAAGCATTAAACTGTCTTCCTTCTCCATCAGGTGTACAGTTTTTAAACTATCAATCACTGGCATTTCAAGTCTTCTGAAAACAGTATGGCAGTATGTGCGTGGTCCCTAGCACAGTATAAGCAGCAGCTAATAGCAGGTTTCATTGTAGAATGTTTTCAGATGCTTGAATAAATCAGATCTTTAATCGAAAAAAAAAAAAAAAGAACAAGCCATCCAAAGCATGTGTGACACGTTTCCCCAGGTGGTGGCCTTTAGACACTCCTCCCCCACAACCCCTTCTGTCCTCCCATCTCTCTCCCATATTCCTGTCCCTCAGCTGCCGACTTCATTCCTCTGTTTCCCCCTCACCTCACCAGGTGGAATCGTCCTTAGCAACTCCCTCCAAGACTGAAGAGCTTCCCAAACCAAGTTGGGCATTGGCCCTATCCAAGGTTCTGAAACCTGCTGGGACGCCAGGATGGAGCTGGTGTTTCTGTTCCACGGTGAACACATGTGAGGATTCAGTGGCAGTACTAAATGTTATTTTAATATTTCCTTCATGCCTTAACTCCAACAGGTAACAGCTTAAAAATACATAATTGAAAGATTTTCTGTCTGAAAAGATGCTTCTGGGCTGAAGCCTGGGGAGATGGTGGCTTTATCTTGAATATCCTCAGAAATACAGATTCTGAGACACATACGTCTCTAAATCCATTCAGATGTCTGCAGACTGTAAGACAGATGTCAGTAGAAATAATGCTAAGGGGTTATCAATCGACTCAGCAAATGTTTACCAAACCCCTTCTGATCACCCACTGTGCTGGGCATCTGGGTGCTTATAAAGAGATAGAAGGAGTGGTTTTAAATCTGAAGAGTTCTACATCTATAAGGAGTCAACATTCACTGTGCCCACTGTGCTGGGCATCTGGGTGCTTATAAAGAGATAGAAGGAGAGGTTTTAAATCTGAAGAGTTCTAGATCTATAAGGAGTCAACATTCAATATAATAATATTAAAGATGAGGGACTTCCCTGGTGGTCCAGTGGTTAAGACTCTGTGCTTCCACTGCAGGGGGCATGGGTTCGATCCCCGGTAGGGAAACTAAGATCCCACATGCTGTGTGGCACCGCCAAAAAAAAAAAGAATGTTAAAGATGAAATAACATGTATTGTAGAACTGCCACCAACTAGCTGGTACATTTAGGAAATAAAAGGTTTGGTCAGAAACCAGCTTTCTGAGAGCTCACTATCATCCCCCTATTGGAGCAGAGTTTGTGATTGAAGAGTGTTAGCAGGAGACCTTCACGTGGGGCATGGTTTCCTATCATGATCCAATATCTCTGTTAAGTTTAATCTAAGATTTACTTTTGTTCCCAGAGTGTACTGGAGCTTTGGAATAGGATCATCCATGAGCAGTATAAATCTCAAGGAAATTATAAACCTTTAGCCAGACTCATCAAGAAAAAGAGAGGGGGGAAAATAGGGGAAATGAGAGAGGAGAAGGTACAACTGACACCACAGAAATACAAAGGATCATAACAGAGTACTATGAACAACTACATGCCAATAAAGTGCACAACCTAGAAGAAATGGATAAATTCCTAGAAATGTATGATCTCCCAAGACTGAATCAGGAAAACATAGAAAATACGAACAGACCAATTCTCAGGAATGAAATTGAATCAGTTTGGAAAAAAAAAAAAAAACTCCCAACAAACAAAAACCTAGGACCACATGGCTTCATGGGTGAATTCTACCAAACACTTAAAGAGGAGTTCACATGCATCCTTCTCAAACTATTCCAAAAAAATATAAGAGGAAGGAATGCTTCTGAACTCATTCTACCAGGGCAGCATCACCCTGATACCAAAATCAGACAAAGATATCACAAAAAAGGAAAATTAGAGACCAATATCACTGATGAATATAGATGCAAAAATCTTCAACAAAATATTAGCAAACCAAATTCAACAATATAGTAAAAGGCTCATACACCACGATCAAGCTGGATTTATCCTAGGGATGCAAGGGTTGTTCAATATCCACAAATCAATCGATGTGATACAGCACATTAATAGACTGAAAAGTAAACTCATATGATTATCTCAATAGATGCAGGAAGAAAACTTCTGACAAAAGTCAACATCCATTTATGACAAAACTCCTAACAAGGTGGGCGTGGGGGAACATACCTCAACATAATAAAGGTCACATATGACAAACCTACAACCAACATCATACTTAAGGGTGAAAAGCTGAAAACCTTTCCTCTAAGATCAGGAACAAGACAGGGATGCCCACCTTTGCCACTTTTATTCAGCATAGTATTGGAAGCCCTAGCCACGGAAATAAGAAAAGAAAAAGAAATAAAAGGAATCCAAATTTGAAAGAAAGAAGTGAAACTGTCACTGTTTTCAGATGATGATACTATTTAGAGAAAATCCTAAAGATGCCACAAAAATAAATCTATTAGAACTAATAAATGAACTCAATGAAGTTGTAGGATACAAAATCAATATACAGAAATCTGTTGTGTTTCTATACAGTAATAACGAACTATCAGAAAGAGAAATTAAGAAAACAACTTTATTTACAATTGCATCAAAAAGAATAAAATACCTAGGAATAAATCTAACCAAAGAGGTAAAAGACCGATACTCAGAAAACTATAAGACATTGATGAAAAAGAATGAAGACAACACAAACAAATGGAAAAATATACCCTGATCGTGGATTGGAAGAATTAATACTGTTAAAATGACTATACTACTGAAGGCAACCTGCAGATTCAACACAATCATTATCAAAACACCAATAGCATTTTTCACAGAACCACAACAAATAATTCAAAAATTTGAATGGAAACACAAAAGACCCTGAATAGCCAAAACAATCTCGAGAAAGAAGAACAAAGCTGGAGGTATCACGTTCCCTGATTTCAAAGTATACTACAAAGGTACAGTAATCAGAACAGTATAGTACTGGCACAAAAGCAGACACATAGATGAATGGAACAGAATAGAAATCCCCCCAGGCACATATGGTCAATTAATCTATGACAAAGGAGGCAAGAATATACAGTAGGGAAAAGACATCCTCTTCAATAAATGGTACTGGGAAAACTGGACAGCTGCATTCGAAAGAATGAAACTGAACTACTTTCTTATACCATATGCAAAAGAGAAAGAAAGCTCTAAATGGATTGAAGATTTAAATATATGACCTGAAACCATAAAACTCCTAGAAGTAAACACGCAGTATGCCCTTTGACATTGGCCTCAGCAGTAATTTTTTTTTTTTGGGATATGTCTCCTCAGGCAAGAGAAATAAAAGCAAAATAAATGAGACTACATCAAACTAAAAAGCTTTTGCACAGTGAAGGAAACTATCAACAAGACGAAAAGACAGACAACTGAATAGCAGAAGATATTTGCAAATAATAAATCAAATAAGGGGTTAATATTCAAAATATACAAAGAACTTGTACAACTCAGCATCAAAAAAAACCAATTTAAAAATGGGCAAAGGGGCTTCCCTGGTGGCACAGTGGTTGAGAGTCCGCCTGCCGATGCAGGGGACGCGGGTTCAGGCCCCGGTCTGGGAAGATCCCACATGCCGTGGAGCGGCTGGGCCCGTGAGCCATGGCCGCTGAGCCTGCGCGTCCGGAGCCAGTAGCGGGAGAGGCCACAACAGTGAGAGGCCCAAGTACCGCAAAAAAAAAAAAAAAAAATTGGGCAAAGGACCTGAATAAATATTTTTCCAAATAAGACATATATATGGCCAACAGACCTATGAACAGATGCTCCACACCAGGCAAATACAAATCAAAGCCACAATGAGCTACTATCACCTTCAGGTTTGTCAGAATGGCCATCATCAAAATGACAACAAGTAACAATGTTGGCAAGGACTTGGAGAAAAGGGAACCCTCATGCCCTGTTGGTGGGGATGTAAATTGGTGCTGCCACTATGGAAAACAGGATGGAGGTTCCTCAAAAAATTAAAAGTAGAACTGCTATATGATCCACCAATTCCACTTCTGGGTATTTTTTTCCAAAGAAACAAAAACTCTAGGTCAAAAGATACATACACCCCAATGTTAATAGCAACACTATTTACAATAGCCGATATATGGAAGCAACAAAAGTGTCCATCAACTGATGAATGGATAAAGAAGATGTGGTACATATGTACAGTAGAATATTACTTGGCCATAAAAAAGGAATGAAATCTTGCCATCTGCAACAATATGGATGGACCTGTAGGGTGTTATGCTAAGTGGCTTAAGTCGGACAGAGAAAGAATCATATGATTTTGACTATATGGGGAATCTAAAAAACAAACTAAAAAAAGAGCAAATGCAACAAAACAGAAACAGACACACAGACACAGAGAACAAACTTGAGGTTGCCAGAGGGGAGGGTGACGGGGGGATGAGTGAAATAGGTGAGGGAGATTAAGAGGTATAAACTTCCAGTCATAAAATATCAATAAATGAGTCACAGGGATGTGATGTAGTGCATAGGAGTAAAGTCGATAATAATGTAATAACTTGTATGGTGACAGATTATAAATAGAATTTAAAAGGTGAACATTTTGTAGTGTATAAAAGTATCAGATCACTATGTTGTACACCTGAAACTAGTATAATATTATAAGTCAATTATACTTCAATAAAAATAAATGAGAAATAATAAGAAATCTCAAGAAAATAAGGCAATTGTGTTAGTCAACGCTCAGTTTTACTTTCAAATAGCCACGTCTCTCTCTCTCCATCTTCTGTTTCTGTCTGTGTGCAAACTTTGATCTCCTTTACCTCACACTGACTTTCCCCACAGACCCCCACACACTGACTACTACAGAGACTCGATATATAATAGACGAGATCCTTCCCTCCCTGATTATTTGGTCCAGTGGGTGTCAACAGTCCAGCCTTAGACCAGTTACCATGGCTAGGAAAGGTAGTCAATTGAGAAGGTGGAAATTACATGTTTAGTAGAATATAAGTATATTCTACTTATAATTGTCTAAGTAGAAACCCCAAAACCAACATCACAAATCAAAAGGACAAATTCAAATCAAAAGAAAAACTTTTAATAAAAAATCAAAATTGTCCTAATTATCAGCAGTAACTGCTTAGAAGATTCAATAGAAAAGTAATTTTCCATTTACAACGGCAGCAGGACTTTAACATACGTGAGTGAGCCTAATTAACGTGTGAGATCCGTACAAAGATGACAGTAGGACATCCTTGCAAGACATTGCGACGCCCTGGCAGAGGGAGCAGAAGTTTGCTACCTTCCTAAACAGGAAGCCTCAGGAGTGCGTGGCTGACTTTCTTCCATTTTACTCTACACGTTCAGTGAGACAACAATCAAAAGCTCAACATAGATTTTTAGAGATATTGACAAACGGAATCTAAAATTCATCTTGAAGAGAAAGGGCAAGACCAGAAAAGATAAGAAAGGAAGAAAAGGAGGAAGAGGGGGTGGTGATTCTCTCCGCATGTTGGGCACAAAACAAATGGGTATAAAACGGGGAGGGCAGCTGACGTGAGCAAATAGATCAATCGAACGTAATGAAAAGTCCAGAAACAGAGACTTTAGCGTATGTGAAATTAATACACAGGAAAGGACGCGTTTCGCATCCACAGGGACTGATGGCACTAAATGGTGCGGAGACACTTCTCTGCTGCTGCGGAAGAAAAACAGAATTAATCTTCAACCTCACATCATTTCCCGAAGTAATTTCAGGTGGATTTCAGACATCAGTGTAAAACAGAACTGTAAAAACATTGGACAAAAATATAAGACAATGGAACCTGGAGAGACAAAAGACCTCAAACAAGACACAGAAAATGCAAAAGGCTAAACTAAAGAACACATAAGCTTGACTACCTCAAGATTTAAAATCCCTATACGACTCACGATACAGTTAAGAATTACCCACAGACTTGGAGAAAACATTCACACCATACATAGCAAGGGATTCACAGATACAATATGCCATCATCTCCGTATAATAATATGAAAAAGATAAACAACGGTGGAAATTCAGGCAAAGGATATAAACACGATTCATGGGGGAGAAATTACAAATGCCAGTAAGCGTGGAAATGCTCGATTCGGTAGGAATGAGGGGAAAACTCGTTAAAACAAGACATCGTCTCTCACCTGTTTGATTGGCAAGCACGAGCACGACGGACAAGAGCGGGTATCAGCAGAGACGTGCGGAAACAGGATTCCTACGTGCTGTTGGTGAGAACGTACTTTGAAGGGCCTTCTGCGGAGAGGGATCTGGGCACATCTATTGGCGCAAAGACCGCACAGGCCGTGGCTTCTCCGCTTCCCAGATCTACCTGGAGAAACACCCACTCGTGTGCAAAGGAGGCGAGAAAGAGAACACCCACCACGATGTTCCCTGAAGGAGTGAGAGCTCGGAGGAAAAAATGAAACGTCCTGCAATGGAGACTTGGTTCAATGCAGAGGAATCTGGTGCTTCAGTTCTTGGACTTTGGAAGCCTGGGGGAGGGGGTTCCGGGCTGACCCCTTTGCCGTAAAACGGTGCGTAGAAGACTGTGGTTGGGAGGAGGGGTGTGCGGCTGCCCCCCCCCAACTGTGATGCAGTGAGGCTGGGTCAAGGGGTCTGTAAGTCCTACAAGGCGGTCACCGCAGGGCGGACGGTGAACCTTAGTGGGCAGCACCCTGACATGTCAGTGTTTGCTCCACGCTGATTCCTGTGGAGTTAGGTTTGTGGGACTTTCTCATCTTTCACGGGCATTAGCTGACGCTGGACCTCAGGTATGAGCGAGGGACACGGGCTGGAGGCCTCGGAGACGCGGCTCAGGGTCCCTGATGAGCGTGTGTCCTGCCCACTGGGCGCTGCAGCCCGGTGCACCGTGGCCCCTTCCCTCCCACATCTTCTGCACATTGAAGACAAGCTCCCCGCCCAGGAGGCCGCAGGGGTCCTCTGCCCTTGTCTGGAGTCTCAGGGTCTCCTCACGCCGGTCCAGGGCCGCACACGCCTTCCCCTCTGAAGTTTGAGGCAGCGAGAGACTGGTGAGTATTTTTAGGTTTCCCTCTGTGCACACAGGTGAAATTTTAATGAGCAGTATTGGCGATGCACTGAGTATGTCTGATGTCCACAGGAGAAATTAGCCCTCTGCTAAGCCAGCTCTGTGCTTTCATTACATGCATCGGATCAATGCTGGGAAAACAAACACAGGCGCCAGGTATCCCGGGGACGCGTTCTGGGGGAGAATCCATCGCAGGAACTGCTGCACTAATTAGCGGAGGAGACCGCGGGGGTCTGTCCTCACGGGTCCATCAGGAGGCACAGCGGAGAGGACGCCGGGGGATGATGGGTTACAGGGCTGAGTGGGGACCTCTAGGGTCCTTGAGCAGGTGCCTCCCACGGGGAAAGACACAGGGGTGTTTGAGCCCCTAAAGCTTTGCTACTCAGACTGGGGTCCCTGGACCTGCAGCAGCAGCAGCATTGGCGCTCGTTATAAATGCAGATTCCCAGGCTCCTCCCTCCGCATCGGCCCCTCCGGTGCATCAGAACCCCGAGCATCCCCATTTCCCGGCCGCATTTCCCGGCCGCCTCCGCAGAATCAGGGATCATCTGACCAGTGGATTTGAGTTCTGCCCAATGCACTGTGAGCAGAGGTGATGGGAGCGCTTTCGGGTCGCGCCCTGAGGGGATGCAGGGGGTGATGGGAGCGGCTGGCGGGTCGCGCCCTGAGGGGACGCAGGAGGTGATGGGAGCGGCTGGCGGGTCGTGCCCTGAGGGGATGCAGGAGGTGATGGGAGCGGCTTTCGGGTCGTGCCCTGAGGGGATGCAGGGGAGCCCTCCCCTCCCATTTTTCCCATCCACTGGCTGAATGAGGCCCAGTCAGCTTGGGTCAGCTTCTTATCTGGGCCCATGAGGCCCCAAGGGAAAAGGGGGTCTTGTGAGCTTTGGAGAAATTTAATCTCTTTATCATGTGCCGATCACTGAGCTTCCTGTGGCTGGGCTTCCGCAGCTGCGCAATAGGGATGATGACGGTGATGGTGATGATGGTGGTGAAGATGGTGCCTTATTTCCAGGGAGAGGAGGAAAGGTGATGCGGCAATGGCAGGGCTTGGAGCAGGCCCTGTGCCTACTGTTACTAATATCATTCTTACTAACACCTCATGTTCTTGGTGAAGTGGACTTTCCCCCTCCTGTCCTGGGCCCCTGGTTAGAAGGCAGGAAACGAGCTCCCCTTTAGAAAACCTCCTTTCCCAGCTTGTCCTCAGCAGGAGTCCTCTACAGAAGGCATGAATGTCCCGCAGGCAAGCAGGGGACACAGGCCGTCCCCCAACCCTGTCCCAAGGGCCCCACTGGGCCTGGTGTCCTGGAAGGCGCATTAACATCGCAGCCCCTGCTTCCTGCAGTGGCACCGAGATCGCGGCTCCCATTGTGCTTGGCCGAGGGGAATCAGGAGTGGACGCCAGCGGGCAGGCGCTGGGCCACTTTGTTGACGAGGCTGATGTGCCCACCTCCTGGGGAGTTTCCAGGGGAGGCGTCGGGGCTGGCGTCCCCGGGCTGGTGTCCACACTCCACAGCACATTAGCCTGGATCGGGAGGGCAGAAACGTCACAGAGCTCTGCATTCAAGGCCTGGTGATGAGTGGGACGGGACATCTTGCCTCATGTTTTTTTTTGTTTGTTTTTTTTTGTTTTTTTTTTTGAGGTACGCGGGCCCCTCCCTGCTGTGGCCTCTCCCGTTGCGGAGCACAGGTTCCGGACGCGCAGCCGCTCCGCGGCATGTGGGATCTTCCCGGACCGGGGCACGAACCCGTGTCCCCTGCATCAGCAGGCGGACTCTCAACCACTGCGCCACCAGGGAAGCCCCAGCACTGTTTTTAATGGCTGCTTCGAGAGCTGTGAGAATACTGCACAATAATTTATTTAGTGGATCCCTGTGTTTAAACCTTTTGATTGTCTCCAATTTTTCCACCATTATAAATAGCATCGCTATGAGCATAAATCTTCACACGCATCCCTGAATACTTCCTTGGGATGAATTTCTAGAAGGAGCTGCTGGGTAAACACATTTTAACCTTGAAGCTGCTTCAAACCCATTTCCCAAGGCCTGCGTCAGGGCTGCCCCGCCTGGTGGTGCAGGTTGCACACTGCTCAGAGGTCCCAGAAGGGGCAGGAAGGGGCTGAGGAGGAGCCTGTGGTCCACTCCGCAGGTATCCAGGTGCCCCCTGGAGCAGGTAACTTTTTCTAGTCTGCACAGAGGCACAGAAATTGCTAGCAGAGCCCTGGCTGAATTGTCAAAGAGTCTGAGGTCAGAGGAGTCCCCTGACTGAAACCACCCACAAGGGGCCCCAGGGGGTGGGGTCGGGGCCAGCGACTGTCCAGTCTCATCCAGGTGACCCTGAGCATTGCCCAGGGTGAGGTACAGAGCCCTCTCCCTTCTGCCCACAGCCCCTGGGCCTGTCCGGCCACAGCAGGCACGGATTCCCCCACTGGTCACCAGCTGAGTGATGCCCGTCTGCGTCCTGAGGGTTTGCCTAACCCCACAAGTCACCCCACGTGGACCAGACATGCCCCGTTGTCCTGGGAGCCTGTGGATTCCAGAACAGAGGATGGGGCCTGGGCAGCAGCCGGGATGCTGGTGGGGACCGTGAGGAAGTTCCTGCCCCCGACGAGGGGGGTCGGATGGACTGAGCTGGGCTCTCCCTCTGAGCCCAGTGCCTGGGCCCCCCGCCATGCCCAGCACAGGGAGGGGTGCTGGAGTCTGGACAGAGAGCTGTGCGAGGGGAGACGCGGCCTGAGGGAGCCGTCCCAGCCGAGGGAGCTCACAGCCCCGCGGGGGCCCTGCAGACGGACGCCGTCCCTGTGAAGACCCCAGTCCCCAGGCTCGGGAGCCAGCTCTGTCCCCAGGGGCCGGCCTGGGGCTGCGCAAAGAGGGTCTCTCCTCCTGGGCCACCCAGCGCCTCCGCCGCGGGGGTGGGTGTCCCAGCCGAAATCTCTCAAGGTTTTCACAATTACACTTTATGGGGAAATCCCGGCAGAGCGCCCGCCTCCGTCCACACTAGTGGCAGTGGTCACCTCGGAGCGATAGCGCGATCTTAGTGGGTGAAAACACACGTAGAGTAACCCCTACGACAACCTTCCAGGCAGGGCTTTGCCCGTCTGAACGGAAACGGCCCCTCGAGGGGACCTGCGATGGGAGAGTCAGGACCATCTTCACCGCAGAGGCAGCCGCGGGGGTCTGGGAGCTCCAGCCACATTGATTGCGGACTTAATGCACTGACCTTGTGCAACTTCAAGCCCCCGTTTGGGTGCAGAAGTGGCGCTTTTGAGATGATGGGCTTTTAATGATCACCTTTGACCCTGTCAGCTCAGTGACTAATCTACGGGAGAGACAGAGACAGGGAGGCAGAGAGATGGAGAGAGAGACAGAGAGAGACAAAGACAGATAGAGACAGAGAGATAGACAGAGACAGGGAGACAAAGAGAGACAGAGACAGACAGAGACAGATAGAGAGACAGAGAGACGGAGACAGAGAGATGGAGAGAGAGACAGAGAGAGACAAAGACAGATAGAGACAGAGAGATAGAGAGACAGAGACAGGGAGACAAAGAGAGACAGAGACAGGGAGACAGAGACAGATAGAGAGACAGAGACAGAAAGAGAGACAGAGACAGAGAGGAAATGGCATTAGGAGTGTCTTCTGGGGGTGCAGGGTGGCCCTGCCGGGACCCTACTCCCCAGTCCTGTGAGGTAGGGTCTGGGCAGGGCGGTGATTTGGGGTTTTCCTCTTTCCTTCCTCTGCAAAGAGACGTGGAACCAGAGCCAGAGGATGGGGGAGAGAGAGGAGGAGAAGCACCACGTGTCTGCTCCAGAGACAGGAAGCGCTGATCCCAACGGGCACGTCCGTGGGTCCACGTGATGGGACTGAGGCAGGAGATGGGCTCCAGGCTAGACGTTTACAACCGGCCTCCTGTTCACACTCCCTGGGGGGAGAAGAAGATGGGCTCCAGGGTGGACATTCCTTACCAGCCCCCTGTTTACATTTCCTGAAGCAAGAGACAAACGGGCTCCAGGAATACATATTTATGACCAGAGTCCTGTCTATATTTCGAGATCTGCACCTCGATTTAAAAACCAGTAAGAGAAATAGGGTAAATAATCGGACATTGGACATTTTTGTGGCAGGAACAGAGTGGGACTAAACCCTGTTAAAAGATCAAGAGGCCATACATCTCCCATCCTTGGGGCAAGGGAGACACTGCACATGCGCAGAAAGGCTCCTTGGGGGTCAAAAAGGAGGGGACACCACCCCATAATAGGTGATGCTAAGGCCGTCCCATAGGCCTCTGGGCTGGGATCCATCTTGGAAAGAAGCTGCCCACGCGTGTTAGGGAGGGTCCTAGGGCAGGGCAGGTGTGGAGAAGGAAACCAGATAATTGGCCAGAGGTGAACAGAGACCCGGAAGACCTGCCCTATATAAGTGACTTAACTGCCTCTTTACTGGGGTCCTCCTCGTTAGGGGGGACGCCCACACCCTTGCTCTCCGGGTGTGCATCTCTGCCCTGCTTCTGTCTTAACCAAACAAGCTGTTTCTCTGTGTGCTCTCCCACTTGTTGTTGTGCTGTGTCCCTAACAATAAACTTTGCACCTGTTTTTACAGTTTTGCCTCGGTGAGAAATGCGTTTTTCACTGGGGGGCAAGAGCCAGGGGGTGTGCTGGCTGGGATTCCTGGTTTTCATCCAGGCTTCCCAGGTTCAACTCCCGGGCAGGGAATTAAGATCTCACTTTACGCCACCACTCACTGCTGCCTCTCCGAGATCAGTGTTAGACTCACTCAGGGAGAGGCCAGAGCAGCTGGAGAGGCCTGGGACAGTCAGGACACCACCTCCCCACCGTGTGGCTTTGAGTCCACGGGCCCTAACAATTGTTAGTGTTGAAATATGGGAACATGTCTCTAACCGTGGTGAACAGGCACTGCCCCAAGCCCCGCAAGCGCCCGGCCCTCTGCCAGCCTCCTCAGGACCTGGTGACTGAGTGGTTAACGCCTGGCAAGGCTGAGTCGGGGAGGGGCAGGGGAGGGACACACTGAGTCCACAGGGACAGCCACTCCCCAGCCCCAGGACAGCATGTACACGCCAGAATCCCGGAATCGCGGCCCAGAGTTGCAGACATTCCAGTTCTTCAAGAGAAGTTTCCAAATACATAAATATTGCTTCAGATTTTTAAGAAAACCCTCTGTGGACCAAACGTGACCCATTCCAGACAGAATGCAGACCGCAGGCGGCAGGGAGACCTTTCTAGTCCAAAACCCACCTATGTCCACATATCCCAAATTCTGCAAATCTTCAGGTCCCCTAAATCCACCAATTTTCATTTATTTACACGGGGAATTCAGACCTAGAAGCTGAGTGGAGCTGGGGCATTTGGGGGCGTTGCCCAGGGAGAGCTCAGGTGGGTTTTGTCCCTGTGAACCCGCCCTCCCCCGGCCCACTCACTCAGACGACCCTGACTCGGCCTCCCGGGGCCATGGGCAGGGCTCTGAGAGCCCAGACAGGTTTATCCAGCACTTCGACAGTGAATGTGATCCCTGAGATTTAACTCTCTGGGAACAAACCCGTTCCCCACCCCACCCCCGCACAGGAAACAGCAATCAGCCCATCATCATTTCCACGCTGCTCACTCACCAGCCGCCGTCTGTAGGCTAATCAGCCTGCCCAGCCCAGCAGACTCCCGAGCACCGGTCCCAGCACTGAAGTCGCGCCTCTGGGCCTCCTAAACCCAACCTGCTGGGGTCAGCCACCCCGCTGCTCTTTCCCACCTCCAGGTCGGCCAGGCCGGATGCCCTGCCGCACGCCTGGCTGCCAGCCTCGTAGGCAGGAGGCAGGCGGTTCCCACCGACCCCAGGCTCTGGGAAGCAGGAGGCAGAGGCCAGCTCTCTGTGGACTGGGCCCAGATTGTAGAGGCTGTCCGTGCCTGTGGTGGCCCGTGGCCTTCTCTGCATGCGTGCCTCCCTACTGGGGTCTCCTAATGACAAAATGACACAGCTCTGGCAGGTGAGCAGAGGAAGGATGGTGCTCACAGTGAGTCTCAGTGGGATCGGAGAGCTAAATTTAGAGAGAGCCGTGCATTCAAATGTGGACACACCCCAGGGGATGCATCACCCAGCGAGCACGCGGGAGGACATCTCACTTCCCGGAGCCCCTGGGGAGGCGGCCACAGTAGCTGGAGCAGTCCCAGTTCCTGAGGAAGTGGATCCCTGTGGGGCATGCCCGAGGGACTGGTTATAGGGCAGACGCTCAGGCTTTTCCAGGGGTCTGAGAAGCGCTGAGCTCCGCAAGGTCCCCCCTACCGGAGCCCCTTCGTTAAAGTATGATTTTGCTGGTTCAAATCACATGTAAAATCATGTAGGGACTTCCCTGGCGGTCCAGTGGTTAAGACGCCGCACTTCCAAAGCAGGGGGCACGGGTTCCATCCCTGGTTGGGGAGTTAAGATCCCACATGCCGCGGGCCGAGGCCAAAAAATAAGCAAATAAATAAAAGCATGTAAAGCAGAGATTGAAAGATGTTTTATGGGGGCCTGCTTCTTCCCACTTTAAAAAGGGGGAAAAGACGTTCACAGAAAACCCAGACTTTCACCTGCACCTCGGTGGCCCTGGGCTGAGGTCCGAGCAGGGCGTGGCCAGCGTCCCTTTCCCCTGGGCTGGGGTCCGCTTCCCCGCTGGGGCGTCCTCATCGGTGTTACATGCCTGAGCCCTTCCATGTTCCCGATGTAGAGGAAAAGACTATTTGGAGACTCGTAACGAGCCAGGTTGTTTTAGAGGGATGTAAGGATTTCGAGGCTTAGAAAAGGGAGATTTAATACAGGGTAAGTCAGCTACTCCATAGACCACCTGCTCCTGGTGGAAGGAAATCCACCAAGTGTTGGTCTCAGTGGAAAGGAGATGCTTTCCAACTTTGTTTCTGCCGCTGATTTGGAGGAGCGCCTTGGGTGGAGGACAGGGTCGTTCTCGGATGCCCCCGGGTGACGGCAGTTTGATGCCACCATTTCTGTTCTTTCTGGGTTCATTTGACAGATGGCAAAGGATGTAACTTGGCAACAGCAGAAAATACTAAATGCTCTCGCACCTGTTTCACAGATCACCAGTGTACCCGCACACACTTAGATCATACATGCCCCTAGGTTAAAGCCCCCAACATGAGGGGCTGGATGCTTCCTGCAGGGGTGCTGGGCTCACAGTAGGCACTGAATAGACCTTTACTAACTCATCTCTACACCAACCTTGGTCTCTCCCCAGCCCAGTCCTAGTTTCCAATCTGTACACTCACCTGTGCTTCCACAGCTCCAAGATGACAGTGCGGGCCACACTGATCAACAGCAGTGTCACCTGGGTGTGGTCCCCACAGTGAAAATGTCCAATGACAAAAGCAACCTGGTCTGGATCTGTACACGCACAGAGGGAAAGCTTGGTGGCATCTTCTCAAGCTGAGTGCTGTAACACATCAATTCCACCCCTAGGTATATACCTGTCGATTTCAGCACAAAAGTGTGTAACCCTGGGCCCTAAAAGGCACACACAAGCATGGTCATAGCAGCACTGACCCTAACTGAAACTGCTCAAATGCCATAAACAGTAAAATGGATAGATTACTGGTGGCTTTTCACAATGGGAAATTATTCAGCACTAAGAATGAAAAATCTAGAAATCACACACCATGATATGGATGACTTGCAAACATGACGAGTGAGACACTGAATACAGAAGAGCACATGCAACGTCATCCCATTCACCTAAAACGTAAAAATAGGCAAAACTGATCTACCATGATAAAAGTCAGGGAACAGCTACCTTTAAGGAGGAAACATATCAGCGTATCATGATATATGGAAAAGACCATGATTTTTTTTTAATAAATAAATTTCTTTATTTATTTATTTTTGGCTGTGTTGGATCTTCGTTGCTGTGCATGGGGTTTCTCTGCTTGTGGTGAGCGAGGGCTACTCTTCATTGCGGTGCACAGGCTTCTCATTGCGGTGGCTTCTCTTGTTGCGGAGCATGGGCTCTGGGCACACGGGCTTCAGTAGTTGTGGCACGCGGGCTCAGTAGTTGTGGCTCACGGGCTCTAGAGCGCAGGCTCAGTAGTTGTGGTGCACTGGCTTAGTTGCTCCGTGGCATATGGGATCCTCCCGGACCAGGGCTCGAACCCATGTCCCCTGCACTGGCAGGAGTATTCTTAACCACTGCACCACCAGGGAAATCCCAAGACTATGATTTTTAAATGGGCAAAAGATTTTAATAGACACTTCACCAGAGAATATATCTGAATGGCTAATAAGCATGTGAAAAGACACTCATCATTAGGGAAAAGCAAACTAAAGCCACAGTGAGGTACGCACCCCCTAGAATGGCTAAGATCAAAGGGATGGACCATGCCAAGTACTGGTGGGAATGGAAAATGCTGCAGCCATCTGGAAAACAGCGTGGCAGCTCCCCAAAAGTTAAGTACAGAGTTACCATATGTATTAACTTCCTACTGCTGCTGTAGCAAATGCCACAAGTTTAGTGGCTTGAAACAACACATTTATTTTCTTTCACTCTGGAGGACAGGAGTCTCAAAGGAGCTAAAATCAAGGTGTCGGCAGGGCTGGTTCCATGTGGAGGCTCCAGGGGAGGGTCTGTTTCTCACCTCTTTCAGCTTCTAGAGGCGCCTGCGTCCCTCCAATCTGCTTCTGTATTCAAGGCCGGCTCCCCAAACTCCCACCTCCGTCTTACAAGGATCCTTGTGACCACGTTGAGCCCACGCAAATGATCCGGGATAATCTCCCAACTCCAGACCCTTAACTTAATCCCATCTGCAAAGTCCCTCTGGCCATACGAGGCCATGTCGACAGTGAACGTGTGGGTACTGACACCCAAACACGTCTATACGGAAAGATGAAGCTCCTTGGTGGGCAGGAGTACAGGCCCGGGGGGCAGGCAGCCAGGGATCTGTGACCTCGGACAAGTTACCAAACATCTCCAGGTAAGACTAAGATCACAGAGCACCTTCATGAAGGGGCCATAAAAGAAGAAAATTCAACTGAGCAAAACTGAAAGATCTTACCGGCTTGGGCTTCCCTGGTGGTGCAGCGGTTGAGAGTCCGCCTGCCGATGCAGGGGACATGGGTTCGTGCCCCGGTCCGGGAAGATCCCACATGCCGCGGAGCGGCTGGGCCCGTGAGCCATGGCCGCTGGGCCTGCGTGCCCGGAGCCTGTGCTCTGCAACGGGAGAGGCCACAACAGTGAGAGGCCTGTGTACCGCAAAAAAAAAAAAAAAAAAAAAAAAAGATCTTACTGGCTTTCTGCAGTGGTTCATGAATCAGGCAGCATCCAATCTAACAGACAGAAAGAAGCACCAAGAAGCTGTACAAAATGAAAGACTTTTATAGACAGAAGGGAAGAGGAACGAGGAAGTCATACTAGACCGAACATGGGCTGGTTACTGCAAGGTTACTTTCCTGTGCAGGTGACAGGCGTCTAAGAGGCAGGTGACCTAACTGGTGCTGATCTGGTGATTCCTGGTTCACAGGTTTAAGGTCCCATTTCTGGAGAGCAAAAGCCGTTATTAAATTAGGTCTTAGTTTGGTGATGTGGGGCTCAGCATAATCAACTCCATTTGGGGACGGTCGTCTTGTTTTTAGCCAGGCCTCGTGAGGACCAATTGGATAATACACGTGCTCAGGAGGGCACCTATCTGCCCTCATGTCCACTATGGTCCTTCTGCCCAGTGTCACGAGGGGCTTGGCCTGCAGGCGGAGCCTCCAGGCTCCCTTGCCCACTGGCGTCACCTCCGTCCAGCAAATGCTGACAGTTTGGGTGTTGGAGGGTGTGAGGGGAGAAGCCTGTGTATCTCTCTGCTTCTCTGTTGTTTGTTCGTTTGTTTTTTGCCGTAAGCGGGCCTTTCACTGTTGTGGCCTCTCCCATTGCAGAACACAGGCTCCGGACGCGCAGCCTCAGCGGCCATGGCTCATGGGCCCAGCCGCTCTGCGGCATGTGGGATCTTCCCGGACCGGGGCACGAACCCATGTCCCCTGCATCGGCAGGCGGACTCTTAGCCACTGTGCCACCAGGGAAGCCCTCTTCTCTGTTTTGAAAGGCATCTCCTGTTCTATCTGTATCTTCTTCCTGATTCCAGGGCTCTGCACAGCACCTCCTTCACAACCCCAGGTCTGACGGGGCCACCTTCCCCGTGCTCAGCCAGCATCCAGGATGGTTGGGGCGCCAGCTCTTGTTTGTCTCAGGGTTGCCCCACCTACTCCTGTCTTCAGCTCTTCCTACGCCTTTGTTACCAGTCCAGGGTACTAACTTCCCTCTGTAGAACCACCTTTGTTTTCCTAAGAGAACCCTAATTGAAAAATGCTCGATAATATAAGCTATTATTTTTAAATTAAGCATGTTCAGATTCATAGAAATTGCATGCCCCTTTACCGTATTTATGTGTTTACATGTCTTCCCCCTGCCTTTTATGAGTAGGGATAATGTAAAATGTAACAGACATTGCTTATTTGCCCACCCAATACCCATTCTTCCCTTCTTCGTTAGCAAAGAATCTTTATTCAAGGAGACAATGCATCTCACCTAGGGGCCGCGATGTTATCGGCCACTGAATGAAATTTCCAAACGATAGACAAGGCATTGTCATTAATTTTTGTCCAACTGGGGATACAAACACGTTTCCTATCACCCAGGAGTTCACAGTCCTGTGAGGCGCACTCAAGTGCCTGACACATGGTAAGTGCTCAGGTGAGATGGGTTGACTGATATGCTCTTTCATAAACCTGAATGCAAGCTGGGACCCATGACCTGACATAGGACTTATATTCCTGATTTACTGCATTATTCACACAAACTCTTGCAAATGTATAAAAGTTAAATCACATTTGGTTGAAAAGGACAAAATTGCACGAAGATGGACCTAGAAATCTAGACCATATAGACCCATTTTCTATGACTATTTACTTCCAAAAATGTATCACCCCTTCACAGCCTGTGCCTGCCAGTGTGGGGTGATCTTGGGAGAGGCATTTCCTCTATGGCCTCACCCAACTTGGCTCTGACTAGTTACCATTCACGTGGCCAGTTAGCATTCATGGCAGGGACCTGGCAAAGTTCTTAGCCTCATTGGACAGATGAAGTAACTGGAGATCAAAGAGCTCCAGTTTGAGTGGACTGAGCTAACGTCCACAGCAATGGACAGGGCTGGCCATCCTACCCATCACGACTGCCCAAAACCCACCCACACTTTAAGATTCCAGTTGTGTTAAAAAGCAGGCATTCCTGTGTGGGAAGAATGTTAATGGAAGTTATCGGCCATTTCAAATTACAGAATAGGAAGGAATCTTCCAGATAATATAAGCCAACTTCTTTACTGTGGTCCACAATAAGAACTATATCTTATGACCATATGTGTGTGTGGCTGAAACAAAAATATCAAAAAATGATAACAGCTTACACCCGAGATGCCCTTTATTCTTTTTAAAAACATTAAACAAAAATGCACTTGACAGGACTCGCCTCGTGGCGCAGTGGTTAAGAATCCGCCTGCCAACGCAGGAGACACTGGTTCGAGCCCTGGTCCGGGAAAATCCCACATGCCGCAGAGCAACTAAGCCCGTGTGCCACAACTACTGAGCCTGCATGCCTAGAGCCCGTGCTCCACAACAAGAGAAGCCACCACAATGAGAAGCCCACGCACTGCAATGAAGAGTAGCCCCTGGTTGCCGTAACTAGAGAAAGCCTGCGCACAGCAACAAAGACCCAACGCAGCCAAATATAATAAATAAATAAAATTATTTTTAAAAAATGCACTCTACAGAGTTGTCAACACTCTTGTAACTATCACTCAGATCAACAAATAGAATGTTTGCAGCATCCCATCAGCCTTTCCTGATCATAACGCTCTGCTTTCCCCACATCCCTCACGTAATCATCTCTTTTAACATTGCTTTACTTTGCTTTAATCTTTTCTTTTCAAAAGCAACTTCAATTTTATTTATTTATTTTTAAATTTTATTTTTTGGCTGTGTTGGGTCTTCATTGCTGCACGTGGGCTTTCTCTAGTTGCAGCAAGCGAGGGCTACCCTTCGTTGCAGTGCGCGGGCTTCTCATTGCGGTGGCTTCTCTTGTTGCGGAGCACGGGCTCTAGGCATGCAGGCTTCAGTAGTTGTGGCTCGCAGGCTCTAGAGCGCAGGCTCAGTGGTTGTGATGCACGGACTTAGCTGCTCCGCGGCACGTGGGATCTTCCCGGATCAGGGCTCGAACCCGTGTCCCCTGCACTGGCAGGTAAATTCTTAACCACTGTGCCACCAGGGAAGTTCCCTTTGCTTTAATCTTTTACCACCTAAACACTATAGCTTAGTTTTGCCTGTTTGAATTTTAGGATTGAAATCACAAAAGTACTATTTGTACTTTTCCGTCTTGCTTCCTTTCAAAATTGTTTCTGATTCATCCAGGCTCTTGCTTGTAACTGCAGCTCATTCGGTTTCATTGTATATTCCACTGTGTATATTACTATACTACAATTTATTTAAGCGTTCTGTTGTTGATGGACACTTGGGCTGTTTCCAGTTTGGGGTCATTCAATAATGATGCTATACTAGTGGGAAGCAGCCGCATAGCACAGGGAGATTAGCTCGGTGCTTTGTGACCACCTGGAGGAGTGGGATAGGGAGGGAGGGAGGGAGACGCAAGAGGGAGGGGATATGGAAATATATGTATACGTGTAGCTGATTCACTTTGTTATACAGCAGAAACTAGCACACCATTGTAAAGCAATTATACTCCAATAAAGATGTTAAAAAAAAAGAAACAAAAAGTTGCTATAAACACTTGAGTCCAAGTCTCCCGCAGGTCTGGGGGTATCAGGTAAGACAAGTGGAAATGCTGGGGTACTGGTAGGTATGTTGACCTTCACTAGACAGCGACGGTTTTAAAAAGGGGTTGTACCAATAAACTAAATAGAATAAGAAACAAAACAAAGCAAAGTCACCCCGCATCCAAGTGACAGGTCTCCGCAAACGGGGTTGCCACCAGCGCCCCAACCCCTTTTCTCCCACATGGGTCCCAGGACCCCCAAGTCCGTTACCGCGAGGGGCTTCCCGGCTTACTAAGCTCTTTGACACCCGCTAAGGAAACCTTCCGTGGTACGCGAGACGAAGGTCGTGACCCCCAGGACCGAAAACAAACCAGGGCACCAGAAGGCCATGCGACCCATCCCAGGGCACAGCCTGTCAGCCACCCCCCGGGCCTCAGAGTCCCGGCCCCAGGTCACCCGACCCCACGACCCCCGGCTCCAAAGCACCCGACCCCACGGACCCCCGGTCTAGGCGGCAGCCAACAGGAAACCTCGCCCAGAAAAGATATATCCGCCCACACCGAGCCGCGCACTCGGCCCACGAAGCACCCGCCCTCCTTCCGCCCAGAGCCGGGAAGGGCCAGGGTGTGGGCAGCGCGCGATCCAGAGCTGCGCTTTCGCCACTGCCCTGGACGGCCGCCGGAGAAAAATAAAAACGAAAACCACATTCCTCTCTGATAACTGCAGCCCCGAACGTGGCGGCGCCTCCGAATGCGAAAGGCTAAAGCCAAATCTTTTCTAGCGGCTCAAACTGCCCCGGGAGTAGCGAATCTGCAGAACCTGCTCGCCGGAAGTAGGGCCGCCCCTCGCCGGAAGTTGCGCTTCCTCCATTTTGTTGCCCGCTATGGCGGCGGTGTAGAGGTTGGGGCCGGGATGCGGCGCGTTTGACTGAGGGGGTAGGCCAGGCGGAGACATCGGGGACATCGTCGCGGCGCAGAAGAGAACCAGCCTGGACGCCGGGGACGCTGTCATGTACGGCGCGACCGGAGGCCGCGCCAAAACCGAGAGGAAAAGCGGCGCGAAGGAGGAGGCCGGGCCGGGCGGTGCCGGCGGTGGGGGGAACCGAGTGGAGCTGCTGGTCTTCGGCTATGCCTGCAAGCTGTTCCGAGACGACGAGCGGGCCTTGGCCCAGGAGCAGGGACAGCACCTCATCCCCTGGATGGGGGACCACAAGATCCTCATCGACAGGTCGGTTCCTCCCCCCACCCGCCGGTCCTCCCCTTCCCTCGCCCGCTTGATTTCGTCTGATGTTGACTTGATGGCCAGGACTGGAGAGGGGTTTTCTGGAGCCATCAGGGATCCGGGGGGACACCCACTCCCCTGTCCCCACATCCCCCTGGTTTTCGGGGGGAGGGGGACGGTGAAACCGGCCCTAAGGCCCTGGCTGGAGCTGCGTGTCGCGTCTGTCGCCGGAGGGATCGTCTCTGCCCCCGCAGCCACCTCGCGATCTCTCACTCTTGTCGCTGGGTTGCAGTTGCCTCTCCGGGCAGTGGAAGCTGCCTGGGCCCTGGGCCTCTCCTGACCGGCGCTCTGGAGCCCTCCGCGCTCCCATAGCTCGGTGTGGGTGGGAGGGCAGCCCGAAACGCCGCAAGCTTGATGCCGCAATTAGATACCTCTTGGGTCCCCTGAGTTGGCTTTGAAACTGTCGTGCCCGCAGCGCTCTCTGTGGAGCGCGCATATTTTGCCAGCTTGACATTTGACTCCCCCCGACTCCTCCCCCATCCTGTGTTAATCCCAGGAGTTTGACAGATTCAGGCCGAGGGTGAAGTTGCCAATCAATTGGAGGCCAGTTGACTTCGTGCAGACACTGGCCTTGCTCTTAGACGTAGCGTTCTTAGGGCTGGTTTCACTGTCTCTTACAACTGAAGGGTGGGGCTGGGATACAGATGTGTTCTTTTCAAATCAAAGGTGCTTTAGGTGATCACCCTGGAGGGTGTTCAGCCACTTTGGGCAGAGGGCTCCCGGGATTGGATTTCTAAAGATGTTTGATTTGAAAAGGATGCCCTTACGTGATGTAGGTTGTTTGCTCTCTTCCCCTCCCATGTTTTCAGTCCCTCTTTCCTTCTCCTTGGGATTTTTGTTTGTCGGTTTGGTTTTTGCCAATTTGGCAACTCTGCTTCTGGGGCCCGGACTGAAAAGTAACCGTGACCAACCATTAGACTGTGGAATAGTCTCCGAGTGAAGGAAGCCCATCGTTTGAGCCAATTAAAACTGGATTCTGCAGAGCCCTGGAACATGACTGTAGGGATGACCTCTGAGCTGGCCAGAATGGACACGTTAATGACCAGACGGCTTTTTCCATCCCCGACGTTTCCATTTGGAGTTAGATCTAGACAAGAAGGACTCATGGACGGAGGGTGGCCAGCTCAGGTCTGGACCTGAGGGCCCCCATGCTCTGCTCAAGCATGCTGTGCCTTTAAACCATGGTTCCTATTGAATCATGCTGCCTGAGCTGTCAGGCAGCTTCCTTTTCCAAAGTGTTACTTGCGGTATTTATTATTAAAGTTTGATAAGCGAGAAAATCTGAGCTTTTTATACAGTTTTCCATATCATTCTGTATACGATGGGAGTTAGGTCTTCCAAAACCAGTGGGGAGCAAACACCACACATGTACATGTGTAATATTTTAAAATAATGATCTACATTTGTAAGTTAAGGAGGTTTACAGCATAGTAAACATAATTTTGAAATTTAATAAAATGCAATAACTTGGCTACCCTGAAATTTTTGGCCTTTTTTTCTTGTAAATGTCTTTTTTTACCTGTAGTATTTTCTGGTTCTCATTACAAAAGTCAGCATTAAAAAATTAAGCAGACTTTTGTTTGTCTTTCTACATTTGTTTTTGCAACCCTAAATCTGAGTGTTTTAAGTGAAATTTACTAATTCACTCATTATCTGAGAGGTGCACATTGGCAGCATCTTCACTGAATCTTCTGTGTTAAAAGTATGGCAGGAAGTGCTCTTCTTAATTTGGCTAAAGTATCTATCGGTCCATGCAAGTACACGTGGATGCGTCTTCATGTATGTTATATCTTGGGGGCATAAAGTCTGGAAGGAAATAATGATCCTGCATCTGCTAATAGTTTTGCTCTGTTTCGAGTGAACCTCCTTAAACTGCACGTATATGTCACTGTTCCTATGTGTGTGTCTCTCTATCACATAACCCAGCACTTATTTCCTCAGCCAAGTGGCTAGGGGGCGAGCCTAGCCAAGATTTTACCTCCCATGGACGCAAGTTTCTTTGGTGAAGATCTCTCCTGAGAGTTCGGGACTAGCAGAAGGAAGCGAGGAAATTTCGACCGTTTGGTTCTTACGGATAGGTATTTATGTATCCGGTTTGTGTGAATGTAAGCTATGATATTTGACTTTTCAGAAAAAAAATTTTTTTTATTTTTTATTTTTTTTGCAAATGGCATTGAATGGTTAACCAAACCATACACGGTAAGAACTGCCACTGAAGTGGATACCATTTTAAGCTATTAAAGGATTGTTTACCTTTAATTATAAGTTTTATCATATTGCAGAAAGGAGCTTAGACTTTGTTAAGATAACTTGAGCTTAAAAGTAGGTGAGCTATGACTAGCCAAATTAAATATAAACCTGAGAAGAGTTTATATGTTTGTTTTCCTATTTTTATTTCTTTATCTTAATCGGTAAGTATATGTATAAAACATCCCACACAAACCAACCCAGACGTTAATTTCTTTCCATTGACCAGCACGTTCATATTACAGATATGATGGGCGCGGTCACCTGCATGACCTTTCTGAGTGCGATGCTGAGTACTCCACATGGAACAGAGATTACCAGCTCTCTGAAGAGGAGGCACGAATAGAGGCCCTGTGTGATGAAGAGAGGTATTTAGCCTTGCATACGGACTTGCTTGAGGAAGAGGCAAGGCAAGGTACTGCTCAAGAAAAACTTATTTAAGCAACAAACTCTTTAAAATTTTTTAAGTATTTAAAAATTTACTCCCATTCATTTTTTTATACTCACTCTTTCTGATATTATCTTGACAGTACCCAGTGGATTGGAAAAACAGGAGTCTTTGCGTTCTGAGAGGACCTCAGGATAGTTTATATATAGAGCCACAAAGAATTTTCCCAGCTTTTGAGGGCAGACTGGGATTTGAAAAAACAAAAACCAAACTCTTTAACTGTTCTTCTTTAACAGTATCGTATAAATTAAAATTGATGTTCTTGTCTTTGCCTTAACAATCTTTAATACAGTTCTTAATCCCCAAATTTCTCAGCAGGAAGAAATTTTCCACAAAAGACACGTATTCTGCTGTCTGTGGTAAACACGTACTGGCAAAAGTACATATTGATAGATATGAAGTGTGAAGTTTTAGAAACATTTTTGCCTCAAAAAGAGGTTGGAAAAAGTGTGCTGTATGCTTTACTGATAGCTACAACTTTAGAAATATATAAAATTTTTCTCAGTAAATTTCTATTTTTGTTAACATAATTCTTATTTTTCTTCAAGAGGAAGAATACAAGCGGTTGAGTGAAGCGCTGGCGGAGGACGGGAGCTATAATGCGGTGGGATTCACTTACGGCAGTGATTACTATGACCCGTCCGAACCAACAGAGGAAGAGGAGCCTTCTAAACAGCGAGGTGGGGGGCTGCCCGGGGTGATGACGTTGGGCAGGTACTACGTGCAGCGGTAGAGTCTCCCAAACACGATACGGGCACTGAGTAATTACAGCATCGCTGGGACAGAAAGAGAACATCATTGGTATTAGGGTAAAACAAAGCTAAAAACCAGAAGATGAATTGTTAATGGAGATGGAGAGTGAATTCAGACTTTAGTTACTGTCTAGGATCTGGGTGCCTTTCCTTTATTTCTTTTGGATTCAGGGAATAGGAAGTTACTCACGCTGGATTCTTTGTTTCTAGATAGACAGTATATGTGTTGAAATCCGCAGTGACTTGCTCTTGGGCCGTTGACAGGACAGGCGTTAACCACCCTCCTGCTAGCCTGCTCCTTCACATCCCCCCACGACTGAAACAGTGGCCGATGCCCAGTGGAAGGACGCCTGTGGGGTCAGTTATTACCAGACAGAAAACAGCACAGTATGTCCTGCTTAGGCTCAGTAGGCCCTAGGGGATAGACTTAACCATATGGTATTTCAAAATAATGTTTACATAGAATTAAAGATTTTAAATTTTTGCCTTTCTGGATTAACTCAGAATATTTATTTTTTTAAAAAATAGTGCTATTAAAAAATCCAGACCCATGTGCAGTTCAGGAGCAGGTGTCCGTAGTCACTTTGGTAAGACCTGAGAGCACCTTTGTTATAGCCCTGCATGCTGGTCAGTCGTGAATCGTCAGTGATGATAGTCATTGAGGGTGGATCACTCTACTCATGGTGTTCTGTTAAAGAGAAGGAGAACTTCAGAAACCTCGTCAGACGTTCAGAATAATGAACAGGAATCCCATCATAGAGGGATTTCACTTTCGAGCTAACTGAACCTGTGATGTGAGACTTGCTTGTTTCCTCCTTAAGTAACAAACCTCCTGACACATATGAAGTAATTATAGCAGTTTAATATTAACATGCTGTCTGCCCTGCACGGTGCAGCTGCACCCGGGTTCTCCCGACCCCTCGCCGGGGGCGTGATCCTGGGAGAGCAGTACAGACACTTGCCTTGTTGCCCCTCCTTTCCTTCTGCTCATTACTTGATGGACATAAGAATCACTGTTGCACAGCTCTGTCCTGCGAGCTTCTAAAGAGTTTTTCCAGGTGTAGTTTTAACCGTATTGAGTTAAAGCGTGGTTAAGGTATTAAACACCTTTTTCCGTTGACCTTTGGATCTGACCATACCTCAGAAGTTAGGGTGCGGTAGACATGTTCTTGCAGGTTTAAGAAGTATACACTCGTTCCTTTATCCAAAATAATTCATCCACTTTGGGATTCCGAATAGTTCCTGTTTTATTGTTGTGTCTGAACCATATGCGTTATGTCTGCTTTAAATATCTAGTGTTTGATCAGAAGGAAGGAATGCATACTGTCACCATTTCACAAGTGAAGAATTGAGATTTATAGCGCCCAGATGTCCTCTGCAAGGTCCATCGACCGCCTTTGGAAAAATGTATAATAATCATTCCTTAACATTTCAGATTAGGGATCAGCAAACTATGACCGAGGCCCAGCTGGCACGTTTCTGTGAGGTTTTATTGGAACAGCTGTGCTCATTTGTTCACGTTTTATCTGTGTGGCTTTTGCACTCCAATGGCAGAGTTGAGTAGATGAGACAGAAGAGCCAGAAATATTTACTGTCTGGCATTTTACAGAAAGCGGTTGCCAGCCCCTGTTCTAGGTGATGGGCACTTGTCTTGGTGTAATTATTGGGCTGGCTGGTGCTGAACTTTGCTATGATTATTGCATTTTAAGAACTTCCATGTGACTTGGTTTCTCTTCCAAGTTTTAGTATGTTTTCTCTTTAACGTAACGTTCTCTGTATTTAAAATGTTGTTTCTTTCTGTAATCACATCCTCAGAACTTTGCTTGGTACGCTGATTAACTTTTTAGTGGAAGTTGGGCCCATGTAAACCTTACAGCTTGACACTTTATGTTTAATTTACACTAATATAAATAAAATGCCACATCTATGAATAACATGTACACATGCACACAAACATACACGTACGTGGATGTGTACCTATACATTCACGCACTTTGTAGACGGAATTCAAACATTGGGTGTTTGGTGCCCAGCACCACTAACAGCCAAACTTTACTTTACTGCTGCGTTATCTTAAAATTTGAAAATTTAATTTTTGTTTGTTTTCCTGAGTCACCAACATGTCTAAATATTCCTTGATTTCCAGAATTACTATGTGGTTGACCCTTGAACACCACAGGTGTGAACTGTGCAGATCTACTCATTCTCAGATTTTTTTTTTTTTCAATCAAACGGTACTGCACTGTTGGTTGAATCCACAGATGTGGAACCGCAGGTACAGAGGGCCAGCTGTGGGACTTAAGTATCCACGGATTTTGGTTTCCCCTGCAGGTACTGAGGGATGACCGCATTGTCTGGGCGTCTTTAGCACCTTAAAGCCTTGTGACATTAAACAGAAGCATTTGATGGAACCTTTATTTCTGTGCAACTTAACTTCTCTCTTCCCTTTTTGCAGCTTACTGTTTTCATCCCAGTTCCATCCTTTAAATTTTCTGTTTTTCATCATTATTACATATCCATTTTTTTAAAAAAGAGAAAGTTACTTAAATTTATCTGAATCTGAGTTAGTATTGCAATGGTTGGGTTTTATTTTGTGCTGCTAAAGCCATTTTTCTGTAAAGAAAGGTATGTATAAGAATAGAGCAAAGCTGTGTAACCCACCTGTTCCAGACAGCTCTTTTGATTCCAGTGGCTTTATTTTTGAGAACAACTTAGCACTAAGGAAAGGCTGTTTCCTTAGTTTCCATCACTTTGTCATTTTAGGGAGGTACGGTAAAAGTTGTACTTTTATAGAGACACCTCTGGCTTCATTCCCAAAGGAAATTGAGGATTTGGAGCTGTTACTTGGCATGTCGCAAACCAGTGTTTTCTAATATCTACCAGTTCAGTGTGTCATTTGGTTACTGAAGCTGAGCGGGGGTATTGTTGATTACAGGGAGCTTTCAGGCCACAGTAAGTCTTTAGCCCTTGGGTGAGAGTAAGGCTACATGAACTTGTGGGGCAGTATTAAATACTCTTATCTAATAGGAACTTGTAATCAGTCTGTATCTCATCAGACTACAGTCCCCGGGTCCCTGTGTACTGTGAAGCCTGTTTAAAATGCCCTCTTGGCTTCACAGAGAATTAGGTTTGATAGGAGACTTTTGAAATTGTTCATCTCTTCAAGAGACTCTATTATGTATGATGGAAACGTTTGTTTTGATGAAGATTTAATATTTATCTCATGTCATCTTTTTTGAAAGAAAAACTTAAGTAGATGTTGAAATCCTTAAAACTGTTAGCTTTTACAGGGTTTCTACTATTTTTTGTACATTTCACTATATTCTTTTAAATTGATCCTCTGAGTGATTGAATTGTATATAGGTACCTTAGAGTTCAGAAAGCTATAATGTGTAGTGCCTTGTCTAATATACAGTAGACAAATGTTTATTAAATGAACCATTAAAGAAGAAACGGAGAGACTTCCCTGGTGGTCCAGTGGTAAAGAATTGCCTTACGATGCAGGGCGCGGGTTCAACCCCTGGTTGGGGAACTAAGATCCCACATGCCGCAGGGCAACTAAGCCCCCATGCCACAACTGCTGAGCCTGTGTGCCACAATGAGAGAGCCCACATGCTGCAAACTACAGAGCCCACACGCTCTGGACCCCGTGCGCCACAGCTACAGAGCCCACACGCCCTGGAACCCGCACACCACAACTAGAGAAAAGAAAACCCGCACGCTGCAACTAGAGAGAAGCCCGCTCGCCGCAAAGAAAGATCCCGCATGCCTCAACAAAGATCCTGCGTGCCTCAACTAAGACCCGATGCAGCCCCAATAAATAAATAAACAAACAAATAAATAATAAATACGTCTTTAAAAAAGAAGAAGAAGAAGAATTGGAAATACATCTGATTATTTGTGGAAAGAGAGGTGGTTTGCTTGGGGGGAGAAGTCTTGGCAGTTACATGCTGGGGTTTTACGGTTCAGCGGTGAAAGCGTTGTCTTGGAATTGAGCACCTGTGCCTGACGCTCTGGGGGACCCACAGCGATAGTTTGAAGGGCGGTCCTAGCAGGTCAGAGGGGCTGGGAAGGAGGAGAGCCTAGCGTGTGTCGAGTGCCTGCCGAGTGCGGAGCCTTGTTGGGGAAATGCTCACGTGCCTTGTCTCGCTGCACCCTCCCCACGGCCGGGGAGTCCACGCTGCCGCCGCTGTGTCTGTACCCCCAGCCCCTCGGGGGTTTGGTAAAGTGATTCTGCCCACACGTGGTGGAGTGAGCAGAGAACGGAAGTGTTCCTGGGAGGGATGGTGTGCGACAGAACCGGGAAGGGCCCGTCATGCCCGCGCCCCCCGGCCCCATAGTGGCTTACAGCTGGTGGGTGTGCCTCCTCTGCGGGTCGCGGTTCTGAAGTTCTGTGTCTTCTTTTTATACAGAAAAGCACGAGGCTGGAAATTTGGAGGAAAACGAGGAGCCTTTCATTGCCCCTTTAGGATTGAACGTGCCGTCTGATGTGGAGCTGGTAGGTGTCTTTCTCGTTCACAGTACTGTTAACCTTTGTTACTACTTACCGGGAAGTACTGGTGAGAGCACCGCGCCGTGATCACAGTTGCTTTCTAGTTTGGGTGTGTGATGCTTTAAAATTATCTGTGAGTTAACGCAGAAAAAATCACACACCGCCTCTTCCCCCCTAAAGAAAAAGGGAGAAATTCTAGCAGAATCACCAGACCAGAGCATCAGGGGCCTGGGGAGCTGGCTCGCTCTCGGAGACCGTACGGTTGAATCCCCAGACTTTACCAACATGGAAAAACCCAGTCAGAACTACTGGTGAGGAGACTGTTAGCCACGTTTAGATGCAAAGACCCTCCTGCTCAGGGCACGTGGCTTTCAGTACAGTTGCTGTGTCCTGTCTTTTGCTGGTGTGGTTTTGTGGGCACTCAAGATGGGGACCTTTACTATAACATTCTCTTGGCACCCTTCCACCCGGTTCTCCTCTCCGTTATGACTAGGGCCCTGTGGCATCTCCAGGCGGCCCCTGCCCTCGGGAGGGACACCTGGGTCGCATCCTCTTGGCCTAAGTGCTCTGCAGCTGGGTCTCTAGTTCCCACTGATCTCACTTCGCTATTTCAGCTACGTCCAGTCAAGGTTACATTGTGACAGGCCCCATTGAGGATTTTCTAAGTATTACTTAATGCTAGTAACCCCATAAGGTAGCTTCCTGTTCCCCTTTCACAGATGCAGAAAAGTGAAGAAGTTGGGTCGTGCGTGCCAGGCAGGACCTCTAACCCATGGTCTTAGCCGTTGTGCCATCCTGAGTCGCTGTGCTTTGTGGGATTCTTACATGGTCATTAGGGACGTTTAAAATATTTGTGTTGTGTGTACATGCTTGGAAAAGGGATATTCGTGCTCAGAGTAAAGATTTTTCTCTGGCATCTTCCTAACTGGATTGCAAGCACCACGGACGTGGGTATTCCAGCCCCTTCATAGTGTCCTGCTACAGCATCATTGAATAAACAGTGGATGCTGAAAATTCCCCATAGAAGGAGCCTCTTGTGTTCCCCACACTAGCACCTGATACTTCCCTTATTTAGCGCAGCGTGAATCTGCTGGTTCTTGCCCTTCGGTTTTATGTGACAATGGGAGAGAACAGAATTTAATTCCTGCCTCCACCCATTCCTTCCTCCACTTACTCATTTGTAAATCCTCTCCTTCTCTTTCTCTTTTCTTGCAAATATGGGTAAAAATTTCTTTGGATTTTGCCAAGTAGAATCACTATTTATGTTTGATTCCCGTTTCTACCGTTGATCAGTTTGCTACAGTTAAAACTGAAAATGTTTTCTGAAGATTTGATATCCTGAGGCTTGTATTGAAATATTTTTATGTATTGTATTTCTGTTTTTTCTGGAATATGCTATTCTATGTGAGAGACGCATTAAAAACAGTTGCTCTCTTACCCACACGTAATGCTAAAAGCTTTTATTTAAGGTTGACTTTATAGATTCTTATTAAGTTTTGGTATGAAGATCATTTTTAAGCTTTTATGCGAACATAAACATAGAGGTGTAGTAGATTTTGTTGCCTTAATTCCTACTGAAGTATTTCATGGCTGTATGTTCCCAGAGTCAGCACCACTAGGCTGCGTGGTGGCCTGCCGGGACCCAAAGCGTCTGCTCCCCGTGGAGAGCACAGCAAGCCTGGCGTATAGTGGTCTGCTCTCTCCCGATGTTCGTATAAAATGGTCCCCCGGGTAGGAAATCTCGCGATTGTGGAGAAACCGTGTGTGAGTGCTCACCAGGTGGCCTGTGGACTGCTGGCCTTTCCTGTACGGTGGTAGCAGTATGTCATTCTTCAGAATTGCTGTGAATCGGGGCAGTGATTTGCTGTATGCGTCACACACTGTCGTGTCCGCGTTAGCGGGGAGACTGCCTAGGAGACAGGTGTCTGCGTCGTACGTTCCGTCTTGGTGGCCGAGCATGAAACTGCCGGCTCGTGTTTAGGTGACGCTTGCTGCCTCGGTGGGCAGGGGCTGCTCGGGCCGCGGCGGAGGCGGGGTGGTGAAGAGAGCGGGTGCTTGAGGGGGTCTCAGGTTTAAACTAGGCTTTTGGAGTAGAACCCCATGGCTGCAGGGCCTCTGGGGGTCCGTGCGAAGGGTCAGGAGCAGTGAGAGGTCACAGCGTCCTGGAAGCCGCGTGCCGGCGCCTGCTCGAGGCTGGCCGCCTGGTCCCACTGGGCCTCTAGACGCCAGCTCCTCAGGTGACCTCACAGCTTTATTTTAGCTTTTCGTAGTGACTGTTTGTCCACTTGTATGTTTCTTGGGAAGTAAGGAACTGTTTTCTCCCGGAATATGTAGCCCAGCATCACTTGTCCCGACATTGTGTTTTCAGTTACCTGTCCCTTTCCCAGGGACCCGAAGGCCTGTCTCTGTCACCTCCTGAGTTCTACACGTGCCCAGGTCCGTCTCTGGCTGTGTTGTGTTGTCTTGCACTGCGGGGAAGGTGGAGGGCGCGTCTCAGCCAAGTCTCTCACCCACCCGAGACGCCGCAGATCCGGGTTCTGAGCCCAAACGAGGTTTCCACAAGCACTGCCCAGAGGCGCGCGAGGTCTCGTGAGCCCCCCGCCTGTTGTGTGACACCTCACGTTCCCCTCGGATCAGCAAGGGGATCGGAAGTGCTGCTTGTTCGGCACGCCCGTTTGAGTGTATTTACGAGCGAAATGTGCTTGTTTAACATATTTTATGGACAGAAGGAAAAGGGGGGAGGATACAATGTACAATTCCCGTCCTGGTCCTGCGCGGTGGCACCAGTAGGTTAATAACAACATCAGATAGTGAGTATTCATGGAGCATGTGCTGTGTGCCAGGCGCTGTGTTAGCTCGGATCTTCTGTCCTCACGACACCAGTGCCTCTGACGGGGACACGGGACAGAGCCGTCGAGAGCAGCCGCCCCAGGTCATCCTGTAAGGGTCAGGCCTGCACTTCCAGCCCAGAGCCACTGCGGTTACGCTTTACCGAATGTTGTTCTGATTAGAGCGTCAGTCTCACCGTACCTTCAGGTGCTGTGTTGCCATGGGATGGGGGTGGGGAGACAAAAGAAGCACGATTTACCCCTGTGTTCCTGTGGAGTCCTGCCTTTCCTTGGGGGTTTGTGAGGACTTTTCAGTATGATGAGTGCTAAGCCCTGGTCCGGTCAGCGTCGTGCACTCCTGTTCTCCTGGCGCTTTGTCTTTTACCTGTTTGTTCCTCTCTCCGTGCAGAATTTAAAGGTATTTGTGAAGTCATTTATGTCACCATATATGTCACTGTATTCCTTTCTGGCTTCAGGATTTTGAATCTTGTCTTAGAAGACCCTTCCACCCCTGACAGTTTTTAAATATTTTCCTATACTTCCTGCTGTTACTTCCATAGTTTTGTTTTGACAGTTGAGTTCGTGCCTCAGTCTGATATTATTTGGGGCTCTGATCACAGAGGAGGAGAGAGGGCCAGCCCAGCTGCCCCTGGGGCTACTCGCTTATTCACCCCACCTGCCGCCCAGCCTGGCCCCCAGCCCCACCCTGCTGCAGGGATCAGAGCTCCAGCATTTTCCAAAGCTCTTTGGAAAATGGATGCAGGTTTTCTGACCTCACATACTGTTGTCCCATTTCCCGATGCCTATTCGAGTTTCTAGAGCCACGTTAATTTTGGAGATGCTGGGAGGTGTTAGTCCCCCTTTCTGGGCTCAGTTGCTTTCTTAAAAGGCTTCCATAAATTAGAAAAGCATTTTCCCCTGGACCAGTCAGTCTTTGTAACACATACGTATTTATGTGTTGGCTACATCCTTAAAATCCCATCTTATGGTAGGAATGATCATATTCTTAAATAGAAGAGGATTTTTCTAAAACCTACATGATAAGGAGAGCAGAGAATGACTTTCTCCAAACCAAATGTTTATCTGATATCCACTTGCTTCAGTAGCACATCTGGAAGGGTGCTCGTAAGCTGCTTTGTAAAATGACCCACACACTCTCTGTGACTGCTGTAACCATAAGGTGACATCATAAGAGGGCCTGCTTTTAAGAAGTTCTAGACCAGCGTTTTGGTTTGGTCAGTGGAGAACATCTCTACTTGGGCGGCGGGAGGGGTTGTATTTTCCTTTAAGGATCATTATTCTGAAGCGATCCTTAACAATTGTCATGTATACGGAATACACTAATGCAAAAATGAATCTTCCCGTTGAGCCAAAGCCGCTGAACATGTGCATCAGGATCCGCACCTCGGTGCAACAGGGGGCCTTTGACATGGACTCTGGTGTATTTGGGGACCAGTAAATAGTCATAGACATTTATCCAGTGTGAGTGTGAAGGGCATCATTAGTTCAGGAATCACATTTGAGAATTAAGGCGTTTGTATTTTGTGAAGGATTCAGCCCTGAAATTACAGTAAGCATCTTGAGTTCTTAACCGCCCGTTATTAATGAGAATAATTTCCCACTTTATTTGCATGTAATTTTCTAGTGTTAATCTCTTCATTAATATTAAAAGTATTTCAGATGTGTGGCTTCCAGCTTCTGGTCCGAGGGGCTCCTTGTGTGGGTAGGAATTGCTCAGCTCATGATGTGGCGGAGGTAACTTAGCAGCACATGCAGGAGAGAGGTGGGGTCTGGTTCCAGGTAGTGAATGCACTTCAAGGCAACCAGATGACTTGCCCAGTAAATGTGGGTGAAACCGTCTCTGCTCTGGCCAGACCACAGGTAGCTGGGCCTCAGTTTAGAGCTCTACTTTTTTTTTTTTTTTGGCTGCGTTGGGTCTTCGTTCCTGCATGTGGGCTTTCCCTAATTGTGGCGAGCCAGGGCTACTCTTCATTGTGATACGCATGCTTCTCATTGCAGTGGCTTCTCTTGTTGTGGAGCACGGGCTGTAGGCCTGCAGGCTTCAGTAGTTGTGGCACACTTGCTCAGTAGTTGTGGCTTGCGGGCTGTAGAGCGCAGGCTCAGTAGTTGTGGCGCACGGGCTCAGTTGCTCCGCGGCATGTGGGATCTTCCCCGGACCAGGGATCAAACCTGTGTCCCCTGCACTGGCAGGTGGTTTCTTAACCACTGCGCTACCAAGGAAGTCCCTGGAGCTTTGTACTTTTAAGTGGGAGCGTTGATGAACGGGCGCCACGGGGCAGTCTTACAGGGAGTAAGAAGGAGGAACGGGGTGAGGAGAGGTCAGGTGCAGAAGGAAAGGCTGGGCGTGAGCCTGCGGCTTTCCTTGGATGTACAAAAGTAGTGTTTTCAAAGCTCTAAACATTAGTCCCTGCTGAGAAAAAGGGAAGAGAAATGATTCTTAGATCCTTGAGAAACTTATTGAAACATGCACCCCTCTCCCTAGAAAATTGCATGTGTATGTGCAAAATTTGCATACAACTCCCCAGAGGATTGATTCACAACCCCCTGAACCCTATCACGGAACCCTGGTTAAGGGCCCCCAATACAGGAAACACATTGATTGGTGCGGAAAAGCTTGCCTCCTGTGGGTTCAGTACAAAGCTAGAATGGCCTGCCTCAGCAGGTGAGTTTTCTTCCCACAAAATACTGCAAAATTCAGAAACTGAGTGTCGTGTAACGGGGCCAGTGCCACAGTCTGTTCAAACTGGACTCTTCCCATTGAAATGTCTCTAGTCAGTAGTAAAACCAGGGTTATTCCTGTGTTTTAAGCCACACGCTCAGTGGAAAAGAGGACAGACTGATAACGTGAATGCGTGTGTTCTCTTGTAGCCACCAACAGCCAAAATGCACGCCATTATTGAGCGCACGGCCAACTTCGTGTGCAAACAGGGTGCACAGTTTGAAATAATGCTGAAGGCCAAACAGGCCCGAAACTCTCAATTCGACTTTCTGCGCTTTGATCACTACCTCAATCCCTACTACAAATTCATCCAGAAAGCTATGAAAGAAGGACGGTATACGGTACTGGCAGAAAACAAAAGTGAAGAGAAAAAGAGTATGTGAAACTGTTTCTGTCCTGTGTTGGGCTGGGGGAGGGGTTGAGATCTGCGCTGTAGGACTTCCTGAACGTTTGTGAAATCCTGCCACTAAGGCACGAGGATTAAACCTGCTGTGCAATAAGTCTGAACGTATATTAGATTCTTTTTTTTTTTTTTTTTTGCAGTACGCGGGCCTCTCACTGTTGTGGCCTCTCCTGTTGCGGAGCACAGGCTCCAGACGCGCAGGCTCAGCGGCCACAGCTCACGGGCCCAGCCGCTCCGCGGCGTGTGGGATCTTCCCGGACCAGGGCACGAACCCATGTCCCCTGCATCGTCAGGCGGACTCTCAAGCACTGTGCCACCAGGGAAGCCCTAGATTCTTAATTAACGTTTTCAAAGATGGGTGACATAGAATTAAATGTTGATGCCATCAGAGCATAACCATCTAGGTTGGAAACGTTTCCCCTCATTCTGGTTGTTGAACATGTCACAGACAGAACAGCGAGCCTCGTGCTCCGTGCATCCTAACCCCGTGTTAGGGCCTGAGGCTAAATTACACAAGTCCACACAAGTCCACAGAATGAAGTGCCTAATCTTACTCTCTTTTCTTTACTCTGCCTTAAGCTGTTGTTTTTATAAGTGTCTAAATTTGGAATTCTTACTACAAAGACCAATTAAGTATTTTGAATAACATTCTGAGACAGCAGTACATGTGTCTACATTGAATTTTTCTTCCAGCTGAAACACGATTTTCAAAATCAGTTGTATGCATCTTACCCCAGACCTCATCTCCTCCACGGTTGTTCGTTTGCTGTAGTTCAGTAAAAAATCTGTTGCTGTTATTTTACCTTCAAAATCAGTACGATTTTTGCCTTTTTTCCAAAAAATTTAAATATTCAGTGGCTCCGGACTAGTAAATGCCAGAGGAAAGGTGCCAGCGGGGCCGAGGTCAGGCTCCTTTCTCGCTGCCTTTGTTTCTTGTGATCCCACTTGATAAAGTCACAAGCAAATGTCATTCTGCTGAACGACTTGGGTGGCAGCAAGCTAGGGAATATTTTCCGAAGGTGGTTTTTGGACAGATAACCAAGAAATGGCTGCATACAGTTCTGCCTTTGTGTGCATCTGAGGTCTTACGTAATTTATTTGTACCTTGACGTCTTGACACGTGTTTTGCTTTCAGAGTCGGGGGTCAGCTCTGACAACGAAGATGACGATGACGAAGAGGGCGGGAGTTACCTGCACCCGTCCCTGTTCGCTTCCAAGAAGTGCAGCCGCCTGGAGGAGCTCATGAAGGTTCTCATCTCGTTACTGAGCTGTAGCTTTATGCCATGGCGAAACTGCTCATTTAACTTCGGAAAATTGTTAAGCAGGCATTTCTTTGTATGATAGCTTTTTTAATTTTACTAGCATTGACGTGTATCTCGCCTTTTTGTTTGGCTTGGTGGCAAAGGATTTGCTCCCTTTATTGCTTATATATCCCATTTTATAAAATCACAAGCAATTTATTTTCATTTTGTTATAGTTTTACTGTTTGGGATATTTAGTTTAAGTAAAATGTTGGTTAAGACTTGGAAAATTACTTTTTCATGCAGGTTTTATTAAAACAGGATTAGATTTCATAGGTGTCCAGGGTATGTGCCGCTTGAAATAGTCTGTTACTGTCACGGATAGCATAATGTATTAGTGAGAAACATAAATTAAAGAAAAATTTTCTTTTCATTCTTATTATAAGGAGTTAATCCACACCATTCATTGTGCCATTTATGATGTGAAAAAACAGGGGTCCATCAGACCTAAGCATGTCATTTCAGCAGTCACGCAGTGTGGCTGATTGATTGGGCTGTAAAAGCTGTTGGTGATTAAAAATCAGAAATTGCTTTAAGGATGGACAGAGTTTGAGGTTTTGAGTGAATTTGGAGGCTTACACTTTTCTCAGCAGCAATCTAGTCTTGGTCATCCCTCCTTTTCCTTCATGTCATTCGGAAGATTGAGGTGATTTGTTTATTCAGTTCCTCTGGAACTCAAAACCAGCTAGAGTTCTCGTCGGCCACGGTCAGGGCCTCCCTCTGTGCGCCTGCCCACGTGTGTGGGTGTGGTGTGCATGTGTGTGCTGCGTGCATGCGTGTGCTGAGGTTTTTCTGAAGCGTAGACACCGTCCTAGAGCCTTCTTGCCACAGAAGGGTTCTGCGTGACTCAGAATGCAGGATGTGGTGTGACCTTGCACCCTCTCTCTCTGCAGCCTTTGAAGGTGGTGGACCCAGATCACCCCCTTGCGGCCCTGGTCCGTAAAGCCCAGGCCGACAGTCCTGCCCCCACTGCACCCACGGCAGATGGCACGGCCGTGCAGCCCTCCCAGGTGGAGTACACCACTGACTGTGAGTACCTCACTGTGCGCCTCCGGGCAGGGTGTCAGGTGCGGGGGTAGGTTTGCAGGTCCGGTAGAGGTGCCATGAGGAGCGTTCATGTTAAGCACCCTTAGCATGTGGCCTCATCCTTTTGCCTGTCACTTCACGTTGGCAAGATGGCTGCCCCATCACCAGCATCAGCCCTGCATTCCAGGAAGGATGAAGAGGAAGAGCAAGAGCAGAAAGCAGTTTCTCATGGTCCTGCTGTCCTGCAGCACAGGCTGGGAAGTGGGCTTTCAGTCGGCTACATCGCTGCCCTAAACAAAAGCAGAGTTCTGTTAAGAAGGACGGGGAAAGTGGGCGTCGGGGGACATGTGTTGTGCCGCTGTTTGCCGGGGTTGCTTTCCTAAAGGACACAGGGGTCTAATGTGCACCTCGGAATTGGCTACAGTTCCTACTTGCTCTTGCTGGTTGCTACTCTTTTCTCTTTTTAATTACTTAAAGATTATTAATAGAAGGTGAATCTTGAAGTTCTATTCAAGAAATCATTTGAAAGTATTTAACCTTGGTCTCATTATCAGGTCTTTTTAAAATTATTTTATTCAGAGGTTAAATACTGAATGAGAAGAACCTTTAGCAAAGCCACGGGAATTCATCTGTTCAGCCTACTTCACAGGGACACCTGATACAATGAATTTATAAAGCCTGTCACTCTCAGCTAGAGATTGGAGGGTCAGCCTGAGGTTAATTCCCTTTTAAAACGTAAGCTGCTTGTCACTTTAGGAAGAAGCTTTTGTTAAAAATGATAACTGTGTCCTTTTGCCATTCCCGTCTGGCACTGGCATGCAATGTGTAATTTTGATGTGCTAAATTAGCATTTTTAGACTTCAAAAATCAATTACTTGAGTGAACTTAATGTATGTGTCTTTAAAAAAATGTCTTAGAGAACTCAGATAATTTCTTTAATGCATAAATCAAGTTAAATACAGTTTCTTTAAATGTTCAAATCAAAGAGCGGATCTGGTGCGGTCTCATCTTACCTGCCTGTTGGTTCTGGGCTGGGGGTGCAGTGGGCGTCAGAGTGGGCGGTAATCCCTGCAGCGCTTTGTTTTTCTTTGTTTCTTTTGTTTTTTTGCGGTACGCGGGCCTCTCACTGTTGTGGCCTCTCCCGTTGCGGAGCACAGGCTCCGGACTCACAGGCTCAGCAGCCATGGCTCACGGGCCCAGCCGCTCCGCGGCACGTGGGATCTTCCCGGACCGGGGCACGAACCCGTGTCCCCTGCATCGGCAGGCGGACTCTCAACCACTGCGCCACGAGGGAAGCACTTTGTAAATCACTCCTCATGCCTCCCGACGGGGCTCTCAGTACTGACAGCCAGCCCACCCGGGGGAAGCCCGTGAATCAGGAGTTGGGCGTGACCGGGAGCTTCTGCCCCCATCTTTACCTCAGTCCAGGTTATAAGCTCACTGAGTGGTACGTCTCTGGCTTCCTTTTTCCTTGCTTTCTCTTTTCACACCTGTCTTTGAATTTGCACAAGTTGAATGCAGTGTCCCTTTGCCTCCTCTAGATTTCTAGAGCTATTAAACTTCTTGCATCGGAAAGGAATAAAAATTCAGGGTTGAGTGGCCGTTATCCGGTTCGCGCTGCTAATCACTAGTGTGCGTGCAGTTAACTACGAGGTCGGTAATGGCTCTGTGTTTCTACATAGCCTGTAGGACTGGGCAGGGGAGCCGAGGGAGGCCGCTCCGTGACTCGGGGTTTTACTGCGAGGTCCCACGCTCTGATTGTTGACCACGGCCTGGGCCGAGTCACGGCTAGCTGGAGGATGAGAGGGGTGGGCAGGACCCAGGGAGCCTGGAGCCCCATGACTTCAGTCCCTCCTGCCACTCATCAGGGGCCCCAGAGGCCAGGGTGACCCTTGACAGCCTCTCGCCCGGGGGAAATCCCACCCTTGCTCTATGCAAACCCTGCAGGCCAGTCCATGGGCGGGGTGTCCTGGTCCCCTCCCTGACCCCTGACCCCAGCCGGAGGTGCTCCAGCAGTGGGGCACCAGTTAGTGACCACCTCTTCCCCTCAGTGAAATAATTGTTTTGACAGTCATCTTCTTCACACATGCAAGAGTGACAGACACGAGTAGGAGAGGCGGTATGGAGGTTATGCCTGGTGATGGACACACACGCTGCGTTGGGGGCCAGCCTCACGTGTGCCCAGGCCAGTGGAGGGGAAGGAGGGAGTCGGTGCTGACAGAGTGTGTTCTGCTGAGACGTGGGTTTCAGCCATGCCAGAGGGCTGGGACCAGGTTCTGGGTTTTCCAGAGAAGCAAGGAACCTAGCGTGTTTAGGTGAAACATCTCAACTTACAAATGTCAGCAGTGAATTCATATTTTGTAAAAATACAAGGCGTATTTTATAAAAATACAAAACATAAGGCAAGCCAGATGCTACTCATAGGTGCCCGTGTCCAGCCTCTGCTGTGGGTGCAGGAGGGTACCTGGGCAGCGGGACAGAGGGAGGTCGCAGAGCTTCTCTGTGGAGACCGTGCTCAGCAGTAGTCAGCTCTGCCCAGAAGCTGGGGAGGGGCTGTCAAGTGGCCTTCAGATTTCACACAGATTTAAACGCATCGTGCTGGGAAGTGAGAGCAGTTTCGTTAAAATGGAGAGGACAAAAGCTAGACTCCACCCGGGTGGGAAGTGAATGGGTGGTGTAGAAGTGGAGACCTGAGCACGGGCCGCTTTGTGAAGAGGGGAGGGGCAGTGCCTAGTGGAGAAAATGTTCCCTGAGAGCCCTGCCTCCAGGATCGGCCCCTTGGGTTGCCATGACAACAGCCCATCTAGCATCCGGGAGTCATAGGATGGGAGAGGCGGCCTTAGAATTTGGATCTAGATCAGAAAAATGCCTAGAAGAAATGAACACAGACACCTGTACTTGGGTTCTCAAAGATGTTTTTATTTGTAATTAGAGTCTATGGTTATCTTAAAAAGTAGCAAGAAAGAATATGAAAAATTTGAAAAAGAGGCAAATAAAGGCAACATGGCTCATCAGATAATAAAATGAGATGTTACAATAGAAGTCCTTGGGAGGCCTAAGTAGTTGGTGGTTTGCACAAAATGTGTGATTAAAACAGGTCTGAAAATGCTACATACGTGCGTGCCTGACACGTGCTGCTGTTGGCCCACTTCTGACGTGGGCCACGGCCTTGCCTCTGACGGGCGTCCTCAGCACAGCCAGCCTGAGTTCTGTGAGGTGAGGTGCACGCCAGGCGCCCAAGAGCAGAACCGCAAGCTTGCAGTGTCTTACTTCAGGGCTTTCACAGTTCTTTCTCCCTCCTTGGGTTCCACAACAGTTTTTTGTTTTTTAAGCAATTGGTGTTTTTTTCGGATCTTTTCAAAGGATTCAGTTTCATTTTCACAGAATCAGTAATTCTCTTTTCTCACTCAGATTTCATCTGTTTGCATAAATTTTAATTAAATACGTAATTACAGTACGTTTAACCAGAAAAAGTTTAAGTGAAAAACTCTGCTGGTAAAAAGCAGAAAGTTCAGCGTTCTAAAGAGGAGTGCCCTGGCCTGGTGTGTTAGTGCCTCCGGGGCCTCCCCGGCCCGAGACCCAGGAGGCCCTGCAGAGGGGAGGGGTGAGTGCGCCCCCCGAGACAGGTTCAAGCGAGGAAGGACTGGCTTATGAAAAGCTGTTCGGAAAACAGATCCCATTAGAGCCTCACCTTTTATCCAACAGCAAAACTACTTCCAGGTGTACGTGCCAGATGTGAGAGTTCTCAGGAAAGTAACGACTTTTTTTTTTTAATTTATTTTATTTACTTAGTCTTGGCCGCGTTGGGTCTTCATTGCTGCACGCGGGCTTTCTGTAGTTGCAGCGAGCGGGGACTACTCTTTGCTGCGGTGCGCAGGCTTCTCGTTGCGGTGGCTTCTCCCGTTGCGGAGCACGGGCTCTAGGTTCGCGGGCTTCAGTAGTTGTGGCGCACGGGCTTAGTTGCTCCGTGGCATGTGGGATCTTCCCGGACCAGGGCTCGAACCCGTGTCCCCTGCATCGGCAGGCAGTCTCTCAACCACTGCACCACCAGGGGAGCCCCCTAATTGTTTTTTTTTAATAGATTTGTTTATTTATTCTATTTTTGACTGTGTTGGGTCTTTGATGCTGCGAGTGGGCTTTCTCTAGTTAATGGCGAGCAGGCTTCTCATTGCGGTGGCTTCTCCTGTTGCGGAGCACGGGCTCTAGGCTCGCGGGCTTCAGTAGTTGTGGCTCGCAGGCTCTAGAGCACAGGCTCAGTAGTTGTGGCGCACGGGCTTAGTTGCTCCGTGGCATGTGGGATCTTCCCGGACCAGGGCTCGAACCCGTGTCCCCTGCATTGGCAGGTGGATTCTTAACCAGTGCGCCACCAGGGAAGCCCGAAAATAACAGAACAAGAATCATCTATTTTAAGCCAACAGACATTATATTCAACTAATGGAAAAAACAAAACCGTTGAGAAAGCAGAAAAAAACTAACAGAAACAGCTTTTACAGTCAAATAGGAAAACAACTTATAGCCCAGTAGAAAAGTGAACTGCAGTATGAATAATTCACAAAGGTAAAAATGACCATAAAAATTTTTTTTAAAGGTTTACCCTTGCTGCTCACTCAGATGGCATTGTATCTGCTGACTTTAGAACCTAACCTCCGTGGAAAATAAAATCCAACATTTCATTTAAATCAGGCTACAGCAAATATATGAAGAATCCGAGACTTTCTGTTATGGTGGAAAAATACCCATTCGCAGGCACACAAGAACACTTTGAAATTATAAGTCTTCAGATAAAATCGAGGTTTCTGGGCTGTGGGAAATGTTGTTTCATGTATACCTATTTGAATTTCTTAGTAATCATAGAGATTAAATAAAAGAGAGACACGCCATTTTTCAACTGTCACGTAAGCAAAGAAGGAAAAAAGGTCGACATCATGTTGCTGGTGGGAGTGTTAGACTTGTGGAGGGCAAGCTGGCCGTGTAGACCAGAACCTAAAATGCACGCCTTTGACCCAGAACTGAGCTTACGTGTGTAAAGACTGAGCTTACAAGAATGCTCACTGTAAGAACGATTTTTATTAGCAGCAAAAGACTGAGATGCCCTGTGTGTCCCTCAGGGAGGACGAATGGAGTAGGGTTAGGGCACAGCGGCAGCTGGAGGCTCTGCCTGGGACTCCTGGTGGGCGAGGGTGGGGCCGAAGGGGGCGTTTGGTGTGAGACTAGAGGGGCAGGTAAGAGACTGGTACCAGCGGTGCGCTTAGAAGACGGTTCAGGGTGAGGGGGTGACTCCTTCCCTGGCCATTTGTACCACTTTGAACCTTCTCAGAAAAATTGCAGGTGTGTGTGATGCTCATTTGAAACACTCGTATCCTGAGTTAATTCTTTGCAGTTTTGAGATTTTAATGGCAAGACTGTTTTGTCAGCTCTCCCTGTATCCTGTTGAGGCTGAAGCAGTCCTTGTGACAGCTTGTGTCCCGAACAGAGGCGAGGGAGCCCACCGGCTGGGGCCCGTCCAGGCAGGTGAAGTCACTGAGCTTTTCCGTCTTTTTACATTACTTGGTGTTTAATAATCACCTTAGAATGGACTCAGTCGTCCCTTGTTATTTACTTTCTGCTGATCAGAGGTTTTCCTAGATTTGGCAGTCTAGGAAGAAAAGCATCTTTTTTTTTTTTTTTTTTTTTGGCGATACGCGGGCCTCTCACCGCTGTGGCCTCTTCCATTGCGGAGCACAGGCTCCGGACGCGCAGGCTCAGCGGCCATGGCTCACGGGCCCAGCCGCTCCGCAGCATGTGGGATCTTCCCAGACCGGGGCACGAACCCGTGTCCCCTGCATCGGTAGGCGGACTCCCAACCACTGCACCACCAGGGAAGCCCCTATTTTTATTTTAAAAGAATTTTTTTCTAGAAGCTCCTTAAATATAGATATGCGAAACTTAAACAATCTCTTTCATTTATTAGCCTGACAGTGAACTGTCTTTCATGCTGTTTTCTGTTATTATTTAGTTGACTTCTGCTATTTATCTATAAATCCTTGCAAAAAAGCATAATAAAAATAAATTATGCCGGAAGCAGTAATGCTGAAATACCACCCACTATTACAGCGTGCAGTTTTTTTAAATAAAATGCCAGCTTGGGTTTTTTGATGTTTCGGTCTATAAATAGCTTAAGTGAAATTAAACCACGTCACATGGCTGCAGTAGATATTTTCATGCTTCTTCCCAGTTTTTAAAATGTGGTTTTGCTATTGTTTTTAGCATTTTTTCTGCAAAGTCGTGACCTTGAAATGCTTTAAGTACCTTGCAAGCTCTTTTTTAGAAGTAGCTGTACTATAATTCAAGAGAAGTAAAAGGGAAAAAGTAAAAATATTACCCAAGATGCCACCATCCAGAAATAGCCATTTTTAACATTAAGTGAGCATCATTGACACAGTGAAGAAGACTGAGCTATTGTGGGAAAAAGGGGAAAAAAAGAAAGCTCATATCTTTAGAATACAAAGATAATTTTTATGCAAAGATAGATTAAAAAGTTAATGTATAGATAGAAATATTTGTGTTAAAGTAGAAATAAGCTTTATAATTTTACTTGAATTTAGCTGAAGAACTGTAATCAAAATGAAAATGAAGTAATTCCTGAACTTCAGTTAAAAGTTTCTTCCATACCTCAAGAATTCAGTTCTAAAAGGAGAACATCAGAGAGGTTGGAATTGTAGGGGTTTCTTCAAGCTATGTTTTTTATCTTAGAGTTATTAATCAACTAAGAAAGTAGAGAAAATTCAGCACTATTAAAATGCCTTCCCTTCACCCCTCCCCTAACTGCGAGGTTTTTTTTTAAGAAATACCGTGTTTAGATTGTGAGAGTTTAAAGTAGTATTTACATTCTGTTCTTTTCCCTGGTTGGTTAGTCTGAGTTCTGCGGATTAGTTTTTTTGTCAGAGCATCTGTCTTTGAGTTCTTTATCTGATTCGTTTCTTGGTTGTTTGAATTTCATAAACAAGTCAGTTTTACAAGGGTTCCATTTCATGCATTCTTGAAAAGTGCCTGCCATTGACCCTGGTGTAGGAAGGAAAACTTGCCTGGGTATAAAATACTTGGGTTGTATTTTCTTTCTCTGAGATCTTGTAAACTAGAATCTCACATGGTCCTTCCTATCAGAGAAACCTGGGTTGGCTGACTTTTGCCACCGACTAGTTGAGTGAGTTAGTTGGTTGGTTTTCATTAGTTGCTCCTGGGTGCTGTTCTCTGAGATCTTATGTTTGAAAATGTCTGCTGCCCTTTGACATAAATAGCAACTAGGCAGAGAATAGTACACTTCGTCACACTTGCCTGGAACTTGGGAGCGTTGCTGCATGTTGCTGTGGAAGGGGTGAGGCCAGCTCCATCTTCCCCTCCCTCACCCCTTAAGAGCTTGCTTTTTCTGACTGGATACGTGAAGAATTCTCTTTGCCCTTACATTTTAATAACTTAATCAGCATAAAGCCCCCCGTTTTCCTGGAATTCATTGTATACCCTTTCAGTCAAAGATGCAGTTCTCATTTCAGGGAAATTATTTTCTGTTATACCTCTGAACTTCTTTTAAAAGACACCAGCTTCCTTATTTTGGATCATCTTTTTCTTCCATATCTGTCATTTTCTTTTGTTTGTTTTTTTTAATGTTTCTCTTTGGCATTCAGCATGATTACATCCACTTCCATCCATCTTCTCCTTGGTTGGTGACTTGGTTTTTTTCAGCTGTGACTGTTGTGTTCCTTATAGTCGATAATGGTGGTATTTTGGGCCTCGGTTTGTTTTCTAAACTCTCCAGCAGGTTTGCAGACCTTTTCTGTAAAGGATGTAAGCGTTTCCAGTGTGGCAGCCGAGCAGCCTCTGTGGCGGCTGCTGGTGCTGGTGGAGCATGAAAGCCACACTGACCATCGGGAGCAAGGGCATGTGGCCGAGCCTTAATAGACCTTGGTTTATGGACACCGAACCTTGAATTTCATAGAATGTTTACATCATGAAGTGTTGTTTTGTTGGTTTGTTTTGGGTTTGTTTTTGAACTGTTTGAAAATGTAAAAGCATCCTGAGCTCTCCCGAGCTGGGCTGAAGCAGGCGCACGGGCCCAGTTCCTGGCCCTGCTCAGCAGGATCCCTTCCATCTCATTACTAGTCTTACTTCCTTTTCTTTGTGTTCAGTTGAAGTCCTGTCTCTCCAGATTCGTCCGTGGCCCAGAGAACTCGGGTTGCCTGGGTTCTGTCTCCTTCCAGACTCCGTTCTTTGCTGTTTGCACGGCATGTTCCTCCCTGGGCTCCTTTTGCTGGGCCTTGTCCTTCTCACCTTCCCCCACTCAGGTCGGCAGCTCCATCCAGACCTTTCATCCCAGCACTGGCCACCCCTGCTCGACACCGTTCTCACCTGCCCTGAGATGCTTTGTCGTCCCTCCCAAGTGCAGCTCCTCTGGAGACTCCATTCTCTGCTCTCACGAGATCCCCAAAATGCCCTGGAGCAGATGTCCTTCCCCCAGTCGGGGGCCCAGGGGAGACTTCTGACAGCACAGAGCCCGGGCCGCAGGCTCCCACCTCCCATACCCCTGAGGCTCTGCCTCACCCTGAGCTCCTGGTCTCGCGCTTGAGCTGCCTGATGGTTCCACCCGGACTCCCCAGGACCTGTTCTTAGGTAGCTTGCCTCCAAACCCTCCACACGGTATGAAAAATCCAGGGCATTTTGCTTGAGGGTCACTGATGAAGACTTTAAGTAATAGTTGGAGACAAGGCATCTTGAGAAGCAAAAAAAAAGAGCAATTGCTTTTCAACACTGGCCTTAAAGTTCCTGAGTCACACATTCATGTATCTAAAACGGATCCATTTGGGTGGTTTCCAGTGCGTTTACAAGTGAGAAATTCTCCGTGTCACTACAGAAGTCTTCAGATTTTCCTCTTCCAGTTTGGTGACAGCAAAACAAGTCTCCTTTTGTTTGGGGATTCTTTCTCCTTAAACACAGGGCTGTCTGGATGTCACAGTGAAGGAAATTAAGCAGGGTGGCTGCTGTGAGCCCACGTTGAGCTTCCATCTTCTCTAGCATCTGGCTTCTGAGCCCTTAACAGCCGTGGGCCACCGCCATTCACTGTGGTGAGAGGAGCCCCAGGGTTTTTAGACACGGTATGTGCTGATCCAGATGCTGAAAGCTTTTAAGTGTTTGGGGCATGGGGAGGGTCATAATATATTATTTTTTAAATAAATGTATTTATTTATTTTTGGCCGCGTTGGGTCTTCGTTGCTGCGCGCAGGCTTTCTCTAGCTGCGGCGAGCAGGGGCTACTCCTCGTTGCGGTACGCGGGCTTCTCATTGCGGTGGCTTCTCTTGTTGTGGAGCACGGGCTCCAGGCGCTCGGCTTCAGTAGTTGTGGCTCGCGGGCTCTAGAGCGCAGCAGGCTCAGTAGTTGTGGCGCACGGGCTTAGTTGCTCCACGGCGTGTGGGATCTTCCCAGACCAGGGCTCGAACCTGTGTCCCCTGCGTTGGCAGGCGGATTCTTAACCACTGTGCCACCAGGGAAGTCCCAGGGTCATATTTTTTTACTTAAAAACTGTGGATGTAGAATTTGAGGGAGTTTTTGTTTTGACTGTAATTTTCCCTTGCAATTGTGTATGATACACAATTGTATCATCAATTGTATATGATAGAGAGCTAGTAGATAAGTGCTCTGCCTAGAGCTAACGGCGGCCAGGAGGGGTTTTTAAGGAAGTCCTGAAAATTATCCCAGTCCATGAGGTGAAGCCAGAAGGCTTGAGAACAGACATCAAGAGACAGTTGCGTGGATAAGAGAGTCTTAAGAAAAGGGATAGAGAGGGAGGTTTCAGCTTTGATTTCTCTCATTCTACTTCTGAAGCACCTTGAACGTTTTTAACATTCCCTGGGATTATTGGGCACTTTCCTCCCCCTTGAAAATGCAGAATTCAGTGATAATTTTGCTTACCATTGAATTGTGTTGTTGATGCTTAATATTTAAACTCCTATAGTTTAACCTCTCCTCAGGTAAAGGTTTTCAGTGTGAGAAAGCTAACTCTTATCTGTAGGCAGAAAAAGATTCTCCAGTCAAGTAGACTGGTTTTTTGGGGTTTTTTTAGTATATTTTTTTATTTATTTATTTGTTTTTAGTTTTGGCTGTGTTGGGTTTTCATTGCTGTGCACGGGCTTTCTCTAGTTGTGGTGAGCAGGGGCTACTCTTCGTTGTGGTGCATGGGCTTCTTATTGTTGTGGCTTCTCTTGTTGCGGAGCACGGGCTCTAGGCCCACGGGCTTCAGTAGTTGTGGCATGTAGGCTCAGTAGTTGTGGCTCGCGGGCTCTAGAGCACAGGCTCAGTAGTTGTGGCACACGGGCTTAGTTGCTCCACGGCACATGGGATCTTCCAGGGCCTGTGTCCCGCATTGGCAGGCGGATTCTTAACCTCTGCGCCACCAGGGAAGTCCGACAGCTGTGTTTCTTGAGCTGTTGGCTGCTGGCACCAATCTGGACAGGCCGTGTTCCCAGCCTGTAACCCGGGGTGTTCCGCTGACTTCCATTCATTGCTTTCCTGTGTTGTTAGTGCTGTTCTCTCCTTGTTTGTTTGTTTACTCCTGTATTTTGCTAGAGCATGTCCTCCAGTAGTTTGCGAAGAAAGGGTACCAGGAAGACCGTTTTTTTTGATTCTTGAATGTCTGAAAATGCCCTAATTCTGCTCTCACTCATGGTAGGTCATTTGGATGGGCCCAGAATTGTGGTTTGAATATCGCCCTTCAGAGTTTGGAAGGTTCCAGGCCACCATCTCCTAGAAGCCTTTGCCCTGTGCCATTCCAGTTCCTGTTCTTCCACACGTGACTTGTACATTCCTTGAACAAACTGGCATCGCGGGCAAGCCATGCTGGGAAGAGCAGTGCATGGCGTTCCCACCATCGTGGAGCAGAATCAGCGACACCCCTGGGGGAGTCCGCAGTGCTGGCGGACGGAACCAGGGAGGCCCTCGAGCCAAGGCTTCCGGGGCCCAGGGGCCTGAGGAAGCCCGGGTGAGGCCCGATTTGGGTAGTGGTGGGGAGGGGGCATGGGACCCGAGGCAGGTGCCTCACAGAAAGGGAACGTGGCTGGGGCCTTGATGGGGAGTGACGCGGCTGGGTGGGCAGTATGGGGGCTCTGGCTGGTCTAGGAAGGGGTCCCTGGAGCCTCTAGGGCAGCGGCCGGAAGGGCTCTGGTTCCCAGGAGGCGGGTATGGGTCCGAGAGAAACCACGGAGCCCGGGCTGACTCAGCGGGAGGAGGCGCGGCCGCAGGAAGCAGGAGCGGCAGTGTGTGGGGACGGCTGTGTTCTGGACGCGTCCCTTTGAGAGGTTTATGAGATGTCCCAGTGCGCGTGTTGAGCAGGCACTAAACATACCAGTTCAGCTCAGAGCTAGAGACAGCAGTTCTGGAATCAGCAAGTGTACGTAGGATTTAAAGCCGTTGAAGTTATTAGGGAAGTCCCAAGGATGCAGGTGGATGGAGACTGGTTGGCCATCCAGTGACGGAGGCCAAGGGGCCAGGCGCTGCCGGGGGTGGGCAGGGCCGCTGCGGGCGGGCGGGCAGTCTTGCTGCTGCTGCTGCCCAGGCCCGCTCAGCTGGTAGCACAGTGCTTCTTTTTCACGATCTTGTGTGGATAAAGTAGATCGGTCTTTTAAGAGTATACTTATTTTTCTCCACGGAGCTCAGGAAAGCTATTTTCTTTCATTCTTAATACAGACACACGTTTATATTTCTGAACTGACAGCAGGGATTGCTGACCAGCCCGCTGATCTCCAAGAACCCTTCCAAGGCTTACATTCTCTTCTGAGAGTTAGATTTGTACGAGATTAAGATCACATACAAGAATCAGTAAATTGGCTCTGATTTTTGCAAGAAGCCCGTTGAATAGAAGGGCTTTGGAAGGTAATTAGGCAGGTCTGTCTGACCCTGGGTTCCGCAGCTCTGTACGTTTCTGAGCGCACAGAGTGTCAGGGAGGAAGTGCTTAAGAATGTGCCGGTGGTTTTAAGCGGCTTGATCTTTCCACACAGCTATGCCTGCCCTTGGGAAGTGGAGGCACCCGTTGGCATCTCTGTCTTGGATTTATTTGGAGTAGGCATGTTTAAGTAAACATTGTCATGATGTTTATTAAAATCACATTGGCATTTAACTTTGTGTAAAACCCAATTCCCTCTTTAAAAATTCAACAGACAGCCCTGAGAACAGCAAGAGCCCTAGTAAGGAGTGTTATGCCTTGGAAGCCCGGTGAGAAGTGGGACTGCGGGCACCCTTTGGAACCCTGCACACCACACCATCCCGTGTCTAGGATGGGACGGTGAGCTCCAGGGAGCCAGACCTCTGTCTGTCCTTTGCTCTGTCTGGTCCAGCGATTCTCAAAACTTAGCATTCGTGAGAATTTCTGAGTTGGGAGCTGTACACAAAAACACATGTTCTCTAGTTGGTAGTCATTTTAAAGGATTTCCAATTCAAGGATTTCAAGAGCTGTGAGGCCCCACTGCAGCGACGAGCGCACATCTGCAGTGTCTGCCACGGGGTGGTGCCGGCGGCTGGCTCCTGCTCTTGCGGAATACCTCAGCACGCACCTTGCTGTCAGCGGGCTTTGCTTGTCACACGCTTCTCTAGTGCCTGCTCTAACCTGGGAGCTGTGCAGCCTCCCTCTCACTGCTTTTAAGATGCTTTGCCTTCTGGGACCATAGCCCTGATCGCAGAGAACTGCCCCAGGGATGTGTGTGCAGGAGGGCAGAGCAGGGGCCTCCTGGGGTGGGAGATGGTTCTGGAGGTAAAAACTTTGGTTTAATTGAGGTACAGTTGATGTGCAATATTATGTAAGTTACGGGGACGCAACATAGTGAATCACAACCTTTAAAGGTTATAGTCCATTTATAGTTATTGTAAAATAATTGGCTGTATTCCCTGTGCTGTACAGTATGTCCTTGTAGCTTATTTATTTTATATGTAATAGTTTATGCCTCTTAATCTCCTACCCTTGTCTTGCCCCTCCCCATTTCCCTTTCCCCACTGGTAACCACCAGTTTGTTCTCTGTATCTGCTTTTTTGTTATGTTTACTCATTTTAGTTTTTAGATTCCACATATGTCATGTCATACAGTATTTGTCTTTTTCTGTCTGACTTAATTCACTAAGTGTAATACCCTCCAGGTCCATCCATGTTGTTGCAAATGGCATTATTTCATTCTTTTCTATGGCTCAGCAATATTCCACTGTGTGTGTGTGTGTGTGTGTGTGTGTGTGTGTGTGTGTGTGTGTACACCACATCTTCTTTATCAGCTCATGTGCTGATGGACACTTAGGTTGCTTCCATATCTTGGATATTGTAAATAATGCTGCTTTGAAAGTTAGGGTGCATGTATCTTTTCAAATTAGTGTTTTCATTTTTTTATATATATATTTATTTGATTTCAAGGGGGTTTTTTGTTTGTTTTTAATATTTATTTACTTGGTTGTGCCAGGTCTTAGTTGCGGCAGGCGGGTTCCTTAGTTGTGGGTCACTGGCTCCATAGTTGAGGCATGTGGCCTTAGTTGTGGCATGCGAACTCTTAATTGTGGCGTGCATGTGGGATCTAGTTCCCTGATCAGGGATTGGACCCCAGGCCCCCTGCATTGGGAGCGCGGAATCTTAACCACTGCGCCACCAGGGAAGTCCCTGGTTTTTAGTTTTTTTGAGAAACCTCCGTACTGTTTTCCACAGTGACTGGACCAATTTACATTCCCACCAGCAGCATATGAGGGGTCCCTTTTCTCCACATCCTCGCCAACCTTTGTTATTTGTTGGAGGTAAAACTTAGGAGGGGCTTCACAGCAGGCAGAAGACACTGTTTGGAGCTGCCCCTGGCACCTGCAAATGAAATGAGGGGCATGATACTGTTCACCATGGATTGGGGGGCAGGCCAGGCCAGGCGTGGCTCCGGGCTGAGGTTGGCCTATCACTGTCACATCCGCCCCGGGCCTCAGTGTCTGTGGGGAAAAGGACAGAAACAACCTTCTCCCTAAAATCTTTTCGTCTATGACATCCTGCACATGAAATGGGAATCTGAGGGAAACAGTGCACAGTTGGCTGCACTGTTGGGCCCTCAGCTGTGGCGTTGCCCCAGCAGGCACCACGCAGCAGCAAAGTCTGCGTTCTCAGCTCGCCAGGCCTCAGGTGTTCCATTGGCATCAGGGTTAGTTTTGGATACAGAGGGATTTTCAAATTCCTGTTCACCTTTGCAAGGTGTAATTAGAATTCGTTGGAAAGGACTCACAGAGCGCGTGGGTGAGAAGTGAGAGGGCATCCTGCGTGCCTTGTCTTTAGGTTTCTGCTTCCAGTCTGTCCTCCTCTGCAAGATCCCCAGGGGCGTGCCCTGGGCTGGCCTTCCAGTGTGGGATCCCTGCCTCCGGAGTAAGACTTGGCTCAAGGCTTAGGAGCTGCCTTCAGGCTTGGAGGCTTTGTTTGATTTTCACACATGGAAATGGAGCCTCTTCTCTTTGTGAGCTCAGCTATGCATTTAAATTTTTCCCTTATATTTTACAAGCATTTTTAGGTATTTGTAATGGGTGAGTTCCTGAGTTAATCTGCCGTCTTTCTGGCAGGGTTATTTTTAGACTTTGTTTTAGTTTAATTTGATGGGTGACTCAGGTACAGACTGATGGTTAATCTGCATTCATTCTTTCAAAGGAATGATCCTTAGTTTTGAAAATAATTTATTCACTTCTGTTACACAAAGAATGCATTAAATTGCAATTGCATAATATATAGTTGACACTTAACTGTAAACTGTTCTAATCCATACGCCTCATTGGTTGTAGCTACGACTTTGAGATGTATTTTGGCCTGTTTTCAGGCCAGAGGCTGGCCGCCGGGCATAGGAGGGACATGGAGCGTCTGTCCTGTCCTTGAGATGTGACACTTCGGGCAGTAGCAGCTCTTGCTGCCCCTCCCAAGACAGGGGGTGCTCTGTGGGCGGGGCTACGCTCTGGTCTTGCCGTTGCTTCCTCACCCCTCCTCCGTGGCGGTGTCTGTGCCCAGGGGTGAGAAGAAGGGCCCCCGTCACTCGACCGAGTGCAGGGTGTGTGGGGAAGTCGTTCCATCGTCTCAAGGAGGATGATACAGCTCACAGAAGCCTCTGTTCATATTTGAATACCTGATTGGGTTAGGAAAAGCTTATATCTGAAGCATCGAATCCATCTGTCCACCCAACAGATTCTGTGTGCTGAGCGCTGGGGTTACAGAACAAACGTGTCTTTCCTGCCCTCTGCCCCCGCCTTCCTTCAGAGATATGCTTTGAATGTCTCTGTGCTAAAGATCACACAGAGAGGATATTGAGGCCACACATCTTTTTTTGAAAACGTGGAATATTGTGGTGAACGTGAACAGTGGTTGGTGCACGGCATCGAGCCAGCGATTCACAACTTGGGAGTTCAGACATGTATAATTCATAGAAAGTAAGTCGCTACCAGCCGCGGATATGCCTGCAGCACGTGTGAGTGATGCAGTTGTCCCAGCCGAGGCGGAAAGGCTGGGGTATAGCTGTCAAGGACGGGTTGTGAGCTGCTGCACCACTGACACCTTCCCCACGGAGCTTCCAGTGCGGGAAACTGTCGTCAGTGTAAAGGCTCTCACTATTGGCAAATGTTTTTGTTTTAAAGTAGATTAACTGAAGATCAAAATAAAATTCCTTAATGAGAAAAATCTCTCACCATGCTCTAATGCAGAGGAGATTAAATCTCTGTGTAGTCAGAACCAGTTGCTTATCTACAGCAGGATTAGAAATTTAAATTCTTAATTAGTTCATTGGATCTTCTGTGATTTCACTGGTTTTGAATATTTTCCCCCCAAATAAAAAATGAATAAATTTACAGGAATTTTGATTGTTTTAAAAAATGGGCTCTATCTTACAGATACTTGCATGGGTGGGCAAAATATATAGGAAGTGATTGTACTTCACTGTTTATAATAATAGAGCCCCAAACGATCTCAGTGCTGTCAGGACTTCTTAAATCAATTGCAGTACGTCTCTGTGCTGGGGTGAAGGCATGCAGGGGTTCAGAGCAGCACAGCTTTGTAGACAAGATGACTTCCAAGACAAGTGTTTGTTTGCTTATTATTGAAGTACAGTTCATTTACAGTGTTGTGATAGTTTCTGGTATACAGCAAAGTGATTCAGTTACATGTATATGAGAAATACATACCAGATTCATTTATATGAATGTTGTACATAATATATATTCTTTTTCAGATTCTTTTCCGTTATAGTTTGTTACAAAATATTGAATATAGTTCCCTGTGCTATACAGTAGGACCTTGTTGTTTATCTGTTTTGTATATAGTAGTTTGTATCTGCTAACCCCAAACTGCTAATTCATCCCTTCCCTCCCTCTTCCCCCTTTGGTATTGTTCTCTATGACTGTGAGTCTGTTTCTATTTTGTAAATAAGTTCGTTTGTATCGTATTTTAGATTTCACATATTAGTGATATCATATGATATTTGTCTTTCTTTTTGTCTTAGTTCACTTAGTATGATAGTCTCAAGTTCCATCCATGTTGCTGCAAGTGGCATTATTTCATTCTTTTTTATGGCTGAGTAATATTCCATTGTGTATATGTACCATATTTTCTTTATCCATTCCTCTGTTGATGGACATTTAGGTTGTTTCCATGTCCTGGCTATTGTAAATAACGCTGCTATGAACACTGGGGTGCATGTGTCTTTACCGGTTAGAGTTTTCTCAGGGTATATGCCCAGGAGTGGGATTGCTGGATCATACGGTAGTTCTATTTTTAGTTTTTAAAGGAACCTCCATACTCTTTTCCATAGTGGCTGTACCAACTTACATCCCCTCCTACGCTGTTGGTGGGTTCCCTTTTCTCCACACTCTCTCCAGCATTTGTTATTTGTAGACTTTTTAATGGTGGCCATTCTGACTGGTGTGAGGTGGTACCTTGTAGTTTTGATTTGCATTTCCCTAATAATTAGCCATGTCCAGCATCTTTTCATGTGCTTATTGGCCATCTGTATGTCTTTTTTGGAGAAATGTCTATTTGAGTCTTCTGCCCGTTTTTTGATTGGGTTGTTTGTTTTTTTTGTTACTGAGCTACATGAGCTGTTTGTATATTTCTGAAATTAAGCCCTTGTCGTTCACATCATTTGCAGATGTTCTCTCCCATCCTGTGGGTTGCCTTTTCATTTTGTTTGTGGTTTCCTTTGTTGTGTAAAAGCTTATTAAGTTTGATTAGGTCCCATTTGTTTATTTTTGCTTCTGTGTCGTGCCTTGGGAGACTGACCTAAGAATACATGGCTGTGATTTATGCCCAGACAAATGTTTAAATGAGAAAAGTAAGGAGAGGAGAGAGTGGAGAGCTGGTGTCAAACGGGGAAGCCAGGGAAGGGTGTTTAGTCCTCAGACGGATCACCTCACAGGCCACACAGGAAGGGAGCTAGTGCTGCTGGACAGTGGACTTTGTCCTAATCTGCCCGCTCTGCAGTTAGGGAGGACATCAATTGTGTAGTAGGAAGGTCCACGTTGGGCTGCCTTGAATGTCCCCGTGCATGTTCACTTTCCATCGTCCCTGGGTGTGTGTCTGGGCATTGCCTGATTCTTCCAAACTCTGTGTCACCTGGGCAGCCTTTCCTATATCCGAAAAACAAAACGATGTGGTTGCCGTTGGACAGAAGTGATATGGCATTTGGAAAAGTGTCCCTTTGTCCTGCATTGTGGATACTCACCAACTAGCCTGTCTTTTGCCATCTCACGCCCCCAAATGCGTCTTTTCACAGCGACAGTGGCAGCCATGTACTACAGCTACTACGTGCTGCCCGACGGCACCTACTGCCTGGCACCTCCCCCTCCGGGGGTGGACGCAGCCACCTACTACAGCGCCCTGCCTGCCGGGGTGGCCGTGTCCGGCTCCGCTGGAGTGACAGCCACGGCCCCGCCCCCTCCAGGGACCACGCCACCGCCCCCCCCAAGCACAGCAGAGACGAGTAGTGGGGTGACCTCCACCACCATCACCACAAGGTATGCTCTCACTTCTGCTGGTCACCTGGAGCACCTGTGTTCTTGGTTTGGGCTTCTTTATAGTGTGAGTCACATAGAGGGTCTCCGTTACCTGAGTACTTATTATCCAAATCCCCGAGTTGCAGGGTTGATTGGGCAACGGAAACTGTCATGACATAAGCACTTGTAGCAGTGAGGTCCAACCACTGAGAAAATGAACTCCCAGACAGCGTCCCGCGCCGCTGCCCTGACCCAGCATCTGCTCTCTCCCGTGTGCCGCCATCTCGGCGGGGCAGCACCAGGCACGGGCAGTGTGAAGCGAGGCCCAGTTTCTGCCCAAAATGCAGGATTTCATAAAAGCCGATGCAAGTGAATGGCTCACGAGCTGGTAGGAAATGCGGATCTGCTGTTAGTTCAGCTAACCATCGACTAACAGAGCCAGCGAGGCAGGGACTGGACCCCCGCGCCTGTCCTGGGGAGCGTGGAGGGGGCTCTGAAGAGCGTCTGCGGGTGAGCGAGCACTTCCTAAGAGGCACTGGCACGTCTCAAGCTGACAGGACAGCCGCTCAGGAGCCTTGACGGAGCACTTGGATGGTTCCCGCTTCCTGATCATGCTAAGGCAGGAAACAGGAAACGAAGGATGATGAGTCACGCTGGCCAGCATACCTTCATATATATACACAAATTCACACTTGATTTGTCCTTGGTTGTTTCTAGAATTAGCAACTGGGGGAAATGTGAGGAGAGAAAAGATGAACCTGTGTTCATGACCTTAAGTGTCACTTTGAGTGAAACCCCTGTTTTCATCATTGGCAATGATATTTTGGTCCCTGTTTCAAATGGATTGACTTTGACTAGTTTTCTGTAGTCCCAGTCATCTCAGATAAGGGCCTCCCTGTCTGTGTGTAACTTACCTGCCGGTGTGAACTGAGACAGTGCAAGTCCCCCAGCAGCCTTGCTGGCCGCCCCCCTGCCGCTGATCTGGAGGAGGGCCTGGCACTGTGTGTGTGACCCAGCTCTCCTCTGCAGTGCACTTGCTTCCGTGGCCGCCATCATCCCCCCGCCCCCCGACATTCAGCCCGTGATTGACAAGCTGGCAGAGTACGTGGCCAGGAACGGCCTTAAGTTTGAGACGAGCGTTCGTGCCAAGAATGATCAAAGGTGAGTGAAGGAGTTTATGTGGGGCAGATGAATGGTATTTGGGGTTTAGTTTAGCTTCTTTTTTTAATCTAGCTGCATAATTGTTTATATATATGTGTATATATGTGTGTGTGTGTATATATATATATATATATATACACACACATATTTTTTTTTATCCTTATGTGTTTAGATAAATATATCTTGTTAAATTACTTAGAGTTGGGGTGGTTGTCTTTTTTATTGTTATAATTTTTTTGTTTGTTTAACTTGTTTTGCTTTGTTTTTTTAAAAATGTTGAACCTCCCTAAAATAAAAAGCTGGAAATCATGCTTTTCAAGAATCTGCTGTGGAAATTCAGACACACACTGCACTTTGTTTTTTTCATCAAATAATGTTCCGTGCTCGGGTCGTAACATAACAACAGGAGGCTGTGGTCGCAACACGATCTGTGTGATCGCCAGGGTCAGTCACTGCGAAGCCTCAGAGCAGCAGGTGTGGTCCGTCGGAGCCGAGGGGTGTCACAGCGAGCGAGCGTGTCTTGTTGAATGACTCGTCCCCTTCTCTGTTCCTAGGTTTGAGTTCCTGCAGCCGTGGCACCAGTATAATGCCTATTATGAGTTTAAGAAGCAGTTCTTCCTCCAGAAAGAAGGGGCTGAAAGCGCACAGGTGTGTGTCTGGGAGGAAGTAATCCTCGGGATGTGCACTAACAGGGTTGGCTGATTTTACACTCACTTTCACGTGTAACGTATGTCTTGCATTTGCCGAGTTTAGCTTTTCCCACCTCTCTTGTTTTACATCTGTTGAAATCTTTGACCCGTATTCATAGTTCATTGATGATCATTTGTCCAGAATGTTGTAAACAAAGTAATCCTGTCTCTTCAGGCATTTGGTGTTTTGGTTGGCTGTTGTTTTTAACTACTTTGGATGGAAGCTGTGTATTATACTTCTGTTGTGTTAACATGTACTTAAATGCCTAAGTGTAACCACAGATGCTCCCAGCTGACAGGCTGGAGCCACACAGGTGCCACCCACCCACTGGCCTCGAGCGCCACCTGCCAGCAGCTCGCCTCACGACTCCCATCCCTGCAGACGTCCCCACACTTGGTTCTCAGGCACCTGTTAGAAGCATTTCCTCCTGTCCTTGTAATCCTTTCTTCTGCCTCTCCTCTCCTCTCCTCAATTACATGGGCACCCTAATGTCTTTCTAAAACCTGTTTTGATAGAGAGATGACGTAGGCTTTGCATATCAGTGGATTTCTACAGGCTTTTATCTGACTGCTCAAACTGAAGAAAATGGACTCATCTGTAGGTGCTGGGCATAATTTGGTGTTCTAAACGTGTTCTCAGTGGTCATTCTCCAAAGAAGAGCTAGTGGGCATTGGTTCCCAAAACAGTATTACAGGGAAAATACCTCCTTCCGTTCCTCTTTTCATTCTGTTGTATCAGAAAATAGTAAATCTGAGTTAGAAAATATATTCCATGGTGTTACTTAGGCAGTAACGTAGCCATGCTTTTGTCCCATGAAATGTATGTGCTGCGTATCTTTTCTGACAAATCCTGTGTCATTTCCAATGGAGCAGTTCAGAGTCATGTTTAACCTCTGCAGGCTGTGTCAGCACCGGAAGAGGCTCCTGCAGAGTCTGCTCCTGAAAAGCCGAGTGACGTTGGGGACGATAGTGTGTCTGAAGATGTGGCCGACGCAGGGGGCAGAGGTGGCTCCTCGGGGAAGAAGGAGCTGTCGTGCAGCAAAGCCGTCCCCGACGGGAAGCTGGTGAAAGGTACGCTGCCCTCACTACCAAGGGTTCCAGTTTTGACCTTGTACCTCACAGGTGTCACTTCAAATTAGCAAGGAAGAACGCTGGACCGCTTAAGGTCAGGTGCCTTTAGCCACAGGACAGGAGGAAATGGCTGCCCCTTTTAAGTTGCTGTTATTAATAAAACTTGCTTATTTCATAGTACTTTCCTGATTCCGGGTTTGGGGTCATTTGGATGTAAGCTCATCTTAGGTATGCGTTCTACAGGCTGTTGCTAACAGCCTGTTCTACCAATTTAATGGAAATGTTTAGAATTTTTCAAATGATGTTTTGTACCCCCCCCTTGGACTTCTGAAACTATATGCAAACTATTGTGCCAATGGAATTCGTTTTCTTTATTTGTTAAGGCAAGTCCCTTGAGGGTCTCTACCAGGCAGTATTCCACTCGCTCCGTTTCAGTTACCTTTTCTTTTTTTTTTTTTTTTTTTTTTTTTGCGGTACGCGGGCCTCTCACTGTTGTGGCCTCTCCTGTTGCGGAGCACAGGCTCCGGACGCGCAGGCTCAGCGGCCACGGCTCACAGGCCCAACCGCTCCGCGGCATGTGGGATCTTCCCGGACCGGGGCACGAACCCGTGTCCCCTGCATCGTCAGGCGGACTCTCAACCACTGCACCACCAGGGAAGCCCCTCAGTTACCTTTTATGTTCTTGGGAGGAGTTTTTCATCTACCAGGACAGACATACATGAAAAGAGCAAATATAAATAAATAGAAAGAAAAAAAAGCTGACACAGGCACGGTAGCAGAGAACTCTGTGGTTGGACGTGTGAAGAAGCAGTGAGTTGCACCAGGTGGGAATGAGAAGGGCTGTGCAGAGGGAAGAGGGTTCAGAGCCAGAGGAGCTCCCAGGCGGGACGGCGTGGTCTGAGCCGTGTGGCCTGTTCAGAGACGGGAAGTGGTCTGAGGGACCCGGGTGTCAAGGGGGGCACACCTGCCCAGGTAACCATGGGCAGCTCGTGGGGCTCTGCCTTCCTGGCAGGTCCCGGGGCTTCCAGCAGGGACAGCACACCTTGTGGCTTAGATCAGAGGAATCACTTTATGCAGTATGGTGAGTGTGTGAAGGGATCGAGGCAGAGAAGCCATGGGGGGGGGTTCAGGGTGGAGCTGGTGGCCTGAAGTGGAGGAGGGGGCGTGGCCGGGCGGTGCAGGAGCCAGTGCCCGGGTTAAAAGGAAAGGCAGAGGAGACGCGGGACGGGCAGACGGGCCAGGATTGCAGGAAGGCCTTTTCTGTGCATACAGATGCCTTTTCTGATACAAAGATGGCGATCAGGAGTAACCCAAATGACCCAGATGGGTAACTGGGAAACTTATGGAAGTGCCTGTGAGCCTCTCAGTCCAGGAGGTCACCTGAGCACACGTGTTTAATCTCTCACCCTTCCCAGCCGCCTTCAGCTCTCATTGGAATAACCAAAGGAATGTATTAGTAAGGAGAGTAAAAACAGTTACTGCTCCAGAAGCAGGGGGAGGTACTGTTCATGTTTAAGAAGGACAGGCCAGGCCACCTGGACTTCAGTTCATAGGAAAGAGTAGGACATTTGGGGACTCAGTGGCAGTGACCCCGGGGGAACCACTGTCAACCAAAGAAGGGGGCGGGCAGAAGGCCAGAACCACCAGGAGCGTCCAGGGGGCAGCAGGGCCCCAACAGGGTGTGGTCGGGGTGCAGTGGGCCAGCCCCCGCATGGAGCGCCCTTCCCGCTCCCGGGAGCAAGCGCCTTGGGATTCAGCAGACGAAATGGTGCTCGCTCGCCACTTCCCTCGCCGTACCCTCTGAGCCTGAGGCGCCCGAGAGCTGCGGGTGTCCGAAAGCACGCACCCCACCCTCAGCTCCGTCAGGGTGAGGACGAGGAGACAGAGAGTCTCGGCTCCGCAAAGAGGCAGGAGCTCAGGAGAACACGATCTGAGCCTCGGAGCACGTGGGCACCTTGGAAACAGTTACTAAGTGACAGGAAAATTCTTTTAGTCTCTGATGCGTATTCTCACAGAATTAAAGGTACTGTAGAATTAGTGCAACCGATAATCTGACATCTGGAAAAGATTGTTAGAAAAAGATGGCCAAATTTTAAAATATAATAAAAACACTAAAAATCAGACTGGGTGAGAAGACAAGTTCAAAATTTTTCTCAGATTTCCAAGGGAAAGGATAGAGATGGAAGGAAAAGCATCCAGATGGGAAAATAGACAGGCTGTCCTCCACGGGGGAGAGAAAGCAGAGGCTAGCGCATCGGCCGTGTGTCTACAGCATTAGATGCCAGGGCGTTCAGCTCTGTCTGAGCTTCTGAATGACAAGTGTTCTGAATGCTGGAGGACAAAGACTCTTACGGACACGCCAGCGCCCTGAAACTGATCAGAGAAGGTGAGGGCAGTGAGCATATTATCCAGACTTACCAGGTGCAGTGAAAACTTAAAGAAAACCTACAACCTCATGTGCTGTTGGTGAAGAGAAAGTGAAAACAAAGCAAGCATTCAACTCAAGGACCTAGGAAGAAACTTTCTATAAAATGCACATAAGAGGGCTTCCCTGGTGGCGCAGTGGTTGAGAGTCCGCCTGCCGATGCAGGGGACGCGGGTTCGTGCCCAGGTCTGGGAAGATCCCACATGCCGCGGAGCGGCTGGGCCCGTGAGACATGGCCGCTGAGCCTGCGCGTCCGGAGCCTGTGCTCCGCAACGGGAGAGGCCACAACAGTGAGAGGCCCGCGTACCGCAAAAAAACAAACAAAAAAATGCACGTAAGAAAAGCAGAAAAGGAGAATCAGTAAAAATCAAAGCAGAAATGGGTGAGGATATAATAAAAGACCAGTAAAACTTATCATCATTGTACAAGTTTAATACAGAAAAAAGAGCAAATGCACAGCATAATGAGAGAGAACGCGGTGTTTTTAAGTCCACGGGAGCAGTGTATTCAACTAAATTTGAATAAACTTGAAAATAACTGAAAAAATTGTCTAAGAAAATATATTGATCAATTGCTAAAATGTCTCCAGAGAGGCAGTAAGACGACAGATCTATAGGCCTGAAAGAATTTAGAAAACTGGTCAGTGAAATACCTCTAAAAGCAGGCAGGCCAGGACAAAGTTAAGGTCAAGGTAACTTCCCTCAAGAAGAGAAAAGCCTGTCTGATTAAAGCTACTCCAGAGCCCAAAGGTGGAAAGTTAGGAAGCTCTCCAGCCCTAGCACCTTAGCCCCATAAAGCTTAGCAGTCTGCAGGCCAGGACCCCGGGAAACCCAGATGTTAGCACCTCAGATGGAAGCAAGCTGGGAACGACAGTGAGAGCAGGTGTGAGCAGGTGGGGCTCCTTGCAGCCATCCCAGTGCGGCGTCCCGCCAGAAAAGCCTCCAAGGACAATCTTACCTTGCTAGCAGATGCTGGAAAAGCACCAACATTTGCTGAGATTTTTATGATAAAGCTTCCCTAGTATGACAGTAATTGACGTTGCAAAAACAGGCTCTCCATTGTGAAAAAAATAAGACTCTCACGTTACCTCTGACAATTATAGTGATTCCAGATAGATTTAAGTGTTTAAACATAAAAAATAAAATCATGAAGTAGAAGAAAATAAAGGTAATTTTTTTCTAGTCAGAGTGGAAAGGATTTTCTAAGAATTGAAGCCATGAATGATAAAGAAAGATAGGTCTGATGGGAACTGGGCCTGTATAAAGTTGAAAGATAAACGTCAGGATGGCAGTGATGGCTAATATAACAGAAGATAAAGGTCAAAGTCCTTGCTATAGAAAGAGCTCTTGTAAATCAGTAAGAAGAGTCACTGCAGTAGAAAAACAAAGGACATGAAAAGGTAGTTCACAAAAGAAGGAAAACAGTTGGTCAGTGAATAAACTTTTTTTTTTTTTTTTTTTTTGGCTGCGTCAGGTCTTTGTTCCTGCACACGGGCTCTCTCTAGTTGCGGCGAGCGGGGGCTACTCTTCATTGTAGTGCGCGGGCTTCTCATTGTGGTGGCTTTTGTTGCGGAGCACAGGCTTCAGTAGTTGCGGCACACAGGCTCAGTAGCTGTGGCTCGCGGGCTCTAGAGTGCAGACTCAGTAGTTGTGGCACGTGGGCTTAGTTGCTCTGCAGCATGTGGGATCTTCCTGGACCAGGGCTCGAACCCGTGTCCCCTGCACTGGCAGGCGGATTCTTAACCACTGCACCACCAGGGAAGTCCTAAACTTTTAAAATATATCCTCACTAACAAGATACTGTTCTTTGCCTCCAATTTGGTAAAGTTAGAAAGTAACAGAGAGCGTGCAAGTGGCAGGACCCTCACTCGTGCGTTGTCCTTGGAGTGTTGTCGGTAAGGCCTCTCCAGGGGAGAGCCCAGTGATGGGGACCAAACCCTAAATGCGGATGCCCTCCCACTCCTAGAAACGTCTGGCTCACCAGGACGTCTCGACCAGGTGTTCCTCCCAAGGCTCGTGGGCTTTTAAAAATAAAAAATTGGGAACCATCATGGGAGACTGAAATCAGTTGGCATGTCCATACTAAGGAATATTATTGCCATTTATTAAAATGATGTATGTTGACATGGAAAGATGTCTAAACGTTTTCTATGGAAAGGTGTCGCTTACTAAGTGAAAACAGCAGGCTATGAAGTATGGTCCCGTTTTTCGTGTGTTTGTACACATGCACATGTACGTGCCTCGGAACCATTGTGTTCAGATCATTTCTTTCCCGTATCTGAATAGCAGTTGGTTTTTCATTTTGTTCACTTGTGTTTTCAAAATTTCCTATAGAGAATATGTATTACCTTAGAAGTTAAAAGTTAGTAATGAAACTTGATACCTTAAGAAACGAAGCATATTTGATGTGGAAGGTGGAGGGCCGGGCGCCGTCAGCTCACTCACGCGTGTTTCCTGAGCACAGGCTACTCTGCGTCAGTGCACACCGGGGCCACATTAGTCCTGCGGTCCTGCCCACTCCAGGCTCCGGGGTAACCAGACCGCACACACAACACAGAACGTCAGGAGTGGCGTGAAGGAGAGAGGCCAGGCAGGGCCTGTCTGAGGAGAGGCTTCATTTGAGATGAGACGAGCAAGAAAGCCAGGCATGAGAAAAGGATGACGGCTCCAGGCAGAAGACAGGGCAGGGCTGGAGCGCAGTGCAGGAGCGGGGAGTGGGAGAGGGGCCCCTCCACAGCTGCTGCTCATCCTTAACACAACAGGAAACCGCTGAAGGCTGTAGGAAGTGCTTTTCACGTGTTGTGAGGTGACTTGCAAATAAGGTTCCAGGTAGAAGCAGTAGTTGTGTAATTGAGTAATTCTCCAAAGAAAGTAGTTCCTCATCCCCTGCTTTCTGGCTGAGCTATGCTGGGAAGCTTACTTGACCTTTTGAGCCTCAGTTTCCTTATCTGTAAATGGGGAGGCCTGATAGAATCTGTCTCCCCCAGGGGTTGCAAATGTTAAGTGAGGTGAGGCGTGGAGACTCTGCACATTAGTCAGTTCTTTTGTTACGTCACTATTTTTTTTAATATAAATTTATTTATTTATTTATTTTGGGGGCTGCGTTGGGTCTTTGTTGCTGTGCGCGGGCTTTCTCTAGTCGTGGCGAGCAGGGGCTACTCCTCATTGCAGTGCGCAGGCTTCTTGTTGCGGAGCATGGGCTTTAGGGCTCACGGGCTTCAGTAGTTGTGGCACGTGGGCTCAGTAGTTGCAGCTCGCAGGCTCTAGAGCACAGGCTCAGTAGCTGTGGCGCACGGGCTTAGTTGTTCCGCGGCATGTGGGACCTTCCCAGACCAGGGCTCGAACCCGTGTCCCCCTGCATTGGCAGGCGGATTCTTAACCACTGCACCACCAGGGAAGTCCCTAAATCACTTTAAAGTATGTATCGAACAGTGGTGCTGTTTGGCACTGTATTCGACATGCATTAAACTGTGTTCCAGAAGTTTTCATTTTAATATATTTGTTGATTGCATATTTTTTAATTTGGAGGAAGAAATTGGGAGTAATTGTTTTAAAATTATTTTGTGATATAATACTTTAGCCCAAGTTAACTTGAGTAATTTTGATTAACATTTAACTGAAGTTTTCTTTTCTCTGTTTCTTTGACTCTATTGTTAAAGAGACCATATTACTAGAGGCTATAAACGGTTAATATTATGAAAGTATTTTCTTACGGAGAATGTCAAACAAGCACAGAAACAGAGCCTGGTGTAATAGTCACACACGCAGCGCCAGCATCCAGCGCCCGTGGCCGACGCAGGGCACAGCTTAGAATTCTCAGTCCAGCCCAGCCCCAGGATGTTCTGAAGCAGATCCCAACATCATGGCATTTTATCCATCAGTGTGATCGCACTTATCTCCAAAAGATAAGGGCCGTTCTTAACATAACCACGGTAAAATAGTTAATATTGACTCTCCCAGCAAAGTGTGCTTTCCACCCCGTGTTATATCTTTGCTTGGGGCTTGTTAGGAAGGTAGACCTCAGCGCACCACGTACAGTGCAAGTGCATGGCGTTGCATAATCAACACAGAGACTGATTTTGCCCCCTTTTCATTCTGACTTATAAAATATCACTTTGCTAACATTTAACATCTTGGGGTGTGCTGTGTAGCTTGAGAGATTATTGACGAGAGATGATTATATGTCAGAGATTATTTACCAGCTTCAAGTCACACTTGGGTTTGGAACCGTGAAATGCTGAAAGTAGAGAAGCCCGGGGGGCGGGGGCAGCTGGGTGAGCTCACCTCCACAGTTACAGCCACATCAGAACCTGCCTTCGGTAACCTAGATCCACTTCCCTCTCAGAGTCAGCCCGTTTGCACTGCACTTGACATTGCCCTTCGCTGTGGTTTACTTGAGTAGCTTTCATCAGTAATAACGCATGGTTTTTAAAAATAAAGTATCTCATTACAACCAGTTAGGTGTTGTTAGGAGCCATTTGCCGTAGTCTGAGGACGCAGGGACTCAGTGAGTGCTGAGTAGACGGGGGAAGGGGAAGAAGATTGTTTCCTTTGGGGCCTTTGTATTTCTCTTCAATTAAAATTTCCAAATATTCTAGGAGAGAAAAATTGAACCACCTAAATTTTTGTTACACTAGGTTTAAGATTTTCTTAAAGGTGCAGAGAATAGTCTGACATAACGCCTAGCACAAAGTAGGCACCCAGTCAAACGTTTGCTGAATAAAGGAACAGTTTCTGCAGCTTGCTTTTGTAAGAAAAGGTTACCTTCTATGGTTGGGATTTTTTAGAAGTACCTTTTAATAGTGGAGTCCCATCATATGCTTACTTCTGCAAACTCAGCAATGTGCTGAGCCCAGAAAAAAAAGGAAAACACCAACAAAAATTGACCATTTGCCCATAGAGTGACCCCAGCTGGCACTCAGTGTGTGCATCCTGACGTGGCCCGAGATGGAGCCGGTGCTCTGCCTTCCCCCCCATCGGGCTCAGCACGTGTGATGCCCTCCTAAATGCCCTCTGACATCACAGGCACTGCCTGCGGCCCCTAGAACCTCCCTCTGCGTAAGATGTGGCTCCACTCAAGACATTGCTCCACCAGCTGGTGCTCATGTGGATGGTGGGGCCCGTGTAGATTTCTGCTCTGTGCTTCCAGTTACTTAAAAATGTGTTACCATTCTCACCTTTTCTCAATAGCTTCATTTGCTCCAATAAGCTTTGCAATCAAGGCCAAAGAAAATGATCTACTTCCCCTGGAAAAAAATCGTGTTAAGCTAGATGATGACAGTGATGATGATGAAGAAAGCAAAGAAGGCCAAGAAAGTTCTAGTAGTGCTACAAACACTAACCCGGCAGTTGCCCCACCCTGTGTAGTTGTTGAGGAGAAGCGGCCTCAACTTACCCAGGAGGAGCTAGAAGCAAAGCAAGGTTTGTCAATATGTTTTAAACTTCTTAAAAGAAAAGTGCGTAAATACAAGATTGACCTACTAAGCCAAAACTACGGGACTGCCAGCTGGAGTCTCCAGCCTTCGGAGATCAGAACCACTGCGGAGCCGCGGGCTGCTTTGGCTCAGCTGAGAAGTTCTCTGTGGAGTGAGGAGCGCTGCTGTTCCTTAAGCTCAGATGCAGTGCCCTCGGCGATGTGTTTTCAGAGGGTCAGCTGAGGGTGGCCGAGAAGGCTTTAATGGCAGCCTTGGGGCAAATGCTCAGCCTGTGCGCCCAGCTCAGGGTAATGTTCCGAGCTGGGAGACGCCTCTTTGCGAGGCCATCTCCCTGCAGAACCATCGGACCCTTGAAGGTGCTGGGGCCCAAGCTGGTTTTCAGGCTGTGGCTCGTCTTCAGGGGTCACGGTGTGGCCACCGCTTGCCTCTGACGCATGGCTAGCAGTGTTTGCGGGGAACGTCTTGTCGTGTTCTGTCCCTCCTCCAAAATAAGTTCTGTTCTGCTCTCACTAAAGTAGTGAATTAACAGTTGCGTTTGCAGTATTTATCTGTTCTAACTGGTTTTGTGAATGAGCTTTTCTTTGTATACACGAACAGATCACGCAACATTGCTGGAAGGTAATTCTTTAACCATAGGATGCCCCGCTCTTGGGAACTAGCGTGGTGCTGCTCCCCCCGAGCACGCTTGTGCTCATGCGTGTGTGCCTAAATCTGCATTTACTGCGTGCGGACTGAGCAGTGTGTCAGGTCATGTGGAAGAAAACGCTTTTCACGCTGTTCCTTGCCTGGTAGTTTGGGCACATGTTTATGAGAACCATTCCGAGGTTTTCATCATTTCAGGTTTCACTGCTGTGGAATCCCAACAACTTTCTGACTTTGATTTTGAATGTAAAATGTGAGAAGTACCAATAGTAAAAGCATTGTAAACTAATGCTCTGAGAATTGTTTGCCTGATTTGTTGGCCTTTCCTGAAACCTGTATCATATTCACGTTTTAAAATAACTGCATTATATTTCATGACCCTTTTACTGCCCATGGAAATTAAGATAGCAATATATTTATACAGTACTGCTTGCTCTAAACATCTTTTTTTCTGTTTATTCCTTAAGCAAAGCAAAAGTTGGAGGACCGACTGGCAGCTGCTGCCAGGGAAAAGCTTGCCCAGGCGTCTAAGGAATCAAAGGAGAAGCAGCTTCAAGCGGAACGTAAAAGGAAGGCAGCTTTATTTTTACAAACCTTAAAAAATCCTCTGCCAGAAGCAGAAGTCGGGAAAGTGGAAGAAAATCCTTTCAGCGTCGAGGTGAGTTAAACAAGAGTCCACGTCTGTGTTCTGGGCAAAGCGTGGTTGGTAAAAGCACCTGAGCGTGGGTTCCTCCGGCCACTCAGCGCTCGAGCCTGCGTGAAGGCTGTGAGCAGACCCCGCCCTTCTGCCACGTGGGATCGCGTGCTTTTCCGGGCAGACCTCGGAGATACCGTGGTTTCAGTTCCAGACCATAGCAGCGAAGCAAATCACATGCACTTCTTGGTTTCCCAGTGTGTATAAGAGTTATGTTTACATTATACTGTAGTCTATTAAGTGTGCAATAGCATTATGTCTGAAAAATATATACATACCTCAATTTAAAAACCCTTTATTGCTAAAAAATGCCAACCATCATCTGAGCCTTCAGCGAGTGGTAATCTTTTTGCAATAGTAACATCACTGATCACAGATCTAATAATGAAAAAGTTTGAAACATTACGAGAATTACCAACATGTGACACGGAGACATGAAATAAGCAAGTGCTCTTGGGAAGGTGGCCCTGATAGACTTGATCGACGCAGAGTTGCCACAAACCTTCAATTTGTAAAAAAACAAACAACAACAACAAAAAAAAACGCAGTATCTGTGAAGTACAATAAAACGAGGTCTGTCTGTACTGTATAGCTGGGGTCAGTAAGAACCTGATGAAAACTCCCTGAGCGCACATGCACACCAAATACTGGGTGCAGTGTCACAGACACGGACCTTTGGGCCCAGGCTGGGAGCCTGTGCTTCGTGGTGAGCCTCCCAGGAGCTGCAGGACAGCTTCGGCTGTGAGGGCCGCCTCGGGCCTGGACAGACTCACCAGAGCAGTGAGGCTCCTGCCACAGCAGTGGCCCTTGAGCTCACACTGACGGCCAAGAACCTTACTCAGGGGTCTGTGTTAATAGCAGCACTTCAATTAAAAAGAAAAGTAAGATACGGTTACCGTCGTCTTCTCTTAAAGGGGTCAGATGCCCACAACTCTTTCCTAAGCTGTAGAACCACAGCTTAGCCCCCGGCCCATTTCCTCCCTTCACATGGCAGTGGGGCGTGGGGCGTTGGGCTGCTCAGAACACGGCCTGCCCCGCTTCTCCAGGGGTCCCCAAACGTCTTTCGCAGCTGCCTTTTTCCTGTAACGTAGAACGGGCGCTGCGCGTTTTTTACTTTAATTATGTTGACATTTCTGAGCGTCTAAGGCCGTTACTAAAAACTGATTTTTGCTGCATGTAGCCACTGGTTTATTTGTTTCTCCATGGAAAGCAGCATTCTAAGTTCAGATTTTCAGCATTCTGTTGAAGGTCGAATCAGCTTTCTCACCTCAGGAGTCAGTCTGAAATTCAAATCTGGCAGGAGACCTCAAAAATGGTAGCTGGATCAGGCTGGGGAGCACGAATGCCCGCTTCCGTGAGAGCCTGTGGACTGTGGGCTGCGCCCTGGCAGGCTGGGCGCGCTTGCCATCCTCCTGGGCCCCCGGCCACCTGCTGGAGCACCGGCCTGGCCGCCTCTGTGCTTCCCTGTGCTGCTTCCGGAGGCGGCCGCCTGGGGAGGCCAAAGGCAGGCGGGCCCAGAAAAGCACCTGCAGTCATACCCTGGCTTTGGGAGCACCTCTGCGCCAGGGCAGTGATGAAAACATGCAGCCGCTATAACCGCCACAGATAGAAAAGGGGGGAGAGGCAGAGTACAGAACAGCTCCACGTTTATGGCTGCAGCTGTAAAAACGCGCATATAGTGTGGGCGGGCAGGGAACTTAAGAAGGTGAGGGAGCTGCCACATGGGAGGGGTGTGAGTGGACTACTTTAATTTCCTTTATTGTTTTGATGTCATTTGCGCAGGGAATATAGGGCTTAATTAAAAGGTATCTGCATACATAGATACTGTAACCCATTATGTTACATGGTTGCATCTATATTTTCTAATAAAACTGTGGGCTTTTTGTTTGTTTTGGGTTTTTTTAATATCTATATTGGAGTATAATTGCTTTACAATGCTGTGTTAGTTTCTGCTGTGTAACAAAGTGAATCAGCTATACATATATCCCCATATCTCCTCCCTCTTGCGTCTCCCTCCCACCTTCCCTATCCCACCCCTCTAGGTGGTCACAGAGCACCGAACTGATCTCCCTGTGCTATGCAGCTGCTTCCCACTAGCTATCTATTTTACGTTTGGTAGTGTATATATGTCCATGCCACTCTCTCACTTCATCCTTGCTTATACCCTTCCCCCTCCCCGTGTCCTCAAGTCCATTCTCTACATCTGCATCTTTATTCCTGTCCTGCCCCTAGGTTCTTCAGAACCCTTTTTTTTTTTTTTAGATTCCATATCTATGTGTTAGCATACGGTATTTCTTTTTCTCTTTGTGACTTACTTCATTCTGTATGACAGACTAGGTCCATCCACCTCACTACAAATAACTCAGTTTGGTTTCTTTTTATGGCTGAGTAATATTCCATTGTATATATGTACCACATCTTCTTTATCCGTTTGTCTGTTGGTGGGCATTTAGGTTGTTTCCATGTCCTGGCTTTTGTAAATAGTGCTGCAGTGAACATTGGGGTGCATGACTCTTTTTGAATTATGGTTTTCTCAGGGTTTATGCCCAGGAGTGGGATTGCTGGGTCGTATGGTAGTTCTATTTTTAGTTTTTTAAGGAACCTCCATACTGTTCTCCATAGTGGCTGTATCAGTTTACATTCCCCCCAACAGTATAAGCGGGTTCCCTTTTCTCCATACCCTCTCCAGCATTTATTGTCTGTAGATTTTTTGATGATGGCCATTCTGACTGGTGTGAGGTGACACCTCATTGTAGTTTTGATTTGCATTTCTCTGATAATTAGTGATGTTGAGCATCCTTTCATGTGTTTGTTGGCAGTCTGTATATCTTCTTGGGAGAAATGTCTATGTAGGTCTTCTGCCCATTTTTGGATTGGGTTGTTTGTTTTTTGGATATTGAGCTGCATGAGCTGCTTGTATATTTTGGAGATTAATCCTTTGTCAGTTGCTTCGTTTGCAAATATTTTCTCCCATTCTGAGGGTTGTCTTTTCATCTTTTTTATGGTTTCCTTTGCTGTGCAAAAAGCTTTTAAGTTTCATTAGGTCCCATTTGTTTATTTTTGGTTTTATTTCCGTTACTCTAGGAGGTGTTGTCAAAAAGGATCTTACTGTGATGTATGTCATAGAGTGTTCTGCCTATGTTTTCCTCTAAGAGTTTTATAGTGTCTGGCATTACATTTGGGTCTTTAATCCATTTTGAGTTTATTTTTGTGTATGGTGTCAGGAAGTGTTCTAATTTCATTCTTTTACATGTAGCTGTCCAGTTTTCCCAGCACCACTTACTGAAGAGGCTGTCTCTTCTCCACTGTATATTCTTGCCTCCTTTATCAAAGATAAGGTGACCATATGTGTGTGGGTTTATCTCTGGGCTTTCTATCCTGTTCCATTGATCTATATTTCTGTGTTTGTGCCAGTACCATACTGTCTTGATTACTGTAGCTTTGTAGTACAGTCTGAAGTCAAGTAGCCTGATTCCTCCAGCTCCGTTTTTCTTTCTCAAGATTGCTTTGGCTATTCGGAGTCTTTTGTGTTTCCATACAAGTTGTGAAAGTTTTTGTTCTAGTTCTGTGAAAAATGCCATTGGTAGTTTGATAGGGATTGCATTGAATCTGTAGATTGCTTTGGGTAGTAGAGTCATTTTCACAATGTTGATTCTTCCAATCCGAGAACATGGTATATCTCTCCATCTATTTGTATCATCTTTAATTTCTTTCATCAGTGTCTTATAATTTTCTGCATACAGGTCTTTTGTCTCCTTAGGTAGGTTTATTCCCAGATATTTTATTCTTTTTGTTGCAGTGGTAAATGGGAGTGTTTTCTTGATTTCACTTTCAGGTTTTTCATCATTAGTGTATAGGAATGCCAGAGATTTCTGTGCATCAATTTTGTATCCTGCTACTTTACCAAATTCATTGATTAGCTCTAGTAGTTTTCTGGTAGCATCTTTAGGATTCTCTGTGTATAGTATCATGTCATCTGCAAACAGTGACAGCTTTACTTCTTCTTTTCCGATTTGGATTCCTTTTATTTCCTTTTCTTCCCTGATTGCTGTGGCTAGAACTTCCAAAACTCTGTTGAATAAGAGTGGTGAGAGTGGGCAACCTTGTCTTGTTCCTGATCTTAGTGGAAATGCTTTCAGTTTTTCATCATTGAGGACGATGTTGGCTGTGGGTTTGTCATATATGGCCTTTATTATGTTGAGGAAAGTTCCCTCTCTGCCTACTTTCTGGAGAGTTTTTATCATAAATGGTGTTGAATTTTGTCGAAAGCTTTCTCTGCATCTATTGCGATGACCATGTGGTTTTTCTCCTTCAGTTTGTTAATATGGTGTATCACATTGATTGATTTGCGTATATTGAAGAATCGTTGCATTCCTGGGATAAACCCCACCTGATCATGGTGTATGATCCTCTTAATGTGCTGTTGGATTCTGTTTGCTAGTATTTTGTTGAGGATTTTTGCATCTATGTTCATCAGTGATATTGGCCTGTAGTTTTCTTTCTCTGTGACATCCTTGTCTGGTTTTGGTATCAGGGTGATGGTGGCCTTGTATAATGAGTTTGGGAGTGTTTCTCCCTCTGCTATATTTTGGAAGAGTTTGAGAAGGGTTGGTGTTAGCTCTTCTCTAAATATTTGATAGAATTCGCCTGTGAAGCCATCTGGTCCTGGGCTTTTGTTTGTTGGAAGATTTTTTATCACAGTTTCAATTTCAGTGCTTATGATTGGTCTGTTCCTATTTTCTGTTTCTTCCTGATTCAGTCTTGCCAGGTTGTGCGTTGCTAAGAATTTGTCCATTTCTTCCAGGTTGTCCATTTTATTGGCATAGAGTTCCTTGTAGTAATCTCTCATGATCTTTTCTATTTCTGCAGTGTCAGTTGTTACTTCTTCTTTTTCATTTCTAATTCTATTGATTTGAGTCTTCTCTCTTTTTTTCTTGATGAGTCTGGCAAATGGTTTATCAATTTTGTTTATCTTCTCAAAGAACCAGCTTTTAGTTTTATTGATCTTTACTATCGTTTCCTTCGTTTCTTTTTCATTTATTTCTGATCTGATCTTTATGATTTCTTTCCTTCTGCTAACTTTGGGGTTTTTTGGTTCTTCTTTCTCTAATTGCTTTAGGTGCAAGGTTAGGTTGTTTATTCGAGATGTTTCCTGTTTCTTAAGGTAGGATTGTATTGCTATAAACTTCCCTCTTAGAACTGCTTTTGCTGCATCCCATAGGTTTTGGGTCGTCGTGTCTCCATTGTCATTTGTTTCTAGGTATTTTTTAATTTCCTCTTTGATTTCTTCAGGGGTCACTTCGTTATTAAGTAGTGTATTGTTTAGCCTCCATGTGTTTGTATTTTTTACAGATCTTTTCCTGTAATTGATATCTAGTCTCATAGCATTGTGGTTGGAAAAGATACTCGATACAATTTCAATTTTCTTAAATTTACCAAGGCTTGATTTGTGACCCAAGATATGATCTATCCTGGAGAATGTTCCATGAGCACTTGAGAAAAATGTATTCTGTTGTTTTTGGATGGAGTGTCCTATAAATATCAATTAAGTCCATCTTGTTTAATGTGTCATTTAAAGCTTGTGTTTCCTTATTTATTTCCATTTTGGATGATCTGTCCATTGGTGAAAGTGGGGTGTTAAAGTCCCCTACTATGAATGTGTTACTGTTGATTTCCCCTTTTATGGCTGTTAATATTTGCCTTATGTATTGAGGTGCTCCTATGTTGGGTGCATAAATATTTACAATTGTTATATCTTCTTGGATTGATCCCTTGATCATTATGTAGTGTCCTTCTTTGTCTCTTGTAATATTCTTTATTTTAAAGTCTGTTTTGTCTGATATGAGAATTGCTACTCCAGCTTTCTTTTGGTTTCCATTTGCATGGAATATCTTTTTCTATCCCCTCGCTTTCAGTCTGTATGTGTCTCTAGGTCTGAAGTGGGTCTCTTGTAGACAGCATATATATGGGTCTTGTTTTTGTATCCATTCAGCCAGTCTGTGTCTTTTGGTGGGAGTATTTAATCCAGTTACATTTAAGGTAATTATCGATATGTATGTTCCTATTCCCATTTTCTTAATTGTTTTGAGTTTGTTATTGTAGGTCTTTTCCTTCTCTTGTGTTTCTTGCCTGGAGAAGGTCCTTTAGCATTTGTTGTAGAGCTGGTTTGGTGGTGCTGAACTCGCTCAGCTTTTGCTTGTCTGTAAAGGTTTTAATTTCTCCATCAAATCTGAATGAGATCCTTGCTGGGTAGAGTAATCTTGCTTGTAGGTGTTTCTCCTTCATCACTTTACATATGTCCTGCCAGTCCCTTCTGGCTTGCACAGTTTCTGCTGAAAGATCAGCTGTTAACCTTATGGGGATTCCCTTGTGTGTTATTTGTTGCTTTTCCCTTGCTGCTTTTAATATGTTTTCTTTGTATTTAATTTTTGACAGTTTGATTAATATGTGTCTTGGTGTGTTTCTCCTTGGATTTACCCTGTATGGGACTCTCTGTGTTTCCTGACTTGGTTAACTATTTCCTTTCCCATATTAGGGAAGTTTTCAACTGTAATCTCTTCAAATATTTTCTCTTCTTCTTCTGGGACCCCTATAATTCGAATGTTGGTGCATTTAATGTTGTCCCAGAGGTCTCTGAGACTGTCCTCAATTCTTTTCATTCTTTTTTTCTTTATTCTGCTCTGCAGTAGTTATTTCCACTATTTTATCTTCCCGGTCATTTATCCGTTCTTCTGCCTTAGTTATTCTGCTATTGATCCCTTCTAGAGTATTTTTAATTTCATTTATTGTGTTGTTCATCATTGCTTGTTTCATCTTTAGTTCTTCTAGGTCCTTGTTACAGTTTCTTGCGTTTTCTCTCTTCTATTTCCAAGATTTTGGATCATCTTTACTATCATTATTCTGAATTCTTTTTCAGGTAGACTGCCTATTTCCTCTTCATTTGTTAGGTCTGGTGGGTTTTTATCTTGCTTCTCCATCTGCTGTGTGTTTCTCTGTCTTCCCATTTTGCTTAACTTACTGTGTTTGGGGTCTCCTTTTTGCAGGCTGCAGGTTCGTAGTTCCCATTGTTTTTGGTGTCTGTCCCCAGTGGCTAAAGTTGGTTCAGTGGGTTGTGTAGGCTTCCTGGTGGAGGGGACTGGTGCCTGTGTTCTGGTGGATGAGGCTGAATCTTGTCTTTCTGGTGGGCAGGTCCACGTCTGGTGGTGTGTTTTGGGGTGTCTGTGGACTTACTATGATTTTAGGCAGCCTCTCTGCTAATGGGTGGGGTTGTGTTCCTGTCTTGCTAGTTGTTTTGCATAGGGTGTCCAGCACTGTAGTTGCTGGTTGTTGAGTGAAGCTGGGTGTTGGTGTTGAGATGGAGATCTCTGGGAGATTTTCGCCATTTGATATTACGTGGAGCTGGGAGGTCTCTTGTGGACCAGTGTCCTGAAGTTGGCTCTGCCACCTCAGAGGCACAGCACTGACTCCTGGCTGCAGCACCAAGAGCCTTTCATCCACACGCTCGGAATAAAAGGGAGAAAAAGGAGGGAGGGAGGGAGGGAAGAAAAAAGAAAATAAAATAAAGTAAGATAAAATAAAATAAAGTTATTAAAATAAAAAATATTAAGAAAAAAAATTTTTTAAGTAAAAATAAATGGACAGAACCCTAGGACAAATGGTGAAAGCAAAGCTATACAGACAAAATCTCACACAGAAGCATACACATACACACTCACAAAAAGAGGAAAAGGGGAAAAAATCATAAATCTTGCTCTCAAAGTCCACCTCCTGAATTTGGGATGATTCGTTGTCTATTCAGGTATTCCACAGATGCAGGGTACATCAGGTTGCTTGTGGAGCTTTAATCCGCTGCTCCTGCGGCTGCTGGGAGAGATTTCCCTCCCTTTCTCTTCTTTGTTCGCACAGCTGGGGGGGCTCAGCTTTGGATTTGGCCCCGCCTCTGCGCGTAGGTCGCAGGAGGGCGTGTGTTCTTCACTCACATAGGACGGGGTTAAAGGAGCCGCTGAGAGTAAGGATATGTACTTGGAATACTGCAATATGCTTTTAAAAAGGAGGACATCGCCTTTAATCCTGACTCATTTTTAAATATAATTATCTTGATGCTTTTACTTTGGTCTGCACATTCATCTATACATACTTTAGTTGAAAGGTTTAGAGATGTTTTCAGGTGCTAGAAAATAAATAAAAGTTTTATTTTTTATTAATCACTCAAATGGTGGTAGAATTTGCTAGGATATTATTTTAAAATAATATAAAAAAAAAACGGAGCCGCTGATTTGGGGGCTCCGGCTCACTCAGGCCGGGGGGAGAGGGAGGGGCACGATGCGGGGTGAGCCTGCGGCGGCAGAGGCCAGCGTGACATTGCACCAGCCCGAGGCGCGCCGTGCGTTCTCCCGGGGAAGTTGTCCCTGGATCCCGGGACCCTGGCAGTGGCGGGCTGCACAGGCTCCCCGGAAGGGTTTGTGGATAGTGACCTGTGCTTGCACACAGGCTTCTTGGTGGCGGCAGCAGCAGCCTTAGCATCTCCCGCCCATCTCTGGGGTCCGCGCTGATAGCCACGGCTCGCGCCCATCTCTGGAGCTCCTTTAAGCAGCGCTCTTAATCCCCTCTCCTCGCGCACCAGGAAACAAAAGAGGCAAGAAAAAGTCTCTTGCCTCTTCGGCAGGTCCAGACTTTTCCCGAACTCCCTCCCGGCCAGCCGTGGTGCACTAACCCCCTGCAGGCTGTGTTCACTCCGCCAACCCCAGTCCTCTCCCTGCGCTCCGACGAGCCTCAGCTCCCAGCCCCACCAGCCCCGGGGGGTGAGCAGATAAGCCTCTCCTCAGCTCCCAGCCCCACCAGCCCCGGGGGGTGAGCAGATAAGCCTCTCCTCAGCTCCCAGCCCCACCAGCCCCGGGGGGTGAGCAGATAAGCCTCTCGGGCTGGTGAGTGCCGGTTGGCACCGATCCTCTGTGCGGGAATCTCCCCGCTTTGCCTTCCGCACCCCTGTTGCTCTCCTCCACGTTTTCGCAGCTTTCCCCCTCCGCCATCCGCAGTGTCCGCCCTGCTCCTCCCTGCACCTCCGTGGTGCGGTCCGGTACCTATTCTTTTGTCTCTGTTTATTCTTTTTTCTTTTGCCCTACCCAGGTACGTGGGGAGTTTCTTGCCTTTTGGGAGGTCTGAGGTCTTCTGCCAGCGTTCAGTAGGTGTTCTGTAGGAGTTGTTCCACGTGTAGATGTATTTCTGGTGTATCTGTGGGGACAAAGGTGATCTCCGTGTCTTACTCTTCCGCCATCTTCCCCGCTGTCTCCAAAGTATCCGTTTTTAATTCATTTTTTATTGCGTAAAATATACATGCAGTTTATCATTTTAACGCTTTTTAAGCATATAGTTCAGGGGCATTAAGTACATTCATGTTGTTGTGCAGCCATCCCCACCATCCATCTCCAGAACTTCTCCGTCTTCCCAAACTGAAGCTGTCCGCATTAAACCCCAGCTCCCCACTCCCCTCTCCAGGCCCCTGGCACCCGTCATCCTCTTTAGTTAGGAATAGATTTTGAATATTACAATAATAGGACTGTGCCCTGTCCATTATTCTGGTATCTCGATTCTTTTCACTTCTGCTAGGGATCTTTCCATATCAATGCCAGAGTAGTGCCTCGTGTGGTAACTGTTTACAGGATGAGTGACCGTCAGTCCTTGCATACATCAGTCCTGAAATCAAGCACCGCCTGCCTGTGCCGTACTTGGTTCACCCCTCCCTGCTGGTGGAAACGCGAGCCGCTCCTGGGGTTTTACTGTTACAGTAGTGCTGCTTTAAGCCTTCTGTGCTCACTGAGGGGAGTATATCCACGGCATAAATCCCTGACCGTGGAATTGATTTTTAAACTTCAGATTTAAAATTTTTTTAATTTATTTTATTGCTAAATTAGTGCCTAGAACGATTATAGCAGTTTTGGGGGGGTTTGTTTTCATATTGTTTTTCTCTGTGGTGTGTGAATGTAACTGTCTTCACGCCCTGCCGTCGCTGGCTGTCATCCATCTTAATTCTGTGAGTCTGATAGATAGGAAAAGATGGTATCTGTTTGGTTTAACCTACATATTTTAATTATAGGTGTTAACTGAGTAACTTTTCACGGGTTTTGTGGCCTTTTTATTCCCCTGCTGTGAACCCCTTCCATAGCCTTTACTTTTCTCCTGGCTGGCTGGCTTTTCTCTCCTGTTTTGTGTTAGCTCTGTATCACCAGAGTTACCAACAGTTTCCTTTTTGTCTTTTAATCTGCCCCACTGGGAATTTATTTCATTCTGGGGAGCATATAGCTAGACACAACACAACCCACTAAATCACACATCTTTTTGCACTAGTTCAAGGGCCCCTTTATTATACACTCAATCCCAGCTGTACATGCTCTGTTAGTGCATGGTTGTCTGTTCGGTTCCATCGATCTCTTAGGAGAGGTGATTTTTACATACTCAGGTATAACTTTTAATGATGCCTTGGAGTGTGTTTATTGATGTGGACAGATACTAGTATGTTAAATTTTTAAGCAGTATATAAAATATTTAAAACACTATTCATAAGTAGTACTTAGAAATCTGTGTATATACCATCTCATTTCTGGTGTGTGTTTGTTTGTGCTCTTAATTCAAAACAAAGAGAAATCAGAAGTCTTGAATTGAATCATGCCGTCATTTACGTGGTAACAACAGACTTCAAGACATTGTTTAGATAACAGTAATTTTTTCAAGTTAATGATCCTGCCAAGTTTACAGGTCCAACAAGAGTTTGAAAAGGAAAGGGGAACAAAAATCAACCCATGTTTGTTGAGCCTCTGTTATATTCAGGGCGCTTTGGGATGTGAATTAGAAGCCTGTCTCTTATTCCGTGACCAGTCGCATTCGTGTGCTTGGCATCTGCCCATGGACATTTCCACCAGGTCAGCCCTGCGGGGCACAGAGCAGCTCTGAGCAAGAGGGTGAGGGTGCTGGGCCCCCAGGACAGCAGAGGCGGCCCAGGGCAGGGTCCGTAGAGTGCTTGCGGACAGAGCAGGGTCTTGGGGAACCATGGTCATTTGGAGAGGTGGCGGGGGCGAGGGCACTCTGGGGCCAAAGACCCACAAGCTGCGCAGGCAGCAGTGATTGGCCCAACCCCGCACTGAATGAAGGGTCTGTGGAGGAAGGGGCAGAACCAGCACGGCCATGGGGACAGGTCTGGGAGAGGCTGAACCGCTGCAGTACGTTTCCACGGAAGAATGTGGATACGGCGGCAGCAGCACTCTGAGCGGGCACAGCTGATTAGAGGGCAGGAGAGGGTCATCTGGAAAGAGGCCTCAGCAGTCAGATCTGGGCGACTGCCCTGCCTGCGAGGTCGACTGGGGAGACTCTGGCTCGATGTGCACTGGTAGACATTTGCAAATGCGGTTTTAGAGGATGCGTTTCAAAGTCTGATTTCAAACGTATAATATATCTTGAGTCTTTTATATAATTATCCCATTTAGTGGTTAATGTAGTGTTACTTCAGAAATAAGATTTTATTTTAAAATGTATGTTAGTCTGCTTTTGAGCAATTTATTTTCCCACAGCAGGAAATAATAGTTGCTAGTTTGTGTGCTAATTTGTTGACAAATACTTTATTGTGATCAAAGACTGATCAGTATTGTTTCCCACTGTTACCAAAATAAGGGGCACAAGTTTTTAAATACTCTTTTTTTTTTTATTTACTTATTTTATTTATTTTTGGCTGCGTTGGGTCTTCGTTGCTGCACGCGGGCTTTCTCTAGTTGCGGCGAGCGGGGGCTGCTCTTCATTGTGGTGCGTGGGCTTCTCATTGCGGTGGCTTCTCTTGTTACGGAACACGGGCTCTAGGCACGTGGGATTCAGTAGCTGTGGCCTGTGGGCTCAGTAGTTGTGGCTCAGGGACTCTAGAGTTCAGGCTCAGTAGTTGTGGTGCACCGGCTTAGTTGCTCCGCAGCACGTTGGATCTTCCCGGACCAGGGCTCAAACCCGTGTCCCCTGCATTGGCAGGCGGATTCCTAACCACTGTGCCACTAGGGAAGCCCTTAAATACTCTTATAAATGACTGATCTTTCTCATGCTCCTTCCTGATTTTGCCAGTCATGACTCAGACCAACCTATGTGTTCTTCTACCCCGTGATGATCTGTGCTCTGATCATTTTTGCTGGAGTATTAACATTCCATCCCCAAAAGGCCACTTTGCTTGTTGGACACTGGTTGCCGCACGGCTCTGTTGCTGTGTCCCCCGCGGGCATCACAGGCAGCTCCTCACGGGTCACCCTCTGCAGAGCCTCAGCCAGGCGCCTTCAGAAACTAGACAAGGGAGGTGTGGGGCTGCAGGGAGGGTGTTGACTCAGCAGTGACTTGGTCTTGGGGTTTTCGTATAATTTATAGTACAAATTAGCAGGGCCATTGACTCCTTCCGGATGTGCACTGTGCAGTATGGCCACCAGCCACACGTGGCAATTTCAGCTTAACTCAATTAAAATTGAGGATTCAGGTCCTTGATCACACTGGCCACATCTCAAGCGCTCAGTAGCCGCACATGGCTGGTAGCTAACTGCAGTGGGGGGCAGTGCAGAAACAGTACGTTTCCATCACTGCAGCCAGGTCTAGATTACAGAGCTAGCTGGGTATTTAAATCTCTTTTCCAGTCGTTTGAAAGCCTGGATTGCTGCATCAGTCAGGGCCCTGATTACACGTGCTAGAAAACCACCCGACTGCCCCCAAATGACTTAAGCAAGTCCAGTAACTAGTTGGGTTCACTTTCTGAGTTGTGAGGGGGGCGCAGCGTGCTTGGGGCTCACGTATGTCTCGAGGGTTCCTCTGCAGGCTCAGCCTCCTGGGCGGGCTGAGCTCCGCAGCTCTGCTCCCTCCGGCCCCTGTCTCAGTGCCTCACTCCGCAGCCCCGCCCCGCTCAGCCTGGTCTTGAATCTGTTGACCTGGGCCAGACTCGGGTCATGTGTTTCTCCCTCAACGTAGCAAGGTGGCTGGGGAGAGCAGAATGTTCTGGTCTGTCTTCTGCTTCAGCTGCAGATCTTCATCCGGAATTCACGCACTGAGAGGGCAGGAAGGGCCATTGTCCACATCAACGGTGTTCTTGCAAGTAGGGGAGAGGGTGCCGGGCTGCAGAGAGAGCAGGGGGCCACCGCGCTTTCCTGAACAGCCCAAGTGATGTTTTCCTGAAATAGTTCTGTGGCTCATGTCGTTAATATCCACGAACCACCCCTCAGTGTTGTTGAGTCCGTGCCCCCTGCGCCAGCTGTGCACCCAGGAACGCCTTGGGTGTAGTTGAAGAGGCCAGAACACACGCCTGTCCTGACGTGTCCCAGGTGCTGGCCGCTCCCCGAGCCTGGACATAACAGAAGCCCTGCCTCTGAGCAGCCCTGGAGGCCCGGGCAGGCCAGGCCCTTCGGCTTGTGTTTGGGTAGAGCTCCTGCATCCAGCCGTCCTGTCTGGCAGTGCGGGCGGCCTGCAAGTCTCTTCAGCCTCACCCTGCATGAAGGGCGTGACCCGCGCCTGCTTCCCCCTGGTGCGGTCGGTCACGAGAGCCGCCGCCCTGCGTGGTGGGACGCGTCGTGAGGTTGCTTGATTTCAGAAGTGGAGCCGTGTTGGGGAGAGCGTACATCTCAGGACCCCGAGACGTGCTGGCACAGACAGCCTGCCCCTGGGGTCACCATTGTTGGGGGGCTGCCCCTGGGCGTGTGGGACTGGTTATCCTTTTTTTTTTCTTATTCTCAAGTCTAACTGCCGGGTTTTTTTTTATATCCTCTTAGTACTTTTAGGCTGAAAAAAACAGTGAGGTCGTCACAATGCATCATCTTAATTCAGCCCAGCAAAGGCCCCCCACCTCAGTTGCTGATTTTCACTTTAATGGTGAAGGGTAATCAATCATTTTATTGGAATAAATAGACCCCATGACCTAATTACGAGTTGTATTTTGAATATATTGATTCACTTATTCCCTCGCTTCAAAATGAAGTACTAAACTATAACCACAGTGGTGAAATAAGTCTTCCTAATGACGGGCGTTAGTTAGGATAAAGGCAAAAGAAGCAGTCATAAAGTTCAGAGGCACAAGTTATCAGGTTGGCAATAATGTATAAATAGGAATTCATCTAATAAGCTGCCACTCACCCTCTCCTGTTGTCCTGGACTGGCCGCCTGCAGTGTGCCTCGTCCACCTGGTTCTTATTCTTTGCAGACGTCCATCATGGGGGGCGTGTTTTCCCATCTCTCCCCCGTTTACTGCAGCACTAATCATCACTAATTAGTACCGTGGTTCTGTCCTCATGTGCAGGAAGGGAGAACCCTGAGGGAGAAAGACAGCCATTCTGTGCTTCTCCTCACTCAACAAACCACTTAGATAAGGGATGGAAACCATGTCTCAGTTCTCCTAAAATAGACTCTCTCTGCTTCTCCGGGGAAAATCTCTGCAGCAGCCCTGACTGCCCTGTGGCTCCTGGGGCCGTGACCACTAACTCGCCGTTGCTGGAGGCCTCGTGCATCCGGTGTGGAAGTGCTCACTGGCGCCTCTTACCCCTACTTCCGTCTCCTTGTTCGTGCAATGTATATATTCCTAATTTAGAGTCCACAGTTACTGGGATTTTTTAAATGCACTAAAAGCTGGTTCTTGCAGCCGAGCGGCAACAGGGTTCTCTACTAGGCACCACGGCTGGCGGCACAGCCAGCACTTCCCTTCCGCCAGCCTTTAAAGTTAGAAAGGCCACTACATTTTATTTATTTTAGTCTTAACATATCATTTTGTATATAAGTTTATGGAGTGCCGGAGTGGGAGTTAGGTGTTCTTAGAAGTAAAGGTTCATTTCTACATGTTAGAATTGTTTAACAACAACCAATTATTTTTAAATGCAACCCAAAAAATATTATTGCACTAAAAGAATTTGAAGTGAGAGAGACCTTTTTGATAGGAAGAACTGTCTCACGATGAACTGGCTTCCCTGGAGACAGTTTAGGCAGAGGCTTAAAAATGAACTGGGCAGCGCTGACACGGAGGAGACGAGCGAAGCCAGCCAGGAGCGGCAGGCGGCCCGTGCGCCCCCCGTCCTGCAGTGGCCCCGGCTACAGAGAGCAAACTGCTTTGGGAACAGAGCGCACTGTTCTACTGTTCTTGAGCGATTCTCGGCCCTGCTGCCTCTCAGCTCACAAGGAAGGGAAGGTGTGAGAGACGGTGTTGTGAGTGTAAACAGTAGGCAGGCAGAGCACTGCCCTCGGGTCGCAGCCCTGACCCGTAACCCAGCGTGGCATCCTCGTCCGGCCGCAGGAGCACCGCCAGGGCAAGAAGCGCAACTTTAGAAGAACCATTTGCACAAAGTGTCGTTTTCCCTCATCCAGTTGGCCTTGTCCAAATGGACCAGCGGAGAAGAGAGGGGAGGCCGGTCCTGCTAGAGCCCAGCACCCGGCAGCAGCCAGCGCCCACGCGGCCCACGAGACGGGGCCGGGCCGCAGCCCCTGCCTGGGGTTGTTTTCCGTAAACCTTACAGCTGAATCCTCAGAGGCACAAAGTGACACATTGCAGATTTCTCGATATATCTCTGCGTGTGGTATTTACTGGCTGTAGTTAAAATTCATGTAAATGAATTGAGGAAATGACCTTTCTCAGGACAAGGGGAAGGGCTGCAGGTGGGTGGCCACAGCTGCAAATGTAAAATACCGGTGGTGGGTTTTTGGAGTTCTGGGTTTGTTGGGGTTTTTCATTTTTTCATCTTACAACGTGATGTGGACAAATGTTAACGTCAATAAAAATAGGATGTCACCACATCATTCTTTCAAGCTGGTTTGTACTGACTCACTGCTGGGATGGACCATAGTGAGCCAGGAGTGCACCCTTCTGATGGCCATGCAGGCAGCTTATCATTCCTGTCATCGTAGAGTGCGATGTGGTCCTCAGGTGTGCGTCTCCAGCACTTTACAGTAAAGTCCCAGCGATGGGCGTGCTCTGGATGCCACAGCGCTGAGGGTGGTGGCTTCTTGATGTGTGTGCTGGTGTCCCACCGTGAGAGTTTAGCAGGCAGCGTCCTGAAGGCCTGTGCACTCTTCTGTGTGTCTGTCATGCTTGGGTAAAGAGTTTCTGAGGATGACTGATAACTTACTAAGTGCGGTACCGTGGTGTGGTGCGTTCACATGTGTGGAGCACGGCTGACTTGCACTGATGGGATTATCTTGTTTGTGATTCCCATTAGTGGCTTTATTTTTTTCTTTCAGTTTTACTGAGATATGATTGTGTCAGTGGAAAAAAAGTGCACAACATGAGAGTTGTGAGTTAAGTTTTATTTGGGGCAACATGAGGATGATAGCCCAGGAGACAGCCTCTCAGGAGCGCCGAGGAACTGCTCCGCAGAGGTTGGGGGCCGGGGGTCAGTAGATAAGTGACTCTGGTCAGGGGCTGCGTGCAGTCGAGCACACATCTTGGCAGAAGGTGGCTGCTCGTCACGAGGAGCAGATGTCACCATTAATGATGTTAGTGCTTTTCTAGGCATGAGGAGCTGCAAGAAGTTAGGCCCATAAAGTCTTCTGAAACTCTATCTGAAGGCCTGTTCTGCCAGGTTTTCCCAGAGCACCGAGGGCCTCCTTCCTGATCTCCACCCAGAGCTCCTTTCAGGGGATGTCAGAGGTCAGCGACGGCAGTGGCCAGTGTCTTCATCCTTGTAGAGCAGATGGCGAGTGACAGTTTTCTGGTTAGCAGTTGACACACAGCATTGTGTGTTCAAGGTACACAGCATGATCTCACTTACATATAGAACAAAATAACTACCACAGTAAGTTAGTAGGAGTTAGGAGTTAACATCCATCCCCTCACACAGGTACAAAGAAAGAAGGAGAGAAATGTATTTTCTTTGTGACAAAGAGTTTTTTAAAAATCAAAGAGGAACCTCTTTTGGTTCAGGCAGAGCAGAGGTTCATCAAAACGCGATACTAGAGGAATCTCCTTTTCGGTGGAAGGTCACAGTTATTTACGAAAGAGCAAGCGGGGCTCTTTTCCTAACACAGTGCCCTTCGTGCCGCGTTCCTTTCGTCAAATCCAGCTGCCGCAGCGCAGCAGGCTTTGGGGGGAACCCTGCACGGGAAGGCTCGGCCGGGAGAGGTGGGCATTCAGCTCTTGACTTCGAAGGAGCCGTCCTTCTCCCTAAGATGCCAGGGCAGGGTTTTTAGCACCACAGAGGGAGGCGTGGTCCGCTCTAGGAGGTGTTGGTTTGTTACTGGTGAGAGGGCCCCAAAGTCGGAAGCTTATAAACTTACATTTTTAAATGTCGCATTTTCCCTGTTAACATCCAGACGTTTACTTCTGTTCCCAGGAAGCCAGTACTGTGTCCTGCCCTCTACTGGCCGGAGGCAGACCGCTGCCCACTTTAGACATTAAGCCTCCGGAAGGGCGCTCAAGCAAAAGCAAAGACCCGCCGAGAGAAGAAGAGAGAGAGAGGAAAAAGAAAAAGCACAAAAAACGGTCTCGAACAAGATCACGCTCTCCCAAGTACCATTCGTCATCCAAGTCCAGGTCTAGATCCCACTCGAAAGCAAAGCATTGTCTTCCCAGTGCCTATCGGACAGCACGGCGCTCGAGGTGGGTGTGCAGGGCGCCCTCGCGGCCGTGCATCTGGTGTGGGTGCAGACCCCCGCACCTGCTCACCAGCAGAGCTGGGTGGGGCCTCCCTAGACCAGCTCCCCGTAAGCACAGACCCACACACCTGCGTGTGTTGGTGAGCGATGCGCCCTGCCAACCCAAATAAGGTCTTTTCAAAATATTTTTTTAACCTGACTTCCTAAGGTTCATCAGCTACTGCCAGGTTTTTTAAAAAATAGAGGTATTTACATTTTAACAGGTCTTAGAAGCAAGCCTAGCATATCGGCTGAAATGTGTGGAAGATCCACAGGTTGGGGGTCTTTTGCTTGGTGTGAACAAGCAGGCTTTCCCAGGCTAACTCCTTGTGAATGTGCAGATGGCGAAGCAGGAGGATTTGTACTTCGGCTGTGTTCAGCTTCCCTGGCACAGCACCTACAAGTGCACATAAAGGAGGGAGCACAGTGGCACACATCTGTTTTCTCGATTAATTTGCTTCTCCAAACCTCTCACCCACAGTCACTGTTCAACCCAAAACCACCTTTACAAGGAGCCGGCTTTTGAGGAAGCAGCTTAACATTTCAGGCAACAGAAGTAATAAACATGAAAACCTGTAAGCATCACAGAATTTGCTGCTTAGTAAAGCAGGTATTTTTCTTTTTCTTAAAGCACCTGGCTTGCAGGAGGTTCAGGAAAGCAAATTTTTAATTTTAAAACTTACTTCATGCCTTGTGATTTATTACTGAACGTTGATTGGACTTCTCTCAGTTTCTCTTTAGCACAGCACTTGTACTGATCTAGTTCTTCTTCTCCAGCTGCTGTTAGTTCTTTCCTTTCCGTGGGAAAAATGCAGATGCCCTATACTTTTTATTTTTTAATGTTTAAAAAACAAGTGTACTTGTATACACATCTGCCTGTCTTAAATATATCTTAGAACAACAGTGCTTTCTCTGTTTTTACCCAGACCAGACCTTAAAGGCTTGACAAGTATTTACACTTGTCTACAGTGAAATTAGAATAAATTTGATCTTTGGCTCTCTGCATTTCTTTTTAATAAATTTATTTATTTATTTTTGGCTGCATTGGTCTTTGTTGCTGCACGCGGGCTTTCTCTAGTTGTGGTGAGCGGGAGCTACTCTTGGTTGAGGTGTGCGGGCTTCTCATTGCTGTGGCTTCTCTTGCTGTGGAGCACGGGCTCTAGGTGCACGGGCTTCAGCAGTTGTGGCGTGCAGGCTTCAGTAGTTGTGACTCGCAGGCTCTAGAGCACAGGCTCAGTAGTTGTGGCGCACGGGCTTAGTTGCTCCGCGGCATGTGGGATCTTCCCGGACCGGGTCTCAAACCCGTGTCCCCTGCGTTGGCAGGTGGATTCTTAACCACTGCGCCACCAGGGAAGTCCCGCTTTCTGTGTTTTTGCTAGTTCTTTAGATGTTCCATCACTTCTCTCTCTCTCTCTCTCTCTCTCTCTCTCCCCCCCCCCCCCCCCACACACACACACACACACACAAACACACAGAGCTTGTTGTTGTTTAACTAAATGAACAACTTTGCTGACATATTTTCAGTTTTTGAAAGTCCCCAGAAACTTGTATGTATATATCAAAACTTTTTAAAGTTTCTTATTTGAAAAAATTTCTTACAACATTATATAGTGGAAATAAATAAATAGGCCTGTACAAGCCCTCTGAGTAATGACGTACCCAGTAAAATTCTTCCTAGTTAGCCTTTATTCCAGGGCTCAAAGAGAAGAGAGTATAGTGCATCCATAAAGCCCCATCTAGGGGACTGGTAACTCTCAGGATTCCTTAGATTGTTTCCCAGGGTAAGAAATGAGCAGGTGTTCATGGTGAGTGCTCAGCGCATACAGTAGGTGCCGGTGTCTAGTACTGAAGTGAGCCTGTCTGGTCAGATTTGATGGCCACAGACCTTTCCCCCAGGTTGGTCTGTTCAGAACTGGAAGTGTTCGTGAAACACTTGGAATTTTAACTTGCTAGGATTTGTGTGATATTTATTGACTATCTATATATAATAGTAAGTCATTTTGTATGTTATTTTAATACATTTAATTTTTTTTTATTTTAGAATAGATTTACAGATTTTATATTCAAGTATATTTTATATTGTTCTCATATATTCAGTGCTGACAACTGCAGGAAGCAAATTCCTAATCCTTAGTTTGTAATTTTCAGTTAAAAGAAAAAGTTAAGTTCAAAAAATTTTTAGTGTGAGTTCTGTGATGGCAAACCATCAATTTTACCTTAATTTGACCTATAGTTAAAATGTTTGTAAAAAGAGCTGAGTATTTTCATAACTCCCAAACATTTTTTTAAATCTCAGTAGTATCTGTGTGATACTTTTAGTTAATCAGTTAACTTTTAGTTAAATCAGCTGACTTAAGTTCACTAAATAAGTCAGATGTTTGATGTTGCAGTTTAGATAAAATGTCAAGGCAGAGTGCAACTTTATTATAAAATATTTTTAAAAAAATATTATAAAACCAAACCTTCAAAGTGTTTGTCCAGGAGTATTTGCCTTGACAGCTTATATGTGGCAGTGACGCTCCTTGAAATCAGACCACCTCTGAGCTCAGGGCCCAGAGGCGGGTTGCAGGTCTCTGATCGGAGGTACGGAGGAGAGACCAGCTGTCTCGTGGTGGGTCTCTGGGCCCTGGGGACATAAGTCGGATAAGTCACCTTCACCAGGTAGAATCCTGCTTCAGCTCTTATTTCTGAGAAGAGTGAGTTTTATTTGATAATACTGCCTTTTTTCTTAAGCTGGTTACAGACCTGCTTTCTTAATCCAGGCTCACACTAATAATTTCTAGGGATCCAACTGGATTTATAAAATAAACTTATAAAATGAAAGCGGTTGGTATTCTTGGTGATATGAATTGTTTGAAGTATAAAAAAAAGAAATTTAAATTTTAACCAGCTGCTAATGATACTGTCATAATTTTCTCTTTAACTATCTGTCTTTCCAGATAGACTAACCCATGACAGACATAATGTCTGCATAGGATATATAAGGCTTGTTTCTTGGGCCTGACACAACTTAATTGTTTTAAAAAGACTACTGTCAGCTCCAAGTAAAATGACTTTTGTTAATATTTCTTTCTACTTGTTGTAGGATATTACAGTTGAAATATATTTTCTCTTGTATATTAAATTACTGAAATCCTGTATAAAATGTAAAAAGTTAAGATTAAAAAGCTTTTATGTCATAAGTAATTTTTATGTTAATATGTTAATGCTCGTATGGTTGAAGTCCCATTTATCAAATATGTCTAAATTATAGATGACTCTGGCTCTCCAAAGGTGAATTTGTCATAGAAAAATTTTTAGTTTTGGAAATCAGTCTTTTGCTTCTCAGAAAGCACAGTGATTACCGAAAGACAGTATTTGGTGTCTTTTAAATCAACACTGATTAAAGTATAAGACTTCTTTCTCTGTTGTTTTCTGCTTTTATATCACATTAGGTTTTATACCTTAATGGATGAAGATGTACTCATGCAATTCACTGCCTAAGATTAAAATCCACTTGTAACAGTGTAGGTATTTTAAAACAAAGCTCGATGAGACTAAAGCTTGAAATTCAGCTTGTTTGTAAGGCTTTTGATGAGATCGCCTGCAGCGTCGTGTAGTTGGTTAGTTGGTGGGGGGTTGGTTTCGCTTGTTCTGAGGTTGGGGGGATTCTGGGTGGAACTCTGCAGCCCCGCGGTGTGAGGTGCTCTATGTGGAGGAGGGCCAGGGGCCCCCCGTGTGGCTTCCAGAGGTCAGGCTCCCTCAGGGCTTTCACTCGGGGAGGGGCCTGGGAGCTGGGGGTTAATGTGACTTTTGCAAGTGCTCTATTTAATGTTCAAAAAGAACTCAGGCGGGCAAAATTGGGGTCGTATTTTAGTTTGAAATTTGTAATTCCTTACGTTCTCCCCCTGATAAAACTGCGTAGCAAACCGGTGAGGGTGGTTGGTTTAATCTCCTGATCCAGGCCCTTAAAGGAGGATGGGGTGCTTGACGTTCCCCCAGGCGCCGGTTCACGTGCTGGTGTCCAGGAAGTGAGTCGTAACCCCAGGCAGAGCCGTGGCCACCGTGTTGGTAACAGTGCTGCGGGGAGAAGCTGTCCCCGCAGGAGGGGAGGAAGGGTTTGCGGGTGAAGTCGGGTCCACAGTTCAAGCTTGAGAAGAACTAAAACCGGGAGCCTCTTGCTTGTTCAGCGTGGTTGGTACCAGATCCTTGCCGCCAGGACCCCAGCCTGGTTGGTACCAGATCCTTGCTGCTTGTTCAGTTCCGTGAGGGCCTGTGAGTAGTGAAGTAACAGGAATGGAGGAAGTGGGTTCCTGAAATGGTTAAACACTGGTGGAAAGAAGCTGTTTATAAATATCGCTGTCATTCAGATGAGAAGTCTCCTTATGACCTCTTTGAAAGCAAACCATTATGATCATTTAAGAAAAAAAATCTGAGTTGCATCATGCTTGAAAATTTTTAATTCAGACTATTTCATTTTCTTTATGAGAAGTTCTCCGGTCACGTTATACAGATGATTTACTTACAAAATGGACTTCCTGTTCCTTGCACTGTGCCATGGTAGCAATATTCAGACCCTACTTAACAGAATAAAAGCATTGGAGCTTCTTTAATTAAAATAAAACCTAAGCGTCATCTGGTGTAGCTCATGGCCCTCCGTTCTGAGATGGGCTTTTCCCGGGTAACTTGGAATCTACTGGTAACAGGCACCTCACTTCAAAGAAAGCACCAGTGGCCACTGCAAAGTGGTATTGTATGTCAAAGTTAGGGATTTGCAGACAGTAAAAACTCATTTATTTTCCTGATTATTGAGCTTATCGTAGAAGCCTGTGTTTAAGCGTTCCGTAGGCGCTATGGCTTTGATTGAGCAGAGCTTTTTTCGGGGCTCTAGCACCGCGCAGCCCAGCACGTGTCATTCTGAACGTTAAGTGTGTGCCTCCGTGCCACAGACCCACGGCCTCCCAGGGTGCTGAGCCCGGAGCCTTGTCAGGGCAGCTCGGCAGTGGCGGCAGCACAGCGAGGCATTTATCGGGCAGCCTCCACCACGAACAGATTTGACTCCTGGAGCTCTTTTGAGGGAAAGCCCGGTAAAATGTCAAGGTGTCTGACTGACCTCACCTTTGTAATCGTTACTTAAATCTTAGGACAGCTCTGGAAACAAAAATCACAACCGTTGTATAAGCTGAAAAGCAGTTGTGTCAGAGGAGCCCCAGGGCCGAGGCGCGTTTCTCCCGGAGCAGGTCATTCCGTGGCTACGGTGTTTTTCAGGAGTGACTCAGCGTTCCCCCTGTGACACAGAGGGTGGAATGTGATACAAGCTGATCTTTGCAACAACGGTGTGCGTTGTTGGGGGTTTTACTGTGACTTAAAATGATTCCGTGTAGAACTTCTTTAGATGACAAAATCAAAACCTCTTCTGTATATCGTTTTTTGAGTGGGTTGTCATAGAAACAGAACGGAAAGAAATTCCCCCCCCCAGATTTCTGCTTATTTCAGGTCTCCCCAAAACAGTAATTTCACTGAATGGACAAAAAGCTAAAATAAGAGTCCTAAACCCATTGTTAAAGGGCCGTCCGTTAGGACCGTGACCCCGTGGGTGAGGGTCTCGAGTTGGAGTTCTGCGTGCTGCTGTCTGGGGCACGGTTGCTGTGTGTGGGTCACGGCACTGCACGAATAGAATAGTCCTCTTCCAGGCACAGGAAAGGGAAGAAAAAATATTAGACATCTCATAAACAAATGGTTTAGCCAGAACTTTCATGGGAACGGCATGGTCCGAATTGGATTGAAGGTTCAGGCTTCCTGCCAGCGGGCCTGCAGCCTGTTCCTCATGCTGAGAGGCCATAAGATGAGTGCAAACAAGAGAGGTTTCCAGGGGGTCCTCGAACTTCATCACGTGTCATTTTCTTCCTCTTGCCAGTGTTCAGAACAAGTGGAAACAGCTCACTTGGACCTTGTTGCCTTTGCTTACCTAATTTTGACAGCAATACCAGTGAGGTGAACGTGTTTTAGGGAGACCAGATGGGCAAAGGCAAGAGAAAGGAAGAGCAGCAGCGGGCCTGCGTCCGCCAGGAACCGCAGGGACCCAGTGGGTGGGAGCTGGCTCCTGCTGGCTGTCCGCACCAGCAGCCCACGGCTCCAGCCTCAGCACGAGTTGGGCCCCACTTAAAAGCTTAGCATTGGTGTGATGAGCGTTCTGCCTCCGAGCCTGGATCCAGTTCCGGGTCAGCAGAGTAGGGAGGCTGGGGGTGGGCCTTGAAAGGACAGGCAGGGACCCACCACGCCCCACGGGCTCAGGCCAGGGCTGGCCTCCGTCTCAGCAGTGGAGGTGCTCCCCTGCCCACCCCACACAGGACTGAAATGCCTGCTTTCCTCTGCCAGGTCCCGGTCCCGGTCCCCTCGGAGACGAGCACACTCCCCCGAGAGACGGCGGGAGGACAGGAGTGTCCCCACTGCCTACCGAATGAGTAACAGCCCTGGAGTCAGCAGGAAGCGGACCCGGTCCAGGTAGGCGGCGGAGCTTTCGCAGACACGGGACCTGCGCTGGAAGGTGGGGCTCCCACGTCTCCGGCACAGAGCTGTCCGGAGCCGGGGAGCAGCTGCTTTGGCCGATCCCGAGTCATCCTGGCAGCGTTCTCACTGCTCTGGAGCTCAGAAGCAGAGGGTGCTTGCCTGTGCTGGAACACGTCTGTCTTTGCAGGTGGTTGGCCCTGCTGGGAGCTCTTGGGGTCACATTTCCCCCAAGCCTAGCTGCCCCTAGACCCCCACACGCAGCTCCTTACCCTTCACGTGTTGAGCAGGGAAAGGAGTGGAGGGGCGACCGACAAGGAGAATCTGAAGTTCAGATTTCAGGTGGATCCCTCCTGCTGCCCAGGTGGCCACGCCTCGGCTGCAGCTCCCAGGAGAGTGCCGCAGGGTCCTCGTGGGGTCTGAGAGCAGGGAGAGGGCCCGTCCTCTGGCCCCTTGACCTCTAGGAGAGACCTGTCTAGTTGAGGAGAGTGAGGGAGGCTGGTTCCCATGTCGCCATCTCCCCCAGTCTGGGCCTTGGACGCCCAGCAAGCCAGGGCCCCTGCCCCCGCTCCCAGGAAGAGCGCTCCGGGGCTGACCTTTGCCACCAGAGGCCCTGGCACCACCACTGCCTTGAGGAGACACAGGGCCCAAGCCAGGAGCGTGTCCGGTGGGCCAGTGGGCGTGTCCCTCTCAGCTGAGGGGCGCCGTCTGGGGATCGCCCCGTCCAGCCTGGGTGATGCCACCTGAATGCTTTTTGTCACTTGGCTTCTGTATTTCCATTCTCTCTGAAAATGAGGGCTTCCCATTTTTTGTGTCCCTGCACTGGAGTTAAGGCAGGCCCCGGCTCTGGTAGGTAGACAAGGAGCATTGCTGGCCCGGTGACCAAGGCACCCAGAAAAGGGCAAGACGCCATTGTTGCCCATCGTAGTCTCAGACTTCATGATGCCATGCTGCTGAGTGTCAGGACACCCGGGGTTCCAGAACCTTCCAGGGTCTTCCAGAGGACAAATCTGCATTTCAGGTGTCCACCATTCTTGGACAAATGAACCCAGCCATCACCCAAACCTGCCTCAGAGACGCCCCTCCATCAGCAGACATCCTCAACAGGAGCAGTTATTTTTTTTTTTTTAACATCTTTATTGGAGTGTAGTTGCTTTACAATGTTGTGTTAGTTTCTGCTGTATAGCAGAGGGAATCAGCTACATGTGTACATGCAGGAGCAGTTCTGAAAGGCATTTCTAACTGAAAAACGTTCCTGCAGTCTGGCTAGTTATGCAATAGTTCCATTAAATGATAAAATGTCATCTCTTTCTTAAAACAGAAAAATCAGGAAAGGAGCTGTAAAACTGATATATTTCAGTGAAGGCTTCATGTACAGACTCACTCCGTCTGTTTATAAATTTCATTTTGTGCCTTGGAACTCCCACGCTAAGCATACGTGACTGTTGCAGGATAAAATGATGAAAATTGAAGTCCATTTTAAATTTTATTCCTTATGCAAGTAATTGACATTTGAAATTTATCGTCACCCTTGGTATATGTAAAGGGCATGGTCTAAAATTAATTCCTTGGAGCCGAAGATCTCTCCTAACAGAAGAGTTCTTGCTTTGCCCTCAAATTAACCTTTGCATTAAAAGAGCTATCACTAGAGAAGATGGTGATTATATTAGGATTCATCAGAGCTTGTGCTATCATCAGAACTTCAGTAAGTCAGATAAAAGAAGTTAAGATTCAACTTACTGCAGGGCCTAGCTACCCTGCCCTGATAGATGGGATCAAGCCTGTGACCTGACTCAGGGGTCGTGGACAGTGGTGGACTCAGGAGGAACCCAGTAGAGGTGAACATGTGCACGATTACTGGTCGATTTCCTGGGCTTGGTTATAAACCCAGAGTTTCTGTAGGCCAGGAATATGTTCTGTTAGCAGGCGCGTTTTGTTACCCAGCAATCAGGCTGTCCCCTCAACCTTCTACTCGGAGTAGCTTCGGGGTCTCTGCTTCAGTGTGGCAGCAGGTGACTAATCCGTCTACCAAGTCAGGGTCACTTTAATCCCGTCAGGTCACCCCAACTGAGGGGAAGTGCCTCCTGCCAGATTTGAAGGATTATTTCTACAGGCTGATCACCGAGTGCTTCTTTCACTGACTTTTTTTCTATTTTATTTTTTTTTAACTTAACATTTTTTAAAATTAATTAATTTATTATTTTTGACTGCGTTGGTTCTTCATTGCTGCGCACGGGCTTTCTCTAGTTGCGGCAAGTGGGGGCTGCTCTTTGTTGCAGTGTGTGGGCTTCTCACTGCGGTGGCCTCTCGTTTGCGGAGCACGGGCTCTAGAGTGCAGGCTCAGTAGCTGTGGCTCGCAGGCTCTAGAGCTCAGGCTCAGTAGTTGGGGCACGCGGGCTTAGTTGCTCCACAGCATGTGGGACCTTCCTGGACCAGGGCTCAAACCCACATCCCCTGCATTGGCAGGCGGATTCTTAACCACTGTGCCACCAGGGAAGCCCCTGACTTCTATTTTTGAAAAACTTTTAACTTACTAGAAAGTTTTTAACTTACTACTTAAAAACAGCCATCTGCATGTAACTTGTAGCGTGATTCGGTGTTAACGTTTTGCCACATTTGCTTTCCTTTCTCTCTCCTCCTCTTCCTCCCTCCCTCATGCCCTCCTGTGAGTGTATATTTCATGACTTTGACAAGCCCAGGTCACCTGTATCATTGAAGGTCCCACACTCTGGATTTGTCTTACTGTGTCCTTTTGGCTGTGTTCATGTTAAGTATTTTTAGCAAGAATACTCTATAGTGATGTTGTGTAACTTCCCATTGCATCACACCAGGAGGCACACAAGTGTCCCTTTGTCCCTTTGCCAGTGACACTGAGTTTGATCACTTGGTTAAGGTTGTGTCTGCTGTGTAATCATACCTTTTCCTCTTTGAACTAACAAGTCATCTGTGGGGTGGCACTGGAACAATGTGAGTGTCCTGTGGCCAGCAGCTTTCTCCTCATTTCTTCTCTAAACACCCCCCTTTGTTTTAGTATCACTGTGGACTTTGGGTTTGGGGATTTGTTTTTTATTTGTTGTGCAACAGTCCGTTGCCATTATATTCTATTTGATGGTAACATTGTCTCACATTTGGCCCCATTGTTCTTTGAGTACTTTGTCACTTTTGGCCCAGGATATTCCAGGCTTAGCTTGTGCTTTCCCTGCCCCAGACCTGGGGTCAGCTGTTTCTCCTAGGAATCCTGGTTCCTTTTAGCGTTTGGAGATCCAGATCTGGGCAGAGTGAATATTTTTAAAAGTAAAATTCATGAAAATGTTTAGCCAAATCATATTACAGTACACTCCAACAGGAAGTCCCGGTTACTTTATGACAATAAATAGTATGTGATTGGTTAGGGTGGGGGGCAGGGTTTAGCATTGAATCCCTACAGCTCAGCGTTCACCGAGCACATCAGCAAACGCTTGTTGAGTGAGTGAATGGGAATATGCTGCTGTTCTGTGGTTCTTGTATCATACATGAAGTGTTATTAATTCAGTGTAGATTATGACAATTGAAAGATGCATATCATAATTCTCTAGAGCAACCGCTAAAAATAAAAAGGTTAAAAATCCAATAGAGACTGTTAAAGAGAACCATAAAAATGCTTTATTAATGCAAAAGAAAGCAGAAAAGTGGGGAAGAGGAGGAAAAAGAACAAATGGACAGCTAGAAAACAAGAAGATTGTTAACACCATCCATACAAATAATTACATTAAATGTAAGCAGACTAAAAACTCTAGTTAAAAAGCAGAGATTTTAGACTGCATTAAAAAGCAAAACTTAATACTAAGCTGCTTATAAGAGATACTTTAAATATACAAATAGGTTAAGATCTAAAAGATACACCGTACAGTGCTAATAAGAAGAAAGGTGGTGTGGCCGTATTAACAGGAGACCATGCAGACTTGAAAAAGTGGTGCTAGAGATAAAGAAGGCAGTTTCATAATGATGAAGGGGCCAGCTCTTCATGAGGACATAATGTTTTAAATGTGTGCATTGAATAAAAGAGCTTTAAAATACTTGAAACAAAACTGACAGAACTAAAGGGAAAGGCAGGCAGTAGAACACTACAGATGCAGCAAATACGAACAGCACTGTTGACCAGCTAAACACTACCACCAGCAGTGAAGCATGCACACTCTCGTGACATGCACGTGGGTCAGTCAGCAGGCTAAATCGTTCCCTGTAACACTGAATTAGTCCCAGCACATTCCAAAAGACTCAGATGATACAGAGTATGTCTTCTTACACATAAAAATCTGTAGAAAGGTATCTGGAAAGTCCCCAAATACTTGGAAGTTAACACATTTTAAATTACCCATAGGTCAAAGAAGAAATCACAAGAGAAAGTAGAAAATATGTTGAAATGAATGATAATGAAAATGTAACATACTCCTTCTGCAGCTGTACTCAGAAGGAAGTTAGTAGCTTTAAGTGTTTCTATTAGAAAAAAAAAAAGAAAGGTCTAAAACCCAATCTTCTGTCTTAAGCTAGAAAAAGAGGAACAAATTAATCTCAAAGTAAATAGAGGCAAGGAAATAATAAAAGTAAGATCAGAAATCAACAAAATAGAAAACAGACTCACAGAGGAAAACAGTAAAAGCAAATGATGGTTCTTTGAAAATAATTTTAAAAATGATAAATCTTTTTTTAGATTGATCAAGAATGAAAGACCCTATAGACATTAAAAGGATAATAAGAAAATAAATCTCATTCCGGTTAATTTAACAGCATAGGTGAAATGGACAAATTCCTTGAAAGAAACAAACTACCAAATGGACAGCAGAAGAAATGGAAAATCTAAGTAGCTCCACATCTGCTAAATAAACTGAATTTATAATTTAAAACCTTTCCACAAAACTCCAGGCCCAGATGACTTTTATCAGTAGAGTCTAACAAACGTTCAAGAAAAAGGGGATAACCAATTTTATAGACACTTCAAAGGAAGTAGAAGAGAGAACACTTCCCAGTTCACCGCATGAGACCATCCTAAAGCAGACGGACAGCGTGTGCACATCTGTGTGGTGTGGAGTGTGGTGTGTTTTGTTGGGGGGGGTGGATGTGTGTGTACACGCATGTGTTTATTCATAAACTAATACTCTCAGGAAAATAAGTGCAAAAATCCTTAACAAAGTGTTAGCTGATTTGAGTCTAGCAATTAATTAAAAGGATAAAATACATCAGGACCAAATGGGGTTTGTCTCAGAAATGCAAGGTTCTTTAACATTCAAAAACCAGTCATTGTAATTCACAGTATTGACAGAATAAGTGAAGAAAATCATATGACATCTCAATAGATGCAGAAAAAATATTTGACACAATTCATCACCTGTTCGTTAAAAAGAGAAAAGGGGGAAAAAAAAAAAACTTGGCAAAGCAGGAATAGAAGGAAATTTTCTCCATCTGGTAAAGGGCATCTTTATTTTTTTTTCTGGCCACACCCTGTGGCTTGTGGGATCTTAGTTCCCCAACCAGGGATTGAACCCGGGCCCTCAGCAGTGGAAGTGTGGAGTGCTAATCACTGGACCACCAGAGAATTCCCAAAGGACATCTTTGCAAAGCCTACAGCTAGCATCACACCTGCTGGTGCCTTCCCCCTGAGATCAGAGACAAGGCCAAGGTGTCTGCTCTGTAATAGAATTCATAGCCTCGACAGTAAGGCAAGAAAAAAGAAATAGAAGCCCTGAAGATTTCAAAGGAGAGCGTAAAACTGTGTCTTCTTATTAAGGAACCTCTAAGTTTATTTCTGTATACTAGCCTAGAACAACCGAAAAATGAAGTTAAAAACAATACTAATTGGAACAGTATCAAAAAAACAAACTACTTACGGATAAATGTAAGGAAGTGTGTATAAGATCTCTCTACACTGAAAATCACGAAACAGTTCAGAGAAGATGTTTAGGAGAAACCTAAAGAAATGGAGAGAAAGTCCATATTCATGGACTGGAAGGCTCAGTGTCGTTCAGATGGCTCTTCTCCACAAAAGGATCTGTAGGCCCAATACGGTCCCAATGAGAACCGCCCTCGGCTTCTTGTGCCCTCGGCACGCTGACTGGCAGTCAGAACAACCTTGAAAGCTAAGTTGGAGACTCTCATACCAATTCAGGACTTAAGAGAGCCACAGGAGTCAGACGGCGTGCGCTGCACACCTTAAAAGGGTGAAGAGCCGAAACAGTGCAGGGAGGAAGAGTCGTTTTTCAGCAAAACTTGATTGAACAACTGGACATCAGAATGGAAGAAAAGTGACCTGTACCCCGAATACCAAGCTTAACTCAAGATGGATCACAGACCTAAACATGAAAACTAGAACCATTCTGTTTTTGAAGAAAACAAGGAGAATACATTTATGAGGTGGCAGAGATTCCTGAGGATGTAGAAAATGCCACCATAAGAGAAAAAAATCATAAATTTGACTTCATTGAAATTAAAAACTTCATTCAAAAGGGACAGTTAAGAAAGTGCATCGGCAGGCCCCAGACGGGGAGAGAGATTTGCAATGTGCATCTCTGACAGAGGCCTATGTCAGTTCCAAAAAGGCAACCCAATTAGAAGAGGGGCAGAGGGCTTGAAAGACATTTCATAACAATGTATTTCAGGTCCATTTCTCCATCGGCCTGGAAGGCTGTTGTCACTGAGCTGTGGAAGAGAGGAGCTTCGCGTCCCGTAAGGAGGCCTCAGCGGGGCAGCCTCCTGGCCAAGCGCCTGCACTTTCCTACTGCTGGAGCGTTCGTTGTGTCCCCGGGTGTCGCAGCTGTCTGTAAGCTTGCTGTGGTTGAACCAAGAAAGAAGGCACATGCAGATGTCTACAGAAGTTACGGTTCCATAAGAGATTTTGAGGAGATGCGGAAGGCCGGTATCTCTTAGAGTGCAAAGTTATTTTGGAATGGAAAGGATTTCTTTGGGTTGAGTTCCACAGGAGTTTGTCACATGCTTGTGTTTCGAAACTATGAACTATGCATATCTGGGCTAAGGAATAGTTTTCTCTTGATAAATAAACCACAAATACCTTGGTGGAAAAACAGAATATATTTAAATAGCCAGTGAAGGTAGCATATGAAAATGTGCTCAGCTTCCTTAGTCACCTGTCAGGGAAAATGCAGGTTAAAACCACGGTGAGGCGCTCTTTACACTGACAAGAATGGCTGGAAACAAGCAGACGGACATTACTAAGTGTTGAAACGCTTGGGAAACAGTTTGGCGGGTTCCTACAGTGTTAAACATACACTGCTCCATGGCCTGACCGTGCCAGTCCCAGGTGTTTACTCGCCATAAACATCTGACCACAGACGCAACTTGACTTGTAATTGCTAGAAACCGGAAACAGCCCAAATGTCTGTTAACAGAGGAGAGCCTCAACCAGTGATGGCAGATTCATACAGTGTAACGCTACCCGGCCGCGAAAAGACCAGTGATGGCAGATTCATACGGTGTAACACTACCCGGCCGCGAAAAGAACCCCCTCGTGAGGAATCTCAGAGTCAGACTGCTTGAGCGGAAGAAGCCAGTCACAGAGGACTAGCACTGTGTGATCCGGTTTATCTGAGTTTCCATTTATGTGGTAGAAATCAGAGCAGTGGGTATCTGGGATGGTGGGGCAGGGGATGCAGATGCCTGAGAGCATCAGTGGAAGAACCTTCTGGATGGTAGAGTGTTCCTAGTCGTGACGGGTCTGGGTTTCACCATGTCTGCCAAAACTCAGCAAATAGCACTTCAGACCTTTGCATTTCTCTGGATATAAAGCACACCTCAATTTAAAAAGCAAAAAGATGAGTTAATTCCTTAAGCGAACGCTTAGAAAGTTTTGTCATGAGATCAAGTTGTAGTGAAATTGAACGTGATCTACAGTTCAGGATTGCTCACCTACCTTTAATTAATTCACGTAGACAGCCGTAGGAACTTAGCCGGATTTGGGGCTGAAATCATTCGGGACGTATGCCACGTGCTCCTAAATATTTATTGTTTTATTTGCTGCTGCTTTTGAAATCCTAGCCATGTGACAAAAAGTCACAAAACGTCTGCAGTGTAGGAAGTAGGCCTGTGGTGTGCACTTCCCGCTTCTGTGTACCCTGCACCGGGAACAGCCTCTTCTTTGTGGACCACTTCTCTTGCTCCTGTCCTGCACGTAGGCCAGCGCACCAGGGACACTTCCCACAGCTGAACTGAAGTTGCCCAGCTGCCACCACCCAGGGCCAGGTCCTTGTTGTTGAGACAGAGCCAGAAAGCCACGCCCTGCCCGGCGGGACGGTCAGCTTGCTTCGCTGGCCAGCAGCCTCCTGCACCAGGGGTCCACGGGAGCCGCCCCAGGGAGGTGCCCCGACGAGTGGGGTGGGTGGGCGTGTAGACAGGCCCCGGGGTGTCTCCAGGTTGGGAAGGGCCTGTGAGCCACCTGAGTCCCGAGGAACCAGGAGGAGTGTGAGCTGTGCAGGCGGTGACCCAGGACGTCCGTGTTTAGAGCAGTGACGGCACGCAGGGAAGTGACAGCACCAGAAGCCCGTCGCCCACCCTCCGACCGCGCTCCGAGGACGAGGGCGTGGGCATCGGGCAATGTCTCCCGAGGTCCAGTTCCCGTCCTGTCGCCCAGCTGCCCACGGCCAGGGATCCACCCTCTAGTGCTTTGCAGCAAGTCGCAGCCCGGGAGGAAGCGGGGAGCGACAAACTGAGACGGGGGCTGATGAAACCAGCGGTGACCTGTGCCTGCAGAGACTTTCCAGGAGATGGTCCCAGCAGGAGGGCGGCCCGCAGCCCAGGCGCCGGCGGGTTCTGAAGGGCGGGCAACCGTGGTCTCAGGAGAAGCGGACAGGGGCCTGCACCGCAGCGCTTCCACCACCTACACATACCCTCTTTCTTGCTGTGTTTCAGGGCCGTGGGGAGGAGGGGTCACAGGGCAGGGCGTGGAGTGGAGTGAGAGCTGCCTCTGGGCGGGAGGCACTGGGCCCAGGCAGAGTGCGGGCTGCGGGGCTGGAGTGGGGAGGGGCTGGGGGTCGTTTCTGACGTGGAGTCACGGGCCTTGGCGACTCGGAGGACGCGAGGACGCGGGCAGCGAGGCGCGGCCGCGAGGGCGGTGGGAGAGCGGGTGGCCCCGGGGGCCGTCAGCCTCAGGCCACAAGGACACGCCTAGCGTCTGTGCTCGCAGTGCTGGGTTTTGATGATTTTCCACTTCTGGTTGGAAATTCCCATGAAGTCAGCGTAAATGAACAAGCAGTACAAACAGCGCTTGGTTACTTATCTTGGGTTATTTTAAATGCAGATAAAGTGCTGAGGGTGTTTTAAACCCACAGGCATCTGACTGCAGGACTTCTGGCGAGAAGGTGGTCCACGTTTTACTTCTGCACGACTTTTATTTTGTTATATCCATCCGTTTCAAGTTAATTAAATGTGTTTGGTTTTGAAAAGGAGTCAACGTGTATAGAAGGGTGGGTGAAATGGCTGAATTGTCCCGTGGAGAGCACCCAGAGCTCCTTCAGAGCCCGCGCTGTGCCTTTGTCTAAAACCGCTTTCCTTCCAGAAGCCCCCACGAGAAGAAGAAGAAGCGGCGCTCGCGGTCGCGGACCAAGTCCAAGGCCGGCTCGCAGCCAGCCTCCCCGAGCAAGCAGGCCGCGCGCCGGCACTCGGCCAGCATCTCTCCTGTGGAGAGTCGGGGCTCCAGCCAGGAGCGCTCCAGGTAACCCCGCCCTGACCTCTGGGCCACGGGGGCGGGGGAGGGGGGGCACTGAGAAGGGGCGGGCTGGCAGACCCCCGGCCCCAGGCCCTGCGCCCCACCCCCTCCGGGTGTCACTCGGGCTCCAGATGAGTAGAGGGCGCACACGGAGGGGTGGGTCCAGAGGCCGCCCCGGGCCACCCGCCCCGCGCTTGGGCAGGGGGAACCCTACGAGTGGGTGTGGGGCGGCCGCGTAGTGTGCCAGCGGCCGGTTCCCAAACCAGTGTCTCTCCAGGCTCCCTGCCGGTAGTGCCTTGTGCTCACGTGGGCCGTATGGCGTGGGAGCTGGGGAGCCCAGTGTGACCAAAGGAGGGGGTCGGGCACTGGACTCCGCGGTGACAGGAGCCCAGGACCCCCACCCACCCATCGCTCCCTCTCAGCCCAAGCGGGCAGGGGTGAACCCATCACTTCCTGACCACGCAGGCTGTGGGGATGTCGGCGTCCACGCTGATCGTCCCGCGGTCTCCCCGTGCCAGCGCAGGTGACCCCCGTTGCCTGGCTGCCCGTGGTTGTCGGGGGATATTTGCCAGACCTAGTCCTGTTTTGAAAAGCCGCCCGCCCACACCCACCCACCCAGAGCCTGGGCGGGGGTCGGGGGCAGGGGATCAGGTCCTCCATCGCGCCTGTAAACCCCCTGCTTCCGCGAGTGTGCGTTACGGTGCTCCGATGCTGGTGGGTGAGTAGCAGAGGCCACAGCTCACTTGAGGTGGGTCAGAATCTAAGGTGCAGCTTCTTCAAAGGTAAAACGTGACTCAGTACAGGCCCCGACCACCACTTGTGTGTCGTGTCCACGGCCCCGAAAGTCCTCACGATGCACCAGAGGCGCCCACTCGGGTTGTGGTCAGGCTCTGGGAGTGTGGCGCCCGCTTTCTGTGCTTTTGTCCTTTTCTTCATCTTTTTTTTTTTTTTTTTTTTTTATTTGCGGTACGCGGGCCTCTCACTGCTGTGGCCTCTCCCGTTGTGGAGCACAGGCTCCGGACGCGCAGGCTCAGCGGCCATGGCTCACGGGCCCACCCGCTCCGCGGCACGTGGGATCTTCCCAGACCGGGGCACGAACCCGCGTCCCCTGCATCGGCAGGCGGACTCTCAACCACTGCGCCACCGGGGAAGCCCTATATCTTTGAGTAATGTTGCATTTTATGAAATATTTCAAACGTGTTACATAAAACATAAAAGTGAAATATATTTATAATGTTGATTTCTTTTTTAAGGATACTGGAAACAAGTAAAACAAAATGCCTTCTTAAAGTATTTTTTAAGCCTCTGACCTCTCTGTTTACTTGCGTTAGGGGAGTTTCTCAGGAAAAAGACGGTCAGATCTCCTCAGCAATTGTTTCTTCCGTGCAGAGCAAAATCACTCAGGTAAGGCGGGAGGGTCTCTTTCTTCCCATCTTCTTCTAAGGGGGCTGGTTTCCACTCCCTGTCCCCTTATCTTGTGGGTCCTGACGGGGGTCCCAGCTGGTCCTCTGGAGGTGGTGGTGTCAGCGTTGCCCAGGGCAGCTGGTCCCTGGGCCCCCCTTTCCGGTCAGCCCCGTCTCCTCCTTCCCGGCCAGGCCTGAGCGTCTCCTCCTGGGCCCTGAGCCTGCCTGGGTGTGTCCCCAGCCACCCAGCACGTTGCCCCCAGTTTCCTCGGTCTTCACCCGTTAACACATTCACGAGCTACTTCCCTGTGTGGAGCGTCCCCTTCCTGAGACTTAGCGGGAGCCCTCAGGGATGCCCTCTTCTCCTCGCACAGGACCTCATGGCCAAAGTAAGAGCGATGCTCGCAGCTTCCAAAAACATGCAGACCAGTGCCTCCTGAGATTCGGCCGTGGGCGACTGGGCCTGGGGCCCCAGGAGCTGGCAGAGCAGAGAGCCCCGTCCTGCACAGACATCCCGCTGGGGCTCCTGGACGGTTGGCGGGTTTTGTAAATTAATTTTTGATGACATTTTAGGTTTAAGATTTTTGACCAGCAGTCTCTTACCTGTATATTTGTAAATAATATCCTGTTTCTGTGAAAATGTATTATCAAATAAAATGGGAAGAAAACACCTTTTCTAGCTAGTCACCGTGGGCAGTTTCTTCCTTGTTTGGCTTGTGAGTTCATTACTGTTTGTCGTCTGTCACTGGCCTCTAACACCTGCTGCGTGGGTGTCGCGCGGCATGGGGACGGCTGTAGGGGTCGCCTGTCCCGCTCCCCCAGCCCTGCACCGGGGCGCGAGGCCACAGCCATTTCAGCCCCCGCAAAGCAGGAGAGGCAGGTGGCAGGTTAAGAATCTGCCTTCCAAGGCAGGGGACGAGGGTTCGATCCCTGGTTGGGGAACTAAGATCCCACGTGCCGCGGGGCAGCTAAACCCGTGCGGGACAACTGAGCCCATGCGCCGCAATGAAGACAGGACGCAGCCAAAAATAAAATATTTTTTTAAAAAACACATTCCCACCAGCTTTCAGTGAGGTTTTGCCTGGATGTCCCCACTCGCCCGGGTGAGACCTGCGTCCAGATCAGCTTGCTGTCCGTGACCCAGATTCCCAGAGAGATGAGAAGACGGGCAGCGGGAGCGAGCCACCCAGAGCGCGCAGGGGGCCGGGCTGCTGCCAGGAGGGGCTGGAAGCTCAATCCGACGGCCGCACCGACAGGCGGCTTTCAGCAGTTTGGGGTTCCATTTGTGTTGAATAAGTGATTCCTCCACCTGGTTAAATATGACTTCCTCGTGTGTCCTTTCAAGTTGCTTTTTACAACTACAAGGAAGTGGGAAATTACGGTCTCCTCCGCCCGGCCCACATCTGCATCCGCGTCTCCTACACGCAGAAAAGCAAACCGCGTGCCTGCTTCCCCTGCGCCTGCAGTTACTCTACGTCTTGGAGCTACTTCTGTACCTGTACAGAAAGCTCCTTTATCTTCTCTGTAATAAGCTTTAGAACACGTTTAGATTTATTGAAAAAGTATGAAGAGAAAGTTCTCACAGGCCGGCCAGCAGCCCTCACCCTGCACTGTCCGCTGCACCGTGAGGAGGGACATCTGTCGCTCTCCGGGGCCAATGTTGACATATTTCCGTCACCTGCTGCCCACACGCTTCAGATCGTCCTGCCTTTGACCGGTGCCCCTCCCTCAGCCGCCTTCAGCTCCTCGGGGGACCCTCACAGCCCGTCCCTGACGACGGTCGGGGGTCGGGGGGGCAGCGGCAGAGAGCGTCTCCACTGACCTGGCCGAGGGTGGAGTCGGGCAGGGCAGTAGGAGCGGCCCTTCCACCTCCCAGCAAGGGAGCAGGCGAGCGGCTGCCCTGCTCCGTCTTCCTCCAGCTCTGTCCGGGCTCAGCGCCGGCAGGGGCTTCGGCGGGCACGGCGTGGCCATAGGTCCCCGGGCGAGAGAGGGACGCAGGCCAAGCCGCAGGGAAATCGGGCTCCGCTGCCCACAGAAGGTGCGAAGGATGCCGGGCCCTCCGAGAGCCAGCCGTCCACCCCGCTCCGTGCCCGCGGGTCGGGGGCTGCCCACCTGGCGTCTGGGGCCGGTGCCGAGTCCCCCTGACAGGCCAGGCCACAGCCGTCCACGCAGCCAGCGCACGGGGCCTCCCATCTCTCAACTCGGCACGCAAAACCCACTCCAGGGCCAGCGCCCTCCAGCCCGGCGTGGGCCCGGGCTCAGCACGCGAGCCAGGCGATGACAAAGCCCTGGAGGCGGGAGGCCCGACAACACGGTCTGGTCCACGGCAGCGGTCGGTGGGCCTGGGGGAGAGGGGACGCCGAGCAGAGGGCGCGAATGGGGGCAGGGCCAGGCGTTCCGGGCTCAGGGGCCGATGAGGGAGACAGACAGAGACACAGAGAAAGAGAAAGAGGAGCCCCAAGTGACTCCCAGGGTCCCAGGTCGGCAGGGGGAGGGGCCGGGTGATCCCTGTGGTGACGGACTAGACGCGGGGACCGCAGCGGGAGCTCACGTTTAGCTGAACGTGGCTCCGGAAGGTGGCATGTAGACGCAAGCTGCATACGTGCGCGCACACAGGTTACTACACGTGCGGGTTACTACACGTGCGGGTTACTACACGCACGTACTTCTTTCAGCACTGGCACTGGGGACACACGGGTTTGCCTGGCGTGGCTCATCCACGGGACTGTCCAGGGAGGAGGCTGTTGGCCAAAGGCTCCAACAGGCCGGAGCTCGGGTGGCAGGGGCCTCGTGCCCGCAGCACGTGGCTGGTAACCGGAGCCTCCAGAGTCAGCAGGACGGGCATCAGAGCAGGGAGAGAGCAGCGCGGGACCAGCCCCTGGGGAGCCTGCACCGAAGGGCTGGGCGGGGGAGCTGAGGGCCCAGGAGACCCGGGGACACCAGGCCTCTGGAGCCCCGGCAGAGGCTGGTCCCCTCAGTCCCTCACCGCCTTGGCAGTGGGCTGGGGCAGCCTCCCCTCAAAGGTGGAGGATCCCTCCTGAGGCCCTCGTGCTGCTGCTGAGAGCCACTGAGGGCAGGACAGCAAAGCCCCCCGGCCTTGAGGGGGGCCCGGAATGAACAGACGAGAAGGTACCAGACGGCGGGTGGTGGAGACTGCACAGCGGGGAGTGGGGCGAGGGCAGAGGCTGCTTTGCAGAGGCTTCAGTAAGGAGGCATCTCTCAGGAAGAGGCACGGGCGAGACCTGCAGGAAGTAGAGGGTTGGGGGAGCTCTGGGGCTGGGGGGCCACGAAGAGCGTGAGCAAAGGCCCTGAGGCAGGAGCAGGCCTGGGGTGAGGGGGGGCGGGGCGGGCTGGGCCCACAGGCTGGGATACGAGCTGGGACTTGCCCCCCGAGCACAGCAGAAGCCCCTGACGCTGAGGCAGGTGGCACCATCCCTCCACATGTGGGGAAGGTCGCCCTGGGCCTAGTTTAGGGAACAGCAGGAAGGCAGGGTGGGCACAGAGGACAGCTGGGAGGTGTGTCAGGGTCCTGGGCAGCCACCCAAACCACCACTAAGCAGGGTTTGAAAACTCAGGAGTTTGTCCGCTCAGTTCTGGGGGCCAGAAGCCCGAGGCCCGGCTGCCACAGGGCTGGGGCTCTGAGGGCAGATGTGCTGCTGCCCGTCCGCTCCTGGCGCTGCCGGTGTCCTGGGCGCTGCTGTGTCCTCGGCTCGTGGCCGCACGGCTTCCGGCTCTGCCACCACCTGCCCGTGTGTTTCCCCGCTTCTCACCTCCTCTCCAAGGACCCTGTCACTGGGTTCGGGCCCCACCCGGACAATCCAGGATGGGCTCATCTCCGGCCTCAGCTTTGATTCCATCTGCAGCAACCTCTTTCCAAATAAGCTCATGTTCTCAGGTTCTGGGTGGACGTGAATTTGCGGGGACACCACTTGCCCTGATACAGGGCCTTGGAAGGAAACCCCAGCTGCTGTGCAGGAGCCGGCCTGAGCTCCGAGGAGCACGTGGCTATAGGCTGAGGGCAGTGGGAGCGTCAGACCCTCTTCGTGCGTTCCCAGCCGGCTAGGCTCCCCCCCTCCCTCCCCCTCCCCCTCCCCCTCCCTCCCTCTCCCCCTCCCTCCCCCTCCCTCCCTCTCCCCCTCCCTCCCTCTCCCCCTCCCTCCCCCTCCCCTCCCTCCCCCTCCCCCTCCCTCCCCTCCCTCCCTCTCCCCCTCCCTCCCCCTCCCTCCCTCTCCCCCTCCCTCCCCCTCCCTCCCTCTCCCCCCGCCCCCACCCCCTCCCTCCCCGCCCCCTCCCTCTGCCTACCCCTCCCCCACACACGGACAGAGCACAAACCTGACAGCGCCTCCAACACCTCACCAGCCTGCTTAACTTTCCTCGCTCTTTAATGTGTGTTTAATAGGGATGCACGGTGAAGGGCTGTGTCTTGCTGAGTCTAGAAACCTCTTCCTATAAGTCGGGAACCAACTGCACGTGACAAAGCAGCCCGTCACCGTGTGCGTGGCGGCCCTTCCCCTTCGCGCTCTCTGAGATCGTGGTACCGCTGATTCAGTGATGCACAGTAACTTGGCTTCTTCTCAGTTTCACAACCTGCTGACCCCTGCGAGCAGCTGTCCCCTGTGCAGCCGGGGCCGGAAGAGCAGCGGCCACACAGCACAGATGGGGCAGGCGGGTCCGACCTGCCGACCCTTCACCAGCGCGCCTGGAGCAGAGCCCCCAACCCGTCATCCCCGCGTTTCCTTCTCTCCTTTTAAGCAGAGACTCACACACCATGCCATTCACCCCTTTAAAGTGGCTTTTGGTACACTCATAGCACCGTACAAACATCAACCACTATCCAATTCCAGAACATTCCCACCTCCTCAAAATAAACCAACCACCTACTCACTACCAGTCGCCCCCCTTCCCCTCCCCCAGCCCCTGGCAGCCACCGCGTTGCTTCCCGCCTCTCTGGATTTGCTGGTTCTGGACATTTCCTATAAATGGAATCGTACAGCTCGTGGCCTTGTCTTCCTGTTTCTTTCCACTTACAGTGTGTTTTCCAGGCTCTTCCACGCTGCAACATGCCTCACAACTGCATAGCTTTTCAGGGCCGAATAATACTCCATTGTGTGGACACCACATCTGTGTGTCCCTTCTTCACGGGTCAGTGGCTCTTTGGGCAGCTTCCATTTGGGGCCATTATGAGTAATGCTGCAACGGACACTCATGCACAAGTTTGTCTGTGGACATAGGTTTTCAGCTTTGGTTCTTTTTAAATTGGGAATAGCTACATCGCCTCCAAGTAGGGCAGCCGGAATTCACTGAGTTGGGTCTGTACATCCTTAGATCAGCTCCCAGAGCAGAGCGACCGGACGACAAGCCTGGAAAGGGTGCGGGAACATGCACTGCCGGCCTCTTTCCTGCCAACACCCCTTTCTGGCACCTGCACCCCAATTTTCCTCCGGAAAGCCGCCCCTCCCCGACTTGGCCCACGTGGTAAGGGTGGGGCTGACAGGCCCTCAGCCCAAGACCCAGGCCAGCCAATCAGAACTCACGTCTGCTTGGCCCAGTGATGGGCTCAGAGAAGAGCACAAGACCCAGGTGAGACAATCCAGGACCTTCCCTGAAACATTAGGAAGGGCCTCCTCGGGACTTCCCTGGCGGTCCAGTGGTCAAGGCTCCGAGCTGCCAGCACAGGGTGTACAGGTTTGAGCCCTGTTTGGGGAGCTAAGATCCTGCGTGCCGCATGGCATGGCCCAGAAAAAGGGAGGCCTCCTCTTCTGGGCAGGGTGGGGGAGCACACGAGGTCAGCCAAAGGGAGGAAGCAGAGTCTGGGCTCAGAGACCCTGGAACCAGCCATGCCTGAAACTAACCTCTAATTTTCCCTCTTAAGCTGGGTTTCTTGAAGGCGCCTGAAATTGTTCCTCCTGCACAGAGACCAATGGGGCCAAGGGGGCCAGAGGCTCGTCCTGGATGGAAGACAACAGGGTACGAGACAGCCTGAGCGCCGGAAAGCTTGTCCCACAGACAATCCCAGCAGTTAGAGCATCTTCTCTTCAAATACCAAGAGGTGAATACAAGTATTCTGAACCAGAACTGATTTCTCTTGTAACGCCCTCTCCAGAGGCCGTGGCATGGGGACCCGCCTCCCTTTCAGGCAGGTGCCCCAGAGGGGGAGGGGTGGGGTGCTCCCCGGGGGCACGGGCTGGGCAGAGGGTCCGGCTCCAGGACCAAGAGTTGCACCTGGCAGCTGAGTGGGGCGGGGCCCAGGGGGGCCAGCGACACCCCACCCCGGCCCCCATGGCCACTTGGCCCGCACAACCCCCAGCGCACGTGGTCCCCGCCCTGACGACCTCTCACCTCTGGCTACGACCCCCTCTCCCTCCATCTGGGCGTCTGCTCTGGGCTGAACTGTGTTCCTCCAAAATCTGGGTGTTGCGGTCCTCAAGATGTGACTGTACTTGGAGATGGGGTCTTAAAGGTGATTAAGGTGAAATGAGTCCATAGGGCGAGCCCCGATCCAGCGTGACTGGTGTCCTTATAGGAGGAGGAGATCAGGGCACAGACACGCACAGGGACGGCCACGTGAGGACATGGGAGGACACGGCCATCTACACGCCCAGGAGAGAGGCCTCGGGGGGACCAGCCCTGCGACACCTCCATCTCGGACTTCCCGCCTCCAGGACACAGGACCATAAGTGTCCGGGTGCTTGTTACGGCGGCCCTAGCAGACTCACACGGCATCTAGATACCAGCAAAAACATCCCAAATGTGGCAGGACTAAGCACCTCTCAGCCATCCTGACTACCTCCCACGGCTGCGGCTGTCCGGGCTCGGCCGGGCAGCGCTCCTCAAGGCCTCCCTGCAGCCGCCCCCAGACCATCCGAAGCTTCTTCACCCACAAGCTGGCCCCTGAGCTGGGAAGACGCAAACCGCCGGCTAGAGCCCTGGGGCTTCTGTGCATCCTCTCTCTCTCCCCCTCTCTCCGCCCCCACTGAGATGGCAAGTGTCTTGCACTGAGTGCCGGGGGGTCCAGGGGAGCCCGTGGCCTTTGCTAAGGCAGGCTCAGAAGTGAGCCTGCAGGCCCATCTGTCGATGGAGGTGGACACAAAGGCCAGGGGTGTAGCCCCCGCTGGGGAGCGTAGCCAAGAGTTCAAGGACAAGCTTTTCGTTGTTGTTGTTTTTGGCCACGTTGGGTCTTTGTTGCTGCGCACAGGCTTTCTCTAGTTGTGGCAAGCAGGGGCTTCTCCTGTTGTGGAGCACAGGCTCTAGGCACGCAGGCTTCAGTAGTTGCAGCATGCGGGCTCAGTAGTTGCAGCACGCAGGCGCTAGAGCACGCGGGCTTCAGTAATTGCGGCACATAGGCTCAGTAGTTGAGGCACACGGGCTCTAGAGCGCAGGCTCAGTAGTTGCGGCGCACATGCTTAGTTGCTCCGCGGCATGTGGGATCTTCCCAGACCAGGGCTGGAACCCGTGTCCCCTGCATTGGCAGGCGGATTCTCAACCACTGTGACACCAGGGAAGTCCCAAGGACAAGTTTTAAAACCACCTCCCCCTGTTGGCACTCCAGCCCCATGGCTGAATCTCCAACACACAGAGACTGCCCCGGGGCCTTTGCACGGGCTGGCCCCCTGGCTGACTGCTCTTCCCTCAGGCCTTTGCGAAGCTGACATCTCATCCTCCTGACCCTGCCCGTAAGATGCACAGGAGTTTCCCGTGGCTGCCCTTAACTGTGACCACAAACCTAGTGGTGCGAAGTGAGGCACCTTTGTTCTCCCCCAGTTCTGGAGTCTGGAGGTCTAGAGACAGTTTTGCTGGGCTGAAAGCAAGGTGTGAGCAGGGCTGGCTCCTTCTGGGGCTCCCGGGGAGGCTCTGCTCCTTGCCTCGTCCAGCTGCTAGAAGCACCTGCATCCCTCGGTGCCTGGCTGCATCGCTCCGACCTCTGCTTTCATCACCACGTGGCCTCCTCCCCTGACTCTGAGCCTCCCCCTCCTCCCTCTTTCAAGGGCCCTTGTGAGGACACTGCGACCACCCCCATCTCAACATCTCTAACTTAATCACATCTGCAAGGCTCCCCTTACCACATAAGGGGACACATCGTGGATTCCAGGGATGGGGCCTGGAACCTCTGGGAGCCACTGTTCCACTTTGCACCCGATTCATCTATGCCCACCATGCGAGGTGTCAGCCCCACAAGGGCAGGGATTCAGGCATGTGGCCAGTGCCCCATCGCTCTGCTGGACTGAAGGCCTGGGGCCTGGTCTAAGGGCACCACATCCCCTTGGGGCCCCATGTTGGAGCAGGGACCTCCTTGAGCAAGCTGACCTTTCCCATCCAACACACACATGCACCCTGCTCTTCCCACTGACCTTGAGTTACACAAGTAAACCAGGAATAGCTGCTCCTGGTAAGAATGTAAAACTGTGCTGAGACCCTGAAGGCCTTGGTCCCTTCACATCCTGGTATCTACCTGTTCGTCCTCATCTGGTCCCCTGAGCAGACCAAGCTCAGAAGAGATGACACGTGTGTTTGTACACGGTACACATGGTAAATGTAACTATGTAGTTGTTTTGTGGGGTTTTTCTGCTCTCTGCTTTTTTTCTTGTAATTTTTTTTTTCACTCAACAATAGGTCTGAGTAGCGTCATTGGCACACCTGGATCTAGTTCACCCTTTCTCACTCAATGCAGTGTTCCATCTTTGGGGTACGTCCCAGCGCGGTCATCCCAGGGCAGCCACCAGCTTACACAGCAGCTGCGGGTCTTAGAAAAGTGCCCATTTCTGCAGTGGGACATGACCCCACTGCAGCAAACACAGGCCGGCAAACGGGCGCCGCGGGACTCTGCCCGTCACCCTCGTCCTTGAACACAGCCAGCACCAGAGCACACAGTTAGGCAGTTTCTGGGTTTTTTTTTTTTTTGGTTAACTATTACATCTCGCATCAGCCGTCTTGTACAAAGATGGGCGTGTTTTTCCAGTGCAGACACCAAGAATGCTGGGCCGTAGAAAGTGTACATTTCAAATTTTAATAGCTGCTCCCTGATGGCCTCCCAGCGAGGCTGCACCAGTGGCACCCCCTCCAGCAGCACCAAAGTCCCCACTTCCCTCCGCGGTGAGTGATGACAGATGACTTTCTCAACGTCGCCCATCTGATGGGTGAAAAGTGGCCTCTCGTCAGCGCTTGTATTTGGGCCACATTCAAATGCCAGCATTCAGGGGCAGGCTCGAGGAGAAAACAGCAGCCGTGGTGCCACACGGCCCCCGCCACGAAGTGACACGTCCCCCGACACCAAGCATCCTTGGTTCCCGCACCGTCCACCAGGCACCGTCTGGACCTACCTAGCGAGAACCAGGTCTGTCTGTCCGCAGCTTCTGATGCTTGTGGCCCTGCCGCTGCCACTGCCATGGCTCTTCACCGCCTTCAGGGCCTCCTACAGCTCCTCAGCCAGCGTCCCCTCTCAGGTGCAGGAAGAACTGTTACACCATGGGGTCGACTGCTCCGGTATCTCTTCCGAGCCCCTTGCGCCAGCCCTGGCTGCCACCCACCCTCCTTCACTCTGACGTCAGCATCTCAAAGTTCCTTTAGAAAACGCCTTCCTTCCCATCGTCAGCGCAGCTGGTCCCGCTCGTCCCCCAGCCACATGCTTGGTTAGGGATGGGCACACGGCCCACAGCGTCCAATGAGAGATGGCCGTGGGACTGCGGCCTGAGAGTCGGTCGGCCGGGTTTGCTAATCTGGAAGAATGTCGGGGGCGGCTGCCCACTCTGTCTTTGCTGCCATTTGGAGAGATCTCGCCTGAGGATGAAGCCAACACAGAGATGGAGAGAGAAACCGTATTCTGATCATGTCCTGGTGCAACTTGATCCAGCCTTGCCTGACGTCAGCCTGCTCTGAGATGGCCTAGTTTAATGAGCCCATAAATTTCCTTTCCCTGACCAGAGCCAGTCTGAGCTAGGCTTTTGCCAGTAGCACTTGAGCAAGGTTGGGGGATGTGCCTGTGAATGGCCATCGTATGCAGGGTCTTCACTGCAAGTGATCTCAGCGGGTCAACATAACGGTCTTCTGAGCAGGCTTGGAGAGTAACAGCAGGGAAGGATGCGCAAGACCCCAGCCACGGGAGGACAGTGGAGAGGAGGCTCTGCCCGAAAACCCAGCCCTCAAACCCACAGCGACCACAGACCCACGGCCCTCGCTGACTCCCAGCTGCGCCCAGACGCCACCAGAGTCAGGGCCGCCGCCCGCGCCCCTCCTAGTCTCTCACCCCACCCCCTCCCGCAGTCCCTCCCGAGCTCCCACCCCCAGCCCCGCTGCAGCCCGGCTCCTCTCACGCCCCCAGCCCCTCCCTGCTCCCACCCCTACCCCGACCCCTCCCACTCTCCCTCCTCAACCGCCATCCGACCCCACCTCCCTTCTACCACGGTGCAAAGGCTCCCCCAGGCGTCCGCCGGGCGCGCTGCGGCTGCCGCTCCGGGTCCCCAGCCCTGACCGTGAAACAGTGCTCGGCGCGCGGGGTCCAAGTACGAGCGGTCGGGCGGGAGGCGAGGTCCGTTCCCCGGGGGCCGGCACAGAGCCCCGGACTGTGCCCCCGCCTGCATGCCTCCGCCGCCCCGGGGCCGTCTGGGGACACTCTGGAAGTGTCTTCCTTCGGGCCACCGCAGCCAAGGTCCCCGTGTGGACTCGCCGGGCGGGGCGTGGGTGAGCTCTGAGCATCCTCCAGGGGGCGCGGGACTCTGGCGGGAGCGGGGCGCGGGCCCTTTAAGGCGGAGGGAGGGAGCGGCGGCGGCGTTCATTAACATATATTAGCATGCCCCGCCCCGCCGCTGGGAGGCGGCGCAGGGCTCGGTCGGGCAGGCAGCCTGGCGCGGGCGCGGGGCGCACGGGCGCGGGGACTGCCACCGCCGCGCCGTCCGCCCTGTGAGCGCGATGCGGCGGCGCCGCGCCACCCGGGGGCCCGGCCCGCCACCTCCGTGGGCCCGGGTCCCGCCGCTGCCGCTGCTTCTGCTCGCGCTGGCCGCCCGTGGGGGCTGCGCTGCACCCGCGCCCCGAGCCGAGGACCTCAGCCTGGGAGTGGTGAGTGCGCGGCCGGGATGCAGGGCTCCCGCGGGCCGGGGAGACCCCATCGGGGCGCCTCGGTGCCTGCGGGAACTCGGACGCCCTGCACCCATTTCCTGGGCAGGAAGGCTGAGGCTGGGTCACAGTCTGAGTGTCTTACGCGCGCGCACCCGGGTCTGGGAAAGAGGCGGCGGGTCCCTCCCGGGCTCCGTGCGCTCAGAGCCCGCCGCAGTCGCCGGAGCCCGCGGAGGTTGGGGGCTCACTGGCCCCAGCCCCGTTGCCGGCTCCGTGTAGCCCCAAAGGGGCCCCTGAGGCGGGTGGGACAGCAGTCGCAGCCGCCCAGAGCAGGGCGGTCCCGAGTGCGTTCCCCGTGGGAGTGGCGGGGGGGAGGGGTGCGCGCCCACAACCGAGAAAAAGACAGGGCTGCTGAGTGTGGGCGCCCCGGAAAGTCGGTGGTTTCCGAGTTTGCTCCGTTGAGGATGTTGAAGACGTTGGGGAGCAAGGGAGCCGGCCTCCCAGCCCCCCGCTGGGCATGGATCTTGGCCCAAGTCCCTGTCTCCTTCCACCCCCAGGGTGGCCAGCCCTGCCTTGCCACCCTTGTCCCTGTCCTGAGCCTGCTGGAGTCCCCCTCCCATTCCCAGGCTGGGATGTAGCCGTCCCGCCTTCTCCTGCGCCCCTCCCTCAGTATCAGCTGTCCCACTGGCTTGGAAACCATACTGGGGGACTGCGCAGTGTCTTCTTCCCACACCCCTCCCCCTTTCAGCCCGCCAGGCTTGGAGCCTCCTCTTCGGGACCTGGAAGATTTAGATCAGACTTTATGGGTCTCGCCACCCCCGGGCCCCGGGAGGCCAGGCGAGGGCGAGAGCAGGGCGGTGGATGAAGCAGATTCCTTCTGAGGCTTCCGCCCCAGCAGTTGCCCTCACTTGCACAGATGAAGGGACAGGGCCGGGGACCTTGCTCCCTGCCTCTGCCCCCGGCCCACGGCAGTCTCCTAAAGGGGTGCCGATAAGGCTCCTCTCCCAGGCCAGTGGCATTCTCGAGCTCCGGGTGGCTTTCAGGCCAGTGCAGGCGTTTGGGCGGCATCCGCAGCCCCGTGGTTGGCAGGACTCGGCCACCCCCGCCCAGCTGCCGCAACCCCTGCAGCCGCCTGCGGGGGAACGACCACGGTCCCTGCTGTCTGCATCCAGACGCCAGAGGGTCCCCAGCGCCGCTTCCTCCCAGCCAAACTGCTCTGAAATCGGGGTGCCTTTGCCCACCTCCTCCGGGCCCTGGGGTGTCTGAGGGCATCAAGTCTCTAGGTCTAGGCTGGGTGGTAGTAGAACCAGGCTCCCACCTTCCAGCTGTGAGGGGCCCCACGGGAGGGTTCCTGGGGGTCGGGCCCGCACGCTCAGGGCGTGGAGCTCCTAGCCCAGCCAAGTGCGTGTGTCTCGCCCAGGGCTGTTCTGAAGTTTCTCGCCGCCCACCCAGAGGAAGCGGGTCAGGTGCACACTCCGGCTCCTGGCTTGCACCGCCATGCCTCCGCCTCTCCCTGCTCCCCTGGGTTCCCCGGCAACGGGGCACTGGGCAGGGGACGTGGCTCCCCAGCCTGGAGCCCCAGAGACAGCAGGGCCCTGGTATACGACCCGGCGCATAAAGAGCAGAGGATGCTGCCCTTGCCCAGAGAGACCCCCGCCCCCCCCAGGGAAGGCCAGGACCCCTCCAGCCTGAGTGAGAGAAACCTTCCTGCCTCCTGCCCCCGACTTGCGGGCCGAGGGCGGCCTCTGGTGGCCTTCGGGGGAATGACACCTCAGCGCATCAGACCCGGAGGTGCCGGAAGGCTGGGAGTACCAGCAGGGATTTGCGGGGAGGAGGGAGGACTCCCCTCCACCCAGCTCTGCACGCTGCCCCCAGGGGCCCACTGACTGGATATTCAGATCTAGGGCTGCCAGTGAGGAGAAGGGCCCCTTTGTAAGTGTGACCCAGCTTCTGCCAGACAGAGCCGTGCCCAGCGGGTCTCTTGTGCGCTGGCTGTCCCCGGGAGGGGGCTCCCCAGCCCAGCCCGCCCGAGCCTCAGAGGAGAACAAAGCACCGGATTGAGGCCTGACGCGCCGGTCCAACGGTGGGCTTTCAGGCCTCGGCGAGCGGGACAAAAGAGCCCCGTGCCCTCCTGGGGTTGTCGACTGAGCCGCAAGTCCTTCTGGGCCCGTTTTCATTATTTTATTTCTGAGTAGGTAGTACCCACAGCAGAATATTCAGACCATGCAGAAGGGTCTGCAGGGGCCGTTGTCTCCCTCGTTTCCTGAGGATCCTTCCAGAGGTTGTCTGGGCACGTAAAAGGGCATGGGGACCTCGGTCCCTTATTTCTACGGATGACAACCTGCTGCCCACTGCCGCGCGCCCTGCGGTTTTCACTTCCCAGTCTATCCTGGAGAACGGTCCGTGTTGGAACGTCTCGGTCCTCCTGGTTCTTTCTTTCCACCCGTCGCATTTCACTGCACGGATGTCACGTCCATTAGCCAGACCCCCGCACGGACGGGCAGACTGTTCCTAATAGTTCGCCATAGCCAGGAGCTGCCAGGACGCCCGCTTACTGCGACGTGAGTATGTGAGGGACCCATGCTGGGGGAGCCCAGGTGACAGGTATGCACGTAACGTATCGTATGTTGGCAGATTCGCCACCGTCCTCTAAAGTTTGTTCTCAGGTTTCTATCCCAGCAACAAAGTCTGTGAGCTCTTGTGCCTTGTACCACGCGTGCTGGCAGGTCTTTTGATGTCTGACACCCAGACGGTGACAGTGGCTTGTGGCTGAGAGTATGTGAGGGTGGCCGGGAGTAGCGGCCCAGGGGGCTGGGCAGGGGCTGGAGCTCCTGTGAGCACGTATCCGCCTCCAGGGGGTAGGGAGGGGGGTGGCGGGGGTGACCATCACCGTGGCCTCAGCCAGTCGCCTCTGGGTCCCCAGCAAGCGTCTGGCACCTCGGTGCACTCAGGACCCGTATCAGACCTGGCTTGGGGCCGGGAACACCCTCTCGGCTGCAGTCAGGGAACCCAACCGAGGGGACCAGGGATGGTGTCACTGAGCCGCCCAGAGGGGAGCCTCGCCTCCAGGTTCCCCTCCCAGAGCTTAGGACCCAACTGGGCCCCTTCCCGACCCTGGAGGCACGTTGTCAACAAGTGAGTCGTTTCCCAGACACTCATGGCCTAGGGCGTCTGGATGACTGAGAAGTCTTTGTGGTGCTTTCGGGGGCCTGTGGCGTGGGCGGGACCGCCCTGGCCGCCTGTGGTCTGAGCCCCGGGACTGTGGAAGCTGACTAAACAGGCTGGCAAGCAGCCTGGCAGCTGAGGAAATGTCGTTGCTCTTTCAAGGGGCTCCGGGGCCAGCCTCTGCTCACAGCCTGCGATCTGAGCGTTGGGCCTCAGTCTCCTCGTCTGTAAAGTGGGGCCATGAGAGCAGGGCAGTGGGGACGTTCCCTGGGTGATGCCCCTGAATCTCTCACCACAGCGTCTGCAGGCAGTAAGCTGCCTTCGTGTTCTGAGGAGGGGGTGTGGGAACAGGGACAAGGGCTTGAGGGCTCACCAGGGTCCTCCCTGATGCAGTGCCTTCCTGGGGGTTTCCGAGGGTGCTTTGCATGCATGTGGTTTTTGCCTCTCGGTTAATGGTGGCTCGGAGCTTCCAGTGAGATGCTCTGGGTGCAGGGCCTCTGCTGAGCACGGGAGGGGTGACGGGTGCATCTGTCACACGCTAGCCGACAGCCTGCTGTGTCCCTCCCAGGCACTGTCCAGCTCTCAGGAGGGATGGATAGTGGCCTGGGCAGGATGCGGGACCCGCCTGCCCACTCCTCCATCCTCTCTTCCCTCTGTACCCCAGTCCTACCAGTTCCTTTCTGCTCCCTGAACTTCCAAGGCTGGTTCCTGCCCCAGGGCCTTTGCACAAGCTGTTCCCACTGCCATGAATTCTCACCTCGGCTCATCATCTGGCCAGCTCCTTCTCATCCTTCAGGTGCCACCCCCTCGAGCACCCATTTAAGGAGCCCCTCCACCCTGTCTCACTTCCCCTCATAGCACAGCGGTCCTGGGAATAGGCCCTGAAGCCAGATAGCCTGGGTTCCCCTCCCAGCTCTGCACTGTCTGGCTGTGTGACCGTGGGCAAGTGTCCTGACCTCTCTGCACCTGTTTCCTCATCTGTAAGATGGTCATAATAATAGCGCCCACCTGTAAGATCATTTCAGTAGTTCTCTGTTGAGCGCCTACTGTGTGCCAAGCGGGAACTGAACCCCACAGACCCCTGTTCTCACAGCTTTCCCCTGTGGGTGCTGTGAGTAACTGAGCAGCGCTCAATAATCGTTGGCCATTAGGATCACTAATCATTTATCATCTGTGACACTTATCACGTGTTTATCTTTGGCTTTCTGTGCAAGACTGTCCCTCCTGCGTAGACAGCAGGACGGTGTCTCCCCAGACCTTCCCTGTCCCCCCGGCACCTGACACAGGGATCCCTCGGTGAGGGTGTCGGATGGACGGGTGGACCGTCAGAGGAGGTTCTGGGAGCATCCCCCTGGGGAAGATGCTGGGGCAAGGGGTCATCCCAACCGCCAGCAGCCCCTGGAGGAAGACGCACCCTGCCGGGGGGCCACCAACCCCTTTAGCTCTGGGTCTTTAGCGCCCGGACGGCCAAGCGGGTCAGACACAGACTTGAGCCAGAGCTGCGCCCTGGGACCGTGAGCCATTTCCGCAGCTGCACGTGGAGGTGATGGTGACACCGCCCCGTGGGTGCTGAGCAGTGAGTGGGTGAAGGTGCAGAGCCGGCGGCACGCAGTGGGTGCCGAAGGGCCTGTTACTGTTTGGGGGTGGGGGTGGGCGCTCTAAACCACCGCCCTCCCGCCTCCGCTCCCCCCGCGCTGTGACGCTGTCTGCACTGCCCTGGGCCTCCGTTTCCTCAACTGTGCCGTGGGGCTAACGACACCGCTCTCCATACCCGCTCCAGACGAGGCTGGCGGAATCCAGTTAGAGACGGAGGGCGAAGGGGGCGCCGACAGTTCAGCCGCCGTCCCCACTGTCCCGGCCAGACACAGGCCCCTCACGGGGCATCGGCGAGCCGACAGGCGTCCCGGGGTCCCGGTGGCTTCGCTCCGGTCCTGCTCCCACGGCCAGCGCGTGCGGCGAGCCCTCATTTCCCCCCCTGTAAGTGGGGACAGCAGTGGCCAGGCCTGGGGCTGTGGGAGGGACCTGCGGGGGCACTGCACACAGTAAGCACTTCTTGTTTACCGGCACCGGCGCCGTACAGCACGTCGCAGCGCGGCCTTCCCTCGCCCACTGGTCCACCCGTCTGTGGAAGGTTGGTTTGCTGCGCCCCCTGGGAGCCAGCACCGAGGCCGCAGGTGCCTGCACTTGATGGCTGACCTGCTGGGCCGAGGGCCGCTCAAGACGTGAACGCGGGGCCGCTCCGTGGCGGCGATGGCCCACTGGCCTCTGACTGCGGAGGTCAGGAGGGAGTTCTGTGGTGTGTGCGTTAAACATCGTTAAACATCGTTAACGCTGTGAACGAATGCACGTTGTGTCAACCAGCGATAAACGACATAGAGAAAAACAAGACCAGGCGGGGGCTGGGCAGGGCGAATGGGAAAGCCACGGCAGGGATGGTAGGTGACTGCATTTGCGGGAGGGGCCGGCGCCCCACTTCCTGCCAGTGCCTTGGGCAGGACACCCACCTCTCTGGGCCTCGGTTTCCCCATCTGCAGTAATGGCTCAGCTCACGGGGGTCCTTGCGGGGAGGAGGGTGAAAGCATGTCCTTGGCTGTTAGCGATTCTCCAAGGCGGGGCAGCCCCTGCGGGTTTGGGGCTCCCCTCGCTCCCACCCCTCCCCCCTCCCCTCAGCCTTCTGGAAAGTTCACCCTCTGCCCACACAGCCTCGTTGCCCTGGAGACACGGTAGCCGTGGTGACAGTGAAGGGAGGACCAGTGGATGAGCACAGGAGGGGGCTGGCCCAGGCGACCCACAGGCTCTGCAGGGTATTGGGGGGCAAGGGGCAGGGCCCCCACCCCAGGGGCCGTCCTCATGCGGGCACCACTGAGGTGGGTGCAGGGATCGGGGCTGCGCGGGCTCCAGGGGCAGCCGAGGCAGGGCTTTTGTCAGCCTTCGCCCCATGCAAGGACCCGGCCCTGAGGACGGGCTCTCAGCCTGGTTCCTCTGTGATGTTCCAGCGTGTACGTACTACCAGGAAAAAAAGTGAAACCCCGGCCCTTCGGGAGTTTGCTTGTCTCCCCTGAAGAGGGGAACGAGCTGGCAGGGCGAGAGGGAGAGAGAAAGAGAGAGAGAAAGGGGCTGTCCAAGACGCCCCCTCCCTCACAGGGCTCTAGGGTGACTGTTCCTTCCCAGCAGGGATGGGGGCTTCTTGTCGGGGACACTTGTGTTTCCACTGAAGGCAGAACAGGATGGCTCAGGCTGGGCTAGGGTCCCCGTGGGTTCTTCAGGCCCCCCGATCCACGCATCACCTGAGGGCCGGTGGCTGCCAGGGGCTCGTCCTGTTGTCAGACACCTCCTGAGGATTTCCCCCAGCGAGCCGTCCAGGAATCGACACAGAAGCCCACCGCCACTGGTGGGGCCACGGGGAGGAGGTGGGCCCGGGGTGTGAAGAGAAGGGACCGGCTTTGCGATGGGGGAGGGAGCTGCGCTGGGGGCAGGTGGGATGTCTGAGCCCAAGCCTGCGGGGAAAGGGGGAGGGAGCCCCTGCCTCCCGCCAGCCCCTCAGGTCTGGTCCCTTCTTGTGCTCCTTCGTGCAGCAGGGGCTGCAGGCTGCAGTGCTCAGGGCCCGGGCAGGCGCCAGCAGCTGCCGGCCGCGGTCGGAGCAGAGCTTGTCCCAGGCTGGCGCAGGCCCTCAGCTCTGCCCTTGTTCTGACCTGTAGCTGAAACCTCCTGCTTTTCAATGTTAGCAGACGTTTCCAAACCACCTGAGGTGCTCTTGAGGCCTGAAGCCCAAAGATGCGCTTGGCCTTCGGGCCAGGCTGCCCAGCACCAGCGGGCGCAGCTCCTCTGTGAGCCCCATGGAGCCCCGCGAGGGCTCAGAGCGGGGCTCTGCTACGATCAGACGCCCAGCTGTTATCCCAGCCTAGAAGGGGACAGCCGGGAGACGGGTGGTCCCCCCAGGCTGTCTCAGCCCCTGCCCACCCAAAGCAACTGGCCTGGGTGGGGAAAGGCGCTTGCCTGGGTGGACCATTACCTGGTAAGGAGAGTGGGGACAGCATCGTCACCCAGCATCATGTACGGTCTGAGGACACCCCGGAGGGATTCCTCGTGGTGCTGGGCGCCTCCAGGCTCTGTAGCTCAGTCCTGCAGTCTTAACAAAGAGCTGCAGAGTGTGTGTGTTTTCTGACTTTCCGAAAGAAAACGGCAGCATCAAAACCTTAAAGCACATGTAAAACTTTCCCCCAAGATGCGTAGCCACGAGCACACACTTTTAAATAATTTTTGTTGGAGTATAGTTGACTTACGATGTCGCGTTAGTTTCTGTTAGTACAGCAAAGTGGATACAAACACACATCTGTAACCGGGAACGCTCTCAGACACTGATGAGCCGGGGGGCTCAGTAAATCCTGTTGGCGGCTGACAGGGTGCATTTAAATGTGTTTGAAGTGATGTGAAGGGTGGTCCTCCCGAAAGAAGGGTGCTCGGGGTGGCAGAGGCCTCAACAGCACAGAGGGCAGAGCCGGGTCGGGGTGAGCCTGCCCGGCCCTCGTGCCCCCCTCGTCTGGGCACAGGATGTCACCCGTGTGTCCACCGGGAGCGCCCCTTGGTTGCTGTGCACTGTGCTGCCTGGGTCGAGGGGGGTCTCCCGGTCCCCCAGTTCTGTGCATTCTGGGGGTTCCTTCAGGAGTTGGGGAGGAGGTAACGGAACAGAGAGAACCCCAGCAAGGACTCAGTGTTTCCTGGAAAGGAGGGAATCCAGCTAGTCTGCTGCAGGTGTATGCAAATTATATGCAAATCATTGAGGACCCTCCTGGTCAGTTACATTCCCTGGGAATTCCAGGAGGATAGACCCCCTCCCACTGAGCACCCTCTGGGCCCCCTGTGGGGTCAGATCCCTGGGGCGGGGAGTCCTCAGGCAGGGGCTGCAAACTCGCAAGCTTCTGGGGGCCCTGCAGGTAGCATAAATGAATCGAAGATTTTTTACGTGTCCACCAAAAAAAAAAAAAATAGACCTGCAAGTCGGTGCATTTCTTGAAGCCTGGTCTGGGAGGGGGTGGAGCTCAGAGAATCTCCCAAACCCTGCCTTCCGCCCACCTGTGGGTCATCTGAAGCTGGCTGATGAGCCCACCCCTGGCATTGCATCCATATGGCTGAATGCTTTCTTTTTTATCCTTTAGGACATTTATTTATTTATTTATTTTGGCTGCGTTGGGTCTTTGTTGCTGCACACGGGCTTCCTCTAGTTGTAGCGAGGGGGGCTACTCTTCGCTGCAGTGCGCGGGCCTCTCACTGCAGTGGCCTCTCACTGCAGTGGCCTCTCTTGTTGCAGAGCACGGACGGGCTCTAGGTGTGCGGGCTTCAGTAGTTGCGGCACGTGGGCTCAGTAGTTGTGGCTCACAGGCTCTAGAGCGCAGGCTCAGTAGTTGTGGCTGGCGCACGGGCTTAGTTGCTCTGCGGCATGTGGGATCCTCCCGGACCGGGGCTCGAACCCGTGTCCCCTGCATCGGCAGGCGGATTCTCACCCACTGCCGCCAGGGAAGCCCGGCTGAGTGCTTTTTACGGGATTGTCACATGGCTTGGGAAGTGGGCATGAGCGCCGTGTGGCAGCTGGAGAAACAGAAGCCCCCCAGGAGGTCCCCACAGATGGCATCAGTGCCTCCCTGTCCCCTGGCCCCCCACAGATGGTAAAGGGGTTCTATGTGTGTCCGTGGTATAAAGGGTTGCCCCCCATTCCTGCTCAGAGGACCCCCACTGGGGCACTTTGCATCAGAGCTGTCCGCTGACAACACACACCTTATATGGAGGGTACCTGTGTCAGGGCTGATGTGAGCATTTCCACGTTCTAACTCTTTATATCCTCACATCCATAGGCGAGGAAACAGCCCAGAGGGGGTGTGACTTGCCTCAGTTGCACAGTGAGGAGGGGGCTGGGTGGGATTTGCACCCAGGCAGCCTCGCTCCAGAGTCTGGGCTCTTAACTACTGTGCACATGCAGCTCATAACCAGATTCCTAAAACCAGATTCTGAGCCCATTGCCCTTCTCAGCACGGGTTTCAGACCTTGGGTCCTAAACTGCTGCCTCACAAGCCAGCTCCGGGCCTGAATTGGGCGCTCACGATGTTAAATAACCTTTTAAAAATCTCACTTCCGGACGTGTCCCCTGGGCATTTTGCTGCCTCAGGAGGAGTGAGGTGGGGCAGGCTGCCATGAGCAGTCGCACAGGTTGTGCACTGCTCAAACCCACCCATCTAAGGGGCATCAAGTTTATTAAGACACTTAGGCAAGGAAGGAGCATGAGACGCCCTGTGGGCTACTGGGCAGGGGCTGGAGTGTTGATCAGGGCTAGGAGAGGCCTGCCCCTCCCCGCAGTGATGGCCCCAGGCAGGTGGCTCTTCTGTGGGGCTGAGCTCCCCCTCCACCCCTCACTGTACTCTCTGCCCGCAGGAGTGGCTGAGCAGGTTCGGCTACCTGCCCCCAGCAGACCCCGACACAGGGCAGCTGCAGACGCCAGAGGAGCTGTCCAAGGCCATCGTGGCCATGCAGCAGTTCGGAGGCCTGGAGGCCACTGGCGTCCTGGGTCAGTTCTCAGGGTGCAGTGGGAGATGGGTGAGCTGAGCCCAGTTCCTCCTAACTGCCCCCTCCAGCCTGCCCTGCTCTCCTGGGATGGAGGGAGGATTCCCGCCGCATGGGATCCCTCCGTCATCCCCTCCCCGTCCCCGGCCGTGGGCACAGCAGGGGGTGAGTGTGTACCAGCCGCACCCAGACCCCCTTTCCACACTTTCAGTGGGGTCTCAAACTCCATGCCACGGGCCAGGCAGGCCAGCTGTCGGAGTGGGGTCTGGCCACCCATGCCCCAGTTGAGTCGCCCCATTGGGGTGCTAGGCCTGTGCTGTTGAAACTGCCCGCTTTCCAAGAGAAACCAGAAATCTGGGGGGGTTATGTGAGCACCCCACTTTTTACATTTTGGCCACAAATTCCAATTTTGTAAAGACTTTTCGAAGGGCCAGCTGATCGAAACATGTCTGTCCCCGGGCCTCTCGGGAGTAGACACGTGTGTCACACACAGACCCGGTCGGGTGTGTGTCCCGTGAGATGCAGGGAATGTTGGCCGACGGTCCGAGTTGGGGCCGTGCCCCCTCCGACTGCTCAGATCCCTGCCGTACGTCAGTGAATGCTTTGAAAGCCCCCACTCCTGGCCTGTGGACGCACCCCTGGCAGGGGGGCCCGACATAGCTGGAGGCCTGGACCTTGTCCCCCCAGACCTGGTGCAGAGCGAGGGGCCGGGACTGGAGCTTGGGGCCAGCTCTCGGGGAGCTGCTGGGAATCCCCGGTTGGGGGTGCGCGTGCGCTGGGCCTGGCTCCTGACCCCCGCCCGCCCGCCCGCCCTGCAGATGAGGCCACCCTGGCACTGATGAGAACCCCGCGCTGTTCCCTCCCTGACCTCCCAGCCGCAGCCCCGGCTCGAAGGACGCGCCAGGCTCCGGCCCCGACCAAGTGGAGGAAGAGGAACCTGTCATGGAGGTGGGCAGGCGGGGCTCCACCGGGCCTGGCCTTTCCGGGGGTCTGGGCGTCGGCCAAAATGAGCACACACAGACCGGGGCTTAAGAGACAGGAATTTATCCTCTCGGTTCTGGAGGCCAGAAACCCGAGGTCCAGGGGCCACAGGTCCCTTGGAGGCTGTGAGGGAGAATCCGGCCCCGCCCCTGTCCGGGTGCCGCCAGCAGCCCTGGGCCCGTGGCTCTGATCCTTGCTTCCGTCTTCACGTGTCCTCCTTCCGCGTCTGTGTCCCCTTCTGTCTGTTGTGAGGACACTCACTGGTTTTAGGGGCCACCCTATTCCAGGATGAGCTCATCTCCATCCCAGCCCCAGTTATGTCTGCAAACCCCATTTCCAAATAAGGGCCCCGGTGCCCCCCCCCCGGCCCCGGGGCAAGCTGTTCCAGGGAGCGCACTCCAGCCTGGGGCGGGGGCACTGGGCCTGTCCCTGTGACCGACCCGGCTCTGACCCCGCCTGCCCCAGGGTCCGCACGTTCCCGCGGGACTCGCCCCTGGGCCGCGACACGGTGCGCGCGCTCATGCACTACGCGCTCAAAGTCTGGAGCGACCTCACGCCCCTGAACTTCCACGAGGTGGCCGGCAGCGCCGCCGACATCCAGATCGACTTCTCCACAGCTGACCACAACGACCGCTACCCCTTCGACGGCCCCGGCGGCGCGGTGGCCCACGCCTTCCTCCCGGGCGACCACCACACCGCAGGGGACACCCACTTTGACGATGACGAGGCCTGGACGTTCCGCTCCTCAGGTGCGTCCGGGTTGGGGTGGCCCCGGGGACCCCGCATGACCCCCAGCCCCTGACAGAGCCCACGATGGTGTAGGGAGCCACACCAGCCCCCCAGGAAGAGGAAACCGCCACGCGTCCCCTGCCTAAAGCCGTGGGCACCTGTCCAGCTCAGGACAGCTCTGCCTCCAGCCGTCTCTGCACGGGCAACCCACCTGGCGGGCCCGGGCTGGGCTCGCAGGCCTGGGACGTGACTCCGTGAGCCAGGCTTATCCTCCCCCTGGTCCAGCTCCCAAGCGGGAGTGCAAGCTTGGAAGGCCTCCGAGGCCTCGGCACGCCATCACTTCTAAGTCCCATTGGCCAAAGGAGTCACGGGCCCCTGGCTTCAAGGCGGGACGAGGGGCAGAGCCGCGGGGCACAGGCTGCAGGTGCGGGCGGGGGAGACGGGGGCCTCGTGGGGTGAGTCTATATCCCAGGCTGGGGAGCCCATCCCAGCTGGAGGAGCCAGAAGTGGCCCCGTAGAACCTGTGGGTTTTATGCCTCGATGGGAGCCCAGGCCCGTCCTGTGGGGCCTGGAGCATCTATTCAGTGCTGTGGGGTTGAGGGAGCTTACAGTGACCCCTGTAACTTGGGAGCCTGACGGCCAGCAAGGCCTGAAATATTTACCACGTGGCCCGTACAGAATAGTTTGCCAACTTTACTGTGAGGGGCACGTGGGAGGTGAGGGGGACCAAGAGACCCCCGGGGCCCGAGAGGCCCCTGTGAACTCCACAGGGCCTCCTAGGGAGCAGACAAGCCCTGAGTGACTCCATAGGACCCGTCTGTCAGGACCGGGGCCTCCTCTGTAACCAGCTTGGCGGACTCATCTCACCTCACCCCACGGGTCCCGTCCCCGTGGCCCAGCAGGAGCTGGTGGTGCCTCCCTGGGCTCACTGGCTCCTGTGTCCCCAGATGCCCACGGCATGGACCTGTTCGCAGTGGCTGTCCACGAGTTTGGCCACGCCATCGGGCTGAGCCACGTGGCGGCCACACGCTCCATCATGCAGCCGTACTACCAGGGCCCGGTGGGTGACCCGCTGCGCTACGGGCTCCCCTATGAGGACAGGGTACGCGTCTGGCAGCTGTACGGTGAGTCCCCCCCAGAGCCATCACGGGTCGCCCGGGGATGGAGACAGCGATGCCGGGGACCCCAGAGCACAGAGCCCCACGGCAGAAATGCCGGGGACCCCAGAGCACAGAGCCCCACGGCAGAAATGCCGGGGACCCCCGAGCACAGAGCCCCACGGCAGAAATGCCGGGGACCCCAGAGCACAGAGCCCCACGGCAGAAATGCCGGGGACCCCAGAGCACAGAGCCCCACGGCAGAAATGCCGGGGACCCCAGAGCACAGAGCCCCACGGCAGAAATGCCGGGGACCCCAGAGCACAGAGCCCCACGGCAGAAATGCCGGAGACCACAGAGCACAGAGCCCCACGGCAGAAATGCCGGGGACCCCAGAGCACAGAGCCCCACGAGAGGGCTGGTTCTGTCTTGTCTGCTGCGCGCTCGGCACCTGGGGCCGCCTGGCACACGCTGGCTGCCCCGCGGTGTGTGTGGAATGAATAAGCAGGTGAGTTGTGTCGCCAGGGGTCCCTAGGACCTGGGGCCCCCGCTGCCTTCTCCACGGAGCTCATCTCAGAGCCCCGGGCAAGATCCCACGTCCAATCCCCAGACGGTTTCAGGTTGTGACAGCTGACGTTGATGGTGACCCAGGGCCCATGCAAAGCACCTACATGTATTAAGTCATCCAGTCTTTACAACCTGTGAAGTAGGTACCACATCCCCACTGAGAGACGGGAGCGCTGAGCCAGGACTGACCCAGGGCCAGCTCCGGGCCCCCTTCCGCTGGGGACACATCAGGCAAGGTGGCAGAAGGAGGTCTGTCCTGGGAGCTGCGAGAGCAAGGTGGGGGTGATGAACCTCCCCCAGTCACCCCCCTTCTCCATGCTGGTCTCCCTAACCCCACGCCAGCCTGCCCCTACCCACAGTGGCCAGAGCAGTCCTCTTAAAGCCTGGGACCAGGTGCCTCACCTCGGAGGCCAGCCTCCCCTCATTCCGCATCGCAGCCTCTCCCCCCGCCTGGACCGCCCCACCCCCGCGTCGCTGTTGCCCCAGCGCTTCCCACCTTCTGACATCTGTGCACGTCCTTTGTTGAAGCACAGTTTACGATTTTTACCCTCTGAAAGCATTTGGTACATTCACAATGTTGTTCAACCGCCGTTTCTCTCCACTTCCAGAACGTTCTCATCCCGCCCCCCTTTCCCCCGCCATCCCACCTCACCCATTAGCAGTCACGTCCCATCCACTCCCCAGCCCCCGGCAAACACTCGTCCCTTTTCTGTGTCTCTGGACTTGCCTCTTCTGGACGTTTCACATAAATGGAATCGTACAATGTGTGGCCTTTTGTGTCCGGCTGCTTTCACGCAGCGTGTGTTTTCCAGGGTCCTCCCCGGCGTAGCGTGCGTCAGTAATTCATTCCTTTTGACAGCCGATCATTTTATTTATCCATTCTTCCGCTGGTGGACATTTGGGTTGTTTCCACCTTTTGGCCATTATGAATAACGCTGCTGTGCACATCCATGTACAGCTTTTTGTCTGAACACCGGTTTTCTGTTATTTGGGGTCTGTGCCCAGGAGTGGAGTTGGGGGGCGGGGGTTGTAAACCCGCCCTTAAGTCAGTGGGGCACCTGCGCCTTCCGCTCACGCATCCCGAGGCTCCGGCTCCAGGGACCGAGTCTCCCCTGCCCTGCTCACCGCCGCAGCCCGGCGCTCGGCCCGGTCAAGACGCGGTGCCACCCACCCGATGGCCCCGGCTCCGTCCTGGCGGCTCCAGGAAGGGTGGTGGGGTCTGCAGGGCCCAATGCAGCCTCCTTGTCTCCACAGGCGTGCGGGAGTCCGTGTCCCCAACGGCACAGCCAGACGCCCCAGAGCCCGAGGAGCCGCCCCTCCTGCCGGAGCCCCCCGATGATCGCGCTAGCACCCCGTAAGCCGTGGGCCCCTTGTCTCCACTCTGCGGCCAGCACGGCCCCCAGCAGCGGCTCCGGGTCCTGAGCTCGTGGGGCTTCTGGGCCAGCTGAGCCCTGAGTGACAGTTAGTTTCTTTTCTTATGGACAGACAATGGAGGGGACCCCCTGCTCACCCCAGCCCAGACCGTGCAGAGGCCTTGACTTTCAAATGTGATTTCCTCTCACCCTTCATCCCAGTCAGTCGTCGACGGCTGCGTAACAAGCAGCCCTGCCTCGTGGCATGAAACCCCCACTATATCGTGAGGCTGGTGGGTTCTGTGGGTCAGGAACTTGGACAGGGCACAGTCGGGGGTCGGGGGTCGGCTCCACGGTGTTGGGAACACCTGCTGGGGGCTGGGATCGTCTGGGGGCATCTTGCCTCAGGTCTGGTGCCTGGGCTGGGCTGACTCGAAGGCTGGGCTCAGCTGGGCGCCATCTGTGTCCCGTGCCGGAGGCTGGATTCCTGGAGTGGCTGTCCCAAGGGAGCATCCGGAGGGCTGGCAGTGCTGGAGGCCGCGCGGCAGCTGTCCGCCTTTTAAGGCCCAGCTTGGATTCGTCTAGCCCCGTGGTGAAAGCAGTCAGAGCCTGCCTACTCTCACCCCCCCATCCCCCAGTGGAACAAGTGCCACAGAATCTGCAGGGAGGCGTCCCCGTCCACCCCCCCACCTTTGCCCTCACAGCCTGGCATGCCTCCGTGCCACCTTCACGCTCACACAAAACACTAAACACAAAAATACAAACAGAAATCTATGTATTTAGGCTTCCGTGGTTTGGTTTGTTTCGAGGTTTGGTTTTCCAGACGTGGGATGTTTTCATGCTTTTCTCACTCCGCTGTATGTGGTGAATTGCCACTGAGGTCGCAGATGTTGCTGTAACTTGTGTTACTGTTGGTCTTCATTGCACTTACTTATTGAATAAGTAACACCTGCCAGCAGTGCGCGATTCCAGGGGCACAAAAAGCAACTCACAGCGAAGTCAGTCCTCGCCGGTGACCTACCAGCCCCTCCCTGGAGCAGACATTTGTGCGTGTGCGTGTCCTTCCAGAGAGATTCCACACGTGTGTAGAAAGCCCAGCGTGTAGATGTACATGCGTGAGCCCAGTGGGATGTCTCCTGTGCTGCTCCGTGCCTCAGCTCTGGCCCCAGGGCCCGTGGAGGCCTCTGTGTCTGTGAAGATGCCTGGGTCTCGGGGCTTAGCTGCACTGCGGTACGCGTGTGCCCTGCCCTGTTTCTAAGTCCTGGATCGGCGGGCATTTAAGCTCCTGACCTTTTGTCGTCACACATGACGTTGCTGTGAGTACTGTCCGTGGACAGGGCTCCAGACTCAGAATCGGGGTCCCGGCACGCACGCTCCGCGCTTCTGTAGAAAGTGCCCAGCTGGCTTCCCGACGCTTCGCTGGCAGCGTGGAGAGCGCCTGCTCGTCCAGTGCACTCGCTCAGCGATCCGTCTCGCATCCTGCACGGCGAGCGTGGGGCTGTTTCACCTGCTTTTCTCTCTTGACTAAACTGCTATGGTCGCTGGGCCTGCAGGCGGTGATGCGGGCGTGCAGGGTCCTTCGGGGATGCTTGTCCCCATGGCCTTGCCCAGCCCAGCTCCCCGGGGCAGCTCCCAGCCCGGCCCTCTCTCTGCCCCCAGGCCCGGGAAGGATGTGCCCCACAGATGCAGCGGCCACTTCGACGCGGTAGCCCAGATCCGAGGCGAGGCCTTCTTCTTCAAAGGTAACCCCCTCGGGTCCAGCGGCCGGCGGACACAGGAGCAGAGCCCACCCTGGGCCCCAGGCCGGCCACCTGCAGCCCCACCCCCTGTGTTCCCCTAGGCAAGTACTTCTGGCGGCTGACCCGGGACCGGCACCTGGTGTCGCTGCAGCCGGCACAGGTGCACCGCTTCTGGCGGGGCCTGCCGCTGCGCCTGGACAGCGTGGATGCCGTGTACGAGCGCACCAGTGACCACAAGATCGTCTTCTTCAAAGGTGGGTGCCCCCCCATCTGGGTGCCTGCCGGGCATCGCTGACCGGGGGCCGCAGCCCGCGCTCCCCAGGACCCCCAAGGCTCGCGTCCACGCAGGAGGCCAGTCCTGTGCTTTGCTCTGTGGGTCCAGAGCTCAGAGCAGAGAGTCTCACGTTCACGTGTGCACTCAGCCAGTTTGTAGTTATTGAGCACCTGCTGTGTGCTCTGCACTGTGGCAGGCCTTGCAGGCACACAGTGGGCAAGACACGAAAATCCCTGCCCTCATTCTGGGCCGGGGGACACACGATAAGCACCTGCAGGTAATGAGGGAGTTAACTTCAGGTGGACCTGCGGGACCAGCATACCAGGCGAGGGAGCTGCCAGTGCAAAGGTCCTGAGGCAGGAACAAGCTTGCTGATTGAAAGAACCTGGAAGAGGGTGATGAGGCTGGATCAGAGTGAAGGGCGACGAGGCGGGGGTGGGAAGTGCAGGTCCTCGCCAGGGGCCGCGGGAAGGAGCTGGATTTAGCCTAAGAGCAGGGGGAGACTGCTCTCCCATCTCAGTCCAGGGTGACAGGTCCACTGGAGGAGGGGTGTCACTTCACCCTCAACAGCCCTGCTCCCGGGCGGAGCTGGGGTGGTGGTTCCTGCCCTTGGGGAGCGTGCTGTCTCTTTGGGGAAAAGGCAAGGTGCCCCGCCTGCAGCAGTTCTGTGGGCGCCTCGGGGGCTGTGAGCCTTCCTCAGTCTCACGCACTGCTGTATGTACGTGCAGCTGTGTTTTGGGGGTGCAGGGTCTGTAGCTCCCCAGAGTGAAGCCACCCTGCTGCCCTGACCCAGGCTCTCCGACCTGGCCTCCCTTGTGTGGTGCCTGGGCTCGACCCCTCCACACTCACCCTGACGCGCCCCCTGACAGTGGAATCACCGTCTCCCAGGCTGGATGTCAAGGGCCGGCCACGGTCATGGTGGGGGGGCCTGTCTGGCATCTTCTAAGTAACTTGGATTATTTCTTAACATTTAAAAATCGGGAGATCCCCACGAGAAACCACAGCTCCAGACTTGAAATGTGAGACAGTGTGGGCACTTGGGGCCTCTGCGCTCGCCTGGCAGCGTCCGCTGGAGCAGGTCGGGCTGCCCTGTCGACGTCACCCCACGTGTGCCCACTCACGGCCCTTCTCGTTGTGATCGACGGGGCCCTGTCTGCAGCTGTGCCGTCGTTTCCTTCAGTTGTTGCCAGTCTCTGACAGATGATCTTTTAGAAAGTATTGTTAATTGTGGTAAAACACACACTGTAAAAGTTACCGTCTTAACCATTTATAAGTGTAGAGTTCAGGGGCACTAAGTACTTTCACGCTGTGTGCACCCGTCACCACCGTCCATCTCTAAAGCTTCTTCATCTTGTAAAGTTGAAACTGTCCCCATGAAACACTAACTCCCCATCCCCCCCCCCCAGCCCCCGGCACCCACCAGCCTGCTCTCTGTCTCCATGGACTTGCCTGCCCTGGGGACCTCATATCGCGGAAGCACACAGGACTTGTCCTTTTGCGACTGGCTTATTTCACTGAGCATCACGTCCTCAGGGTCATCCCCGGTGCGGCAGGGGTCAGAATTGCCTTCCTTTTTCAAGGCTGAGTCGTGTTCCATTGCGTGGATGGAGCACATTTTACCATCTGTCGGTGGACACTTGGCTTGCTTCCACGTCTTAGCCGTTGTGAATAAGGCTGCCGTGGACATGGGTGTACGGATAGCTCTTTGAGAACTTGCTTTCAGTTCCTTTGTGTATATACCCAGGGGTGGGGTTACTGGGTCCTGGACTATTTCTTTCTCCCACAGCAGCCGCTCCCAGTTTACATTCCCACCAGCGGTGCCCGATTCCCCCCATCCTCACCTACGCTTGCTGTTTTCGGGGGGCGGGTTTGATCGTGCCCGTCCTACTGGGTGTGAGGCGGTGTCTCGTTAGGGTTTCGACATGCATTTCCCTGATGATCAGTGGTGTTGAGCATCTTCTCGTGTGCTTACTGACCACTTGAATATCTTCCTTGGAGAAATGTCTATTCCAGTCCTTTGTCCAGCCAAAGATCTTTTTAATGTTTTGCTTCTTCTTCATTTGTATCTTCTGTTTTCATTTGTTTCTTTTTTCATTTGTTGTTTTGTTTGTTTCTTTGGCCGTGCCTTGCAGCTTGCAGGGTGAAAGCACAGAGTCCTAACCGCTAGACCGCCAGGGAATTCCCTCATTTGTTTGCGAAATAACAGGGTCGAGTTGTTGCTAAACCGGGCGGGAGTGGGGGACATGACAACACACACCCAAATTTGATCCCCACCCTCCTGCAGCGGAGCAGCTGAGGATGTGTTTCCAGAGCACAGAGTCAAGGACACCCAACAAGGGTCTTAATCACACCATTTCCAAAAGCTTTACGTGCGGATTTGAGGTTCTTGGTGATTTCTAAAGCTCTGCTTCTGTGTAATCTGACAAGGCTGCACACACGCAGGTCCGGTGGGCCTTCACCCAGCGCCCTTCCTGCTTTGCCCGTGAACGTGCTCAGCCCGCCTCACAGCAGAAGTGGACAAGGCCCCGCGGAGCGAAGTGGCTTCTCGGGGTGGGAGCGGGTAGTCTTGCCCCCTGGCTGTGACGCGGCCGCCTCATCTGGCCCCGCCTCCCCAGGCTGCTGGCACGTGTGGGACCCCTGCCGGGAGCACAGCAGGCGCTCGGTGAACCCTCCTGGGACTTACGCCATGGGCACTGCGCATCGGGGTGCCCGTCTGTGGGAGGAGCAAGGGCTGGGGCCCTCGCCCGGCGGGCTGGGCGAACCCCGGCCCACGGCTCTTTCTCTCGCCCCCAGGAGACAGATACTGGGTGTTTAAGGACAATAACGTAGAGGAAGGATACCCGCGGCCCGTCTCGGACTTCGGCCTCCCGCCGGGCGGCGTCGATGCTGCCTTCTCCTGGGCCCACAATGACAAGACTTATTTCTTTAAGGACCAGCTGTACTGGCGCTACGATGAGCACACACGGCGCATGGACCCTGGCCACCCCGCCCAGAGCCCCCCGTGGAGGGGCATCCCCAGCACGCTCGACGATGCCATGCGCTGGTCCGATGGTGAGCCGGACGCGGGGGGAAGGGCGACTCCGGGGCAGCCTCAGCCCCCACACCTGGGGAGCTGGGATCCAGCGGCAGATGCGTGCGTCTGCTCCGCCCCCCCCGCCGGCTGCAGACACCACCCGCCCCCAGAGGGGCCCCTGGGTCGCCCCTTCTGGCTCTTGTTCACCTCTCGGGGTCCTTTCCTCGCCCCCATCACCCCTCCAGCCATAGCAGCCTTGCCTCCTGCTCTCACACACACACCTCAGGGCCTTTGCACCTGCCGTGCGTCCCCCCCCGCCCAACACTTTCCCCACCGGCTTCAGGCCTCCGCCCAAACGTCATTGCAGCGCCTCCTGGCTGCAGTGAGAAGTACAGCACCCTCCCACAGGGGCAGCTCCACCCGTACGGGAAGTTTCATTTGTTCTATTTGCAAAGCCATGTCCCCAGTACCTAGAACAGCCTGGCACATAGTAGGCCCTCACTAAATAAATAGTAGGGAAAAAGCAGAGGTCATCTCATCCATCCCCCTGCCTCCAGGCGGCTCCTTGAGCTTTCCCAGGCCTGGAATGCTCTGAGTGCCCACAGATGGGCTCCCCGTAGGCTGAGACCAAGACTCTGACTCTCACCTGAGACATTCTACGTCCGTCCTTCCTACTGGCCCCGCAGCTCTCTGTATCCCGTCCTCCTGCCGTCTACACCGAATCCCGCGTGCTGCAGCGGCCGGAGCTCAGCTGCCTGCCCTCTTCTCCCCCAGGTGCCGCCTACTTCTTCCGCGGCAAGGAGTACTGGAAGGTGCTGGATGGCGAGCTGGAGGTGGCGCCCGGGTACCCGCAGCCCACGGCCCGGGACTGGCTGGTCTGCAGAGACCCGCCCGCTGACCCCGAGGGCGCAGACGGAGAGGCAGGGGCCCACGCCCGGCCGGGGCAGCGCGACCACAGCCGCTCAGAGGACGCCTACGAGGTCTGTTCCTGCACCTCCATCGCCGCCGCAGCACCGCGGGCCGCGGGCCCACTGCTGGCCGCGCTGCTGAGCCTCCTGTGGACAGCGGCCCGGGCCCCGGCGCTGTGACATTCGGCGCTGGCCTGCGACAGGACAGAAGGGGCTGCGGTCCAGAGGCACAAAGTGCAAGGACTGATGCCCGCCCCTCCAGCGCCTGAGCCAAGCGCCCCTGCAGAGTGGACCCCGCCTTGCAGATGGGGACGGCGCCGCCAGCCCCCCAGGCCGAGGCCGCCGGGTGCAGCCCCCCCCGACTCGGCAGAGGCTAGCAGAGGGCGCTGCTCCCCGGGCGCAGATGCTGAGGGAGCTCCCGCCTGGCCTGCCTGCCCTCTGCCAGCTGGGGAGATTGCGTCACGGCCCGGCCGGGCTAGGGCCGGAAGCCGTCCTTTCAGCGAGCGAGTGACTGAATCCCACAGAGACTGACCGAGGAGCCAGGGGTAGGCTGGGCTGGGGGCGTTACATCGGGTCCGCAGACCCTGGCAAGAGCAGCCCGGAGGCCCACGGGCACCCCCTCCCCGTCCCCTGCCGCAGAGCCGCCCCTGGTGCTTCCGCCCGCCCGTGGGGCTTCCTCTCCTGGTCCCAGTGGGCCTGCCGGCTGCCTTGAGCAGGACAGCCGCCTCCACGGGCGAGCCCCCAAGCTGGGGCTGTGGTGGGCTTCCCTTGTGACACGTTTCAGACAAACACGATCTCTTCCTGCTTTGTAACGGCTCAGGCTCGGCTCCCTGACGCGCTCAGGCGGTCCGAGCGTGGGCGTCCTCCGGGGCCTCTGCAGCCCTGGCCCCGGACCACCTGCACTCTGGGGTGGGGGGCCTCCAGGGAGGCCTGTGCAGTGGTCACCAACACCTTCCTGCCCAGCGCTTACTTGACGACTCCATGACCCCTGGGTCATTACACCCATTTCACAGATGGACAAACTGAGGCCCAGCTCAGGGAAACGAGCCTCCTGCCCACAGGCAGGGGTCGGGCCGGGTCAGGTGTCAGGACCTGGGGTTCTGGCACGTTCGCCCAACCCTCCCTGATGGAGGTACTGCTCCCTGATGGAGTACGTGCAGGTACTGCTCTCAGTGCGGGACGTGCAGAACGAGACAAGGTTTTAGGTGGGGCACCTGGGACGCTGTCTGCCACCCCGAATGCCCCTGAGGGCCTCCCAACAGGAAGTGCAGGGAGGTGGCTCCGTCCCATTGCTCCTTCTGCTTCTGGCTCCAAGGCCAGGATGGCAGCCACCGCTCTCCCACCCGGAGGGGCAAAGAGTGGGAGCTGTACCCCCTTCACCCGGGAGGGCGACCTTTCCCAGAAGCCCTGGCTGCCTGCCCGCTCTCACTGGCAGGGAGCGATTCATCAGTGCTTCTCCTGGGGGTGCGTGGACATGGGGGTGGGACGGTCCTTGCCCATCCCTGTCGCAGCCATAGGTAGCCCCAAAGGTAGGGTCACCTGGGTTGAGAACCTCTGGTCTAGAGGAATCAGCACCCCTCCCTGGGGCTGGGGCAGGTGAACACCTGCAGCAAAAATGGTGTCAGAAAGAGGAGAGTAGGTGATGTGAGCATCAGGCCATAAGGGGGTGCGAAGAGCCCCTGCAGGGGCCACCTTAGAGCCGGGGTTCTCCAGGCGGGGTGCCCAGCCAGCAGCATCGACATCACCCAGAGCCGGTAGAAATGCAGATTCTTGGGCCTGGCCCTGCCTGCTGATCAGAAGGCTGGGGGTGGGGCCGGCCATGTGTTACCCTCCCCCCCTTTCTGCGAGTGTGATACACGGGGAAGTTTGTGAACAGCTGCTTTCCAGGGGGCTCCGGAAAGGCCGCCTGAGCCGGGGAATGAGCTGAAACAGCGAGGAGGAGCTGGTTGTGCAGCGATCTGAGGGGAGAGGCCGGCCGGGGGCGCGGGGGGGCCGGGGCAGGGCAGGCGCACACGTCCTGGGGTGCAATGGGCCTGCCCAGCAGAAGCCCCTGCATCCTGGAGGTTTTCCAGGAGGAGAGCGGGAAGCACGAGGCCAGCCCACGTGGGGCGTGGGAGGCTGCTGGAAGGCACTGGCACTCGTTCCCTGCATCGTGGGAGTTACCACCACCCCCGCTCTAGGGTGAGGCCCAAACGTTCGCATATTCAGGAGAGAGCTCAGGCTCCCGCAGCTGCACACCTCCACCCCTGCCTGATGCCCAGGTAGCAGAGGCAGGCTCAGGGCCCATCCTGGGATGCGTGGATGCCATGGCCAGGCAGGCAGTCTCCAGGCCAGGCCACGTCCCACATCCGTGTGTCCGCCATCTGGTCCCTGGGCCCAGGAAGGGTCTCCGCCCGTCTTACCACACCAGATGGACTAAAGGTGCCTCCTGGGGGAACAGGCTACCTCTGCTCATCAAGGACGCCCCCCCCCGGGGTCCCACTTCATTCTCCAGCAGCCTGCGGGGGGGTGGGGGGGCAATCCTAGGCCCTCGTGTATTTGGGGAAACAGCTCAGATAGGGTCCCCAGGTCCCCTGGGCACACAGCCCGTGGGTCAGAGCCGGCAGTGGACCGGGTCTACAAGAACCCAGGCTCTCTCATGGTGGGTGGTGGTCTTACTCTTGTGTTAAAGCCAAAGACCATTTTATCAAACGTTCCCGCTAATTCTGTCTCACATGAAGTAAACAGTAGACACAGAAGTGGCGCCTCTCTGTGTTCAGTCCTAAAGGACAAATTAGCAGTAAAAGTAGTGGCAGCAGGAGCTGCTCCCACCAGGGGCTGCGAACCAGGGGTCTGGGCACTGAACAAACCCATGGAAACACTCGGCTTGAGCCCATCTTTTTATAAATACACGTGCTTTCACATTCTGAAATAGTCTCATATATACAGAGAAGATGCAGGTCGAGTACAAGACTTTTTTTTTTTCCTTACCTAAATTATTTGGGAGCACACTGATGACCCCGGACACTTTTCTATATATTTCCTGCAAACTAGGACTTTCTCTCAAGTCTCTGTAAAATCAAGAACTAATAGGACACATCAGACCCCACTTGGTTTCTGCATTTGTCCCAGCAACATCGTTTATTGACAGGACCCAACCCAGCATCACACTCAGCTGTCCTGAGGTTTTATGCTCCCGGAGCCTTGGATGTCCCTTGACCTCCATGACCTTGGGCCTCGTGAAGGTCACAGGCTGGCTGTCCTGTAGACTGTCCCTCAATGCCAGCGGCCTCAAGTGTCACCACGGTTCCATTCCGGTTCTGCATCTCTGGTAGTAATGTCGCAAAATGATGTTATGCTCACATACAATTTTCAATTTTAGGTGAGTATTTAAACACCTGGAGCTTTCATGTAAAATTTTGGGTTTTCAGTCAAAAGTCTCTATTTTCACCCCAAGCTGTGCTGGCTCTACTTGGAGAAGCTGTGGATCCCCCAGGGAGCCTGCAGCCATGGTGACAGACCCAGAGAGATCCCTCAGGAGGAGGTCAGAGGGTTCACACCACACCGGTGAGGGCACAGACCCCGGGTGAGGTCAGCCGTGGAGGCCCAGGTGCTGGCTGACCTCAGCATGACTGGGCCTTGCAGGGAAACACTCATGCCTGTGTGCATGGGTGTCAAGTATACAAAACGCATCTACACAGGGGACCCCTGGACCAGAAGGGCTCTGTTCTAGCTCCCATTTTACAGGTGGGAAAACTGAGGCTCTGGTCTTGGCTCAGGCTGTCATAACAAAAGCCACAGTGCGGGCTTGAACAGCAGTTATTTATTTCTCACAGTCCTGGAGGCTGGACGTCCAAGACCACGGTGATGGCAGATTGGGTTCCTGGTGAGAGCCTGCTCCGGGCTTGCAGACAGCACCTTCTGGCCATGTGTTCACATGGCAGAGAGGGCAAGTCTGGTCTCTTCTTCTTATAGGGACACTAAGCCCACCATGAGGGCCCCGTCCTCGTGACCTCCTCTCAGCTTATCACCTCCCAAGGTCTCATTTCCAAGTACCATCACGTCGGGGCTTAGAGCTTCAACATACGACCTTTGGGGGGACACAGACATTCAGCCCGTAACACACAGGGAGAGGGGCCCCCAGCACCGCAGCTGCCCCTCGCATGGGACCGAGGCCAGACCCAGATTCCAGCCACACCTCATCCCCTCCTGCCACCTTTCCAAGGAGCAAATTATGGGAGGTTAGGAGGCTCTGGGTGACTCACCCTAAAGAATAATCATGATGGTACAGTTACTGGTACTGTTCTGCACTTCACAGACACAAGAGAGGGAATGTGCTTAGTTTCATTTTCCAGAAGAGAAAACTGCGGCTCGGAGAGGAGCAGTGATTTGCTGAAGCTCGGGCACTTGGTAGGCAGGGGAGCTGGGAGTGAACCCGTGACGGTCCTGCTCTGGGGGTCCTCCTCACAGGCTGCCGTGGCCCTCCCTGGGTGGGGAGGGGGTGTGATTATGGGACAGCAGCGCGGGTGCTCCTCGTTGGAATCCCAAGGACGGTGAGCAGGTTTTCCTCCAGGGCTCTGGGGCCAGGCCAGCGCTGGGCCGGTGTCCCTCGCGACTGTGTGCCCGTGGGCCTCCCACCCCAGCTGGGCATTGGGCCCCTGCTGGCTCTGCAGCCCCTGCCCTCTCTGAGTGGACAAAGGATGACAGGACCCCAGTGCGTCCAGAGAAACGAGAGGAAACCAGAGCAGACGGACCCCAGCACAGCTGCCTGCTCCCCTGCCTCCCCGGGCACTGGGCAGCTCGAGGCTGCGGCAAGCATTCCCACCTGCCCTCCCCCGTTTCTGGGTTCTCACCCGGGCTGTCGTGGGCTGGCAGCCAGGTGGTGACCAGGGCCGCGTCTTCCTCACCCGCATGGCGGTGACGCTGGCTGTCTCTGGACCTGGGCCTGGGCTTCCTTACCCGGCGGCGGCCAGTGCCAAGGGCAGGAGTCCCAGGACGCTGAGCGGAAGCCACAGGTCACTTCTGCTGGCCTCATGCCCGCCGGCCCCCAGGGAACGGGACAGACCCCACCTCTCAGTGGGTGCCAAGTGTCAGGCCACAGTCTGAGAAACCACGTGAGATCCAAGGATTTTGCTCCTCTTGGGAAACTCAGCTGGCCACGCTGCTCCCGTTCGCATGGGAGAACCGAGGGCCTGAGCCCCCCAGACCTGCTCCTCCGCAGGCGGACAGCAGGCCACCGCGTGGCTCAGGCAGAGACCTCAGCACCCTGCTGTCACCTCCCGCCCGGCTCATCAGCCCCTCTGACCCCCAGGCAAGCCACCATCCGCTCTGCCTCTTAACTGTCCTCGGCATCCGCACTGGCCACTCTCCCATCTGTTCTCCACACAGCAACCACAGGACCCGTGAAAAGCTTCATCAGAGCAGATCCTTCTGGTCTCCAAACCCTCCCCTGGATCCCCTGGCCTTGGGAGTGAGTGTGAGGGCACAAAGCCAGTCCTTACCACGGCCTAGATCTGGCCCCTCGTCCCTGTCCTCCATCTCCCCTCCCGCCTTCGCTCCAGCCACCCTGACCCAGCCCCTCCCAGACCACAGCTCCTGCCTCAGGGCCTTTGCACACGCAGGTGCCTCCAGTGTCACCTTTGCAGTAGCGCCTCTCTGACCACCTCCCTGGAACCGCAAACGGCCCTCCTTCCCCATAAACGCACCCACACCCCTTCCCTCCTTTATTCTCCATGGTACCCACTACCATCTGACCCGCTCTATAGTCAGTTTAGATACTCAGCTTGTATTTTGTCGGCTGTCTTTCCTCTCCACTAGAGTGTAAAGATTTGGCCTATTTTGTTCAACGCTGTGGTTCTGGCTTACTAAATGTTTGCTGAGTGAACAAACGAATGACAGAAATGCCGCAGGTGGACCCAGGCCCCATGCTGGCGGCTGGGCCAGGCCTTCTTCTCCCTGAGCCATCTCAGGACTCCCCTCTTCCTCCTGGCCCAGGAAGCCGCCTTTGGGAGGGCGGCTGCTCAATTTGGGTGAAAACCAGGACTGTCCGGGATGGACCTGGATGACTGGCCCCTCGTTCTAGGCCAGACCAGGAGTGCAGCGCCTGACTCGGGGGTAGACTCCCTGGGACCGAAACAAGCCCCAGTCCCAGAGCCTCTCAGTCACGACTCCCTCCTGGGGCCCGTGGTGTTTGAACCTCTCTCCGCCCAGTGTTGGTTTCAGAGGCGAGAGGTAAGCCTCTTGCGGTCAGCTATCGGGAGGCCCAGGGCTGGTGCAGCAGAGGCCGCCTGGCCGACTGCGGAGAGCACCACGAGGACCTCGAATCAGCACCAGGTGAAGACGCGAGAAGCAGCGTGACGCAGAGCAGACTCAGCAGACAGACGCCGCTCCGCAGCCTCAGGTCTCCCGGCCCTTTGTTTAGTGATAACACATGAGACATGAGTGAGTGATTCCTAAACAATGCGGCCACTCCCTGCCCGGCAGAACCCTTGTCACAGAGACACAGGGCACAGGACGCAAAGTGCTGACCGAGCCCACAGAGGACACGGGCGGGCCCCCGAGACAGACGGCACTGCGGCACTTACTGTCAGACCCATTTCGCAGTCGCGCCCAGGACCCAACGGGTAAATGTAAGTCGGACGCTCTGCAGGGGCGGGAGTCCAGGTGGGTGCAGGCTGTGGGGAACGTGAATAAATAGCAAGGAAAATGGGTGGTGACCGCGCGCCGTGAGCGAGGGGCGAGAGTTCTGGCAAGGACGGAGCCCCCAGGGGTCTGCGCGGAACAGCCTGGGCTGAGAGCTGTCTGGGGACCGTCAGAGGGTCATGGAATGTGGAGCTCCCAGGGCCCACCCTCATCACAGTCACCGCCCAGGGAGGTGGCCACCGGCCAGGGTTGCATCACCCCAGCGAGGCCCCAGGTAGCCCCGGGCCACAGCAGCGTGGACCCTGATGCAATCCTCTGCCTGGACTCGTGTGGCCTCGCTGGCCTGCCGGCCTGGACTCTGCCCTTCCGGGGGCCCTGGCCCCCAGCGCAGCCTCCAGCTGCCCCCTGCTCCCAGGTTCCATCTAGAAGCACTTGGAGTTATTGCCTTGCGGTGCCAAGCAAGTCACTAGCGGCCTCCGAGGCTTCCTTTCCGCACAAGCGGCCCGGGGGCTGGGGAGCCAGGTGCGCGCCTGTCGGGAGCGTGGGTCCCCCAGCCAGACGCCCGTTCACGCCTGCTCTTCTCCTTGACGGTGTGACTCTGACTAATTACTCAGCTGCTTCGTATGTGAATCGGGGATAAGTGCACCTGCCCGGTGGGCCGGATTAAACGAACAGCCACACCCGGAGGAGAGGAACCGGCCGGGGCACAGGTGCAATGCCAGAGCCTGCTAGTGTTATGACCGAATTTCACTGAGTCCTCGATGAACAGTTTTTCACGTGAAATCAGGATGTGTCTTAAAACTGATGGAGGGTCAAAGTACAGCACAGGGACTTCCCTGGCGGTGCAGTGGTTAAGACTCTGCACTTCCACTGCAGGGGCACGGGTTCGATCCCTGGTCAGGGAACTAAGAGCCCAGGTGCCGCGCGGCGCAGCCCAAAAAAACAAAGGTACAACCCACAACATTGTGTTCTTTCTAGCAGCTCGTAAAGGAATGGGGGTCTTACTATCAGTGGCATTTAGATTTGACTGAACACAGAAGTATTACTAAGCCGGAGAGACAGGGGGTCACAGACTCCACGGAGGGGAAGCGGAGGAAGAGATCTGTGAACCAGGAGTGGGGTTAACAGTGCCTGGGCTCGGGGACTCCAGGAAGGTCCCAGGCTGCACCATGGGCCCCGTAGCCCCTGGACACCTGGCCCCTTTCCTGGGGTCTCAGGGACTCCAAGATGCCAGCAGACGTCATGAGCTCTCATTCCAGAGGCAGAAGAGAGAAGTCAGTGCCGCCATCAGTAAGAGGAGGGTTGTAAGTGGGGATCACAGTGGCCGGGGTGAAGGTGGGCCTGGGGTGCTTTAGACCAGGCGGTCCCGGAGGGCCTCTTGGAGTAGGCGACATTTGAGTGAGACCTCCGTGATGGGAGGGCATGGGGGCGGTGTTCCAGGCAGAGGGAGCAGCCAAAGGCCTCAGGCAGGAGCCAACTTGAGAGGCGGGGGAGACAGAAAGAGGCCAAAGGTCAGGGTAGCTGACCCAGGTCACCCGGCTCCAGTAGGTGGATTTGAAGCCAGGGCCCAGGCACGTCCAGCTGCGCTTACCACGTTATCGGTTATAACGAAGGACAAAGAGGAGGAGAGGGGGCAGCTCTGGGCGTGGGCATTTGGCAGGCAGGCGGCGGCAGGTGGCCGGGAGGGGCAGAGGGTGGCCGGCAGAGGCGCATCTCACATTCAGTCCCGTGCACCTCTGACCGTCCCCGAGGAAGGCAACGCTCAGAGCCAGGTGGCCCAAGGCCAGGTGGCCCTCCAGGCGGAAACAGGCAGCCGGGCATTGGGGGAGGAGCTAGGCGGAAATTCAAGTGTCTGTTTCTTTCTGAGCCCAGGCCCCTCCCTGTAGGATGAGATGCCCAACTGTAGGGGCGCTGGCCACACCGCAGCTCACACCTCAGGTTATTTCGACTCCCTACTGAAACTGTTGTATTGTTTCTGACAATGTAGATTTTTTTTTTTTTTTGCGGTACGCGGGCCTCCCACTGCCGTTGCCTCTCCCGTTGCAGAGCACAGGCTCCGGACGCGCAGGCTCAGCGGCCATGGCTCACGGGCCCAGCCGCTCCGCGGCATGTGGGATCTTCCCGGACCGGGGCACGAACCCGTGTCCCCTGCATCGGCAGGCGGACTCTCAACCACTGCGCCACCAGGGAAGCCCTCTGACAATGTAGATTTGACGTTCTTTTTCACTTATCCATACTTTATTTCAGCTCATACCTTTCTCAACAACTGTATGCTAAAATACACATGACACAAAATTTATCATTAGTGACATTGAGTACACTGCCGGTGCCCACCCTGCCCTGCACCCAGCCCCCGACCATTTTTATCCACCAGAGGGAATCTCCGTGCCCCCCAGCGGTCACCCCCAGCCCCTCACCAGCCCTCAGCCAACACGAATCTCCTTTAAGTCTGCATTTGCTTATTCCGGGAAGCTCATCTGGGAGGAAACCATACAATCGTCGTCACTTTGCGGCTGGCTGCTTGAATGTAACACGTTTTCAAGGTTCGTTCGTGTCGTAGCGTGAATCGGAGCTCCATTCCTCTTTACGGCTGAATCATGTTCTCTTGTACGGCCGGCCCACATTGGTTTATTCATCCATCCGTGGACGGACATCAGGGTTGGCAACTGTGAATAACGCTGCTATGAACGTGGGCGTGTGTGTTCGCTGAGCCCCGGTTTTAGTCCTCCGGGGAGTAGACACGGAAGGCTAACACAGGCTTTACTGGGGAACCCGAGTGGGCTTCTGAGAGCACTGCAGGGTGCAGATGCTCTGTCACCCAGCCTGGGTCAGGTCTGGAAGAGTAAACCTCCCCATCCTTTCCCACTCCCCTCCACCCAGCTGTTAGGGGAACCACTGACCGAAACCACCGCCCCACCCCCGCCCTGGCCAGACCCAATAGTAACCCCTTGCATGAGTTACCTTACAACGGGAGGTCCTGGTAAGGAACGTGGAACTCACAAGCTACCACCAACCGGAAGAATTCGGGAAAGGCCCAAAGGAGAGAGGAAACGCCAGTCCGTATGTCCTACCAACCTCCCAGAATCCTTCTCGCTGGAATCCATCCAGGCTGAGCGATGTGTGCGTCACCAGCAAGGACCCTGAGTCAGAGTGATTGGCCAGAGACGACCCGGAAACTAACCCCATCCCCATAAAACCCGAGACTGCGAGCCACGTGGCAGAGCCGTTCTCCTGGGGTCCCTCACCCTGCTGCTCTCCGCCCAGGCGCCCCTTCCCAGCAAAGTCTCCTGCTTCGTCAGCACGCGTGTCTCCTTGGACAATTCATGTTCGCGTGTCTGACAAGAGCCCACTCTCGGGCCCTGGAAGGGGTCTCCCTTCCTGCAACACAACCGCGACCCGGAAGCTGTGCCCGGGGAAGGGGTGCTGACTGGGTCTGAGCTCTAGGCTGGATCTCAGGAGTTCCAATCCACCAGCTTCCCAGACAGTCCGCTGCTCAAGAGCATAAATGCCTGTGACGGCTTTGCCCGGGGCGTGTGCAAATGTCCTGCACCCTCCATCTCCTGCAGAGGCTCTGCCGTGTCCCTGAGGGCATCTGGATTTGAGAGCCGGGGCCTGTCTTGGTCTGGGGAGGGGAAAGGGGTTCCTGCAGAAGACCATCAGGTAGGTCCTGGCGGCTGAGTACCACCTGTTCCAGGTGAGTCCAGGGATGCCCAGGTGTGGACTCTGCAGTGTGGCTGGGCTGGACTGTTTCCTTGGGGTCACCAGCTGTGGCGGCTAGGGGTTGAGGAGTGGGAGAGTCGCCAGGAGCACAGAGCCAAGCAGTTACCTGCGGGGACCCTGAGCTAATTACCTACAAAAGCCACGGAGTAGGCAAATTGATTTGGAGCCTATACCAAAGTTTATCATTTATCAAGAAGGGGAACTAGCAGGAGATAAGAGAGTGCCCTTCTGAGAGGGTTTGGGGAACCTGGTTTAGGTACTTGGTACACATGCCTGTTTGATTTCTTGCGGTCCTAAAACCCCCATCAGTCTGTGGACAGTTTGCACCCCCATCAGTCTGCGGACAAAGAATGTCGCCTGCCTTTTCAGTAAACAAGGATGTTGCGGCCACAAAGCCAACAGCCGCTGCAGCTGCACCTATGGTGCACCCTGAGGGGAATTCAGGATGCAGAAAAACAAGATACTGGCCCTAGACTGTTAAGATGCACATCAAAAAAAGAGAGAGAGAGAGAGAGAGCACGCTTCTGAGAAGGCGAGAAGGAAGAAAAAAGAGGCACATCAAAGGAATGCTAAACAGGAGATGTGATTTCCAACTCCTAACCCAAAGCACACACGAAGGGGCCATTGAACAGCTGTGGGCTCTCGCCCTGGGCAAGCGGAAGAATGGGGAGGGGGTAGGACTGACTTCCGCCCCTACCCCAAGCTAGAGATGCCTGGTGGCCCAGGCCCCTCAGCTTTGCTCTCCTACCTGGGCAGCGCAGAGCAGAGGTGCCTGAGGTCTCGGGAAGCGTTGCCTGCACGCATATGCATTCAGTAGGCGCTCACCCCCGCGTTCATTCACCGCAGAACTATTTGTGGAGCACCTACTCCGTTCCACGTTCTGTTCCAGGCACAGGGGATGGCAGAGAACTTGAGCCCCAGGGGCAGCCCCTCCTCCACCCTGGGCTGACCTGCTGGGATATGAGCAGCCACTTCACAAAAGAGGCTGGAAGAGTGCAATTTGAGGCAGCAAAGAGATGCTCTCTGAACTGGACACTGTCCAGTAGTGAGTGCTGTCCCGGGCTGGTGTTAGCAGGGAGGACCCATGGGTCAGGGGACTCTGGTGGGTGTGTAGCCCTCTGCAACCCCTCTGGAGCATAAATGGGCATATGATTTTGTAAAGTGGAAGCTCTGCATACTTTGTTACTCTGCAATTCCACCCCTAGGTATGTCCCCCAGAGAAACTCTGGCAGGGGACAGTAGGAGACATGAATGAAAGTGTTTGTAGCAGCCTGTTCCTAACAGCAAAGATCTGGAAACAACCTACGTGTCCATCATCAGAACGGATCATGGTTCTGGGACAGATCTTACAGGGCAGTGTAAGGCGGCCGTGAGGAGAATGGGCTGCTGCTGAACAACACAGAACGGATCTCAGTGACAAAATGTTTAGTGAGAACAGCAAGGTGCAAAGGACTACAAGTGCTATTGTTAAAGATAAATCATGATTCAGAGCTATAAAAATGAAGAGGTGTTAAAGATTTTGCTCAAGGAGGGACCCAGGCAGATGTTAGAAACTTCAAAAGAAAATAAAGAGGGGCTTCCCTGGAGTCCAGTGGTTAAGACACCTCGAGCTTCCACTGCAGGGGGCACGGGTTCCGTCTGCCCCTGGTGGCGGGGTCGGGGGGCGGGGAGCTAAGATCCCGCAGGTCCAAAGTTGCGGCCAAAAAGAAAAGAAAGAAAAGAAAAAGATACCTTTATAGATAAGGAGTATTGAAGTGCATATGTAAATGGAGGAAAATCTGTATTTTTCCCCCTGGGGTGGAGGGAAGATAACTGAACCTCTGTGGATAAGAAAGAATTCCCATGTCTGTCAGTTACCTGCAATTTACAATGAGTTGTAAAACAGCTCGGAGACAACGGAAGCCCAAGTCCCCGTAGCCCTGAAGCACCTGAAGCAACACGGTGTGTGGCTGACCCTTGGAATATTCTTCCATTCCTTTGCTTTCAGCCTGCCTGCGTCCTTAAACCTAAAGAGAGCAGCACACAGCGGGCAGCACACAGTTGGCTCTGGGTTTTTTATGGACCCAGCCATTCAGTGACTTTCAGTTAGTTTAATGCATTTGCATTTATCCATTTACATAATTACTGATAGGGAAGGATTTGCTCTTGGCATTTTGTTTATGGCTTTCAGTTCATCTTGTGACCTCTTTTCCTTTATTGGGTTTGTTGATTTTTAAAATATTGATATGCTTTGATTCCTTTCTCTTTCTCTTTTGTGTAACTCTATAGGTAATTTTGTGTGTGTGGTTACTTTGAGACTTACATAAAATATCATAGTTATAAAAGCCAATTTTAAGCTGATAACAACTTATGTTCAGTTGCATACAAGAGCCCTGTAGTTACCTCCCCGTTTTAATTGAAGTATAGTTGATTTACAATATTATATTAGTTTCAGGTGAACAACATAGTGATTCAATATCTTTATAGATTATACTCTGTTTAAAGTTATAAAATATTGAGTATATTCCCTGTGCTGTACAGTATATCCACGTAGTGTCTTTATTTCATTTGGCGTAGTTTGCGCTTCTCAATCCCCCATCCCAACCTTGCCCCTCCCTGCTTCCCTCTCCTCACTGGTAGCCATTAGTCTGTTCTCTGTAACTGTGTTCCTGTTTTGTTATATTCACCGGTTGGTTTTATCTTTTCGATTCCACATATAAATGATAACATACAGTATTTGTCTTTATCTATTTCACTAAGTATAATACCTTCCAGGTCCATCCATGTGTTGCAAATAGCAAAATTTCATTCTTTTTTATGGCTGAGTAATATTGCATTTTATATGTGTATATTACATGTTCTTTATCCATTTATTTTAGATCAGCATTTAGGTGGCTCCTGTATCTTGGCTACTGTAGATAATGCTGCTATGAACATTGGGGTGCATGTATCTTTTCAAATTTATGTTTACGTTTTCTTTGGGTATACATCTGGGAGTGGAATTGCTGGATCATACAGTAGTTTTATTTTTAGTTGTTTAAGGAACCACCATAACGTTTTCAGTAGTGGCTGCACTAATTTGCATTCCCACCACACACACACACTTTATGGTATCGTCACAATTTATATCTATTCATACTGTGTACTTTTTAACACATTTATTAGTTATAGTTTAACACTTTTGTCTTGCAACTTTTAAACTAGAATTAAAAGTGATTTACCGCCACCATTACAGTGATATTCTGTATTTGTCTATATATTTACCTTCACCAACAGTTTTCTTATGCTATTGTGTTGTGTTTTTTGTACACTAAGATGTCAGTTTTATAAAGCTTAAAAACAAACAAAACACAATGTCTACATATATGAATATACAAATACATACATACACATATTATATATATATGCTAAGATTGTTTTGCAAAAGCAAGGGAAGGATGTGACCTCATAGGTGAATCTTATGGACATACCTCTTCCTGAATGAAGCCAGACACAGAGACTGAGCTCTGCATGATCCTTTTTTTTTTTTTTTCCGGCCACACCATGCGGCACCCAGGATCTTAATTCCCCGACCATGGATTGAACCCGCGCCCCCTGCAGTGGAAGCTCAGGGTCTCAACCACTGGACCGCCAGGGAAGTCCCTGTATGATCCATTTTTATAATGTTCAAGAACAGGCAACACCAATCTATGGAGAAAGAGGCCAGGGTAGTGGTTCTATCGTCAGGGGTGAAGAAGAGTGCCTGAGAGCTTTCTGGGGCTGGGCAAGAGCTGCATCTCGAGCTGCGCAGTGATTACTCAAGTGCAGACATTTGTAAGATGAATCCACATCCTTAGGGTTAGTCCACTAACTGCGTGTAAGTTACACCTCAATTAAAAGTTAAAGCAAAGGAATAGCAAACACGCAACTCAGGCACCGGCAACCTCTGACTGAGGGGTCGAGTGGACAGGATGGGAAGGAACACGGACAGAAATGGAAATTATCAGGAACGTCGCCCCTCTTTGGCACGGTTTTCAAGGTTGTTCATTCTCTGGTTATGCCTTCCATGTGTGCTACAGATATTATTTTGTATGTATTGAATGGTAACAAAGATTTTCAAAGTAAACATATAGGGATGTCCAATAACAATAACGACTTTTTTATATCTCTTATGCAGTATTTCTTTCCATTTGTCGTGAAAAAATTCAAGCTTAGAAAAGAAAATAGTTCAATGGGCAGCACATACACAGCACCTAAATTTAATTATTGTTGACATTTTGCCATATTGCTTCATTTATTTTGGGTCTTGCTGAAGTAATTTTAGAGTAAAGTAGACCTCCTTGTTTCATTCCTACTGCATTTTGTAAGAAGTAGACTTGCTTTTTCTGGATCAATTAAGGTGTTACATTTCTTGGAAAACGTAATTTGGTTAATCAGGAGCCTTCATTGTCTTAATGCAAAAAAGTTCCAAGTGCAGTGATTTCCAAGGAGCTAAGTTTTGACGTTTGTTCGATAAATGTTTCCAGAGTATCTGGTAAGAGCAAGATACTTTGTATTAGGTGCTGTGAAAGAAATCCAGTTGAGAAAACCATAACCCGAAAAGATACGTGCACCTCAATGTTCACTGCAGCACTATTTACAATAGCCAAGACATGGAAGCAACCTAAATGTCCATCGACAGATGAATGGATAAAGAAGATGTGCTACGTATATACAATGGAATATTCCTCAGCCATACAAAAGAATGAAATAATGCCATTTGCAGCAACATGGATGGACCTAGACATGATCATACTAAGTGAAATAAGTCAGACAAGGAAAAACAAATATCAAGTGATACTACCCATATGTGGAATCTAATTTTTAAAAAAAGAGAAAAGGAAAAAATGAACTTAGTTAAAAAACAGAAACGGAGTTACAGATCTCAAAAACAAACTTACGGTTACCAAAGGGGAAACATGGTTGGGGAGGGATGAATCAGAAGCCTGGGATGAACAGACACACACTACTATATATAAGATAGATAACCAACAAGGACCTGCTGTATAGCACAGGGAACTTCAGAAGCCTGGGATGAACAGACACACACTACTATACATAAGATAGATAACCAACAAGGACCTACTGTAGAGCACAGAGAACTCTACTCAATATTCTGTGGTGACCTATGAGAAAAGAATCTAAAAAAGAATGAATATGTGTACATGTATAACTGAATCACTTTGCTGTACACCTGACACTAACACAACATTGTCAATCAACTAGACTCCAATAAAATAAAATTTTACAAAAGAAAGAAAGAAAGAAATCCAGTGGCATGAGACTTGGTCCTTGCTTTCACAATTTGGAAAGTAAAATAAAATATTTACACATATACCCCCCTCAATTTTTTAAAATAAAGTAACATAATGACATATTACTCCTAAGTACCTTGTATGAGAATACAGATATTTTAATACGTCAATTATACGTCAGTTAAAAAGAAAAGGATCATTTTCCTGCATGACAGCGACAGCACTGTCACACTCCCCAAATGAACAATAATGCCCTGATGTCATCTCCTACGTGACCATATTCAAAGTTGCCCCTTGTCTCCCCAAATACCTTTACAGTGGATTTGTCCAATCAGTCCTGGTCCAGAGCCACGGTTGCGTTTGTGAATCTCTTTAGTCTACAGCAGACCCCTATGTTCCCCATGCCCTTAACCTGATGAGCAACGGGCATTGATTGGCCCAAGACAGGTACTTTATTTTTTTTGTTTAATTTTTATTTTATATTGGACTATAGTTGATTTACAAAGTTGTGTGAGTTTCAGGTGTAACTTATGTGGTTACTACAGAATGCTGAGTACCGTTCCCTGTGCTATTCAGCATGTCCTTGTTGGTTATCCATTTTATGTATAGTAGTGTGTATATGTCAATCCCAAACTCCTAATTTACCCCCACTTTTCCCCTTTGGTAACCACAAGATTTTTTTTCTTGAAGTCTGTGAGTCTGTTTCTGTTTTGTAAATAAGTTCATTTGTGTCATTTTTTAGATTCCACATATGTGATGTCATATATAAGTTCATTTGTGTCATTTTTTAGATTCCACATATGTGATGTCATACGATATTTGTCCCAGACAGGTACTTTAGGCAAGGCAGACCAGGGTGAAGTGATGGAGACGGAGTGAGGGGGCGTGGCTTTGCTTTAAGTGGTCAGGGACGCTCTGGGAGGAGGGGCCACCTGGGCTGACCCAAGAGCCAGCCGCGCAAAGTTCTAAGGTGAGAGTGTGCCCAGCAGGGGCAAGGCACAGGCTCAGCATGTTTGAGGTGCAGCGTGGAGGCCAGAGTGGGCGGGCAGGCGAGCCGGAGGAAGGGCTGGAGGCGCAGTCAGAGGAGCCGGGGAAGCAGGTCACGAGGAGCAAGCGAGCCAGTGGACGAAGGCTGCCACAGACGTGCCAGCTAGATGACCGCCCGTGTCTGTGAATCACCTGCTGGGCATGTGCGACGTGCTGGGCACTGCACTGAGCGTTTGGTGCGGTCCACCCACCCGATCCCCACGACAGCCCCGTGAGTTCCTGACTATCACTCAGGACCCGCCAGGCTCTGCAGCAGTAACAAACTGCTCCGAAAAGCTCCGCCACTCGAAACCCTGCAGGCTTATGTCTTGCTCCTGCTATGTGGTGATCCATCCCAGTGTTGGTGACGGGCTCCAGAATGAATGTGGGACCGTCTGGCATTGCCATACCAGGGGGAAGCTCAGGAGGGGCCGTTAGGAGCTCCATTCCGGAAGCTTCTACTGACAGCTCATCCGTCAGAACTGACCGCACGGCTGTAACCACAAGAAGGACAGGAAGTTTCTTCCCACCGGGCGCCCAGAAGCTGGGAACCCGGAAATATCCTAGTAGCATTGTGGCCCCATTTTACAGATGAGAAAACTAGTCTAAAAAAGATAAAAGTAAGTTGCCCAAGGCCTCACACCTGGTTACTGGCAAGGCAGGGAGAGCTGGCCTGGACTTGGGCTTTGATGGCAGAGGCATCGGCACAAGGATGCCGATGGGCGTGGTGGCTGTGGCTGTTCCTCCTGCCCCATGACACAGGGCACAAGCGTTTTGCCCGTCTGCCTCCGAAGGCTGGAATCTGCCTCCGGACACTTGCTTCCTAGCCCGGAGGTGCCCCAAGTCCCCAGCGGGCTGTGCAGCTGGTGGTGAGGGCTGGGACCGGGACCCCGGGCCTCCAATTCCCCCCCAGAGGCATGTCCTGCACACGCTCGGGGCCCCACACCCAGACCAGGCTCTGGGCCCTGGAGGCTGCGTCGCCCGGGGGCCTCTGGCTTTTCCTGGGTTTGGCCCAGCAGAGGCCCTTAGTCCCCAATCCTCCACAGCGGTGAGTTCTATGACCACCTCCGACCCGGGCCCTCCACCCAGCTCCAGTAGCCCCTGCGGGCCTGGCGAAGCCCCAGGTCCCCACCGCCCTGTGACTCCCTTCATTAACGTCCAGTGAGACCCTGCGGAGTGGAATTCTGTCTCCCGTCAGGATATTGACTGATAATGGTCACTTCACCAGGGAGGTCTGGGAGGTTAGGCAGGGACCACTCACACAACAACTTTGACTGAGGGCTGCCTGAGGGCCAGGTACCATCTGAGGTTCTGGAAAATCCCTTCCGTCATGGAGTTCCCGTTCCACTGAGAGACAGACAAGAAACGCCATTAAACGAGGTCTGTTAGAAGGTGCTGGGTTTCCTAGACGGAAAAAAAACAGGGAAGGGGCGCGAGTGTGCGGGAAGGGTCATAACTCTAAATAGGGAGGTCGGGACCTGGGGTGGGGGGCAGGCTGGGCGACACGGGTCCCTCCCCGCAGAGCAAACAGCAAGTGCAAAGGCCCTGGGGCAGGGCGATGGGTGCCCTGTGTGTTCAGGGGGAGCACGTGCAAAGGCCCTGGGGCAGGGCGATGGGTGCCCTGTGTGTTCAGGGGGAGCACGGAGGCCAGAAGCGGGAGGCAAGCGTGTCCAGCCTGGAGCGTGAGGACCTGGGCGTCCTTGGAGAGGAGCTGCAGGCTCTGGCTTGGACTTTCCAGAGCTGTGAGCCTGCACAGGTGAGAAGAGACTGGTGGACCCCGGCTAGAGGCCGGGGATGCGGCCCAGGAGGGGGATTCTGGCAGAGGCCAGCACCTCCCACCTGGATTAGGTGCTGTACTGGGCTGCATGGTGTCCCCACAATTCATGTCCACCGGGGACCTCAGAATGTGACCTTGGACTTCCCTGGTGGCACAGTGGTTGAGGGTCCACCTGCCAGTGCAAGGGGTGCGGGTTCGATCCCTGGTCCCAGAGGATCCCGCTTGCGGCGGAGCAGCTGGGCCCGTGCGCCAGGGCTGCCGGGCCTGCACTCTGGAGCCCGTGGGCTTCAGCTGGTGAGCCGCCTGCCGCAACTGCTGAGGCCTGTGTGCCTGGAGCCCGAGCTCCGTGGTGGGAGGGGCCCCGCGGTGGGGGGCATGAGCGCCCAGAGGGGATGGGCCCCACCCCCACCCCCCCCACCCCCGCCCCCCGCTCACCGCGGCTGCAGAGCGCCCCCGTGCAGCCAAAAATAAATAAATAAATAAAATAAGTTAGGGCTTCCCTGGTGGCGCAGTGGTTGAGAGTCCGCCTGCCGATGCAGGGGACACGGGTTCGTGCCCCGGTCCGGGAAGATCCCACGTGCCGCGGAGCGCCTGGGCCCGTGAGCCATGGCCGCTGAGCCTGCGCGTCCGGAGCCTGTGCTCCGCAACGGGAGAGGCCACAACAGTGAGAGGCCCGCGTACTGCAAAAAAAAAAAAAAAAAAAAAAAAAGGTCCACTAACTGATGGATTAAAAAAATGTGGTCTAGGGACTTCCCTGGTGGTGCAGTGGTTAAGAATCCGCCTGCCAATGCAAGGGACATGGGTTCAACCCCTGGTCCAGGAAGATCCCACATGCCGCGGAGCAGCTAAGCCTGTGCGCCACAACTAGTGAGCCTGTGCACTAGAGCCCGCGAGCCACAACTACTGAGCCCACGTGCCACAACTACTGAAGCCCGCATGCCTAGAGCCCGTGCTCCACAACAAGAGAAGCCACCGCAATGAGAAGCCTACACACCACAACGAAGAGTAGCCCCCGCTCGCTGCAACTAGAGAAAGCCTGCGCCCAGCAAGGAAGACCCAACACAGACAAAAATCAATCAACAAATATATATTTTTTAATAAATAAATAAAAATTTTAAAATGTGGTCTATCTGAGCAATGGAGTATCATTCAGCAAGAAGAAGAAATGAAGTACCAATACATGTTACAGCGTAGATGAACCTTGAAAACAACATGCTGAGTGAAAGAAGCCAGACACAAACAAACCAGAAAGTAAATAAATAAAGAAGAAATAAAAGAAGAAAAAAAAAGAAATAGAAATAAGTCAGACACAAGAGGCCACACATCGTATGATTCCACTCATACAAAATGTTCAGAACGGGCAAATCCAGAGAGACAGACTAGTGGTCACCCGGGGCTGGGGGAGAGGGAGCCTGTCCGTGGGTGTGGGGTTTCTTGCTGGGGTGCTGAAAATGTTCTGAGATGCGATAGTGGTGATGGTCGCACAGCTCAGCATGCTAAAAATCCGCTGGAGTGTACGCTTTAACATCCTGAATGTTATGGTGTGTGAATTATAATGTAAATTTTTTTTTAAATGAAGACAAATGCAATAGACATTAAAAAAAAAAGAAAAATGGAGTACTGCCTGACCCGCTTGCCTCCGGGTGCAGAGATTGGAAAAGCAGCCTGGGGTGGGTAGACATCGAAGGCGCCACCGCTGTGCGCTGCCCGCAAGACAGGCTGACCTGAGTGGATGCTGGTCCACAGCCGGGCTCCAGGACCTGCCAGGGTGTGGCTCTGGGCCAGCCAGGCCCCTCCTTCCTCACCTGTAGAATGGGGAAGGGAATGGTGCCCACCTGGGGCCGGGGGTGAGGAGGCAGTGGGTGGGTTTCCGAGGAGCCCTAAGAGCAGGGCCTGGACGGGGCGCTGTGTTACCCGTCCATCCACAGAGCCCTCGGAGCGCCTGTCCCCAAGCCAGAGCCCCTCGAGATATTTTTTTCTGAGGTGCGATTCACAAAACACAAAATTACCCACCTTAAGGTGAACAATTTAGGGGTGTTTAGCATGTCGACAATGCTGTGCAACCACCACCTCTGATGCAAAACATTGCATCACCCTGAAATACACCCCACCCCCATTAGCAGCCCCTCCCTCTCCCCCCCTCCTCCAGGCCCTGGCAACCGTATCTGTGGCTTCATGTCTTCCAGGTGTTCCATATAGATGGACCACTCGCGATATGGGACCTTAGACTTTCCCTCACTTGAGGCTGCTGGGAGATGAGAAAATAAAAATATGTCTCCACATGGTTATGTGAATTGTCCTTTTCAAAAAAATTCTAAACAAACCCCAGAGGCACTGCTTGGATGAATCTTAGTTCGTGGTGCGCTGTCACCATCAGCTGGACTTATTTATAACATAAAAATGCGTGAGTTCACCAACCCACGCAAGAACTAGAGTATCAGTGATAACTCCCACCCGCCTCTGTGCCCCACACCTTCTCGTCCCTCCCAGGGACCACTGAGTTTTGTGCTGACACCTCACCTTTGTTGGATGGTAGTTGTAACACAAATGAACAATCACCCAGATGTTCATCCCACACGCATCACAATGTCACGTTGCGTTTTAACTGTTTTCAGCTTTGTTGAAAGGGTGTCATGTTATAGGTCATCTTCTGGGACTCATTTTTTCCCACTGCATATTATGTCGGTAAAAAGCATCTGTGTTGTTGCAGGAAGTTGGCATCTGTTCTTTTTTTTCCACTACGGGGCAATATTCCATTGCAGAAACAGATTATAGCAGAGGTTTGGGGAGGGGAGGGTTCAGTATTTTTCCTTTTATAGAGACTACTGCTGTTATAAAAATGAACAAAATGGGGTCATTTGTAGAGACATGGATGGATCTAGAGACTGTCATACAGAGTGAAGTTAAGTCAGAAAGAGAAAAACAAATATCGTATATTAACGCATGTATGTGGAACCTAGAAAAATGGTACAGATGAACCGGTTTGCAGGGCAGAAATACAGACACAGATGTAGAGAACAAACGTATGGACACCAAGCGGGGAAAGGGACAGGGGGTGGGGGAGTGGTGTGATGAATTGGGAGATGGGGATTGACATATATACACTAATATGTATAAAATGGATAACTAATAAGAACCTGCTGTATAAAAAAATTAAATTTAAAAATTAAAAAAATTCAAAAAAAAAGGCTACTGCTGTAAACATCATAGGTTGTCCTCTGTGAGCGTGTGTGTGTGTGTGTGTGTGTGTGTGTGTGTCTGTGTGTCCAGGGCACAGGCCTGGAGGGGGCTCAGCAGGGACAGAAACAAGAACAGGCTCCCACAGCAGAGAGGAGAGGAGGGTCTCCGGGGATGGATGGGAAGGTGGATGCCTGGGCTCGCCCAGCCCCTGTGCCCCGTTCATTTGCTCATTCATTCATTCTTTCAACAATAGCGAACTGGGGACTTTCCTGGTGGCGCAGTGGTTAAGACTCTGCGCTCCCAATGCAGGGGGCTGGCGTTCCATCCCTGGTCGGGGAACTAGATCCCACATGCCACAACTAAGAGTTCTCAGGCCACAACTAAGGAGCCCTCGAGCCACAACTAAGACCCAGCACAACCAAATAAATAAATAACAGTAACGAATTGAAGGTTTCCTAAGTCCCTTTTAGGCTAGTAACAAATTCAAGCTCCCTGTTTTGGAGCTTCCACAGAGGTGGAGGGAACTAGAAAATAAATTCACAAGGAGAGTTCCCATAAGGATAAGTGAGAAAGGACATGAAGTGGGGCTGAGGAGTTCTTAATTTTTTTAATCTTAAGCACTTTGGAGAGGGTGAATGGTAAATTTCTGCTGGAGGTGAGAGAAATAAGGTTGTAAGTGTGTCTCCCATCCCCCTTCCCAGACCCCTGACTGTGCTCCTTGGCCCACAGTCCCCTTTGTTAGAGTGCCAGAGGGGCCCGGCTTCTTTGGATGGAACGGCAGTCGGGGAAAGCCTCTGGAGGAGATGGCTGGCTGCAGCCAGCCTTTTGACCAGCTGGTCAGTGCAAAGGCCCTGCAGCTGGGGTAGGTCGAGTGGGGCTGGATGAGGGAGGTGAAGACGGAAGAAGACAGCAATGCCCCGAGCACTGCGCCCACCAGGAGGCCCCAGGCCCCAGGCAGTGGCTTAGACCAGGGCGTGGCCAGGCCTGGAACTGGCAGAGGAGGACAGCAGGTTGTGGGGGGGGGGGAGCATGCACGTCATCGGAAGACACACCTGGCTGCCCCTTGAGACGGGGACTAGAGGGAGGGCAGGACGCCGCGGGATTCTGGAGTTGCGGCCCAGGCGCTTAGAGGAAACCCCAAGTCCTGAGCCTTGCTCCAGGCCTGGCAGGGGCTTCTGCACACCTGACAGGGCTCCTAACTCTCCGTCGTCCATCAGCAGGGTGGCAGTGGTCCGTGTCAGGCTGAGTCACACAGCCGGCAGGATGCAAAGGCCTCGGGGCACTCTGCTTTGACTTCTGCAAGAAGCAGCAGCTGCAGGCTCTGAGCCAACTTGATTCTCACTCAGGAGCTGCCGACTTCAAGGGCTGGAGCCCTCTGGGGCTGGGAAAATGCGGGCTAAAGCTCGGCGCCCTGGACCCAGCAGTCACTCACTCCTTCTCCCTCCAGGCCTTCGAGGAGGCTATTGGCACCCGATGTGCCTCCTAGGACCAGAGCCGCCAGCCCCCCGCACAGCCCCCCATGCCGTGGGCACCCTGGGAAGCCCCTCCCCCTCAGCAGTCCCTGCCCCTCCCCCTCCCCTCAGCCCCTGCCAGCCGCCAATCCTCTTTCGGTCTCTGGATTCGCCCGTCTGGATGCTTCATGTAAATGTCTTTGTACAAGATGTGGCCTTTTGCGTCGGGCTTCTTCCACTCGCAGGACGCGTCCTAGGTTCATCCACACTGCAGACTGTGTCAGTGCTTCTTTTTATTTTATTTTATTTTGGCCGTGCCCCGCGGCTTCAGGGATCTTAGTTCCCCGACCAAGGATCAACCCTGTACCCCCTACAGTGGGAGCGCAGAGTCCTAACGGCTGGACCGCCAGGGAATTCCCAGTGTCTCTTTTTAAAATTAACTTTGGGACTTCCCTGGTGGCGCAGTGGTTAAGAACCTGCCTGCCAATGCAGGGGACACAGGTTCGAGCCCTGGTTCGGGAAGACCCCACATGCCACGGAGCAACTAAGCCTGTGAGCCACAACTACTGAGCCTGCGCTCTAGAGCCCACGAGCCACAACTACTGAGCCTGCACTCTAGAGCCTGCGAGCCACAACTACTGAGCCCGCGTGCCACAACTACTGAACCCGCACACTTAGAGCCTGTGCTCTGCAACAAGAGAAGCCACCGAAATGAGAAGCCCATGCACCGCAACAAAGAATAGACCCCCGCTCGCCGCAACTAGAGAAAGCCCATGAGCAGCAATGAAGATCCAATGCAGCCAAAAATAAAAAATAAATTTATTAAAAAATTAAAAAATAAAATTAACTTTACTGAGGTATAATTCACACACAGTTAAATACTCACATTTCAAGGGTTTTGACAACTGTATAAAGCCATGTATCCACCAGACCCCAATCACCATAGGACACTCGTCCCCTCCAAAGCCCTGCCTGTCCTTTCCCGATCCATCCCCCCAGCCCAGGCAACCAACAAGCGATCCGTCTCTGACGGGTGAATCCCACACAGGATGAATCCCTACAGCAGAGGTCTTCTGGGTCTGGCTTCTCTCGCTTTACGTACAGGGCGTCAAGTTTCGCCGCGCTGCTGCGTGGACAAGATGCTTATTCTCTCCACTCCAGAGGGAGGATATCCCCATTTGTTTCTGCTTTCCCCTGTGATGGACATTTGTTTCCAGCTCTGGGCTACTCTGAATAAAGCTGTAATGAACATTTCCCATCAGGCACCCTGAGTAAACAGCTAGGAGTGGGATTGCTGGGTTGTAAGTTTCTGTTCAGCCATCCTTGCCTGGGGGACACAGGTACAGACCTTCCCTCTGGGCTTGAGGCTGGAAGGGGCTGGCTGCGAGGCCAAGGTGGGTGGCGCCCTGAGGTTACCCGGGACTGAAACCAGCCCGGAGCCCCCTTAGAACCATGGCTGTCACCATCCCACCCTTCTGGGAGCCAGGAAGCAAATTCCCATCCTGCCCCAAAGTCTGAAGTCCTTGAGATGAGCCTAGGCCCCGAGCAGCTTTGCCTAAAGTCCCCTAGCGGAGGATAAAGACCTTTTCGGGACGAGACCACCAGCTCCCCCTTCAGCAGTGCTCCTCGATGGCTGGAGTTAGCTTGGGACGGGACTGGGAGGTGCTGGTGTTCTAGGGAACTCTCCTTGAGGAAGCTGGCTGTCTCCATTGTTCTAGTTAATCCTCCTTATTATTCCAGGTGAGATGACCTAGGCACAGAGAAGCCAGGTGGCTACCCAGGCTTCCCCGCTGTGCCTAGAGGGGACCCACCCAGACACTCACCCACTCTGCCGTCCAGCCCATGGTTGGGGAGGAGTGTCCTCCCAACACACACACCAGTGGTGCTTCAGTGGCATTTGAGGAGTGGATTCACCTCTGGGCATCGTGGACTGGGGTGATAGAGACAGGAACTCCTAGGTTTTGCTGGTATCCACTACCACTGTTTGGAAGAATGATCCAGAACTTGTAAGTAATGACTTCAGCATGCTCTTCCGTGGTCCAGTTGGAGCATCATTGAAGGACTACTTAATACTTCAAGGCCAGGGTCACCAAACTCATTCTGTAAAGGGCCGCATGGCACATATGGCTTTGCCGGTCGCACGGCCACCTTTGCAGCTACTTAGCTTTCCAGGTGCAGCTTGGAAGCAGCCAGAGACACTAAATAAGCAAGTGGGCGTGGCTGGGTTGCAATAAACTTTATTTACCGAAGTAGGCAGTTCATCTCTAGAATATATAAAGAACTGCAACTCAAACAATCCAATTAGAAACCGGCCAAAGGACGCAGCAGACGTTTCTCCAAAGAAGTTAAACAAATGGACCAGTAAGCAAATAAGATGCTCCGCATCACTAATCATTAAGGAAATGCAAACCAAAGCCACAGTGAGAAACCACAACCACTAGGACGGCTATTTTTGTAAAGCAGAAAATAACAAGTGCTGGTGAAGATGTGGAGAAACTGGGATCGCTGACGGGAATGTCAAATGGTGCAGCTTCTGTGGAAAACAGTAAGGTGGCTCCTCAAAAGATTAAAAATAGAATTACTAGCAGTTCCACTTCAGGATGTATATCCAAAAGAATTGAAGACAGGATCTGGAAGAGGTACTTGTACACTCACGTTCATAGCCGCGTTATCCACAATAGCTAAAATGTGGAAGCAACCCAAGTGTCCTTCAGTGGATGAATGGCTAAACGAAATGTGGCGTATACGTACAATGGAATATTATTCAGCCTTAAAAAGGAAGGAAATTCTGACGCATGCTACAACACGGATGAAACTTTGGGACATTATATGCTAAGGGAACTGAGGCAGACATTAAAAGACAAATACTGTAGGATTCCACTTTTATGAGGTACCTAGAGCTGTCAGATCCATAGAGACAGAAAGTGGGAGGGTGGGTGCCGGGGTGGAGGGAAGAGGGAGTAGGGTGTTAGAGTTTTTGCAGGGGGATGGCATTAGTGTTTAATGGGGGCAGAGTTTCAGTTTGGGAAAATGGAAAATTTCTGGAGATGATGGTGGTGATAGTTGCACAGCAATATGAATGTATCGTACACCCTGAGGTGTACACTTAAAAATGGTTAAGATGGTAATTTTTAAGTTATGTGTATTCTACAAATATTAAAAAAATAAAAAGAAAGAAAACACTGGGACTTCCCTGGTGGTTTGGTGGTTAAGACTCTGCACTTCCACTGCAGGGGGCACAGGTTCAACTGCTGCTTGGGGAACTAAGATCCCACGTGACGCAGGGCACGGCCAAAAAAAACAAACAAACGCAAAACAACAAAAAAGGAAAAAACCAAGAGGAGGGCTGGATTTGCCCCCTTAGACCATAAGTTTGCTGATCCTTGATGCAGGGGTTCTTCACCCGTGTTTACCTTTCTGTTGACAATTGATTCAAAGCTCTGAGTCTGTGACATTATCTCCATGTTAACTTGTAGGTTTTTGTCAAACAGAAGACAGATGATTTCTCTGAGATAGAAAAGATAATCAAAGGTTAATGTTTTGCCCTGGGAAACAATAACCAGTTTTGAATCGGACTGACCAATCTTACTCTAACATTCTTATTTTCAAATCCCTATAAATAAACAATCCCTCAAATTCTACCCAGGAACCATCTTTACTGTCTGGCTGGTTCCCTCGTTACTGAGTTAGCTAAACCTCTAGCCCACTTTTTGCTCCATATTCATATGAGAGTTTATTTGTTTTTTAATTTTTCGGCCACACCATGTGGCATGTGGGATCTAAGTTCCCTGACCAGAGATCGAACCCACACCCCCTAGATTGGAAGCACAGAGTCTTAACCACTGGACTGCCAGGCAAGTCCCTGAGAGTTAGTTTTTAACTTCTTGAAAATTACACTGGTGAAGCCTCAATGACACAGGAATGCAGCCCCCTGTCTGTTTTAAGGCACACAAACCACCCCCGACTCCCAGCACCTGTGACAGACATTACTAATCCATCACAGAATTCTCAGAACTCTTAAGTTTAAGACTCTAGGTAGCTGCCACCAGTCCCTTTGAAACGACACCCATTCACCATTCCTTTCATAGAAGGTAGCAGCAGTGCTGGAGGCCTGTCTGGGTGGGCAGGTGGCACCTCCATGGAGGGTGGTGTGTTTTGGCTTGTTGAGTAAGCAAGTCATGGGTGGTTTTCTTCACCCAACATCCTTTCCACAGGTTTCTTGACTGATTGCTGGGCACTGGGCTGAGCACCAGAGGTCAGAGCTGAACAGGATTTTGTCCTTTCCTTGGGAGGTTTGGAGACCCAGGAGGACAAGGTGCAAGTGCTTGCCGTGGAGAGGTATCACTTCTTAGTTGTATGACCTTGGGCAAGTCACTTCTCTGGGCATCAGTTTCTTCCCCCATTAAATGGGAGTAACCATAGGAATCTACCTCCCAGGGTTGATGTGGGCATAAGAGTTACTTCCTGTAAAGAGAGTTGCCTGCACATAGCAAGGGCAGTCGATTCTCACTGTTCATGGTACTGTGAATGAAGAATGTTTGCTGCCATATCAGTAAACAAAGGATGTTGCAGCCATCCAGCCATCACATTACAGCTGCCCCAACGGTGCATTCTGGGAAGACTCAGGATGAGAAGCAGAGGACACTGGCCCCGGATAGCTGAGGTGCATATCAGAGGAATGATTTCAATGAGCCCAGACTTTGCATCTTCCCATACATAGCGAAGCGCTAAATTCCTTAACTTGTGATGTCTGGTTTTCCTTATTTAACAGTAATCTTTCAATGTTCCGACTACCTGGTCTTAGTTTCAAAAACTCCTATAGATCCTGGCTCCCCGCCCCTTGCCCATTTGGGACAGTCTCTCAGAGTTTCTGAGATGCTGTGTCCCAGCCTTAAGTCCTTAGTTTTGTCCATCGAATAAAGCATAACTCTGAACTTTTAGGTTGTGCATTTTTTTCAGTCGACAGTACTCATGCTCTATAACGTTGCCACCAGCACAGGATTAGCGGATTCTGAACCTGCTCTGGGAAAAATACATTTAGGTTCCTGCCACCCTCTGGTCACAACACTTTTGTCAACCGTTCAATACATCACTGTGTGTTTATGTGTGTTTCTGTTTAAAAGACATCTTATTTCATATATGCTGTTGATTCATTACCATTGTTTACTTTTGAACAGCGAAATCGCCAACAAAAAGCACAAAGATCCGAAGAATGTTGTGGGGCTCCAAGGACAAAGGACGGCCCTGCTTGAAAAGGTGTCAGCGTCACAGCCCCTACAGGACTCTTACTCACCCGCCCCACCCTGTTGCCATGGTTACAAAATTCCTGAGCCCACCTGGGCGACACTCATCTGAGCAACAGGGACCTGTCCCAAGTAAGCAAAGGCATCTGCCCTGTCCCACTGCCACCCTACAGAAGGAAGGTGTATGTGCCTCGACCAATCAGTAAACGAGATTTTCACCTCAGACCATTCCTTCGTTTCCTGGCTATAAAAACTGATCAATAGCACATGCTCAGGCTCGACTCTCCCAGACTGCTAGGACGTTGGCCCGCTGTTCTGGCAGCGACCCTTCCCTCCAATAAATTCTATCTTCTTTACGTTCTGCCCTGTGTCTGGAAATTCTTTTCCGGCCCGCGTTCGGACCGCGACAGATGTGGCCCTAAATGGCCCACAGGACCCTTGTTTGCGGTACGAGAGCTGCTGATGCGAGGCAGTGGCCTCCCTCACCCTCAGCTGGGAAAGGGGGCCTGGGGCAACAAACACTTTGCCCACAGAAGCATTTGAGTACTGATTTGGGGGTTACGTGAAACACTTAGCGAATAGGCAAATTCGCAGATATGGAATCTGAGTCACAAGGATGGAGTTGGCACAGACCATGGTGGGCGTGTCACACAGAGGAGGGTGGCAGCCTGAGCAACTGAGCTGGGCCCAAGGCCAGGGGAATCGAGCATACCTCGCCTCCCTTCCCTTCCACTGTCGAGGGCCCAGAAACCTTTTCCAAACGCACATCCCGTCTCATCTGCCCCCTTCCTAACTTCTGCCCTGTCACTTCCCAAGTTTAGGGCGAATATCTCCTTCCCAGGGTGTGCTGGGATCCTGGAGGCATGTCTCCGGGGGATCCCACTGTCTGCCCTGCCCGTTCTCTGCACTTTCCTGGGTTGAAAATTTACAACTGTCTGTGCAATCATTGCCCGTCTTGTCCCCCGACCCCAACCACTAGACAGGAAGGTCTTGAAGGAGGGGATTCTGTGTTTTTCTTCTGTGGCAACTCTGGGTGTTGAGAAAACAGTCATTGGATGAAGTGAGGGGATGGATGAGGACCTGAGGGCAGGCTACGACTGACCACATGGCACTGCAAGACCTTGTCTTTGGAAAACAAAGGTGTGGCCCAGGAGACCCATTGTCCCTTCCAGCTTTGATGGTCTCTGGCCCCAGTCCGGGGTGTGGAGTGCCTGGGAGCCTGTCCCTCAGAAGTGTGTTCCCACAGGCTGGTGCAACCTTCCAGGGCTATTACTGAAGACTGGGAGTGGCAGGGAGGGTTGTTTAGAATTCTGCATTTGCAAAAGCAATAATGGGAGGTTATGGGAGCAATTCACACTCAAGGTGTAAAGTGAAAAGGACCGGCTCTTCCCAAAGCAACCACTGTTAACAGTTTCTCCTGTGAGAGAATCCGGGCTCTTTCTCTTGCTGGCTGTGTGACTTTTTGGACGCGCAGGCCCAGCGGGCATGGCTCACGGGCCCAGCCACTCCGCGGCACGTGGGATCTTCCCGGACCGGGGCACAAAACCATGTCCCCTGCATCGGCAGGCAGACTCTCAACCACTGCGCCACCAGGGAAGCCCTGGCTGTGTGACTTTTTTACCTAACTTCTCTGGGCCTCAATTTTCTCATCTGTAAAATAGGGATATAATAGCAAGTACTTCATGGGATCATTGTGAGGAATAAATTAATATACGGAAAGACTACTGCCTGGTACATGGTAAGCAATGGGTTAGCTGTTATAGTTACCCAATGTACTATATATGCATACATAGTATAGTATGAGGGACCCTATATCTGTATATACATACATAAAACTATATACACATGTAGGTATGGTATACACACATCTCTCTCCAGTGACTTTCTTTATTTTTTAATTAATTAATTAATTTATTTATTTTTGGCTGCACTGGATCTTCGTTGCTGTGCGCGGCCTTTCTCTAGTTGCGGCGAGTGGGGGCTACTCTTCGTTGCGGTGCGCAGGTTTCTCATTGTGGTGGCTTCTCTTGTTGCGGAGTATGGGCTCTAGGCGCGTGGGCTTCAGTAGTTGCGGCTCGTGGGCTCTAGAGTGCAGGCTCAGTACTTGTGGTGCATGGGCTTAGTTGCTCTGATGCATATGGGATCTTCCGGGACCAGGGTTTGAATCCGTGTTCCCTGCATTGGCAGGCGGATTCTCAACCACTGCACCACCAGGGAAGTCCCTTGGAGCACTTTTTATCTGAGCATCTCTGCCTCTAAGAATCTGCTGTGTATTATTCCATAGAAAGGATGCACCAGGATTTACCTAACCTTAGGACTTGTGGGCTATTTCTTAGGTTTGGTGCAGTCTGGGGGACAGTTTGTAACTATCGAGCGCAATTTTAAATGCATAACCTGCAACGCAGTCGTTCCCTTTCTAGGAACTTATTCTATCCAATCTCCAGCCCTGGGGTACACAGGCCACGTCCCAGGTATTAATGGCGGCTATGGCACATGTGCGCCCCCCAGATGCGCAGACAAGGGATGTAGTGTAAGGCTGCAGCAGAACTGGTTGGAGGCCGACCGTTGGCTCATGCCCAGGCTTGCAGCTCCCCTGTCATTCCCAAGGAGGCGGGCCTGCTACTGACCCCGCCCCAACCATCTGGTCCCGCCCCAACAGGCCCCGCCCCACCGCCAGCGCCACCACCCACTGAGCGCGGCCGCCCGGCAGGCCCCGCCCCGCCCCAGCCAGGCTAGCCCCCAGGCTCCGCCCCGCCCGGCACTCTGTGCGCTTGCGCCGGCGTCTCAGGCTCCCGGGCCCGGCGGCCGCGGCTCTTTTGTCTCCGGGCCGGAGCCCGAGCTGGATCCTGAGCTAGGGTCGGAGCCCAGGTCAAGAGTGGGTTGGAGTCGGATCGCGTCCTTAGCCCGGGCTACCCGATGGGGCGCGCCCCCTGCCCACCGCCCCCGGCCCGTGCCGTCGCCTGAGCCCCGGCCTGCCTGGCCCGGCCCGCGCCATGGAGTCCGGCCGCGGCGGCCTGGAGACCGTGGGCAAGTTCGAGTTCTCGCGCAAGGACCTGATTGGGCATGGCGCCTTCGCCGTGGTCTTCAAGGGGCGCCACCGCGAGGTGAGGGGCCGGCCGGCCCGGACAGAGCGCCGGCGAGGGCGGCCCCCCCGCCCCGGGGTCCCTCTCCCCATCCCCCGCTCCAGGGACCCCCCCCCCGTCATCCCCACCGCCGGCCACCCCCATCCCCACCTCCACACCCCAGAGGCCCCCTCATCCTGCCGGGAACCCCACATGAACACAGCCGGGCGCCCCTCGTCTCACCCCACAGCCCCGGGACCCCACGTCCCCCTCACATGCACTCCTGACCCCCTCATCTCCAGGGACCTGCTGGGCGCTTGGCCTGGGCAAGGCCTTCAAGGCGTTCCCGGGTTCCCCGCCCCTGAGGGACACCCGCGCTTGGTTTTCAGAAACACGACCTGGAGGTCGCTGTCAAGTGCATTAACAAGAAGAACCTGGCCAAGTCGCAGACTCTCCTGGGGAAGGAGATCAAGATCCTCAAGGTGAGCTGGCCTCAGCAGCAGGGGGAGCGGGTGATGGGCGAGGGCGCTCCGCTCACAGGAAACCTGGCTTTCTGTCCTAGGAATTGAAACATGAAAACATCGTGGCGTTGTATGACTTCCAGGTAAGGCTGCCGGCGCCGTCTTGGTGGGGACGGGCTGTGCTCCCCACCGCCCCCGCCCCCACCGGCCCCAGTACAGCCTCAGGCCCCGCTGACTTAAGTCCCAGTCCAGCCAAGTGCTGGAGACCCTGGCCAGGAGTGGACTCTTCCAGGCTAGCGTCTCGTACTGGGGGAAGGAGCTGGGCACCCCCATGTGTGGATGGGCGTCGGAGGCCTGCTGGGACCTTGGAGACCCCACCCTCAGCCCAGTTCTTGGGCCTGGGTTTCTTCTGGGCGTGTTGGGAGAGCTCCCACCTTCCCCCGCCACCTGAGTGCCAGGGGCGCCAGCGCAGCTCCACCGAGGGAGGTCTGGCTACAGCGTGGCCCTCGGGGGTGTCTGGCCCAGCGGCCGCGACGGTGAGTCCTGTCCCCAGCGCAGGCTCAGGGCAGCCCTGCTGGCCTGGACCACCTGTCTGGGCCAGCGGATTGTTTGTTGACATTACCCCAGCGGCCTGGCATTGGCCACTGTCTCCCTGTGTCAGACTGGGGGAGGGGCGGGGCTAAGGGAGATTCCTTCTTGCCGGCAGCTGGGGCCAGCCACCCGGGCAGGAGGGAGGCGGGTGCCCGGCTGATGAGGCCATCTCAGGCCTAGCTGGCCCAGAAGACCGCGGCCTGTTTCCCCCAGTGACCCCGGGCCCCCAGGCCTGGCGGTGGGGGGGGCCCGGCCTCAGCCCAGGTCTGGGACCCTGGAGACCCAGTTTGGGGACCAGGAACCTGAGGCAGCAGATCTGAGGGCCAAAGTGCTGACTAATGGTTTTGAAACCTGTTTACTGAGGCCACGGGACCAGCCCCTGGCTGAGGGGAAGTTCCCAGCCTGGCTGTCTGTGTTTTGGTGGCCTCCTCCCTCCTTCCCTGTCCTCTCCCTCCCGCTTCAGAGCGGGGCTGCGGCCTTGGGGGCTGTGGCATGACATGAGGTGACTTGGGGAGGGCCCAGGTCCAATGTGACAGCGACAGGAAGTGCCTGGAAGCTGTGTTCTGGGGCCAAGAGGGCGGCCCCCTTCCCCCTCCTCCTCTCCCACCCTTCCCTGTCCCCTGCCCCCGCCTCTGCGCGCCCTCCTTCCCATCCTGGCTGGGCCACACACCTGGTTGTGGGCAGTGCCACTTCCTCCAGGGCTTGCAGTGCTGTGGCTTCCCTTGTGCAGAGGAAGTGCTTAAGGCCAGCCAGCCTCTCCCTTGCAGGCCCCCCCCGCGGGGGCCCTGTGCTCTCAGCCTTTGGGGTGTGGGGTGGCTCCCCAAGTCCTTACACACTTGTCTGAGACACACATGGGACCCAGGAAATCATGGCTTTTAAAAACAGTTAATGATTTGGCTTAAAAAAAAAAAAAAATGAAGAAACAGTACAAAAGGGACGTGGAAAAAGGTGACCCTACCATCCCTGGCCCAATGAGCCCCATCTCCCCCAGAAGGTCTCTCTGGGGACAGTGACACATCCTCACGTACCTCTTTGCTGCCACACCATCTACAGTTCTACTGTGGCATTTTTCACTTAAGTGTGTGTCTTTGAGAAGGTCTGTGTCACTCCACATTAACTCAGTCCATATGTGAGAAGTGACACCCCTCTCCTCCCAAGAAAATTATCCCCCATTCTTTCTGCAAGGTTCAGAGTCCAGACTCTGAAGCGAGGTGACCTAGTTCCAGTCCTGGCTCTGCCACTTAAACGAGCTGTGTGTCCTGGAACAAGTGTCTTAATCCGTCTGTGCGTCCATGTCTTTCTCTGTAAAACAGAGAGTCTGGAGTTGTTTGGTTGAAACTGGTCCTAGTAAGCACTGTGTGTGCTGGCGTCGCTACGACTGTGACTGTGGTGTTACTTGCAGCTGTGTGGTGTTCCGTGGCCCTATATTCCACAGTTGACCTCACCTGTCCCCCACTGGTGGGACATGGGGTTATTCTGGGATTCTGACATGTCAGCAGTGTGGCGGCGACTCTCCTGGGTTCACCTTTGCCATGACTGTGTGTCCACAGGGTGGATTCCTAGAAATAAGAGGATGTGTATTTTAGTTTGGAACAGTTGCCAGATCGTGGTCCATAGAGAATGGACCGTGCGCACAGCAGTGCTGCTGGCAGGAGCGCCTGTCTCCCCACATCCTTGCCAGGAGGTCGGTTATCAGACTTCCATCTTGGCCTGCCTGAGAGGTGGAAAATGACATCTCTTATGGTTCTGTTGTTCACTTTGGGGGGAGGCTCAGCATCGCTCTGTGTGCACGTGAACACCAGGAATGCCTCCTACCCAGGGATGTGCTCCTGTGGGTCTTGTGATTACCGAGGTTGGACGGCACTGTGGTTAACAGCATGGGCCCTGCGCCCTCCTGCCTTTCTGAGCCCAACTCACCCATTTACTTACCTGTGTGACCTTGGGCAGGTTACTCAGCCTCCTGGTGCCTCAGTGTTACCCAGAAAATGGGAGATGATAACAGTACATCTATGTCGTACGGTGGTTGTGATGACAGCTTGAGTCTATGTATGTTAAGTGTTTAGATCTGTACTTGTTAGTAAGTGCTATATAAATATTGGTTGGTGGGAACTCTTTATATATTAAGGAAAGCCCTTCCATGATAGGTTGCAAATATTCCTCCTCAGGTTGCTTCTTGTCTGTTGAGATGGTTTTGTTTTGTGGCCATACGGAACAGTGACCGTTGTCAGGCTGCTGTGCATGCATGGGGGAGGCCTCTGGGGTGGTGCTCTGCTCTGTGGCCCACAGACATGTGGGCAGGCAGCGGGAGCCCCTGGCCTTTCCTTTCCTTGAGGGGCAGACGGCTGGCTCTGGGTCTTGCCCTCGCCTGCTGGGCCGTGGTTGGGTGTGCTCTTTCTGGGGAGAGTGGCCATCACAGGGGTCAGGGGACATCCCTGCCCAGCGTGCGCCCTGGGACGGGGGCCTTCCTGAGAGCAGCACGCCGTCCAGCTGGTTCCCACAGCTGGGTGACTCACTTCCCGGCCTGGCTGACAGAGCCACCCTTAGTGACTTTGGGTGGGTGGACACCTCAGTCAAGGGGAGAGGTCTGCCTTGCTGTGGGGTCATTCAGGACAGTGCCACCCTTTGGCCTTGCTTTTTCGTGACCCAGGCGGGCTTGGTGGGTCCGGGCAGGGACACGTCGATTCTGTGTTTTCCATTCTGGAAGTGTCCCCTGCTTCTCCCGAGTCAGGGGCAGGCCCGGAGTGTGGGAAAAAGGGGGCTGGGGAGGGCAGCTGGCCTCCCCCCGGCTCCCCGGCCCCCAGGAGCCACAGGCACACAATGGAAGCTGAAGGAGGCTCCCTGAGGAAGGGTGGGCTTCCTCCTCAGGGTGGGGCTGGGCATCCCTTCCCGTCTGGGCGCTGTCCAGGAGAGCCCAGCCTGGGGGCGGGGAGTGCCGCGGCTCCCATGGGCGGGTGGCTGTGCTCCGGCCCTGGCTGTGGCTTTTGCCTCCTTCTGGAGCCAGGACGGCCCACTCCAAGGGGTTAACTAGGCCAGTGCCCGCCCGCCCACCTGCCCACCAGCCCACCAGCCCACCAGGCCCAGCCCAGGATCACCAGACAGAGCAGGCTCGGCCAGCCCGGGAGCTGGGATCCTCTTAAGCAAAGCACCTTAGCACCCTGTGGAGGCAGGGCGGCCTCCTGCGTGCCCGGGCGCCCGTGCCAGGCTGCTTGGGACACCTGGCCCCGACACCCGGGCCGGCCCGGTCCCCAGGGCCTGTGGGCGCGCCACTGAGAGACGGAGAGGGTGCCGCTTCATCCCGCCTTCAGGGCCTCGCCTGTCCTCTCGAGGTGTGCAGGTCAGCGTTCACGGCCCCCGTCCTTGGGGGCCGCACGCACGGTGGAGCGGCCAGGACTCTGGTGCCCGGATGCCAGGCAGAATCACAGGGCCTGTCTGTGCCCGTTTCCTCCCCTTAAGTCGGCTGGGACGTCGATGGGACCTGCCCGCTCCTCAGGTTGCGCCGGGGGGACTGGTGGGATGGGGGTGGCCCCGCTGTGCTCCCTGCAGGCTGGAGGCCCGGTGGGCCGGCGCCTCGGCCATGTTGGTGGTTTTGCATTAAGAACATGATGGACTCCTGGGGCCAAGAGCGCGGCCAGAAGCTCCCTCATCCGCCTCCCCCAGGAGGGGAGCCCTCTGGCACGGCGGCCGCCACAGCCCCAGGAAGCAGTCCTGGTCCTTTCGAGTGTCCAGGCCGAGTCTGGACCGACCCCAAAGGAGGCGGCCTGCTGTCTGCAGTCCGCTTGGTCCCCCAGCCTGGGGGAGCTCGTGGAGACCAAATTTAGCTCAGGCGGAGGAGGGCCGAGGCGTGACCTCTCCAGGTCTCGGGTGGGCAGCAGGCTGCCAGGGGCAGCCCAGCAGTGCCACCGAGGCCGTGCTGACGGCCCCCCCGGGGAGCCTGGAGAGCCGGCTTCCTCAGGGGGGCCCAGGCACGCAGCCGTCCCGGAGACCGCCACACTGGGGGCGCTGCAGGCGTGGCCGAGGCTCGTGCCGGCCCATGGGGTTGGCGCCTCACAAGCTGATGCTGCGGGCGGGGAAGGGGCCTTCCGAAGCCAGGGCAGTGGGGGACCCCGAATCCCACGTGGTGAGGGGAGGTGGGCACGACTGCCCCGGCCTAGCCCTGCTGTGCTCTCCCCCTCAGGCCCTGAACCTCTGGGCTCTGTGCACAGTAGGGCCTGCAGGCAACACGCTCGGTCTCTGCTGGGTGACCCGCGGGGTGAAGGGGCAGAGATCGGGGGAGAAGGGGCCCCAGAGCCAGTGGGCGGCGGGCCCCGTGGGGTGGCCCCGCGGGAAGGAGGGCGTCTGGCCTGGTGTTTGGAAGCACCCCCAGCTGGAGCGGGTTTCGGGGTCCTGTGCGGGGGTCCCGTGGGTTCCTGGGCACAAAAGGCAGTGTGCTGTCACTGATGCACAGGCACCTCCTTTCTGGGGCAGGAGGTCGTGGGGTCCAGGCTGCGCAGGACTCAACTCCCAGCTGGCAGGCCCCTTGTCCCACCCAGCCACGGTTCTGCCAGCCCTGGGTGGCTGCCCGGGGACCCTCGGGGGCGTGGAGGCTGCACCTGTCTCCTGTCCTTGTCATCCGGCCCTGCCCGTCCTGGCTCGGTCGGTCATCGGAGGCTTTCCTGGGGAGCAGGGGTCCTGTCGGGAGGACAGCCGAGAGCTGGGGGTGCCTGGGCCCCGCCCTGCGCTGCCCCTCTAGCGGTGTGGCACCTCTGGGCCACTCAAGACAAGGCTGCTCCCTGGCGGGTGAATTCGGGAGCCTGTTAAGCATGTCCCCAGAGGTGGCCGTGGTCAGGGTGACGGCAGGTGAGGGAACAGGTGGCCTGGGTGTCACGGGGAGTGGCTGTTCTATCTCCTGGGTTAGTTCTGGGTCCTCATCTCTGGCCCCTCGGCCCGGGAGCCTCCGGCTCTGCACCCGGCTCTCAGAGCCTCCCTCTGTTGGGATCTCCCTCCTCCTGGTACCCCTCTGTCCCCATTGCCAACCCCGCCGGGGTTGGTCGCAGTCGTGGGTGCGGCGTGACCGGGGACTTTCTCCCTGCATTATCTCTCCCCACAGCTGGCCTGGGAGGGCGGGGCCTGCGTGCTGGGCTGAGGCAGCTCCCACCTCTCTCCTGGGTGGGAGGGAGGGCCTGCTTTGGTGGGCGGAGCCCGCCCCCTCCCAGAGGAGCCCGGCTGGGCACTTGGGAAGGCTTCTGCATCCCTGCGGACACGGCCGCTGAGTGAGGGCCTGGGGAAGCAGGGTGGGGCACGCGGCCCAGCCAGCCCCCGGAGCTGTCAGTGTCCACCTCTCAGCCCTGCTCCCCGGGGCGTCCCTGTCCCGGACGCACAGCCCCTCTGTTGGGGGAGCTCTGGAGGCATGGGGGCTTCTCTTTTGTTTTGGATATAAATGTATCTTTTTTATTTACTTTTTTTGGCTGTGTTGGGTCTTCATTGCCGCACGCGGGCTTCTCACTGTGGTGGCTTCTCTTGTTGCGGAGCACGGGCTCTAGGCGTGCAGGCTTCGGAGGTAGCTGTGGCGCGTGGGCTCAGTAGTTGTGGCTCACGGGCTCAGTTGCTCTGTGGCATGTGGGATCTTCCCGGACCAGGGCTTGAACCCGTGTCCCCTGCATTGGCAGGTGGATTCTCAACCACTGCGCCACCAGGGCAGTCCCGTAGGGGTCTTCTCTTGTTTCAGGGGGCTGATATTTACACCTGGGGTGTCACCCAGTGGCTTTGTGTTCTACTGGTGTGGGTCTGAGCCCAGGCCCAACCTCCTGGGGGTAGGGTGACTGATCAGGGGTCCTCTGTCCTGCCAGGTCGGGGTGGTGGCCCGCTGCTGGGGATCAAGTCTGTCTGGGCCTCGGGTGCCCTCCCCCAAAGGCCGCTGAGAAATGACCCTCCTGCAGCCACCTCCCTCCTCCACCCAGGCTTCCCTCGGGGCTCCCTGCATGCCTTGAGAGCTCCGGGGCCAGCGCACGCACTTGCCCCCTTGCCCCTGGGGGTTAGAAGCTGGAGCTGCCCGTGAGCAGCGGGTGGGGAATGGGGACTCGGTGCGTTCTGGGCGGCGGGGAGGGGCTGTTCCCGGTCCGCAGGGCCCAGCAGTGTACTGGTGCTGAAGGGGCTTGGGGACTTGCTCCTGGCTGGCAGGGCCCCTCCGTTAGGGAAGACCCCTCCTGGGAAGGAGGGGAGGGGACTGTCTGCAGGAGAGCAGAGCGGTCAGGACCCCGCCTGCCTGGCTGACTTGGCTTCGCTGGGCTCAGTTTCCTCATCTGTGACCTGGGGATCTCAGGGGCCCCTCCTAGACGGACGCCAGGGCCGTGAGTGCGGGAAGGCGTCTGTGCGCTGGCCTGAGCAACGGGCTCCGCAGTCTTGCTGTCGTGGACCGAGCTGTGGATGCTGGTGGCAGCCCGAGGCCATGGGTGGCCAAGGGCTGAGCCGGAACCTGGCCGGCAGTGGGCTGGCGGCGCCAACCTATAATGCTGCCGGCATCTTTGGTTCCAGAGCCAGGAGCAGTTTCCGCGGCCTGAGAGTCAGGCCCTCACACCCTCGCTGTGTCCCTTCTTGGGGGCCTGGGTCCCCCACTAAGTGCTTCTACGTGGCCAGGACTCAGCACTCATAGAAGAGCAAGCGGAGCCCTGTCAGAACCTCTGGGCCAGGGCTGACCCTGACCCTGATGGAGACCTGGGCTGCTGAGGGCTGCCCCCGGGAGGCGGGGTCCTTGCTCCACCCCTGACACCTCTCCTGGGTCCTCAGCCCCTTCCCCAGACTTGACAGATGGAGTGATCTGATTGGCTGCTTCTCTGGTCACTCAAGCCCACTTGGCTCTCAGACCTCCTCACCTCCTGGCCACTAACGAACTGGCTAAGCCCTGGCATGACAGGCCCCAGGGCTGCCCGGCCAGCCAGCGTCCACGCTCAGTGGCCTCTCCTGCCTGAGCCCAGGCAGTGTGTTGCGGGCAGCTGCAGGTGCCGGGTGCCTGGGTCACGCTGGGGCCAAGCCAGTCTTCCCAGACGGCTGCCAGACTGGGGGGCGGGGCGTGCCGCTGCCCACCCCTCACTGCCTCTTCTGTGTCCTGCAGGAAATGGCCAATTCCGTCTACCTGGTCATGGAGGTGAGTCCTGGAGGCCAGCTGTGAGGACGGGGAGGCTGGGCCCTCTCGGCTCTCAGGCCCCTTGTCACCTTGCGGTGAGAAGTTGTTTTCATGTCCGTGGGCTTCGGGCTGCCTCACCGGCGAGCACCCCCATTGACCTCCTCAAGCACGGATTGCGGGGGACGCCTGCCCAGGCTGGAGACGGCACCGAGTGCCCAGGGAGCAGCGCCCAGGGGTGGGGTGGTGGGAGACCCGGGCACAGCGGGCGGGGTGCCCTGGCCGCTGACCGAGGCGTGTGGCGGTCTCTTGCAGTACTGTAACGGCGGCGATCTGGCCGATTACCTGCACAGTGAGTGGACACCTGCGGCGGGACGGGCTGCCCGCGAGGCTCACCTGACCCGTTCTGAGAGGGGGCCTGGCCTGAACGAGCTCTCCTGGGCCTGATGGTGATGGCGGAGGCTCCCATCCCCCTGGCGCCTGCTGGGAAAGATGCAAGGGGGAGCGGAGCCCCGCTGGGGACACGTGCTGCGTCAGAGCCACGAGGGATGGCTTCTCAGGGCAGACGTGGTCTGCAAGGTCACTCTTGAGCGGGGCCCCGTGCGGCCCGCTGTGGATGTGGTGCCTGGCAGGGTCCCGGTCGCCGGTCGGCTGCTCTGCGGGGGCCAGACCTGTCCTGGGCCCCAGTGGGGTCCGGCTCTCCTCAGGGGGCGGGCCTTCGCAGGGTCCTGGCGCGGGTGGGGGACCACCGTTGAGGCCGGGCCTGGGGCTCATCGCACAGCCGCTGGCCGTGGTGCATGCCCTGGGCAGCGGGTAGAGGGAGCTGCTGAGAAGCGGCCCTCAGCTGAGAAGGGGCGGGGTGTGCTGGGCAGCACCGCGGGGCTCGCAGGCTGGGAGCGGACACGGGGCAGCTCAGGGTCAGACGGCGTGGCCGACGGGCCTGGAGGCCGCAGGGAGGGGCGCGGGAGCCATGCGGGGCGGGAGGCCGCTGGCCCGGGGCGCCCGGGCGAGCTGCGCCCCACGGAGCCCGTCTCCCCTCAGCCATGCGGACGCTGAGCGAGGACACCATCCGGCTCTTCCTGCAGCAGATCGCCGGTGCCGTGCGGCTACTGCACAGTAAGGGCATCATCCACCGGGACCTGAAGCCCCAGAACCTCCTGCTGTCCAACCCTGGTGGGCGCCGTGCCACCCCCAGCAACATCCGGGTCAAGATCGGTGAGGTGGCGGCCGGGGCCCGGGGAGACCGGCAGAGGCCCGGGGGCCGCGGCCACCCCTCTCACGCCTCTCCTTGCCTGCAGCCGACTTCGGCTTTGCCCGGTACCTGCAGAGCAACATGATGGCGGCCACGCTCTGCGGCTCCCCCATGTACATGGTAGGTGGCCTGTTGGAAGGGGGGTCCGCGGTGGGGTTCCCTCCCGTGTCCATCCTGTGGCCTCACTGGGTGGCAGCCGTCGTGGCTGTACCATTTCCCGCCACATCTGTGGCGTTCGGCTGGCGTGTTATGATTGGCTGGCACCTGGCTGGAGCCAGACTTTGCGCAGCGCGCGCTCAGCGTCCGTCTTTGCCGTCGCGCCGACGCACTGTACCCCGCAGGCCCCCGAGGTCATCATGTCCCAGCACTACGACGGGAAGGCGGACCTGTGGAGCATCGGCACCATCGTGTACCAGTGCCTGACAGGGAAGGCGCCCTTCCAGGTGAGGCCCCGGCAGGGGGTGTGGCGCGCTCAGCCCTGCAGCCTCCCCTTGCCGGCATGCCGTGGCCGCCCAGCTCCCCCCTGTGCAGTCACTTCAGGGCCGAGGCCGGAGCCTCCACTGGCTCTGGGGTGTACCTGTGCGTGTCCACATGTGTGTCTGAACCAAGTTTCGTGGCCTCCCTCCTGCCCATTCCAGGGCTGGCGTGACCCACCAGATTGGTACGAGGACCCCAAGCTCTGGGGTACACCCTGCATTTGGAAGGCAGTGGCGTGCCGTGTGCTGGACCCCAAAGGGTCCAGGGCCCCGAGCCCGTGTCGCAGGCCCTTGCGTCCCGTGCTGGCCTCGTGGGCTGACCCGGCAGCTCTCCGCTGTCGCCAGCTTGCCCCAAAGCGCCCTCTGCCTGCCCGGTGACCTAGGCTGCCCCCATCCCCGCTCCCCGTACCTCCCTGCCTGCCGTTTCCTGCACGTGAGCAAGCGACTAGCGGAGGGCCGTCCCCCGCTGGCATGTTGGCCTTGGGAAGGCAGGGGCTGTCTTGCTCTCGGCTGTACCCCCCGAGCCTTGAACAGTGCCTGGCACACAGCAGTGCTGAGCGCGTGACACGTGAACAGGCGTGTGGGCGGGGCCCACTTGGGGGGCGAGCTTGTTCTGGGGCCCTTTGCTGGGGTGGGGTGCACGGACCACATTTTAATTTTAAGAAGCACATGACCGGTCACACCAGATACCCAGGATGCACCCGCACCAGGTGGGAAGGGGGCCCAGCCAGCATCCTTGCTCTGGGCCCCCCTGGCCCCCCTGTGTGGTCCCCGTGGTTCCACAGCCTGGCGGGGGGGGAGGGGGCCCCCTTCCTTGGAAGCATGCGAGGGCGCTCAGTGTTTGGACAGACAGGCTGGCCGTGCTGGACCAGGGGCCTCTCGGGAGACAGAGGCTCTGAGCGGCTAGTGGCTGAGAGCAGCAGGGATACTCACGCCTGGCCCCCTGGCCCTCACTTCCAGGCCAGCAGCCCCCAGGACCTCCGCCTCTTCTATGAGAAGAACAAGACGCTGGTCCCCCCGTGAGTGCCCCTCCCGCCAGACACAGACACCCCGCCCCCCCGCCCCCGGGCAGGCTGCCCTGTCAACGTCGTGCCCTGTGCCCCCAGCATCCCCCGGGAGACCTCGGCCCCGCTGAGACAGCTGCTCCTGTCTCTGCTTCAGCGCAACCACAGAGACCGCATGGACTTCGGTGAGCACCCCCTGGCTGGCCCGCCACCTCGCCCGACAGGCCTGGGGGGTCAGGGCCCTCGGGCTTGCGCCCCTGCCCCCCACGTCCTGCACACCCCACTCCCAGGGGCCCTGTGGCGGCAGTGAGTGGCTTTTCCCGGGGCCCGCAGCTCCTTTCCCAGCAGCGGAGATAAATCCCCGGTTTTGCAATGGGCAGCACTGCTGGGAAAACCGTGGGCAGGGTGGCTGGATCCGGGCCTGGGCCGCGCTGGGGGCACCAGCTGGGACTCTGCCTCCCTCCGTTGCTGGAGTGCGGCAGCGGGGACAGGGCCCCGGGGACGGTGGGGCCTGGCCTCACCCCTCCTGGGCCCGGGCCCATCCCTCTCCTGCAGATGAGTTTTTCCATCACCCCTTCCTTGACTCCAGTGCCGCTGTGAAGAAGTGTGAGTCCCCTGAGGGTCTCGGCACTCCCGTGCCCCCCCCTTCTCCCTGTGGGCTGCCAGCCCCACCCCGGGAGGTTGGGGGCTACCAGCTCCTCAGCCCTCCTCCAGCCTGTGGTCCCCAGGGGCCCCAGAGGCCAGGGGGTGGGCTCGAGCTCAGCTGACTTGGTGCAGTGGGATTGGAGAGGTGAGGGCAGGCCCTCGCACAGGTCCCCTCCCGGTCCCTGGGTTCCTCTGGGGCGGGGCGGGTCCCGAGCCGGCAGCTGTGCTCGGCGTGGGGTTGACATGGGCAGGGTGGGAGCGGAGCATCCCATGCTGATGGGTGCTGATCCGCGCCCTCTGCCAGCCCCGCCCGTGCCCGTGCCCTCGTACCCAAGCTCGGGGTCCGGCAGCAGCTCCAGCAGCAGCTCCACCTCACACCTGGCCTCCCCACCGGTGAGTCACGCGCAGGGCGGCGGGCGGCGGGCTCCTGTCGCCTCGGCTTCGGGGCGTGCGGGCGTCCGCAGGAACCTCGTTGGGCTCCCGCCCCACCCCAGCTCGCGCCTTCTGCTGTGTCGTCTGGTCTCATCACACCAGACTTAGAAACGTTCTGCTTGTGAATGTGGCGGAGTTAGAAGCGGGTGGAGGCCTGTTTCAGGGTCCCTGTGTCCCGTCGGTCTCTTCAGCACCGTGTCAGCTCCGCACCTGCATGTGCACGGGCGCGCGGGTGGCCACGGGTGGGGGCCCCGTGTCCTGGGAGCCCACCCGCCCCGCAGCCCACGTCCCCAGCACAGGGCTGGGGTGAGGTCTGCCGAGGTTGTGCTCGGGGGCGGGGGCACTGGGGCTTGAACCTCCCTTGGGCCGTCTGTCTGTCCGTCCGTCTTGCCAGGCGGGGGCCAGGGCCAGGCTCGCTCACGCCCGAAGGTGGACCTTCCAGACGCCCCACCTCCCGAGCGCTGTGCAGGGCCACGGGGGGCAGGGGGGGAGTCGCTTGACATGGGGCCTCTGGAGCCTTTGGGGGCCAAGCGGTTCCTCGTGCTGGGCAGCAGGGGGCTCCGTGAGGTGACTGCTCCTGTGGGGAGGTCACCGGAGAAGCAGCGGCCTGGGGGAGGAGAACGTGCAGAGCTTCTGCCTCGTCCCCATGGTCCCCTTCACCCAGGCCCTGGGGCCGGGTCTCAGCGGCCTCCCCTCTGACCCCCAGTCCCTGGGGGAGATGCAGCAGCAGCTCCAGAAGACCCTGACCTCCCCGGCCGAGGCCGCCGGCTTCCTGCAGGGCTCCCGGGACTCGGGCGGCAGCAGCAAGGACTCGTCCTGTGACACTGATGACTTCGTCATGGTCCCGGCCCAGTTTCCAGGTCAGGGGGCCACCAGGCAGGGGTGGGCAGGGAGATCGCTGCAGACATGCCAGACGGAACCCCTAAGAAGGGGCTTCTGGAAGTTTCTACCCCAGATCAGCCTGGCCAGAGAGTCAGAGCTGAGTCCTGCCTGCCGCGGAGCGTCTGGGGCGCCTGCTCCGAGGGGGGAGCTGCTGCCCCCGCCCACCCCGCAGAGCCCTGTTCTCGGGCCCTCAGTTCCCCTCGCGACCCCGGCTGCTGGTACTTCCCTCACGGCCTTGGCTGCCCTGAGACTCCCGGGCCGGGGCCGCGTGGGAGCGGGCCCAGGTGTCCGACGGGCCACCCTGAGCCTGTCGGCTTGGCTTCGCAGTGGAGGAGAGGCCCTGTACCCAGCCACCGGCAGCTCAAGGAGGGCAGCGGGAAGGTGGGGACCCAGCGGTCCTGGAGGAGGAGTGAGGCCCAGATTGGGAGGTGTGGACACCCAGCCTGGGGTTCGCTGAAGGCTGGTGTGTGGGGAGGGTACCAGCGTCTCCGAGTGCCGTGAGGTCCAGACAGGCAAAGGGGGGTGTCAGCGCGAGCGACAGGAGCGGGGACGGGAGAGTGCTGGGCTCGCCGTGGCCTGGGCCCGCCCAGGAAGAGGTGCCTGGGCCCAGCCTCACCCGTGTCCCATCCACAGGTGACCTGGTGGCCGAGGCGGTCGGTGCCAAGCCGCCACCGGACAGCCTGATGTGCAGCGGGTAAGCCCCCAGCCCGAGACCCGCCGGCTCTGCGGGGAGGGCGACGCCTGCTCTCAGGCTGTCCCCTGACCTGCCTGGGCCAGACAGTTTGGGACGTGCCGAGTCTGCTGTGCCCAGTGCAGGACGGAGTCCCAAGGAGGGGCCAGGGTCTGCGCTGGTTTGGCCTGAATGTGAGGCCCTGCCGTCCGCCCTGTCCCCGCCAGGAGCTCGCTGGCGGCCTCTGCTGGCCTGGAGAGCCGCGGCCGGACCCCGTCTCCTTCCCCGCCCTGCAGCAGCTCCCTCAGCCCCTCAGGGTAAGCGGGGCCCGGGGCACAGGCAGCATCACAGCGCCCCAGCCCCAGTCGTATCCTGCAGGAAGCGGTTGTGTCCAGAGGCCCTGCCTTCATTCAGCCCCGGCAGGGTGCCAGGGCCCTGTGGGTGGTCCAGCAGAAGGAAGGGATTGTGGTGGAAGGGATGCAGGGTGGGCTTGGGGCCCAGGGGTGGTTACCGGAACCACCAGAGACCAGTGTCGTCGCTCCCTCCGCCCCTCCCGAGCTTGTGGGGCGAAGCGGGCAGTGACTCCCAGTGCCAGCAGGAGCTGGCCCAACCTCGCTACTGGCTGGTCCCAGCCAGAAGCCACCTGGGTGCAGAGAGTGGGGGGCATGGGGTACCAGGGAAGCAGTGCTGGCCGTGTGCAGAAACAAGGAAGCAGGTGGCCCGGAGTGGCCTCTGCCCCGGGATGTTAGGGCCTGGGGTTCAGCCCAGCGCCCCAGCCGCGGTGACCCCAACCTCTCTCCCCACACAGCCGGGCCGGGGCCCCCTCCAGCGGCAGGTGCGGGGCCTCGGCCCCCATCCCAGTCCCTACCCAGGTGCATAACTACCAGCGCATTGAGCAGAGCCTTCAGTCGCCCACCCAGTACCAAGCGGCGCGGTGAGTGCACGGGCCCCCGTGGCCAGGCACATCCTAGAGGACTGTAGTGAGGGCCCCACGCAGCCCACTTGGATGGTGCGGGGCCACCTCACGCGCACGGCTGTGCAGGCTGCACGCTGCGTGACCGTCAGCGCCACCGCCCTGTGCACATGCTGGCACTCAAGCTGTACCGTGACGGCTTTCTGGTAGATGTCAGTGAAGTGTCTTGTGTCCACAAAACTGACTTCGATTTTTGTAAGTTTCGGAAGAGGAGAGGGCACCTTTTTTTGTAATTCACAGAAACCCCTGTGGGTTGGGGGCTGCCCTGGCAGGGACTGGCGGCTCCCACCGGGTTGTGGCTGCTGGTGAGGCCCGTTACTTGAACGGAGGAGGACAGACACGTGGCATGCTGGTGGCCCTGGCCGGGCGTGGCTGGGGCCCTCACACCCTGTGCCTGCTTGCGTCCGCAGGTCCTCTGCCATCCGCAGGTCAGGCAGCACCAGCCCGCTGGGCTTTGCACGGGCCAGCCTGTCACCCCCGTCTCACGCCGAGCACGGAGCTGCCCTGTCCAGGAAGTTCTCCCTGGGTGGGGGCCGGCCCTACACGCCGTCTCCCCAGGGTAAGCCTGCACGCCATTGGTGGACCCAGCCTCGGAGCTGGGACTGGGAGTCTCCACGCGGGGGGCGGGGGAGGGACTCACTCTCTGTCCCACATTGACCTTGGCAACCCCTCTTGCCCCCAAGTCGGAACCATCCCCGAGCGGCCAGGCTGGAGCGGGGTGCCCTCCCCCCAAGCAGCCGAGATGCGGGGTGGCAGGTCCCCTCGTCCAGGTAGGTGCAGCTCCGGCCCAGTGGGTGTGCAGGTGGAGCTGGGGAGGGGCGGAGGAGCTGGGCTGACCTCCCTGGGCTGGTCTGTCGCTCCTTGGGATAGTGGCCGTTTTCCTGGTTCACAACCGTCATTTCTTACGCGTTAAAAGAAGGCAGGAAACTCTGTGAGACTATTTAAACAAGCTTAAGCCTTCAGCTTATGGAGGCCCACTGTGGGGCTCAGATCCCACCCCGACCCCGCCATGCTGTGTGACCTCACGCAGGTGTCTCAGCTCCTCTGTGCCTGTTTCCTCAGGTGCGCAGTGGAGCGTAGGGAATCCTGAGCAGGCGTGGGGGTCTCTGTACACTGTCCTGGTTGGTCGTGTGGGCAGGTCCAGGCAGTCCTCGGGACAGCTGTGATTGGGCCCGTCCTGTCCCGCCCTAGGCTCCTCCGCACCTGAGCACTCTCCCCACAGCGCCGGGCTGGGCTGCCGCCTGCACAGTGCCCCGAACCTGTCCGACCTGCGTGTGGTGCGTCCCAAGCTGCCCAAGCCCCCCACGGACCCGCTGGGCGTGGCGTTCGGCCACCCGCAAGCCAGTCCCCCGCAGCCCTCCCATGGGCTGCAGTCCTGCCGGCCCCTGCGCGGCTCGCCCAAGCTGCCCGACTTCCTGCAGCGGAACCCCCTGCCCCCTATTCTGGGCTCCCCGACCAAGGTAACAGGGCCGCGGGCCTCCAGGGGGGTGGGTGGGAGTGGCTCTGTATGTGCTCAGGCCGCCGGGCTTTGTGTCTGGCGGGATTCCCACAGGACCTGAGGGGCCCCGGAAGCCAGAGGCAGGGCTGGTGTGCTCCAGCATAGCAGCGCCTGCCCTCTGTGCTGAGACCTCTTGCACTGGCTGGTGGCTGGATCCGTGTCTTCCCGTTCACGTGTGGGGTGGCCACGTCCTCGTGACGAAGACTGGCTCCCAAAGCCAAAACACCTGCTCTCTGGCCCTTGACCGGAAGCGTCCCGACCCTGGCCCAGCATCCAGAGCCCCAGAGAACCCAGGCTGCCACCATGGGCACATTACTTAGCTCATCGCTTGCCTCAGTCTTCCTGTCTGTGAAATGGGGCCAGAACCTGCAACTACCTCGTGGTGTCTCTGTGCGGGCATAGGTGCACACGTGCATGGCCTGTGTTGGACACGTGCGTCTGCGTGTGTCACTGTCCTCCAGCACAGGGTGGAGTCAGCCTTCACACCTTTCCTGTGAAGACCTGGGTCGTGGAAGTTTGGGGTTTTGCGGCATGGGGCCCTGCAGGCTCAGACCAGCGCTGCTGACCCCGTTGAGATGTTAATGTCACCATGGCGGGTCGTTCTCAGCACTTAACCTGCCCCTCCTAGGCCGTGCCCGCGTTCGACTTCACCAAGACCCCCAGCTCCCAGAACTTGCTGACTCTCCTGGCCCGGCAGGGCGTGGTGATGACGCCGCCTCGGAACCGGACGCTGCCCGACCTCTCCGAGGCGGGGCCCTTCCAGGGGCAGCAGCTGGGCCCCGGCCTGCGGCCCACCGAGGACGCCAAGGGCTCCTTTGGCAGGTGAGTGGGTGGGGACTCCCCCGACGTGGCCTGCGGGAGGAGAGGCCCAGCCCTGCCTGCTGTCTGCGGGCACCTCACTCCCTCTTCAACCCCTTCTGAGCCTCAGTTTGTGCGTCTGTTCAATGGGTGACAGTAACTGCCCGGGGTGGGTGGGAGGACCGGGTGGCCAGCACAGTCGGGACGGGCTGGGCATGCTGACCAGGCTGCGGGGCCCCCAGACCCTGCCTGGGGGGGCCGGGGGGCCGGCCCTGGGCAGCGGGTGGCCTGGTGCCTGGGTCTCTGGATCCCCTGGGTGGCGCAGGGCACGTGTTCACCACCCTTCACCCTGCAGGTCCCTCAGCGCCGGCCGCCTCACGGATCTGCTCCTTAAGGCTGCCTTTGGGACGCAGGCCCCTGACTCAGGCAGCGTGGACAGCCTGCAGGAAAAGCCCATGGAGACCGGTGCGTGGGGTCCGCCAGAGAGCATTCTGGGGAGTGGGGGCGCCCGCGGCGGGAAGACCCTGAGCCCCTCCTCTTGCCCTCTCAGGGCCGTCTGCTGGCTTCGGAGGGAACCTGCACCCGGGAGCCCGTGCGGGGGGCGCCGGCAGCCCTTCCCCCGTGGTGTTCACGGTGGGCTCGCCCCCCGGCGGGACCACGCCGCCCCAGGGCCCCCGTGCCACCGTGTTCTCAGGTGAGGACCGTTGCTGGCCTCGCGGCTGCGGCGGATCAGCGGCCCACACCGTCCGTCGGGAAGCGGGAGGGGCCCTCGCTGTAGAGTCAGGAGCTGAGCCAGGCGCTACTCTCACGCGAGGCCCTGGGAGGGTCCTCCTTGGAGGCTCGGGGGCACGGCTCCCACAGCCAGGCCCCTGAAGCCCCGGCCCTGGACTCCGGGGTGCCCCTGCAGTGGGCGGGGGCCCGGGAGGGGTGAGGCCTCCGCTGGGGCGCCTGCTCGCAGAGGGGCAGGAGTGGAGCGGGTGGGGACCGGCTCTGTGTCAGAGTGGCGGAGGCCTGATGGGGAGGGCGGCCGGCCCTCTCCCCACAGGGGGCCCCTCCAGCCCCCTCGGCTCGGCAGGCTCCTCCTCCGCCCGTCACCTGGCGCCCGGGGCCTACGGCGAGGCCCCCCTCGAGGTACCCGCCCCCGGCCACTGCCGCAGCTTTGCCGACCCCGTTGCCGCCAACCTGGAGGGGGCTGTGACCTTCGAGGCCCCCGACCTGCCCGAGGAGACCCTCATGGAGGTGAGGGCCGGGCGGGGGCAGGCGCCTGGCCCAGCGTGGCGTCCGGGCAGGGCTGGGGGCGGTGCCGAGGAGCGTCCCTCAGTGGCCCCGTCTCCCCAGCAAGAGCACACGGAGATCCTGCACAGCCTGCGCTTCACGCTCGACTTTGTCCAGCACGTCCTGGAGATCGCGGCCCTGAAGGGCAGTGCCAGCGAGGCGGCCGGGGGGCCTGAGTACCAGCTGCAGGAGAGCGTGGTGGCCGACCAGATCAGCCTGCTGAGCCGCGAGTGGAGGTGCGTGTGCCCAGCGGGGCCCCGCGGGGAGGCAGCGGGGGTGCGGCCTCCACCCCTGACGCGTCCTTGCCGCCCTCCAGCTTCGCGGAGCAGCTGGTGCTCTACCTGAAGGCGGCCGAGCTCCTCTCCTCGGGCCTGCAGACCGCCATCGACCAGATCCGGGCCGGCAAGCTCTGCCTGTCGTCCACCGTGAAGCAGGGTGAGGGCAGCCTTGGCCGGTGGCGGCGGCGGCAGCAGCAGCAGCGTTCGGGGCATGAGACCCTGAGGGAGTCGGGGCGGGAGGGATAGCTATCTCTGGGAGAAGGTCAGCGAGGAAGAGGTGACGAGGGAGGCCTTCCTGAGGAGGTTCCCTGGTGCAGGCCCAGCCCGGGGAGGGATAGTGGGGGTGGGGGGCAGGTGCAAAGGCCCTGCGGCAGGGCCCCCATGGGCCTGGGGCGGGAAGGCGCAGCGTGAGTTGCTGAGCAGAGCACCTAGGAGGTGGGGTCGGACAGCGCCCCGGGGACGGAGTGAGGGGCTTTTGCCCGCTGGTCGCGTGGGTTCCCTTGCTGGGGGCCGGCCTGAGCTGCCGGGGCGCCTCCCACAGTGGTGCGGAAGCTGAACGAGCTGTACAAGACGAGTGTGGTGTCCTGCCAAGGCCTGAGCCTGCGGCTGCAGCGCTTCTTCCTAGACAAGCAGCGGCTCCTAGACCGCATCCAGAGCGTCGCCGCCGAGAAGCTCATCTTTAGCCACGCGGTACAGACGGTACGCCGGGCGGGGCCACGTGGGGCCGGGCGGGGAGAGCGGGCTGAGGGGCCGGCAGGGGTGGGTTGACGGCCACAGCTCCGCCGGATTTCAGGGGCATCACTCCCGGGGTGGGAAGTTCCACTACGCTGTCCCCTCAGCCAGCAAATGTCACCCGGGCCCCTCCAGCCCTGGTGGGGAGCCGGGAGCTCACCTGGGCTTCCGCCTCGCTGTGAGGCTCCACGGCCCAGACGTGTCCCTCCCTGAAACTCAGGTTCCTTACCTGGAAAATGGGGAACCTGGTTTTCAAGGCTCTTAGCAGGTGAGTTGGTTCCTTCTTCTCTAGAGGGAACCAACGCAGGCAGCCCAGCTGGGAGCTGTGGCGTGAAGGCAGGAGGGGCTGGGAGGGGCCCTGCCCAGTGCTCTGCATCTGTCGCTTTGGGGTCCTTGTGCCCAAAAAGCGCTGCTTCTGAGGCAGTGCCTGTTTTCGAGAAAATTCACTCGTGCAGTAAAAACACAGCCCGAAGAGACGTTCGGGAACAGTCGGCCTCCTCGTCCCCGAGCTCCCCTCCCCCAGGGGTGACCATCACTGACATGATCGGGACCGAGGGAGTGCTCTGCCCGGTGCGGGTGGCCGGTCGCCTGCCCTGTAACCCCGGCTGCCTGCGCGTGACCCGGCGGCGCCCACAGCGTGCTGCCCCGTGGCTCGTGCGGCCGTCAGCCCTGGGTCCCCCGTCTCTGTGGAAGGCAGCTGGGCCCAGCCTCCGCCCTCACCCGGCAGGTGCAGTCGGCCGCCCTGGACGAGATGTTCCACCGCCGGGAGGACTGTGTCCAGCGCTACCACAAGGCCCTGCTGCTCATGGAGGGACTGCAGCAGATCCTCTCGGACCAGGCAGACGTGGAGAACATCGCCAAGTGTCAGTGTCCGCTGGGCCCCTGGGAGCGGGGGCGGGAGGGGGCAGCCGCTGCCCGCTCACCGTGGTGCCCGCCCCCCCTCCCTCCCTCGCTCCAGGCAAGCTGTGCATCGAGCGGAGACTCTCGGCCCTGCTGACCGGCATCTGTGCCTGACCTCCTGGAGGCCCGGCCCACGGTGCCCAAGGGGCCTGGACCTTCACTGCCGATCCATGGGGTGGGGAGCAGCTGGCCGGACTCGAAGGGACAAGCCCACGGCCGTGACACCACTCGCTGGTGCTGGGGAAAGGACCGTGGCTCCCCACCCAGCGTCCGGAGCCAGGCCTCAGGCTGCGTCTCTGTCTCCTGGGCTCCGCAGCCGTGGACTTCAGGGCGCTGGAGGCCCCGCACAGAACCTCGACGTAGGCCAGTCCCCTGGCCTGGCTGACGGGCAGAACTCCCCGCCCAGCCGGCGATCTGAACTGCTCTCCCGGCTGCCTCGATGGCAGGTGGGGATGCGTGGGCAGCCCCCGCCCCGCCCAGACCCCAGGGCTGTCTCGCTGAGGACAAGCAGAGGCCCTGAGACCGTGATGCCCACTCAAGCCAAAGCCGCCAGGCCTGCCCAGCGGATCCACCCAGCAAAAGGTGTGTCCTCCTGGCTCCCACCCCTCCCTCCCCCGAGACCACCACCCAGCTTTGTGATCACCCAGCACTTTATGCAGGCGGACTGGACCCGGCTGTTGCACCACCAGGCACGTGTGCACACCCGTCATCACACGTCCGTGTGCAGACAGCTCCGCGAGCGCGTGTGCTGTGCCTGCGCCCGGGTTGCTCTCGAGGCGAAGCCGCCGTCTTATTTAAATGTTCTTTTAGGGACGGACAGTACGAAGCACCGAGCTTCCAAAACCCAGCACAGACGCTGTTGCCGTCTTTCACACTTAACTCCTAAGATGTGTCTTATCTTCTGCAGCTCTTTTTCATTTTTCTTTTTTTTTAAAAGAAGAAAACTCGTATGAGTTGACGTTTTGTTCCTAAAGGACGGGGGCAGGATCGGGGCAGCCTCGGCAGCGATGCTGAGACCCCGGGGGCCGGTGGCGCTGGGCGCGTGTGGTCTGCGCGTGGCCGTCCGCCCTCCCGCCTGTAGGGCGGCCCTACCCCTGCCCTTGCTCCCTGCCTGAAGACCGCGGGCAGCTGAGGACTGCTTTTGTGCGTAAACCTACCTGTCCAGCTCTCACAGGAGGTTTTGATGTCAAGCCCTCTGTCCCCTCACCAGGTCCTGGCTGCCGTGGGGGGTCGGCGGGGAGGCCACCTTCCAGGCTTGGGGGGGGTCCCTTTTCTGGTCTGCCCGGCTCTGCCTAGCTCCTCTCGAACGTGTCCTCAAGGATGCAGAGGGAGCCGCCCCAGCCCAGCACCCCCGGTGCTGAGGTTTCACCACAGGCCCGGGCAAGGACCCCACGCGTTTCTCTCTTGCGATACTTGAAATCTTGCCTCTGTGCTTGGACCCAGAAGAAGAGCAGCCCTGGGACTCGTTTCTGTCTCCTCACCGGTGGCTTGAGCTTCTCCTCCTGCGCAGAAAATGTCCGTATTTATTGCTTTACGGTTGGCTGGAACCGGGGCCTCTGGGGGGCCGGCGCTGTGGGAGGGGCCCCTTGGGCTCTGTCCGCGGGTGACCTCCGGGCTGCGGGGTGAGCGCCGCCCACCCAGCCTGTCCTCCACAGCACAGCTCTCCACCCTTGGTCTACCTTACAAGACGTTTGTGTCACCCGCCCCCACCCCCACCCCTTGCGTTAAGTTGTGTAACATCAATTTAAGGAAATAAACCTCTGGAGTTGTTGGGCTGCTGTTGCTGATGGTTTGTCACGGCCTACCCTTCTCCCGTCACCTCCTTTCTCGGACTACACGCCCCGCCCCCCTATGTCCTGCAGCAGCAGCTGGAGTTTGGAGGTCAGGTTCGGGGCAAGGCTGGGAACTCAGTCCTCCAGGGGTTCACCGGGTGCCAGACCTTGACAGCAGCCGCGTCACTTCCGTCCCCACCCACGGCGCAGGAGGGCCCCCGCTCCGCCTCTGGGTGGGTGTGAGAGGCTGTGGTTTTGGTGTGCGCGCCCCCGACGGCTAGTGACCTCAAGTGTCTCTCCATGTGTCTGTCAGCAATTTCTAGGTCATTTTTGGAGAAATATCCATTCATGTCCTTTGCCCGTTTTTGAATCGGATGCTTTCTCTTTTTGTTGTTGAGTGGTAAGGTTTCCATATTTTAGACTACGTGTTGTTTTTTATTTATCTGTTTTTAAGGTTTTTTTCTTATAAATTTATTTATTTTTATTTTTCTGGCTGCATCGGGTCTTCGTTGCTGTGCGCGGGCTTTCTCTAGTTGTGGCGAGCAGGGGCTACTCTTCATTGCGGTGCGCGGGCTTCTCATTGCGGTGGCTTCTCTTGTGGAGCACAGGCTCTAGGCTCGCAGGGTCAGTAGTTGTGGCACGCGTGCTCAGTACTTGTGGCTTGCGGGCTCTAGACCACAGGCTCAGTAGTTGTGGCTCACGGGCTCTAGAGCGCACGCTCAGTAGTTGTGGCATACGGGCTTAGTTGCTCCGTGGCGTGTGGGATCTTCCCGGACCAGGGCTCAAACCTGTGTCCCCTGCATTGGCAGGCGGATTCTCAACCACTGCGCCACCAGGGAAGCCCTACATATTGTTTTAATAGGCTAAAAGTATCTCATTAAGTTACCAGAAAGGCTAACCGCAATGTGAAACGAAAGTTCGCGGAGGGGTAGTGATAGAGGAAGTGGAAGGTGGGGCCTCAAAAGGCTAGGTCCCAGCAGGGCTGCTCCAGTCTGGCTTCCTGGAGTGCGTGCTCCGGGCTCTGCAGACAGGAAGGGCCGTGCCTGGTGGAGATGCAGCCCCTTCCGCTCTGTGGGGCTCCCGGTATGTTGCACAAAGAAATGCCGAAAGAGGATTAAGACAACCGTGGCATTTTGTTGTCAAATTAATAGACTTCATTTCTTACAGTAGTTTTAGGTTTACAGAGAAATTGTGCAGAAAATACAGAGAGTTCCCAAATACTCCCTCTCCCCCTGCCACCCATTTACTTCTCCTGTTAACACCTTGCATGGGTGGGATTCATCTGTTACAACTGATAAACCTACACTGACACGTCAGCATCACCCAGAGTCCATGTTTACGTTGTGATTCGCTCTTGGTGCCCGTGCTGTGGGTTTGGACGCACACATGATGACCTGTACCATTTCAGTGTCATGCAGAGTCGTTTCACTGCCCTGAATATCCTCTGTGCTCTGTGTTCCCTCCCCTGACTTTAACCCCTGTCCCTTTACTGTCTCCATAGCTTCGCCTCTTCCACGATGCTGGAATCACACAGTGTAGCCTTTTCAGGTTGACTTCTTCTGGGTCTTTCCATGGCTCGATGGCTCATTTCTTTTCAATGCTGAATGATACTCCCCTGTCTGGGGGTACTGAGTTTATGTATCCATTTTCCTACTGAAGGATATCCTCTTGCTCCCCAGTCTTGGTATTCATGGGTAGCGCTGCTGTAAACACCCTGTGTAGGAGCCTGACAGTAAGGAGGGCCCAGGAGGGCTGGCTGGGCCGGGGGTGCAGCGGGCACACGGGAGGGACCGGCTCCCCACTTCCTGCGGGGCTCACGTTGCCCTGCGCGCTCCTGGCACGCTCACAGGGGGCCTTCGGCCAGGAGGTCCGGCTCAGGTGCCTGCCCCACTTCTAACTGCCCCCTGGGCACCTGTCCCAGCCTCACAGGCCTCAGTTTGTTCTCCGTAGATCAGAGTCTGGCTCGGTGCCACCATGGCCAGTTTGCAGGGAGGCCCCTCGGTGGTCTTTTCCTCTCATTCTCTCACCTGACACAGGACCTCAGAGCACGGCCCCAAGCTTCCACCCTCCCCACCTGCTGGCCCGCGGCACAGCCTGGGGTCTTGGGCCTGCCCCGGAGACTGCCCTCACCCGGCTTAGGTTTCTGTTCAAGCACCGGGAGCTTCCTGGTTCACACGGGCAGGGGGAGATGGACTGCTTCCCGGGGCACAACCTGAAGTCCCATCACCCAGTCTCAACTGCCTTCCTCGGCGGCTCTAGTTCCAGCCTCACAGTTGCCCAGGTCGTGCGCTTACACGGATGGTTCAGCCTGGGCCCCGTGTCCACCTCCATGTGCCAGAGCGGGTCCAGGCCTCCAGAGCTGCAGAGGCCGAGGGCGGGGAAGGAGTGTCCCCCGACAAAGGAGTCTCTATGGTAAGGGGTGCTCTGTGATGGTAGGTACTGTGTGACGGGGTGCTCTGGGTGAAGGTAGGTGCTCTGCGTGAAGGTGGGTGCTCTGCGTGAAGGTGGGTGCTCTGCGTGAAGGTGCCCCGATGCTTCCTAAGACTGCTCAGCCACCTGAGTTCCCCAGACCACATGTGACCTTGACCTTTCCTCATGCCTGGAGCCCTGGGGCAGCTCTTTCTTCCCTTCCTCAGAGGGGTGGGCTGTCCTGGGGGATCGTTTAGCACGGGCGAGCTGTGCCCTTCCGCCTGCCTGAGCTCTTTTCCGACTAGGAGTCCGAGTAGAATTTGGTCCAGGAGAGGATCCACGTCAGCAGCCGCTGCTCCACTTCGTTGCTCGTGGATTCGCTCGTTCTGCACATTTCACGTACAGGTGACCTGTGAGCAACGTGGTGGTTCGGGGCCCAGACCCCCCCCCCACACGCAGTCGAAAATCCACAGATAACTTGACAGCTGGCTCTCCATGTCCGCGGTTACGCATCCGTGGATTCAGCCACTGGCAGACCTACTAGTCCTGCACTTCGTATTTAGTGAAACAAGTTCTGTATAGGTGGAGCCGTGCGTTCAACCCTGCGCTGCTCAAGGGTCAGCTGTGCATGGAATCATACACGCACGACGTGGCCTTCTGCGCCTGGCTTCTCCACTGAATGTGTTTTCAAGGTTCACCCCCAGCCGTAGCATGCGTCAGTACTTCGGAGTCGTTTTCACATAGTGTTTAACACTTGATCACACACACTCTTGCTGTTGGTCTGTCATTGTCTGTCCCCACTAGAGTGGAAGCTTCCCGAGGGCACGGGTTCTGCTCCTAGTCTGTTCGCAGCCTCTGCAGGCGCTGGGAACCTAGTAGGTGCTCGGAAAATAGCTACTTACCGAGTGGCCATCTCAGGGAGGTCTGAGTCCCGTGCCGCCAGCCGCACTTCCTTCCACCTTCTGCGGGCTGTCGCTCGCTCCCGCCAGCTGTGGTGACATCTGTGCCGCCTCCCAAACCCCATGTGTGGACGAGTTTCCCATCTGTCTTCTACCAGCTTCCAGGAGGTCCTCACTCCCTGGAGCTCTCACACAGGCGGCTCCAGCATGACCCAGTCTCTCCCTGGCATTTGGGCCCCTCTCCGTGCCTCAGCTTCCTCATCTGTAAAATGGGGACAAGAGAACCTTCCTCAAGGCTTCATGAGGATTGAATAAGCTAACAGGCATCGAGCCACTAGAGCAGCACCTGGCACTGGCACATGGCAAGTGTTTTCTTACGAGAGGTTTGTGGGAAGGCGCTGGTCTGCACACTGTTGAAAGACAGGCTGTCATTCCAGAAGCCGGGACTGGTGCTGTGTGGCTTCCGGCCATGGGCTCAGCCTCTCTGTCCCTCGGGTTCCTCTTCAGTAACACGCTTGCTCTTACGCTGCTTGCTCCCTAAGGCGGGCGAAAGGCCTGAATGAGCTGACACTTGTAACGCGGAACAGAGCCTGGAAGCGTAGTTGTTAGGACGATTTGTTCGCCCTAAGAGGGCGCATCCACATCGGCCTCAAACCACCCCCGAGTTGGCAGCGGGGAACCGGGCTCCCGGCGCCAGGCCCCGCCCTCCCCGCCCCGAAGCCCCGCTCAGTCCCGCCCCTGACACCAAGCTCCGCCCCAAGCCGCCTCGGCCCGCCTCGCCCAGAAGTACTTTTGTCCACGTCCGGCTGCCGTCCGGCCGCGCGCTCCGCTTCCGCCTTCGCCCACGTGGTTCGGCTCCGGCTCAGTCCGCCGCTCCGTGAGTGGGGCCGGGTCGGGGCGCGCCCCACTAGTCCCGGCGTGGGTGGCCGGGGTCTCCCCGATTCCCGAGGGAGAGCCGGCTGGGCGAGGCGAGAGGACGAGGGGGGAGCAGGAGGGACTGGGGAGGTCAGAGGTCAGCCTGGGGGTCAGGGACGACTTAGGTTATCCGCGGGCGGGGCTGGAGCGTGAGAGGGTCCCGGGAAGGTTAGAGTTCTCAAGGGGTGGGGCTGGAGCGTGGCCGTGGTCGGAGTTAAGGAGGGGCGGGCTGGTGTGTAGGGGCCCCGGGGAGGTTAGGGGTCTAGAGGACCCGGGTGGGTGCGTACCGGGGGAGGTCAGGGGTCGGGCGCGTGCCCCCCCGCCCCTCCCGGGCCTGCATGGGGCTCACCAGCCTGCGGGCGGCGGCCTGGGCCCTGAGGAGAGCCTGCGGACCGTGGACCCCGCGCCTGGGACCGCGCCTCCTCTGGTAATGACAGTGCACTTGTCCGTGACCCCAGGGTAGCACGCTGACCCCCACTGAGCCCGACTGCATGCCCGGCGAGCACCAGCCCTCATCGCATAAAGTGCTGTCACTGCTCCATTTCTTGGACAGTGAAACCGAGGCCAAGTTGGTGGTTGGGCAAGATCTACAGTTAGCGCCCAGCTGGGATTTGGACTCGGTGGTCAGCCCAGGGTGTTTACTGGACCATGCTGCCACCGTCAGTCTTTCACTGGGCCGCTTCCTTCTGTGTTTTGCTCACACCCCACCCCCCCTCGCCACCGTGTCTTTTCAGTTTGCCCCCCATGGCAGGGAATGGGGAGGCCCCCGTGCCCGTGGGGACCAAGCAGGAGCAGGACAGGAAGGTCCGGCGTGGCTGGCAGGGCGCGGCCAGGATCTGGGAGGAGACAGAGCAGCAGGCGAAAAGGCTCAGGAGCAGCGAGGGTGGAGGGCAGCACAGGAAGCTGCCCAAGCGCAAGGTCGTGCTGCTCGTGGCCTATTCCGGGAAGGGCTACCACGGCATGCAGGTGAGGGCGCCCGCGGGCTGGGCCGCTGTGCTTGGGGCAGGGACCTCACAGCGACGGTTACCCAGTGAGCCATCTTGGGAAGTGGCAGAAAGAGGGCTCTCATTCTCACCTCCTTTATCGTGTGGGTCCCATCAGGCAAGATTTAGATTCAGAAGCAGCTTTGAGCCCTGTTTCATCCATGCATTGCTTGGGTGCTTGCGGGGGGCGGGGGGGGGGAGGTGTTCATGGGTCTCCCAGGGTAGTTAAAGGCCCAGGCCTGCCGATGACCAGAGGCGGCAAGTGACGAGAACTCTCAGTCCGTCGTTTCCTCATCTCTCTGATCACAGTGCTGACTTTACAGGGCAGGAAGAGTCATTAGGCTGACCGATACCGCACACTAGAACTGGGACAGCGCCAGGGATGCTCAGAAGAGGCAGCTGTTACTCTTTGTTAGACACGTGAAGGTGACGGTTGTGGGTACGCAGGCACGTGAGAGCTCCCTGCCCAGCCCAGCCCCGTGACCCTTTCCTGAAAGGCACAAGAGCCCCGGCGCCCCGGCAGATGCACGTAGAGCTTCTTCTCGTCCCTTGTGGTCAGCGGTGTGGCTCTTACACTTCGGTGCCTCGTTCTTTAAACTTCTTGGAGGAATTCACTGCTGTGTAGAGTATCTCACTGAAGCGGAAGTTTAGGAAAACAGTGCCCAACCTTACCAGGTGCTGTGGTCACCTTTACTGTAAATAATAGTAGTAATGAGATACTTTGTATTCTATTTTAGTATTTTTCATTAAGTATAGGGTTGCACCCGTGAAACCAATTTGATGACCTTTGATGACCACGGTGGATTGTGAAATGGTGGAAGCAGTGCTTCGGTCTCACGTAGTGGAACAAATAAACCACCTGCGCTGCTCTTCGCCGATGTTTAAATGCTTTTTTGTTTGAGGGTGACTGATTACGTGTGTTGTTGCCTTATGCGCTGTCTTGAGAATTTTGCCTGTGTCTCATCATCTTCCGTTTGCCTCAGTGTCCCCATTAGGGGAATGGAGGGGAGGTAGAGAGTGACGGTAGCTCACAGGGTGACAGAAGGACACAGCGGGATGTGGGGAAGGGTGGTTATCCCCGTTTCTTAATATCCATTCCGATCGCTGGAGGAGCATTTATAGCTTCTTGCTGAGTAAAGGGATTGGACTTAAGCTGCAGTGGGGACCGTGAGGTAGACTTTGGGAAGGACCTGCCCACTGTGGTGCGTCTTGGCGACGTGCTTGTCGCCCTGTGTCCCTTGCTTTGCAAAGATTTTCTTTGACGTCAGGGTGGTGATCTCACTGATGTCGCAGGGTCCTGCAGGCCCTGGACTGTGATTACACTACATCTGCACCCGCTAGGTGCTGGCAGCACCCTGGGGTGGCGTCCTCCTCCAGCAGGGGCGCCTGCCTCCCTGTAGTGATGCAGGAGGGCCTGCTCCCTGCTGTGGTGAGGGAGGGGAGGCCCTGGGGTGATGAGGGAGGGGAGTCCCTCTTGGCCGGGTGCAACAGACAGATGGGTCTCCAGCAGGAGGGTGCTGGTCTCACATCTGACAGGTAGGGGGAAATGATGTCTTAGGTGATGCCCAGTGTCAGCTGCCCAGGGTGGGAAGTTTCTAGACTGTGGGTACCCACAGGTGGCTTTCCTGCTTCCCGTGGGTCGGGGGACGAGCTGCAGGGTCTCTCCACGCCCACAGGTGCGGTCCCCACCTGCCGGGTGCGGGCACAACGCACATGCCCCTACCTGGATCAGCCACGGCCCAGGGCCCCTACTGTGGTAGTGATTGAGTGAAAAACAAGTTTTCTTCTTCTCTTTTCCTCAGAGGAATGTTGGGTCCTCGAAATTCAAGACCATCGAAGATGACCTGGTGTCTGCCCTGGTCCGGTCGGGTTGTATTCCGGAGAATCACGGGGAGGACATGCGGAAGATGTCCTTCCAGCGCTGCGCCCGGACGGACAAGGTAGGTGCTGTCCCCACATCCCCTGCGGGTGCAGGCAGCACCGAAGCCGCCGGTCTGTGGCTTGTGTTTGCCCTCATCCCACTTTCCATCTTAGCACCTTTATCTCTCAAGATTCTCTTGGTTACAATTGACAGATGCACAGCTCAGACTAGTGTAAGTGGAAAGAAAGTTGTTGCCTCGTGTGGCCAAGAAACTGCGGCATTTCTGGCCCAGGTGTGGCTGGACCTAGGTGCTCAGGGCCACAAGGTCTGGCATCCTCTCTGTCTGTGCTTTCTCCTCTCGCTCCTGTGGGTGGCGTGGTGGCCACAACATCTGCCTTAGATCCATCCATCTCAGGCTCGCGATACAAGTAGGACCGCGTGGCCGCAGAGGCCCACCATGCGTGTGATGTTAAACTTCCTAGGAGCCACAGCCAAAAGGGAAAAGGAAACAGGTGACGCTGGGTTTTGTTATCAATTTTATTTACCTTAGTGTGTCCAAGGTAGTCGCCTTTCAACGTGTAATCAACATAAAAAGCGATGAACGGGAAATAGTTTCCATTGTGCGTGTGTGAGCGCCAAGTCTTTGGAACCCCGCGGGAGTCGCACGCTCAGGAGTCTCGGGTGGCCGTGACCCAGCACTGTCCATTCATGCTCAAGAGATTGAGTCCTGCTGTCTGGTTGGCTCTCCCACCGTCCCAGGCCAGTCGCTGGCTGGTCCCACCCTGGCACATTGCCAGGTGTGGGGCTGGTGCGAGCAGGGGCTCCCCACAAAGGAGTGGAGGGTGTCGCCGAGGCAGGTGGGACAACCAGCCACGGAGAACGTGAAGCTCTCCCCCAGGAGAGAGAAAACCCAAAGTGCCCGTGCACCTGTGAGCCTGCTCTCTCAGACCCGGGCCCTGAATCATCTCTCTGGCCACCTAAGGTCACTGGGAGTCTGTGGTACACGTAGCTTTTTGCAGGTCAGGGTCCTGGGAATCTGAATAATGTTGAGTTTCAAAGGTGCAGCGTCCCCTGGGATCCACAGGCCCAGGCCAGAACCCCGGAGCCAGAGCTACCGCACAGACAGCTAAGAACAAAAACAGGCGCCTGGCAGTCTCGTGGGTGATCCAGTCACATGTTAGCTGGTCCAGGTAAAGAGTACCGGGGCTGTCCGTGGTGTGTGTTTTCTGTTTAACTTTCCCACTTACAGCTCTCTGGTTGTTTTCAAGGCAGAAGAAAAGTAAACATTTGCCTGAGCTAATGAAGACAGCATTTCCAAATATAGGGCTAGCATTTATTTCAGTTTTCACTGTTATTAGAGATGGTTTTATTCGAATATGTTTTCCTTCTTACATTTTGGGAAATCTAGAAAACCTTTGATACTAACATCCCCCTGGATGAACAAATGATGATATTTTGTTAGTTTTTGTTTCATATTAAAAAAAAAAGTTTCAAGGAGCTGTCATTCACTCCCACACATTTTGCCCATTTAAAGGGTACATTCATTGATTCTAGTCCTTTCTCACAGTTGTGCAGCCATTACCACAGCCCAGCTTAGAACATTTTCATCGTCCCCAGAGCTTCCCTGCACCCTTTAGCCATCACCCACTCTCCACTGGCACATCCAGAAAATTCTCCCTTCAGCGTGTAATCAGGGCTTTCCTGGTGGCACAGTGGTTAGGGATCCACCTGCCAGTGTAGGGGCCACGGGTTCGAGCCCTGGTCCGGGAGGATCCCGCATGACGCGGAGCAGCTAGGCCCGTGAGCCACAACTACTGAACCCCGCGCGCCTAGAGAGCCCATGTTCTGCAACAGGAGGAGCCACTGCAATGAGAAGCCCGCGCACCGCAACAAAGAGTAGCCCCTGCTCGCTGCAACTCGAGAAAGCCCGTGCACAGCAACAAAGACCCAATGCAGCCAAAAATTTAAAAAAAACCAGAAAAACGTGTAATCAATATAAAAAGATTAGCAATGAGATGTATTTCCATTCCTTTTTCGTGTACTGAGACTTTGAGACCTCATTTCAGAACAGCCATTTTATGCCCTCAGTAGCCACTCGTGGCCAGATGCCTCTGTGTTGGAGGGTGTCTGCCTGGTGAACAGTGGATTCGGCCTGTGTTCCATCTCGCCAGTTTATTTTTTGTCTTTCTTCTTTTTTACAAAAATCTCTCCAACTTTTTATTTGGAAAAACTTCAGACCTCCGAAAGTCCCAGGAACAATGCATGAACACCCTTGGTCTTCCCCTAAACTCGGCAGTGTTAAACTTTTGCCATATTTGTTTTCCTTTTTGTGCCTTTGAATGGAACCATTTGAGAGGAAGTTGCAGACGTCATCACCCTTCACCCCAAAATATGTCGTGTGAGCAGTGGCATCCTCTGGCAACTGCTTGGTGTCGCTGTCACCCTTGGGAAATTTAACACTGGTACACCGTTTCTTGTTGATCCTGTGTCTAACCCAGGGTTGATGGTTCATTCAGTTGTCATGTCTTTTGAGTTTCCTTCATTTTTTTTTTTAAATTAAAAAAATGTTTTTTCTATTTCTTTTATTATTTCTTTTATTTATTTATTTTTTTGGTTGTGTTGGGTCTTCGTTGCTGCGCGCAGGCTTTCTTTAGTTGTGGTGCACGGGCTTCTCATTGCGGTGGCTTCTCTAGTTGCAGAGCACGGGCTTTAGGTGCACAGGCTTCAGTAGTTGTGGCACGCAGGCTCAGTAGTTGTGGCACGCGGGCTCAGTAGTTGTGGCACGCGGGTTCAGTAGTTGTGGCTCACAGGCTCTAGAGAGCAGGCTCAGTAGTTGTGGTGCACGGGCTTAGTTGCTCCGCGGCATGTGGGATCTTCCCGGACCAGGGCTCGAACCTGTGTCCCCTGCATTGGCAGGCGGACTCTCAACCACTGCGCCACCAGGGAAGCCCTTGAGTTTCCTTTAAAATGGTCTCGTCACCTCCTTTCTGTCCTTCCTGATGTGATGTTTTGGATGGTCCAGGCCAGTTATTTTGACGAATGTCCTCAATCTGTATTTGTCTGATTGTTCTCATGACTCGATACAGAGTAAAGAAATTTTTCGGCGGGAGTGTTACACGGTACTCTGTCTTCTTTGCTTACATTTAAAAAAATCTTTTTAGAAAGTATGATTGTAGCAAACAGAAAGGTGCATACAGTGTCGGTATAAAGTGAAACGGGTGATTCTTTGGTGAGCGCCCGGATAATCTCCACTCAGGTCCACACGTGGGTCTCTGCCCGCGTCCCAGGAGCCCCCTCCTCGTCCACCTTCTGAATCACACCGCTCCCCTCCCCCAGACCTTACTGCCGTATTGCCTTTTATGAAAACTTGCTTTTAGGAAAAAGGTGTAACATACAAATGGTGAACTGTGCTCTTCTTGAGTGCGGCGCTTGCTCAGTTTACCTGTGTCACTAGCACCCCATCCCCACAGGATACCTGCTGCTGTGACTTAGATGGTGACCTTGCTCAGCTCCAGTGTTCTGTCATCTAAGTTGCACTTTCTTTTTTCCTAAGTCCTTGAGAGTCACATCCAGGGTGGGACTTTATCTCCTATCTGCAGGATTTCATGTATTCGTTCCCGTGTTTCGTTGGGCTCTGAAGTTCACTTGTAATATTTTATAAGTTATGTGGCACTCACTCCCTTGGTATATAGAGCACTGTTCTTGTATCTGGTTATTCCCTTCAGATGCACTTCTGAAAGCAGAATTCCTCCACGGACAGATGTAGCGTGCATGTGGTCCTTCTGCTGAAGAGACCAGCTTGCAGTGTCGGTGCTCCAAGTGCAAGGCCCAGCTGGCCCTCCCATGTCTGCTTCCTTTGCAGGGTGTGTCTGCGGCCGGCCAGGTTGTGTCCCTGAAGGTGTGGCTGATTGACGACCTTTTAGAAAAGATTAACAGCCACCTTCCGTCTCACATTCGGATACTGGGTAAGCCTTGCAGCGCTGGGCTGCACACTGGGTGGTGGCCAGTCTCACAGGGACACGAAATTTCTTCTTTCACCGAATTTCTCTGTTGCGGAGCTAAGATAACAGAGTGGTCGCTTAGCAGTTGGAAGGAGTGGTTGTGAGTCAGCTGTAAGGAAGGGTTCAGTATTCCCACCTCCTTCAGAAAGGGACACAGCCAGACAGACAGACTTGGAAAGGCCCTCAGTGCAGCATCTTGGTGCTACATGTGCCTTGTTTTAACCAAATGCTTGGATATGAAAGTCCAGATTTGATAAAATTAAAACAGGGGCTGTGACTCCCTATGGTAACAGGCCTGATAACGGGATTTGCAGTCTGACCCTCTCTGCCTTTTAAGTGGCACATATGTGCCATTGATAATTAATGTGGCCCTGGGGTGGCTGGGGTGGCCCTGCTTGCCTTCTGTCTCTCTCTGTCCTATTTGTTTCCCTCTTCTTTTTCTCCCTTCTTTTGGATTAATTGATGTTTCTTATCATTGCATTTCATTATCACCTTGGTTAGCTAATGCGATGACTCGCTATGGCTTTTTTTTAGTGATCGCTTTGCCGGCCCTTAAAGCAAGGGCTGGCAGAGGCTTTCTGTAGAGGGCCAGGTAGTAAACTGTCTGAGGCTTTGTGGCCACACAGATCACTGTCTCTGTTGCATATTCTTCTCCTTTGTTTCTTCTTTTAACCACCCTTTCAGCCTTAGCTCAGAAGTTGTACAGGAACGGCCATGGTTTTAGCCACTGTTTGCCAGCCCCGGGGTCAAAGCATCCATGGGCCAGTTACCACAGCTGCCTTCACGTGAAGCCAGGCCACCTTGCACGCACCTCACACCTGCAGCCACGCACTTGCACCTGTCCTGCTGTCGTGACGTGTATTTCAGGTCTGCCTGTGTCATCACCCGCACACTACAGTGTCAGTTTTTCTTTAACCAGAGAATTAAAAACACTTTTAAATGCTTTTTAAAGTTGAAGTATAATCGGCGTATGGTAAACTGCAGAGTTCATTATACAGTTAAAACGTTGTGATATGTGTGCATACCTGTGAAACCAGCCCACTTGAGAGAGTCACCCTCTCGGTCAGCCCCGGAAGATTGTGACCCTCCCCACGCCCCTCCCACCCCATGCCTCACCAGGCGACCACTGATCTGCTCTCCTTCATTATAGACTGCTTCGTAGTTCTAGAGTTTTATGTCAATAGCATCGTAGGGAATGGCTTCTTGCACGGAGCCTCTGGTTAAAGATTCCTGCACGTTGTCAGGTGCATCCGGTTTGTTCCTTTCCATTGCTGCGTGGTTTCCAGTTGTTTATCCAGTTACCTGGTGGGGAGCACTGCGGGTGTCTCCAGTTTGGGGCTGTTACAGAAAGACACTGCCATGAACGTTGGGTACAAGTATAAATAGGGATCTCGGCACAAAGTCACAACCCTTGTTTTTGGTTACTTTGCCCACTATTGAATTTAGTTTCTAAATTTTTATTTGTTTATTTATTTGCTGCACCGCACGGCACGCGGGACCTCATTCCCCGGCCAGGGATGGGACCCGCGCCTCCTGCAGTGGCAGCGCGGAGTCCTGGCCGCTGCGCCGCCGGGGAAGGCTCTGCATTTATTATTGGCATGACATGGTTTTATTCTTATTGTCCTGTGGTCCTTCTCTGCCTGGTGAGGATAATTCCCTCCTGAAGACCTTCTCTGGGAGCCAGTCCTCTTAAAGCCCCATGTGATGCCTCTTAACATTCACTCCACGGGAACGTTCTCATGTATGCCACAGGTTGTTCCCCACTTTCGCTAAAATAATGCCAGACCCTACACAATTCGCAGCCGTTAGCACTGCTTACGTAACATGACCTAGCATGGCTGTGTTTCCCTCGTTAGCAGCCCAGCCACGTGGTCGGCTGCCAGCCCCTTTCAGCCTTTTCTTGGCAGTTATATTCCGCACGACAGAAATTAGGTGCACAGAGCATACCTGCGATGCTGTGTCGCTGAAATTGGATTCTTAAAGCAAGACAAAACACAACAATAAGATTACCCCAAATCAGACACGACAGCGGAGACAGAAGACGGGAAGGGCGGCGCAGACGCAGCCTTGAACTGGCAGCCCCGGGGCGGTGTCATCAGTCCTTGTAACATGAAGCCAAAGCTGGCCTTTAAGTCACAGCCTCCTTGTGAGGCTGAGTCCTCGCGACCCGGTCTGGGCTTAGCGTGAGGACAGCCGTGCAGCACGGAGCACCCAGGGCCACAAAGCGCTTCGTGCTCCCCAGTTCCCAGAAGCCGCCCCCCCAACGGTTGTGATTCTTTCAGAAGTTTTCTCCACAAATACAGACATAATCCGTGTGTCTGTATTTTTCTCACAAAGAAATGCACACGTAGTGCTTCGCTTTGCTCTTTTCTCCCTGAGCGGTTAGGAAGCCCGTTGGGAGCCCTGGCCGGGCACAGCGAGTGTTCGGCGCTGCAGCCCCCGGTCCTTGGCACGGGCGCCGGGGCTGCGGGGCTGCTTTCGGCTCGTTCTGCAAACGTCTAAGAGCCGCCGATCGTCTCCCCGTTGCTGGACTTTTTAAGTTGTTTCCAGTTTCTTTTGCTGTCTGAACACATTGTTGTCCCTGGCCTCACCTGCAGGATGGCGTGTGATCCAAGGCTTCTGGGTCGGGGTCACCGGCTGGTGCTTTAGTCCGCATGGGTCCCCCGGGATCCTGAGGCGAGAGCAGGGTGTCCCGCACCTTGGCCGACCCCGGGGTTTGTTTGATAGGGTTTAGCTGAGGGTTTAGCGCACGGAGCCGGGGCCCCCTCGGGCTCGTCCGGGTTCGGCAGGTAAGGTGCCGGCGCTCAGACCTGCTCAGGGTGTCGTCAGTCTGTCCTCATCGCCTCCTCTGCCCCCAGGACTGAAGAGGGTCACGGGCGGCTTCAACTCCAAGAACAAGTGCGACGCCAGGACCTACTTCTACATGCTGCCCACGTTCGCCTTTGCCCACAAGGACCACGACGCGCAGGACGAGACGTACCGGCTGCACGCAGAGACGCTGGGGCATGTGAACCGGCTCCTGGCCTGCTACAGGGGCACCCACAACTTCCACAACTTCACCTCGCAGAAGGGGCCCCGCGAGCCCAGCGCCCGGCGCTACATCCTCGACATGTTCTGCGAGGAGCCCTTCGTGCGCGAAGGCATGGAGTTCGCGGTGATCAAGGTCAAGGGCCAGAGCTTCATGACGCACCAGATCAGGAAGATGGTGGGGCTGGTGGTGGCCATCGTCAAGGGCTACGCGCCCGAGAGCGTGCTGGAGCGCTGCTGGGGGGAGGCCAAGGTGGACGTGCCCAAGGCACCGGGGCTCGGCCTGGTCCTGGAGCGGGTGCACTTCGAGAAGTACAACCAGCGCTTCGGCCACGACGGGCTGCACGAGCCGCTGGACTGGGCGCGGGAAGAGGCTGACGTCACGGCCTTCAAGGAGCAGCACATCTACCCCACGATCATCGGCACCGAGCGCCACGAGAGGTCCATGGCCCAGTGGCTGAGCACCCTGCCCATGCATGACTTCAGCGCCACTGCCCATGCAGCCGCCGGCCCGGGCGCCAAGGTGGGGCTGGGGCCACGGGGGCTGGGGGTCAGGGGAACCGTGGGGCTGGCGCTGGCCCTTCCAGGAGCTCAGCCAAGCACTTGTCCACATCTGTCACTGTCCGTGGCTAAGCTTCAACCCACTCTGCCCCCTGTCATTGTACCCATTGTACAGATGAGCAAGCTGAGGCACCGAGAGGCCTGTCGCTGCCCCGGGGCCACAACAGTGGGAGGAGCAGGGCCAGGGCATAGGACCTGGTGGCCAGCCGCCCTGCTCCGCGCTTAGTGACACTGGGGAGGGACATGCTCAGTGGCCGTCGTCCCGTGTGTGGGACGGAGGTGCCGCTGGGACGTCCTCCTCTGGCTCATGCTGCTGGTCAGTTGGCACGTACCTGGCTCCAGAACATGGGCTCGCTTGGCAGGCGCCAGGGACGCTGAGCGGCCAAGCGTCGTTCTCCTCGCCCTCTGGGCGGCGTTCCTGTCCGGGCCCGGGTGGTCTCCTCCGCCTGGGAGGGGACGCAGGCTGTGCTTTCGGCCGCACTGTCCCGGAGCCCTGCTGTCCAATACCGCCCGGGGACCTGGCTCAAAGTGTGATTCATCTGTGAGTTAACTGCCAACCTTATGTTAGAAGGAGAGCATCCACGATTGGAGGTGCTGGAGCTAAAAGTGAACATTTTACTCTAGTTCTCGATTCTCTACCCTGGGGCGAGGGAGGTCCCCAAAGCCCATGTTCGCTCATGGTGTCCCAGCAGGCTGTCAAAGGGTGAGATTCCCACCTGGAGCTCTGGGAGATTTCTTCCCATTGTCTAGATATCTAGAAAAACACTGTCTTCCCTCCCCAGCTGGGCTTGTAAACCCATGTGCATACAGGTAAGGGGGCCAGGTGTAAGAAAGGCAGGGGTTGCAGATCAGATGGTGAATTCCAAGCAGCGTCGGGGAGGAGACGGGACTTGGTGGAGACTGTGGGAAACGGCAGAGCTCTCATTCCACCGGAAGGGCCCGTGCAGCTCAGCGCCAGCCAGGGGAGGGTGGCCCTGAGTGTTGTCGGAGCTTGCCTTTTCTCAGGAGAAACTGGGATTGCAGACGTGTATGTGAAATAGTCCACTCTTTAAATGTTGGTGGTTATCAATTTTCCCAGCACTGTGAGGCCAGATGGAGCACGTGTACAGATGGGACCTGGGGGCCAGGCTTGCTCTCTGCTTGATTCCCACGGACAGAGAGAGGCCTCTGACCGTCTGCCGTCTCTATATAGTGCCGAGGGGCTTGTACTTGACCAGCTTTGCAGTAGATCAGTTTTATGTCCCCAAGGTCACTGAAGCCTCTGGGAGCTGGAGGAGCCCAATGAAGACCCCCTCTGGTCCCCAGCCCTTGGCTTTGCCCGTTCAAGACAGGTTCTTGAATCAGTGAAGAGGAAGACGGGTGAGGCTGAGCCTCGCCCTGGGCAGCCCCTGTGCAGGAGAGGGCCCCCGCCGGGCGGAGCGCTCCCCACAGTCATTCCCTGTCTGCTCTCGCTCTGCAGGTCCCCCGCCCCCTGGAAGGCAGTGATGGGGACAGTGACTGAGCTGGCCCACGACACCGCACGCCGGGACCCGCCAGCCTGCTGCTGGCGGCATGCCTCGCCCAGACGGGATGGCCCGCGCACGGCCTCCCCAGCTCAGGATCCTGAGAGCTGCGTCATTCTGAGTTTCCGTCACAGGGAGAACCTGCCGCGAGTCTATTTTCAGCTCACGCGTTGACTACACCCAACTCAGCACGTAAAGACACTATTTTTTTAAAGAAGCGATTTTCTTATTAAATAAGTACAAACCTTGCTTAGTCACTTCTTTTACCTTTTTCTCGGTCTTTTCCACGGGTCTTTCACCGAGAGAGGTGCAAGGAGCACCGTGCGCTGTGTCAACAGCAGACCGGAGCGGTGGGAACGGGTGACCTGGTGGGGGCACGTGGCTGGGCGAAGGCTGGAGCCGGCGGGACAGTGGGCGGCTCCTGGCAGGACTGGCTGCCCGGCTGTCAGGGTGGGGCTCGGCGGCCCGGCGAGCGGCGCAGACCAGAACAGGACAGGGGGGCCGTCGGGCCAGGGGTAGCAGTCCCCAGCGCTGGAGGACACGGGCTCCTTCTGGGTGTCCACCTGGCCCCCTGCGGCACGCAGCTTTCATCCTGGTCCGTGCATCCCTGGCGCCGCCTGTATTCCGGGCGGGAGGGAGGAGGGAGGGCAGAAGGAAGGGGCACATCGTTGACTGTCCCGTAGCGAGCCCTCCTGGACGTCCCGCCAGCGACTTCATCCCCTCGCTGGCCAGAGGTGTGTCACGTGGTCACATCCAGCTGCAAGGGGGGCAGGGAAATGCTTTTATTAAGTGGCGCCCTGCGGAGAAGAGGACGCTCTGTTACCAAGGAAGTCGGCAAGTCTGCTGCAGGAGACGCGTGGTGTGTGTGCACGTGGGACGCACGCGTGCACGTGCTGTGTGCCCACGTGGACGCACGTGTGGTGTGTGAGCAGTTTGTGCACGTGTATTTGTGATGTGATCGTAGGTGATGTGTCTGCATGGGTACGTGTGCACGTGTGATGTGCAAATGCCGTGTGGTGGGTTGCACACGTGTGTACAACGTGGCTGGGCAAATCCCCTCGAGGGAGCACTGTCTTTCCGAGAACAGGGCGGGTGGGGCGAGTAGAATCGGCAAGACTGGCAGTGCCGTGGGGGAGAGACCAAGTGAGGTGTGCCTTTGGGTCCGAGAAACCTTGCCGAGCGGCTGCCGCTGCCGGGTGGCCTGCGGCTGGGACAGGAGGCAGGGTTCGAGGCTGACCTGGGCTTTGGGTTTCAGGAATTGAGGAGCTAGCTGGGCCATTAACAGGTGGCGTGATTGGGAACAGGATGGGCTTGCAGGAGAAATCCTGGGGCTTGACTTTAAGCATGTTAATTTTACCTGTGATAGGGCTTTTAAAGTCACTTCCCAGGGCAGAAAGTAACCTAAGCACTGCTGGGATCGTGGGGCTCTCCCCATGGAAGGTTACGTGGTCTTGGTTTCAGGGTCAAATTGTAGACAATTCCCAAGTGTGACTCCAGGCAATTAGTGAGTGAGTCTTGTTTTGTTTTTTAGCAAAGAACAAACTCCTTTCTTTAAAAAAAAAAAATTAATTTTGTTTGTTTATTTTTTTGGCTGCATCGGGTCTTAGTTGCGGCACACGGGATCTTCGTTGAGGCACGTGGGATCTTTCCTTGCAGAGCGCTGGCTTCTCTCTAGTTGCGGGGCGCGGGTTTTCTCTCTAGTTGAGGCGCGTGAGCTCAGTAGTTGTGGTGTGAGGCCTTAGTTGCCCTGCAGCCTGTGGGATCTTAGTTCCCCGACCAGGGATCGAACCCACGACCCCTGCATTGGAAGGCAGATTCTTTACCACTGGACCACCAGGGAAGTCCCTGGGTGACTCATTTAAATCACCTTGGAGGATCCATGGGTATGTGATATTTTAAAATATGTACTTGGAGGGAATTCCCTGGTGGTCCAGTGGTTAGGACTGCACACTTCCACTGCAGGGGGCATGGGTTGCATCCCTGGTCGGGGAACTAAGATCCTGCATGCTGCACGGCACGGCCAAAAAAATAAATAAAATAAAATGTGTACTTGGAAAAACAGAGTACAGAAAAACAGAAGTTGCCCTCCCTCCCTAATTCCCAGTATCTCTCCATAGGCCCCTACTCGTTTTTCTTGTGACTTCCAGAGGTCTCTGTGCATATATGAGCGTGTTTGACCCTTGTCTTCACACAGACGGTGGCGGTCTTTGCCATCACAAAAGTCTGTGCCGTTCTTGCTGGTGGCCCACAGTGCACGCAGTCCATACCACTCAGCCTGCTGGTGGACATGTGTCCAGCCTGTGATTTTGCACACAACGACCAGCCCTATACATCCTTGTCCACGTGTGAGCATCCCGAGATGCTGACTCGGTGGTCTGGCGGGTTTCTAATGCCTACCTAATTCTGACAGCCCCTGTCCGCCGTAGAAGCGTTTCCTTGCATCCCTGCCAGTATCATATGACTATGCCTAGTCCCCCACTCTCCACAACATCAGGGAGCAAACCTGATCTTGGGGCCGGCCTTCTTCTGGGTCTCGTGCCCCTTCCCTGAGTGGGGAAGCACACTCAGGAAAAAGTTAGAGTCAGGGGCCTGCATAGTCGGGGTCTCAGCTGTCAGCAACTGAGACTCAGTCTGGCTGATTTAAACAGAAGAGCAGGGCTCCCCTGGTGGCGCAGCGGTTAAGAATCCACCTGCCAATGCAGGGCACACGGGTTCGAGCCCTGGTCTGGGAAGATCTCACATGCTGCGGAGCAACTAAGCCCGTGCGCCGCAACTACTGAAGCCTGTGCTCTAGAGCCCGTGCTGCGCAACAAGAGAAGCCACCATAATGAGAAGCCCACACACCTCAACGAAGAGTAGCCCCTGCTCAAACGAAGACCCAACACAGCCAAAAATGAATAAATAAAATAAAAAACAAAAACAGAAAAGCTCTGTATCCCCCCGATGCTGGAGGGCAAGCAGAGCCTGAGTTGGTACCTCTTTCCCCGGCCCCAGCCCTCCTGGCTGAGGGACGAGCTTGGCGGCCCATCATGCCAGCCTTCCCCGGCTGCCCCGCAGATTCCCACATCGGCCAGCATGTAAGATGTGCACAGGAATCAACCATCCAAGAAAACAGTGGGAAAATCATTTAAGCGTTTTTTTTTTTAATTGAAGTGTAGTTGGTTTACAATATTCTATAAGTTGCAGGTATACAATATAGCGGTTCACAGTTTTTAAAGCTTACATCTAAGCAGTTTTGATCTGTGTGTATTGAAGCTGCAGTTTGAGAGGGTCTAAGAGGGAAAACGTTACAGGCTGCTTCTGGAAACGGAAGCCACTCTGCAGATTGAGTTGGGCAGACGTTTTCCACAGGACATGTGGGGCTTGTGCATTGTTGGAGGGGCCTAATAACCTGGTTTGGACTGGGTCTCCTGGAATGACTCCCAAAACAAGACAGAACTGACCCCCCGCAAGGCACCTCCAGTTGCTGATGCTGCCTCTGGAGCCGAGAGGGATGGGAGGCCCCAGGACCCCCAATAGCCCCACACTTGGAGATGCGTTCTGGCAGGCCCAGAGCTGCGTCCAGGGTCAGGGATTCCGGTCAAGAAGCCACCCACCACCGGACCTCCCTTACAGGAGAGACTCAAATTTGTCAACTCATATCCGTCAGCAAGTGCAGCCAGGAGCAGCAGGAAGGAGGGCACCTCCCCGCCACCCCCAGTCACGCAGAGGCAGCAAGCAGGAGGGGCCCACGTCTTGGCTGGGGCTCGGGCCTCCAAGGAGTCTGGCAGGTGTAGTTTTTAACTTTCCAACGTTGCTAAGTAGGAGGGTGGAGTGAAGATTGAAAGGGCCTCCCTACCAGTACTTAGAAACATGAAATCACTCCCCTCTTTCATCCAACTAATTTGATCCCTTTCATGTCCCTCTCCTGTCTCCCTTTTATAGTCAAGTTTTACTTTCTCTTTAGAATTTTTTGTGTGTTTATATCAGAGAGGATACTTGCATCTGCATTTTGCTGAGCAGTTGATCACTTTAGCCTGCATTTTTTTTTAAGATGGATTTCTGATTGAGATATAATTCACGTACCACGAAACTCATCCTTTCAAAGTGCACAATGCAGCGGTGTTTAGTAAATTCACAAAGTTGTGCAACCACCAGCACTACCTAATTTCACCTTTTTCATCAACCTTGAAAGGAAACCCTGCATCCAGCTGCTGTCCCAGTCCCCTCCCTCCAGCCCCTGGAAACCAGCATCTACTTTCCGTCTCTGTGGATTTGCCTGTTCTGTACGTTTGATATAAATGGGATCATGAGATACGTGGCCTTCTGTGTCTGGCTTCTTTCACTTAGTGTAGTGTTTTTTTCAAGGTTCATCTGTGCTGTAGCCGGTGTCAATATTTCACCCTCCTTTTTCTGCTGAATAATACTCCATTCTATGGCTCCGCCACATTTTGTTTATTCATCAGTTGATGGACGTTTGGGTTGTTTATATTTCTTGGGAATTATGAGTAATGCTGCTAAGACCATTTTCATACACACTTCCATGTGGCTGTGTGTTTTTAATTCTCTTGGGTATATACTTAGGAGTGGAATTCCCGGGTCATATGTTAACTCCTAACAACTCTTTTGTGGAACTGCCAAACCATTTTTTTCAAGAGGCTGCATCACTTAATTCCCACCAGCAGTGTATGAGGTTTCCAATTTCGCCATAGGCTTGTGCACTTCTTGTTACTTTTTTTTTTTTTTTTTTGGCTTGAAACAACGCAGATTTATTATCTTAGAGTCATGCAGGCCAGAAGTCCAAAATGGGTCTCATGCGGCTAAAATCATGGTGCTGGCAGGAGGCTCCAGGGGAGAATTCATCTCCTTGTCCTTTTCAGCTTCTGCGCACATTCCTTGCCTCACAGCCCACAGCCAGCAGTCGTACCTGTCCAGCCTCTTGCTTCTCTCATCTCCTCTCCTACTTCTTCTGGAGTCAAATCTCCCTCTACCTCCCACTTGTGATTACATTCGGGGCTCATTCAGAGCTATCCAAGATAAACATGCAGTTACCTTTTTTTTTTTTAAACAATATCTTTTTAAAATTTAATTTATTTATTTTTGGCTGCCTCGGATCTGCGTTGCTGCACGCGGGCTTTCTCTAGTTTTGGCGAGCTGGGGCTACTCTTTTTTTTGCGGTTCACGGGCCTCTCACTGCTGTGTCCTCTCCCGTTGCGGAGCATAGGCTCCGGACGCGCAGGCTCAGCGGCCATGGCTCACGGGCCCAGCCACTCCACAGCATGTGGTATCTTACCGGACCGGGGCACGAACTAATGTCCCCTGCATTGGCAGGCGGATTCTTAACCACTGTGCCACCAGGGAAGCCCGGGGCTACTCTTCATTGCACTGCACAGTCTTCTCATTGCAGTGGCTTCTCTTGTTGCGGAGCATGGGCTCTAGGCACGTGGGCTTCAGTAGTTGCAGCATGTGGGCTCAGTAGTTGTGGCTCACGGGCTCTAGAGAGCAGGCTCAGTAGTTGTGGTGCATGGGCTCAACCACTCCGCGGCATGTGGGATCTTCCCGGACCAGGGCTCAAACCCGTGTCCCCTGCATTGGCAGGCAGATTCTTAACCACTGCGCCACGAGGGAAGCCCTACCTGACTTTTTGATTCAAGCCATCCTAGTGGTTTTGGTTTATATTTCCCCGATCCCTAATGACGTTGAATATCTGTTCATGGGCCTATTTGTACATCCTCTTTTGAGGCATATATGCAAGTCCTTTGCCCATTAAAAAAATTTTTTTTAACTGAAGTATAGTTGATTTACAATGTTGTGTTAATTTCTTCTGTACAGCAAAATGACTCAGTTATACACACATATATATACTTTTTCATATTCTTTTCCATGATGGTTTGTCACAGGATACTGAACATAGTTCCCTGTGCTATACAGTAGGACCTTGTTGTTAATCCATCCCTTTGCCCTTTTTTTTTTTTTTGCGGTACGCGGGCCTCTCACTGCTGTGGCCTCTCCCGTTGCGGAGCACAGGCTCCGGATGCGCAGGCCTAACGGCCATGGCTCACGGGCCCAGCCGCTCTGGGGCATGTGGGATCTTCCCGGACCGGGGCACGAACCCGTGTCCCCTGCATCGGCAGGCGAACTCTCAACCACTGCACCACCAGGGAAGCCCCCCTTTGTCCATTTTAAAATTATTAGCCTTTTAACTCTTCAGTTGCAAGTTCTTTATTCTGGATACAAGTCCCTTATCAGGTATATGATTTGCAGCTATTTTCTCTCATTCTCTGGGTTGTCTTTTCTTAGTGATGTCATCTGAAGCACAAGTTTTTAATTTTGATGATGTCCAACCTATTTTTTATGTTGTTACTTCTGTTTTTGGTGTCATAAGAAACCACTGCCTAATCCAAGAACCTGAAGATTTGCATCTGTTTCCTTCTGCGAGTTCTGTAATTTTAGCACTTACATTTAGGCCTTTGATCCATTTTGAGTTCACTTTTGCATATAGTGTGAGGCTGTGGTCCAACTCCATTCTTTATGAAAGCAGCTCCTTTGCCCCTTTCTTGTTTGCCCATTTCTGTTCCCCTCTAACCTTAAAAGAACCTAATTATAGAAATGAGACCACTAGGCAATTTAACCTAATTCCTGACTGATGCTCTCCTGAATGCACACATGCCTTGCCTAACCTGTTGATTCTTTCCCTAGATTAAAAGAAGTCAGAATGAAGAATTAAGCAGTTAAAAAATGACCAGCTCTCTGCCCCCAGCAGCCCCCTTAGCAATCCTGCAGGCAGATCACTGAGGCAAGATAACATCTGAAGAGTCAGGCAGTGTGCACGCAATGGAGAAGGACGCAGAACCCACCCTCCTGCCTCGATGACTGCCTGAGATTCTCCCCCCTTTTTCCCTTTAAAAACTGTCATGGCTGAGCAGAATCCTCGGAGTTGATCTCTGGACGCGAGTCCACCTCCTCCCCAGACTGCCGGCTTTTCTGATTAAAGCACCTTTCCTTTCTCCTGACTCTTGCTTCCCGTTTATTGGCTTTGAGCAGCGAGCAGCCGAAGCTGAGCTGGGGAACAGCTACCCGTGGACACCCCGTCTCCCCGCACGGTTTGTCTGGTTCTGAGGGGTGACTTCCTCGGCTCCCGCCCCCTTTCTGCGCCGCCTCCTCACTCCGCCCTCCGGCTGACCCTTCCTCGGGCTCGGCCAGCCCGCCTGCCCGCCCCTCGTCCCGCCCACAGCGCCGGCAGCCGACCCCGCCCCCCCGGGATGGGCGGCCCCCGGGGCTTCCGAGACCTCCTCCGGAAGCCCCAGCCGGCGCGCAATAGGCGCTGCGGCGGGAGGAGCGAGCGCACACCCGCTCCCTCGTCCTCGCAGCGCCCCCAGGGCAACCTCCGCTCTCCACAAACCCGGCGCCCGCTCCGCCGCCGGCCTATCGGCCCGCGCCCTCGCCTTGCCGGTCTAGCCCTCACCGCCGTCTCCACTCCTCCCGCTCCGCCGACGTCACGCCGGGCGCCAACGCGCAGCTGCGAGCGCGGGGCGCGCGTCCCTTCCGGCTCGCCGTAGCAGGCGCGCCGCCGCTTCCTCCGGCCGGGCCCCGGATGTGTCGAGCGGAACGGTGCCTCTGGGCCCGGTCCCCAGCCCCAGCCCGACGTGGAGGAGCGCGGCCCAGACCCGGGGTAGGTGTGGGCGCGGCGGGGACAACGGGCCGGGGGTCTTATGGCCTGCGCCCCGGCCTCGGTTCCCCCTGGAGCCGCGGGGGCCCGGGGCTCCGGGGAGGGAGGCCCCGCGCGGCGCTGGCTGTGGGACGGGACGGGCTCGGCGCCGGGACCGGTCGGCCGTGAGGCGGGCCGGCGGCGGCCGGGGGCGCTGCGGGCCCGCTGCGGGCCGGCCCGTTCCTCCCGGTGAGTGGGCCGTGGGGCCGCGGGGCGCCTCGCATTGTTTTCTGTGCGTGAGATTCAAGTCAGGTCTGTTGCTTTCTTTTGGTCTCGTGGTCCGGGTTCGATGCCCGACCCTCTCCGCAGCATGGGGATGGCGCGGCTTTGCTTCTTCGCGCGAGGTGTCCCGCGCAGGTGTGGGCAAAGGTGCTGAGGGAGAGTGACTTGTCAGACGCGTCGGCCAGGGAGCCCTGCGGCGCCGCGGCGTGCGGCCGCCTCCAGCCCCCCTCCCTCGCCCACTTGCAGCTCTCAGCTGGCTAAGGCTTGTCGCCCCCGGGGTCTTCGCGTTGCCCGCACCCTCCGCCCGGAACACCTTCCCGCAGAGATCTGCCGCCCACATCTCTGCTCAGACGCCACCTCCTCAGTCGGAGAAGAATAACCTAGCAGCGGGCTAGTAGTGATTATCCCGGGCGTTATAGATGAGTTTTATTCTCTTCGCTTATTTGTATTTTTTGGTGAATTTTTTTTTTTTTTTACCTGATATGTGCAATAAAATGGTTTTTGTAATTTTTTTTTAGCGGAACCAATGAAATATAAATATGCTTTCTGAATGGTTGGAAAAAAATACATCTTAAAACTCTGAATCATTCTACCACCCAAAGATAAGCACACTTAGCAGTTTCTTTGTGGCCCCTTGTTCTATGCGTGTAATTTTTTTTTAATAATGGGGATTGTACAGTGTAATTCTATGTGCTTTTAAAAACATGTAGTTAGCATGATCAGGTGCCATGAAGTCCTCTACAGCAGTTGCTGTTAGTGGAGTAGTATTAGTGAACCGTCATCTACTTAATTTCTTGTGTTGGATCCCCTCTTTCTTGCCTATCCCAGGCCGTGGCTTTAATATCCTTGTGTTGCCTTCAGTTTATCTTCTTTTCAGAGTATTCTCATCAACGTACAGCCCCTCCCTCCAGCTACCGTTACCCTTTCTAGGGCTTAGCTTCCTTTTATACCAGAATTAGGAAGAATCGCGAGCTCCCTATCACTACTTCCTCTTCTCATTTCTCTTGAACGTTGGTTCAAGCTAAGCTTTTGGTCCCACCTCGCCTCTGAAACAGCTCCTCTTGGGGTTAGGTGACACCATATTGCCAAGTCCCCCTGTTGGCCGCCTTTGACTGGGCCTCCCATGGCTTCCTTGAATCGCTGTGCCCTGGTGGCACTGGGACACAACTCTGTTGATTGTCCTTTTACCTTGATGGTTGCTCTCCTCAGCCTCCTTGCTGGTTCCTTCTCATCTCCCTAACTTACACAAATTATAAGGCCTCGAGGTGGTCCTCTCACGTCCTCTCTGGTCTGTACACTGGGTGATCTCATCCCGTGTCACGACTGGGTCACTTGTCAACACATCCTGAATGTGTTTCTCCTGGCAGGATCTTCCAAACAGCCACTTTTACATGTGTGAAACCTGCTTATACACTGCTGCATCTCAGTCAGAGGCAGCGCCATTCTTCCTGTTGCTCAGGACAGAGCTCCTTGTGTGGTCTCTGCGTTCCTTCCACGTTCCAAATTTGATTGGTCGGCACTTTAAAAATTGATCTCAAACCTGACTGCTTCTCACTGCCTTCTTGGCTACAGCTGTCATTTAAGCCCCCCGGGTCATCTCGCCTGGGTTATTCCAATGACCTCCTCCCTGCTCACCTGAGCTGAGCTGCTCTGCAGTTGACTCTGAGCACAGATTCGGGTGATGCACTGCTTTGTTCAGAGCCCTCCATCGTTTCTCATCTCCCTCAGAAAAAAAGCCAAAGTCCTTAAGGCAGTTTATGAGGCCCCTTGTGCCCAGGTCCCTGCTGCCCCTGTGACGTCATGTCCTGACCCCACTCGTTGTCACCTGGCTCCTGCCACACCCAGCTCAGGCCTGGGCACACTTCGGCTCTGCCTGAAACGTCAGGTCCCCACGTGCCACGGGTCTGCCTCTCACTGAGTTCTCTTTTCAGCAGTTCCCTCCTCAGAGAGGCTGCTGGATAACCCAGCGCCTTGCCCACTCGCCCGCGTGCTCCATCCCTTACCCTGAGCTGCGCCACTGCACTGATGGTCTGGCACTCACCGCTTTGTGCGTTGGGGCAGGAGCTATGCTTTGTTCGCTGTCATACACACAGTGCTTCAAATCGTGTCTGATGGCGTACGTGCTTAATAAACATTTGTTGAGTAAATAAGTTAATGAACACATTCCTTTCTAAAGCAGGTGGATTTGGTAGGGACCTAGGCATGCAAGCGTAATTAGAAATTGTAGGGGTTGCTGAGGAATAGACTTCGCATGCTCTCAGAGGAGGGAAGTTGGCTTTTCTAGTAGAGACTTAATGCACGAGGTGAGGTTTGGATTTCGTAGGTAGAAATGAAGAGAATTGAATTTGACTCCTGCAGTTGGAGATGGGAGCTCCGGAGGCCATTGAAGGAAGGGTTCAGCTGCTGGATCTTGCATTCAGGGGGCCCTGGGTGAAGTTAGACGTCCTGCACAGGCAGCGTGGTGTCCTTCACGTGGACCATTCACCGGGGCCGTCCGTCTTATGTCTTGAATTCTCTCGTTGGCATTCTCTCTGCACTGCTACCCGCACCCCCAGGGTCCCGCGTTCCCAGTGTGGCGGCAGTGAGCGCCTGCAGGGCGAGCAGCTGACTGCGGCTGCGGCCTCACATCTTGCTCTGGGGCTGCCTCTGCTCCTCAGCCCCCTGTACAGGGACTACGCACCGCTGCCTTTCAGAGTCAAGACCCTGGCCCTTAGACTTTTCTTCTGCGTAGAGCATCCTTTGGGCCTGTTATCTCAGCCCCACCCCTTCTGTGTTTTTTTTTGCTTTGTTCTAACCAACAGAAATTTTTATCCTGTTTAGGCGCACTATTGTAGAAATAAATTTAAAAAATCATTTATGTTCTGAGTGGAAGGGAAGGTCTTTGCATATCCTCACTTTGCTGTTTTACTTAGCTTTTTTTTTTTTTTTAAATGTACGTTTAATAGTATTCACTTTTTGGAGTAGAATTCAGAGAATTTTGACAGATGTGTAATTTCCATGACAATTGGGATACAAAACAATTCCTTCCCTCCCAGCAGTTGCCTTGTGCTGCCGCTCTGTAGTGAACTCTTTCCCCAGCCCTCGGCAGCCTCTGACCTGTGAGTGTGTGTTTTCTGTGTTTTTCAGGATGTCAGCTACAGGAACTCACACAGCGTGGAGCCTTTTGAGTCTGGCTTCTTCCACTGAGCGTAATGCCTTTGAGATTCATCCAGGTTGCTGCGTGTACCAAGAATGTCCCTTTTTGTGGAGTAGTAGGTCCACAGTGTGGATGGACCGCGGTTATCCATTCACTCGTTGAAGGACATTTGGATTCTTGCCAGCCTTTTAATACAAGTAATGAATGAACAGTTTACATTGCATTACAGTCAGACAGTACAGAAGCACCCCAAGCATGACGAGGTTCCTCTTTGCTCTTTCTCCTCATTCTTGACTTCCCCAGACTGACTGATTTGGTATCCATTTCTTTATTTACTTTTAAATTTAAAAAAAAATTTTTTTTTTTTTTTGGCCATGCCACGTGGCTTGCAGGATGTTAAGTTTCCCGACCAGGGATTGAACCCAGACCCTCAGCAGTGAAAGCACCGAATCCTAACCTGTGGACCACCGGGGAATTCCCCGGTATCCATTTCTTTTCAAAGTGTATTCTTGTAAACAGCATATAGTTGAGTCTTATTTTCTTAATCTAGATTGTGACTTTAAGATTTTTATTTGACATTTGGTCTATTTAATTTTTTTAATATAAATTTATTTTACTTATTTTTGGCCGCGTTGGGTCTTCATTGCTGCACGCGGGCTTTCTCTAGTTGCGGCGAGGGGGGGCTACTCTTGGATGTGATGCGAGGGCTTCTCATTGCGGTGGCTTCTCTTGTTGCGGAGCACGGGCTCTAGGTGCGCAGGCTTCGGTAGTTGTGGCTCACGGGCTCTAGAGTGCAGGCTTAGTAGTTGTGGCGCACGGGCTTAGTTGCTACACGGCATGTGGGATCTTCGTTCCCAGACCAGGGCTCGAACCCCGGGTCCCCTGCATAGGCAGGCGGTTTCTTAACCACTGTGCCACCAGGGAAGCCTCTGTTTAACTTTTAAATAAACACTTTGGAATAACTTTAGATGCACAGAAAATTTGCAAAAATAGGTTTCTTTCTATATATTAGAAGCTACATTCTCTGTGAGGGTGATATCTCCCACAAGAGGATCAGAATTGGTTCTTGAGAGGAAGGTGAGAAAAAATTAGGTATGACAGTGGTTTGTTGCATCCCAAAGAGTCATAGTACTTCCCAGATATACAGCATAGCTATGGTTTACAACTTCACGGGGGACGGTCGGGAGAGAAATGCCTAAATAGGCTTCCTAGGGGGACAGTGGGGAAAAAAGGTTGAGAAATAGCAGCAGAATAATGAATTGGGCGTTTGTAGCTTTATTAGCTGGTGTTTAAGGAAGCACTTCTTCAGTTTGTCTTGAATGTTCCTCTCAAGCTAAGATAGATCCCACCTGGCATAGTACAGGGGGCGCTGGCCCATCGGGTTAAGGACCCACCACCAACACCATGATTTTAATCAGAAGGGACGCTGGGGACATGAAGTCTGGGCTTCCGTTTGCACTGCAGCCCCAGAGAGGTCAGGCCTGTGTAGTAGCACTTGGTGTAGTGCACCCTTAAAACCGAGTTTTAAAACTCAGTTTAGTCCATTTTATATCTTTTGGAACTTACGTATTTTAGGAACTACTATGGAACCTTCATAACCTGCTCTGAGGTGGGAGAAGAATGAGTGTTTTGTTAGCCAATAGGACTTTTGTTAAGTGGCATCTGGTGTTACCATCTTAATAGATGCTAACATTTTACTATGAAAAATTTCAAAGATACACAAAGATTGAAAGAATTTTATAGTAAACACCTAGATACCCACCACCTAGTTTTCTATTATTAACATTTTACTGACCTGCTTTATCACACATCCATCTATCCATCCATCTTTTAAAAATTTGGGGGAGCAATTCAAGATGAGTGAAAGCATTGTTTTTAATGTGTTTAATTTAAGCCTCTTTTTTACTCCCTCTCCCAGAGGTAGTTGGTCCATTTTGGGGGTGTCTATCAAGTTACTTAGGGCCGCACAAAGACAACTTATATAAAAAGCCCTTGAATACAGGTTACCAGGGAGTGGAGGGCAGAGAGCATTCTCCACAGAGGGGAGTTCTGGAGGGCGGCGGTGCTTTTTCAGGGAAAGAGGGAGGGTTCACGTGGCTGCACGTGGGGTGTCTGGGGGTGAAGGTCCTTGTGGTGTAGATGCCACCGCTCTGCTGATGGGAGTCAGTCTCCATCCCCGCCTGGGCTCCCCCTGAATCGCTTTCTCACAAAACTGAGATGTGGTGGTGGTGCCTGGAGGCCGCGGACCTCAGACTCCCCCGGCCGACGCTGCCTGCGTTTCAGCCCCGCAGAGGCCTGCTCCGTGTGGTGACGCGGCCCCCACGGTGCCCTGAGTGGCGTCCTTCACCCTGGCCTTTCTTAACCCGCCTGTGCCTCTTACTAGGCCTCCAGTCTTAACTCTGCAGGTTTTCTAGAGTGTCAGTGTGTGTGCAGCAGCGTCTCTGTTTGAGGAGAGCCTCAGGTTGAAAGGAGAAGCTTTACTTAGTCTTGGATTTGTTTGTAGTCCCATCGCTGACTTGACTTTGAGATACAAATGGTGTTAAACGATGGCATGAGTTTATTTATTTCAAAGATGGAGATGAAACCGCTGAGAACCACTGTCCTAAAATCTCCTAACCTTCCTCTCTGTCTTCCGTCACCACCCCGGGCAAGGCTGTGTACATTGCTGCTTGTTCTGCAGAGCTCTCTGCCCCTAGTTTTCCTCCATTCTGCCAGGATGTCACTGTTTTTAGGCCATTTCAGGAGACAGGAAATGTGTTTTAAGGAAAAACCATGAGTTGATACTGACTCCCTCTTCTCATCCAGCATCATGGAGTTGATCCGTGCCTTCCTTCCCCGTTCCATTGGTGATTATTTTTTGTCCTTTCCAGAGTTAGATTTGCTTCTGTTTGCGTTCAGTTTTAGGGAGCTCTTCATCCCTATTGATTTAATTTTGCTTTTTGAACGTGTAACACTTTAACATGATTCTAAAAGTCAAAATGATATGAGATGGGGTACTCAGAAGCGCCCCTTCCTCCACTGTCCTGCCAGTCTGCTTGCACCCACCCCCTTCATTTCTGGCTTATTCTTCCTGAGTTCCTTTTTTGCAAAAGTAAGCAGGTGTTTATGGGGTGTTATTGCTTCCAGACTCTTTAGTGGACATAACTAGGAAATTATTTTTTTAAGAAAGAAATATATATATAGATATGTATGTATCTGCTTATTTTTATTGGAATATAATTAACATACAACATTATATTAGTTTTAGGTGTCCATCATAATGATTTGACATTCGTGTACATTGCAAAATGGTCACCACATTAAGTCTAGTTACCATCTGTCGTCATACAGAGTTACAATTTTTTTTTTTCTTGTGATGAGAATTTTCAAGATTTACTCTCTCGGGGCTTCCCTGGTGGCACAGTGGTTAAGAAACCGCCTGCCAGTTCAGGGGACATGGGTTTGAGCCTTGGTCCGGGAAGATCACACATGCCGCGGAGCAGCTGAGCCCGTGCGCCACAGCTACTGAGCCTGCGCTCTAGAGCCTGTGAGCCACAACTACTGAAGCCCACGTGCCTAGAGCCTGTGCTCCGCAACAAGAGAGGCCACCGCGACGAGAAGCCCGCGCACCGCAACGAAGAGCAGCGTCTGCTCGCCGCAACTAGAGCAAAGCCCATGCGCAGCAGCAAAGACCCAACGCAGCCAAAAATAAATAAATAAAATTAAAGAAAATAAAGATTTACTCTCAGCAGTTTTTGAATATGCAGCACAATATTACTGACTACAGTTCCCAAGCTCTACCTCCCCAGGACTTATTTATCTTACAGCTGGAAGTTTGTACCTTTTGATCCCCTTTAACCCACTTCGCCTACCACCCAACCCCCACTGCAACCACCAACTTGTTCTCTGTATCTGTGAGTTTTGTTTAGATTTCACATACAAGTGAAATCATACAGTATTTATCTTTCTTTGTCTGACTTATTTCACTTAACATAATACCCTCAGGTTCCATCCATGTTGTTGCAAATGGCAGGATTTCATTCTTTTTTATGGCTGAGTAATATTCCATTGTATATCTCTCCATATCTGTCTCTCTATGTAGCTCACATCTTCTTTATCCATTCATTTATTGATGGGCACTTAGGTTGCTTCTCTGTCTTGGCTATCGTAAATAATGGTGCATATGAACATAGGGGTACCTATAACTTTTCAAATTAGTGTTTTTGTTTTCTTCAGATACAGTGGAATGGCTGGTAATAGAATTGTCATATGGTAGTTCTGTTTTTAATTTTTTTTGAGGAAGCTCCATACTGTTTTCCATAGTGGCTGCACCAGTTTACCGTCCCACTAACAGTGCCTGAGGGTTCCCTTTTCTCCGCATCTTTGCCAACATTTGTCATTTGTGGTCTTTTTGATAATAGGTGTGAGGTGATACCTCGTGGTTTCGATTTGCCTTTCCGGTGTGAAGTGGTATCTCGTGGTTTTGATTTGCATTTGCCTGATGATTAGTGATGTTGAGCATCTTTTCATGTTTCTTCTTTGGAAAAATGTCTATTCGGATCCTCTGTCCATTTTTCAATTGGATTTTTTTTTTTTTGTTATTGAGCTGCATGAGTTCTTTATATATTTTGGATGTTAACCCCTTATCAGATATATGATTTGCAAATATCTTCTTCTATTCTTCCTATAAAAAGATTGCCTTTTTATTTTGTTGACGGTTTTCTTTGTTGCACAGAGCTTTTAAGTTTGATGTCTCCCATTTGTTTATTTTTGCTTTTGTTGCCATTGCCTTTGGAGTCAGATCCAAAAAAAAATAAAAAAGTCTCCAAGAGAGATGTCAAGAAGCTTAACCACCTGTGTTTTCTTCTAGGAGTTTTATGGTCTCTGGTCATACATTCAAGTCATTAATCCATTTTGAGTTAATTTTTGTGTATGGTGTAAGATAGTGGTCCAGTTTTATTTTTTTGCATGTGGCTGTTCAGTTTTTCCAACACCATTTATTGAAGAGACTGTTTCTTTCCCATTGTATTTTCTTACCTCCTTTGTCATAAATTAATTGACCATATATGTGTGGGTTTATTTTTGGACCTTCCGTTCTGTTCCATTGATCTGTGGGTTTGTTTTTATGCCAATACCATACTGTTGTGACTACTAAAACTCTGTAATATAGTTTGAAATCAGGGAGCTTGATGCCTCTAGCGTTGTTCTTCTTTCTCAAGAGTACTTTGGCTTTTCATGATCTTTTGTGGTTCCATACAAATTTTTAGATTGTTTGTTCTATTTCTGTGAAAAATACCTTTGGGAGTTTGATAGGGATTGCGTTGAATCTGTAGATTGCTTTAGGTAGTATGGACATTTTAACAATGTTAATCCTAATCTGCGAGCACAGGATATCTTTCCATTTACTTGTGTCATCTTCAGTTTCTTTCATCAGTGTCTTACAGTTCTTAGTGTACAGGTCTTTTACCTCCTTGGCCAGAAAATTCCTAAGTATTTTATTCTTTTTGATGCAATTGTAAATGGGTGTTTTTCTTAACTTCTCTAATAATTCTTAGTATATGAAAATGTAATAGATTTTTGCTTATTGATTTTGTATCCTGCAACTTTACTGAATTCATTTATTAACTGTAACAGGTTTTTGGTGGAGTCTTGAGGGTTTTCTGTACATCATATCGTGTCATCTGCAGATGGTGACAGTTTTACTTCTTTCTGATCTTGGATGCCCTTTTATTCCTTTTCCCTGTCTAATTGTTCTGGCTAGGGCCTCCAAAAGTGTGTCGAATAAAAATGGCAAGAGGGGGCACCCTTGTCTTGTCCTGATATGAGAGGAAGTGCTTTCAGCTTCTCACTGTCGAGTATGATGTAGCTATGGGCTTGTCATATGTGGTCTTTATTACGTTGAGGTATGTTCCCTCTGTACCCACTTTGTTAAGAGTTTTTATTCTAAATGGATGTTGAGTTTTGTCAAATGCTTTCTCCGCTCTATTGAGATGATCATGTGATTTTTATCCTTCCTTTTGTTAATGTGGTGCAACACGTTGATTGATTTGCTCATGTTGAACCATCCTGCATCTCTGGAATAAGTCCCAGTTGATCACGGTGTATTATCCTTTCAATGTATTGTTGAATTCAGTTTGCTAATATTTTGTTGAGGATTTTTGCATCTGTGTTCATCAGGGATGTTAACCTGTAATTTCTCTTTTGGTGGTGTCCTCGTCTGGTTTTCGTATCGGTAATGCTGGCCTCGTAAAATGAATTTGGGAGCGTTGCCTCCTTTTCATTTTTTGGAAGAGTTTGAGAAGGATAGGCATTAAATCGTTTTTGAATGTTTGGTAGAATTCATCAGTGATGCCATCTGGTCCTGGACTTTTGTTTGTTGGAATGTATCTGTTTATTTATTTATTTTTGGCTGTGTTGGGTCTTCGTTGCTGCATGCGGACTTTCTCTAGTTGCAGTGAGTGGGAGCTACTCTTCGTTGCAGTGCGCGGGCTTCTCATTGTGGTGGCTTCTCTTGTTGTGGAGCACGGGCTCTGGGCGCGTGGGCTTCAGTAGTTGTGGCTCGCGGGCTCTAGAGCGCAGGCTCAGTAGTTGTGGTGCACGGGCTTAGTTGCTCTGTGGCATGTGGGATCTTCCCGGAGCAGGGCTCGAACCCGTGTCCCTGCATTCTTTTTTTTTTACAAAAATAAACAGGGCTTCCTTGGTGGTGCAGTGGTTAAGAATCCGCCTGCCAATGCAGGGGATGTGGGTTCGATTCCTGGTCCAGGAAGGTCCCACGTGCCGTGGAGCAACTAAGCCCGTGCACCACAACTACTAAGCCTGTGCTCTAGAGCCTGCGAGCCACAGCTTCAGAGCCTGTGTACCACAACTACTGAAGCCCACATGCTCTAGGGCCCCCATGCTGCAGCTACTGAGCCCGCGTGCTGCAAATATTGAAGCCCGCACGCCTAGAGCCCATGCTCTACAACAGGAGAAGCCACTGCAGTGAGAAACCCGTGCACCGCAATGAAGAGTAGCCCCTGCTCACTGCAACTAGAGAAAGCCTGGGTGCAGCAATGAAGACCCAACACAGCCAAATAAAAATAAAAATAAATGAATGAATGAGTGCAGGAAAGGTATGTCTCTGTCCTTCCATTAATTAGTCCATCTGTCTGTCTTTCTTTTCCCCTTTCTTATACAAAGTTATTTCCCCATATATAGTCTTTTTACACTTTGTTTATTTGATTTAGCAGTATACGTTCTGGAAATTGCTTTATACCAGTTCATGGAAATCTTCCTCATTCTTTTGTACAGCTACGTAGTACTTCATTAAGTGAATGTACTGTAATATAGTCAACCAGTCTCTGAAATATTATGGCTGTGCAGTTTATTTCCGGTATTTTGCGTTTGCAAATAATGCTGTAGTGAATAAACATTGTGCTTGTGTGTATTCATTTTGGAGGTGGATATTCACGGTGAATGTGTAGTGGGATGCTGGGTTGAAGAGTAAGAGCATGTGTAGTTTCTTCTTCTTTTTGGCTGTGCTGGGTCTTCCTTGCAGTGTACAGGCTCTTCGTTGTGGTGCGTGGGCGTCACTAGTTGTGGCGTGTGGGCTCAGTAGTTGTGGCATGAGGGCTTAGTTGCTCTACGGCATGTGGGATCTTAATTCCCCGACCAGGAATCAAACCCGCGTCCCCTGCATTGGAAGGCAGATTCTTAACCAGTGGACCACGAGGGAAGTCCTGAGCATGTGTAGTTTTGGGTAAATGGTGCCAGGTCCCCTTGTAGGGTTGTACAGCTTAACATCCCACAGCAGAGTTGAGAGGGCCTGGTTCCCACAGTCTCACCAACAGAGTGTGTTGTCTGGCTTTTGAATTTTGTTAGGCTGATAGATGAGAAATGATATTTCAGCTTAGCTTTAATTCATATTTCTTTCATTATGAGTGATGGATTTACAAGTGAATGTGCTTGAAAAATTCAGCCTCAAGTCTTACCTTGGAGTTTTACTTTGTTTTACTGATTTTTGCAATAGAAAATCCCATTTCATAAATACAGGCTAGGCGTGAGTGAAATGAATCAGGCGTTTGGTTCGTTACATGTGAGCAACCTTGTAGAGAGAGTCATAGTGTTTTGGTGGGTTTTGATGTTAGTCAAGAAGGCCAAGCCTGGGTTCTGGTTGATGCTGGTAATTGTGTTAGGAAGTTGTGGAGCTGGCTTTATTTCTGGCAGGCCAGGCCTTCTCTGGTTTCTGCCTCTGCATATCTTCATGGCCTGTGAGGGGCTCTTTGATGCAGACGCTGCGCTTTGGATGTGGGCTTCCTCCCGTGCAGAAATGGCCCTCTTGATGGTGCAGTATAGAAATGCTTCCCCACTCTAACAGCAGTGCTCCCTGGGTGGTGAGCGGTGCCTGGCCCTTGGCTGTGGTGTGGGAGGCGCGTCGACTGTGGCGATGAGCGCAGTGAGCCTGGCGGCCTGGGGCTTCTGCTCAGCTCCCGCTTCTTGTTGCCGGCTGGGATGTGGCCCAGTGTGGCCAGTACTTGGATATTTCTAATGAATGAAGCTGACAACTTGCGTTTTTTATGTGAAATCTCCTGGTATAAAAATATCAATTGAAATGAATCCAAACAGCAGATGACATCATACAGACTAAAACCGTGTCTTCGGTCTGCATAGAGCCAGGGCGGCCATGATTGCCAGCATCTCCTGCCGAGCGACTTGGGGACTCCCCACCCAGTGTGGCGTAATGGCCCTCTGAGCCCTGGCTCTGTCTGTCTCCTCGGCCTTGGTCTTCAGCACGCTAGTATTCTAGCACTTTCCCCTCCTCTGCTTTTCCCATGCTCACTCGTTTACTCACCAAGCACCTACCGGGTGTCTCTCATATGCCAGGCTCTGTTTTGGGTGCTGGTGGTTCATCAGTGAGCCCAGTCAGACAGCCTCCCTTACACGACACGCTGTTATGCTTGGCCAAAGACGTTTCTTTTAACGTGTACAGAGAGAGCTAGAAATATGTACACGCCCATATATGTGTTGTCGTGTCGAGAGTTTAAAAACGTGTATACGTATAATATATATGCTACACGTATGTTTGGCTTTACTCCAGTTATATAATTTAAGTACGTACAAGCGTTTCCTCATTCTTTTAGTGGCTGCCTCTAAAGGGTGGTTATACCAGATTTTGTTAAAAGTTCCCTATAGGTGAGCATTTACATTGTTTCAAATTTGACCTTATAAATAATATTATAATGAACACCTTTGGACAACTGTATATTTGTGTGAATAGATCCCTAGAGGTGGAGTTCCTTGATCAGTGTACATTAAAATTGTGATAGGTAATGCCGCGTTACCCTCCAGAAAGCTATAGCTGTGCTTTACTTCCCTCATTTGTGTATGGCGGGTTCGCCATTTCCTAGCAGCCTTACTAAACCTGAATATTACCAGTCTTTTGATCTTCACTAACCTGTCAAACAACAAATAATTGTCTCACTTTATTTCATATTTTGTTATTAATGAGGTTAAGCATTTTTGATGTTTATGTGTCATCTGAATTTCTTGTAGGATTTCTGGTTTAGCCTCTTTTCTTGGGTTGTTTGGCTCTTCTTGATTTGTGGGAATTCTTAAGGATGGATAACCTTTTGTCATACAGGCTTCAAATTTTTTTTTTTTTTTTTGCGGTATACGGGCCTCTCACTGTTGTGGCCCCTCCCGCTGCGGAGCACAGGCTCCGGATGCGCAGGCTCAGCGGCCATGGCTCACGGGCCCAGCCGCTCCGCGGCACGTGGGATCTTCCCGGACCGGGGCACGAACCCGCGTCCCCTGCATCGGCAGGCGGACTCTCAGCCACTGCGCCGCCAGGGGAGCCCATAGGCTTCAAGTATTTTTAATCAATCTCACTTCTTTATTGTAATGTTCTTCTTTAGTAAGGTTGTCAGTTGTTAATGCTTTTTAAAAATAAATATTGTTTCTAGGTTTCACGCCATGTTTAGGAAACTCTTCATTACTGCAGGATTATAAAGATATTCTCATATGTTTCAAAATATTTTTATGGTTTGGTTTTACCCCCTTGAGTAATTTTTGTGAATGGTGTGAGGTGCAGGGGTGGGCGGGGCTCAGGGGGTGGATCTGACTTTTATTTTCCTAAATGGATCGATCTAAGAAAGTTTGGATTTTAATTCTCTAGCTTCAGGACTTCTCTGGCTGTCCAGTGGTTGAGACTCCACGCTTCCACTGCAGGGTGTGCAGGTTCGATCCCTGGTCAGGGAACTAAGATCCCACGTGCCGCAAAGAGCAGCCAAAATATAAATAAAAAAATAAATAAGTGATAAAAAAATAATTCTTTAGCCTTCCAGAAAGCTGTTGTGAACTTTAGTAATGCTCTAAAAAGACTTCTTATTTTAAACATCTCGACAACAGTCAGAGAGGTTTAAAAATAGCATCTGTCTGTGAGAGGCCTTTTTCTCTGTGGTCTGCAGCTCTTGGTGAGGCATGGATTTGTGGGCCCCACGAAACCCTGAGAGGCTCACCGGGTGGACCATTGCTGGAGGTGGCAGGGAGGCAGGGACAGATATGTCAGCGGGGTCCTGTGTCTTAAGGCAGAGAACTGCGGGAGTTTGTGCGATAGGCTGGAGTGGAGGGTGTGGCGTCTCTTCTATTGCAAAGTGTTTTCTTTTTTTTTTAAATTGAAGTATAGTTGATTACAATATTGTGTTAGTTCCAGGTGTACTAATGATTTGACATGTGCGCACATTATGAAACGGTCACCGTGATGAGTCTAGTAGCCATCTGTCCCCGTACAAAGTGTTGTTACGGTGTCACTGACCATATTCCTTATGCTGCACCTTACATCACATGACTGACTTCTATAACTGGAGGCTTGTACCACTTAATACCCTTCACCCATTTCACCCACCTCTCATCCCCTCCCTTCTGGCAGCCACCTGTTTGCTCTCTGTATCTGTGAGTCTGCTTTCATGTGTTGTTTTCTTTATGTGCTGGATCAGCCAAGATGTGCCTGGCTCTTGCAGCCGGCAGGTGCGCCCCGGGCGCTGCTGGCATCCAGCACAGGGCGGAGTGCCCGCCACGTGTTCCCTGCAGTTAGCTTGTTGTTGTGCTCCCTCGGGGCCTCATCCCTGTGCTCCTGTGAACTGCCAAGCAGGACCGAGTCAGTGTGGCAAACAGCATGCCCCTGTCTTTGCCAAAGTGTGTCACGTGACCGCCGAGTCCAGGGCTGGGAAATGCACACCCGTGTTGTGACTGGCGGGAGAATCGGAGTGTGTGGTGAAGAGCACTGATGACTGTGGCACAAGCCAGTTAAGGACAAACTTGGAAAGCATAGAAAGGCAGCAGGGAAAAATCAAAGTGTACTCTGTCACATAGTCAGTATTAATACTGTTTTGCATAGATGTATCAAAGGTTATTGATGTTTATGGTTGGGCATGCCATCTTTCTGCTACAAATAACATTTCAGTCAGCATCCTTGTATATTGAACACAGCTCTGATTCTTTTTTCTTAGGCTGATCTAGGAGTCGGATTATTGGGTCAGACGACGTGAATGTGCTGTAAGATTCTTGTACCTACTGCCAAATTGCTCTCTGGAGTTTCCACTTGAAAATATTCCCAGACACTATTTGTGGCTTCTGTCCTCCCTTCGCTCCCATCGTGTTCTGTCTGTTCCTTCTGCCCTGAGTTCATGCTCGTGCGTTCAAGCCCTGATCCACCCTCCTCCTCGTTCCCTTCTCCTCACTCTCCGTCCAGCCCGGGAGCTGTTGTTGATGTAGCAGAACTACCCAAAGCGGGAGCCTGGCCTGAGGGCCGGATCCGTCTGGGGGGATGACAGGGCTGAGAGGGAGACGGGTTTGGGAAGGGAGCAGGGCTCATGACCTGAGCTCCCTGCTCGTTGAAGGGGAAGAAGAGGCTTCCCAATCCCTAGCTGCCTGGACTCTGGGAGCCCCGAAAGAGAAGCAGGGGAGGGAGGCCCTGGGGGGCTGGGAGCATGTCCAGGCCTCAGCGGGGGGTGAGGGGGTGGGAGCAGCTGCTATGGGGACCCAGTTTCTTGAGCCCTTCCCCCCTCACTCTTTCCAGTTCTGACCTGGGGACCCCTGCCTACACCAAGGATGGGGCCCAGGTAGGTGTTTCTTAGGGTGGCCTCTTCCCGGCACCAGATGTGCCCCCTGTGTGATGTCAGCATTGCCCTGAGTGAGCAGCCGCCGCACAGACGGCGCCAGCCCCGCGTGGCCCCAGTGGGCGCTGCGCGCAGTGGTCTGAGGGCTTGTCCCCGCTCCTCGCAGGTTGCGGCGGTGCGCTGACGCGGCCCGCTGATTTTGGCCTGGTCCTGGGCAGTGTCCTCCTCAAATCGTGAGCCAAACAGCCCGCTGCGGCTGCTGGCGGGCCTTACAGTTAGGGACATCGCCGCCACCAATTCAGGAGATGGTGGCTTTGCTTTCCACCGGGGTACCTGTACCATGTTCCGGGGGATGCTGTTTTAGATAAGTGGTTTCTTTACATCATAGTTGATTGGGTTTGTTTCTCCAACCTGACCGTAAGCTCACTGAAGTCAGGAACCTTTTTAAAAAGTCAAGGTGTAGTTTACAGTTCTTTGAATTTGAACGAACACACTCATTCTTGTAACCATCGTCCCAAATCAAGTGTAGAACCAGTTCCACACCCCCAAGTTCCCACCTGCAGCCTGGCAGCGTCTGTCTAATCTGTCTCTGTGGTTTTGCCTGTTCCAGAATGTCTTGTCGTGTCAGTGGCCTGCAGTCCGTGGTCCTTGCGTCTGGCTGTGCTCCTTGGCGTCCTCGTGGTGTGGGTGTGTCTGTAGCTCGGCCTTTACGTTGCTGAGGCAGCCGCGTTGTGTGGCTCTTCCAGGTGTTTTATTCCTTCGCCAGGTGAAGGTCAGTATTTATGTGTCCATATGTCTCAGTAGATAGTTTTTTAATTTATATCTTTAACAGAGTCGTGGTTAAGTTGTACAATTAGTATGCTACTTTTTTCACTTAATAATATATCTGAAAAACTTTTCCATGTTTATAACATAGTCTCCATCTAGAACTTGAACATTGGATATTTCTGGTTACACTTCTTTTTACTTCTACTGTATTATTCTGTAATAAATATTTTTATGCATAATTTAGAAAAATTGGTAGGTGAATTTCCTTAGCAATTCCCAGAGGTTGGATTAGTAGGTCAAAGGTAATGGGGCCTGCTTCCCCACCGTTGTCGGCCACCCTGTTAGGCACGTTCTGAGCTCTGAGCCCTCAGAGATCTGCGCTGTCTCCCTCCACATTTTTTCAAGAGGTCAGTCATCACAACGTATTCCCCCCCCCCATTCTTTACCTTCCCCCTGGTTTTGTAAATTATTATATGTGACAGAGTTTCTTTCTGGCCTTTGTTCTCTCTTATCATCTTTGGTATTCTGGGAATGTATTTTAAGGAAATAATCTGAAATATGTCCTAATGTGTTTGTTTATTCTTTTTATTCTATTTTTGTGTTTGTTCTACACTAATCTTCCTCATAATGCTTGTTTAAAAAGATCAGGAACAAAAGCTCTTTTTTAAAACTTGATTGATTGATTGATTGATTGATTGGGCTGTGCCGGGTCTTAGTTGCGGCATGCATGCGGGATCCAGTTCCCTGACCAGAGATCGAACCCAGGCCCCCTGCATTGGGAGCACAGAGTCTTAACCACTGGACCACGATGGAAGTCCCAAAAGCTCGTCTTGAAAGCAATAAGCATGCCTCAGAGTCCCCCGCCCTTGAGTGTCCCACAGCTCACAGTCCCGCCCACGTCTGCTGGGCTGTCTGCTGGGGGCGAGGGTGGGAGAGGGCTCCTGGGATGATAATTAAGGCTGTGGTCCCGATTTCCCGTTTGGATGTGTTGGCTGCAGCTTGCCCATGGTCTTTAGACTCCATCTTCAGAGACGGTCATCAGAGCAGAGAGTGCCTTCTCCTGCTAGTCTAAGCAGGCACTGGTCTTTATGTTTCCCAGCCTTCACTTGTGCACCCGTGAGTTCTGTAGCTCTTGATTTCATACACATGTGTGTTTCAGCCAGGGGCCTGGGACTGTGGCAGCATTCATACAAATGTGTATTTTTACTTTTTAAGTCTTGTAACTTTCGGTTTATAATGTTTTTCATCCCTTGTCCGTTTTCTCCGTGAAATAACAGTGATGCCCTGAAGACGAAAGGATGCTCCTGCTTGTCTTGCGGGGAGGGCTGGAGGGAACACCAAGAAATGGGGAGCTAGGTGTGTCAGCAAAGACTTGAGAATTGTAATCGGGGGGAGGGTATTTCTGACCCAGCCAGTGGGGAGCAGAGAGGCTGCGGCTGTCGTCCTGTTCCCAGCGGGGTCGCCCCCTTGCAGACAGCAAGGCTCCAGCCCAGGCTCCAGCCCAGTGTGACTCCAGCCACAGTACGCCCTTGTGGGCGGCCTCCCTGCCTCACCTCGGAATTAGCCTCCTCCCGCTAGTCCTCTGCTTCCTCCCGTCCTTTCTCAGCGTCCTGTCCCCTCTCCCGCCCCCTTCCCTAGTCCGCGGCCCTCAGCACTCTTGGGGCCATGAGCCCCTTTAAAGCCATGTCCCAGCTCCCAGAGAGTTGGCGGACCCCTGACGGGGACTCTCCCGTCCTGGCTGCTCCCTTCTCTCCTGAGGTTTTCTTCTGGAAACACCCACCACCCCCAGGTGAGCTCGTAGAGAGGGCTGAGGTGCGAGGCTGGCACCAGGCCTGGGCCTCTCCCCCAGCAGCGCAGAGGGGCTCTGTGTGTTCACACTCAAGTAACCCGGGGGTGTTTGCAGGGGCGTCGCACAGATGCTCATGAGAACTGCCAGCTGGTGAGGGGCGGTTCTCTTCTGATGACATGCGATGGTGGCATGTGTGGGAGCCACTGGCGGCCTCCTGGGCACCGTTCCTCCACTGGGAGAGATGGGCAGACTGCCCCAGCACGTGGCGGCACGGAGCAGGGCCACCGGACGAGGAATAGCCTCCCAGGAAGAAACATGCCTGTCACGAGCGCCAGCACCAGGTTCATATCCCGCTGGCCTTGAGCAAGTGGTTGCCAGTTAGCTTCCTCGGGAGCTGGTTGGGACCACCCACCTGCTCCTGCCAGGCCGTGTCCTGGCCCCAGGCACAGCAGTGACCCAGAAGGCCCTGTCCCTCCTCTGTGCTGAAGGAGATGGTCTCCAGTGCCATCTCGTCGGGGCTCGATGACAGTAAGACAGTGGTTTGTATCAGATGCTGGTGGGAACATCCCTCCAGAGCATCTGTCCGGTGCTGCTAAATGGTACTCAGAATAAGTAGTGATCAGATGGTTATATTTGCCTCTAAGTAACTTGATTTTAACTGTGTTTTTTCAGCAGAGCATTAAGTTGGATAAAAAAGGAGGGCGATCATGCACCATGGCAGCGGCCCTCAGAACGTCCAGCACCAGCTGCAGAGGTCCAGGGCCTTCGCTGGCAGCGAAGGAGAAGAGCAGCAGGCCCGTCCCAACCCCCCGCAGTCCCCCGCCACGCCCTTTGCGCCGGCGGCGAGCCCGTCCGCGCCCCAGTCCCCCGGTTACCAAGTTCAGCAGCTGATGAACCGCAGCCCCGTGGCCGGGCAGAGCGTGAACATCGCCCTTCAGAATGTGGGGCCGGTGGTGGGAGGGAACCCCCAGATCACGCTGGCCCCCCTGCCGCTGCCCAGCCCCACTTCTCCGGGATTCCAGTTCAGTGCACAGCAGAGGCGGTTTGAGCATGGGTCTCCATCGTACATCCAGGTCACCTCGCCGCTGTCCCAGCAGGTGCAGACTCAGAGCCCCACCCAGCCCAGCCCCGGGCCGGGACCGGGCCTGCAGAGCGTGCGGGCGGGAGCCCCTGGCCCTGGCCTGGGCCTATGCAGCAGCAGTCCCACCGGGGGCTTCGTGGACGCCAGTGTGCTGGTGAGACAGATCAGCCTGAGCCCGTCCAGTGGCGGCCACTTCGTGTTCCAGGAGGGCTCGGGCCTGGCGCAGATGGCCCCGGGCGCCCAGGTTCAGCTGCAGCACACGGGGGCGCCCATCACGGTCAGAGAACGGAGACTCTCGCAGCCCCACGCGCAGTCGGGGGGCACCGTCCACCACCTGGGACCTCAGAGCCCCGCGGCCGCAGGCGGGGCCGGCCTGCAGCCCCTGGCCAGCCCTGGCCACATCACCACGACGAGCCTGCCGCCCCAGATCAGCAGCATCATCCAGGGGCAGCTGATCCAGCAGCAGCAGGTGCTGCAGGGGCCTCCGCTGACCAGGCCTCTGCTCCCTGGGGTCGGGGGGACTTCGGCGTTTGGGATGACGTCCCCACCGCCCCCCACCAGCCCTTCCAGGACCGCAGCGCCCCCGGGCCTCTCCAGCCTTCCTGTCCCGTCTGCGGGGAGCGCGGGGATAAGAAAGGCTCCCAGGAAATTGGAAGAGATCCCCGCGGCCTCCCAGGAGCTGGCTCAGATGCGGAAGCAGTGCCTGGACTACCACTTCAGGGAGATGGAGGCTCTGAAGGCGGCCTTCAAGGAGTACTTGGTCGAGCTGTTCTTCTTGCAGCACCTTCAGGGAAACATGATGGATTTCCTAGCTTTCAAGAAGAAGCATTATGCCCCGTTACAAGCTTACCTTAGGCAGAATGATTTGGACCTGGAGGAGGAGGACGAGGACGAGGACGAGGAGAAGTCTGAGGTCATCAACGACGAGGTGAGGGGCGGCGCCCAGTCACCAGCAGGCCGGGCTGCTTGGCTGTGCGTGCAGGCAGCCGTGAATTGCACGTGATCTGTGAGCCTGGGGTGTTCATGAGATGCAGTTCATAAGGATTTGATCCAGGAGCAAATGGAAGATGCATTTGCTTTTTCCTTCATGGAAGGAAAGAGCTGCTCTAGTTAGGAGGACGGTGCAGAGTGGTGCTGTGAGTATTGCCGGTGCGTTTAGAACAGGGATGCTTCCCCGGTTTGGGGAGCCAACCTGGCCTGACCCAGCGTTCCCCTGTGCTCTGCTGGGTGTGTGGAGGTTGGCCAGCCCCGAAGGGCCTGCAGAAGCCAGGGGTGTGGACACCTTCCCGCTGGTTCCCCAGGTGTCACATTTTACTTACGCAGGTTCACCCATTGGGATTCTCAACACCATGAATGTCATTTTCAAAGAAGGGATTTGAATCACTAGGTTGTTACAGTATATCAGTTATGATTTAAATCACTAGATACATTTATAAGGTATCTCCATGATTAAAATATGGTTATTATGGCAAAGCAACTGAGAATTTTTTCAATGTTTAGACGTAGCCTTAGATTTGAGATCACATATTTAACTCACGCTGTTGCACATAGCTACTGAGTGGTATTTCAGATAGAATCTTTTTTAGATAGTGAACTTTTTGGGTACCTGGAATGGGTGCTTAATAAATAACCCCAATTGGGATTCTCAGTACCTTAGTGATCCCTAAGGTCCCTTACTGGTACTTCCTAGAGAAGGAAGCTGAGCAGACAGGGCGACAGTGAGGTGCAGCGTGATGCACTGGATTTGTGCCTCTGTGTTGTGACTGTACACTGTGTTGGTGGAGCTCATTTTGTTTTTTGATACAGCTAAAACAGTGTAAATCTCTGTCAGTTCTTCTGCAAAGAAATCAGCCTTTGATGAACAAAAGCTGGCCTCTTTGCTCATCTCCTCGTTGATATTTATTATGTGTGGCTTTGCCATTTGGTGTTTTCTTTAACACCCTTTCCAGGATGAACCATTTTTGTTTTCTAAAAGGTTTATATGATTTTTTTTTTTTTTGAGGATTTCACCTCTGTTGCCATGAAATAGTGAAATTCAGTTCTCTTTTATGTTTGTACACCAATGTTGTCTGTAGGCTCAATCCCCCTTATCTGTCATTGCCATTCTGACCTGCACGTAGTAGGCCAGGGTGTAAACTGCCTATGAGGTTGTCAGGGCTTTGCTACTTGAAGACTGTCCGCCATTACCATTTCTAAAGTTTGAAGTTGCAGAATCTAAGGACATTGCACTTGTGACTTAAATTGGAGTTTCTGCAAGATTTGCAGTTGAGTTAGGGTATTATAAATCTGTCACAAATCAGTTCAGTGTCCTTTTACAGGATTTGATGCAAAAAAATTCCATTTTTAAACACCAGACATCAGTGAGCTATCAGCAATAAAATTCTAACAAAATTTTGAGCAGTCTTAAAAATTATGTTGCCTTTTTTTCTCAAAATATTTCCTCTCAGGTAAAGGTTGTGACAGGAAAGGATGGGCAGACTGGTACTCCTGTTGCTATAGCAACCCAGCTTCCTCCAAATGTTTCTGCTGCTTTTTCATCCCAGCAGCAACCATTTCAGGTACTTTTCGATGGTTCTAAAATGTAGTCTCATCCGAAACTTTTCCTTCATCCAGATATTTTAACCTTCAATTTACTATTTGCTCTTCAGCATTTTTTTCCAGAGCCCATTCCTTATTTTAAAAAAGTAAAAAAGCCTTCCTGCATATAAAATTATACAACTAAATTGCATGAGTAAATGACAACACAGACCTTAATGCATTATTTTTTGTGTGTATTGACCTGTAACGCAGTAGTAGCTTCGGCATGCATGTCATCTAATACCTACAGTCCTGTTGAATGTATGCTCAGGATTCCTTGTGTGCTGTGTTTTAAATGTTGGTTCTTTCTTGTGTCTTCTATCTGTATTTTTGAGAACAGTGCAAACAGAAGAAAAAAAAAGAAGATTACACAGATGATAACTTGATATTTTCTGTAGCTAGAAGAAACACTGAAATGAAACACACTTCTAAAATACCAGGACCTTAGGCTTCTAAATGGATGTTAATTGAATGCAAACTGATTATTTTTAATTTTTTGAAAATTAAATCACTCAGTGTTACATTAATAAATGCCAAGAACCTAAAAGTACAGGTCAGATTCTAGTCATTTTGGAATAGATTGTGCTAGGTTCTGAAAGCAGTTGAATCTTGTGGTGATAATGTTTTTAAAATTTTCTTAATTTTTAATTTTGGTATAATTTCAAACATATATAAAAGTTGCAATAACAGTACAAAGACCTCCCGTTATATCCTCTACCCAAATTCACCACTTGTTAACTTTTTGCCCCATTTGCATTATTTTTATTCTCTCTCTCTTTTATATGTACACACATACTCATTTCCCCCAAACTATTTGAGAGTAAATTGCAGACATCATATCACACTTGCATCCCTAAGTCCTTCTTCATATGGTATCAGGTACGAGTGTTACCTGACCTAACCGTGGTATAACAATCAATTCTGGAAATTTTACAGTAACTTTTACTATGACTAAGCCACAGCTCACGTGCAAATTTTGTCTCTTGTTCCGGTGACATCCTTTGTATAGTTGTTTTTCTCCCAGTCTGGGATCACCCGTTGTGTTTAGTTGCCATGCCTCTCTGGTCTTCTTTAATCTGGGCAAGCTCCTCGCTCTTTCATGCCTTCACATTTTTGAGAAGTGTAGGTCAGTTATTTTGTAGAATGTCGTTTGGCATGGGCCACTAATTCTGTTATCTATTGGCGAGTCCTGCTGGAGTCAGCTGTCACGTTAAAGACTGCAAAGTGGATTTTCTAACTCCATATTCCTTCTGCATTCATTAGCTGGCATTCTGCTGTAATGATGAACTTTCTTTTTTCTTCCATTACGTATATTCACATACAGATTCTTATTTCATTTTCATATGTCATTAACGGTATTTATTTATTTAAATTTATTTAATTCAGTAAAGTTTATTCTTTTTGGTCTATAGTTCTGTGAGTTTTGTTAAATGCCTAGAGTTGTGTAACCACCACCACCCAAGAGACAGAGGAGTTCTGTCATCCCCCCAGATGTTCCTCATGCCACATCTCTGTCGTCAAATTTTCTCCCTCCCTTAACCTTTGTTCTCTGTCTATGATTTTGCCTTTTCCGGAATAAAATATAAATGGAATTATACAGTATAGTATATGCCTGCTGCCTTTTCAGTCTGGCTTCTTTCAGTTAGCATAATAATTAATGCATTTGAGATTCATCCACGTTGTTGGATTTGCCAATTGTCTCCTTTTTTTGCTGAGCGGTATTCCACTGTATGAGTGTTCCCCAGTTTGTTGAGCCATTCACCCTTTGAAGGACGTTGGGTTGTTTCCAGTTGTTGGCATACCTAGGAGACAGGTTTCTGGGCTGTTATTAAGAGTACATTCAGTTTCACATGCGACTGCCAAACTTTCCACAGTGGCTGTTCCGTTTCACATTCCCACCAGCGGTGACTGAGAGTTCCTTTTGTTCTGCGTCCTCCCCACTACTTGTTCTTGTCAGTTTTCTTCTGTAGTTATTCTAATACGTATGCAGTGGTTTTAACTTGTATATCTCTAAAGACTAATGATGTTGAACAACTTCTCTTTTTCATGCGTTCATTTCCATTTATATATCTTCTTCGGTGAAGTATCTGTTCATTTCCTTCACCATTTTTTTCCCAGTGAGTCATTTGCTTTATTGTTGCATTTGAGAATTCTTTATATAATTTGGATATAAGCTTTTTGTCAGATATAAATTTGCAAATATTTTTCTGTCATTCTGTGCCGTATCTTTTTCTTCTTTTATATCATTTTTTACAGAGCAGAAGTTCTGAATTTTGATGTGGTCTCTTTTATCATTTTTTTTCGTTTATGGATTGTGATTTTGATATATAAGAACTCTTCACTCAACCCAAGGTCACAAAAATTTCCTCTAGTTTTTTTTTTTAGAAGTTGTATAGTTTTATGTTTTACATTTAGGTCTGTGATCCTTTTTTTTTTTTTTTTTTTTCGATACGCGGGCCTCTCACTGTGGTGGCCCCTCCCGTTGCAGAGCACAGGCTCCGGATGCGCAGGCCCAACGGCCATGGCTCACGGGCCCAGCCGCTCCGCGGCATGTAGGATCCTCCCGGACCGGGGCACGAACCTGCGTCCCCCGCATAGGCAGGCAGACTCTCAACCACTGCGCCACCAGGGAAGCCCCCTGCTAGGATTTTGATTGAGATTGGATTGACTCTATTGACCTGTTTGGGGTGAAGTAATACCTTGAGTCTTCCAGGCCAGGAATATGGTATGTTCTCCATTTATTTTTGTCTTCTTTGATTTCTTTCATCAGTAGTTTGTAGTTTTCAGCATGCAAATTCTATGTATGTTTTGTTAGACTTATACCCAGCTATTCCAATTTTTCTGTGGTGCTATAGATGGTACTTAAATTTAAAAATTTTTTTCTAGTTGTTGATTGCAAGTATATAGGAATACACTTGATTATGCAACCTTGCTAAACTCATTTATTAGTTTTAGGAGCTTTTTTGTAGATTCCATGGGATTTTCTACCTAGAGAATCATGTCTGCAAAGAAAGCAAAATTTATATTTTCTTCTATCTGTATGCCTTTTATTTCTTTTTCTTGCCTTGTTTGCACTGGCAATGGCACGGACTGGCATGGACTTGCACTGTGATGCTGAATAGGAGTGATAAGAACAGACAGTTCTTACCTTCTGGATCTTAAGGGGAAGCATTTAGTCTTTCACCATATGGAGTATGATGTTAGCTGTAGACTTTGTAGCTGTCCTTTATCAGGTTAAGGAAATTCCTTTATTCCTAGTATTTATCATGAATGGATGTTGGATTTTGTCAAATACTATTTGCTGCATCTATTCACATAATCATGTGATTTTTCTTTTTTGGTCTGTAAAAGTGGTGAATTATATCATATTAAGGTATAATTTGTAGGCAGGGACTGCACAGATCTTAAATGTTAGAATTTGTTGAGTTTGACAAGTGCCCGTGTAACCCATACACGTGTCAGGGCGTCCACTTCCACCAAGTCTCCTTGTGCCCTGCCAGCCATCCGCTACCCAGCCCCCCCGCCCCAGTTTATTACTATTTATTCTATTACTGTTTATTTTGATGTTCAAAGTATCTGTAATTTGACCAGTGGGAGCCCTTTCAAGCGGGCTCTAGTATACTTTTGACACATCCCTGGCACTGTCCAAGTACTTCCTTACATTCTGGCACAAAATGTTTAAAGTTTATCTCGCACATGCCTTGATTCAGTCCAGGAATCAGTCATTTCTCCAAGGAACTGTGTTCTTTTTGGTGGGGAATAATAATTTGAACCCAATATTTAGGTGTTCTTGTAATGAATTTGATACAACTGAAGATAAAATTTCTTGAATTGGAAATTGTCAGAAAGTTTATTAGTGGGACAAATTTCCTGTTAGTGCTTAGAGGAATGTAATACATCAGTGCGTTTATAGACCACATTGATAAATATTTGCATAAGAACCGTGGGACAGTGGTTGGCAGGGAGTGCCTGTAAACTTAGGTTGCATGGTCTCCACAGTGACACAAATTAAACCCTCTGATTTACTGTCATACTCACCAGATTGCCAGAAATTAAATTGGACAGAATCTGTTGATTTAGGTCTATGAGATTCTTACCCACTGTTGATTGGGAGTGTAGCATGGAAACATTTCACATGATCTGGAAAAGGTGAGTGTGGGTAGGCCCTTTTGATCCAAACAGCATGCTGTAAAGGTATTCTTGTGTTTGTGTGCCAGAAAACACATCTAATAATGGTCCCAGCAGCATCGTTTCTTCTAATAGCCCCAAACTGGAAAGATACATAATGTCCGTCAGCAGTAGAACAGGTCAGTGGGTCATGCACATTCATATAGAGGAATGCTAATAGTAATCAGTAGTGAAAAGGAGTGAGTCGGTGTGGGCGGGTCTCAGCAGCGCCCTGTGGAACAGAAGGAGTTACAGGAGAGCCCAGCTGCAGCGTTCCTTCAGGTAAAGTTCACTAGGAAGCAAAACCAAACACAGCGTAGCGCGTGGAGCTAAGCCTGTAGGTGGTGGCACCCGGGGAGAATGTTCACGCACAGTTCAGGTGGGGAGGGGGATGCCTTCATAGTGCGTGGGGTCTCCGGGGCGTGCGTAACAGCTTATTCTTAAGCCTCGGGATGAGTACACGGGTGATTGCTTTATCATTACTTTTTAAACTTATAAGTTTTTCTAATTCTCAGCATTTTATTATGAAAAATTTCAGACAGGAAAGCTAAACAGTGTTCAGTGAACACTCACATCCCACTGTTTAAATTCTGTGATTATGTACAAATAAGTGAAATTCACATAACCATTTTTATATTAACCGCATAATACTCAGTGGCATTTAGTACATTCACAGTGTTAAGCAACCACTGTTATGTATATCAATTTCTAAAATATCTTTATTGTCTTAAAAGAAAACCCCGTACCCAAAAAGCAGTCACTCCCCAGTACCTGCTCCTCCAGCCACTGGCAGCCACCAGTCGGCATCGTCTCCATAGATTGACCTAGTGTGGAGTCGTGCAATATTTTGTGTCTGGTTTCTTTCACTTAACATGATGTTTTCAAGGTTCACCCACATTGTAGCATGCCTCGGCACTCCATAACTTTTTATGGCAGAGTGTGTACCCATTGTACGGGTGTGCTACATTTTGCTTATCCACTCTTGATGAATCTTCGGACTGTCTGCAGCTCTTGGCTGTTGCGAAGAGTCCACTATGAATACTTAGTAGCTACCCCATTTTACATCCCATCAGCAATATACAGAGCTTCCGATATTTGTATATCCTTGCCAACTCTTTTTTTCCTGTTAAAAGAAATTCTGGCCATCCTAGTGAGTGTGAAGTGGTGTCTCATTGTGTTTTCTTTTGCATTTCTCTTATGATGAGTGATGGTGGGCATCTTAATGTGCTTGTTGGTCATTTGTATATCTTCTCTGGAGAAAAACCTATTCAAGTTTTGAAAAAATTTTTTTAAAAAAATTCTATGATTAATTTTACTGTGCTTTTAAAAATCACATTATTTAATGTTATAAATATTTAAGAGACCTAAAAGAGGAAAACCAAGGAATCTCCATTTTGAATTATAGATCTTTGTCGCAAATACTAGTGGATGTCTAAGGAGACAAGAAAATGGAGAGTCTGTCAGGAAAGAATTGAAATGAAAAAACATACCTTTTGTTTTCTTCGGAAAAAAAAAATCTCAGTATGAGTTTTATTATTTACAACCAGTTGTAGAATTTTTATATTGACCAATGAAACTCTAGAAATAAATTCAGAATTCCTTGTATTACATACACAGTATATTAATTTCTGTCTGCTTCCAAAAGACTTTGAGGTAGTATTTTTTTCTTTCTTCTTTTTTTTTTTTTGGCCGCGCTTGTGGGATCTTAGTTCCCCGACCAGGGGTTGAACCCCGGGCCCATGGCTGAGTCCTAGCCACTGGACTGCCAGAGAATTCCCCAAAAGAGTTTTTATTACAGTTATTTAGATCTTAAAAAATCCTAAGTGGAGATTATTTTTCAGTGATTATAGCATTAAAGGGAATGAATAATTACAGTTCTGTAACCCTACCCCAACTATTGATTTTTTTTTTTTTTGCCATTTAAAAAAATATATTGAAATTTAGTTGATTTACAATGCTGTGTTAGTTTCAGGTGTACAGTAAAGTGGTTCAGTTATACACACGTATATAAATATATGTATATTTTTTTAACATTTTCTTCCATTATAGGTTATTACAAGATATTGAGTATAGTTTCCAGTGCTATGCAGTAGGTCCTTGTTGGTTATCTATTTTATATATAGTAGTGTGTATATTTTAACCTTAAGCTCCTGATTTATCCCCCAACTACTGATTTTTTTATTCTTTTAAAATTTTATTTATTTATTTTTAGCTGCACTGGGTCTTCGTTGCCATGCGCGGGGGCTGCTCTTCGTTGTGGTGCGCGGGCTTCTCATTGTGGTGGCTTCTCTTGTTGCGGAGCACGGGCTCTAGGCGCACAGGCTTCAGTAGTTGTGGCACGCAGGCTCAGTAGTTGTGGCTTGTGGGCTCTATAGAGTGCAGGCTCAGTAGTTGTGGCGCATGGGCTTAGTTGCTCCTCAACGTGTGGGATCTTCCTGGACCAGGGTTCAAACCCGTGTCCCCTGCATTGGCAGGTGGATTCTTAACCACTGTGCCACCAGGGAAGCCCCTTAGTTTTTTATTTTAATGAAGTTCAATTTATCAGTTTTTTCACATGGATATCCAGTCTTCTAGCATCATTTGGTTGAAAAGACTTTTCATTCCATTTGGGTTGCTTTGGTGTCTTTAGGAACTGGCAAGGTTGTGTGAGTCTGAGTCTCCCTCTGGGCTCTCTGCTCAGCTGTTTTTATCTGTCGTCCATCCTTAAGCAGCACTGTGCCATCTGCTGAGTCTTGAAGTCCAGGCTTCCTCTTGTTCTTCCCTCAAGAATCTGTTTTCAATTCACCAACCTCTGTGTCCCCACCCTACTCTTCAGCCTATCCAATGAATTTTTTAACTTTCAGACACTTTTTCTGTTCTAGGTCTTTATTTGGTTCTCTTTCTTTTTAAAAAAAATTTATTTTTTTACTGAAGTATAGTTGATTTACAGTGTTTCTGGTGTACAGCGAAGTGATATATATATTCTTTTTCAGATTGGTTCTGTTTTTTAATCGTTTCTTTTTTTCTGTCAGGATTTCCTCTCGTCTTTCATTACAACATACCTTTATGTCCTTGGGCGTCCTTATTAAACCTACCGTAAAATCCCTGCTGCTACTTCCAGAATGTGAGGCGTCTGGGGGTTGGTGTCCATTGATTGTTTTGAGTATGGCTTGTGTTTTCTTGTCTCTGTGCTTTGGAGTAATTTTTTTTAAATATATATATTTTTAACATCTTTATTGGAGTATAATTGCTTTACAATGTTGTGTTAGTTTCTGCTGTATAACAAAGTGAATCAGCTATATGTATACATATATCCCCATATCCCCTCCCTCTTGCGTCTCCCTCCCACCCTTCCTATCCCACCCCTCTAGGTGGTCACAAAGCCCCGAGCTGATCTCCCTGTGCTATGCGGCTGCTTCCCACTAGCTATCTATTTTACGTTTGGTAGTGTATATATGTCCATGCCACTCTCTCACTTCGTCCCAGCTTACCCTTCCCCCTCCCCGTGTCCTCAAGTCCATTTTCTATGTCTGCGTCTTTATTCCTGTCCTGCCCTTAGGTTCTTCAGAACCATTTTTTTAGATTCCATATATATGTGTTAGCATACTGTATTTGTTTTTCTCTTTCTGACTTACTTTGCTCTGTATGACGGATTCTAGGTCCATCCACCTCACTACGAATAGTTCAATTTCATTTCTTTTTATGGCTGTGTAATATTCCATTGTATATATATGCCACATCTTCTTTATCCATTCATCTGTCGATGGACACTTAGGTTGCTTCCATGTCCCGGCTATTGTAAATAGAGCTGCAGTGAACATTTTGGTACATGACTCTTTTTGAATTATGGTTTTCTCAGGGTATATGCCCAGGAGTGGGATTGCTGCTGGGTCGTATGGTAGTTCTATTTTTAGTTTTTTAAGGAACCTCCATACTGTTCTCCATAGTGGCTGTATCAATCTACATTCCCACCAACAGTGCAAGAGGGTTCCCTTTTCTCCACACCCTCTCCAGCATTTATTGTTTGTAGATTTTTCGATGATGGCCATTCTGACCGGTGTGAGGTGATACCTCGTAGTTTTTTGCTTTTTTGTTTTATAAATTTATTTATTTGTTTTTATTTTTGGCTCCATTGGGTCTTCGTTGCTTTGTGCGGGCTTTGTCTAGTTGCTGCAAGTGGGGGCTGCTCTTTGTTGTGGTGCGTGGGCTTCTCATTGCGGTGGTTTCTCTAGTAGCGAAGCATGGGCTCTAGGCACGCAGGCTTCAGTAGTTGTGGCACGTGGGCTCGGTAGTTGCGGCTTGCGGGCTCTTGAGCGCAGGCTCGGTAGTTGTGGCGCATGGGCTTAGTTGCTCCGCAGTATGTGGGATCTTCACGGGCCAGGGCTCAAACCCACGTCCCCTGCCTTAGCAGGCAGATTCTTCACCACTGCGCCACCAGGGAAGCCCCCTCATTGCAGTTTTGATTTGCATTTCTCTAATGATTAGTGATGTTGAGCATCCTTTCATGTGTTTGTTGGCAGTCTGTATATCTTCTTCGGAGAAATATCTGTTTAGGTCTTCTGCTCATTTTTGGATTGGGTTGTTTGTTTTTTTTGATATTGAGCTGCATGAGCTGCTTGTATATTTTGGAGATTAATCTTTTGTTAGTTGCTTCGTTTGCAAATATTTTCTCCCATTCTGAGGGTTGTCTTTTCGTCTTTTTTATGGTTTCCTTTGCTGTGCAAAAGCTTTCAAGTTTCATTAGGTCCCATTTGTTTATTTTTGTTTTTATTTCCATTTCTCTAGGAGGTGGGTCAAAAAGGATCTTGATGTGATTTATGTCATAGAGTGTTCTACTTATGTTTTCCTCTAAGAGTTTTATAGTGTCTGTCCTTACATTTAGGTCTCTAATCCATTTTGAGTTTATTTTTGTGTATGGTGTTAGGGAGTGTTCTAATTTCATTCTTTTACATGTAGCTGTCCAGTTTTCCCAGCACCACTTCTGTCTTTTCTCCATTGTATATTCTTGCCTCCTTTATCAAAGATAAGGTGACCATATGTGCGTGGGTTTATGTCTGGGCTTTCTATCCTGTTCTATTGATCTATAGATTCTGTTTTAGTGCCAGTACCATACTGTCTTTTTTTTTTTTTTTTTAAATAAATTTATTTATTTTGGGCTGTGTTGGGTCTTGGTTTCTGTGTGAGGGCTTTCTCTAGTTGCGGCGAGTGGGGGCCACTCTTCATCGCGGTGTGCAGGCCTCTCACTGTTGCGGCCTCTCTTGTTGCAGAGCACAGGTCCCAGACTTGCAGGCTCAGTAGTTGTGGCTCATGGTCCTAGTTGCTCCACGGCATGTGGGATCTTCCCAGACTAGGGCTTGAACCCATGTCCCCTGCATTGGCAGGCAAATTCTCAACCACTGTGCCACCAGGGAAGTCTTGATTGCTGTAGCTTTGTAGTATAGTCTGAGGTCAGGGAGCCTGATTCCTCCAGCTCCGTTTTTCTTTCTCAAGATTGCTTTGGGTATTCAGGGTCTTTTGTGTTTCCATACAAATTGTGAAATTTTTTGTTCTAGTTCTGTGAAAAATGCCATTGGTAGTTTGATAGGGATTACATTGAATCTGTAGATTGCTTTGGGTAGTAGAATCATTTTCACAATGTCGATTTTTCCAATCCAGGAACGTGGTATATCTCTCCATCCGTTTGTATCATCTTCAGTTTCTTTCATCAGTATCTTATAGTTTTCTTCATACAGGTCTTTTGTCTCCTTAGGTAGGTTTATTCCTTGGTATTTTATTCTTTTTGTTGCAATGGTAAATGGGAGTATTTCCTTAATTTCTCTTTCAGATTTTTCATCATTAGTGTATAGGAATGCAAGAGATTTCTGTACATTAATTTTGTATCCTGCTACTTTACCAAATTCATTGATTAGCTCTAGTAATTTTCTGGTAGCATCTTTAGGATTCTCTATGTATAGTATCATGTCATCTGCAAACAGTGACAGTTTTACTTCTTTTCCGATTTGGATTCCTTTTATTTCTTTTTCTTCTCTGATTGCTGTGGCTAAAACTTCCAAAACTATCTTCAATAATAGTGGTGAGAGTGGCCAACCTTGTCTTGTTCCTCATGTTAGAGGAAATGCTTTCAGTTTTTCACCATTGAGGACGATGTTGGCTGTGGATTTGTCACATATGGCTTTATTATGTTGAGGTAAGTTCCCTCTGTGCCTGCCTTCTGGAGGGTTTTTATCAGAATTGGGTGTTGACTTTTGTCAAAAGCTTTTTCTATTGAGATGATCATATGGTTTTTATCCTTCAATTTGTTAATATGGTGTATCATGTTGATTGATTTTTGAATTGGGTTTTGGGTATCGTGAATGATAGGTTGCAGAGACCCTGAGATCTGTTACATCCTTCTGAGGAGTTCTGCTGGTTTGCTTTCACATCTAGTTAATGTGATTGGATTGAAACTGTAGACTCTGCCTCCTGAGATCTCAGTGTGGTTATGCTGGCCTGTGCTTGGCGTCTTGGCATGTGGGTGGTCAGGAGGCAGCCAGAAAAAAGGGGAGCTTGGGGCCCATCTCCACTGCCTCCTGTGGCGATTCTCCCTTACCTGTCTCCGCTCTGGTCTCCTACTCTCCATCCTAGTAGTCTTCAAGCCAGTGAGACCCTCCCTGTCTGGGTCTGAGACTGGGGCCTGCCCTTGTGCCAAATGCCGTAAACCCAGAAGCGTCCCCTAGTTTCATTCCCTCCTTGCAAGTATCGAGTCCCATGCTGTATTTGCCCACCTTTTCACATTTTTAATATTTCTTTTAGAGTTTGTATTTATCTTGAATGTGTTTAGTCCAACAGGAAGTACTTGGCCATTACTGGACACAGAACCCTGTATCAATTTCTTTTATTAAAAAAAAACACAAAACCTTTTTTTGATTACAGAAGTAATACATGTTCATTGTAAAACATTTAGAAAATTTAGAAAAGTGCACACACACACAGATTATAAATTGATTGTAATCTTGTCCCCAGAGACAACCACTGTTCACATATTGTCTGTTTTTTAAATCATTCTTTTCTCTTCTCCCTCCTTCCCTCTCTTCCTTCCGCCCCCATCTTTGTTAAATGTAAACAGGGCGTGCTTACTTTCCCTTTTCCTTACTCTGGGGCCTTGCCCCATGTGAGGCAAAACCTGCAGCATGGCTGGTCCTGGCAGTGTAGTGTCCCTTCCTAGGGATGCTGGGGTCAGTAGCCACTCTCACAGGCAGTTTCTTCGTTCGGACACCTGTAACTTTTGCATTTAAAATGCCTCGCTGAGTAGAGTGGATATAATTGAATTATTAAAAAAGTTAGCAACTGTTAAACATCGTGCTTAGCCTTTGGTAGCCCTTCAGGGGTAGTGCAGAGGTGTCAAAGGCGCAGGGCGCCCGGAGTCAGCTAGTTTCTGTCTTTGCCGGTAGCTTTTCACTTGAACATTTTAAATAACCTGTATGTATTTCACACAGTTATATATCAAGTAGGGTACTAACTGCAGTACCATTTTGAAGTCAATTAGATAGTGCTTAATTGGAGTTTTAGCGCCATTTTCCAGTAGGAAGACAATTTCAGTCTTCTTATCATTCAGCTTTTGTGATTTTGGCGGGCTGAGCGACGCCAGGCAGTGTGACTGGTCAGGAGGCTAAGTTGTAGTCCTTGCCGAGACTGAGGTTTCCTGCGTTAGCTTCTGCTGTCATTGTGTGTGCAAAGCCAGCTCGTTTCTGAAGGACTCTAGATTTGCATTGAACTGAAATTCCATTTAAAACCAGAATGCAAATCCTTTTTTATCCTCCAGAGGTAAGTTAGAACTTTAAATTATTTATTATAATACATCGGGTAGATGACATTTCTCTTCTTAAAAAGAAGGGAAGTCAGTGTTTGGGATAATTATGATAGTTTTAGTTTACATTCATTCTTGTAATGCATTTAAATTATGAAAATCTCAGTTTTTCCTTTTTTTTTTTTTTTCCAGCAACAAGCCCTTGCAGGGACCCTTGTGGCAGGGGCTGGCAGTGTGATCGAAACGGACCCCTTTAAGAGGCAGCAGGCGGGACCTCCGGCAGGTATGTCACGGAGCACAGGCTGAAGGGCCCCCCGGAGCCAGTTAGCGTCTTAGTTTGGGAATTCCAGTGTAGTGGCCACCTGTTTCTAAAGCGTGGCCCCTAAGGAACTTAGTTTTGGTTAGTTTCTACTTTGAAAGTTAATTTTTCTTTTGTGGTAATCAGCTAAACAAAATGTTTATGTGCATGTTTATGTGTGCTGAAGTTAGAAACTTGTCAGTTGAGTAGGTGTATTCCAGTTTGGTTTCTGTGTGCATTTGTAGGCTGTTTAGCCCTCATGACATGATGAAGTGTAAAGCCATCTGCCTTTTCAAATTGTCACTCATTTTACAAACTGAATTTTTTCTCCAAGTTAGGAACTTAATACACATTTTGTGTAAAAGATTCAAACAGTTTAGAAGGGTGTAGTTTAAGTCTGTCTCTGGTTTGGTATTCCTTCCCCATTCCCTAGCCACAGAGCTGGCTATGTTTGTTCAGTTTCACAGACAAGCATTGCTACAGGTGTGTCATTCTGAAAAAGTTCAAATGTGATCCTATATATATACACTGTTATGTCTTTAATATGAATTGACTAGGCCATCTTCCCCAGTCATGGACCTCATTCTTTTTGATAGCTGCAAAATACTGCGCCCACTGCATGGGTGCTTCCTTCTTTAGGCATCAGACCCGTGTTAGCATTCATTTGTTAGCATCACCTTTTTTCTGTTGTAATCAAAACCTGATTGAACATTTAGTTTCACAGTTTTTTCTATACATGTCTGTCCATGTATCTAAAAGCAGCGCTCCAAGAGTGAAATTGCTAGATCAAAATGTGTGCATAGTTAAGTATTAGTGAGGCTAAGTTGCCCTCCAAAAGGGTAGGGTCAGCTTTTGCTCCCGTCAGCAATTTCTGGTTCTCTCAAATTTTGGCCATTTTATTAAGTATCTTTTAATCTTTGTCGATCCAATGGGTAAAAAATAAAATCTTTGTTTTGATAATGGATTTCTTTAATTTTGATGCGGTTTCAGTTACCTCTTCATGTTTTTAACCATTTGTGAATGTGTTCCTCTGCTCGTTGTTTGTGTTCTTTGCCCATTTTGTCTTTCTGGTTGTTGATCCTTTTCATATTAATTTGTAAGAGCTTTATGAATGTTGCCCGTTGTGTATGTTGCAGATAATTGTCTCTTAGGTTGACGCTTGTCCTTTGCCTTTTTTATGATGCTTTTCCTTATATTTACAAATTTTTAACGGAAAGAAATTATATTTATCAACCCTATCTTTTATGGCTTCTGCATTTTGGTTCATGCATAGAAAGGCCTCTCTGTTCAAAGATGATAAAAACACTTACACATGTTTTTTCTACTACTTTTGTGGTTTTATTTTTACATCAAACTGCACCTTTTCTGAAAATTATTCTAGAGCAGTCTAAGAGACCTCGACTCGAAGTGGGTCACCAAGGGGTAGTTTTCCAGCACCCAGGGGTGAATACAGGAGTTCCTCTCCAGCAGTTAATGCCGACAGTTCAAGGTAAGACCCAGCGCCAGAACTAGCTCTCTTAGCTCAGAAAGAGGGAGTGCAGAGAGGGCTTAAGGAAGCAGCAGCAGACTAAAACGTGTGCAGTCCAGGTAGCATATCTGAGGTGGTTTCTGCCATCGGGACGTTCCTCTGAGTCCCACTTCACACAGTATGAAGAAACCACTGGAGACCAGCTCTTGTCACTTTAGCGGAGCCGCACGTCCCACTGTCCTCAGCTTCTCTCCGGTTTTCCCTCCTGTGTTTTCTCTGACTTGCTGCTGTGGTAGGGACCCTGCGGTTATCCCGTGCCTGCTCTGCTTGATGCTAACGCGCAAAGGCCGAGGCCTTTCTTTCCTTTGTTGTGTGCTCATTTATCACGTTAGACCTAATACACAGAGATCTCCCACCAGGTAAACCTCCCGTTTGAGTGTGTGTGTTGCGAGCGCAGGGTCTGAGGCAGCCCTGGCCGGTAGAGTCCGAGCCCGGGAGTCAGGGCCGCTGGGTCTGCCCTCTGTTGCAGGGGGAATGCCACCCGCGCCGCAGGCTGCTCAGCTCGCCGGCCAGAAGCAGAGCCAGCAGCGGTACGACCCCTCCACGGGGCCCCCGGTGCAGAACGCCGCCAGCCTGCACACGCCGCCGCCGCAGCTGCCCGCCAGGCTGCCCCCGGCCGGCCTCCCCGCCGCGCCCCTGCCGCCAGCGCTGCAGTTCCCCCCGCAGCCGCAGACGGCGGAGCCGCAGACCCCGCTCCCGGTGCCGGTGAAGACGCAGCCGCCAAACGCCCCCGCCCCGGCGCCCCCGCCTGGACAGCTCCCCGCGGCCCTCCATGTCCCGGTGCCTGCGAAGGCGCAGATGCAGGCCCCTCCGCTCCCGTCCCAGCCGCAGGTACTCCGGGCCCCTGCTGTTCCCCGAGCTAGAGGTGGAAGAAGAGACAGGCTGTGTGCTGGACGGGATGGCGCCCAGCTGGGTAACTCCTCCTCTCCCAGTGCTTCGCTCTCCACCGTGCAACAGTCAGTTCAGTAGCTGCAACGTAAATTTACTGTGCAGTTGTAGTTATTGTTGTTAAAATGTCAGAAAATGACACGATTCTGAGTGCTGCTCTCGGCACAGGGAGCCACGCACAGGGCACGGTGGCCCTGGTCCCACCTGATGTGCCGAGTAACGCGAGGTCATAGGAGCGAAGGCCTGGGGGCGGTGGGGCTCCTATGAGCCTGACCGTCTGCCAGGCTCTGTCCACGGTGCCTCCCCCGGACACTCCACTCCACCAGCGTGGGTGAGGCTGCTTTCCAGGCTTGATACACGTTTCCAGGGTTTATAATGCCCCTCCTCGTCCACAAATTAACTTCACCCAGACGTCTTTTTGAACGTGTACTGTAGACCACGTGGGGCCCCTGAGGAGCAGTGCGTTTGTGAAGCATGGGTCTGGGGCACCAAAGGGGCCAGAGGCAGTGTTTTCAGAGGCTTGTCTCAGCAGCGTGTGGTCAGCCGCTTAGGAAAACCTCCCCTTCCTCTCCCCTCTCCCTCGTTAACAAGGAGATTTCCTAGCTGGGCTCGGAGTTCGAGTTCTTCTGGTGATTGTAGAAGTTTGCTTTCATGTAAGGATGTTACCTTTCACTCACCGCCTGCCAGGTGCAAGGCGCGGTGATGGGCACTTCCGGGCCATTATTTGCTCTCCTCTACCTGGCAGCCCTCTGTGGTAGAATCTTTATCACCCCCGTTAGCTATGGAAAGACTGAGGCCAGAGAGGCCAGATAACTTGGCACGGTTGGTCAGCCAGTGCTGGAGGGGCTGTGGCTGGCCCCCTGGGTTGATTCTGGAGCCTTTTGTGCGCCTTGGGAAGGAGTACCCCCTCCCCCGCCAGGGCGCTGAGCTTCTTGGGCCTCCGCGGGCTTGAGGGTTCCATGGACGTGAGGCTCTCTGTTTTGAATACTGTCATTGAGGCTGGTACCGACCTCACGCAGCACTGACATTTTTCTTGGGTTTCTTTCCCGCCCTTTTTGTCAACGGTGTGAGCTGTGGGATGTGATTTTAGAAGAAGCTCCTTACAGAAGCCGTGGAATTCTGTTCCTTCCAGATTGGGCGGGGCCGGCAGTCTTCTTCTGTAAAGGGCCACAGAGAGGGAGTGTAATGGTATTTCAGGGTTTGCAGGCCGTGTGCTTCCTGTTGAGTTGCTCAGCTCCGCCGCTGAAGCTGAGAGCAGCGCCAGGGCCCACAGATGAGCGGCCGTGGCCTGTGGAACTCTCCCAAAGTGTGTGGCCGGCCACAGTTTACCGACCGCTGAGGTGGAGGAAATCTCCTTAGAGGTGGGCGGAGAAGCTGTGCGCCGTGAGGGGCCCAGCCTTGGCCGCGGTGTCTCGTCCGCACCGCGGGTTATAAACGTGCCGCGTGTGCGTCGCTCTGTCCTCAGGCCTCCTGGCGCGGCAGGGCCTTGGCTTCCCTGCTCTCTGTCCCCCCGCTTCCTCGCAGCTGGAACTCCCGTGTGAATCTAAGCTCCCCTTGGGCCAGGGAGGGCTGGGCGGAGGGGCTCCTCAGTTTTACAAGCTCGGCTCTCGGGACGGCACGGAGGAGGGTTTCTAACCTTACAGCTTGCCCACCGCGAGGGGGCCCCGTGGAATTTGTCTTTGCCCTTCAGAGAACAGGTGCACGGTGAGCATTTGGTACTTCTCAGTTAAGAAGTTTCTACAATTAAAAATTCTAAAAAATTACTTGAAAAAGCAAAAAAAAAAAACCAAACCCGACGTAAGACCATATGTGAAGGCACCGTTTACAGGGAGCTCTGATGTGGCTTTGTGGACTAACAGGGCTTCTTCTCTTCTGTAGACACGGTTAGTCTGCGTGGCCCTGTGGTCCGCAATAGGCCCACTGGTCAGTCTGCGCTGCTGGGGAGAGGGAGGGGCATTGCACAGGGGCCTCCAGCCAGCCTGTGGGTTCCGGGCACGGCGCTGAGCCCTGTTTTCCCTGCCAGACGGCGGCGCCACCCAGACCGCCCATGGACCCCGCCCAGCCCTGCCCGCGGCCGCTGCCCTCCGCCTCCTCTGCCTCGACCGTTGTCCCCGCCAGTGGCTCAGGCCCGGGACCTTCGCCTGCCCGGGCCTCCCCGGTGAACAGACCCTCCCCGGCAGCCAAGTCGCTGTCTCCGGTCATCGCCCGCTCCCCAGGGGCAGCCGTGTCAGCGCCCCCGAAACCACAGAGCCCCGCTCAGAATGCCGCCGCGCCCCACGACGGTTCTCAGGACAAGCTGGCAGAACAGATAGCGCTGGTAAGTGCGCCTGAAGAAGCTCTTGAAGGTGCTCAAGAAGAGCTCACCGTATACTCCAGCCTGTGGAACGCGTGTGCTTTCACTTTCTAAGGGGGCAGTAGTATAAGACGGAACACCTGGCAGTAAGGTTTGTGATCTGGAGAAACCAAGATTAAAACCGCGTAGTTGGCCCTGTCCTGCCGGAGGGGCAGCTAGACTGGTGTGGAGAAGGTCTTTTCTGTGCTGGTGTCAGCAGTCGGGGGGCGGGGGGTGTGGGGCGCAGGCTGAGAGCTCAGAGCCCTCGGGAGGCTGCCCAGGCCAGTGCAGCTCACGGCCTGCACCTAGCGAGCGTTTGCTGTTTGTTGGGCGACTGAGCAGTTATTTGTAAGTGCTCCGCCGTGAGCGCTGGCCTGGGAGCTCTGTCCTGGGTTTCCAGGATGAGGCTCCCGGGGGTTGCACGCCCTTGCCTCTGCCCTCTCGTAGAGCCTTGTTCAGCAACTTTTCTTTGTTGCTGAGACCTCCACGTAGCAGGGTCGCACTGACTGGGGTGTGCGTCGGTGGCTTGCACTTAAACTGTGCCGGACGTCTTCCACCCCGTGCTCCTTGCAGGAGAACCAGATCCATCAGCGGATAGCAGATTTAAGGAAAGAAGGCCTGTGGTCCCTCAGACGGCTGCCCAAGCTGCAGGAGGCCCCGCGCTCCAAATCGCACTGGGACTACCTGCTGGAGGAGATGCAGTGGATGGCCACAGACTTCGCCCAGGAGAGGAGGTGGAAGGTGGCCGCTGCCAAGAAGGTGGGTTTGAGACACAGGCCACCGCGGTGCCCAGGGGTCATCAAGCAGCGCCAGGGGCTTAAGTGTGCGGACGGAGGTCTCCCAGCCCCACTTTCTAAACGGTTTTTCTTCTTAAATATTTATTTGTTTGGCTATGTTGGCTCTCTAGTTGTGGCACACAGGCTCCAGAGCGCATGGGCTCTGTAGTTGGCGGCGCGTGGGCTCTCTAGTTGAGGTGCGCAGGCTTAGTTCCCCCGCGGCATGTGGGATCTTAGTTCCCCAACCAGGGATCGAACCTGCGTCCTCTGCGTTGGAAGGCGGATTCTTAAGCACTGGACCCCCAGGGAAGTCCCTCTAAAGAGTTTCTGGACTTACGACGTACGACGTATCTGAAGAATGTTTTGCTGCTATTTAGAAAGTAACTGCTGCGTTGCTTCATTTCTGAGGGCTGTCCCCAGTGCTCTAGCGTGGACTGCTGGGAACAGACACGGCCCTTCTGCTGCAGTTCTGACCTGGGATTTGGGTTCTTTTTCTGGCCAGTTTTGCCCGGCAGTTGGCATGAGGATGCCTGCAGCCCCCCAGATCCAGGCTGAGAGTAGGAAGGGGGAAGAGGCCAGGTGGCTGGCCGGCAGCTCGGGCACTCATCCCGGCCCTCTGGCTCCCCGCAGCCTGCCTGCTCTGTGTTGCCTGGTCTTCCGGTCCAGCTTCTCTCCAGTTCTGGCTCAGCATTTATTACCTTCTCTCTGCTCCCAAAGTAGGCACCCAGCCCGGGGTAGGACCTCTAGGAGATGCTACTGCTAAAGCTGGCAATGTGGAAAGTGACAGATTTCTAGGGCTCTTGGGTCCCAGAGTGTAGAGCAGCTGCCCTTGCGCACGTGTACAAAGCTCCAGGCCCAGCTGCTTCTTCCTCCATCACTGTGTGTCTTTATTCCTCGGGACCTGGATGCTGCCTTCGTATTTCCTATACTCTCAGGACTGGGGATTGATCCTGTGTGCCTGGCCTGTCCACCTCCCTCCTCTGAATTCTCCCCCTTGCTTTCCCCCCGTAGTTTTGGTAGAGAGAAGCCGAGACCAAGGGGGTAACAGCAGGGTCTGAGTGTAAAGGGTCTTTAATCAGATTCATGTGTATTTAAGAAAAAAACCAGATCGCTCCTTAAACATTTCCTTTTTCACGAAAGTTGATGGCCCTGAGCATGTGGACGCAGGGCTGGACAGGGCAGTGGCCGGGGCCAAGGGGCAGGGATGGACGCCGAGCGGTGGGACTGAGAGGCAGCTGAGCCGGGGGCCGCGGCTGCGCGCTGTGCTGCCCCTCCTCGCGCCGTCCCTCTACCCCCGGGAGCCGGCGGCTTTGTGCGAGGGGTGCGCGCTGACCAGCACAAGGCCCTGGGAGTCCTGTGCTGGGCGGCCGCCTCGGGGGCATCCCAGAGCTGAGGGGCTGGCAGCTCCGCTGCACTCGGGACTCAGGATGTGTCCCTTTCTGAGTTACTTCTCTGCACCTTTTGGAGGTACAGCTGGTGAAGAGGTAAAGAGTAGAAATTCTGGAAAGCGGTTTTAAAGCAAAAGCCTTAAAAAATATGAATTATCCCAACCCAACTTTTTTAATCCTAGGAGTTAAATTTGGCTGCATCCACGCAGTGGAAATGATACGTATTAAAAATGATTTTGATCTGTGTTGATTGATGGAAAGACATTACTCATATTAAAGGGGGAAAGGACGATTGTAGCACAGTGTGATATTCCATTTTGGAGAAAAATATGTGTATTTGGTAAAATAACACTTGTAGGAAAGCCAGGCAGACCGTTGGTGGTGGTTTGCTCTGGGATCAGCATTTCTCCCGCGTGCCCGTAGAGCAGGTGAGGGTGTGTCTCTCTGTGGATTATATGTAGTTACGGGCCAAGAAGATGTTAAAGAAACGTTATGTATCTTTTTTCTGATAGCATGACACAGCGCACAACGTAAAATTCTTGGACTTTCATTTACTAGCTTGTCAGAACTGTAGTGCGTCATCACGAAGAGAAGCAGCTTCGGGAGGAGCGGGGAAGGAGAGAAGAACAGAACCGATTGAGACGAATAGCTGCGTCAACTGCTAGAGAAATAGAATATTTTTGGTCAAATATTGAACAGGTAAATTCTGAGACTTTGATTCGCTCCTGGGAGCACAGACTGTGTCGGGGTTGCTGAGGCGGCCTTCTGAGCCCAGCCTGCCTGTGCCGTGGGGAAATCCCACAGGCGGAGCCTGTGGCGTCGTTTGGAAAGGCGGGTGCCCGCACTTCCTGGGCACCTCTGGGCTGTTGGCTCATCAGGAGACCTGGTTCTGCCTCTGTGTTTCTCTTTGTGCATCGAAATCCCCATCAGCCGTGGCCTGCGCGCTCTCTGGTGTCTGGGAGCCTTCCTGAGGGGCCCTTCCGGTAGTTCTGTTTAGTATTGGCGCAGGTCACTAAAAGCTGCTTAGTTCCAGAGTGGCTTGCTCTGTCTCTCGCTTCCTTTTCGTAAAAATTCTCTTCTTACCGTCTGACAGAATTTGGGCAGGATGCAGTTGACACAAAATAATGAAAGAGTACCAAACTGAACATTTCTCTTTGGACAGCGTGGGGGGTTAGGGTTGCCAACCCTACGTGCAGCTGAAGATCTGCACACAGCTCGTCATCTGCCCGCTGCATCTGCGGTTCCATGGCTGCGGCTGTAGCTAGCCGCAGACCGTGCAGCTCTGTAGGGTTTACTACCGGAAAAAATCTGAGTACCAGTGGACCTGCACAGTTCAAATCCACGTTGTCCAAGGGTCAGCTCTAATCTGAAATGGGCTTGGGGCAGCTGTGCTTTTGGCCGACGTGTGCGAGTTTTAATGTTTTCATATATAGAACTTGTGTTTCTTAGTAACGCGCTTATTTATTTAACTCTTTGCATTTAGGTTGTGGAAATAAAACTACAAGTAGAATTAGAAGAAAAAAGGAAAAAGGCTTTAAATTTCCAGAAAGTCTCCCGGAAAGGTATGATTACTTTTTAAAAAGCCTTCCCCTTTTGCGGGCTGTGTTTGCTCGATTTTCTGCTCACCGTCGCCTTGTGACATCGTGGCTTCCCGTGGAGCCTCCCCGGTGAGGCTGTTTACTCAGCAGCCTGGTCCTGGCATTTCAGTTCTTCTGAGATTCGCTAGTATGAATCAATAAGCCCCAGGGTGACCAACTTTGGGGGGCTCTCAGGATTGAGGTTCTGAGCCTGTCCCCTGTGTCCCCGGAGAGTGAGATGAACTCCCCCGGCTTTGCCCCCCGCCCCACCGCGGTCCCCGTGTCTAGGCATCGTGCTGCTCCCACGGCGCTCAGCAGTAGCTACCCCATCACTGGAAACCTGGGGAGGGGGCGGGGAGGATTCCTCCCTTTTACTGATGAGGAAACTGAGGTGAAGGAGGTGGTCCCTGTTGAGAGTCACGGAGCTCTAAGATTATGCAAGTCATGAGCGAGAAGCTTTGCCAGGTTGGAGACTCTAGGTTCCTGCTGAAGCCGAGAGCGGGCGTGGCGGTGTGGCTGTGCCGCCCTGCGTCGCAGAGGGGAGGTGGGACCTGCCTTGCTGTCCTCTGCTCTCCTTGGGGGGCGGGCACAGGTGCCCATGGTCGTGTGAGGAGCATCACCTCCTCCACTGCCTTAGTGAAAGCGAATCGCGTTACCTGTCTCTTTAGGTAAAGAGTCGAGACCTACAGGGCTTGATGCGTTACGGGAAAGCTTTGTGGTGAGTTCGGGACTGTCGCGTCGCTGTGCGAGGGGGTGTCTGTCTGCAGGAAGTCGTAGGCATGAATAGCGTTCTCTCGCTGGAGAGCAGTCCCCCTTGGGCCTACAGCTGGTTCTTTCCAGCTTCAGGCTCACCTGGGTGTTAACCTTGGTGGTTTGCGGAGAGCAGGCGTGGGTTTCGTCTTGCTTCCCCGCAGCCTCCTCCCCACCTTTGTGGTGTCTGCTGTGGACACGCCTGGCACGGCCTCCCAGGTCCTCCCGGTTGCATGTTGACTACAGTTCTGCTCTGGGTTCTCATTCTGTGTTTTCAGATCTCACACTTATGATTTGTGTTCTGTGTCACAGGATTCGGGGATACCTGGAAGAAAAAGAAAAGCAAGCACATCTTTAACCGATGATGAAGGTCTGTCCCCCTGGTGCTTTGGCTGTCTGCAGGGCTCTCTGAACGCGCAGCTGGAGAGCTCACTCGGTGCTGCCGGGGCGTCGAGGACCGCCTGGACCGTGAGAGTCCGGTGGCTCAGTGGCTTATGCTCTTGGGGGCTGGGGGCCTTGGTGGATGGTGGGGTTTTGCAGTGGAGAGACGAGGAGTTGGATTGTGGAGGAGGGAAGGTGTCGGACCGTGTGCGTGCGTGCGCACGCGTGTGCCTTTCGTCGGTAGGGAGGAGAGGCAGTGCGTGTTGGGGGCAGGAGTCAGCGGGAGGGAAGGCGTGCCATGGTGAGGACTCAGCTCAGATGGAGAGGTGGCCCGAGGGCGGGTGGGACTCTTAGCCACCAGGAGCCGGCTGTGGGGTTGCAGGGCTGGAGGTGCCGGACAGGAGCTGAGCTCGAGGAATCCTCAGCTGGGCAGGGGCTGGGGCCTCTGAAATGGGCGATGATGAATTCATAGTGACACCGAACAGCGTGCTTGTGGGTCTTTCTGTAGTGGGCTCTGCAGGTGGACAGGAAGTCCCACGTCACTCCCTGTTTGGGCCTGGGTGGGTGTGATGAAAGCCGGCCTCTGGTTCACACTGTGAGATGGAAGAGAAAGTATAAAGTATGGTCCCTTGTGTTTGCTTACTTAATAAACTATCACTTCCAGATTTAACCTGAGAAATCAGGACTTAGTTTTCACTTCTCTGATGGCTGTGCATGACAGTTTTGGAGCCTTGTAGCGTTTCTTGAGTAATTGCGAGGAAGATGCCGTGGGGTCTCTCGCTGACATTTGATGGTGGCCATTCCAGTGGAAGACGAGGAGGAGACGATTGCAGAGGAAGAGGCGCTGGAGGGGGCTGCGGACCACCAGGCGGAGCTGTTGGAGTTAGCCAGAGAAGGTGGGCTCCGAGCGGCTTCCTGCGATGCTCTATTAAACATTTATTGAAACACACACGTAAGGTATGAAAACCGCAATAGGTTGCATGCGGTGTAAGCGGCCACGCCACCCAGTGTAGGAGAGAGCGCCATTCTGCCTCTGCCCTTGTCCCAGCGGGTGACTGCGGCCTGGATCTTGGCGTTTATCATTCCTTCCACTCAGTTTCCCCTTCCCCCTGCGTGAATCCTGAACGTACCGCTTTGTTTGGGTCTTAGAACTTGGTATAAACGGAATCACTCTGGAGGCTCACCCGCTGGCCTTTCTCAGTTCCGTTTCCGAGTTTCGTCCTCATGGAGGTGTGTTGCTACAGAATCAGTGCCCACGGCTGAATGGTGGTCTGTGTGTGCATGTGTCACGGGTTAGCGGTTGTGCTGTTGGTGGGCAGTTCGGTGGTTTCCCTGCATTCGCCCTCACAGGCGGCGCTGCCTGCAGCACTCTTGTGTGTCCTGTGCACACATGCTTGAGCGTCTGTGCTCAGAGCAGGGGGGCCGGCTTGCAGGGCGTGCACACATGAGGCGGCGCTCCGCCGTGGTTGGAGTGCTGGGCCGGGCCCTGCGTCCCAGGAGCGCCTGGTGGTGTCTGCCTGTGGTGGGGGAGTGTGACCCACGAGGCGCAGCGTCTTCTCACAGCTGTCCTCGCCCCCTTGGTTTTGGGTTTTCTTTTCTGTACTGACTCTGGGTGTTCTTCCTGTGTTCTGGACACGTTTCCTTGTCAGTGACGTGTGTCCTAGTAACCTTTTTCCAGTCTGGGGTGGGTCTTCCTTCTCTTTATGGTGCCTTTTGAGGAACAGGTGTTCTTAATTTTAGTGTAGTTGAGTTTGTCCGTGTTGTTTAAAAGAAATTTTTTTAACCTCAGGATCAAAAGGATGTCTTTGTGCATTGTCTAAAAATTTTTGTTTTACGCTCGTATCAGTGTTTGTAATCCACCAAGAATCACTTTTGTCTCTAGTGTGAAATAAGAGTGCAGTTTCTTCTTTTTTCCCCAAATGGTTCACTAACTCTCCCCGTGCCATTTGAAAAGGGCATCGTTCCTCAGTGATGCTCAGTGCCGGCTCACGTGTTAGTCACATTTTCCTGAGACGCACGGCTCTTTCTGGGACCTTCATTGTTTTACTGGTCAGTTTGTACCAATACCACACTCCCTTGATTACTCTAGCTTTGTAATAATTCTTGAGGCGTAGCTAGGTCAGTCCTTCTGCCTTATTCTTTTTTAGGAGAGCTTTGACTAATTTGGGTCTATTTCAGATGCAGCTCAGAATCAGTTTATCAAGTTTCAGAGAAAAACTGCTTGGGGATTTTGATTCAAATGTGGTTGAATTAGTGGGTGTTTGGTGAGAATTGCATCTCTATGAAGAGCTTTTCCAACCTATGATCAAAGTAGCCTCTCGGTTTACTTAGATCTCCTTCAATCGCTTCCGCTAACATTTTATGGTTGTGTATTTTTATTAGATTTATTTCTAGGTGCATTATATTTTTTGAAGTTGTAATCAGTGGTTTTTTTTTCAGATTACGTTTTAATTTGTTGCGGGTCTGTAGAAATGCAGTTGATTTTTATTTACTGATCTTAAATCCAGCAGCTGTGCTAAATTCTCACATTACTTCATCTCTGAAGAATAACGGTGTTTTCTCTATAACCCTGGTCCTTCTATGGCCGTTCCTTGCGATGAAGTGTAGAAATAGAGGTGCTGATGGTGGGCACCGCCGGCTTGTTCTTTTGTTTCTGGCTGCACCACACAGCTTGTGGGATCTTTAGTTCCCCGACCAGGGATTGCACCCGGGCCCTCAGCAGTGAGAGCATGTGGAGCCCTAACTGCTGGACCGCCAGGGCATTTCCCGGCCTTCGGCTCGTTCTTGATTTGAGAGGGACATTTTCACCCGGCAAGGCAGCAGCTTGTGGCGGTTGGTCGCGACTGCTTGGTTCAAATCCAGTGTTCTGTTTTCTCTTCTCTTAGCCTTTCAGCTACACCTTGTCTTGCATTCTTGTTGCAGGCCTTTCTGATTCTTGTGTGCATCCCTGACTTGGTAGAGTCTGTGTTAACTTGGAGCTGCTCTACCCCTTCCTGTAGGGCAGGAATTGGGAGCAGCCCGGCCGGGTGCTTCTGGCTCGGGTCTCACGGAGATGCGGCCGCCAGCAGGCCCAGCCTCCGGTCCACCCCTGCTGGCCCCCTAGCTGGCCGGGTGGATGGTTGTTGGCAGGCGAGCCCAGTCCCCCTACACGGGGACTTCTCTGGGTGGCTGTTCGAGCGTCCTCAGGATGGGGTGGCACGGTGGCTGGTGTCCCCACAGCAGGCAATCGCCCTGGTTATCCCTGGCCACTCAGGGGAACTGACCAGGCTGTGACCGCAGGGAGCCGTGTCACCGGGGCACATCTTCGTCCATTCACTGGGGTGCCTCTTCCTGGTCGGGTCTCCTCTCGTGCCCCTCATGAACCTTTCAGCACTTTCTTTATGTAGATGTTGTGAATTTTTTAAAACCTAAATTCTAAGTATTTAAATACTTTCTGTCTAAAGAAGTATAGAAATACTTTCTGTCTAAATAGAATCTTCTTTCCCATTATATCTTCAAACTAGTTCATATGTGTGAAGGCTGTTGATTCCTGTGAGTTGTTTGTTCCAAGACACCTTACGAATTATCTTATTCTTGAGGTAGTTTTTCAGTTGTTTCTGCTGTTTTTCTTTTTTTCCTACTTTGATAGTCATTATATGATGTATATGTACATTTCCCTGCATTTTGTTATGAAAACATGCAAACAGAAAAGTTGAAGAACCTTATTACGAACGCCCATACACCCGCCACCTCCCTTCCACAATTGGTCTTCGCTTTATCACGTATCTGCCTATCAGCCCCATATGACGAATAGTTTAAATCATGAGCAAGTGAAGTCACTGGATTATAAGTCTTAAACGAAGAGAGCCCTTAATACTGTTCTTTTGGGGTACTTCTCTGTGGCGTTTGTTACTTTGACCACAGATTTTAGTGACATACGGTGTACGTGCAGAAAGGCTCATGTATCACAGGTACACAGCTCACAGCGTTCGTTGCCTTGTTGTATATAACACCCAGTGGAACTGTGTTTGAATACCAACCTGGGTCCAAGTTTCCGATTACTACCCTGGACAGACCCATGGAGTGGGAAATAGTGACGTCAGAGGGCATGAAATTTAAAGCTCTTCAGCTTTTCACACTGGTTTCCAGAGAAGTTAAGCCTGTTCGTACCATCACCCGCCGTGGTGAGACTGTTCGATTCATTATGCTCATCCAGCATTACGGTTGTAAGGTGGTTGCCATGCAGTGGGGGATGCACTGCGCACTGGTTTCTGGAGGTGCTCAGTTAAAGGGATGCTTCACGAGCCCTTTAGAGTGTTTTGTGTGTGAGACAGCTCCATGTCCCTCGCCCACTGGGCTTCCGTGTGGTGGGCTGTTTGATCAGTTAGGGTGAGCTCTTTATACAAAAAGTCTATAGCAATATTTTATCATCTTTTTTGAACATTGTTTTATTTTTACTTTGCTTGATGTTTCGCATGTTTATGTCTCATCTCCTCTGATTATTTCTATCGTGGTATTTTTATATTTTCATTTATTAATCTGTAGATTTTACTGTACATTTATTAAGATTATTTCAGGAATATTTGTTCCTTTATGAATAAAAGTTGAGTTTCTTCATTTCAAAGATTCTCATCTTTATAAAGAAAAGGTCGTATATCTTGTATCAGTAACGGGCAATCATTATTAGTTTTTGGAAAAAGATAAATGTGCTTTTAGAAAATACATACGGTTTCCAAGGAATTAATTTAAAGCTAGGAAAAGGAATATACGTTTGGCCCCTGAACAACACGGGTGTAAACTGCACAGGTCCACTTACTTACACGTGGAGTTTTTCCAATAGTAAACACTCCAGTGGTGCACGATCCACGGCTGGTCGGGTGTGGAGGAACCTCGCACAAGGAGAGCAGACTAGTTACACTCGGGTTTTCCACTGCAGGGTCGGCAACGCTGACCCCTGAGTTGTTCAAGGTCAACTGTATATGAAAGGGCCCTTCTCCTGACTGTGTTTTCTTCCCTGCTGACACTATTGGTGTAAAATAATCTTTCTTCCTACAATCCTTTCCAGCTGAATTGCCCTTAATTGATTTGATGAAGTTGTATGAAGGTGCCTTTCTGCCGAATTTCCAGTGGCCCCAACCTAAACCTGACAGTGAAGAGACAAGTGAAGACGAAGGTCTGTTTTAACATCTTTGAAGAATTCAGCTTTGAAAACAAAAGCCAAAATACTTAACAGAGGAAGGGTGCTTAAAACAGAGTTTAAGAATTACCTTCACTCCTTTCAGTCTGATAAAAAGTTGAAAATATATTTAATATGAAAGTTTATATTAATAGTTTCATTAAATTCTGTGCTTTTTATTTTTATTGGTTAACTTGGCATAATTATCAGAGTACTTGATCAAGTTGTGAACAATGTAGAAATACTCTTCTCCAGATTTATACACATTTTACGGGCCTAGGTTTTATCATTTATCCAGGCTGTGCTGTGTTTGTTTAATTTAACACACCCAGTTTAAGGACTTTACTTGACTTTCATTGGAGTTCCAAGGAGGTACACAGACTACGCCCGGAAGAGTCCACGTGTTGTTTTCATCCCCCCTGTTCTGGTCCATAGACGTGGCTGCCTGCGGGGGGCAGCAAGGGAGGGGCCCAGAAGATTCTGCGGGGAGGCCAGGGCTTGCCGGACCCCACGCTGCAGCAGGACTCCAGGGGGGGCTGGTGGCCCCCTTGCTTGCCCAGACTAGGATGCTTCTGATCCTTCCATTCTTGGTGGTGGAGGGCAGTCACTAAACCCTTAGATGGCTGTAAATCTCTGGGTGATACTAGCTCCTGATGCTGCACAGACATTTTCCAACTTCACCCAAGGGCCTTCCAGAGCGGTCCTACAAACTCCATAAGGGTTTGTACCTGTTTATCTGGATACGTTGTTAACTATCTAAAGTGGATTAAAAACTTGCTGCTCAATTCTGTCTTTGAAGTGTTTGGGTTCTAGCAACTCCTTTTCTTTTTTCTCTTCTCTCTCTTTTTTTTGTCATGTTAAGTGGCCTCATAATACTATCACAGCCTCTCAAACCTCACAAATCCCGTTTTTCCATTGATCACAGACATGGAAGACTGCTCGGGTGACCGGGAGAGCCGGAAGGGTGTGGTTCTCATCGACTCGCTGTTCATCATGGACCAGTTTAAAGCCACAGAGAGAGTGGTTGTCGGGAAGCCTCACACAAAGGACATCGCGGAAGTGACCGCTGTGGCCGAAGCCATCCTGCCCAAGGGCAGTGCTCGGATCAGCACCGCGGTGAGCCGCTGCGCCCTGTGTGAGGGGGTGTCTCTGTTAAGGGGAAAAGCTACCTCCTTCCAAACGAGCTCTTTATCCCAACGGCAGAAGTTGTCAGGAAAAACAATTAAGGATCTTTCTTTTCCTGTTATCTGTAAATCATCTTTGTGGCTTTCCAGTAGGCTTATCATATGAGTGATCTGACAACAGTTGTAATTGTTGTTCTGAGATGTGCCTGTTGGGCCCGTCTGCCCCTGCAGGTGAAGTTGAACGCTCCGGCTCTTCTGTACGGCGCCCTCAGAGATTACCAGAAGATTGGCCTGGACTGGCTGGCCAAGCTCTACCGGAAGAACCTCAATGGCGTATTGGCAGATGAAGCTGGGCTTGGTAAAACAGTGCAGATCATTGCTTTTTTTGCCCACCTAGCCTGTAATGAAGGTAAGAGCTTGTTGTTTTTTGAACAGTTCGTATTTGCTGAAACTGAACCATAGGCAGTGCATCTGGCGTGAGGGTGGGGAGAGGCCTTTATTCTCTGCTCCTTTGTTCCGTGCTCTGGTCCAGACTCAGAGAACTGGGCTCAGAGGCACTCATCACTGGAACAAACAAAGCACTCGTTCACAACAAACACTAGATCGAGTAACTCACCATTTTTCAAAGTCTAACGTAATATAAGACCCATCAGGCTGTGTGACTGGGGCTTTGTGACTTCCAGGCCGCAGGGCCTCTGCGCTACTTCACGTTGGCATGAGTCCTCGCGGCCGGGCTCTCCCCTTGGGCTGCCCGTGGGCTGACGGGTGCGCGTCCCCCGTGGCGTGATTGGTCGCCCTGCCGAGGCCCATCGGCGCCTTCCCTGTGCTGTGGCGCAGGCCCTCCTGTCTCTCTGCTGGATCCCGCCACCCCTGGAGCCTTGTGAGGGCTCGGCGTCTGTGCAGCAGCAGAGGGATGGGGTGCCCGCACTCCGCGGCAGGCTGTGCCCTCGCCCCGGACGTCTGCCTCCTCACCCCTCGGCTCTTCCAGCTCGCACAGACGTTCAGCCTTCGGCCCCCGTTCACTGCCCTCCGCTTGGCTGTGGGCCTGGCGCCCGCCTGCTCCCCGCCTGTGCTGTGGGGCTGTGGACGAGCCTGTGTGCGTGTCTCTTAACACGGGACAGGGGCTTATAGGCTTCCTCCCGCAAGGGAAGTGTCCCGTAGCACCGGGGGTAGGGGAGCAGGAACCTCGCGTTCCAGCACGTAGCCAGCTCCTGAGGAAGCACAGGCCTCCACCTTCATCTCCGTGTCACAGCTTCAGTAGCGGGGGGGGCCCCTCGAGTTTAGGGGGAGTCGGCACCCTGAGTCGGCTGGACGGAGATTCCTTCAGCCCTGGGATCGTTTCTTCCTCCCCGGCCCCTCTAAGTTCCTTCCCAGTTACCTTAGCGTCTTTAGTAAATAACTCTTCTTTGCCCTTGGTTTTGAAAGCTTACTTGATCTTACCTCTAGTACAAATGCATCAACTTTGAGGCCTTATTTCCTTGTGCTAATATGTTTGTTTTTGACCCAGTACCACAAAGTGTACGATGTAGTACTTTAAAATGAGTTTTATATATATAGTTATCTCAAGATAGAAGAGCTACCTTGTCTTACTATTGTATTGTTTAGTTGAAAAAAGCGTTCATTATTGTATTTATAATAGTAAGAACTTGGAAGCAGTGTACACTTTCAAAAGGAGGGGATTTTATTTCATCGGTTGGACAAACAAATGGATCAGTTATTCGTTCCATAGGTGCTGACCCAGCACCTACCTGGTCCCAGGCACTGTTGTAGGCACCGGGGGTGCAGCTGTGAGCAGAACAAAGCCCCCCCCACCCGTGAGGCTCACAGCAGGCACAGTGAGTAAGGATTCCACACATGGGAAGCAGCACGTTGCCATTGTGTATGGCGTGCTCGGCACAGCCCGTGAGCAGAGGCCTGAGAAAGCCGTGGCCACCGGGATCGAGGGGCTTGGGAACATGGGGTGGTGGGTGCAGAGGCTGAAGGGGTTGCCGTCGTGTCTACGGGACAGTGCTGAGGCTGGTGCGGAGGCCAGAGGGTGCAGAGTCAGGAAGGCCGCCGGCCGGCCAGGTGAGGGCCTTGCAGGCTGCGCAGGCTCTGGCTCTTCCTGGTTAGAGGTCTGTGTTAGTGCGGGTGTCGGAGGGGTCACTGGACCTCCTTGGTGCTGGGAACAGACTCAGAGGGCCAGCTGTTGGGAAGCTTGCCGCCCTGGGGGAGAGGCGGGGGCCTGAAGGGAGGGCGGGCAGGCGTGTGCCGCCCACTCCGCTTCCGCAAAGGACAGGCCGAGTGGGGCCTGCCTGGGACCTGGCTCCCCTGCCTGCCCCCGCCCCCTGGAGCCCAGTGTCCTTGGCCTCCTCCTCACTGTGGGACCGTAAAGCTGGAGTTCACCGGTTCCTCAAGAGCAGAGGGCTCACTCCAAGAGACTCTGAGCGAGGGGGTTCTGGTAAGTTCACAGTTGGAATCCCTCACAAACTCACCACTTTTTTCTTTCTAAAGTAAAACAGCCAACAGTCTGTAGCTGTCCACCTGCTTCCATCCCCAGTGGTGACCCCCCGGGGCAGTCTGCTGTGTGTCCTGCCTTGCTTCGCCCAAGTGTCAACAGACATGCTCACAAACACATATATAGACACTTGTCCCTCCTCTCCAGAAATGGAACCGTGTGCTAAATGCTGGTGAAACAAACAAACAAACAAACAAACTTGCTTTTCACTGGAGGGGGAAGGCACCTGGGATTGATTTACATTTCCCTACTCACGAGGTCATGCCCTGCAGAGAGTGTATCGTCTGCTTGTATGTTTCCCTTTGTGAAATTTCTTTTTTCTTTTTCTTTTTTTTTTTTTGGCTGCACCGCGCAGCTTGTGGGATCTTGGTTCCCTGACCAGGGATCGAACCCAGGCCCTCCGCAGTGGAGGCACGGAGTCCTGACCACTGGACCGCTAGGGAAGTCCCATCCTTTGTAGAATTTCTGTTCACTTCCTTGTTCGTTTTCCTCTTAGGTGGTTTTATTTTAACTGAAGTATAGTTGATTTATATTATTGTGTTAGTTCCAGGTGTACAGCAAAGTGATTCAGTATTATATATATATATTTTCAGGTTATTTTCCATTATAGGTTATTACAAGATATTGAATATAGTTCCCTGTGCTATAGTAAATCCTTACTGCTTGTCGATTTTTTTTTTTTCTTAAATTTATTTTTGGCTGCATTGGGTCTTCATTGCCGCATGCGGGCTTTTCTCTAGTTGCGGTGAGCGAGGGCCACTCATTGCCGCGGTGCGCAGGCCTCTCATTGCAGTGGCCTCTCGCGTTGCAGAGCACGGGCTCCAGGCGTGCAGGCTTCAGTAGTTGTGGCTCGCGGGCTCTAGAGCACAGACCCGGCAGCTGTGACGCATGGGCTTAGTTTCTCTGCGGCATGTAGGATCCTCCCAGGGCTCGAACCCGCGTCCCCTGCATTGGCAGGCAGACTCTCAACCACTGTGCCACCAGGGAAGCCCTGCTTATCGATTTTATGTATAGTAGTTTGTATGTTAATCCCATACTCCTAATTTCCCTTTGGTAACCATAAGTTGTTATTTTTTTTTCTGTGTCTGTGAATCTTTTTTGTTTTGTAAATGGGTTCAGTTGTATTATTTTTTAGATTCCACATATAAGTGTTAACATAATATCTGTCTTTCGCTGACTTACTTCACTCAGTATGATAATCTCTGGGTCCACCCATGTTGCTGCAAATGGCATTATTTCATTCTTTTTTATGGCTGAGTAGTATTTGTGTGTGTGTGTGTGTGTGTACACCACATCTTCTTTATCCATTCCTCTGTTGATGGACATTCAGGTTGTTTCCATGTCTTGGCTATTGTGAATAGTGCTGCTGTGACCCTTGGGTGCATGTACCTTTTCTAATTAGAGTTTTCTCAGGATATGTGCCCAGGGGCGGGACTGCTGGATCATATGGCAACTCTCATTTTAGTTTTTGAGGAACCTCCATACTGTTCTCCATAGTGGCTGCACCAACTTACATTCCCACCAACAGCGTAGGAGGGTTCCCTTCTCTCCACACCCTCTGCAGCGTTTACTGCTTGTAGACTTTTTGACGGTGGCCGTTCTGACCGGTATGAGGTGATACCTCACTGTAGTTTTGATCTGCATTTCTCTGATAATTAGCGATGTTGAGCATCTTTTCATGTGCCTCTTAGCCATCTGTGTCTTTTGGAGCAATGTCTGTTTAGGTCTTCTGCCCATTTTTTGATTGAGGTGTTTGTCTTTTCAATATTGAGTTTTATGAGCTGTTTGTATGTTTTGGATGTTACACCCTTGCCAACTGTATCGTTTGCAGATGTTTTCTCCCGTTTTGGGTGGTTCTTTTCAAGGATCAGTAGTAATGACACTTGGCTTATGAGCAGTAATGGCTCTAGATGTGTGTGTTGCAGGTATTTTTTCCAAGCCTGCCATTTCTGACTTTTAACTTGGTTTATGTTTATTTGTAGCACAGAAGTTGACATTTATGTGTGTATTGCCCAGAAATTTAAGAAACGCTTAGTTTTCCAAAGAATGCAGTTGAAACCGTGTGCTTTGGGCTGGGTTGGGATGGGTTTGGGTGTGTTCTGACTGGCGGCTGGGGACCGTGACGAGTGTGAGTGTTGGACCAGCGCCTGTAGCATGGGGCTGCCAGCGGGCCGTGCCGGCCGCGGGGCTCGAGGCTGAGGGTCTTCCTTTCTGAGCATTGTTCACTGTAGATGGGAGTCCTTCCCCTGCTTACATTAAGGGGTCATGTTTGAATCCACTCTCATTTTACTGGCTGCTCACTCATTCGGTTCCTCTCTGTTGAGTGCGTCCTGCCTTGGCCCTGGGAGCCGGGCAGCGGCCCGTCCTGACGGTGGCGGCTGCGCTGTAGGGCGGGCAGGGACCCCCCGCGTCCCAGTGATGTCTGCTCTAGTCGCACCCTGGCCTCACCGCACACCTGCTGACCGGGCACAGCGCCGAGGACTTGCCCCAGACAGATGGTTTTTGTTACAGAGGGCATTTGTATGTCTCCTGTGTAGGCAACTGGGGCCCTCATCTTGTCGTTGTGAGGGGCTGTAACATCCTCAAGTGGGAGCTCGAACTGAAGCGCTGGTGTCCGGGGCTCAAAACGCTCTTGTATGTTGGCAGCCATAGAGAACTCAAGGCAAAGAGACAGGTATGTTAGTTTAAACTTGAAATAGAACTAAACAGAAAACATCTTACTTTCTATAGAAGACACATTTCAAAGTGTCCACGCCTGCTTGTTAGCGTAATTACTGTCAATCACTCGTTTATGAGATACGAGACCTTCTGGTTGTCTGGGCTTAGAGCCCCCTTGAAGCATAGACTACACTCAGGAAACAGGCCATTCCATGCAGGGCTTGTGTTCACCTCCCAGGAAGCGAGGGAGCTTCCCCCAGAGCTCGGATGGTCTCTGGAGGTGCTGTCATCCTTTTATTAAACTGTAGACCTGTTGGTTATCACAGGCAGAAATAAGAAAGTGTGATGCATCCTGAGTTCTGAATTACAGATCTGTAAAATCATTGCCATGGATGTGTTTATTAGGGATATTTGTGACAGACAGATGAGCTTCTGAAATAAACGTGGACTCTTACTTTTCTGTTTTCTGCCCAGTAGTTCCTAGCACTAGATTCTAGGTAGAAGTATGTTACAGGTCACAGGTTTTCATCGGAGAGAACATTTTGGCTTATGGTTAGACTCTGCTGTGTTGAGTAATATTTACTTAAAAAGCGGGTACTTTGAGGGGTCTTTTCTTTTTTCCTCTCTTTTTTTTTTTTTAACTCTCTGGTAATTAATTTGCTTTTTAATATCTTGGAATGTAGTCAGATGCAGCATAGATGCTCACATTTCCTATCATCTTCTGAATACGTGTTCCATCACTAAGATGATAGACTATGAAAGCGAGCCCCATTTCTGGATGCTGTGTGCTGATCTGTTTTCCAAAAGCGATTGTTAATGCCTCCAGAGCAGTTTCTTAATTTGTCCACACAAGTGCTTAGCCTCCTAAAGAACAAGATCATAAAAACATAAACAGCTGTTTTCTGTGTGATGAGCGAGCAGGTTACCAAGGAAAAGGAGGGGTGACGGCGGTGGGGCAGGTTAGGTGGGTAGTGAGCGCGCACGGAAGTCCTCTCCAGGCCGCTTGTTCCTGCACAGACAGTGAGGCCTGGCTTTTGTGCTGCAGGGGTGGACAGAGCCCAACCGCATCAACGTCTGCATCACGTCCTACAAGCAGTTCTTCAAGGGCTACGCGTCCTTCACACGGGTGCGCTGGAAGTGCCTGGTCATCGACGAGATGCAGCGTGTGAAGGGCATGACCGAGAGGCACTGGGAGGCCGTGTTCACCCTGCAGAGGTCTGGCCACCCCTCTCCGCGTGCTGTGTGCTGGGTATTGTTGATGTAAAGGTTCTTTGGAGGGACTGTAGGAAACTGCAGGCTCCCAGAATGGCCTTTCAGCTTCAAGGGCTCCCCTCACTGAAGGCGCTCATTTAATTCAGTCCGTTCCTCAAGACGTGTGTGTGTGTGTGTCTGTGTGTGTGCGCGCGTGTGTGTGTCTGTGTCTCTGTGTGTGTGTGTCTGTGTGTGTGTTAGCTCCCGAGGATCGTTGTCCCTTTCCTTGAATGTCTCCCGAGACAGGCTCTGCGCCCAGCTTGACGTTTCAGGTGTCGTCTCCCGTTGTGTGTTCAGCCAGCAGCGACTGCTGCTCATCGACGCCCCGCTGCACAACACCTTCCTGGAGCTGTGGACCATGGTGCACTTCCTCATCCCGGGCATCTCCAGGCCGTACCTGCACTTGCCCCTGAAAGCCCCCAGCGAGGAGAATCAGGACTACTACCACAAAGTGGTCATCCGGCTGCACCGGGTATGCGGCCGCCGCTGCGGGTCCCTGCTTGACGAGCACCCCTGGCTTAGCGTGCATGGGCCACGAATCCATTTTAGCAAAGGAGAACTTTCTTTTTTCAGGTGACACAGCCCTTTATTTTGCGGAGAACTAAGAGAGATGTGGAGAAGCAGCTAACGAAGAAATACGAGCACGTCCTGAAGTGCCGCCTCTCCAATCGACAGAAGGCCTTGTACGAGGACGTCATCCTGCAGCCGGGGTGAGCTCAGGGCTGCGCACTCCTGGCCACCTTCCTGGGGAAGAGCGGGCCCCTCTGGCCTTCCAGAAGGCTCCTCCTCGGCGGTGGGCCTCTGCAGCTGGAGGCCATGCGCACGCCCGGCCCTGGCAGCTCCGCTCCTCTCAGGCTGGCAGGCTGCCCCTCCCTGGTCCCGTCAGAGGCCATGCCCAGAGCCGGCCCAGGAGGAGTACAGCGTCGCAAGCCGCTCGGTGCCGCACTGCACTGGAGCTTCATGCAGGAGGCCGTGCTGATTGAGTGGCTCGTCCGTTCACAGCCGCGTGTAGGATGTGAGACCGAGGCCCGTGTGCCGTGTGGTCAGGCGCAGATGGTGCTCCAGGGCCACACCGGGTGGCCACGGGCACCTCTGTATGGACCCTAGAAGGGTGGGGCCCCGTCCTGTCCATGATCCTTCCCGTGACCTGTTTGGCTCTTTGTCATTGGTCGCGAGCGTTGTGTGCTTAAGTGCGTAACGTGGTCCGGATAGCGTCCACGGCAGCAGGTGTGCAGGAGAGGGTTTTGCTGTTAATGCCTGCTTGTGTCATAGGCTTCTTTTTAGACAGCTTTAGGACGGAGTGTAAGTAGCCAGTCCTTGGCAACCAGCGTCATGCTGCGGCAGGCCGTTGACCATCTCAGTCAGGCATAGGAGCTGTGGAGACCCCACCCCTGACAACACGTGCAGTGACAGCTCCTGCTTCCTGGACACTGGGAGCAGACAGCCCGCGGCACGGCTGGCGCCTGCTGGCGGTCAGCTGTCTCAGCCCGTGCTGATCCGGAGAGAATCGCAGCGTGCGCAGAGGGCGGGTCCTGGACCAGCAGGCATCCCTTCACCAGACAGACAGAGCCCCGGCGTCCTCGGGACGCCTGCCGTGTCGCTCTTTGGTGGCGTGCCGTGGGACGTCGCTTCGGTTGCGCTTGGCAGTGACGACCTTGGTCCCGCTTGTCGAGTGTGGAATGCTCTCTGTGTGCTCATAGGGGAGGCCCCTGCATCCGGGAAGCACTGGGCCAGCAGAGCCTAGGTTGTCCTGTGCCGCAAGGTCCCGATGGAGCGGCGGGGAGATTCCCTGTCTTAGGTCCCTGCACCTCTTTCTCTCGGGCCTGTTGGTCAAGTCAAGGAGGGCCATGAGCAGGCCTGTGCTGACCCCACGGCGGCTCCCGGGTGTGCCCTGCACGCCTCGGTGCGTGTTGACGCGATGGCCTCGGGGTCCTCGGACGGGCTCTGAACGTCGCTCCCGGTCAGCGCCTTCCTGCCCTCTGCGTGGCGACCGTGTCACACGTTTCTACCGCCTTCCCAGAGAGCCCTGCGGGCCCGCCTGTGGTGGCGCCACCTCCTCCTGGTTTCTGTTACAGCCCTGCCGGCAGCTCTGAGCTCAGCCCTCAGGAGCCTCCATGTGCAGTTTTCTTGGTCTTGTGCTTTCTCTCCTGTCTCATCCGGACACATATCGCTGGCTTCTGAACGGCCGCCCTCCCCTCTCCCCTTCTGCTCTCTGGCACCGCCTGTGCGCCGTCCACGTCCCCGACCCCACCCTGCTCCACCCCTGCGCCCACGCGCTCCGTCCTGGCGGGAGCTGCCTGGGCCGCCGGGCTGACCGCGTCCTCCTGTGGCGCCTTGAGCTGTCCCCAGGCACCGCAGATCCCATGTGTGCGGGACTGGCTTCCCCAGACGTGCCTCTCCGCTAGGCTTGCGTGACTCAGGACGCTGTGCTCCACTGTCCAGGCCGTCCTCCCGTCCTGCCGTCCCCTCTGCTCCCCCTCTGCTCGCGAGTCCCTGCCCGCCCCGCTCCACGGCTCCTTCCTGCCTCGCCCGCTGGGCGCGCTGTGCTCTGCGGCCGCCCTTGGGGGCCCCCAGCCTGGAGGTCTCAGCTGGCCTCCATGCAGTCCCCGCACTGTGGCCCCCGTGGCGCCGGTGCGGTGTCAGGCCTGTGGGTCTCCTCCTTCGCTGGACCACCCCGTCCAGTCACTCCTACCCCTGCCCCTCGAGGGCCTTCTCCCCCAGGCCGGGTGTTCTCACCCCGCCACTGCCTGCCGGCGCCCGTCATGGCTGCCGTGGAGAATGGCGTCGTCCCTGTCGCGGGAGGCAAGGAGGGCTGTTCCCGTCTGCCGCGCGCCCTGGCTCTCCGGCTGCCCATTCTGTGTCACGGGGGTGGTGAGCGAGTCTGAGAACCCTCACCGCACAGAGGTGGGTCCGGATGTCGTTGCCGTGCGAGCCAGGTCTGGGGAGAGCGCGCCGACTGCGTGTCTGTGGAGCCCGGCCGGCACGTGCTCGCAGCCAAGGCAGTGCTTGTGTCTCTCCCCACGCACAGGACGCAGGAAGCTCTGAAGAGCGGGCGCTTTGTGGACGTGCTGAGCATCCTCCTGCGGCTGCAGCGGATCTGCAACCACCCCGGGCTGGTGGCGCCCCGGCTCCCGGAGTCCTCCTACACGGCGGGGCCGCTGCAGTGCCGCTCGGCCTCGCTCATCCTGAAGGCGCTTGACCGAGACTTCTGGAAGGTACGCAGAGGGTGCGGGCGGCTCTGCCTGAGGTCTGTTCTGGGTGCTTCCGGAACGTCGGTCTCCACTAACTTGCGTCCTGCGTTTCGCCATCGCCTGATGCTGGGCAGCATCGAGTGGCGGCGTGATGGGCCTTCCCCTCGACCTAGAACCCGCTTTGGAATGGGCCCCGAGGGGTGAGCCCACAGTGTGAAGGAGCAGGGAGGGTTTTCCTCGCCTGACCGTTGGCCCCTGAGAAATGGCAGAGCGTGTGGAGGAGAGCAGGGCTCGGAACTGCGGGACCGCGGGGGTGTCCTCACACGCGCGCGCGTGGTCCGAGGCCTGCGGGGGCCTTTCTGTTAAAATGTTAGTAACTGTCTCTAGGTGGGGAAACTCGGTTGTTTTTTGACCAAAAAAATAGAGTCGTATACCTTTCTGTGTTTGAATTTTGGGGTAATTTTGGAAAGTTTTTCCAGAACCAAAATTTTTAAAACAAAAGAGATTGGGTTAGGTTGGGTGATTCTGAGCGCAAGTGTGCTGGGCTCGTGGCTCTCAGCAGGGCAGGGCCGAGCCCTCAGGGGCCGTCGTTCGTGCTCTGGCTTCCACGCAGGAGGCCGAGAGCTTGCCCAGGCCAGCCGGCCGCTGGCAGGCTGGTGCCTGAGTTCCCCTCGGCTGTCTCTACCCCAGAGGACCAGGGGCCGAGGTCTCACAAATGTGGAGAAACAGGAACCAGCTCTGTGGCTTCGACAGGCTTGTGCAGGTTCGGGGTGTGGACAGGACAGGGGCCCTGGGGCCAGATTGCAGGGGCTCACGTCCCGGCTCTGCCCCACGAGGAGTGCGGCCTCGGGTGGTCAGTCTGCCCCGGTTTCCTCACCACACCGGGAAGTCGTGAGGAGTCGGTCAGTTAATGTACGTGATGGTCTGAGGAAGGGCCTGGTTGGTAAGCAGTAGTACGTGGTGAGTTACGTGATGAATGTGATTCCTACCACTATGCCTACTACTCTTTTATTGGAGTGTAGTTGATTTATAGTATTACTTTTAGGTAGGGATGAGTTTTTCGTTGAGTTAAAGAAAAATTGAGCCATGGAGGATAAAGTTGCGTCAGAAGCAGGCTACCTCAAGATACCACTGGGGCGGGGAGGTGTTTCATGGATAGTAGTTTTTATGTTGTGTTTTCATTTGAAAAACCGTTTTATTGAGGTAGCTCATTATCGTAAAACTCACTGTTCTGAAGCATACAGTTTGTTGGTTTGAGTATATTCACAGAGTTGTGTAACAGCCATCACCACTAATACTAGAACATTTCATTACCCCAAAGAGAAAATCCACACGCACTGTCATTCCCATTCCCCCTCCCCTTCCCAGCCCTGGCAGCCACTTACCTGCATCTGTCTCTGTGGATTCACCAGGTCCAGATATTTTATATCAATGGCTCACTTTACTTGAGCATAATATTTTCAGAGTTCATCCACGTTGCAGCCTGTGTCAGAATCTCCTTCCTCCATTGTCTGGATGGACTGCAGTATGTTCATCCGTCCACGAGCTGATGGGCACTTGGGTGGTTTCCACTTTTTGGCCACTGTGAGTGCACATTCATGTGCAAGTTTTGCGTGGGCGTGGGGCTTCCTTCTTGTGGGGCTCCTCTTGGGCACATGTCTGACGGGCGAGGAGTTGCAGGGTCACGTGTAGAGTCCATGTTTAACCTTTTGATCAACTGCCTTGCATGGTGGCTGCCAGGTTTCCCATCCCCACCAGGGTGTGAGGGGGTGGGGGCATTCACGTCTCCACATCCTTGCCCACACCTGCTGTCCATCCTCTTTGATTCCCGCCATCCTGGTGGGGGTGAGAACGTCTGAGAGAAGCACAGGTGGAGTGAACATCCCCAGGGCTCCGGACATAGCGACGTGCCACATGCCCGCTGCACCTGCACCAGCACGCTAGGGTCTCTCCCTCAGCCTCCCCAACGAGGCCGAGCATCTCCGTCCGTTTAGACGAGCGTTTTCCAGGCTCGTCCCTCTCTGCTGAGTCTAGTCTGTCTCTTAAGTGCCACCCTCTCCTTTCCCACTGCCACTCGGGATGACCACGTGCCATCACTCCCACCTTTCTTTAAGTTGGGGAACTGAGCACACCGAGGTCCGGCGGGTGCCTCTCAGCAATACGGCTGCTTGGGGCCTGGCCTTCCCGGTTTGGAATCGACCTGGATTCCTAGTCAGCTGTTTTCTTTCTGCCTCCTGTAGCAAAATTGTTTTCTTTTTCTCCTTAGGAAACCGACCTTTCTATATTTGATCTTATTGGCTTAGAAAATAAAATGACTCGCCACGAGTCAGAACTGCTGGGTAAGAAGAAGGTGACGCGGAAACTCTTTGAGGAGCTGTTCACCGCGCCGCCACCATCGGGCAGGCCAGCGGCCGTCAGACTGAAGCCCAGCAGGTGTGTGGTGTGGTGTGGAGCGTCACTTCCTGCTCACCAGCCGGCTCTGGCTGGGTCCTGGCTGGTTGTGTGTCGTGGGGTCTGGGTGGCATCCCCTCTTCTCCTGCTGAAAGGGACCCCGGCCCCGCAGCCTCTCGGGCAGACCTGGGACCACCAGGTTGGAGCTCCACACGAGAACTGGGGCTACAGCCTGTGAAAAGAAAGGCCAATCATCTAATTTGGCTATCTGCTTCTCCTGGAAATTACCCAGATGTCCTTGGATCCTGGGATAAGCAGTAGGGGTGTGCAGGGCGTAGGAGAGGCTCTTTTCATCATCTTGAAGAAGCGTTGGCCTTTGGGAGGGCTCTGCCTGGGGAGGTGGTCAGGGGCGGGGTGGTCAGGCTGCCTCTGACCTGGTGCGGGTATGGTGGCAACCGTCAGGGCAGGGGGGCACTGCGGGGGGGCGGGCTTGGGACCCTGAGGTCTGGCAGAGGCTCCACCCCTGACTGCAGCATCAAGGGCCTCCAGGGACATGATACAGGTGCCACGAGACTGGGAGGAGCGGTGCGCGCAGATGGAGGAACTCGAAACACGTGATTCAAGACAGGCCACACCCGTGCAGCCGGATTTGTGCACAACTCTGTGCTCCAGCTAAAAACAAAGGAAAAGCAGACAGATGTTCTCGAGAGAAATGGGCCAGCTCTGCAGATGGCAGCCATTTCTGTTGCCTTTTCTCTGTGTGACCTCCCTGGCGACTTGGATCCGACCACCCTCGCCTCAGCTGCCTGACCCACACTCACAGGAGCCTGCAGCCCTCAGTTAAACACGTGGCCAGGGCAACGAAGCCGCAGTCCTCGGGGCTGGCCCGGCCTCGTGTAGTGGCTTTCTGCTGGCTGCTCATTACACGGGGGTTTTGGTATAGAAGTCCTGCCATCATGGTTTTCCAGGTTAAAGAAATAGGAGGAGCATGTTGCTTGTGATAAAATCGGACGAAGCAGCCATGGTGTGGATCCCCCTTCACAGTTTTACCCACTGGTGCCTGTGGGGTGCCTTTACCATTTCTGCTGATTCTCTCCATTTCCTGTACTGCCTTGTTACCTAGTTGTGCAAGTTGACTTTTCACCCCACTTTACTCTTATTCACAAGAGTAGTAGAATGGACTTTACGTGTTAGAAGCAGTTTTTCTAGTCCACGTTCACGGGAACTTAATCACATTCACCCCTGCATCGCCCAAGCGTTGGGGTAGATGTACCATTTTTAGGTACTAAGCACCTCCCTCAGCGTCCCTGGTGAGCGCTGCTTCTTAGCACAGCATTTAGAAATCCCCCCACCCCTCTTTAAACTGCAATCAGGGTGTGGGAACCCCACTGCCCGCGGGGCAGCCCTGTATCCCCGAGGCCCGTCCAAGAGGCCATGCCTGCCGCGTCTCAGCAGTGCTCGTGTCTTCCTGCCCGCGCTCGGGCGTCCAGGTTGTTTCAGCCCGTGCAATACGGCCAGAAGCCCGAGGGCCGCACCGTGGCTTTCCCCAGCACACACCCGCCCCGGACGGCCACGCCCACAGCCACTGCCACGCCGCAGGGCCACGTTCGAGGACGGCCGCCCATCGCCACGTTCTCTGCAAATCCGGATGCAAAAGGTATGCCTCTCGTGGGGGTGTGCTCGGCACCGCAGAGGGTTTTTGTGGAAGAAGTTCTTCGTGCTTCCCTGGCCCCATGGGGACGTGTGACCACTCCTCTAGCGGGAGTGGGACCGTGCACCCTGGCTCTGCCCAGGAGACCATGTGTAGTTCTCACGTGAGTTTTACGCTTTTTTTTTCTGTCTTTGAACTGTATAAGATAGCCCCTTCTTAGTCGAGTTACTGTTGATGTGATGGGGAAGAGGTACCTCGGCAGAAACGTTCTCTTTTATGTCGGGAAACGCGTGTCGAAGTCATTTATGAAACTTCTGAGGAAGTCTGCTTTTGTGTTCTGTGCCACCGCTTCAATGTAACCTGATTGTTACTTGAAGAAGGATAGGGTTAAATGGCAGAAAAGGTAATAAAAATTGTCTTCTAACCCTGATCCACGGGGTCCTCAATGTCAAGTCCCCTGTGTTTTTCTGAGATCTTCATAAATGCCAGAGCTGCTTGTTGCAAGAGCTCTTCGTGCAGCTGGGGACGCCAGCACTGCCTGACCTCCGTGCGTGGTTAAGATGTGGTTCTCACGGACATGCCCGAAGGGGCCGGCTTGTGACACTCCCGTTTACTCCAGAAATGCACCGTGTCGTGGACTGGTGGACTCGAAGTGAAAATATCGATAGTTAACGACGGATAAAAAATTAGATTTCTCTCATCCTGTAGACCACCCACCCCCTTTTTAGAGAGGGCGTCTCCTTTGAGAGGCGGTATGAAGTAATGTTTGTTTTATTTCTTTAAAATTCGGGTTTAATACTGCATTTTCTGAAGAACCTCTAACAGCTTTGCACAAACCAACCTTATCGATTGCAGCGCCAGCAACCCCGTTTCAGACCTCTCAGGCCTCCACCGGTGCTCCGAGACACCAGCCCGCCTCGACCTTCAGCACAGCACCTAGCCCAGCCCATCCTGTGAAACTGCGGGCTCAAACCACTGCCCCGGCCTCCACCCCGGGCCCGCCCCAGCCCCAGCCCCAGGCCCCCTCGCACCCGGCCGGGCAGAGCGCGCTGCCTCAGGGGCTGGTGCTCACCTCGCAGGCCCAGGCGCGCCTGCCTAGTAAGTGGCTTCGCCTCTCCTGGGTCTGCCACCTCTTTGTACAAGGACATTGCGTTCACACGAGCGGCGTGTGAAGGGCCTTGCTGTCCACTCCCTTTGTCTCCCCGACCCCGTGTCCGGTGCTGCCTTTCGCCACGCTGTCCTTTCCAGCCCTAAATCTGCAGAGGGAGGGCTCCGCTCAGGGCCTTTCTCTGTCCTTCCTTCTGACCCCGTCCGTCAGCTCTGCTTCTCCCCCGTGCTCGTGCTCGGCCCGGTGGCCGAGGATGGTACTTCTCCTCTGTGAGCCACGGGTTTGTCCCGCCAGCCTCCAGGGCCCCTCGGAGAGCAAAGGGCAATAAAACGAAAGCCTTGTGAACTAGGCTTCGACTTCCTTTTAGTCTCTTGCTTATTACCAAATTTAAATCTGGAATGACTATTGCTCAAGTGAGACATTTTGTAATAACTCACTGAAACATCGCAACCTTCTTACATTTTTTAAATAGAACTTTTTATTGTGACCAGCGCGATTAGGGTACTACCTCTGTCCACCCTGCTGTTGGAAGTTCCCTGGTGGAAACTGTCCTGGGCCACACCTTTTCTCACATGCCACCTGGAGCACTTTATCGGTTGCCACAAGTTGTGTTGAGGCCTCTCTGGAGAGACAGGAGAGAGAGAAGTAGTGTCATGAGGAGACACCGGGTTCAGGCTGGCTTTCTCTTGTGATGAGCCTGTCTTCCGTGCCAGCAGATGCGAAGCACTTATCCTGGTTCATTGCCCAGGGGAGGACAGCCCTTGCATACATAGCGCTTTTTCTTTCTTTTGGGCCCGGGGTAGGAGTCCCGGGGGTGTACCCAGGAGCCGTGCTTGGGGGGCGCAGGGTCAGGCCGCCTTTCATGCCTCCACTTCTGGACTGACGAGGGCTTGTGGGAGAGTCGTAGTTCTGTGCACAGATCTCTGCATCTCTTTTTCCGTTTTCCCTTCCTGTTTATGGTTTCTGTGGGCAAGATATCCTTGGATGTTTTCCTCGTCTTTTGCTAACTATTCTCTTTATAGCATCACTACTAATTCTGGCCTGAATTTTCATGGGAGGAACATCTAGACTCGAATATCAACCATTGGGTTTTAAAAAAAAAAAGCCTTTAAAGCTATTATTGAATTACAGTTTGAAGGTGGTACCTTTTTGAGTGAGGTGCATATGACTCCATCTGAGTTCTGTTTTTAAGAAAAAAAAAATGCTTTAAGCAGTGTTAAATCTTCCATTTTTTCACAGTTAAAATTCTAGACTGAATCCTACGATCTAGTTCAAATTAGTGTGAAACACTGTATCATGAAGTGTGATGCATTTATGTACTTAAATACAGTCCCACATTTTGAAAAGGTTATGAGTATAATTGAAGCTAGTTCTCTATTTTATATCTGTAGTGATAAAATCTTGTTTATATCTGTGAGCTAAATCAGACATGTACTTTCTCACATTCTGAAAGGATTCTGAAGTTGAGAGGTTGATATGAGAGTTTCAAAGTGTATGACCAATACATTTCCGCTACTTCTGATGTTTGCTACTTTTTTATCGCCTGGAAAGAAAAGCAAAATGTTCCTTAAGGGCTTGGTTAATTATATTAATATCTGATACTCTAAAATTTCTACCAGTTATGATGAAGTTAACCATTAAAATCTGGTGTTAATTTTAATTGTTTTTTTTTTCTATTAAAATATTTTCTGAAAGTGTTAGAAATACCCAATAAATGTTTCTGTGACACTTCAGTTTGCTACAGACGATCATTCTCTGTGACAAGTGATCGTCAGTATAGCAATCGAAAACTCTTCCCAAGAGTTTTCTTTCTCGTCTCCTCTGCGTCTCCGCAGGTGGGGAGGTGGTCAAAATAGCCCAGCTGGCTTCCCTCGCGGGCCCGCCGAGCCGAGTCGCCCAGCCGGAGAGCCCCGTGACGCTTCAGTTCCAGGGCAACAAGTTCACCTTGTCGCATAGCCAGCTGCGGCAGCTGACAGCCGGCCAGCCCCTGCAGCTCCAAGGTAGGGTTCGCTGGCGGGCGGTGACCCACGAAGGCTTTAAGCCGGGGCGTCCCGGCAGCTCCCCACTGCAGCTGTGACTTTGGCCCCCTTAAGCACAGGTGCTTCACCTGTAAATGGCCTTAATGAGTCTCACCTCGTTGGCGTTCAGAGGACTTGGGAGATAGCGGGTACGTCACCTGGTGGCCTGGACCCTGACACACGTTAAATAGAGGATAGTCGTTTCTAAATAAAATCTGCCCTTGGAGTAAAGTTTCCTATTTTAAAAATCAAAATAGAAATATTTACTCTTTTCAAATTTCACTGTGAGGTCAATTGTCCTAAAAGCGCCAAAGGCCCAGCAATTTATGTAGGAGACATTATTTTCTTTTATGTACGGGTTTTAGAACTTCCAGACCAAAGCCCTCCCAGGCCTGTGGCTGAGAGCACTGTGTTCGTGTAGTAACTGCTTCTCGGAGGAAGCGAGGGGATGCACTTTAGTTCATGTTAACCCTCAGCGACTCAGCTGGAGGGTAGGACCCAGAGGGGGGATCCGGCCACCTCCCCAGGCAGCCTCCCCTGACGCGTCGTCGTTCACGGCTCTCATCGGGGCGGAAGGTTCAGTTGTCAGCCAGGTCTGGGGTGCTCTGTGTGGACGCTGGGGACACGCACCTCAGCAGAGCAGAGGCCCCCAGAAACGCGCCACAAAGAAACGGGTTCATTTGGTTTCATTCCATATTTCTCTGGTTTTTTGACCAAAGGGGCGAGGTCATCTCTTAAAATTTCTGGTGAACTCTAGTTTTTGTAGAGGACGATTCCGGAGCAAAAGATGCCAGGAGACTTAATCACAGAGAGGTTGAAATGGCAGGCTCCTGGAACAGTGGCGATAGAGCCACAGCATTTGGGCTAAAAAAAAAAACCGAGTGTTTTGGTATTTCTTCACCCAGCTTGTCTGGTTGGCAGGCGCACCCAGTATGTGATCTGGGAGCTGGGACCTTCCAACCCGTGACTGCCTCAGGCCTCGAGCAGACGTGACAGATGCTGAGCGGGTACTCGCTGCATTACCCGAAAGCAGTCAGGCATCGCAGGGAGTAGAGGAGCTTTTTCTTGACGTTAAGCCAAGTGACTTGGATCCTTGGCATTTTCATTCATTGTGAATGAAATAGTTTCATTTTTCTCCAAGTAACTGAACTTGGCATTGCCTCATTGCAGGAAATTTGATTTTGGATTTTCGGTTTATTGCCTTGTTCTTGTACCTTAGGAAGTGGGTGTAGCCTGGGGGCTGAAGGCACACTTGGCTCGTGACTGACCCCCATGCATGTGTGATTGCAGGCAGCGTCCTCCAGATTGTGTCCGCGCCCGGGCAGTCCTACCTGCGACCTCCAGGCCCCGTGGTGATGCAGACAGTGTCTCAGGCGGGGGCCCTGAATGCCCTGGGAAGCAAGCCCCCAGCCGGCGGCCCAAGCCCCGCACCCATGACCCCTCCAGGTAGAGTGCTGTGAGCCGGAAGGAGGCTTGGTTTTGAAACTTCTTTTCTTCCTTCCTTCCTTCCTTCCTTCCTTCCTTCCTTCCTTTCCCTTCCTTTCTTTCTTTCCTTTCTTCCTTTCTTCCCTTCTTCCTTCCTTTCTTTCCTTTCTTCCTTCCTTCCTTCCTTTCTTTCTTCCTTTCTTTCCTTCTTTCCTATCTTTCTATAAATTTATTTATTTATCTCCGTTGCGGTGCACGGGCTTCTCGTTGCAGTGGCTCCTCTTTCTGCAGAGCACAGGCTCTAGGCACGTGGGGTCAGTCGTTGTGGCTCGCGGGCTCTAGAGCACAGGCTTAGTAGTTGTGGCGCGCGGGCTTAGTTGCTCCGTGGCATGTGGGATCTTCCCGGGCCAGGGCTCGAACCCGTGCCCCCTGCATTGGCAGGCGGATTCTTAACCACTGCGCCACCAGGGAAGTCCATGAAACTTCTTTCTGACTTCCTTTGCTTCTGAGGCAAGTGTGGGGCGTGGATGATTTCTGTGATGCCTCAGAACCCGTAGTCCCAGTTGTGGCCACCTCTGATTTCCATAGATGGCCCGTGTCAGCTTGGTTTCTTTTCTTTCTCTTTTGCTCCCAAAGGTAACGGTCGAGCCTCACCACCCTCACTCAGCCTTTAGATGTTTGATTTGGTTTTGCTCTGACAAGAAACTTGGAATCATGAGAAATTTTGCTTGTTAATGTTACAGATACACTTAGGGCACGTGCTAGAAGTTCTTGGACAGGTAACGGAGCAGGGTTTGGACCTGGACCTGTCTGCGGCCAGTGTGCCTCCTTGCCTGTTCCGCAGCCTCCTTCCCGCCAGGGTCCCCTGCTCTCCAGACACACCCACACTGCAAACATCGGGCACGGGCACTTGGGTCAGGTTGATGTATGCAAGCGGCAGGGACCTCTCTCAAGTGGAATCCCTGGTCACTGCCCAGCCCCAGGCCCTGGGTCGTCTGTGGTGCCGTTGGGGTGGGGCCTCTGCACCCCGTCCCCACTGGGCTCTGTCAGTGAGTGGGTGCTGGAGGGACCATGAGGCTGGCAGCATCGCCTGGCGGCCGCTCTACCTCCCAGCCAGGCCGTGCAGCTCTACTCGGTTGGTCTGTTCTTCAGGCTTTCTTCCTGCTTCCTGGAACCAGCTGTGCCAGCACCCTCCCCGGAGGGCGCTCAGTCCTGCTCTGCGGGCCCCAGCTTCCCGACCTGACACCAGTCTGGCCGCTGGGTTCTAGTCACCTCGACCCTTCTCTGTCGCTCCCCGCAAGTGGCCCCTTCTCGGTCCTCAGCCGCCTCTTCCGCAGGCCCTTGCGGAGGAGCCTCTGTCAGACGGGCAGTGTGGCGTGGCTGACGGGAGCAGGCCGCGTGGGGCCCAGGCATCCCTCTGTCCCAGGCACGCAGGTCAATGCTGCCGAGATGCCAAGGGCAGTGGAGCGCTGGGCCCGCGTGGCTGCTGCTTGGTGCAGTGACGGGAGTGACCGCGGGTCTGAGGTCACGCCGGGCGCTGCCAAAGGAAGGAGGCAGATCGCGGCGCTCAGCTCAGACCCTGGCCAGAGAGCGGGAGAGCACTTACTGGTGGTTGTGAACGGTTGACCCACTCCGGAAACATGCTAGTGGAAGCTGACGATGTTCCGGAGAGCGTTGCCGGTAGTTTTGTATGCCAACCCTTCGTTTTTGCCTTTGTAGTGGGTGTGCCCAGCCGACTGGCAGTCAGTCCCCTGGCCGCAGGAGAACCTGGAGTGGCCTCCAAGCCAGCCTCTCCCGTCGCCGGGCCGACGCAGGTACGGGGCAGCAGACCCCAGCACGCGGTGCCAGCGCCACCCCTGCATGCGCGGAAGTCGCTCTCGGGAGCTGCTTGTCACTCGGGAGGGTTGTGATACTTAACCGCTTCTGCGAGGCGGCATCAGTTTATCTGCTGCTAAAAACGCGCTGTCTCTCTAAATTAGAGAATTTTGATCTTAAAGACGCTTTTCCTACTAAAAGAAATGAAACCAGGCTTTAGGATTGCAAAAATGCCCTTTCACATTTTTGTGTATTCTTCTACTGGTCTTCCAGGCATTAGAAACGCTCACTGTGTCTCAAGAAGTACTTTACACGTTGGCAGAGAAAACGGCGCCCATTTGCTCTGCTCTCTTTTCTGTCACTGTCTCCCGTGGAGCCAGGGCCCGCACGTCTAAGCGTGCTCTGCGGCCGGTCACCGTGCGTGAGGGACCCATGGGGCTTGGTGAGGCCGGGAACTGGCCGTGCTGTTTCTCAGTAACCGTTTTCATCTCTGTTTTTGATGAAGGAGGAAAAGACCAGACTTTTGAAAGAGCGGCTGGACCAGATTTATTTTGTCAACGAACGGCGCTGCTGTCGCACCCCTGTCTACGGCAGAGACCTGTTGGGGGTTTGTTCCCTGCCTGGCAGAGGGCAGTTGCCTTGGCTCGGGGCTCCTGATGGAGGTCATGGGAAGGGGGCTGGGCCCACGAGCCGGTACACGTCACCCTCGACAACTCACAGGGACCTGATTTTGACCCTGACTCAACGTCAGGAATCCCTCCAGGACGTCATGGACAGGTATGGTAGCATGCTGTAAGCGTTCTTTACTCAGTCGCTGTGTCGCACCCAAGCAGCTTTTGTTGTTCTGTGGACGCTGATCTCATCCCTCTAAGTTTCTCCCCGGGTTGTCCCTTGGAGTCTGTCCGAAATCTGTTTCAGAGTCTTCAGCTTTGGCACCAGATGGCCTCTCCACCCTCTGGGAGCCTGTGTGCCCCTCCCTGCGGATCAGTTCTGTACCCCACGGGCCTGGGCCTGGGTGCAGAGCACAGCACCGTGCTCATTCAGGGCTGGGGGCCAGACCATTGTGTTGTAGACCGCTTTCTCCATTTTGCTCTTTTAAAATAATATTTTAGGGACTTCCCTGGCGGCGCAGTGGTTAAGAATCCGCCTGCCAATTCAGGGGACACGGGTTCGGGCCCTGGTCCGGGAAGATCCCACATGCCGCAGAGCTACTGAGCCTGTGCTCTAGAGCCCGCGAGCCACAACTACTGAGCCCGCGTGCCACAACTACTGAGCCCGCGTGCCACAACTACGGAAGCCTGCACGCCTACAGCCCGTGCTCTGCAACAAGAGAAGCCACCGCAATGAGAAGCCTGCACACCGCAACAAAGAGTAGCCCCCGCTTTCCACAACTAGAGAAAGCCCGCATGCAGCAACGAAGACCCAATGCAGCCAAAAAAGAAGAAAAAAAAATTATTATTATTATTTTTAAATTTACTTATTTATTTATTTTTGGCTTCTCATTTATTTTGGTGCGCAGGCTTCTCAGTGCGGTGGCTTCTCTTGTTGTAGACCATGGGCTCTAGGTGTGCAGGCTTCAGTAGTTGGGGCTCGCGGGCTCTAGAGCACAGGCTCAGTAGTTGCAGCGCACGGGCTTAGTTGTTCTGCGGCATGTGAGATCTTCCTGGACCAGGGCTCGAACCTGTGTCCCTTAGCATTGGCAGGTGGGTTCTTAACCACCGCGCCACCAGGGAAGCGCAATAACAATATTTTATTAAGAAACCACAGGAATGATTTACCGTTGCATGATGAGAAACATGTGTTTAAGAGTCCAGGGGTTAAGATTCCACGCTTCCGCTGCTGGGGACGTGGGTTTGATCCATGGTCGGGGAAGTTTTTCATGCCGCCCAGTAAGGCCAAGAAAAGAGAGAGAGAGAGAAAGAGAAGCCCAGGTGCTGTTGGGGCCCACCAGCGTATCAGCCCCTCCCCCGCCAGACCTGGGCCCTGGTCTCTCTGCCCCACGTAGTGTCAGGCCCTGCTTGCAGCTTCATTCACTGCTTTGGCCTGATTTTGAGTTTCAGCCTGAGGGTATTTCCTCTCCCTTCTGTTTTGTGTGCCCGGGCTCAGCTTTCAGGGTGTGTCCTCTTTAGGCCTCTGGAAACCATGGAACTGGGCGCGGCCTCCGCGAGGAGCTCTTCCCTGCTTCACTGTGTAGGGAGGTTGCCGCCCTCCGCGCACTTGTCTTGCTTCGGATGCTGACTTGTCTTTCTTTCCTCCTTTTCCTCTGACGTTACAGATGACTTTTTTTTTTTTTTTAACATCTTTATTGGGGTATAATTGCTTTACAAGGGTGTGTTAGTTTCTGCTTTATAACAAAGTGAATCAGTTATACACATACATATGTTCCCATATCTCTTCCCTCTTGCGTCTCCCTCCCTTCCACCCTCCCTATCCCACCCCTCCAGGCTGTCACAAAGCACCAAGCCAATCTCCCTGTGCCATGCGGCTGCTTCCCACTAGCTATCTACCTTACTACGTTTGTTAGTGTGTATATGTCCATGACTCTCTCTCGCCCTGTCACAGCTCACCCTTCCCCCTCCCCATAACCTCAAGTCCGTTCTCTAGGAGGTCTGCGTCTTTATTCCTGCCTTACCCCTAGGTTCTTCATGACATTTTTTTTTCTTAAATTCCATATATATGTGTTAGCATACGGTATTTGTCTTTTTCTTTCTGACTTACTTCACTCTGTATGACAGACTCTAGGTCTATCCACCTCATTACAAATAGCTCAATTTCGTTTCTTTTTATGGCTGAGTAATATTCCATTGTATGTATGTGCCACATCTTCTTTATCCATTCATCCGATGATGGGCATTTAGGTTGTTTCCATCTCCGGGCTACTATCAAACTCTTAGAGGAAAACATAGGCAGAACACTCTATGACATAAATCACAGCAAGATCCTTTCTGACCCACCTCCTAGAGTAATGGAAATAAAAACAAAAATAAACAAATGGGACCTAATGAAACTTCAAAGCTTTTGCACAGCAAAGGAAACCATAAACAAGACCAAAAGACAACCCTCAGAATGGGAGAAAATATTTGCAGATGACTTTTTAAGACAGAGGCTGTTTGTTAGAGCAGTCTCTGGTTCACAGCAAAATCGAGGGGAAGGCGCGCAGGGCTCCCGCCTTCCGCCAGCTGCCCCCACCGTCAGCACCCCGCGCCGGAGTAGCGCGCTCCTTACAACCCACGCGCCTCCGGTGATTCTTCATCAGCGCCCAGGGTCCGCGGTGCACGGGGGGCTGTGCTTTTGGCCTTGGGTGTTCTGTGGGCTCGCACAAGTGTATAGTGACGCGCACCCGCCATTAGAGGATCGTGCAGAGTAGCTTCACTGCCCTGAAACCCCGCTGTGCTCTGCTCATTCGTCCCTCCCCCCCCAGCCCCGCCCGAAACCCTGGCAACCACTTATCTTTTCACTGTCTCCATAGTTTTGCTTTTCCAGAATGTCAGATAGTTGGAACATAGAGTAGGCAGCCTTTTCAGATGGCTTCTTTCACGTAGGAATGTGCACCTAAGGTTTCTCCTTGTCTCTTCATGGCTTGATAGCTCATTTCCTTTTAGCCCTGAATAATATTCCATTGTCTGGAAGCACCACAGTTTGCTTAAATACGTTCACCTACTGAAGGACAACGTGGTTGCTTCTAAGATTTGGCAATTATGAATAAAGCTGCTATAAACACCGATGTGTAGGTTTTTGTGTGGACATGGTTTTTAATTCATTTGCGTGAATACCAAGGAGCGTGATTACCAGATCACACGGTAAGAGAATGTTTAGTTTTGTTAGAAACCGCCACACTGCCTTCCAAAGTGGCTGCAGCATCCTGCGCTCCCAGCAGCACTGACGAGAGTTCCTGTTGCTCCACAGCCTCGCCAGCGACTGCTGTTGTCAGTGGTCTGGATTTTGGCTGTTTTAATAGATGTGTAGTGGTATCTCATTGTTTTAATTTGCATTTCCCTGATGGTATGTACGTTGAGCATCTTTTCATATCCGTATTTGTCATCTGTATACCTTTGGTAACATGTCTCCTAAGGTCTTTGGCCCATTTTTAAAACAGGTTGCTTGTTTTTTTATTGTTGCATTTTAAGACTTCTTTGTGTATTTTGGATAACAGTTCTTTTTTTTTTTTAATAATATTTATTTATTTTGGCTGCGTTGGGTCTTCATTGCTGGGCGCGGGCTTTCTCTCGTTGCGGCAAGCAGGGGCTACTCTGTCGCGGCGCGCAGGCTTCTCGTTGCGGTGGCTTCTCTTGTTGCAGAGCATAGGCTCTAGGCGCGTGGGCTTCAGTAGTTGTGGCACACGGGCTCAGTAGTTGTGGCTCACAGGCTCTAGAGTGCAGGCTCAGTAGTCGTGGCGCACGGGCTTAGTTGCTCTGCGGCATGTGGGATCTTCCCAGACCAGGGCTCAGACCTGTGTACCCTGCATTGGCAGGCGGATTCTTAACCACTGCACCACCAGGGAAGCCTTCTAGCACTATTTGTTGACAAGACTGTCTTTGCTCCCTTGTGTTACCTTTGTTCCTTTGCCAAAAGTCAATTGACTGCAATTATGAGAGTCTCTTTCTGGGTTTTCTGTTCTGTTCCATTGATCTGTTTGCTTGTTCTTTTGCCGGTACCATGCTGTTGATCACTGTAGCTTTCTGGTAGTCTTGAAGTCAGGTAGTGCCAGTCCTCCAACTTTTTCTTATTCAGTATCGTGTTGGCTCTTCCGGGCAGTTGCTTCTCCATGTAAACTTTAGATTCATTCGGTTGGTATCTACAGAATAGCTGGCTGGGATTGCATTGAACGTCTAGATCAAGTCGGGAAGAACTGACATCTCGACAGTATTGGATCTTCCTGTCCATGAACATGGAATATTTCTCCATTTATTTAGTGCTTCTTTGATTTCATTGATCAGAGCTTTGGTCATAAGTGGTTTTGTAGTTTGCATGCAGTTGGTAGCAAGTCATCATGCAAGCCCGGCTTGTGCTGAGTCCCAGAATGAGGGCTTTTCTGGAGCAGGTGGTGTCTGCAGGTTGGAGGTGGGTGTCAGGTTGGCTGTCATGGCTCATCTGAGTCGTCATGGTGCTGCTCTCTGCGGGGCCCCTCCTCCCAAGTCTGGCTCCCTTTCTGGTGGCACGGTGGCTGTAGCAGCTTCAGGACTCACATCCTCCCCCAGACCGTCCAGGCGACAGAGTGCCTGCATTCCGGAATTCCCATCCAAAGACAGCAGGCTGCCTCTGCACCCATCCCTCTGCCCTGGGGGTACCCTGCGCTGTTCATTTTGATCTGGGTAGCCCTCACTGGCCGGGACTGGTCGGGACCGGTCGGGACCCGCCCCCGTGGTTGCTGTGATAGTGTGGTCCAGCAGCCCGGTGACTGGAGCTAGGCGCTCTGGCTGCCCTGGTGACTCCCGACTGCCAGGTGGTTCTGCCCTCTTCCTTCTCAAGCCTTCGCTGCCTGAGACAGAGGGGCCGCTCGGCGGAGACACCCCAGGTGCGCCACCTGTGACACATGTGCTGTCTGCTTCTCAGGGTGGTGTGTGTGATCCCGCCGGTGGTGGCCGCGCCCCCGTGCTTGTGGGTGGCGAGGCCGCCCTCCCGCTACAGCCACAAGATGAGGCTCTTCAGACACTACCTGCGGGAGCACACGGCGCCCTTCGCCCAGCAGCTGCAGCGGGTGACAGCTCTGCGCTCCCTGCGGTTTCCCGAGCTGAGACTGGTCCAGTTTGACTCAGGTACGAGACACCCCGTCTGTACTGCTGCCTGTGTCGGATGCACTTGCTTTGGAGTATGAGATGCTGTTGATGTTACTCATTTCACAGGAAAGCTGGAAGCGTTGGCTATCTTACTTCAGAAGTTGAAATCTGAAGGACGTCGCGTGCTGATTTTATCGCAGATGGTTCTCATGTTAGACATTTTAGAAATGTTCTTGAACTTCCATTATCTCACCTATATAAGAATTGACGAAAACGCCAACAGTGAACAACGGCAGGTAGGAAAGAAATCATTTCTTTTGTTATCGTTTATGACTCATTTGGGTTAACTTTGATCGCCAGTTTCTAACCTGGTTTCTCAGAGCTGTGCAAACTCAGTGTTGTCATGCTTTCTAAACAAGGGAAGAACTTCTTAGTGTCTTTGGACTTTAGCTCCATCCTTTGATATTTTTTCCTAAGTCCTGTTATTTGGGAAGTGCAGTCGGCTAGATGTCTCAGAATCAAAACTGGTGACCTGCAGTCCTTACAGGGAGGAGATGGGTGTCCTTCGGGAGGCAGCCACATGAAAACAGGGAAGTTCTGCGGACTGATCTACAGTTAAAGAATTACAGGTTAAAATAACATGCCCGTTCTTTACCTGTCAGGTTAGCTAAGGGTAGCTGGATTCCATCAGGCACAGTGAGAGCAGCTTTCTCGTGCGCTGCTGGTGGGGCGCAAATTAGCACAACTTTCTAGAAGGCGAGCTGACAGTGTGGGCTGTGAGCCTGAAAAAGGATGTGCGCCTGACCTGCTAATTCTGCGTCTAGGGCTCTCTCCTTTAGCAGCACTCAGGGGTGCACATGCACAGTTGCTGATGGTGGAAATGTTTGTGATAAGCCCCAGTGGGGAGCAAAGTCCCAGTCCAGGAGTAGGAGAATGGGTCAGTAGTGGTCTGCGTGCCACAGGGCTTGGCCCTGTCCCGAGTGTCCCACAGCGTGAACTAGGAAGCCATCTTCAGCAGCGTTTCAGAACAGGTTTTAGTATCAAGGCAGAGCATTCCCGAGTGCAGACAAGCTGCTGGCCTGTATATCACATTACCCACTTCACGCCGTCCAGCACAGGCAGCCCTCCCCATGCTGAGAAGGCCTGGAAGGAGGTACACCACGGTCTTAGTGACAAGTTCTGTCCGGAGTGATGTAACAAATTATATAGAGAATTTCCTGAAGCAAGAGGGCAGGTCACACCTGCTAAGGTCTGTTTGGGCGCTGAAGTCATTGCAGGAGAGAAGTCGTGGGAATGAGGCCATTTCAGCTGGCGGCCCTGCGGGAGTGGGGAGGCCGGCAGCTGCTCCCTCAGCCTTACTCCAGGGGCTTTTGCTGTAAAGCGCCTGGCATTGCCGGAGGGTACATGAAAGAGCACGCATCCCTCCCCAGGGAGACTGCTGTCCTGTGGGGCCCACTCGTGGAGCTGACAGCACAGGTCGGGTGGGGTCGGACACTTTCCTTTCTGTACCTGCTGACTGGCGATGCTTAAACAGGGTAGAGGTGTCGGCAACCAGTAAGCGAGAGATGCGACACGTGCCCGGAAGAGCCACAATAAAATGCTAAAGTCCGGTGTAATTGGAACACGGACCTCGCGTCAAAAGAAACACAAACCGAACAGTTTTGTTACGGAATAATTTCTAACTGATAAGTACCAGAACACGTCAGAGGTTGCCTGTTGTTTGGCAGGGATGGTAACTCGGGGTTTCATTTCGCCTCAGGACCTGATGAGGAGTTTCAACCGGGACCGGCGGGTCTTCTGTGCCCTCCTTTCCACACACAGCCGCGCCACGGGCGTGAGCCTGGTGGAGGCGGACGCGGTGGTGTTCTACGACCACGACCTCAACCCGGTGATGGACGCCAAGGCCCAGGAGTGGTGCGACCGGATCGGGCGGCGCAAGGACGTGCACATATACAGGTGAGGCAGGCGGCTGGGCCGGGGGCTGCAGCGTACTGCAGAAGCTTCTCCCACGTTCTGTTTACTTTCCTTCAGGCAGGCTCGTGTTCCTGCTGTCCTGTGTGTTCTTTCTTTATACTCAGCATCTGCCTGGGGCGTAACTGAGTTTGTTTGCAGCGGTGACTGGGTTGTGCTGCTGAGACATAACTGCTGTCCTTCCGACGTGTACCTGTATTTCTCCTGGAGTCCCTGACCCTTAAGAGGGTGCTTCATGTTCTAGGTTGTTTCAAGTATTTTCAGATATAAATTATCATAACTTAACAGTTAGCAATTTGTAAATTCCCTATTGAAAGCATTTAAATCTTACAAGCGGCCAACCACACGCAGTTGAGGAAAGCAGAGAAGCCTCTGCCATTGTTTTTGAGTTCTGGGAGTGTCGACTGGGAGAGCACAGCAGCACTCGGCCCCCGCTGGCTGCCCGTCTGGTGCCCGAGTGTGCCAGGCACGTGCCGCCCCCCTTCCCCTGCGCTCCTGCCACCTCTGGGGTCAGCACCGAGGGTGCGGTCCCTGGCGGCCAGCCTGGAACGGGGACCCCAGCCCACGTGTGTAACCCTCGCCGTTTTCATCAAGACGTCGTCATCCATGCACTGTGTTTAAATAGCTTTAATTTTTTCCTGATTATAAATGTATTACTTGTTCATTGAAAAGAAAAAGGAAAAAAAAAAAAAGGAAAGCACATGGAGAAAATCAGTATCCTGCCCAGACGGCAGTCAGTAGCATTTTGGTGTGTGTCTTTCCAGACATTTCCCTGGTTTTTTTTAGATGGCTCATGCCAGCAGTCAGTCTTACTGCGTAATCCTGTTTTCTTTTAACAGTATATTGTGAGTGTATTTCTGTGTTAATAAATATAAATTTGATACATCGTTTATATAAATGGATAACGTTTCATTGTGTAATCCCTTCCTTATCATTGGCCCTTTAGCAGTTACTAGCTAGAAACGGGGGAAAACGTTTTATTCTCAGGAGACACAATCTGTAAACTCTTAGGAATGACCTTAGCAGTAAAGGTGCTGGATGTGTAGGAACTAGAGTATAAAATCGTGGAAGGGCATAAGCTGAGAGATGTCACCAGCGGGAGGATGTGCTCTGTTCTTAGACGGGAAGACCTGGTTCGTAAAATTGTGAAGTCTCCCCAAAGCGATAGTAGAAGTTTTAACATCATTTTTTAGTGAAAGCGCTGATCATGGGTGTGGGAATGGTTACTGCAGCTTTCTGGGGGCACAAAGCGGGAGCCAGGGGACACGCATCCTTGGGCTGCAGCCACTGGACACGGGTTCATTTGGGGGTGCAGTGCAGAGAGGTGCACAGTGATGCGGGGGCGCCCGCCCGCCACCGTCAGCACTGAAGGAGACGGGGCTCGAGGGTCCGGAGGCCCCCGGGGGCCTTTCCAGGTGGAGGCCGGTGGGGGACATGGATGGCCAGCGTGGGTGGCATGCGGGCCTCCGGGGCCCGCCCTCCTGCCGTGTGGGAGGCGGGACAGGCATGGTCACCTCTGGGCTCCACACGAAGGAAGGAACCAGCGCAGAGTGGGGCTGACAAGCCGTGCCACGCAGGTGCTGTTCTGCCGGGTGGTCCAGGCACCGTGGCACTCGTGCCGTCCTCAGCCCCCGGGGACTTAGCTGTCGCATGTGTATTTGGTTTGTAGGCTCGTGAGTGGCAATTCCATTGAGGAGAAATTGTTGAAAAATGGAACCAAAGATTTGATCCGAGAAGTGGCTGCTCAGGGAAACGACTACTCCATGGCGTTCCTCACGCAGGTACCGTCGTGCACGAGGAGGCCTGGGGCCGGGGGGGGGGGTGTTGCCACACAGTGACGGGAACCGGGCGGGTGTAACGATTGAGGGGGGTGGCTGCTGGCGGTTTTCCACGCGCGGAGGCCTCAAGCTCAGTGGCCCTCATTTCTGTGTCAGCGGACGATCCAGGAGCTGTTTGAGGTTTATCCACCCGTGGATGACACTGGCTTCCCAGTGAAAGCCGAGGAGTTTGTCGTCCTTTCTCAGGAACCTTCTGTCACAGAAACCATCGCACCCAAAATTGCCAGGCCTTTCATAGAGGTGAGGGTGGCCGGCGCCGGCCTGGCAGCGTCGGGTCTGGGGCTTTGGGTCTGCCCTCCGCTCCTGCGGCACTGCTGCCGCCCCCTCCCCAGGCTCCAGTCGCTCGAGCCTGGCCTGTCAGCCCCTCCCTCCCTGCTTTTGGTTTGGGGGATTTTAGTTGTAAAAAGAGGTGAAGGACGCACGAGAGAGCGGTGTGGGCCTCGCTGCCCACCCTGCCACCGTCGCCGTTTTCACCCACGCTTCTCGGGCCACCCCTCGCCGTCCTGTGTGACTTTGTGCCCCGACCCCTCCACCCTGCTGTGTCAGCACCTCTGTCACAGCGTTGCTGGGGAGGATGCCCCGCTCTGCAGGGAGCCCTGGCGTGAGTGTGAGATACACGTCCCACTCTGAGGACAGAACCAAAAAGAATAGCAGCTGTCTCACCCAGCCTCCCTGCGTTGGTCACCCGCTGAGATGACAATGCCTTGGATTCTAACTGAAATCTCGCCTTCTGCGTTTCCGGCCCGGACCCTTGAGGTCGCAGACTGCGCGCTTGGCTCGCGCGCTGCTGCTTTGGGGCAGTGCTGCTGTGCAGACCTGGCACACGCTTGCCTGTCAGGCCCCTTGCTTCCCTCCCCGAGACCCTGCTCCCGTCCTGCCTCCTGGGGGCCTTTGACTGCAGGACACCTCCTCTCCTGTTTTTGAAACTTGACTATCCAGTGATTGAGAAGTAGTAAATGCGTGTGGTAAAAAACCTTCAGGAATTTATAATGAAAAGTAAGTGTCCTGCACCAGGCCCTCACTTCCCTCTCAGAGACCACCACTGTCAGCTGTCTTTCACATTTTCTTCCAGGAGTTGTCTGTGTATAATGTCACTTGCACAGAAGTACCTTACAGCTGTTTCGGTATCAGGAGGGACAGATAGATGTACCGCTTTCTTTTAAAAATTGGTGATACGTGCACCAGGTTTTTTAAAAAAAAAACGTCAAACAGCATGATCTAAACCTCATAACGGAAATGATTGTAGAAACCTCACAACAGAAATGATAGTAGGGAAACAGTAGGTTACCTGTCCTGGAGGTGACCACTCAGCCATTGTTAAAAGTCTTATGGGGGTCCCTGGTGGCACAGTGTCCAAGAACTCGCCTGCCAGTGTGGGGGACTCGGGTTCCAGCCCTGGTCCGGGAGGATCCCACGTGCCGTGGAGCAGCTGAGCCTGTGCGCCGCAACTACTGAGCCCACGTGCCACAACTGCTGAGCCCACGTGCCACTACTGAAGCCTGTGAGCCACAACTGCTGAGCCCGCGTGCCTCAACTACTGAAGCCTGCGCGCCTAGAACCTGTGCTCCACAACAAGAGGAGCCACTGCAGTGAGAAGCCTGCACACCACAATGAAGAGTAGCCCTCACTCGCCGCAACTAGAGAAAGCCCGCGCGCAGCAACGAAGACCAAAAACGCAGCCAAAAATAAATAAATAATAAATAAATTTTAAAAGTATATATCTTACATGGATCCTGGAAGAAACGTGAGGCCTGAAGGCATGTGTGTTTGAGGAATGTGAGTGTGTTACACACCCTTGCTGTTGTCTCTCAGTGCATCTCTGAGATGTCGGCACAGTGTGGTGTTTCAGCACACAGATTCTTTGAAACGTTCTGGCTGAACATCCTACTGTGAGTTGGGCGCTGTTGTAGGCAGAAGGGGTATAGAGTTGAGAGAAAGAACTCTCGTCCTCCACAAAGCTTCTATTCTATTGACAGGAGAGATGACACACCATCACCCTGCGGAGATGGTGCGCCATGCGGTGTCCAGGAGGAGTGTTAGGGGTGGAGGGGCAGCACCTCCGGGTCCGGACAGTAGGGGCCAGGTGTGGCTGGGGGACGAGGGCGATGGAGACGGGCTGCCCGCGGACATGTGGGTTGGGAGCATCGCCTGGCTGTATGCTGACCCTGGACTGGGGCCGGTTTAGAGGTGCAGGCGTGGGGGGCAGTGTGGGCGCATCCCTGCTTGCAGTGCAGTTTGCTCCTGGCTGGTGAGCTTTGCATTCATTGGCAGCGTGGGTGCTTGTTGATGAAGTGCTCGTTCGCGTCTTTTTCCTATTTTTTTTTAACTGGATTCTTTTTTTTCCTTAATGGCTTCTTGGCTTTTTTTCTGTATTCTGGATGCGAGGCTTTTGTGGGATACATGGAAAATGTCTTCTCCCAGCCTGTGGTTTGCCTTTTTTAATGCTGTCTTTCAGCAAGCAGCAATTCTTGGTCCTAATGCCACCCAGCAGACCATCTTTATCACATGGTTGGTGCTTTTGCGTTCTAAGAGAGGTTCTTCTCTATTTTCTTCTGCGTGTTTCAGTGTTTTGTGCTTCATACTTAGACGTACGGTCTGTCTGGAAATACTTTCTGGGTATCGTGTGAGGAAGGGTTACATTTTAAACTCTGCAGATGTTGCCCAGTGCCCTGGAAAGAGGTACCCGTCTTAACTGACATCCTCTCAGCTGCATGGTCCCCCCAGCCCCGGCCCCGACGTGAGCGTGTGTGTCTGCATTTGCCAGCCTGGCTGTCGGGTGTCGGGAGAGGCACATGCAGCATCTGCTAGTCTAATGGGCGTTTCTTGAACTGTGGTGACACTGACCCTTACGTGTCTGTCGTCGTCTGCAGCATGTTTTCTGGGGGCTTGGTTTCTGTCTTCACCACAGACCACGGCCTGTATCTCGTGCACGACGAAGAATTGTTCTCATGGTCAGGACCGGGGCAGGGTGGTGGGTGGCGGGTGTGAGATGCAGCCAGACGCCCCATCCTGCTCGGTTCTCTGAGTCTGGGGGCCGGGCTGTGCGTGTCAGCCTGTGTGCCTGTGGCTCTTCTCGAGGGCGTGCCCGTTTTCCCTGTGCCCGCGGCGCCGCCGTCTCAGGCGTACGAGGGGGGCCGAGGAGAGCAGGCATCACTGTGGGAGGCTTGGTGTACAGTGTGGGCACGTGGGCAGCTGTGTGGGCTGTACCCCTCAACTGAAGTGTTGAGAGCGCATCCGAGTCACGTCCACTAAGGGCGCACTTCCTGCAGGCCCTCAAGAGCATCGAGTGTCTGGAGGAGGACGCACACGAGTCAGCAGAGGAGTTGGCGCCCGGGTCTCGGTGCCCCGACGGTTCCCGGTGGGGCGAGGAGCCCTCGCCACTGGAGGAGTTAGCGGACTTCATGGGACAGGTTTGGCATTTTCTACTTCATTTGCTTCTCTGCACCTAAATACTTTAAACATGTGACCCTTCTGGGAGATATTTCTTGTTCATCTTGACCAAGAACAGTCGCTGTTTTGATTCAAGTGTTGGTGGGGGGTCATAAGAGGAACTAAGTCCTTGTGAACTTGCTGTTAACCGTATTCAAAAAATACATCTTGAAACAGCTCACACCAATTGAAAAGTATGCTTTGAATTACCTGGAATTATTCCATACTTCCACTGATCAAGAAAAGGAGAGAAATAGCGAGGTAAGAGAATGAACTTCTGACCATCTTAACACGTGAGAATCTCAGATTCTTCAGGGTTAAACTGGGTTGGAACTAAGTGTGACTTGCCTAGAATTAAAGGAATAAACCCAGACCCACCTGTGTACAAACTGATCGGAAGGGAGAAGCCTCAGGAACCTGCAGGTGCAGTTTTCCTCGGTTCTGAAGCAGCTTGGGGCTCCAAAGAGGGTCACGTATTGGGAACAAAGAGAAGGGCCCGGGCCGGGAGCACAGGGGCGGGGCAGGGCAGGGCTGGGGGGCGCAGGGGGCGTGGGCGGCAATGGGAACGACCGCTGTCTCTCCAGGGCGCCGTGCTGGCCGCCGTGGGCGAGTGGGAGGCCCGGCACGCGCGGGCACTGCGGGAGCGCGAGGCCCGGGCACGGCGCGAGCCCGAGCAGCAGCTGCTCACCTACACCCGGGAGGACGCCTGCCGCGCGGTACGTGTGCCCGAGGGCTCCCCTTACCCGCGCGGGCGTGCCCCGCCGCGCTGCCCGCCGGCCGGGGCGCAGACGCACCGCAGGGCTTCTCGACAGCCACGCTGCGAGCTTGTTTCCAAGACTTGACCGGCGTGAAGGTGGATGCTGGGTGGCTGCAGCTTGAAGCCAGGGCTGGGTGGACCTGAAAAGCTCCCCTTCTCCTGTAGGAGTTCGTGTATGAGGGCGCCGACGGGCAGACGGAGGTCATGCCGGTGAGTGCCCGCCTCCCCGTGTCCCTGGGCTCACCTCCCGCCTCCCGCCCTGTCGGGCGGCTGCTCCTGGGGCCACACGGCTCAGGGCTCTCCCTTCCACACGCAGCTTTGGACGCCACCCACGCCCCCCCAGGACGACAACGACATCTACATCGACTCAGTCATGTGTCTCATGTACGAAACCACTCCCATCCCGGAGTCCAAGCTGCCGCCCGTGTACGTGAGGAAGGAGCGCCGGAGACACAAGACGGACCCGTCAGGTGGGTTCCCGTGGCGGGAGAGGGTTCGGCGCTCCCGGTGGCCTCGGTAATCCTCCTCCGCGGCCCTGCTGCCCCCCTTCCCCGCCGACCTGCTGGCTGAAGCAGCCTGTCCGTGCAGCCGCAGGCAGGAAGAAGAAGCAGCGTCACGGGGAGGCCGTGGTGCCCCCGCGGTCGCTGTTCGACCGCGCGACGCCCGGCATGTTGAAGATCCGCCGAGAGGGGAAGGAGCAGAAGAAGAACATCCTGTTGAAGCAGCAGACGCAGTTCGCCAAGCCTCTGCCCACCTTTGCCAAACCAGCCGCCGAGTCTGGCCCCGACAACCCGGAGTGGCTCATCAGCGAGGACTGGGCGCTGCTGCAGGTGAGGCCGGCCGCGTCCTCAGGGCCCTTCGGAGGGCGGGGAAGCCGCTGACGCGCAGCACCTTGACCCGCGGCGCCTGACCTTGGTCCTCCAGGCCGTGAAGCAGCTGCTCGAGCTGCCGCTCAACCTCACAGTCGTGTCCCCGGCCCACACGCCCAACTGGGACCTCGTCAGCGACGTCGTGAACTCCTGCAGCCGCATCTACCGCTCCTCCAAGCAGTGCCGGAACCGCTACGAGAACGTGCTCATCCCAAGGGAGGAGGGGAAGGTGAGGCCCCCTTCCTGCGGGGCACGTGGCTCGGCGAGGGGGAGGGAGGGGCATGGGTGCTGGGCGCGGCCCTGAGCTGGGGCAGACACAGTCCCAGTCCCCGTTCCCGCCGGCCGGAGTCCCTGCGCCGAGATCTTGCCCGACAGAGAGCAGCCGCGCTGCTGCGTCATTTGGAAGATTCTGTGTGCTGCCTGTGGCCCAGCGCCGTCCTAGCGCTTCGTCCCCCCTCCCGGGTTGGGTGTGTAGACGGGCATGGCTCTGTGCTGTTAGCTTCATCGAAGGAGGGCCCGTCGGTGCCTCCCGCTTCGTGCATCACTGTGCTTTCCCGGGGCCTTGGCCACTGCAGCGGCTTGACAGGCGCTAGACGCTCTGGTCCCAGCCGCGGGCATCAGAGACTCTGAGTGCAGAACAGCCGAGTACGTGGTGTCTGTCATCAGGAGGCCACCTGTGGCCCCTCGAGTCCGCCTGGCTGCTGAGGAGGTCTCCAGGGCGCTGCCTTTTCTTGTCTCCCTTGAGCTGCATTTGTCTCTTTCCATTTCTCCATCTGCTCTGTCCCCACCTTGCTGCCTCTCAGCTCCTCGCCTGTCCTCAGGAGGGTGTCTGTGGCCTCCATGCAGAAAGCCTCAGCACGCGGCGTCGGGCTGGCGTGTACCTGTGGCCGGCGCCCAGTCATAGAGCGGGAGCGATGACCGCGTCTCCCGCCTGGGACGGGCCAGGGCATGCGTGGCAGCGGCAGACATCCTGGGCTTTGATGAAGTTTGCTCCTGGGTTCCTAATTCATGGAAATTACTTACTTTGTTTCTATAAGCACGCTTTAACGCATCTTGGTTTCCATTTTTCTAAAAACAGTTGTCTCCAAACTGGGGGACAGCCGCCGCTTGGTGCCCCGGGGCCGACCAGGGTGAAGGCGCGCTGGCTGCGGGCCGCTGTCTGTGTCAGCCTGGCCACTCGGCCTCACTGCTGTCTGCCGAGCTGGCGGCGGGACGGGCGGGAAGGCGTAGCCCAGGCCGGGGAGTGTGTTTGTGGTCGGTGGACGACGGCCACCATGTCGTTGCTGATCCATCTGTGTTGAGTCTCAGAGAGAAGGGTGGGAAGAAGGGGCTCATTGTTTAAGCCGGGGATTGCACGTTAGACCTCCCAGTCAGGGACCCTGTTCGCAGGGTCGGCGTCTGACCCTGCTGTGTCCGCCCCACCCTGTTTCAGAGTAAGAACAACCGTCCTCTGCGCACGGGCCAGATGTACGCTCAGGACGAGAACGCCACGCACACCCAGCTGTACACGAGCCACTTTGACCTGATGAAGATGACTGCGGGCAAGAGGAGCCCCCCCATCAAGCCTCTGTACGCTCCCGCGCCCCTGCGCCGGCTCTGTGGGGCCGGGGCTCCGTGGGGTCGGGGCTCCGTGTGTCCTTGGCCTTCCCTTCCTTCTTCAGTGCATTGTCCTCTCTTCAGTAATCCTCTCTCCGTGTGTTACAGGCTTGGCATGAATCCCTTTCAGAAAAACCCCAAGCACGCTTCCGTGTTGGCAGAAAGGTATTTCTGTATGTGTGACACAGTTTTCATCGTTTGAAATGATTTCATTTTAATGTTTTCTTAAACCCTACAAGTTCAGTGAATTGTTGTGCGAATGGCGTGTCCAGGCATCAGCTGGGGGTGGTGTCGAGGTGAGGCGGGCCGGGCACACTCGTGTCCCCGTTCACGTGATGGGGTGTCCTGCCTGCAGTCTGACAGTGTCACAGCGGCTGTGCCACCTCTCAGCTGGCATACGTCTGCTTGGCCCTGCCCTAGAAATGTACCCAGTTGACCGGGGTTGGGGGTGGGGGTGAGTGTTCTTTTTATTTATTTATTTATAGCTCTGTTGGATATTTGTTGCTGCACGTGGGCTTTCTCTAGCTGCGGTGCGTGGGCTTCTCGTTGCGGTGGTTTCTCTTGTTGTGGAGCACGGGCTCTAGGCGCATGGGCTTCTGTAGTTGCAACATGCAGGCTCAGCAGTTGTGGCTCGCGGGCTCTAGAGCACAGGTTCAGCAGTTGTGGCGCACGGGCTTAGTTGCTCCACGGCGTGTGGGATCTTCCCGGACCAGGGCTCGAACCCATGTCCCCTGCGTTGGCAGGCGGATTCGCAACCACTGCGCCACCAGGGAAGACCTGGGGTGAGTGTTCTTGCCTTGAAATTTTGCAAAGGAAGAAAAATGACTGGGTAGTTGGGTAGAGAGATGGGTAGGTGTGAGAGAGCGGACAGAGGGAAAGAGAACTGTACGGTCTGAGTTGCTCGGCACGTGGGTGTTTGCTATAAAATCCCTGCAACTTCCTGCATGTTTGCCTCTTTCTAATAAAATATCGGGAAAAAACACATGTTCAGACGGAGCCCAGTTGCTCCTCTGGCTCAAGCCTTCCTCGTCACCGGGTAGGTTTTGCAGATACCACCTGACACGGGCCTGTGCCTGCTGAGGGCCCCCCGGCCACACCAAGGACCAAGGCCTGCGCTGCCCTCCCGCTCCGTGCACCCCAGCCTCCACAGCCTGCTCCTCCGCCTGGCGGCTGGCTCGGCCTTGCGGGTCGCTCCATCTGGGACCATCTGTCTGGACCCGTCGGCCCCCCGCCAGGCCCTCCCTCACACGTCATCTTCTCCTCGTTGGTACTCGCGCCCCAGCCCCTCTCTGTGTTTCTTCCTGGAGTGGATCGTCTTTGCATTTTTACTTGACTCCTTCAACATCTTGCATGAGCTCCGTGGACGTAGGGGTTCTAGAGGCTAGAGGCGCAGAGCACATGTTCCGTATGTGTGTATTGATCGAATTGATGATGATTTCATTAATTGGTTTTCTTAACAAGAAAAACAGGCCGGGCCCGGGTTCAGCAGTGAACGAGGCGGGCCCAGTCCTGCCCTCCTGTTTCTCTCGCACAAGACACAGACTCTGAGTAATCCTTACGGAGGGCGAGGATTCATCCTGAAGGGGAACAGAACCTAGCCTGGCGGAGCTGGGGAGAAGGGACACTTGTTCCTCTGAGTGAGGGCCGGCGGGTGGGAAGGCACGGAGGGCAGGGTGGGCGAATAGAAGGCTGGCCTGCAGGATGCGAGGGAGGAGGTCTGGGGATGGTGCCCCCGCGGCGGGGAGCAGGGCAGTGCACGGGTGGCCCGCAGTTTGGGCGGAAGCAGGGGTGGCGTGAGGCCGATCGGAGTGAGCTGGAGGGCGGCTGCACGGTGAACGCAGACCTGGAGGGCGTCTCGGTGGCTCAGTTTTGTTTTTGTGTGTCTGGCGCCCGTGGGAGAGGTTGGCGGACAGGATGAGGGTGGAGCCGGGCTGGCCTTGGCCACGTGCAGGCCAGGTGCGCCGAGGGGTTGTCTCTAGGTAGTGGCCAGGGTCAGGGTCAGTAAGCAGTGGGAGGCCAGGCCGTGTGTCCCGGGAGGGAGCTGGATGTGGAGCAGGGACCGCTGCGGCGGCTGGACCGTCGCCACGCCCAGCGGTTGAATTCCCCCCAGTGGTGGAGGCCTGGGGCAGGCGGAGTGGGGAGTGTGCTGAGGCTGTGGCTTTACCACCAGGCGTGATGGAGAGACACGGGGTGAGGGGGGCCAGCATGCGAATATGGGGGCGGCAGGGTGGGTTGCAGGAGTTCCTCGAGGGGTCGGGGGACTGAGTGGACTGACGTGGGTGAGGTCAGAGAATGGGAGAGGATGCACTGCGTGAGCTAGGGCACATGACGCGGGAGGGCTGGTGTCCAGAGGGGCCAGACAGGCGCAGCAGCGGCACCTGCGCCGCCCCGAAATGCAGAGGCGGCACACGAGGGCAGAGCCAGCCTCCCTGCGGCAGGACTCAAGGCTGGTAGGTGACCGTCAGCCCAGGAGCCCCTGGAAGCAAGGGTTCTGTGAGAGGCTGCGGAGGGCTGTGGGCCGCTCACGGCACTGGGCGGGTGGCCGGCTGCTCTCCGCGGGGCGAGGGCTGGCGCTCAGTGCAGGCGGGGGCAGGCCTGGCTTTGGGGGCGGGGACGTTGGTTTGCAGTGAGGGGCACGGCGCCGAGGGGCTTTATTGCCCCACGTGTTCGGGGACACGTGGTATCCAGGCGCCGTGCCGAGTGCCGCTGCTGCAGGGGACCGGGCCCGGGCCCACCTCTGGCAGGTGGTCCTTGTTGCGAGGGAGTGGGAGCCACCGTTGTCTGGGGCAGACTGGCAGCCTCTCCTGTCCAGGGCCGAGCCGCTCGGGCCCCGGCCTTGGCGTCCCGGCCCTCGGCGTCGTGGGAAGTAAGGACTTTGGATTTCTAGCGCATTTGTCTACTTAGAACTCACAGTTTATTTCGCGTTTTTCCCTTGTCTTTAGTGGAATCAACTACGACAAACCCCTGCCTCCTATTCAGGTCGCATCCCTCCGGGCGGAGCGCATCGCCAAGGAAAAAAAGGTGTGTGTGGTACGGCGGGGCGGCGGGAGGGCCACGAGAGGGGGCCAGGGGTCCCCCCCACCCCCGGGCCAGCTCCTCCACACGGCTCCATTCCCTCTTGCCCCGTAGGCGCTGGCCGACCAGCAGAAGGCGCAGCAGCCGCCTGTGGCACAGCCGCCGCCACCACCGCCGCCGCCGCAGCCGCAGCCACCGCCACCGCAGCAGCCGCCCCCACCGCTGCCCCAGCCCCCGTCCGCCGGCAGCCAGCAGCCTGCGGGGCCGCCTGCCGTCCAGCCCCAGGCCCAGGCGCAGCCCCCGGCACAGCCCACGCCGCCCCCACCGAAGGCGCCCCCTGCGATCACGACGGTGGGCAGCGCTGCAGTGCTGGTGAGAAGGCACACAGAGTGGTCAGCTCCAGCGCGCCCCTGTCCAGGGTCCTGTGGCTTCCAGCCCGCGGACCTTCCTCCCAGAGGAAGTAGGAGGCCAGCCCAGTCTCCCCCAGTCTCCCCCTCAAGGAAGCGCATGCCTCACCCCGTCTCTCCGGTGCTGGGTCAGCTCCGCCCTCTGGGCTGGGTTAACTGGGCAGCGATGTGGGAGACGAGGCCGTTCTTCTAGGTGGAGGTGAGCGGGAGGTGTGGAATTAGGGTTTTGTGAAGCGTGAAGAGGTCGCCCTCTCTTGTCCCTACAGACTCGAAGAGCAGGTACTGTTAGTGCAGACTTCCCTCTCCCCACCCTGCCCCACTTTCCCCCAGAGCTGTGCACACGCGTGTGCATCTTCAGTGACCGTGAGAGGAAGGTGGTGAAGTGCATAAAAAAAGAAAGGCAATGTGTCGATCTTACGCACCCTGCGCTGTCGCCGCTGTGCCCTGCCGCGTTCCCTCTCTGTGTGTGCCTGGTGACACGTTAGAGTCCCACGTGGGGAAGCACTGCTGCCCGGCGCGGGACGGTCTTGTTGTACGGGGTCATTTCCACCCCGTGTTCTTTGTTACATTTGCCGCAGTGGCGTTTGATGTGCACTTGGCAGCTCCGTCCTTCGTTGTTCAGAAAACTAAGCACCTGCCTGGTGTGAGGGCTGCTCCCTGCCCAGGAGAACAGTGGTGGGTGGTCAGGAAGAGACCTTCTGCAGGGCTGACCCCTGGGCTGTGGCCAAGTGACATTAGTCAGTCAGAAAAGAATGGAAAACAGCCAGCACAGGGGCCCTGAACTTGGCAGACGTGGGGCTCAGAAGGGTCAGTGTGGCCGGAGCCTGGTGACCGAGGGACAGACTCAGCACTGTGGGAGGAGGTGGGGGGAGGGGGCTGAAGTCAGCCATGCGGGCCGAGTAACCGTGACCAAGGGTTTGGGTTTGATCCTGATGAGGGGGAAGGCTTTGGAGTGTTTACGCAGGGCAGAGCTTGACCTGAAATTCAAATGGTTTTCTTTTTTCAGCAGGCAGGAGCCATCAAGACATCCGTCACAGGGACAAGCATGCCCGCGGGTAAGAAGTCTCACGGGCGAGGTGCCGCGATTGGAGGTGAGTTCTTTCCTGCTCTCCTACCTCGTGTCCTCTCCCCGCAGGCACAGTGAGCGGAAATGTGATCGTGAACACCATCGCCGGCGTCCCCGCTGCCACCTTCCAGTCCATTAACAAGCGCCTCGCTTCACCCGTGGCACCTGGAGCCTTGACTGTGAGTTGTCCCTGATCCTGGGTGCTTTTGGTGGCATGCATGACCCAGGACGCTGCAGTAGCTGTTGGCTTCTTAAAAAAAATTCTATTCCATTGGTACAGAAAGTCCTGATCTAGTTTGCGTTTCATAAAATACTGAGGACATTGAGGGGTGCAGAGGATGGTTTCCACGTGTGCTTTCTGGGAGAGAGTGTGTTGAAATCCCCCACCGTGGTTCCAGGAGGAGGGAGGGGGTGCAAGGGCACGTCTCCAACTCCACGGACAGGGTGCCCACATGCCGTAGCGGCAGGTTTGCCCGTGTGTGTGGACATGGCGCTGTTGCACAACGGGGCACAAGGCGGGGCAGTGTGTTTATGGGTGTCTAGGCCCATGCGTGGGAAGCAGGAAGGGGCCAGATGTGGGCAGAGGGAGAGACGCAGAGCCACAAGACCTCTGAGCATGTAACCAGAAGGAGACAGGGCGCTCACCTGGACGCACCTGCCGTCTGTGGTGTCACCGTAGAAAACAAAAATAAATGACGGAAATAAAGGAGTTTACATTTACATCCTGAGTTGCAGTTTAGTCACAGATCTAAAGACAACATGTGCCCTGAGTGAGAAGCTGCTTCAAAGTCAGCAGTGCTTTGGCAAATAGAGTGATGTCCCTGTTGGGTTCTGAGGAATGTGTTTCCTATGAAGGTGGTGTTGGTAGTGAACTAGACAGTGTGGTGTTGGGAAAAGGATGGACACATAGATCCATGGAGTAGGATAGAGAGTCCAGAAATAGACCCACATGTACATAGTTGATTAATTTTTACTAAGAGTGCCGGGCGGGACTCTTAGTGCAGGGAGGGACTTCCTTGGTGGTGCAGTGGTTAAGAATCCGCCTGCCAATGCAGGGGACACTGGTTCAAGCCCTGGTCCGGAAAGATCCCACATGCCGCAGAGCAACTAAGCCCGTGCGCCACAACTACTGAGCCTGTGCTCTAGAGCCTGTGAGCCACAACTACTGAGCCCACGTGCCACAGCTACTGAGCCTGCGCCCCTAGAGCCCGTGCTCCCCAACAAGAGAAGCCACCGCAATGAGAAGCCTGCGCACCGCAACGAAGAGTAGTAGTCCCCGCTCACCGCAACTAGAGAAAGCCCGCACGCAGCAACGAAGACCCAACGCAGCCATTAATTAATTAATTAATTAAAAATAGAGAGGAGAACTCTTTAAAAAAAAAGAGGGGCTTCCCTGGTGGCGCAGTGGTTAAGAATCTGCCTGCCAATGCAGGGGACACAGGTTGGAGCCCTGGTCCGGGAAGATCCCACGTGCCGCGGAGCAACTAAGCCCGTGCACCACAATTACTGAGCCAGCTCTCTAGAGCCCGTGAGCCACAACTACTGAAGCCCGCACGCCTAGAGCCCATGCTCCGCAAGAGAAGCCACCGCAATAAGAAGCCTGCGCACCGCAACAAAGAGCAGCCCCCGCTCCCCGCGACTAGAGAAAGCCCGCGCACAGCAGTGAAGACCTAACGCAGCCAGAAATAAATAAAATTTTAAAAGAAAAAAAAGAGTGCCGAGGGATTTCAGTGGAGAAAGGGCAGTCTTTTCAACAAATGGTGCTGGAGGAACTGGGGAAACGTTCAAAGCCGAATGAACTTTGAACTGTTACTAATACTGTATATGAAAAGTCACTCAAAGTGGATCATGGGCCCAGATGTAAAACCCAAAACTATAAAATTTCTAGAAAAAAACATAGAACATCTTTGCTTGGTTTTAGGCAAAGATTTCCTAGGATCCCAAAAGCCTACAAATTATGAAAAAAAAAATACATGAGGCTTCATCAAATCAAGAACTTCTGTTCTTTGGAAGATACTGTTAATAAAATGAAAAGCAAGGCATGGAAAATATTTGAAGAACATATCTGGTAAAAGACTGGTACTTAGATTATACAGAGATTTTTTCAATCAATAATAAGAAAACAAACAACTTTTAAAAGTGGACAAAAAATTTTTTTTTAATGGACAAAAGATTTGAGCAGTTACTTCACCATGGAAGATACATATGGAGATAGATATATATATATATATATATACACACACACACACACCCCATATGGATAGCAAATAAATAGGAAAAGATGTTCAACATTGTTAGTCATTAGGGAGATGTAAATTAAAGCTACAGTGATCTGCTACTGCTACACATCTCTGAGAATGGCTTTAAGAAAAGAAAAACCTGGCAGTATCAAATGCTGGTGAGGGTGCAGAGCAGCTGGAATCCTCATTGCTGATGGGAATGCAGAGCCTTAGCAGTCAGTCTGGAAGACAGTTTATTTCTTACCAAATTAAACGCACACCTACTCTCCAGCCTATCAGTTCCACTCCTAGGTTTTCTCCCAAGAGAAATGAAAACACGTCTGCACAAAAACACCTGAGCGTGAATGTGTTTAGTGGCTGTGTTCATAATTACGACGTAAGGGAACAGCCCAAATGTCCTTGAGCAGAAGGGAAGATGGTGCACCCGGCCCATCTGGCACTGCCCAGCGGGGCAGGAGACTGCTGGCACGTGCGGCTGCACGGCAGATCTCAGTGGCATTGTGCTGGCTGATAGGAGTTTTGAAAGCCTTCGTGTGTGTGTGATTCCATTTAAACCACATGGAAAAGGCAAGGCTTTACGGACGGAAAACAGAATATGTTCTGTATCTATCTGGTGGCTACTCGGCCTCATACATTTATAAAAATTCACAGAACTGTATTCCTGAAACAGGTGAATTTTACTGTACGTGAGTTACACCTCAGTAAATTGGGTTTAAAAAATTAGAATACTCTAAGCAGTAGAGTGACTATGAAAACAGTTTTTCTAGAATGTGACTGTGGATTATTTCATTCATTTTTCTTTCTACTTTGTAGTAAACCACTTTACACTCAGCCAGTTCACTGAATACAGAAGCTATTAGTTAGCCTGTGGCATTAGGATCATTTCCTATGACCAGTGTCACTACTTCCGTGAGGGTGGCAAGCCCAGATCATTGCACTTGGTATTTTATTTTGAAAAGACCCATTTCTGTAGTCATATTTTTAAAAGATAAAGCAATTTATCCACAATGTATTTTTTGAACAGCTCTTACAGGCAAGATTCTCTCCCTGGTGATGTGGGGCTAGAAGTAGGACTCAAACACACGGCTCGCTTTCATGGGGTTCTTACAGTCAATCCTGTGGCCGCACCTAAAAGAGGTACAGGTAACAGGGAGGTTTTCTGGAGAAGGGAGCATTGGGCTTCCACAGAATAGGAAGATGTCATCCACCAAAATGGCTCTTTGGAAGGCAGGGCAAGTCGTACAAGCAAAGGTTCAGTGGTGGGAAAGTGAATGGTGTATACTGGGCACAGCAAGCGGTTCTGTTTGGACGGAGCACAAGATGCATTAGCAGAGAAGCGGTGGTTCCCACAACCTCTCACAGGTTCTTGAGCGGCAGCGCGTGCTTGGTCTTGTGTGACGGTGAGCCTGGGCTGTCATGGTGTTTGGATTTCAGGCTGAAGAATGTGGGTTCCATTCACCAGGCGATGGGGAGCCCTTGAAAATGTTTGAGCAGAGGTGTGTTTTAGGGAAATTCATGTGATGTTTTATGTGTAGAGTAGATCATTGCAGAAAAGGTTAGAGAGGAAGCTATTTCAGTAGTGCGGGAAAGGACTTCTGTTTCTGGTGATAAGCTGAGTTGAGTTATTTATACCACTCTCCTAATGAAAAGAACTGAAATTATTGGATAAAATTTTTAAGTATCCTCTTCAAAATTTCAAGGAGCTGACAAAAGAGTAAATAATTATTGGGCCAAAATCTAAGGGAAGAGGCAACCCAGAGAGATACACAGGGTGCCCTTGTGTCCGCCTTGGAGTACACTTCACCTTCTCAGACAGGGGGACCCCCCGTTCAAGCCCAAGGCTCGACTCACCCAGGTGGAGAGTCTAAAAGGAGGCATTGATGCCTTGAGACAGGCCCCCAAATGGCTAAGTCCTTAGGGCAGGGTGAACCGGAAGTAAAATCCATCATGCTGAGCAGAGGGTGGGGCGGGGGCTCTTCCTGTGGAGCTCTAGCCCCAAGTCAGCTGTCAGTTTGCAGCTCACGTTGATGGCTCCCCAGAAGGGCTCCCAAAGCCCCTCAAATCATGTGGCGTAGACCTGGATGAGCAGTGTTCCTGGGTAAGTGGCCAGAATCGAATGCAGATTCTCTGGAGGAATGTGCCTTCAACCTGGACTTCTTAGAATGTCCACAGTGATTTCCAGGTATAATGAGCCGCATATAATAGAAGATAACCAAACACACGGAAAGAAGGCACCATGAGTGAGAACCAACAGAAGCAACAGACACTGGGCAGATCCTTAAAGACTTGAGATGGTGGGGGTTAGCAGGCATAGATGATAAAACGGTTATACTTTCTATTTTAAAGAAATAAAAGAGAAGCTTGCGAATGTCTGTAAAAACCAGGAAACTATACTTAAAAGAATATAGAGAACTTTAAGAAATGAAAAGTATGGTTACCAGCATTGAAAAATAAATGTCTTATAATCGGGCTTAATATCACTTTCCACACAGCTGAAGAGAGAGTTAGTGAACTGGAAGATAAATCAGAAGAAGTTATCCCGAATGCAGCACAGGGAGACAGCAGATGGAAGTACGGAAGAGAATTTAAAGCCACGGAAGATTGAGTGAGAGGATGTAACCAGAGGTTAATCAGAGTTCCAGACAGAGAGAAAGTTGAGCAGAGATAGTATGTGAAGATGTAAGAGTTTCCCAGAACTGATTGATGACACTGATCCGTATACCCCGGTCAGGGATGATGAAAGGGACTCCACGCTTACATAATGCCAACGACAAGGAGGTCTTCAAAGCAGCCTGAAAAAGTCAGGTTGCCTTCAGAGGTACAGCTGCTTACTTCTCAACGGTGGTAATGAAGCCAGGAACCAGCTCCTGGAATGGAATGGCATCTTCATTGTAGTCGGAGAGTATAACTGCCAGCCCTGAAAATACCTTGAAGAACAACCATTTCCAAACAAAGCCTAAGAGAATTCCCTATAGATCTCGCCTACGTGAACTAATTGAGGTGCAAACGGACTTTGCGAACAGCAGTAACTTACTGTAGGGTCAACAAAGGCAGACATGACATACACGATGCAATGACGTGAGCAGGGCTAGGGATGTTGAAACATTCCAGAATCCCTTTATTGTTCAGGAAAAGTGTGAAATTATGGATTAGACTTTTGTAAGTTCTTGATACAATTTTTAGACAAGCCACCAAAAGAATAAGAATAGAGTATAACTTCCAAGCTTTGGGAGGGGAAAGTGGGATGAGAAGAAAGTAATGTGCAGGAAGGCAAGAAAGATGATTAAAAGAAATACGGAACAGGTGAGTTGAATAGAAAGCACAGAATAAGATACTGGATTTGGATTCAAATAGGTAATGAAATGTAAGATTAGGGACAAACTAAACAGGAAAACATAATGACCGTCTGCACCAAGGGGGCCAGCAGGGGCCAGCGCCACATTTCAGGGTGCTTTCAGAGGCGGACTCGGTGGAGCTGGGCCCAGTCCGCTGAGGGGCTGCGGCGGCCGTGGCGCCAAGGGACGAGGACACAGCGAGGCCAAGTCGAGACGCCGCGCGGGTCCAGGGCTGCAGCCTCCGCAGCTGCCTGGGGATGGCCGTGGGGGGTTAGGGGCCTGTATGTTTCCGGGGGATGAACACGGGCATCTAGATGGTTCCTGGGACCAAAAGGTCTTTTGAGCGAGGACAGCGGGACGGGGACAGGCAGTGTTTTAGACTGGGGGCGGCAGCGTCGTGATCTTCCCTTCTGCGAGCGACCCATCCACGCTAGCCCTAGGCACAGGCTTTGAGTTCACAAGGGAAACAGTCTCTTAGCAATCTGTCAAAAGGCCAGAATCTGGAATGTGCTTCGTTTTCTAGGATTTAGCGTTTGATGCCCTTTTCTCTTCACCCGACGGCTATAAGGAGTCTTGAATGTTGTGCAGCAGCCTGACGCTTTTCTTCTCTTCGCCTTTTCCAGACCTCGGGAGGCTCTGCTCCTGCCCAGGTGGTCCACACCCAGCCTCGAGCAGTTGGGTCCCCCGCCACGGCCACGTCCGACATGGTGTCCCTGGCACCGACTCAGGGTGTTCGAGCGGTCACCTCAGTGACGGCCTCGGCTGTGGTCACTACCAGCCTGACCCCGGTGCAGACCCCGACCCGGTCTTTGGTGACTCAAGTGTCCCAAGGTAAAGGCAGGGTTGGTTTCCTGTGTGGCCTGTCCCGCTCTTCAGGCCCCTCAGGGCTCAGGCTTGCACATGTGTGCGGGGCCGCAGTCTCACCAGACGACCTCTTCAGCCACAGGGGTCCAGCTTCCGGGGAAAACCATCACTCCCGCGCACTTCCAGCTCCTGCGGCAGCAGCAACAGCAGCAGCAGGCCTCGCAGGTGCAGGTCCCGCAGATCCAGGGCCAGGCCCAGGCGCCGGCGCAGATCAAGGCGGTGGGCAAGTTGACTCCGGTGAGCGTCCTCTAGAAAACCGAACACACACACTGTGTGATGATGCCTTGGTGTGTCATGTGATGCAGAGTGTGTTTTGCACAGTCCGCCATCGTCTTTATGTGGGAAGTGTGTTTGTGTTGTCTTTAGAAATCACTTTGCACACAGGGCCGCTTCCATGATCACGCGACCAGCTTGTTCACAGCTCTCTGAGGCCTTAATCCCCATTTCCGGATGGATCTTCCCACTCGCTTGCTTGTGCTCTGTGCTCAGGCTCTGTGCTCTTTTCCCAACCTGAGAAAATGTCAGTGAAAAGTATTCCTCGACAGCTTTAAGAGACGAGGTGGTGGAGCTTGGCTTCCTGAGGAGTAGCTCGTGTGCGGTGTCGTTTCTCTCATGTGGGTGCTGATGCCCCTGAATCTTGCCAGTCTGTGCACGACCTGTGCTGTTACATAAGTAAGCACGTTCATTTTAAAAGGAAATGCTATATTCCTGCCACAAGTGGAAAAGCATTAGTACTCAACACAGAAAGTAACCAGAAAAACGTTCTGAAGATGGTACTTCAGAATTCCAGCTCGCTGTCGGGCCTGCCACAGTAAGTACCTGACCTCGGGCCTGCCCCTTGCGGGTGACAGAGGGGACGAGGGCGCTGGAGGGCGGTGAGGACGTGCGAGCACCAGCTGAGACTTCTTCGTCCCAGAGGCACCCGAATGTGCGCCAGGGAAACGAGGCGTTCCGTCCTCCATCACACCGGCCACAGCTCAGGGGCGCAAGGCCACACGTGGCTGAGCCCGCCACATTGGACAGCCCAGCTCCAGAACGTGTCCGTCACCGCCGAAGCTGGCGACCAGCAGACAGCGCTGAGTTAGGGTCCTCCCGCCCCACGGCCTTTCCTCCCCCCCCCCCCCCCCCCCCCGCCAACGCTCCTCGCGCTCTAAGGCGGCGGGGCCTTCAGTTGCCCCTGCTCCCCTCTTGCAGCTGCTCAGAGCCCCACGCACCGGCTCGCTTGCCTGGTCCTGTTACTCCCTTCCCTTCCCTCTCCTAAACCAGCGGCAAAGTCCTTTTCTTTTTCAGCACCTTGAACGAGATCGGAGGGTCGTGAATAACTCAATATAAATTTCCTTAAAACATTTTTATCCCCTAAAATATTTCCTGAGCTATCTTTATCTTGATATTTTGACTCCTTTTAAAGACATGGGTTTATTTACCAATTAAACTTTCATTTGGAGACAGTTGGAGTACAAAATTTAGAGCTCGTGCTTACCTTACGGTACCTTGTAGAACTTCAAGAGCGACTACAATTTTAAGACTTAACGATTTGGGGTGGCACCACAGATTCGAATCGCCTTTGCTTGTAAGCGATAAGAACCCAGGAATTTTGCTGTGCATTTGCTAATCTGTGAGAATCACTGTTGCTAGTTTTCATCAGTGGTAAAGGGAACATTTAAAAAATGTTGGCAAGGCCTGGAGGATGGTTTGCATACTGCACGTCAGCAACTGTTTACTTCGACATTGAACGGGTAGTAGAACAGTAACTTAAAACCAAGATATATACGAAATGGAATGCAGTTGACGTTGATGAAAAGATTACTTTATCTGGGTTTTAGGAACACCTGATCAAAATGCAGAAGCAGAAACTGCAGCTGCCCCAGCAGGCGCCCCCAGCACAGGCCCCGCCGGGGCCCCCGCAGCCAACGGCACAAGTGCAGGTGCAGCCCCCGCAGCCCACGCAGCAGCAGAGCCCCCAGCTCACCACGGTCACGGCCCCGAGGCCCGGCGCCCTGCTCACGGGCACCACCGTGGCCAACCTCCAGGTGGCCCGGCTCGTAAGTTCCGGTCGATACGCTTGTTTTTCCAGAGCAGCGTCTTCTTACGTTTTAACTGAACCGTTGTTGCTCGCTCAGGCCCTTGCAGGTATTGTGGCGGAGTGACAAGTAAAGGCACGGTCGTTCCCCCAGGAACTTAAGTTCTCCTCGGAGAGGGTGAAACAGCACGTGGGAGACATTTACACAGTCACGCTTTCCAGAATGTCGGTGTCGCAGAGCTTATGGTGGCCTGAGAGGCTGGGGGTGGGGTGGGGAGCGAGCCCGACCACGGAGGGAGAGCAGGCTTTACGTGGGGGGGCGACGGGAGGGCGAGGTGTGGCCCCTGGAAGGTGTCCCGGTGCTGCTGGGGCAGAGGCCAGGCACGAGGCCCGTGTGGTCAGAGCAGAGGGGAGGTGGAGGGGCGAGTGAGGCCCCAGAGCCAGACTCAGGGGTCGCGGTGCTCTGCAGGCCCAGAGAGGCATCGAAGGTTTCTGAAGGAGGGGACGATGGTGTGGTGAAGGGGGTGTCTGGGAACGCCAGCTACATTCGGCACGTGTCGAGGGGGTGTCCTGGAGCCCAGATGCTGCACATCAGGCAGACCAGTGCCCAGCGCGGGCGGCTCCCTTTCTGGCACTGGCGACGGCTAGCATTAGGGCTCCTGCTCTGGGTCAGGTGCCGCCGTAGGCTCTCCGCCTGTCACCTGATTGGTGCTGAGGCAGGAGTGGGTGCTGTGATGCTAGCTCCATTTTGCAGGTGCAGAAACCAAGGCATACACCTTCAGAACTTACCCAGATCTTACAGCTTGTCACCCACAGCACAGCTGTGATCCGGGGCTCTGGGGGCCCAGGCTCTGCTTCCCGCGTGCTTCACTCCACTTTTAAGTCTGTAAGAGAGGGGATAGAAGTGGATAAAAACTGTGAAAGCAAGCTTGGTGTTACCTGTGTTCACAAGAAAATGCCAGTTCAAACGAGCCGAGTGGTAATCGCGCATGACGGCCCGCCTCAGGCAGCCCAGGCCTCGGGCGGAGGGCTTGCCAGCAGGAGCCGGCTCCCCCGGAGGGGGTGGTAGTCAGTTGAGCTAAGAAACATGCCCGTTACTTTACCCAGTGATCCTGTTTCTGCTGTATCCTAAAGAAGTGATAGAACCAGTACAAAGTAGTAAACGTACAGACTTGCACCAGGAGTGTTAGGGGACCTGAATCTCCGTTACTGGGGAGCTGACTACATAGACTGTACAGCGTGCGCACAGCGGGGTCGTGCACAGCTTTGGAAAAGGGGTTGTAGAAGGAGGAGAGCTTACAGATACCTAGAACTCATCCCACTTTACACACTTTCCTGGCAGGCCGCACAGATAAGGACAAGGTCTGGGGGGCTGGGTGTCGTTTCCACATTCACATGTGGGCACCTTAGGGCTATGGCTGATTTTTACTTCCTCGTATTTTCTTAGGTAGTCTGAGTTTTTGTATGTATAAAAACGGATCTATTTCCATTTTCCTTTTAAAAAATATAACTTAAGGAAAAAAGTGCTTGGTAGCCGAGTGATAAGCAAGTCGCAGGAGGTGGAGACCGAGAGTGGCCCTTGGTGGGAGGCCGAGGTCGTAATTTCGGGCTGATCTTCCGTGGCCGCTGAGGGATAGGAGACGAGCGTAGGAAGTGTGGCAGGAGTGGGGTGCTGTCAGGCTCTGAGATGCAGGAGGCAGAGACGCTCGCTGTGGGACAGGAGCGCATCTGAGCAGCAGTGCGCCCGGGCGTCCGAGGGCCGCCGAGCCCCGCTCCCTGTGTCCGCTGGTGACGGTCAGGGCACATAGGCGGCCCAAAGTGAGCTGTTTTCCATTAGCTGACCGCCACGCAGCACCTTTGTGAATGTGTCAGTTTCTCACCACCTGACCGCTGGTGGGGAAACGTCTGCAGACGTGTGGAATGCTGAATGTCTCTGGACTCTCCCATTGTTTTCACTGTCTAGACCCGGGTCCCCACTTCACAGCTGCAGGCTCAAGGGCAGATGCAGGCCCCGGCGCCCCAGCCGGCCCAGGTGGCACTGGCGAAGCCCCCGGTGGTGTCGGTGCCCGCAGCCGTGGTCTCCTCGCCGGGCGTCACGACGCTGCCCATGAACGTTGCTGGAATCAGTGTGGCCATCGGGCAGCCGCAGAAAGCCGCAGGTGCCTGTCTCATGCCACCCCTCGGCCCCCGCCGCTCCGCGTCCAGCCTTGAGTGGGGCTGACAAGCCTTTTCTAGTTAGTAGCTGTGGCCCGCAGCCATCTCGGGTGTGTCACGGTGTATTTTAGCAGAAGTGTCCCTCGATTTAACCGTTCACGTTCTTAACTTGCCCACCCTTTGTCCAAATGTCGTTGTGGACCTGGAAACATTTTAAGTAGATGTAAGGCGGGCTTTATTCAGCTTAGCACCATTTCAGCGTGTAGTTTTCTGTACAGAGATCACTGAAGCTGAACTCACTGTGAGCCCTGAGACCTTGTCCCTACTTGGCGCTTGTGATTCAATGACCTGACCTGTGTTCTCAGGGCAGACTGTCGTGGCCCAGCCTGTGCACGTCCAGCAGCTGCTGAAGCTGAAGCAGCAGGCCGTCCAGCAGCAGAAGGCCATCCAGCCGCAAGCCGCCCCAGGCCCGGCCGCCGTCCAGCAGAAGGTACCGGGCTCCCGCTTGACCCCTCTTCACGTGAGCCAGGCCCCGCTGCCAAGCGTGGGATGCACGGAGATGGATAGGGTTCCGAGCCAGCCCTGCGTGGCTGCCTGGCCTCCACGCACCGGAGACCCCATGGCTGTGGCCTTGGGCTGTACGTAGGACGGCCTTGGGGCTGGCCCTGGAGGGAGGGCGTGGTTCATGAGAGGGGGAGCCCCCATGTCCTGCCGGCTCGTGGGGGCAACTGTGAAGGACGCAGGCTGTGGAACTGCATGACTGGGAGGGGCCGGGAGGACTCGGGGAAGCATGTGTAGCTCCTGGTGTGCGACCCGTCTGGGTGCACAGGAGCCAGCTGTGTGTGTGCGTGTGTGCGTGTGTGTGCATGTGTGTGTGTACGTGTGTACACACGCGCCATCAGCGGATGGACGGAGGGAGGGGAGAGAGGGGAAGGGGTACTGTGAGAGGAGTGCTGTCAGCGACCCTCTGACTCAGAAGGCTGGGAGGCAGCTCTGAGCTGATTGAGGCCCCAGGGGCGAGTCCTCCTCAGAGGCGGGGGTTCGGGGCTGCGCTGGCAAGCAGGAGCGGAGTGCAAGGCGCTCTGCTCCCCAGGGCTTCTGCCTCATCTGCTCCTGGTGGCGCAAAGCCCGACGCACAGATGATGGCGTCTGGGCTCTTGACCTTCCTGTTGCATCTGTGCTGTTTTCTGAACCGGAGCGAGCCAGCGCCCTGTCCCCATGTGCTGAGGGCTCTGCAGGCGGCTGGTGCCCCTTTCCAGAAACTGACAGACGCGCAGAGACGTGAAGTGACTTCTGGGGTGGGGCGTGCCGGGCTGGGAGGCACTGTGACAGGACGGAGACCGGGCTGGGTCATCGCGGGGGCTTAGCCAGCGTCTGAAAGAGAGAAGGAGAAGGGCTTTAGCCAAAGTGCCAGTCGGTATGTTCACGTAACTTGAAAGAAGACTTCTGAGACGTTAAAAGTGTCCATAGCTGTGGCTTTGTAAACCGAATATATGGGCCACATACACGCATGGCTTTCTGAATAGTATTTAAACGCTCCTGGCAGGGAAAATGGAAAATTAGACTAAATGTGTAAAGATTGTGCGTACAGGTTTGTTTCTGTTTGTGCTAAATAGTTTTGAGTATGGGCCAAATTCTTAAAGTTAGATTTGGGAAACGGTGTGTGTTTTCTGTATTGTCAAGTTCGCTCACTTACATGATGAGCAGACGTGGCACCAGGTGCCTCAGAGGATGGGAGATGAAGCCCAGCCTGGGCCATGAGGGGACCTCCCAGCAGGGGAGGAGATGACCCAGGACCGGGCCCCCCGGGGGGGCAGCAGCAAGAACACAGGGCAGCGGGCGGGCAGCGCCAGGAGCCGGGGTGGTCACGCTGCGGGCGTCTGGGGGGCTCTGAGAAGGGGACGCAGAGCCTTGCCTGCTCTAACCCTGGGCGGCCTCTCTTTCCTCAGATCACAGCGCAGCAGATTGCCGCTCAGGGCCAGCCACAGAAGGTCACCTACGCCACCCAGCCAGCCCTTAAAACCCAGTTTCTCACCACGCCCATCTCCCAGGCCCAGAAACTGGCTGGGACCCAGCAGGTGCAGACCCAGATCCAGGTGAGCAGCGGGGAGCCCGAGGGCTGGGAGCAGACGCAGCGGGCGCTCGGAGGTAGAGCAGGGGGGCGCCACCAACCAGCGCCCCATGGAGAGGGTCGTGGGGCCCTGCAGCGTGGCCTGGGGACTGTGCTCAGGTCCTGCTGCGGTGGCAGCCTTTGTGCTGGTGAGGCTCCTGCAGGGGTCGTGGTCGTCCCTCTGCTGCCGCCGGCTGCCCGGCACTGGCCAGCCCAGCATTGCACGTCTCCTGGGTCCCGGCACACGCGTGACGCCCGGGACGGGGTGCGGGGCTGTGGGCACGCCCACCCATCGAGCTCCTGTGGTCCCTCAGCCTCGGCCCGTGCCGGCCTGCCGTCTGCCTTCCTCTGGCAGCGGTGCGAATCTGCTGACCGTCGGGGCCCCTCCCTTGGGACGAGCCTGTTCGGGGGCTTCCCGGTGGGGCTGTACGTCCCGGGTGTCTGCCTTTGGGTCTGTGTGTCACACTTCTCCCAGCTTGTGCCTTACCTGCTCACTCACTTTACGAACGGAGCTTCTGGATTTGAGTGTATTGGAATTTATCAATCTTTTTGTGTCTGAATAGTGCCTTTTGCGCTTTGCTTAAGAAATCCTTCCCAGAGGTCGTGGTGCTGTTTCCTAGATCATTTCTAAAAACTTGATAATTTTTTTGTTCACATTTATGTCTTTAACCTTCCTGGAATTGGTTTTTGGAGATGATCCAAAAATAGGGGTTCAGTTTAATTTTTCCACGTGAACACAACGCCCTGTTACTTTCACACTACTCATTCGGGAGTCCCTTCTCTCCCCCGACCCACCGTGTGACCAGGCACGCGTGACGTGCGGTTCCTCGGGGGCTTCTCTGAGCACCGTGGTCTCGGCCCCTGTGAGCCCACACTGCCCGCTTTTCGCCACTCTGCTGCACGATGATTCTCGGCATCCACCTCCTGCTGTCGGGAGCATCCTGCTTTCCCGCTCTCTGCACTTCCGTATCGATTTTGAGTCAGCTTATTTAGTATACGCACCGTGGTCAAAACTGATGGCGTTTTTGTTAGAACTGCATTGACTCTGTAGATCAGTTTGGGGGAGAGTGGGCATCTCTACAGTCTTGACTTCAGATTCACCAACATGATACATCATTTGCTGTTTCAATCTTCTTTAATGCCCTTTAAGTAAGTTTTCTGATTTTTTTTCCATAAAGATCTTATTGCGTGTATTAGATTTATTCCTAAGTGACGGGCGTTTTCTGATACTCTGCTCTAAGTTCCCTCTTTTTGTCTGTGTCTGTAGGACACTGTATGTTGACTTTTGAATCCCACAGCCTCAATCTGTTCTAGTTGGTTTGCGTTTCCCTTGTGTCGATCACATCACCTGTGAGTCCTGGCGGCTGGCATCTTCCCCTTCGTCCTTCTGTTTCTTATTCCCGCCTCGTCGTGCTGGCGATGCCCGCAAGGCAGTGTGACAGGTGCAGACAGGAAGCTCGGCCACATGGCTCTCCTCATGGTCGTTCTGCGGGTTGGGTTTTTAAAATCACCCTTCAGCACAGTAAGAAAAGTCTCTTCTTTATCTAGATTGCTACAACTTTTTGTTCCTTTGGTTGTGGTGTTTTGTTTCTTTACAAACCCTCTGTCTGCACCCCTCCCCTCGTGGTCCCTCCAGTCTCGAGGCTTTGAGCCCATCTGTGTGCCCATGAGTCCAGATTCGCATCTGCGGCCAGCTCTCATCTCGCCCAGGGTTTTAATCCTGGCTGCCTTTGGACGGCCCCCTGGAGGTGTGTGCCTCTGGTACCTTAGCCCCTCCTCCTCCAGCTCTGGGACAGCAGTTCTGTCTTCCCTGACCTTCAGCCTTTCCTGGGCCAAACCCTCCGCTGCTCTTCACGCTCCAGACCCGGCCCAGCACGGATCCTGCAGTGAAGTGCGCTGAGACGTGCTTTGTGGCGGCGTGGGGTCCCTTTGTCACCTCTAGGTCAGGTTTATCCGGGGTGTTGTGCCTGCTAGTCGGCTTCTTCTGTCAGTTATGAGAGGGGTGAGTTAAAATCTCCCATTCTGGGACTCCCCTGGCGCTCCAGTGGTTGGGACTCCGTGCTTCCACTGCAGGGGGCGCGGCTTCCATCCCTGGTCGGGGAACTGAGGATGCCACATGCCGCCTGGCACAGCCCAAAAAATGGAGGAAAAAACCCCCTCCCATTCTGGTTATGGGTTTATCTGTTTTTCCTTATATTCCTTTCTACTTTTGCTTTTTATATTAGGTGCTCTGTTGTTAGCTGCACATAAATTAAAATTTTAACTTTTATTATTTTGAAGTACTGTTTCGGTGTGGCAGCCTGTTGTGCCTCATACCGAGAACTCTACCCATATGTCACAGAAACGGTCGCTGGACGCCGCCTCACTGTCATTGTCCCGCGTCTCAGTTTTGGTCCTTCAGCTGTGACACATTCACTCCCTTTATGGTGAGGCCTGGGAGGAACGGCTTTTAGCTTCCATTTTGTTTGCATTTTCAACTTGTTCTGTTTTCTCTTTCCAGCCTTACTTGCCTTCTCTTATTCCATTTATGTATTTATTTTTTGTCATTCTGGGTTTTTTTCCTCCTCTGACTCGTTTGAAAATTACATGTTTTTTTTCTGTTCTCTAAGTGGTTATCCTAAAATCTCCATGTGCAGATTTACCTTGTCAGAGTATAGCACAAACCACCGTCTCTGCTCTGCTCTCGAGCACGGGTCTGTCAACACCGTTGCTCCCTGGCCCTCTCAACTCACATGCTGCTGCAGTCATGCAGTTTCCTTCTATCCTGTTTCATTTTCACTTTTCACGTAAAATTCCTTTTCTTCTGCTTGAAGTACACCCTTTGGAGTTTCCCGTAGTGTTTGAAGATGCCTGTATTTCACTCTTGTTCCTGAAGGATGCTTCTGCGTTGTATGGAATTCTAGATGGACATTCATTTTCTCAGCACATTAACAGTACTCCCTGGCTCCTGGTCTTTTGTTGTTGAGGAGAAGTCAGATGTCTGTCCAGCGGGTCGCTGCTTCGATGGGAACCTGTCTTTTTTCCCTCTGTTTCCTTTTGAGATCTTTTCTTTGTCTTTGGCCTTTTATAAATGCTGTGACGATCTAGCTTGGAATTTGCTGGTCGTCTGGAATCTGGGCATTGATCTCTCTTGTCAGTTTAGGAAATGACCAGCCGCCGTTTCTTTAGGTGCCGCCTCTACCCCATTTCCTGCCCTCCGTGTCTCTTCAGTCTCTGTGCTTTCCTTCCATTGTCTCTCTGTGCTGCATTCTGAGTAATGACCTCTAACCTGTCTCCCATTTCACTGAGCTTTCCTTTCATTAGGTCTAATCTGCTGTTAAGCTTGTCCATTGAATTTTAATTTTGGTGATTATAAGTATTTTATTCTTCGAAGTTCTGTTTTTGTCTCAAACCTGCTTGGTCTTTGTAGTTTCTTGTTCCCATACGTGTTTTCAGGCTGCACAGGACGGCACACTGTTTTGTGCGTGCCTGATAATTCCTCTATTTGAAGTCCGTGTGCGTCTGATTTTACTTGTTTCTGCTGTTCTTGCTTCAGGAACTGTGGGGTTTTTGTCATTATAGGAGTTGTCTTCTTGTGAGCCAGTTTCCCTTGAAGTTCTGTTGGTTGGAAGGCTTTGAGGTCTGGGTTGAAGGTGGGTTCTTCCTTGTGCTGGGCTCCCATGGGTGCCTCCAGGACCACATCAGCTGTGGCTTGAGGGTTTGGTCTGCCAGCCTGTGTCTCCCGCTCCCCTGCCTAGCACCGAGGCCTAAGGCAGGCGGCTTCCTCACAGACCCTTCGAGTGCCAGGATCGCAGCTGCGGGGGGCATCGGGCAGCCCTCTTGTTATCTCCTCCTGAGAGTGGGTTTGGACTTGGTCTCTTTGCTGCACCCGGGAGGCCATGAAAACCCAGTGCAAGGCTTCCCCTGCAGCACGTGGTCTCGGGCACGAGCTGCTGTAGCGCCTTCTCATGGCTCGGGGTCCCCCATTTGCTTAAGTTTTGGCACTGGGAGCTCTGGACTTCCTGCAAGTTTATCGATGCGTTTTAAGACGTCACCTTGGTGTTATGCATGGCACCTCAGCATTTTCGTGGCTGCGGATCTGAGCTGTGGCCCGTGCGCTGCGGTAGCTGACCAAACGTCTCTCCCGTCAGAGGAAGCGCACAGGCTCACTCAGGGGTTCCTTTGATGTCAGTGAGTGCGGTTCACAGTTTTTGATTCAAGTTACAGTAAACTAGTAAATGCCTTCTGATTCATTTTAATTTCCGTGAGAACTCGTATTTACTTGGTAGCTTGTCATTTGCAAGTACATCATATAATTTCACATTTCCTCCAGGATTATCTTGGGCAAGACTTATTTTCATCCCTGTTCCGCCAGTTAGAGACCTGAGGGGGCTTTCCATGGCCCCCAGCAGCTACCCACTCGGGAGCTGCTTCTGTGAACCGGTGTCCCCGAAGCCCTGAGTAGACACAAGTGGCCTGAATTGTCTTATTACAGCAGGACAGCAAGATAGGCAGGTTTACAAAAAGTGACCATTGGGTGGAAGGTTTTGTTTTGTAGAGGAAGATATCAATCATGATGAAGAAGAATGTAGAAAAATGGTGAAGTAACCACTTTAGAGTTTGGGCGTAGATGTCTCTGGACTAGGGCTGAACCTGGGTGTTGGTCCGGGTCCCCTGACAATGGGGGCGCCCATTGTGGAGTGGCGCCCAGGCACTCTGTCTTCCATGTAACTCTCTCATATAGACTTGGAGCGATTTTTATAAAAGAAAAATGTGACTGTCTGAAATACGAGACCGATAATAAGCTTCAAATTACATGTGATTACCGATCAGGAGGGCGGTCGCTACTCAGTGCAAAGGTAAAATGACTGGCTCTCTCGGGGTCCCGGGGGGCCCGCTTTTGAGACCTGCTATTTTGTGTCGTCTGACCACCGTCTTTTTTTGTTGTTTTTTGTTTTTTGCATTAAGAACTGAGAAGGAGAGAGGGCAAGAAATCTCTTTTGCACACACGTTCATTTGGCGTCTCCATTTGGCTTTTTTGTTTTGTCCAAGGTTGCGAAACTCCCTCAAGTCGTCCAGCAGCAGACACCCGTGGCCAGCATCCAGCAGGTTGCCTCTGCTTCCCAACAGGTAGGACCTGGAGACCCGCAGCTGTCGGGGGTTCCCACGAAGAGAGTTCTTGCTTTTCATCCGAGGAAACAGAATTTTAATTCCTAGAGAACGGCTTGTGATCTTCATAATACAGAAAAGAAAATTAACTTTGGAGAAAACACTTGATATCCTGAGACTAGCAGGAAAAAAACCCTGAACAAATGTGTTTGGACTCAGTGTCACATGTGCTGAGGGGGCTCATTTCTGGGCTCCTTCGTTCAGCCAGTAAACCTTAGGTGCATCCTGCCAGCTGAAGCCACCACACCTTCCTTTTAGGGAAACGAAGAAAGAAAACAGAATCCGTTCGTATCGACCTTGGGTCTTAGAGTAGAAATACTACTGGGGACAGCCAGGACTTACCTTCCCAACAGAGCCTAGCTTTCGGTTCTTACCGGCTTTTTACTGCTAAAAATGTGGCCGTATAAAAGCAGTGCTTTAAAATAATTGTAGTTGGTTCAGAATCACACTGGCATGTAGGTGTCAAGAAACCAGATAGTATTAGGAGCTGGACACCAGCAGCACCAGTCCCCGGCCATCCTTTCCCCAGAGGCGTCCGCTTGCAGCCTAAAAGCAGCAGTAGTTTCGTTTTCTATTTTTGTTTGGTTAGAAACCAGAGGTCCTATTTTGATAGGTCAGGTGGTTTTTACATTTCACGGAAGCATTCGCGCTAGTCATGTTTCTAACCCCCACCCCCAAGGACGTCTAAGTTTTCATGTCACCTGATCTGCGTTTTCTAGGAGATGTGTTTCTGTTTTGGTTCAGGCTTCCCCACAGACTGTGACCCTCACCCAGGCGACAGCGGCCGGGCAGCAGGTCCAGGTGATCCCCGCAGTGACAGCGACAGCACAGGTAGTCCAGCAGAAGCTCATGCAGCAGCAAGTCGTGACCACGGCGGCGGCCCAGCTGCAGACCCCCGGTGTTCCCAACCCAGCCCAGGTGCCGGCCAGCTCCGACAGCCCGAACCAGCAGCCCAAGCTCCAGATGAGAGTCCCCGCCGTCAGGTTAAAGACGCCCACCAAGCCTCCGTGCCCCTAGTCGGGAGCGCGGCGCGGCCCCAGGCGGGCCGCCCGTGCCTGCCACCGCCCCGCCCAGATGGGGTGGACTTATTTACTGAGCCCCAGGACAGTGCCCTGCAGGGCGTCCAGTGCCTGGAGCGGCGACCCTCAGCGAGCGCCCCCGTCACGTGTTATGTGGCTGACTGAGAAAGCGGCAGTGGCAGTGTTTCCTCGATGCTTTACCTTTTAGTTTCTCCTCCAGGGCAGTACTGCTGGGTCTTGAAAGCCATTTAGAATTTCTCTGTTAGTGTACAGTGTTTTTTGCACGTCACAAGTAGCCATTTGGAAGGTGCAGTGAGTCATAAAATAGACCTTGTGGAGCTAAAATGTGGTCTGACAGCATCTGTCTCTGCCTGGTTCTTTATTCCTAACTGAAAGCACGTTATGGTCCTTCGAGAGGAGAAAGACTGTCTGATATCAAAGGTAGGTCATCTCAGATCAGGGAAAACCAACGTGGTTTCTCCCCTCCCTCCTAAAATGTGACTTGTTTGGACTCTTAAAGGAGACGTTTAGTACTGACATGCATTGAAGCACATTCGTGACGCGTTCCCAGCTTGTGTTGAAGGGGAATGGTCTGTGACTGCATTTTCATTGCAAAGAGCATCGCACGGCTTCCCTCAGAGTGGCCGGTTTCCACGTCAAAGGAACGCTTGGGGCTGCTCCCCACCCCAGCACATCCACGATAGTTTCCCGGGTTTCGGATAAACTTGTAAGTGGACTTAGGCTACTGAAGCAGCGCCAGCAAACCTTGTGGGGCTCCTGTCTGGGAATATGGTTCGGGGCCCAGAGTGCTGTGCAAGTGTTGTCACGTTGCAGACGGCACTGCTGAGTGCTCGGCGAGGCCCTTGCAAGGGGGCGGCCTGCCATCGCCCCTTTGCTTTCGTGCCCAGCCCAGGCGTGACGTGCAGAGGTGAGAAGCCTCCTTGTGCATGTGCTGTGTGTATGCACCTACAAGTATTAACCCACAGAAATGGGTGTGGTAAGCTCTTCATACTAGACTGCCATGTCTCGTATGTGAGCATGTCGCCCACTTGGGGTACTGCGTAAAGCAGGGAGCCATCCAGGCTCTTTGGGGTGGGGGGCCCGTGGTTGAGGGGCAAAGAGGAGGCCCTGGATTTGCTATTTTTATTTTTTTTTACTGTGGCAACTGCAAAGGGCTTGATTGGCTGACGATGTCTGCTTACCTGGAGGTGTCCACCCAAGCAAAAGGCGCGTGTCTGATGACACCCTCTCCGCTCCGTCTCTGTGCCTCTTCTACAGTTCTGGTCCAGGACATCAGGTTGTGTTAGGTCTGTGTGTACTTAGGAACAGTTCCGGCATACTGAGAGATTTTAAATTTGTAATCAGTCTGTCTCCTCCCCCTTTATATCACTTTATATGACACAAAGGAAAGTGTCCTGTCCCGAGTTCTTTTGTTTCCCATCAATATATGTGGACACTAATACGGCGATTGATACCTTAGTGAAGCCAACCAGGCAGCTCATTTTTGAGTTCTTGGTGAGAAATTTGGAAAAAAGTAAAGACCAGTTGTTCAAAGTGGACAGGATTTAACGTTCTAGTTACTTGAACACTATAATTTGCCTTCTGACTTGTTCATTGTGGGTTCAGCATGTGCCGTAATGAGGGAGTGCGGCTGCACGAGGCTTCTGTGCTTCGTATCTGGGTACTGAGGAGAGTTCCTACTTTTTTTTTTTAAATCCTCAAATGTGCAGAACTAAAAAGGAATTCTCCTTTTCAGCTTATTTTAACTTGTGAAGCCTGTTGGTTTTGTTCTTACCCTTCTTGGGGTGTGGACAGTCTCTGTAGATGATGGTGAAGTGTTGAGTGTTTAGAATATCCTAGACATAGCTGCCTGAGTAGAAGTCCTCTATTAATCTAGAACACTAGAAGAGAATTTAGAAAAATCTCTCAAAAGCTTTCTAAGAGAACAGAACTAGGGTCTGAATATTTGCAGTGTGGGACTCCTGCCCTGTCTTACTATGTGAGTGAAAGAAGTGTGTTTTCTTCAGCGATTCCCTGTTGCAAAATATGGGACAGAAAATAGCGTTACTGGTATCAGTCGATTTAGTAACATCTGGATGTCAGCACTCACCTCCTAGTCTTCCACAGCCATTTAGGTAAAGGGTCCGGTGTATTGTTTTCTTCGCTTTCTATTTTAAAGGTTAAAGTTTCCATATTTCAGAGTAAGTGTGAGTTTAGGACGATGTTTTCCAGGCTTCCTCAGATTGTTACTGTTGTCAGAATCCCACATTACCTTGTAGAACAGGGTTCCCACCCAATGCATGGTAAGGATTGAGAGAAATCTTCAGAACATAAAATATAAAGACAGCAGGCAAAAACACCGTCAAACTGGAATGGGCCACCATGGAAAAAGCAGTCACCCAGGTTTTCTTTAATTCAGAGACATTTGTTCCAGGGAGGCTGGGTGGTGGTTGGAGGATCCGGGGGCGGGGGAAGTAGGAGGCTGGAGTCAGCCTCCTGAGGCAGAGGCTTTCCCTTTTGCCACCTTCAGGACTATTTGTTAACCGTTGTAACCAGATAGCTGTTGTGTTTTGAAATATAAAGGAAGAAGACCGAAATTGTAAATACTTTGTAAACAGTCATTTGTACTTGAATAGTAGGGTTTTAAAGGGCACTGATATCCCACCAAACAAAAGGTATAATAAATTGACCTTTTTATATGCTTTTTTGTTTTGTCTTTCATAGAAAGCTACTGTTCAGGTTAAAATAAGATACCAGTCATATTCATTTCATTTGTGTGAAGAGAAAACAAGACACAGGGAAACCAAGTTAGTGTTGCGAACGGAGGTTTTCTTCTCCTCGCTCCTCCCCCCAGACGGTAGCCAGAACTAGAAGGGATGGAGTTTCTCAGTGAAATCACCATTTCTCTCCGCAGAGACCATGTCCACCTGGCCACTGTGTTCCAAAGCCACACGAGGAGGAAGGACCCGGTGCGTTTATTTTTCTTCGTAATGTTCTTGTTCTCCAGTGCTACCTTGTACTAGACAGCAGCACTTCCTCAGCTGCTCTGTGCTTCTGTCCCTGTGCAGTGAGTATTTACTGAAGCATAATACATGCCAACTTTATCACTAATGGTGGAAGTTTTTTTAAAAAAGCAACACTTGGCTCTTCAAGAAAATCAAAACTAATGAGAGATAGATGGGTAAATTATTGGTTTATTCAGCTGATGCTTACTGAGTGCATACTGTGTGTCTAGGCCCTGGAGCGATAGCTACGAGCAAAGTAGAAAAGGAGGTTACGTTCTAGTAGTCCAGACAGATGATAAAATGATTCAGAACGGTGTAAGCACCATGAAGAAACAGGGACAAGGTCACGGCCGGCGATCTGGACTTCATGCTAAGCAGAAGCCTGGAAGACAGCTTGACTTACAAGTTTGAAAGCTCACTGTGTCTGCAGGGGAGGTGGTGGTTGAAGGTAGCCAGAGTGAAACCAGGGACAGACCCGCTGGACCATCTCCCTGGTCACAAACAAGGGAAAAAACCATCCTTGTGGGTCTTCAGATCCCAGCTCAACAGCCTTAGGAGGCATTTTCTGACTGCCGCCCCCTAACTTAAAATGGGCACTCAACCTCCACCTCCTTTTCTCAGCCGCTCGGCCCTACTTCCTCTGACCGGGCATCCATTTGCCGATGTGTGCCCCCTTCTCCCTAGACCGCAGGTCCTGCCAGGGCAAGGACGGGACGTGCCTGGTCAACGCAACAGGCAGTTAAGTGTGCGATGAGGCGGTGGGTGGGCAGCGGAGGAGCGGACGGACGGGTGGACGGAAGGCTGCAGGCGAACGGTAGGAACGAACGGAGGCCGGCGCGCACGTGACCGCGGGCGAAGGAAGCCGCGGGAGGACGCGGGCGAAGGAAGCCGCGGGAGGACGCGGGCGCGGCCCGGGGGCCTCGCGTGCAGTTCCCGCCTCAGCTGCCGCTGCTTCCGGTCCTCCCGCCCTCGCCCCGCCTGCCCACGCCGATTGGCCGGCGCCGCGCCTGCGCACTGGGTCCAAGCCGGCCGCCGGCTTGCGTCGGGTCGGGTCGGGTCGGGTGGCCCGGGCCCGCCCTCGGCTGCCGCCGCTCTTGTCCCCGCCGGCACTCTCCGCCGCGTCGCCCGGCAGCCGCGGTGAGGGCCCGCAGCCTGTCCGCGCCGGGGCGGGGCGGGCGCTCAGGGCCGCGCGGCTCTCCTTCGGCCTCCCCGCCCGCCCGCTGCCCCAGCGTTCCCCCGTCCACCTCCCCCTCGACGACCCCGTGACCCTCGCCGCTGACCCCCGCCCCGCCGGTCCCGGGAGGCCGCTGTCCGCGGTGCTGACGCCGCCGGCGCCGCGTGTCTGGAGGGGCCGCTGGTCGGGGTGTCCCCGCCGCACACCCGGGAGGCAGAGTGGAGTCCGGGCTGCGGCGTCTCCTCGGCCGGCCCCGCCGGGGCGCCTGTCGGGAGAGGCGCCTCGCCACCCCTGCTCACGGAGGCCTTTCCCGCGACGGAGAGCGAGAACGGAGCTCAGCTTTGCCTTCAAGCCCGAAGACCGCGCGGCCTAGCAGACACTTCACAACCCGGCCCCAGAGCTGAGGGAGGATCCCTTCCTCGCCGAAAACTGCTTTGGCTACGCGCAGCTCGCAGCTCGCGCGCGAAGCCCCAGCTCCCAGGTCTGTTCCCGGGCTTCACGGGGCCGCCGTCCGCCAATGACACGTGAGAACGTGGAGCACCTCTCAGCCCACGTGACTGCCTTCCAGTTGTGGTGTTGGGTCTTGATGATTACTGGGTGCTCCGTGCGCTGAGTGGGGATGCCCAACGCCTACAGAGTGACACAGAGGTATTGCGCACGCATTTCTGTAACCTTTTGCCAAGCAGATAGACAGGATGTTCGTTTATTTATAAAAGTGTTTTCTTAATGTTCACATCAAGAGAGCAAGAGAAATACGACTTTCTCCTTTAAAGGTTGTCAGCTAAACCAGCTCCTGCAAAAGTGGAAACGAAGCCCAAAAAGGCGGCAGGAAAGAATAAATCTTCAGACAAAAAAAGGTGCAAACAAAAGGGAAAAGGGGAGCGAAGGGAAAACAGGCTGAAGCAGCTAACCAAGAGACTAAAGGTGTACCTGCAGAAAATGGAGAAACTAAAAACGAGGACAGCCCAGCTTCTGTTGACGCAGGAGAGAGAGAAGCCAAGTCTGATTAGTATCACACACCTGGTCCTGTCAGTGGTCCCTGTCTCTCTTCCTGCACGATCCAACTATTTAGTAAATGACAGTTTTTTAGGAGCTCTAGAAACATTTTTAAAAAGGAGGGAATCCCCCCTCATCCCATTTTTTAAGTGTAAAAAAAAATTTTTTTTTTGAAGAGGTGAAATCATTGGCTGGTTATTTATTTTTTGGTACAACCAGAAAATAGTGGGATATTGAATACGGGAGGCTTTGACTGTCTTGGGTGTCAGCTTAACATTCCATAGATGGGGGTAGCTTTTATATCCTGTAATACAAAGCGTTTACTACATGGCATTTGGAGTCAGGTGTGCATTTAATGTCTTGAACACTTTTTTTTTTTGGTAATTTTTATTAGAGTACAGTTGCTTTACAATATTGTGTTAGTTTCTACTGTACAGCAAAGTGAATCAGCTACACATATTCATACATCCCCTCTTTTTTGGATTTCCTTCTAAGTTAGGTCACCACAGAGCACTGAGTAGAGTTCCCTGTGCTCTACAATAGGTGCTCATTAGTTATCTATTTTATACATAGTATCAATAGCGTATGTGTGTCAACCCCAATCTCCCAATTCATCCCATCCCCCTGACCCCCAACACTTTAAAGTACTTCTCGTCCCATGTTGTTTTTGGTAGAATTTTTCCTGAAGCAAACCACTCATTCCTTGATCTTGGCTCTCCTGGTCAGAATTCTGTGTGCTCTGTAACATCTTTGGTCGTGGTAGTACAGTTCTAGTAACTTTGTTAATGTGCTGTGAACGATTGACAATTTGAGTGTGTACAGTATATGATATTAAATTGTGAATTAGTGGGACTTATGACGGAACAGCATATCAATATTTGAAGATATTGGTACTTGCTATCCTGTTAAGGAAAATTTGCCTCCAAATATTAAGCTGGAAAGTCAGTGGAATAACTGTTCAGAAAAGAATCACAACTACATGATTTTTTCGATTTTTGGTACGTATGTTAAGAATTGTGTGCAGGGACTGCCCTGGTGGCGCAGTGGTTAAGAATCCGCCTGCCAATGCAGGGGACACGGGTTCGAGCCCTGGTCCAGGAAGAAACCACATGCCGCAGAGCAACTAAGCCCGTGCGCCACAACTACTGAGCCTGCGCTCTAGAGCCCGCGAGCCACAACTACTGAGCCCGCGTGCCGCAGCTACTGAAGCCCATGCACCTAGATCCCATGCTCCGCAACAAAAGAAGGCAACACAGTGAGAAGCCCACGCACCACAATGAAGAGTGGCTCCCGCTCGCCACAACTAGAGAAAGCCCACACGCAGCGACGAAGACCCAACGCAGCCAAAAATAAATAAATAAAATTTTTTTAAATGATTTAAAAACATTTTTTTCCTTCAAACTGAGTTTGAGAATTCTTCTGGATAGAAATTCTATATCGGATCATGTGGTCTGAAAAACTTTTAACTGTTTCCCCTGAATTTATATGATGTATTGTGATGGAAAAAAATGAGATCTGAGCATCTTATAAAATACGTTTGTCTATAAAATACACGTACTTTATACAAACATATTTGGAAATAGGGAATCACCTGTATCCTGGGCTCTAGTTCCAAGTTGTGATGGAGTGGAGGGGCTGAAGACACCCACTGCCTCTTGGCTCGGGCAGGGTGTTCCCCTCTCATCCTCAGTTCCCTTGGTGTCAAATAGGAAGATGGTGGAATTGGTCTGGTGGTGTTCTCATGAATAATCACTGAGTGAGGGATGGGAAGCCATTAGCACATGTCTGAGCCCAGGGGACTGGCCTTGGAAAATGTTAGCCTGGTTGGAGGAACCCTCAACTCCAGGCCTCAAGGAACTCCAGCCAGCAGCCCCCAGAATGTATGCTCATGACAGAAAATCACAGCATACACAGTGAAGAGGCCTCAGGAGTGAGGGTCTGACTCACACCTGTAGAGACGTTAAGATGCCAGAATTGCTGGATCTAGAATAAGAAATGCAAAATGTATTTCATATGGTTAAAGAAACAAAGGAGGAAATAACAAGCATGGAGGAGAAACAAGGGGTCACCAGAGAGCAAGCAGATAAAAAAAAAAAATGAACCAAATAGTTCTTCTAGAAATTAAACATAAAACAATTGAAATTTAAAACTTAGTGGAAGTAGTCTCAATCCCTACCTCACACCATGTGCAAAAATTAACGCAGAATGGATCAGAGACCTAAATGTGGAACTCACAGTTCTGAAACACAGGAAAAAATCTTTGTAGCCTTGGGTTAAATTAAGATTTCTTAGCTACAACACCCAAAGCACAAATCAATAAAAGAATAAAAATGAAAAGTGGAACTTTATTAAAATTAAAAACATTTTGCCATGTGAAGAACATTATTGAGGTAATGAAGAGCCACTGGGAGAAAACATTTGCAAAAGACGCAGCCAATGAAGCACTTGTAATAGGATATATAAATAAAAGAAAAAACGCATTTCCTTTACTCACGACACTTCTGACACCAGCTGCATGGGGGTCTCCCACACCAAGCAGTTCTCCAGGTCTCCGTGACATGGACCGGCTGTCCTACAAGAGCCCATTCTGACGCTGACTGCCCGAGGCTAGCACAGAGCCTGCAGGCTAAGGACCCAGCCCCACAGACGACCCCCTTCAGATGCCAGTTACAAGTGCCAGGTTGTCACCTGTCCTTTGACCAACTGGCTATAAATTGGAGGATTCCACAGCCCCTCCTTGGGTTGGATCGTTCGCTAGGACGGCTCACAGAACTCAGGAAAAGTTTACTTACGAGGTTAGTGGTTTATGATAAAAGGATATAACTCAGGAACAGCCAGATGGAAGAGATTCACAGGGCAAAGTGTGGGGAATGGAAGTGGAGCTTCCTTGACCTCTCTGGGCACCACTCTCCCAGAATCCTCTCGTGTTCACCAACCTGGAAGCTCCCCCGAACCTGTCCTCCTGGGGTTTTGTGGAGGCTCCGTTACATGGGCCGGATTGATGATTACCTCAGTGCCTACCCCTTCTCTGCTCCCCAGAGGATGGGGGGTGTGTGTGTGCGGTGAGGCTGAAGGTTCCAAGCTTCTGATCATAGTTTGGTCTTTCTGGTGACCAACCCCCAGCCAGGAGCCCACCAAGTCACCTCATTGGAACAAAAGACCTCCTGGCACCCCTGCCACTCAGTGGATTCCAAGGGTTCTAGGAGCTGGGGGCAGAGACCAATATACAACATATATGTCTTATCATTTCACAGTAAAGAGTTGTCAGAGGGCTTCCCTGGTGGCACAGTGGTTAAGAATCCGCCTGCCAATGCAGGGGACACGGGTTCGATCCCTGGTCCAAGAAGATCCCACATGCCGCAGAGAAACTAAGCCCGCCTGCGCTCTACAGCCCATGAGCCACAACTACCGAGCCTGCGTGCCTAGAGCCTGTGCTCCGCAACAAGAGAAGCCACCACAATGAGAAGCCCACGCACTGCAACAAAGAGTAATCCCCACTCAACGCAACTAGAGAAAGCCCACGCGCAGCAAGAGACCCAACGCAGCCCAAAATGAAAATAAATTTATTTTTTTAAAAAATTGTCAGAACTCCATAACAAGAAAATAACTCATTTTTGGAACTTCCCTGGTGGCGAAGTGGTTAAGACTCTGCACTCCCAATGCAGGCGGCCCGGGTTCAATCCCTGGTCAGGGAACTAGATCCCACATGCATGCCTCAACTTAGAGTTTGCGTGCCACAACTAAGGAGCTGGCGAACTGCAACTAAGGAGCCCATGAGCTGCAACTAAGGAACCCACCTACTGCAAGTAAGGCGTGGTGCAACCAAATATTTTTTTTTACAAAAGAAAGACTCATTTTTAAAAGTGGACAAAAGATTTGAACAAACACTTCACCAAATAAGCTCTAAGAATGGCAAATAAGCACATGAAAAGATGTCAGTATCCTTTCATTAGGGAAATACAAATTAAAACCACAAGGAGATACAAGGACACACCAGCTAAAAAACGAGGACCTGGGCTAGTGAGGGTGAGGAGTGGCCTGCTCCCGTGCCTTGCCGGTGGGCGGCGCCCAAGAGCCAAGCCCCGTTGCAAACAGCTCGGCAGTTTCTTATGTATTTTACTTAAACAATCATTTACTCTCTGACCCAGCAATCTCACTTCTCACAGTTTACACAGAAGTGAAAACACACATCCACATGATAACCTGTATGCAAATGTTTATAGCAGCTTTATTCGTAATCTCCCCAAACTGGAAGCAGCCCAGTCATTCAACTGCCAGATGGAGAAGCAAACCATGGCCCCTCCGGACGATGACGTGGCACTCAGGTAGCAGGACCAGGCTGCTGGTGCTCAGACGGCAGGGGGGAAACTCGACTGTACTGTGCAAAAGAGGCCAGACACAAAAGGCTACATACTCTATGATCTCACTTATATGACGTCCTGGAGTCGGCAAAACGATAGGGTCAGACTATAGCTCAGAGGTCTCGGGTGGGATGGGGGCGGGGGGGGGGGAAGGACTGACTTCAAAAGAGCCATTGGGGATTTGGTGGGTGATGGAAATGTCCTGTTCTCGATTGCGTTGGTGGTTACATGACCACAGGCCTTTGTCAACACTCATAAAACCATACATCAAAAAGGGTGATTTTGGGGACTTCCCTGGTGGCATGGTGGTTAAGAATCCGCCTGCCAATGCAGGAGACACGGGTTCGAACCCTGGTCTGGGAAGATCCCACATGCCGTGGAGCAACTAAGCCCGTGCGCCACAACTACTGAGCCCGCGTGCCACAACTACCGAGCCCACGTGCTGCAACTACTGAAGCCTGCGCACCTAGAGCCCGTGCTCTGCAACAAGAGAAGCCACCACAATGAGAAGCCCGCGCAGCAACAAAGACCCAGTGCAGGCAGAAAAAAGGGGGGGGGGGATTTTTACTCAATGCAAATTCATTATTAAATTTTTTTTTTTAATTTAGAACATTTTGAATTTTATTTTTTGGCCAAGCTGTGTGGCACGTGGCATCTTAGTTCTCCAACCATGGATCGAACTCGTGTCCCCTGCAGTGGAAGCGTGGAGTCCTAACCACTGGACTGCCAGAGAGGTCCCCTGTATGCAAATTCTACTGCAGTTTTTAAAAACTTCATGGGAGAGTAAACAGTACATTTGAGAATTAGTGACAGAGAGATCTGGAGAAAATCAACCTACTGCAACACGAAGAACAGGAAGAAAGAAAGATGCGTGGAGAGACAGATGGCAGAGGGGTGAGAGGTCTAATGTCGGAGTTGAGCTCCAGAAGAGAATGCGAGACAGGTAATATCTGAGGACGATTGGCTTACGGTGCCAATCCAGAGATTCAGGAAAGCCAGAAGGTCTCAAACAGGATAAAGAAAAGATTCCCCGCAGACACATTTAGGCCAACGGTAAACTCGGGAGGCAAGGAGAGGTCACAGGAGTGGAGGGAACACACAGATCACCTGCAGAAGGACAGTTAGACCGATGGCTAACTTCTCAGTGGTAACTACAGAAACCGGAGAGTTCTTCCGAGGGTTGGGATAAACAGAGGGTTGGGATAAACAGGGGTGCCGCGCGGATGGCTTCACGGGAGCCGCTTCTTTAGGGTGTCCCTCCACCCACCATGCCCGCTCGCGTGGGCACAAGTCTGAGGACAGGACGCTCTCAGGAAGGCTGGGGGCGGGGATGCAGCGGCTTCCAGGTGGCAGCTTCTGCTTTGTGTCTCCGCACGACCTGGAGGACCCATCCTTCCAACTGAGAGCACTGGACGTAGATTTTGGCAACAGACCTCACAGAGCTCAGAAAGGGACCAAAGGATCGAGTGACGTTTCGACAACAAAGCTCTCTGGTGCCATCGGCTTATTTATGGGAATGGGGTTTTTTCAGTGTTTTGATTTATAAATTGGAAAAATAAGAATAGAGTTGACGCTGAGCCTTGTGGGCATAGGAACTAACTGAAGAAAACAGATTAGCCCTCTCCATCTATTAAATTTTACTTTTTATGTTTAGTAATTATTTACCATAACTGTAACACACTTGTCATTTTGATTACTTGCATACCAATAATAATCGTACCGATTTCTCAATCCAGAAGATTATTATTATTATTTTGCGGTACGCGGGCCTCTCACTGTCGTGGCCTCTCTCGTTGCGGAGCACAGGCTCCGGACGCGCAGGCTCAGCGGCCAGAAGATTATTATTTTTGAACACTTAGAGCCTTGTGGTCAATTCTGGAGCACATTTCTATTGCAGGGACGCATGATCGGGGGTCTATAAAATAATTCCAAGCATAAAATACATTAGATCTGTGGGGGCAATGGAGCGGGAATAGGGATTCACAGAGAGGAGTGTGGGGTGATGGGCGGCATCCAGTCGTAGACGGAGTATTGGATGGTACCTGACAGTCCCCTTATTTGCCTTTTCATGGCTCTGTCGTGATGCTCTGGGGGTGCGGGTTCGCAGACACGGCACATGTGTCCAGAGCTGCGGCTGTGGCCTCGCCACCCGCCTCCTCTGTCTCTTGTACCAGAAGGCGTCGATGTACCCGGGGGAGGAGAAGCTGGCAGGCCACAGCACCCCTTTGCACACTTGCCAGGGGTGTGTGCTCCCAGGAGCACCGGTGGGCACAGTCTAGACTGCTCTTCAGCAGGAGGGAGCCTTCGCTGCACCAGAGAGCGGCACCTCCCCTCCAGCCTTCTGAGAGGCAGCACCTGGGGCCTTCCTGGGTGACGAGACCTGCAGGTGCCTCGCTCCCCATCCTTGCCCCGCGTGCCCAGGGGGGCGAGGGCAGCAGAATGGTTGCACCAAGGCCACGCTGTCATCTGCGTGCCTTGGTGCTCGTGGGCCGGCCTGGCCGAAGGGTCCCCCCAGGAGGGCCGAACAGCCATCCCAGGGCCGTCGGACGACCAGCACAGCTGCTGGACCGGTGGGTCCCGGCCCGGCCCTGCTCAGTCCTAACCCTGATCAGTTCTAACCCTCGGGGGATGCAGTTCCGGGGTCTGAGGTCCCCCTGGAGCCTTTGTGAGCTCAGTTCCTGCCAGCACAGAGCATCTGTGCCCACCCTGCTGTGTGTGCGGTGGCAGCAGGAATGCCTGCGAGGCTGGTCTGCCACGTTCGCGCCCCCTTCACTCTCTGCTTCTTATTTCTCCCAGTTTTATTGAGATATCATTGACATACAGCACTGTATACGTCTAAGGTGTGCAGCATAATGACCTGACTTACACATCATGGAGTGATTATCACAGTAAGTTTAACGAACGTCCGCCATCTCACACAGATAGAACATTAAATAGAAAAAAAATGTTTTCCTTGTGGTGAGAACTCAGGATTTACTCTTAACAGCTCTCATACACGTCATGTGTAACCTACAGCAGTGTTATATTTGTCATGTTGTACATTACATTCCTAATACTTATTTATCTAATAAAGGGAAGTTTGTACCTTTCGACCATCTCACCCAATCCCCCTGCTTCTGGTAATGACAAACCTGATCTCTCTCTGAGTTTGTTCTGCAGTATGAATGATTGGCTTAGACGCTGTTAACTCCTGCTACTTCGCTTTTCTCTGAAGTCGTCTTCTTTTCCAGATAAATGCCCAGCAAGTCGCTGTTGAAACCCAACAGCAAAGTGACCTGCACACCGCAGCCTGCCTTGAAGACACCACTACCGCCCGTCTCCCAGATGCCCAAGGCCCCAGAGACCCAGCAGGTGCAGGGGAGGCCCTGTATCTCCAAGTTCAAAGTGAAGGGCGAAAGCAGGCAATGTCGTTTCCGCCTGGTGGTCACTTTGCTACTCCTGGGCCCCCCCTCCCGGAAGTGAGGGGCAGGAAGGCTCGGGACAGGCCACAGCCGAGGTGCTTCTGCTCAGTCTCCCGCGGCAGCGGCAGCGCCTGCGGTGCCCCCATGAGTGGCTGCATGCTCCCAGGCCCCAGCCTCCACTTCAACCTCTTCCCGGAACCCGTGGGCAGGCTCGGGGCCTCCGCACACGCTGCAGCTTCTCTCCTGTCCCCACGCGCCCGGCCACTCCGCAATGCTCAGTAAAGGTGACATCGGAATTCTTTGTTCTGCTGGCAATTATCAATATTACGAAACTTCTAAAAGCTCAGCCGTTGTCTTCAGTCACCTGCCTGGGCCTCTTCCCGTCTTCTGACACAAGCGTGACTGAATGTAAAAGGAAAGGCAGGCTGAGGAGGCAATCTGGTATTTCCAGCAATCCTATCACCCAGGGGCACGTGTGTTCACTATTTTTTTAAATTTTATTTATTTATTTAAAAAAATTAATTTACTTACTTATTTTTGGCTGCATTGGGTCTTCATTGCTGCACGGGGGCTTTCTCTAGTTGCGACAAGCGGGGGCTACTCTTTGTTGCGGTGCGCGGGCTTCTCATTGCGGTGGCTTCTCTTGTTGCGGAGCACGGGCTCTAGGCACACAGGATTCGGTAGTTGTGGCTCGCGGGCTCTAGAGCACAGGCTCAGCAGTTGTGGCACACAGGCTCAGTAGTTGTGGCTCGTGGGCTCTAGAGCACAGGCTCAGTAGTTGTGGCTCGTGCGCTCTAGAATGCAGGCTCGGTAGTTGTGGCACCCGGGCTTTGTTGCTCTGCGGCATGTGGGATCTTCCCGGACCAGGGTTTGAACCTGTGTCCCCTGCATTGGTGGGCAGATTCCTAACCACTGCGTCACCAGGGAAGAAGTCCGTATGTGTTTTTAAACAGATGCTTTATTGAGATACAATCCACAGACTGGGAAGCCGCCTCTCAGAGGCTGTGCATGGCTGTGCCGCCCCCCGGGTCCCGTGCGAAGCCTGGACTGAAATGTGAGCGGGTTCGGTATGCAGGGTGCGTTTACAGCCCCGAGAGGTCCGGGCTGGTGCGACCCGAGTCCTGGTCCGCGTGCTCTCCCGTAAGCTGCCCACTCTGCCCCATGACGTCCACTCGGGCGACAGCGAGCACACGGGACGCCAGGACTCATGGTGGTGATTCTGCCAACACAAGGAGCTGCGGTTCATTCCCATTAAGGCTCTGTCAACACGTGACTCTTGGAAACGAAGCTTTCTCAGAGACGGCGGTCAGTGCTCTGAAGCCTGTTTCCTGGACACTCGTCTCACACACGCGATGACTAATCGTGAAGTACAGCCACGATGACCTCGCAGCGCATCCTCCGGTCTCTGTGACGCCTTGCGGGGAACGGCTACTTAGCAGCCGGCCGTTCACCCCAACAGCGAGGGACTCAGGGCCATCTCTCCCACGCAGGGTGGTGGCTTACGCTGTTAGAAGAACTGAATTCCTGAAGGTACCTCAAGGCTGATCCCCAATTTACAGCCTAACGCGTGGCAGACGCCACCCCGTCAGCTCCGGGGGAGTGTAAACAGTTTCACTGGAGACTTGCTTCCAGAAAGACCACCCGACAGGGGGCTGACCTTGTGCCCCCTGGAAGGTCTCAGGCCTGGGCCGGAGCCTTGTGTCCAGGGCAGCAGCGTGCTTGGGGACCGAGGCTCGCTCAGCTGAGGAATCCCCGTCTCCTGCTTGTGCGTCCAGCAACCGGTGCTCGGGATGTTTCCAGAAAGGAGGCGGCTCCCCCACCACGAGGGCAGAGCCCCGGCCTAGGCTGCCTTCTGCCTCTGCTCCTCCTGCGGGGGTGGCGGGGGTGGCAGTTGGCAGGGGTTGGCAGGCGCCACCCGCCGCTCACTCCTTGCGGCCGGCCCCGCCCTCCACCCCCGAGGGCAGAGACACCCCATCCCCACGCCCGCTCGGAAAGCCAGTTCGGTGCCGGACCCCTCCGGGCCGTGGGGCCCCCTGCCGTCTCCTCCCTCCACCTCGGCTGTCCCAAGACGAGCCCCCGTGGCGCCTCACCCTGACGGCCCTCTCCAGCTGGGACAGGGCCTCCTGGTACCGTGGGACCAGCGGCTGCAGGAGCTCACTGGGGGCGTCGTGCCGCTCCAGCCTGGGCACCCCGCCTTCCCTGAGCATCCGGACGAACCTCCTCTCCTGCGGGGAAGGAGCACGTGAGGGGAAGAGGCTCCCGCCCCGCCTGGGCCCCACCTCGGGCTGAGACCCCCAGGCTGACCTGCACCTCGAGGAGCAGCGTGAAGGCCTGTCCGGATTTTCCGGCGCGGGCGGTTCTTCCAACCCTGAAACGGAGCACAGCCTCCTCCAGAGCTGTGGCCCCCAGCCCCTGAGGGCTGTTGGGACCAGGCTTTCTCCACAAGCCACCCCCTCCCCAGACCCAAGGCCAGTCCCGCACCGGTGCACGTAGGTCCGCAGGTACTGGGGGGCGTCGTAGTTCACCACCAGCTGCACGCCCTGCACGTCGATGCCGCGGGCCGTGGCGTCGGTGCTGATGAGGCTGGCAGGACACAAGGGGCCACGGGCCCTGCCTGAGGCCGGGAGCAGGGACACACGCCCCTTCCCGCCCTGCTGGGGACCCCGCCACGGAGCTGGGGAGGGCCCGAGGCGCCCTTCAGGAACCCAGGCTGACGCCGGAGCGAGCGCCCTCCCCAGAGCAGGACCCCGGCCTGTCTTCCCAGGTACTCACAGCTGGATCTTCCCCTGCTGAAAGCGCTTCAAGATCAGCTTCCTAGCGCCAGGCCCGTAGCGGGAGGAAAAGTCGGCCACGCGCACGCCCCCGAAAGCCTGGACTAGCAGGAACAGCCTGGGCGGGAGAGGCCAGAGCCGGGTGGGCTGGGGGAACCACCTCCTCTCCCCTCCAGTCCCTGCACCACGCGGGCCTCACCTGTGGGAGTTCTCACGGGAGTTGGTGAAACACAGAACCCTTGAGAGATTCATCTCCAGGATCAAGTGCAGGACGACCAACGGCTTGAGACGGAGGCTGCAGGGCACGTAGCGATGCTGTGGGGGACGGCGTGAGGTTGGCCACAGCCCGGTGCCTAGACGCGCCCCCTCCCCCCTCCAAGTGCCCTGCTCACCGTGAGCCCCGCAGGGAAGGTATACTTCCCGCCCAAGTCCCCGGCCACGTCCACGTCAGGGTCTCTGAGGCCCCCGTGCACCGACCCCGTGGAAAAGAGCCGGGGCCGGTAGAGGCCAAGCTGCTGCAGCTTTTCGGGGTTCTGGGTCAGAGTGGCTGAGAAGAGTAGTTTCTGCAGTGGCATCTGGGGGCAGCAGACGCTGGAAAGGGAGGGCACGCTGGGAAAACAGCACCCCAGCCTGGTGGGAGAGCGTCTCAGACGGGGGACAGCGGAGGGGACCAGCTCAGGGCGGCCCCACTGGGCGCAGAGCAGAGTGCAGGGCCTGGTACCTGGCTGCAGTCACAGCCCGGGGCTGTGTTCTCTGGAGCAGAGCAAAGGGATCCCTACTGCCCTCACTGGGAAAGGCCGCGGCCACCACCCGCGGCAGCCAGGCCTGGTGCATGCTGTCTATCACGCGGTCGGCCTCATCGATGACCTGCGGGGCGGGGGGGCCGTGGTCAGCTTCGGGTCTGGGCCCGGGCCTCCCTCCACGTGGGCCACCTACCAGGAAGCGGAGATGCTGGAGGCTGAATCCTGGGGTCTGCTCGACGTGGTCTACCAGGCGGCCAGGGGTGGCCACCACGATGTCTGCCAGGCAGCGGAAGCCGTCTGCTCTGTGGAACGGAGAGTGGCTCAGGAGGGCCGCCCTGCACTGACCACCCCCCCGAAGTGGGGACCCTGTGGACGGCAGCGCTCTGCTCCCCGGGGCCAGATGGCTACGATGCGGCTGCAGAGCGAGCCCACCTCTCGGAGGAGCCCACAGACCGGAGGAACCTACGTGTCCTGCACGAGACTCTCCTGCTCCTTGGCCAGCGACTTCTGTCCGGTGACCAGGGCGACCCGAAGAGGAGTGGCATCTGTGTAGACGCTGAACACTTTGCTCACCTGGAGGAAAAGCAGCCATGAACAGCGCGACCCGAGGCCCCGCGCCGCAGTGACGAAGCCCCCGGCTCTGACCTCCAGGCATGGGCCCACGTACCTGCTGGGCCAGCTCCTTGGTCGGCAGCACAACCAGGGCCCGAACCTGGCACACGGCTCGCCGTAGCAGGGCCTGCGGGGTAGACAGCCGCCGCGTCAGCCCGCCCCCCGCGTCCGCCCGCGCCCGCGTCAGCCGCTCCTGCCTGCAGACCCGCCTGGAGGGCGAGGGCTCTCTGCGCTCACCTGCACCACAGGGATGACGAAGGCCAGTGTCTTCCCACTGCCCGTTGGGGCAGACACACAGAGGTCGCTAGGCCGGTAGCCGCCTCTGCTTACCAGAAACCCGTTGGCTGCGCTCTCCAGGAGAGCGGGAATCACTGCTGCCTGCACTGGACAAGGAACGGCGAGACGCACGTCACATCGGTGCAGGGACACCCAGTACCAGCACAGGCACCAGAGACGGCCGCCTCCCTGTCTGTGACCTCTGGGCTGGGCTCTCGCTCAAGGTCCGCACCAGAGCCTCCCGGAGTGCTGAGAGGCTGGAGGTGCCGAGGCCAGGACCACACCTGCCACCGGACGTGTGCACAGGCTGCCTGTGTGGACAGCTGCTGAGCGAGGGCCTTGCCCGGTTCTGGGAGAAGATGCTCTGGAAGGAAACCCTGCTCCCACCGCCACCCCACCCCACCTGCGCAGAGCAGGGGCACCTGGAAAGTAGGACGAGATGCCCTGAGCCCGCAGCCTCTTCCGCAGGTCCGGGTGGACTTCCGGGATATCCTCAATAGGCACCAGGCCTTCGGTGACACTCTTTCCAACGCAGCTTGGCTCAGCCAGCCATGCTGGCAGGAAAGGCTGGACCTATCACAGAGGGAAAGAGAAAGAGATGCGGTGAACGCTCCCAAACCCGCCAGGCCAGCAGAGCAGGGCCCCATGAGCCAAGCGCTCAAGACACTCAGGCTGAAGAGGCCGCAGGAAAGAGACAAACTTTCTAGCTTCTCCTAGACCGCCCACGTCTCACTCTCCTTTAAAAGGCGTGAAAAGCCTTTAAAAGGCGTGAAAAGCCTTTAAAAGGCGTGAAAAATACATACCAGAAAGCGCCACTCCCTGAGCCAGACCACCCAGGGGCACCTTCGCACCTAGTAACACCCGTGCCCCAATGACATCTGTGCTCCGGACTACACCCACAAGGTGTCCGTGACCTGTTTGCTATCACTGGCTCTGCACCAACCGTACAAACCCTCTGTCGTTTTACACAACAAACTCATTGCTACCTCAGGGCCTTTGCCCCAACTCGGCCCTCTCCCTGGCACACACCCCCCTGCCCCCACCACACCTTAACCAGGCTGATCCCTGTCTTCTGATTCCAACTCAAAGTGGATCTCCCCAAGGGCACTCTGCCCAGCCTCTCTTATTCTTCATGATGACGATCACGCTCCAAACATCCTTTAACTCACGTATTCGACTACTGAAATCTTATGCTGACATAAATCTGCTACTCGCCCAGGAACCTGGTAGGCCTGGTAGGATCTCCCATTTTGTTCGCTAGATTGGTGAGCACAGTGGAAGCTCCTTAAATGTACACCAAGGAAGCGAAGCTGTTTAGAGAGATCTCTGTGACAGCAGCACGGAAACCAAGTCAACCCGCTGGTTTCGGAAAAGAAAGAGAACTCTTACAATTGAAAGTAGAAGTGCCGAGTTTGCACAGGATTCAAACCGTAAACGAGGATGCTAAGACATCAGCAGTCGGCCGGCTCAGGTGTTCACTCACCGAACACAAACCATACACCCATCAGGCGAAAGCACCGTCCTCCAAGCCGTCCCACGAACACAAGCCGCGGTAACGACAGCCACCCCAGCGCTGCAGCCTCCCCCCCGGGCCGCTCACCTTTGGCGCCTTGCTCCTCCCAAAGCCCCCGAGCACCAGTGCGTGGGCTGGGGGACCAGAAGCCTCTTCGGGGGGCGGTCCGCCCTGGCCCTCCGGCGACCCCGCGGCTTCGGCGCCCACGCTGTTCCCCGCCGGCGCCTCCTCGCTGCTCTCTGCGCGGCAGAAACGGGGGCGGGGCGGCGCGTCAGCCCCACGCGGTCCCGAGTCCCAGGGCCCCGCCCCGCGAGGCCCTACCTGCGCCCGCGTCCTCATCCTCGTCGTCCGCCTTCCGCCGCTTGCAGGGAGGTGCGTGCGGGCTCCGCGGCGCCCCGCCGCTCTTGCGCCTCCGCGTTCTGCGCGGCCGCCGTCGCCGCTTCCCCGCCGCCTGAGCGGTCTGCGCGGGCTCCGAGGGTTCTTGCTGCGGCGGCTGCTTCTGCAGCTCCCGCTCTCGGGCCCGGCACCGCAGCCGCTCCAGCAGCGCGCGAGCCCGGCCGTCCGCCTCGGCCTCCGCCCCGGCCGCCTCGGGGCCCGCGTACCGCGCAACGTGGAAGAGCGCCATGCCACCCGCCGCGCGCCAGTCCGGCCCGACGCGCCACGATGACGAGGGGGCGGGGCGCGACGTCATCAGGCGCCGGCGGTGACGTCAGTGGCGCGCCGGGAGGCGGAGCCGGTGGGCGGCTGAGTTGGTCTCTGCCGCGTGGGGTGGCGGCATGGAAGGGGAAGCCGGCCCTGGGGGCGCGCGCCGGGCGTTGGGCCGCCTGGTGGAGGCGGTGCTGGCAAACCGAGGCAAGGCCAACGCCGTGTTCGACATCCTGGCCGTGCTGCAGGTGGGGGCCCGTGGGGAGCGGCGGGGGTCGCGGCCGGGTCCCGGGGTTGGAGACCAGAATGGGGGCCTTCTCGGGCTCTGACGAGGTGGGGCTTGGGTTCGGAATGCGGCAGCTAATTGCAAAGCGGAGTTCAAGACTTTTCTGGGGGTATTCTCCAGTCTCGCAGGGCTCCCAGGTTGGAGGGTCGGGTGCGGGGTTTGGCAGAGGTGGGATGGGAGGGTCACGCGGGCTCAGGGGTGGGGTGGGGTGGGGCTGGGGTCCTGGTCGGGAAAGGGGGCAGGGGCCACAGCTTCAGGCGGGGCACCCCGCGACCGGCATCTCCCCGCAGTCTGAGGACCAGGAGGAGGTCCACGAAGCGGTGCGCGCATGCAGCCGACTTTTCGGGGCCCTGCTGGCCCGCGGAGAGCTGTTTGTGGGCCAGCTGCCCTCTGAGGAGATGGTCATGGCAGGTCAGTGTCCAGGAGGGCCTGGTCTCTGACAAGGTTAGAGGGGGATCTTGCTAACATGGGATGAGCCCCCCCCCGCCCCAGAACTCCATCATAGGCCATGCGGGTCGGTGGGATCGGGAGATTGTGTTTGGGGGAAGGGGTGGGTAATAGGGGCGTTGAAGCCAGGTGTAAGTAAAGGTTGGGTGGGGTGGAACTGTTGGTCCTGTTTTGCGCCTCTTGTGGGATTTGATGATGCGTATAGTTGACTGTTAATTCCATGGAGGCTTAGAGTTCTGTGGCTCAGGCCTTGGCGCGTCTGGGTCTTGGGGTGAAAGGAGAGAGGATCCTGCCTGGGGGAACGTGCTGGTCCTGCCCCAGGTCTGGAACCACAGTGACTCGTTTTTCACTCATTCCTCGGCTGGGCTGAGTAGAGAGCAGGGGGAGGGTGGGGCTGGGTCCTGTCTGGCGTGTGCGGGCGTCGGTGTGGGCTGACCGCCCTGCCCCACCTGCAGGGTCCCGGGGGGCCACTCGCAAGTACAGGGTGTGGATGCGGCACCGGTACCACAGCTGCTGCAACCGCCTGGGGGAGCTCTTGGCTCGCTCCTCCTTTCGGATCAAGGTGAGTCTGGGCCGCTAGCCTTACTTGCCCGCGCAGGGGTCTGCGAGGGGTCTGGGGCCGTGGCTGCAGGTGCCGGTCCAGGTGAGGGTGCTGTCTCCTTCTGTGGCTGGTTCCTCTGGGTGTGGCTGCGTCCGTCCTGTCTCCTGATTCTCACAGGAGCTTTATCTTGCGGGTGTTCAGGCCTGAGGGCCGGGGGAGCTCTGTGGGCCTGTCTGCAGGGGTGACGTGTGGCGGGCGCCTCGCGGTCCCTTTGCCACCCCTCCTAGGAGCTGGCCCTCAGCACCCTCATGAAGTTCGTGCAGCTGGAGGGCGAACACCCCCTGGAGAAGCCCAAGTGGGAAGGCAACTATCTGTTCCCCTACCAGCTCTTCAAGGTGAGGCCCAGGCTGCCCGCTTGCGGGTCTCCCCGGCTGCCTGTGGGTTGTGGGGTTTGGGGGGCCTCTGGAAGCCCTCCCCAGACTCTGCTATGTGAGCTCCACACCTGGGCCGCCTGTTCTGGGGGTCAGAGAGGTGCTTACCACCTTGTTCCCCCTCCCCTGCAGTCGGTGGTAGGAGGCCTGCTCTCTCCAGAAGAGGACCGCTCCCTGTTGCTCTGTCAGTTCCGGGAGTACCTGGAACACGACGACATCCGCTACCACACGATGCAGGCCGCGGCGGACGCTGTGGCCCGGGCCACTGATGGGCGCCCTGAGGTGAGCCGCCTGGGTCCGGGGAGGATGGGGCCAGGGGGGTGACGGGCACGCGGCGTCCAGGTGCTCAGGCCAGGTCTGCGGCAGGTGCCCCTCGCTTTTTGGAACAACGCCTTCACGCTGCTGTCCTCCGTGAGCCTGCCCCGCCAGGAGAGCGCCCCCCCCAGCTTCTACGTGAAGCACGCGGGTAAGCGCTGGGGCTGGGAGGGCGGGAGGGCAGGGCCCCGGCCTTCTCCCATGTCGGGTGATCCCTCGCTTTATCTGCAGAGCTCTCGGACAAGTGGAAGGTCGTTCATCTGAGGGTGAGACGCTCTGGGTGGGTGGTGGTTTCCCTGGGAATCCCCCGGTCCTGGGCTAGCGCCCCCTTCCTGGCCTTGTTAGCCACCGGGGTCACAGGAGGCCCCTAGGGCCCAGGCACGGTTCCCGGAGGTCAGAGGCGGCCTGCCCAGACCTCTCTGGGGCTGAGTGTCACTGCCAGGGCGGCTGTGAACACAGGGCCTGTGGCCGAGAGGGAGGTGTTCTCTCGCTGGGGTTTCTTAGTTCCTGGCTCCGTAGCGGAGGCAGGAGGAGAGTGGGCACGACTGGGAGCGTGGGCACGCCCACCCTGCCGCCTCCCCACAGGAGCACAGGAAGGCCTTCCAGCAGATGTGGCTCGGCTTCCTCAAGCACCAGGTAGGGGTGGGGGAGGGACCCCGGGGCTGGGCTCCAGCAGGCGGGGCGGGCCGCACCGACCTGACTGCTGCTTCCGGCAGCTGCCTCTCCGCATCTGCAAGAAGGTGCTGGTGATCATGCATGACTCCATCCTGCCTCACCTGGCGCAGCCCAGCCTCATGATCGACTTCCTCGCCCGCGCCTGTGACGTCGGTGAGCAGGGAGCGCCTGGTGGGCCCCGGAGCCGGGAGCAGCGGGACCAGGGCGGCGGCGGTGGGGGGGGGCTCTGCAGCCCCGGGCCAGGCAGCCGGCGGGGGTGTGCCGTCAGGTTGGGCTCCACGGCTGCGCGTCTGTCTGCAGGTGGAGCCGTCAGCCTCCTGGCTTTGAACGGACTTTTCATCCTGATTCATAAGCACAACCTGTGAGTGTTCGCCTCGGGGTCTGAGGGCTTTTCAGCTCTGCCCGTTCATCCGTGACGTTCATCCGTGACCCCGACCGGGATTCCTGATCTGTTCTGTTTGTGGCTCTGCCCCGACACGTGCTCCGTCACTCACCTCCCCCGCCAGGGAGTACCCTGACTTCTACCGGAAGCTGTATGGCTTGCTCGACCCGTCTGTCTTCCACGTCAAGTACCGGGCGCGCTTCTTCCACCTGGCTGACCTCTTCCTGTCGTCCTCGTGAGTGGGGGCGGGGCTGGGGACACCTGGCCTGGCTCAGAGCCGCATTGCTGCCTGGGCCCCGCCCATCCCTGTGGGGCTGCGGGGCCCGCAGGCCAGGACGGGAGCTGGGGGCTGGCACAGAGGGGTGGAGTCTTACGCCTCCCCCCCCCCGCCCCCCCAGGCATCTGCCTGCCTACCTGGTGGCTGCCTTCACCAAGCGCCTGGCCCGCCTGGCCCTGACAGCACCCCCCGAGGCTCTACTCACGGTCCTGCCCTTTATCTGCAACCTGCTGCGCAGACACCCAGCCTGCCGCGTCCTCGTGCACCGCCCCAGGGGCCCTGGTGAGTGTGGCCGGAGCCCCTGGGAGGCCTGGCCAAGAGGCCAGCACGTGGGTGCAGGTGGCAGACTGGAGCCTGGGTCTCGTTCCTAGAGCTGGACGCCGACCCCTATGACCCCCAAGAGGAGGACCCTGCCCGGAGCCGAGCCCTGGAGAGCTCCCTGTGGGAGCTGCAGGTGAGGGCGCCCTGCCTGCCGGTCACTCCCTGGGCTTCCTGGAGCCGCCCCACCTGGGCGCTCCCCCTCGGCCTCCCACCCAGCCCCACCTGCACGCCCCTGCCAGCATCTCTTCCAGGTCCCCAAGGATCCCACCTTGCCTTGTCACTTCGCTCACCCAGGGGAGCCTTTGCCTCCGTCTGTCCTGTCCCTGGCCTGCGGAGGTGGTGGGATGGTCCCCTGCTCAGTGCGTCCTGTGCCCCTCGCTTTGCCCACGAGGGGCGGTGACATCCCATGTGCCTCTCCAGGCCCTCCAGCAGCATTACCACCCCGAGGTGTCCAAGGCCGCCAGCGCCATTAACCAGGCACTGTCCGAAGCCGAGGTCAGCATCGCGCCGCTTCTGGAGCTCACCGCCTTCCAGGTGAGGCCGTGAGGCGGGCCGGGCGCTGGGCAGTGAGGGCCGTGCAGCACGGGGCGCCTGACCGGCCGCCTGTCCCCGCCCCGCAGATATTCGAGCAGGACCTGCAGAAAAAAGGGCCCGAGCCAGTGCCATTGGAGTTCATCCCGGCCCAGGGCCTGCTGGGCCGGCGGGGCGACCTCTGTGCCCAGCACTTCACGCTGAGCTGACCCTGCGCGCCCCGCTGCCCCCGACAGATGGTCTTGTGGGAAAGCTGCTGGGGGGTGCTGGTGGGCGGGGGTCTCGGGAGGTGCAGGTCCTTCACCTGTGCCCCTGGGGCTGGGGTCAGAGTGCCGTCCACCTGCCGCCCCTCCACCCGCCTACCCTGCTGGCCTCACCGGAGGGTGCTGCTCGGGGCCCTCCCTTCCCTGCGGCCTGGTGGGGAGGGGCGAGGTGGGGTATGGGGGGCGCTGCAGGGCAGCCCCTGCTTCCAGGGCCTCAAGTTACAAGCGCGCCGGGTCGTGGCTTTTGTCGGCCCCCGCGATTCCCCCCCAAGACGCGCCAGGCTCTCTGCATCGCTGTGCTTCCTGACACGGGGCGGCCGTGAGAGCCTGTCTGCTGCAGTTAGACTGTGACGTGGGAGTGACGGGGTGGCTCTGTGCCCCGGTCAGTCTCGGCGGGGAGCACAGAGAGGGGCACGAGCTCTCTGTGCCTGGCCAGGCCCTACTGAGGTCACCTTTGTCCCCAGAAGCACAGTGAGTCCGGGGGTGAGCGTCTGCCCCATCGAGGGGTTACAGGCGGGGCTGGTTCATTCCTCCATCCCCTGAGCAGAGTGGGCCAGCAGCCCGATTGTTTCCACGGTTATCTTTTAGAGGTTTCTTTTGTGCCAAAGGTGGCGGGTTTTCCGGCTCTGGTAGTGACCCCGTTTCCTTTAAAAAAAACCCACTTGGTCCGGCACACGCCTGGAGCCGGCCCACGGTTGGCAGGGGCTGGTGGGGGCACGGGGTGGGGCAGCCCACAGGGAGATAAGACACCTCGCTGCCCTCCGCCTCCTGTGCCCCACTCCTGGCCCCGCCCTGCCCCTCCCCCCGGGGAGCAGGGTGGGAGCTCGTGGTGGGCACCCTGGAGTCACAGCAGGGAAGGGTTCCGCCAGTCTGGTGTCCAGGTACCCCCCACCGGCCCGGGGTCCCAGTGCACGCTGCTGGTAGCAGCACACCACGTGGCCCCGGTGCCCTTCACCCGTCTTCCCACGTCTGTTACTGAGCTGGAAACCGCCTTGTCCCTGGGGCGCAGGGCTTGCCTGGAGCGGGGGGCGGGGGTGGGCGGTCTTGAGAGAGCCGGGCCGTCTGGCACCAGGAGTGTCCAGTGGGCCAGAGGCCGCCGTGCCTTGTGTGGGGATGCCAGGGGGCAGTGCTGGACGGCCTGAGGCCTCCCGCTTTTCTTGAAAAATGCCACTGTGTAAAAAAATTTACAAACTACAAAACACTTGAACGGTCTCTCTTGGTCTTGTCTGCATTCGGCGTCCTGCGCTCCCGTAGGTCCTGGCTGTGGCCCGTAGCCGCGCTGGTTCCCCGGGCAGCTGCACTCTGCCGTGTTTGCCCTCCGGCAGGTCCCCATTTCCTGTCCTCTGGCCCTGGTTGTCCGTGGGGGAAGGGGGGTGAGAGTGCCCCTCCCAGCAGCTGTGAGGTTGGCTGGGAGGCCGCGTGGTGGGTTGGAGGTAAGAACTGAACGGGGGGACTGGGGCCACCGCTGGGGCTCTGCCTGTCCTTCAGGAGCCCGAGGGGTGGCCGGGACAGCCTCCGGGGCACATGGGGCTGACTGCAGGGCTCCTGGCTCCAGGGGAGGTACAAGCTCAGACTTTCAAGGGCTTTGGAACCACCTGGGATCAAGGAAGATGTCTATGTGGGCGGGCGGAGGGAGGGAAGGGCCTCGGGCAGGTGTACCTGAGGGCGGAGGACATAGCGGCTCCCTGGTCTGTACCAGGAGACCATCCTGAGCCGCTTGTGAGCAACCCACCTCTGAGCCCAGAGACAAGAATGCAGGCGCTTAGAAAGAGTAAACGTTTGTATGTTTAAAAAGAAGAAAAGACAGGCACCAGCGAACCCGCGACTGGCAGCCTCAGCCCGCCAGCGGCTCCCTGGGAGGAGGACAAAGGGGAAGCCCGCTGCCTTTCCTTAACTACAGCCCCGCCCCGGGTTGTCTGGCCTTTGTAAGTTACAAAGCGGCACGCGCCTAACTAGGAGCTCAAGTGAAAGGGCAGCGTGTGGGGAGATGAGGAAGCCTGCTCGCTCCCCAGCCCCGTAACCCACCCTCTCCTCTGCTGCCACTTCGCCCGCACAGACCCTCATGCTTCCCGCGCCGGGGGAGAGGCCAGGTGCACCTGCCCAAAGCCTCCCTCCACCTGCCCACGTAGACGTTTTGTTTGTGGCGCTGGGGACGCTGTTGTTTCCTAGGTCCAGTTTTTACAAATTGCTTAAAAAAAGATTTCAGACACAATGAATACCTTTTTAGCTTAAGTATGCCCCGTTTGATATTTGAGATGCACTAAATTTTAAAAGTTAAAGTGAAATCCACAAAACATCAAACTAACCACTGTCAAATGCGTGATTCAGGGACTTCCCTGGTGGCACAGTGGTTAAGAATCCACCTGCCACGCAGGGGACACGGGTTCGAGCCCTGGTCTGGGAAGGTCCCACATGCCACAGAGCAACTAAGCCCGTGCGCCACAACTACTGAGCCTGTGCTCTAGAGCCCGCGATCCACAGCTACTGAGCCCGTGCACCACAACTACTGAGGCTGCACTCCAGAGCCCGCGAGCCACAACTACCGAAGCCCGTGTGCCTAGAGCCTGTGCTTTGCAACAAGAGAAGCCACTGCAATGAAGACCAGTGCAGCCAAAAATAGATAAAATAAATTTATAAAAATGCATGAGTCAGTGGCATTTGTGCATCCATGATATGTGACCGTTGCCTGTGTATAGTTCTAGAACTTTCTGTCGCCCGTGAATGGTGTGTATCCTGACCTCTCCTGTTTCAAGAGGAGGCCCATGTCCATGGGAAGGTGTCTGGAGGCCAGAAGTCCCCACAGGCATGCTCGGGGCCCCATGGAGTGGGCTCTGCCGTCTTCTCCCTCCAAGGCCAGGTGGCCACTCGGAGCTGGGTCAGCCCCAGGCCTCCAGCAGGAATCGGAAACCTGAGTGGACGCGCAGAGCCAGGACCCTCGGGTGGCAGCACCTGGGCTGGGGTCTATAGGAGGGAGGTCCATGCATTCTGGACTGCCAGCCTGTCATGCCCGCCCCCGGGAGTCTGGCATCTGGTGGGGGATTTAACCTGGTTGAAATTGAGGGCTGGCCTTTGTCCGGCTCCAGGAGGGACCCGAGGCCCCGGGCATCCTGATGGGAGTGCCGTCTGTGGGGCCGCGGCCCGTCAGAGTCCCCGATGGGGGTCACGGCGGGGCTTTGGGCTGAGTGGCATCCGCTCCCCCTCCGGAGGGGCTGGACACTGGGGACAGCCACGTGGGTCCCACAGCCCCGGTAAAATCGGGACGCTGAGGCGGGGAGCCCCTGGCTGGCAGCACCCCGTGCGTGTGCTGTCACACGTCAGGGCCCATGGGGAAGACACCGGACGCTCGTGGTCGGGGATCTCCGGGGTCTGTCCTGCGCCTTCCCTTGGCCGGGGTACTTCACGCCCCCTCGCTGCAGTGAACCAGGACCGTGAGCACAGAGCCCTGAGGGGGCTCGGGTAGTCCTCCCGGGGGGTTGTCCAACCCGAGGGGATCTCAGGGGCCTTGGACTTGTAGTTGGTGTCAGGGTGGGGATGGTCTTGAGTGCCTGATGTTGGAGGGCCCCTGAGAAAGAGAGTCCCTGCACCTGCCACCCCGCCAAGCAGTAAGGGGGTTGATACCCCGCTATGAGGAGGGTCCGGGGCAGGCCGGGAGGCACCTCCAGAGTAGAAAGGTTGGCGGACGGTCTTGGACGGGGCGTCCAGGATCGCCAGGGGCAGCAGGGCAGGCGGGAGCCTCACGGAGGGGAAGAGGGTCTCTCGGGGTGCCAGTGAGGACAGGTAGTACCTTGCGTGCCAGGGGGCCGCCGAGTCCTTCCCAAGTGCCTTGAGTCCAGGCTCCTCGCAAGGAGCCCCCGCCGTGGGTGTGCCTGCCCAGACGGCCCGGGCCCTGCCTCCCTGCCTCATTCGCTCAGGGTGACGGTGGTTTCCCTGCTGCCCATCTCAGGGCAGCCTGCCCTCCTCCTGACTCAAACGCTGCTTCTCTGTTCCCGGCACATACACCTGTCCCGACCCCACCGGGGAAAGGGGGGACCGTGAGCAGCAGAGACCTCATTTCTGCCGCATCCGGAGCCGGAGCTTGAAGTAGAGTTTCAACCCCGCGGCAGAAACACAGGGACGCGCTGTTTCCTGCACGACCCGTGGTCCTGCCTCTCGAGTTACTGAGACCCAGTGAGCCAGGGACATGGGGGACCCCTTCCTGCATCTGCGGCGGGCCCCCGCTGACTACCCCGCTGCACGATGCCACGGCTCCAGGGCTGTCGGGTCCAGGGTTTCAGAAAAGCTTGGAGGGAGGGCGGGGGTGGCCCGATGTTGGGGGGGCGCTGCCTGCTGTGTGCCCGGGGCGCCGTCCCCTGGTCCTGCTGCACAAACAGGCCAGCCCTGTCTGTCCCTCTGTCCCTCTGTCTCCCTGTCTGTCTCTCTGTCTCCCTCCAGGAGACGAATGGGGCTGTTGGATGATTAAGTCACAGTCACACGCGTAATGAGGAACGTATCACGAGACGCGGAGAACACTCTCCAGCGATAGGAGTGCTCAAGCATTTAACGGGCATGTAGCAAGGAAGCTGCAGAGAACCGGATGTCCGAGAGGTGCCTCCTGAAACAGCCAGGGCGTAGACCTTGGGGAACGTGCGCCCCCACCAGGGCTTTCCCGCTGGGCTGGGGGCACGGGGTGGGGGGCAGCAGCTGGCCCCTAGCACTGAGCCGCCCTCCTCCGTGGGGCATCCTCCGTTAATGGAAGCCTCCCGGGGCCCCACCCCTGCTCCCAGCTGATCACGGCCTGGTGAGGTCACGGCCTCAGTGCCCACCGGCTGGTGCCCCGCTCTGTGCTCAGGAAAGTTGCCCAGCCCCTCCAGGCCTCGGTCCTCTCATCCACAAAGTGGGCGGTTCCAGGGGCTGTGGCTGCATAGGAAATCAGTCCAAAACTTAGAGGCATGAAACCACTACAACGTCGATCTCGCTCCTGAGCCTGCAGCCTGCACAGGGCTTGCGGGGGGACAGCTGGTCTCTGCTCTCCTCGTAGGAGCTGGGGCGGCTGGGACGTCGGGGCTGAGCTCCCTGAGGTCTGGGCTGTTCTAGGTCAGAGCCGGAGCCATTGAGGTCGTTGAGTACGGCGTGTCGAGGTCAGAGGAGGCCTGGACCACTGGCATTGCTTGAGGCTTAAAGGCCTGCCGAGACAGATGTGCTAAAATAGGGCAAAATGTTTCTTCTCCACACAGTTCATTTGTGCTCATTATAAAGACCTCAGTTACTATAGAGATGGACGTCGGTGGGAAGGGAAAGCCGCACATGGAGGACCTGTGAGGCTCTGCAGTGATCAAGGAGATTCCCAGGAGACTGCTCTGGGAGATGGGCACTGCCCGGGGGGGCAGCCACGAGGCTCTGGAAAGCCCAGAGGGTGGCCAGGGGCAGCAGCTCACCTCTGCTGTAGAAAGCCGCCAGGACAGCGCGGACGTGAACGCTGTGTGCCTATAAAACTCTCTACAAAGTCGGGGTCAGATCCGGCCTGCGGGCCACAGCTTGCCCACCCCTGGTCTAGCGACCTTCCTGGTCTGTCTGTCTGTCTCTGGGTCTTCTTTGGTGGACATGACCAAGAGCTATGCAAACAGTCCTTGTCCACGGAATGAACTTGGTCTGTAGGAGGGACGGTGGTGTCCCCCCCGCAGGTGGAAGGGGGCAGCTTTGCATCAGTTTGGGGGATTCACTTCAGTTCTCCCGGTAGGCCTGCTCTCGGGTCCCCCCAGGAACAGTTTGAAGTTTTATCAGCTGTTTCATTAGTTAACGGTTAAATCGACTCTCTGATACGCGTCCATTTGTATCTGTAGGTGAGTTATGCTTTCTCCCTTTTACAGAAACTGACCATTAATAGTCCCCGGGATTGGGCTTCCCTGGTGGTGCAGTGGTTAAGAATCCACCTGCCAGTGCAGGGGACACAGGTTCGAGCCCTGGTCCGGGAAGATCCCACGTGCCGCGGAGCAACTAAGCCCGTGCACCACAACTACTGAGCCTGTGCTCTAGAGCCCATGAGCCACAACTACCAAGTCCACATGCCACAACTACTGAGCCCGCGCGCCTAGAGCCCGTGCTCCGCAACAAGAGAAGCCACCGCAATGAGAAGCCCACGCACTGCAACAAAGAGTAGCCCCCGCTCGCTGCAACTAGAGAAAGCCCACGTGCAGCAGCGAAGACCCGATGCAGCCAAAAATAAATAAATAAATAAATTTAAATCTATTTAGAAAACAGTCCCCGAGACCCCAGTCCCAGACACGACCGTGGTTGCCAGCTTGGTGCATATCTGCCCTCTCCCCAGCATCCCTTTAATGAAAAATCCCAGCATCACATCACAGGGCTCGTGCGCCCCAGCCACCCGTCTGCCTCGGAAACATGACAACACAGTGTGTGCATGTGGCATTCTCGCTGACTGGCCGCCCCGCATGTCCCCTGAGCTGCGATTTTTTTTTTTTTTTTTTTTTTTGCGGTACGCGGGCCTCTCACTGTTGCGGCGTCTCCCGTTGCGGAGCACAGGCTCCGGATGCGCAGGCTCAGCGGCCATGGCTCACGGGCCCAGCCGCTCCGCGGCATGTGGAATCTTCCCGGACCGGGGCACGAACCCATGTCCCCTGCATCGGCAGGCGGACTCTCAACCACTGTGCCACCAGGGAAGCCCCCCCCCCTTTCTTTTCTGACCCGTGAGGAATTTGTTTGAATTTCTGAGAGGCCGTTACTAATTTCTAGGGTTACTGGACACAACAGATTCCTGGGAAGTGGATTAAATATTAAACGTGTGGTCAGGTGTTCTCCCGGGAGAATGTGACAGTGTCTGTGCTGTGACACCTTCTGTATCCCTCCCTCTGCATCCTCGCCACCCCAGAAGCTGCAGAGGCTGCCGCTGAACCAGTCTCAGTTGGGGGGCAGAGGGGAGGGATGGTCCCGAGTGGCAGGGCCTCTCCTTGGCGCTCACCCCCATTTAGCGGAGGCAGACAGGTGAGCATTTGCCTGGAAATCTGGGTCCCTTGCCAGAAGAAGGAGCCCCTGGCCCTGCTCCCCGCGCTGTGGCCCGTTCTCTGCCTGGCCTGTCTCTCGGGCAAAGCACTTCAGCGCTGCTCCCCTCCCCGCATGATGCCGGCTGGGATCTGGAGGCCCATCGCAAGCTGTGAGATCGGGGCCTCCAGGAGAGCCTCCCCAGGCAGGGTGCAGCCCTGACAGTCTCTGGGACGATGTGTGCATTTGCCCGCAGGCCTCCTGTCCCTCCCCTTACTGTTCCTGTGAAACAAACCGCCCCAAACTCGGTGGCAAGAAGCAGCATTTTACTATGTTCCCAAGTTCTCTGGGTCAGGAATTCAGAGGCAGGGCCCCCTGGGATGGCTCACGTCGCTCCACAGTGTCTGGGGCCCCAGCGGGCCGGTGGGGGGCCTGGCGGTGATTCGAGGGCAGGGCCGGGTCCTTTGGAGGCAGCTGGACTCCCAGGGCTGGTTCTGTGGCTCTGGGGGCCTCGGGCCTGTGGATTCCACGGAGCGGCCAGGGCTCTGAGAGCAGGTGGACGCTGCGTGGCCTTTAATGACCCTGCTTCAGAAGTCACCCAGGGCCACCGGCTGTGCTCCCAGCCTCGAGGGAGGGAACACGGACCTCACCTCTGAACTGGAAGGCTGTCAAACCGCGGAGCCTCCGCTGGCCCCGGGCTGGGGGGAGGGAAGGTCCTTCCTCTTCAGGCATGGGGAGGAGGTTGTGCATGGAGGGAGACGCTGACCTGGCTCTACCACTGTGGGCAAGTGACGTGGCCTGGCTAGGCCTCAGGGTCCCCACCTGTAAAGTGGTAACAAGAACACACGTCCCGTGGGGAATGACGAGGGGTACATGGAGAATTGGGGGAATTAGTGTCCTGGGGCCACGTAACAAACACCACAAACTCCAAGGCTTAAAACAAGAGTAATTGGGATTCCCTGGTGGTCCAGTGGTTAAGAATCCACCTTCCAAGGCAGGGGACGTGGGTTCAATCCCTAGTGAGGGAACTAAGTTGCCGCAGGACAGCTAAGCCCGCACGCCGCAGTTCTTGAGCCCATGCACTCTGGAGCACCACAACGAGAGAGAGCAGCCTGCGCACCGCCACTAAGATCCCGCTGCAGAGGCTTGTGGGAGGTGCCCCCTCCCTTTCTGACCCGCAAGAAGCCTTCCTGCGCATGTGCAGACAGGGCAGTTTCCCTGACCTCGGGAGGGGTCGTCTTATCTGTTTATTCCAGCAGAGCTCAGCTTCTGCCACCAGCTTTGTCCTTGGAGCGTCTGGGTGAGAACAGAGCTCAGTGGTCCTCCACTGGGTGAACCCAGCTGTCCAGCGCGGGGCCCGTCCATCTCCTGCGTCACCCTGAGGCTCTAGGGGAGGAGCCTCCCTGCTTCCCCTGCCTCCCCTGCCTCCCCAGCCTCTGGTGCTGCCGGTGCCCCTGGTGTCCTGGGCTGGTAGCCGGCCTCTCCATCCTCGGCCAGCGCAAGGGTGACGGTGGGGCAGGATGCTGGGCCGCAGGGACACGCTTTCAGACATCTGGGCTTTGCGGCACTGGGTAAATTCTTACACGTCCAAGAAGCGATGAGGTTATGTGTTGGTTGTTGTTGAGGGACTGGGAGCTGGGGGCCTGCTGAGTGTTCCAGACAAAGGGATGGATGAGTGAAATGTGGTGGGCACAGTGGCGGGGACCAGACACGCATACAGCAACGTGGAAACATGGTGACAGGCAGGGTTTGATGAGAAAAAGGAGGGGAAACAGATTGAGATGTGGAAACACAATACCACTGGCGTGACTGGAAAACACACACAAAACAATCCTACACGTTTTGCAAGGATACGTGTCTATTTAAAGATAAATATCAGACCTGCTGGAGAGGGGGCACCTGGGGAGGGGGCACCTGGGGAGGGGGCACCTGGGGAGGGGGCACCTGGAGGGGGGCACCTGGAGAGGGGGCACCTGGAGGGGGGCACCTGGAGAGGGGACACCTGGGGAGGGGGCACCTGGAGGGGGGCACCTGGGGAGGGGGGCACCTGGGGAGGGGGCACCTGGGGAGGGGGCACCTGGAGGGGGGCACCTGGAGGGGGCACCTGGAGGGGGGCACCTGGGGAGGGGGCACCTGGGGAGGAGGGCACCTGGGGAGGGGGGCACCTGGGGAGGGGGCACCTGGGGAGGAGGTGGGGGGGGAGGTGCAGAAGAGTGAAGTCAACAGAAGTTGCCCAGACCATGATGACGCGTCTCACAGTGAACATCTGATAAACACCTTTGCGCTCGTGGTAATGAGGCCCCAGTAACAAGAGGAGTGTCTTCCTGGGCTCGAGGCCACACCCGAGCTTCTCAGGGAGCGGGGACCGCTTCCCACCCCTGGTTCTCAAAGTGGGGTCCCTGGAGCCGTGCCAGCAGCACCTGGGAACTTGCTAGAAACGCCAATTATTAGTATTAGTACGAGTACTTTAAAGCACTTTTTATTGTGATAAGAACTCTGAACGTGAGAGCTATACTCTTCACACGTGTCTTCAGTGCTGAGGAGTCTGGTCAAGCAACCTCTGTCCACTTTTCTGTTTAACTTTGTTGGTTTGTAGATGTTCTTTACACACATTTTGGCTGTGGTTCTTCGTTATATGTATTAAAATATCTTTTGCCCTAAAAACCAAGAAAAGAAATGCAAATTCTGGCCTCGCGTGGCTTGGAAGCTCCAAGGGTGGGGTGGCCTCATTCTCACACAGGCCCCCAGCGCGAGCAGCAGTGGTTTAGAGGCGCCAGCGTGCTGGGGGCCCCCGCTCCGGGCTAGCAGGGGGCCTCTGGGCGCCGCCATGGGGCCTGTCTCGGGTGGCACCTGAAGTTGCGGTGCAGAGTCTGTTAAGAGGCATCGCTTTGCCTACTGGCTGCAGTGGGGCAGACGTAGACCTGCTCTTACTGTAAGAAGCACAGCGTTTCCTAAAGCCCTTACGCTTCCCTTGCGGGGTGGACCCGGAATTAAATGAGAGCACGTCCTGAGGGGGCTGCGGACTGAGAGGACTGGACACGTCTGGCTGCAGGTGGGGGGCGGACAGCCGAGTGGTAAGGGTGGGGTCAGGGCCCCCGAGCCAGACCCGAGGCTTTCAGGTCTGCCTTTGAGGAGCAAGGTGGGCTCTCGGGTCTGGAGGGTCCTGCTGCCCGTCTCCCCTGGCAGGGGCGTGGCTCTCCCAGAGGGTGTCGTCGCTCCCTCCCGCAGGCCTGAGCTTTCCTGGGACGAGTTGGGCCCTGCACGGAACTGCAGGTGGGCGCCAGTCAGGGACCCAGGATGGGTTGCCTGGACCCCTGCCCAGCAGGCGGCCCGGCTGATGCACAGCTGCCCATGGGCCCAAAGGTGGCTTTTGAGGTCCCTTCAGCCCAGCAGAGACCCCTGGGCCCTCACTCAACTCATCCGTGATTTAAGAGAGAATCGTTTCGGGACTTCTCTGGGGGTCCAGTGGTTAAGATTCTGTGCTCCCAATGCAGGGGGCCAGGGTTCTGTCCCCAGTCAGGGAACTAGATCCCACATGCCTGCCGCAGCTAAAGGATCCTGCACGTGGCAACGCAGATCCTGCATGCCGCAAGTAAGGCGCAGCACGGCCAAATAATATAAATAAATATTTTTTAAAAACACAAAGAAATAATCAGTTCTTGACATAGAATATTATCCTATTATAGAATAACTATAGAAATTATAATTATAACTAAGTATAACTCAATTATTTTAAATGAGTAACATAGTTATTAATTATATTACTATATAATCATTAATTATAACTATATAATTAATAGATACTAATTATTATAAATTGTATAGTTTTAGTTGTAATCACTATGTAATTAATAATAAATCATTATTTAAATAATTTCTATTATTTATACTAACAATTAAATGAAATTATTAATATAATCACTATAGATATTAATTATAACCACAATTATAATTATGAGAAGCGGCAGAATATTATTTTCTTGTTATAGATAGAGCAGAAAAGCAAATCTAAGACGTGACTCTCTCCTTCAACTCGCCTCTGTACTCCTCGTGGGTCCCACTTGCAGCCTGTGCCTCTCGCAGGGGCTGAGCCAGCCTGACCCCGGCTCTGGGCCTCCCGTCCACAGGGAGCCTGCCAGCCCAGCTGGTGCAGAGGGCTCGCACAGGGCCCCTGTCCCCCGCCTTCAGGAGGCCCCTCCGCCGGCCTGGGTGTCCTGGCTTTGCCTGATGACCCGGGCGTCCCACCCAGGCTGAGAACAGACGCCTGTCCCCAGCAGATGTCCCCGGAGATGTAAGGTTTATCCCCTCAGCACTTCTCATTTGTTTCTCCATAACATTAATTTCTCCGTCCCCAGGAGCTCTCTCTCACCATCCGGGAGGGCTCCTCTGGGCAGAGTGTGTGTCGGACGAAGCGATCTCTGCAGCTTCTGCGTCGCCCCACTTCCCTCCTCGGGCCCGCCGGCTCAGGGTTGCCAGCGCCTCGAGCAGCCCTCTTGTCTCAGGGGCTGGGGCTGGGGGGCTCCGAGGAGAACACCACCATGTGTCTGGGCCTTCCCGCCCTCGGCCCCCTCTGCCCGCTTTCAGCAGGGAATCAGGTGTCCAAACGCTGATCAGGACGTGTCTCTTGTCGTCCTGGAAGTGTGGGCTCTAAGGAAGCTCAGCTTGACCCCTGAGATGGCTGGTTTTAGGTGTCCCCTCAGCCGGGCCACAGGGACGCCCAGAGAGCTGGTAACGTGTTATTTCTGGGAGGGCCTGTGAGGGTGTTCCCTTGAATCAGTGGATAAAGAGATCCACCTTCTCCAGTGGCGGGGGCGCATCATCCAGTCCACGGAAGGGCTGAGTAGAGCAAAAAGGGAGAACAAGGGCTAATTTGCTTTTTCTGCATGAGCTGGGACAGCCATGTTCTCCCGCCCCCTGCCAGTGGCTCCGCCGACTTCAGTTCAGCCTCGGGACTTGGACTGAACGACACGTGCTTTCCTAGGCCTCCAGCTTGCAGGTCCTGGGACTCCTCAGCTTCCATTGTGCCAGTCCCTCATAAGTCTCTTCTATCTGCTTATCCATCTATCTATCGTCTATTCATCTATCTATCTATCTATCATCTATCTACCTACCATCTATCTATCATCTATCTATCTATCATCTATCTACCTACCATCTATCTATCATCTATCTATCTATCTATCTATCTATCTATCATCTATCTATCTATCATCTATCTATCTATCATCTATCTATCTATCATCTATCTACCTACCATCTGTCTATCATCTATCTACCTACCATCTATCTATCATCTATCTATCTATCATCTATCTACCTACCATCTATCTATCTATCTATCATCTATCTACCTACCATCTATCTATCATCTATCTATCTATCATCTATCTACCTACCGTGTATCATCTATCTATCTATCATCTGTCTACCTACCATCTATCTATTATCTATCTAATCTATCTCCCCATTTATCATCTGTCTATCCTCCACCCATCCATCCATCCATCCATCGTATTGGTTCGACTTCTCTGGAGAGCCCTGACTATTACAACTGCTTGTCGGCAGTGTGACTTCAGGCAATTTACCGAGCCTCTCTCTACTGCACTTTCCCTGTCTGCAAGATGGGAGTTAATATGGCATCTCCCTCACAGGCTCTTTGTGAAGATGAAAGAACCAAGGTATGAAAGTGCTGTGCACAGCGAGAACTCCCAGGTGCCCCCTGTGAGCACTGCCGTCGCTATCTGCTCTCCGTTCCCACACGTGTGCAAGTTTCCATCCTCCACGGAGGCATCTAAGAGACGTGACTCCATCTTCCTTGAACCTACATCCTATTGCCAGCTTTCATCTCGTCAGAGGTTGTCCAGGTGGGGACCCTGGGCCCATAGTACCAGCGTCCACTGAGAACTTGTCAGAAGTGCAAATTCCCAGGGCCGCCCAGATCTGCTGAGTCAGAGGCTCTGGGAGTGGCCTCACGTCTGCTTTCAGGAGCCCGCCAGGGGTCTGGGGCTTGATCGAGCGTCAGGCCTCATGTGAGAGTGCACCCTCAGCTCGGGGTGTCAGGACTGGAGAACGCCAGGGGACAGATGACATCGCTGGCCCCTCGTGGGAAGACTGTCCCTTCCACGACACTGACCAGGAGGCTGGCCAGCAGAAAATGGTCAGAGATAGAGCAGGACATCGTGGGGCCAGGCCCCAAGGGGAGCCTGCGTGTGTCCAAGCTGTCCCTGCGTCCCTGATTCTCTCAGCGTCTGTAGGGTTGGTAGTGGTGTCCTGGCTGCATTCCTGATTCTGGTGATTGTCTTCCACCTTTTCTTTCCGTCATTCTCACTAGAGGTTTGTCCACTTCACTGATCTCTTCCCGGAACCAGCACCGTGACGGTCTGTCCTGATCTCTTCCTGGAACCAGCACCGTGACGGTCTGTCCTGATCTCTTCCCGGAACCAGCACCGTGACGGTCTGTCCTGATCTCTTCCGGGAACCAGCACCATGACGTCCCGTCTTCCTTTTTCGGGGTCACTGACTTCTGCTGTTTATTCTCTCTGCTGCCGGCTTGCTTCTTGGGCTGGAAGCCTGGATGATGGATCTGATATGTTTCTCTTTCCTGTGAGCGTTGGGGGCTGCACGTCCTAAATGCCCCCCACATTTGATGTTTCATTTCCGTCTCCATCGGGGGGATCCCACTTCCCGCTGGCCTCGGTGCAGAGGGCCCTGGCAGGAGCAGGTGGGGGCAGAGGGCCTGGCTCCCCATGTGGCCTCCGCTGACCCTACGGTCGGGCCCTGGCCAGCGTGCGTGGGCGTGAGGCCCAGACCTTGCACGGCATTTGGGTAGAGGAGAGCAGTCGGGTTTGGGAGTCTTCTGTCCTGCTAGCTGCCCCTTTCCTGGTCCTTTGGCAAAGAGCAGGCTTTGTTGCTGGGGGCATTGTGGTTTCTGAGTCGCTGGCTTCTGAGGCTCCCAGTCAGTGTGGGTTGACGCGGCAGGAAGAAAGACACTCCTGTCACCGAGCAGGACCCTGTGAGGCCTTCCCAGAATAGACCCTACCCGTGTCCTCCGCCTGCCCGCGGTCTGTAGAAAAGACTTTAGTCAAAGAACAAATTTAATCAGAGAAGTGAGAAAATGCAGAAAGAAAGGAAAACAGTCAAGTGAGACAAAATAATAATATTTTCAGCCATTAAACAAAGCCAAGGACCTTTAGTTCCTCCTCAAGGGCTGTAGATACTATGCTGAGCCGTGTCCTTGAGCTGCTCTGCAGATACTGAGACCCCCACCAGGTGGGAGAAGTTAACTGTCTGCTGCCCACAAGCACACAGACCCCAGACAGGCTGGAACCTGAAGGTCAATGGTGCCGACCCCCGATTACCTCACCACCAGCCAATCAGAAGAAGGTCCATGGGCTGACCACGCCCTCCTCTTTGAACCATTGCTATAAAACTCCTCACGACCCCCTCCAGGTCGGGACACACAGTCTCTAGGGCAGGAGCCCGCCGTGGCCCCCTTTGCCTGGCAAAGCAATAAAGCTATTTCTTTTCTCCTTCACCCGGAAGTCTGTCTCCGCGTTTCTATTCGGCACCGGTGCCCGGACGCCGAGTTTCAGCAGCGCTCCTCACCTGTCACTCCTCAGGCCCGAGGCCCGAAGCCAGCCTGCCCTTCTCTGCACCTGCCAGGGTCTCTCTCCGGAATGTCCTGAGCTTCTGGCTGCACTTGTGGGAGGAGGGGCGCACGAGGGGCCGCCAGGCCGCCGTGTGGTCCTGATGGTGGGCGCGGGGCCTTCCCTCCTGCAGCCCCACAGCCCTGCCCAGAAACAGGAGCGAGCCCGCCGCGAGGTTGTTCCTGTTTCTGTGGGCACCCCGCACTGGACACCCCGTGAAGGTGGGGTCTGAGGTCAGAAAGGACACCTGGAGCCCACTCAACTGTAACCTGCAGGGAGAAAACAACACTGGCTTTGTTATTCATCCCGTGGAAGCTCGAGGCCAGGCTGAGCTGCGCCGAGATGAGTGATGTTTGCAGGGCGAGAACACGATTGCCCGTCACTGAGTCGATCACCCCGTCCGTCTGCATTAGCCCAGAGAAGCCATTTGATTTAATTTAAAATGTCTATCGGGCGCTTAAAAGAACAACAAGGAATAACAAACAAGGCATCTCCTCTTATTTATCCCTGAGCGGTTACCCCTGCGGCTTATCAAGGCTGTCAGTTTAATTGACTTTGGCCTGGGAAGCAGTTCTCATCACGAAGAGGGGGCAGCGCTGCTGTACCAGGCGCTGCAGGTCCCTGTCCGTTCACGCGGCTGTGGCTCTTCTGGGGCCCAGCGGTTCGGGGGGCTCACGCCCATTGGCGCTATCTCCAGCGCACAGCCCTTGGCCGCCCTCTGCTCAGACGCCGAGCGCCGGCGCTGGTCCCGCCTCCTGCTTCCCGGAGCCCAACGCACGTGAGGGCATCCGAGCCTGACTGCGCCGCCCGGGTCCGGGCGCCCGAGGAACGGAACTTGGCTGCTCTAAACACCTCTGTGTGCCGGAGGCCCCTCCTCGGAGGGGGGACACGCATCGCAGCCAGTTCGAGGGGCTCTTCATCCCCTTCCCCCGGGCCCGAGTCCCTATGGCCGCACAGGGCGTGACAGGAGCCAGACGAGGGCCAGCCCGTCGCGGGAGGTGACAGTGCCAGCACGCGGCAGCCGTTCCCAGGGCCTGTGACCGTGCGGGGGAGAAACCACGTCTTCGTCCTCGCTAACTTCTAAATGGAAAGCAGTGTTTCCTACAGTTCTAAACACGCTCGATTCTCGTCACCTGCAGGAGTCCCGCGCTATGAACGCGGAATTAGTGGTTACCAAACCTGCTCCAGGGAAAATGCGGGGTTAGTCAGGGTCCTGTGAGCCTCTGGGCACGATATTTTGTCAACCGATCAATAGACGACGTTATTCGATGTGTTTCTGTTTAAAGACACCTCATTTAATCTACGTTGTTCACTCATAGTGTGGACCTCGGGCCCACGGGCTGTGGTCACGCCGGAGCCAAGCCCGTCTCGCACGCGTCTTCTCCACGTCACGTCACAGCGCTGTGGTCACGCCGGAGCCGAGCCCGTCTCGCACGCGTCTTTCTTGTCCTCAGGACACTGGATGGTGCTTCCGCTCTGAACTTGGCGCCATTTTAAACAGCAAAACCACCGACAAACACAACAATGCAAAAAACCCTAAACAGATGCAAAGGGCACTTGCTCACAGCCCCAGAGCTGACACGAGACAGCGTTACCTGGCTCCGCCCCCACCGGGAACACACGTGTCGGGCCAGTTGCGTGTCTCCCGCTCTGCCACGTTCTCAGCACCCACGAAAGCACCCAACTCTTGATGTTGGTGTTACAGGGAGACTTAACAGGCGGGTACATCACAAGTACAGAATCTGTGAATGACACGGGTGGCTGCACGGCGGCAAACCTCGGTTTTATTAGGAGCATGTGGATGGCGATGTCGTCAGTGGAAATCTCAGAGTTTCAATTTGCATCGTTGCCGTCGCTGAAGAAATCTCCCGCCTCATCACGGCTGGGATCCTGAGACGCCCTCACACCTGCGGCCGCAGCTTCGTACCTGAAGCTCAGCTAAAGCAGCCGATTCTGTCACACTTGTGTTTGTATTATTATTATTATTATTTTTGCGGTACGCGGGCCTCCCACTGCCGCGGCCTCTCCCGTTGCGGAGCACAGGCTCTGGACGCGCAGGCTCAGCGGCCATGGCTCACGGGCCCAGCCGCTCCACGGCATGTGGGATCTTCCCGGACCGGGGCACGAACCCGTGTCCCCTGCATCGGCAGGCGGACTCCCAACCACTGCGCCACCAGGGAAGCCCTTGCGTTTGCTTTTAATACTTTGCCAGCTGGCTGGCTCCCAGCAGAACTGGTCTCCTCTATAATCTCACGTCTTTTGCCAGCCCGGGGGGCCTCATCCTCGTGCAGCCTCCACGTGGACACATCCTCGGCCACCAGGCCTGGGAGATCTGACTTCTGCTCTGCAGCCCCTGGAGGCGGTGGACGCGTGCTGGTCCAGCCGCCCGAGATGCCGGCGGGGAGTGGGGAGCGTCCGGGATACAAAGACGTCAGCTGAGCGCCCAGGCTGCGGGTCCCGGCTCTGTCCTTTAGGTGCCATGGGTGGCAAGCACGGTGCCGCACGCATCTCTGAGACGGGAGTTATGGCTAAAGGAGTGTATCTGTGTCTGCGCGACCGCACCAAGTGACCACAGACATCCTGGCTTAAAACAGCAGAACTCTGGGACCCAGGTATCGGCCGGGCTGCTTCCTCGTGGTGTCAGAGGGAGGCACTGGTCCAGGCCTCTCTCCCTCTCCAGGTGCTGCCGGCGTGCTTGGCCTCCCGGCCGTGTGGCTGCGTCACTCCGATCTCTGGCTCTGTCTTTACATGGCCGCGTTCTCTGTGTCTAATCTCTTCTTCTAAGGACCCTGTCATTGGATTAGGGCCCACCTACTCCTGGCTGAGCTCTTCCTAATCAATTACCTCCACGAAGACCCTAGTCCCAAATAAGGTCACCTTCTGAGGTTCCAGGTGGACGCCATCTCGGGGGCACTGCCGATCCCAGCACAGGAAGTGACCTCCTCCCTGGCCTGCCCACGTCCCAGGAAGGCATCGCTGTCGCCTACGTTGCCCAGGGCGCGCCGGCGGCTGTGGAGCTTCCCTCTGCACCCCGTGGGCCCCTGCGGGCTTGGGCCCAACTCTGTGCCCCTTTGATGCTTCTGCAGTGTGTATTTTCTGAGCCAAATTCGACTCGGGAGCTGGTGGTGGCCCCCCTTCTGTCCCTGTGCTGCCCCTGCCAGGACGGCTTCCATCCTCGACCCACTGCACAGGGCAGGGGACCCGGGGCGCTCCTGAGGGTCTGGACACGCCACGGGCTTGGGACCCTTGGGCAAAGGAGAGCCAAGCCCGAGAGTCAGGGTGAGTCCCAGTCCCCAAGGACGGTTTCTGGCTTTGGTCTGGCGGTGACTCCCTCCAGTCTGTAGGAGGCTCCTGGAAGGGAGGGGAGCCGGGCTCCAGGGTGGGCGTCCACGGGGCCTCCCACCTCACATGGCCCCCCGCAGGCTCACTGCAACCCCCAGCTCAGCTCAGCCCTTCTACCCGGGGAGCCGAGCTTCCAGTGTCCACCCACCTGACCCGGCTTCTTGTCACTGGGCTGGGATGTGGCCCCCGGCCCGGCCCCTCTGTTTCTCGCTCTGCCGGGGGTCTCGCCTCCCTGGGGCCAGACGGTGCTGTTGGTCTCCAAGGCCGGCGCTCCAGGCCTCCTCCCGTTCTGCCAGGACAGCCCGTCTGCTCGAGGCCCAGGCTCGGCAGCGTCGGGGCGTGTACCTCACGCAGGCCCGGGGGAGGACAGCCCTCAGGGTGGGTGAGCCGGGGGTTGGGGGCGCTTGTCCGCCATCGTTACCTCTGAGAGCGCACCTGGCCTCTGTGCCCCCCAGGCACGGGGCCAGCCTGCCAGGCTGCTCTGTCTTCCATAGACGTGTGGACCGTGTCCCCTCCCCACTGCCGCCCCAAGACGTGTTTAGCTCCTCATCACTGACGCCTGCTTTCGCAGCGTCCTCGTGACCTTAAGTGGAAATGGGGCCGTCCGGGGAGGGTCTTCATCCACGGGTGGTGTCTCAGGAGCCGGGAAAAGGGGCACAGACCCACGCCGGGGGTGGGGGGGCGCTATCCTGAAGGTCTGGGCAGCCTGGCGGGCGGGGTCCCGGTGGGGGCACCTGGGATGTGCCTCCTGACGCCCTCGGCCCCCCTGGGAGTGACGGTGGTTGGCAGTCAGCGCTGTGGTCCCGTTTTATGCCCCCCTCCAGGCCTCGGGGCTGGCAGGGTTCTCTCGGGCTCCGCTCCCCCGTGCCCAAGGCAGCACGATTCTTTACTGTCCAGGAGACCTACCTTGTGTCTTTGGGGGTCCCAGCTGCACAGGGTGCCAGGAGACCCCGGTCCCTGAGCCTACTGGTGGCTCTGAGTAGCCCCTTTCTCTGCAGGGGCCCCCATGCTTTCTCAAAGCTGTTGGAGGACATTTCCTGGGCTCTGGGGGTCTTTTCTCCGCCATCCGCTCGGAGCCCCAGGACAAACAGCGTCCCTGGCTGTCCCCGCCTGCCCGGGAGAGGCAGGGCGGGGAGCCTCTGCCTGAAATGGTCCGTGGGCTTGGGGCAGTTGATGTCCTCATTTTTAATCCTCTGCTGCCCAACGCAGAAGACATTTGTCAAAGACAGTTTATCGACTTTGCTCCTGCTGTCGCTGTGCAGGGATATCGTCTTCCTTTAAGCGACGCTGGTGGGAGATCCACCCCGCGCTGCGGCTGGAAGCAGCAGCAGTTTGAAGCAGAAGCGGGTGTGACGGTCTGGGTCCAGGAAGGGGAGGATGTTCCCTTTTCCAAGCCTCAGGGATGCTCTAGGGTCCCCTCCCAGGCAAACGGCAAGGCTTCCGGATGCTGTGATGGGGATGACAGGGGCAGCGTCCTGGTCACCCGGTAGGGGAGAGCCATGGATCAGCTGGGGGCCACACGGTAAAGCCACTCTGACGGGGATTCTTTTAGTTCCTTTTGGAGGCTTTGGTGACTCCAGAACACAGCAGCTCTTTGGGCTTAAAATAACAGAGACCCACGGAGCAGCGGGGCTTCGCCCGAGGCCAGCGCAGGAGGGGCTAACGCAGGGCCTGCCAGCAGGCCACCAGCCGTGCTCGGGGCAGAGATCCACGGAGCAGCGGGGCTTCGCCCGAGGCCAGCGCAGGAGGGGCTAACGCAGGGCCTGCCAGCAGGCCACCAGCCGTGCTCGGGGCAGAGATCCACGGAGCAGCGGGGCTTCGCCCGAGGCCAGCGCAGGAGGGGCTAACGCAGGGCCTGCCAGCGGGCCACCAGCCGTGCTCGGGGCTGCAGGCTCCTAAAATCTCAGCCACATCTCAAGCGAGCTCCAGGCTCTCGTCATGAGTAAAGTTCTTTGCACACCTTTGTTGAGAGCATGCTCGTAATTCACCTCTCCGGGGAGGCCCTGGAGAGGCAGGGCTGGGACCCTCTCCCCGACTCTGGGGGCCCTGCCATGGGGCTGGGGGCTCCTGGCATCTTTGCTTCCCCGGCGTTCACTCCCCAAGGCTCCCCACTCCCAGCCAGTGCTCTCAGAACACCCTCGTTGAATAAGTGAGCGAGTGAATAAATGAATGAATGGCCCAGGCAAGAGGTATTTCCCTCCAGTCACCATTGAAAGGGGGTCTCAGGACAGGCTCCGGGGGGCGGCGGGCGTGTGGCTGGACCGACCACACGATTTGCCCAGCTCCTCGTCCAAATATGATTAGGGACCTCAGGTAAATATTAAATGCAGCTGGGGTCCTTCTGAGCAGGGAGGGGGGCACTGTGGGGATGCCAGGGGGCACCGTGCTGACCCTTAGTGAGTGTGTCTGGGGGTGAGGTCTATCCCCGAGAGAACGCCTGGGAGGCTGAGAGCACAGCGATGGGCCCTCTGTGCCTGTGGTTGGACCAGGGACCCCAGGACGGGGTAGGTGCTGGGGGGCCCCTCGTCCCCTTTCTTCTTCCAGGCCAGGCCCTCCCTCGGGGCTGCACAAGGGCTGCACTCATGCCAGGAGCTCTGTGTGCGGTGCTTTTCTCCAAACGGTGATGGGCAGTGTTTTATGAAGCTCTTCTATTGTCTGGCAGTCCTTTCAGGTCTCCTCTCACGCCATCTACGGGCACACAAGCTCTGGCTCTCCCCTGCGACGTGCTTTCTTCATTGGTCTCAGTATCTAAGCTGCCCTGCTGTGGGCTGAAATGTGTCCCCCCAAAACCATGAAGCCCTAACCCCCAGGACCTCAGGCTGTGACCTTATCTGGAGGCGAAATCTTTACCGAGGTGATTGAGTTAAAATGAGGCCCTTAAGGTGTGGGCCCTGATCCAACAGGACTGATGTCCTTATAAAAGGGGAAATTTGGACTCAAGACACGCGCACAGGGAGAACATCACGTGCAGCAGAGGTAGGGATGGGCTGATGCTTCTACAAGCCGAGGGGTGCTGCCAGCGGACGGCCAGGACCTGGGGGAGGGGCAGGGACAGACCCCCTTGCACGGCCTCAGGAGGCGCACCTTGATCTCAGACTTCCAGCTTCCAGAACTGGAGACATGCGTGTCTGTTGCTGGAGGTGCCGACTTCGTGGCACTTTGTCTGGCGGCCCCAGCAAACGGGCTCTCCTTCCCCAGGGCCTCCTTGTCTCCGAGGCCTCTACACTGGAGCCCTTCCTGGCTTCTCCTCCCTGGCCACACTCACTCCTCGGTGATCTCACCTAGTCTGATGTCTTGAAGCAGCCCTGATCCCAGCCCAGACCTCTCCCCCAGGCTCAGACTCCATCGGCGCCCTCGGTGAGCTGTCCGAGGGGCACCGGCCCCCATGCACCTGTGCCCTTCCCCCACCTTCCCCTTCCCCAGACCCCCGTCTTGGTTGATGGCAACTCCGCCCATCCTGAGCCCAGATATCTGAATTGGAGGAGAGGCCGCTTCTCCTCTCTCACCCCCTCGTCTGGTCCTCACGGTCTCCGCCGCCACAGACAGTGACGCTGCCCCGCCCGACCTCCGATGACCCCACATCCCAGCTGGAGGCACTCCCCGAGGGTCTGCAAGGCCTACACGCTGCCCTGCTCTGACCACCTCCACTCCTCTGCCCTCGCCTGCCCCAGCCCAGGGCACTTGCTCGCTGGTTGCTGCTGCCCCAGGGCATTTGCACAGGCTGTCCTCTCTGGTCTTTGCTCAAGCGGCACCTTCTCCTGGGGTTTCCCCTGATGTCTCTCTAAGGGTTGCACACCAGCCTCTCCCTCTTCTGTGGTGCTTTGCTTCTCTCCTCAGCGCTTACCACCACCCAACACGCAGTTTACCTGTTGCTTATCCTCGTCTGACCTGCTCTGTAAAGCGTGGAGTTGAGAACAGGAGCTCGCCACCGTCCTCACAACACAGATACATAAACGCAAATAATCTCAACTAGAGTAAATCACCAGGAAGTGGTGAGCTTTGAGTATTTATTACCTTTGCTTTTAGTATAATTGAATTGTAAGTGCAAGCAGTTTATTTTTAGCAATAGCTCTGGTTCACAACTGGTGCACAAAATTCCTGAAAATTTCAAAACTGGCTCTTGCCATCTGGAGTGGTCCAGCTTCAGGTGCTGCTGTGGGGGACACAGCAGGCCTGATTTCATCGTGGGTGCCTCTCAGCCCGGGCCCCGCAAGGGGGGAGGGCGTCCTGGGCCCTCTGCAGGGCAGGGGGACCCTCTGGCCCGGCTTCAACCCGTCCGAGTCAGGAGTCCGGTCCAGCTGAGACGAGCTGTGGCCGCCACCCCCGGGGTCTGCGCTCAGACCCGCCTCCTGCTCTATGGCTCTCCCTGCAAAGCAGAGCGTTCTGTGTCCCACGTTTCTTGTCCTTCGGCTCCAGGTGGCGTCAGCCGAAAGGATATGTTGGGAAATTGGGGGGTGGGGAGAAACCAGGGTGTTTCCCTCCCCACCTTTCGCTTTAGGGCTCTTTCTGGAAGCGCCGTGTCTCGTCCATCCGTCCTTCTGGCTGTGGCTCCTTGCTCTAGTTACACCACCCCCTCCAGGTCCCTTCAGCCAACGGAAGATGAGCCCCTGGGATGCCTCAGCCCTTCCGTAACTTGTGTGATCAATCCCTGGTCTCAAATTCCCTTTGTCTGGCGGATGGGTTGCAGGCTGGTACAGTAGGGGTGGCCTCAGCCATGGGCCAGTGGTTGGAAAACAAGACAAAGAAGAAACATTGTCCCTAAGGTAAAGGAAGTATGAACAGGAGGGCCAAATGGTTTAGGGGGCCGGGATGGCTTCAGTACCGTCCGTGGATGGCGTTAGTGGTTACTCTGAACCCAGGATTACAGAGGCGGGGGTCAATGAATCTGCATGTCACCATGAATTAGAAAGCTCTGTGAACTTGGCCCCAGACAGAGGCACTCCTGGGGTGCAGGCAGGGGTCTCGACCAGCAGGGACATCCCACCAGCCGTGGCCAAGTGTCGACCACAAAACTGCAGGGACCGCTCCCAGGGGCACCACCAAGTGGCTGCCCCACACACAGCAGCATGGAAACCGTGGTCCACCTTCAACTCTCTTTCCAGCTGACGTTTGGGTGGGGACTCTGCATGGAGTTACCCCCAGGATTCTTGGGCGGTTCTTCTAGAAAAGGGCGATCTTCATGAGGGATACACCTGCTCATGAGGCAGGTAAGGACTGCAGGGAATAGACATAAGCGTGCTCCAGGGCCACGTATTAGGAGGAAGGCCACTCGGGTCCGATAGACGGCTGCCGCCCGCTAGGAGACCATGGACGGCGCTGGGCTGACTGACAGTCCCGCTACCCGTGGACCCAGCTCAGCACCTTTGTCCTCACGTGTCCTGGTGCCAGACAGGACCCTGACAGAACGCTCAGGGTTTCAAAACACGGGAACTCACCCCCTTCGAGGGGGTGAGAGGTTTGTCAAGACATTGAGAAGTTTCCAAGTGTCAGGATTTCATGCGATCCCGTGTGGGCTGCAAACCAGCCGACTCTGACGCGAGTGTCAATTTGCCCAATGAACTGTAACACAGGTGAGGTTTAGAAGTTCGAGCCTGTGATATTTCCTATTTTAAACCACAGGCAATGCACTCTGCGTGCTAATGGCCGCTACCTGTCATAATTTCACTTAAGAAACTTCTGTATTCCTGCAGACCAGTCCTTGGCTAGAGACTGGCTTTTAAGGCTTCACTCACGGCCAGTTTTATTGCCTCCATCATCGTCTTAAATTTTGGGGAAAATCTGGAATAGAGAGAGGGTTTGGGGGACTTGGGTTAGAGCTGGTGGAATTCTCTGCTGAGAATGGAGAAATTGGGACACTTCAGAGCTCTCCCAGCAGCAGGAAGCAAGGAATTGGAGGAATGGGGTCAGGATCCCCAAGGAAGGAGAAGCAGAAGAGGGTGCCCGGTGGGCAGGGCACGGGGGGAGGGGCACGTGCCACTGGGCTCGGGATGGAGGACAGTGAAGTGTAGATTCATTACTTCACCCCAGGGCAGGGGGGCCATGGATGCATCACCAACACGCCCCCTCAGACTCCGAGGGAAGGCCAGAGCCCTCACTCTCCCCAGAGACCCAGAGTTCGCTTCTGTAACTGAGCAGAACCCTGTGTGGCCTTCTTGGGACAGACCCCCTGCCCCTGCCATGGCCTCCGCCTGCCTCTTGTGTGCAGAAAAACTTAGCCTCCTAGGCCTTCCCCAAGTTTCAAAGAATAAATTTAATCAGAGAAATGAGAAAATGCAAAAAGAAAGGAAAATAGTCAAGCAAGGCTATAATAGTTTAGTCATTAAACAAAGTCAAGGACCTTTAGTTCCTCCTCAAGGGCTGTAGATACTATGCTGAGCCGTGTCCTTGAGCTGTTTTGCGGATACCGAGACCCCCACCAGGTGGAGGAAGTTAACTCTATGCTGCCCACAAGCACGTAGACCCCAGACCGGCAGGAACCAGAAAGTTGATGGTGTTGACTCCTGATTACCTCACCACCAACCAATCAGAAGAAGGTCCACAAGGTGGCCATGCACCTGGAAACCTCCTCCCTCACCCTGTCTCTTCCTTCCCCTGAAAGCCCTCAGGGAGTGCGGGGCTTTTGAGCACTATCTACCCGGACTCCTTGCTCGCTCCCTGCAGGAAGCGCTGCCCTTCCCTTCACCACAAACCCGCGTCAGTAGATCAGCTTTGCTGTGCGCAGGCGGCCGGACCCAAGTTTGGTTCAGAAACACTTCTGCTTCTTTCATATCTTCCAGGAAAATTTTCATCTCTTCTTTGGGGAAAATTCCCCCACGAGAGATAAGATCCCTGGCACTACCAGAAGGGACTTTTCCTCTCCCAGAAAGAGGCACTATGGGATTAATGACTGAGAGGCAGGGAGCAAGAGGGGGGAGCCCGGGAGGTGTGGGGGATGGACTGGCTCCCCGTCTTCTGGAAGGATGGGTTGCCTGGCCACAGCACAGTGAGAACAGGTAGGATCTTCAAGCCCCCCAGCTTGAAGCCCTGATGTCTGGAAACCCTGCCAGCCTGCTTTCCGGGTTACTCTACACGAATGGGGAGAAACTTGGAAGTTACTGATGGTGCCCACAATTTCTGTCCCTGGGAGACCACCAAAGGGGCCAGGAGACCCTGTGCATGGGGTGGGGGGAGCTAGGTGGGTTGGCTTTCGGGAGCTTGGCATCCCATCTACTGTTCATTTCCATGGCTGGGTGAGCCAAGCCCTGGGGCCCCTCACCGTGGCACAGCTGAGGCCTTCCACCATCAGACAGGAGGCAGGAGGAAGCAGCTAGGATTGGGAAGAAGCTAGCTTGGCACTGGACCTGATGGGGGAAAGGGACAGGCAGAACTTTTTGTCCTGCAATTTTTTTTTTTTTTTTTTTTTTTTGCGGTATGCGGGCTTCTCACTGTCGTGGCCTCTCCCATTGTGGAGCACAGGCTCCGGACGCGCAGGCTCAGTGGCCGTGGCTCCCGGGCCCAGCCGCTCCGCGGCATGTGGGATCTTCCTGGACCGGGGCACGAACCCGTGTCCCCTGTATCGGCAGGCAGACTCTCAACCACTGAGCCACCAGGGAAGCCCTGTCCTGCAATTTTAAGTGCAATCTTGAGAGGACCTCCTGGAGGCTCTGGGACAGCCCTGGTGGGGGTGTGCTGCTTCTCAGCTCCAGCCCTGGAGTGTGAAAGCCGCTGTGGACAGTACATAAACCGAGGGGTGTGGCCGTGTGCCAATAAAACTTTATTTATAAAAATAGGCGAGGGGCCGCGGGTCATCGTTTGCTGACCCCTGCCTTAGAGCAACACAAGAGGTGCCTGGCCCCGGGTGAGCCGCTAGAACAGGGTTCCTCCCTGGACGGCCGACCAGCTCTGGCTCCTGTGGGCGAGACATCAGGTCTGTACGGTTTGATCACTCTTTACTGGACTGAAGCAGTCACATCAGTCTCCTCGCACAAGCACTGCCGGGGGTTGTCTTTGAGGCCACGGCAGCTGCTGTCCCCATCCCCCCTCACCAGCCAGGGAGAGCCTAGCTCCGCTCCGTTTAGATGGAGGTGGTCACCGGGGCAGCCCCGCCCAAGGACGGAGAGGTCAGGAGCTCGGAGCTCACAGGGGGCTATTGCTGCCTGGGGGATGGACGGGAGCTTCAGCACATGCACGGAGGTGGCCACTGGCGGCTCGACAGGAATACCGTAGAAAAGGCACGTGATTCAGGTCTGGAGTTGGCGGTCAGCTGACGCGCTCAGGCAGAGCCGCCAGCTGCGGGGGGTCCGCGCTGCTGGAGGGGGAGAGGTCCCCATGTCCCCATGTCCCCAGGGCCCGCCGGCAGCTGAGAATAGGTCCCCCCCCCGAGGGGATGCGGGCACGGCCAGGGCCCTCTGGGTTCCAGTGGTGGGCTGAGTGGGAGGGGCCCCACGCCTGCCCCAGGTCCTCGGGGTCTGCGCTGGGGCGGGGGCACAGGGTGAGCCTGGGGGTCAGTGCCGCCCTGGCTTGATCCAGTTTCTGATGGTCCACTTCTGCCCTGAGCACCTCTGCACCACCAGCCGGAGCCCAAAGTTGGCGTCCTTGGACATCTCCACCTCCAGGCACCGGCCTGTGTCTCTGCTCACGATGGGACCGCCCTGCACGGGAGGGAGACCCAGTCAGCCCGGGGGTCCCATCGCAAGAGCTTCCAAGGAGTGGGGGTGATACCAAGGCCAAGCGGGTCACTGCACGGCCACCTGAGACTCGGGGTCCTGACTCTCCCAGTCCCTCTGTCCCCCATCCCTCGGTCCCTCCTGACCCCCTATCCCCCATCCCTCTGTCCCCCAATCCCTCTGTCCTCTCGCCCCCGCCCCCGTCAGCCATCTCCCTTCTCCTGGAGTCCCAGGAGTGATCAAGACAGTGGACCCCAGGGCCGCTGAGACGGGCTTCTCCCCCAGAATTGTCCCCCTGACCCCTGGCATGTCTGATTTGCCCATCGGTCACCTCTGCAGGCCCTCTGGTCCCCCAGACATCAAGGGCCCTGGCCCAAACCCAAGGACCCCCAAGCTCATGTCCTGTACGTCCTCTATCCTTCTCCAGACAGGTCCCTCCCATGCACGCTGGCCCTCAGCGTCCTGGCTCCAAACGCGGCCTCCTGGGGACCCGCTGGTCTTGTTGGGTCCACTTGAGACAGTGACAGCTCATCCCTGCAGCCTCTCCTGTAACCGGGAGCCCCCAGACAGGACCGTGCACGCATCTGTCCCAGGGTCTCCTGCGTGGGAGGAGTTGGGTCGATTTCAACAAATCTCTGGGGAGTCCAGTCTGGCCCCACTTGGCCAGCAGCTGGGGCGGGGCTTCCGGGGCAGTCAGACCCCATCCCTTCTTCCTAAAGCCCCTCCCCAGGAGGCCAGAAGAGGCAGCCACGGGGCTGCGAACAGCCCGGCCCTTCCCTGGCAGGTCCCCTAACGTCCGTGAGGGGGTCACGTGGGAGCAGCTGGTCCAGCCCCTGAGCCCTGCAGCCCCCGCTGCCCTCGGCTTCCCCACAGGCTGGTCCGGCGGCCCGGGGTCCCAGCAGCCCGCTGACCTGCGTGAAGTCCCACAGCCGCTGCGCTGGCCGGGCCACGTCCTCACACTTCCTCAGGGTGGGCGTGCGGCCCCTGCCGTCATCCACCAGGCACTTGGAGTCGGGCAGGAAGGCGGTGGAGCCCAGGGGGCCCAGCTGCAGCAGGCCCTCGGCGCTGTACCGCACCAGCTGGGGAGAGGCGGAGCGGGCGGTGGGCCGGGGCTGGCCTCACAGGGGCCACCCGAGGCCCTGGAGGGAATAGGTGGGGCATCGCGGGCGGGCCCAGCCCGGTCAGGGGCCAGCCTTGCTGGGGAGGGGCCGGGCCCCAAGGAGCCCCCTCGGCCCCAGGGCGCCTGAGAGGCCGAGGGCGGGGAGCCCACAGGGGATGCCTTCCGGTGGCCCTGCGGCCCCAGCCCCCTTTCTTCCACAAATTCCCCCAGCGGGATGCTCTCGGACTCCTTCCCCAGAGCTTTGCTCGGACCCCTCCCTCCATGGGGCCCAGAGCCTCGGCCTCAGACGAGGAGGAATTCACACATGCCCCGGGCCGCCCGTCTGCCCTCGAACCGGAGGCCGCCCCAAGTTCATGGTTCCAGGTCACGTCATTTGCCAAACACCAGCTCAGTAACGCCTGTGCACCCACGAGGAAACCAGTGCTCTAGGTTCCTCCGCTCCCCGGCTGTGTGGCTTTGGGCGAGTCACGCCACCTCTCTGTGCCTCGGTTTCCTCATCTGTGAGCGGGAGATGATGACAGTGCCGGCCGGGCAGGGCCACCGTGGGGAACCCACAGGCGTGTGGAGTGCAGGCTGAGCACAGCAGGTGCCGGGGTCGGTCAAGTGCTTCTCTCCTCTCCTTTCTCGCGTTTTCTCTCCCAGAAGAGTGGGCGCTCGCGCGCCCTCTGCTGTGTTTCCAGTACAACCTGGTGGCGCAGCACCTCCCCTGCACGTTCGCGCGGCCCTGCGACTCTGCCACCCCCACTTAGCATGGGGCCCACGTTCTCTCCTGCGTCCTCCTGGGGGCGGGGCGTAAACGCGCGTGGCACCTCCCACGTCTCCAGGGTGAGGAGGCCCGAGCAGCAGGGGGGGGCCGTGTGCGGAGGGGCCGAGGCCCCGGAGCGGCAGCTCACGGTGGCTCAGACGTGGCCTCACCAGCCTGCCGGGTGGCCTGGGCAGTGCCGTGCAGAGCGGGTCCTGCTGCAGATCTGTGAGTAAAATAAAGACTGTGGTCCTGGCGGGCCATTCTGCCTGGGGACAGGTGGTCACAGATATGCTCGTGTCCCTTCTCTGTAAACTTTCTGAAGCCACGGAGATTTGAATATGGGGTCCGCAGCCCCTGAAATGTCCAGCACAAGCTCCCAGCCGGAGCCCCTGCCACCTGTAGCTTCAGCCTTGGAGGTAAGCCCTGGCGGAGCTCGGAAGCGGGAGCCTCAGTGCCGGGAGCCGGCACGGCCCGTGCTCAGGGAGGTCTGTCCCAGACGCCGAGCGGGGCAGCGAGCCGGGCTGGGAAGGGCTTCGGTGACCACAGGCGTTGCCGCTGGCTTGTGGGGAAGCCGTGTGCTTTTAGAGATGCGTTCTGAAATACTCTGAGGTGAAAGGACCTGACGCCTGCAACGTGCTTTAAAATGACTCAGAAAAAAATAAATGATGCAAATACGGCCCGATCTGAACACCACTGTATCAGGATCGGGTGGAGACCCGTGTCTGTGAGGGGCAGGGACAAGCACGTGTGCTTCACGGTTACTGCTGCACGTGTTTTCCCTTCTTTTCCCTCCATAAACCTGTAAAAAGGTAAAAACTTTCCTTTGGCCGGCGGGCTGCTCTTTGCCGACCCCATGAGTGTGTGGTTGGTCATCTGAAGACTTTTCTACTTTTCTGGAAGCTTGAAAGTGGTCAGAATAAAACCTGACAGGTTAAAGGAAGGGCCTCCTAACGACCCCCAGGCTATGTCGAGTCCAGCCCAGGAGGGGTCCCATGCCCACACGGGGGTGGACGCGCCTGCCCCGTGTCCCTCTCACTCACACTGGTCAGGCCAGCGCAGTGACCAGAGGACAGAGGGCTGGGCCCCATCGTGAGGGGTCCATGCACTGGTCTGTGTCTGCTCCCTGAAGACTGTTTACTAACCATCTGTACGTGTGCAGATTTTGGTCCGAGACTGGCTTTCTTTATGTTGTAGGCTGAACTGCTTCCCCCCAGAAGTCATGTTGAAGTCCTAACTGGCACCTGTGAATGTGACCTTATCTGGAAATAGGATCGTTGCAGAAGTGCTCAAGGTAAGATGAGGTCATACTGGGTCAGGGCGGCCCTAATCCAACATGACTGGTATCCTGATAAGCAGAGAAAACAGAGACACAAGGAGAAGGCAGGGTGAAGACTCAGCCACAGGCCCGCCCAGGCCACGCGATGACGGAGGCAGAGCCTGGAGGGATGCGGCCACCAGACAAGAACTGTGGGACCACCGGGGCGGGAAGGGTGGGCCTAGAGCCTCAGGAGGGAGCACAGCCCTGCCCAGGCCGTGATTTCAGATTTCTGGTCTCCAGAGCTGAGAGGATAAACACCTGTCATTTAAACCAGTTCCCAGTTGGCCCCAGGACACTAACACAGCCGGGGATCGGGGTTTGGGGATGTAGCTTGTCCCCATGAACACCTCAGCAGCCTCCACTGAGACCAAACCGACTGAAGTCATTTGCAAAGGAGACACCACCACGGGCGTGTCCGGCCTGGTGGGCACATGGGTCCAACCGACCTCTCCGTGGGGCACGGTCCTGTGGACTGGCCTCCCCGTCCACCTGTGTCCACATCCACCCTGGTTCCAGCAGCGAGGCCGCTTCTGCCGGCCGCCCCAGGGTCCACTCGCAGGTGGAGGGGGGCGCTCCCCCAGGCGTCACGCGGCGTCCTTGGAACACCCACACCTCACTCAGCCACGCGATTCGCTGCCCCAGACACCTCCGCGGCTGGCCCCACACTGCTCGCTCCACAGCAGGGCTTGCTGGGAAAGGACCACCGTCTACCCAGCCACCTGGAGTCGAAGAGGAGCAGGGCATGTTCGGCGACGCCCCACAGACGTGGCCTCTCACCTCAGGCCTGTACCGGCCAGAGGATTCCCCTCCTGCAGCTGAGGGCCCAGCAAACTGGATTTCTCCCGGGAGCCCACGTTTGCACCTCGACGGGTGATTCCGCTTCGCTCTCTTAAGGCAAGGCCACGTGCCAGCAGGGGTCCTGTGAAGAGGCTGCAGGGGTGCCAGGGGAGCACGGTCTTCTCCGCCGCCACAGGCTTGGCACCCCCCACCCGCGATGGACCCCTGCGCAGCTGTGTGGATGTCCCCGAGCGGGAGCAGGTTCAGAGAGCTTCAAGGGGGCCGAGTGTCATTTCGGGGGTTAATTTAAATCCCACCCACTGAGAATAAGCATTGTCACTGCAAGCAGAAGGCGGGTCCTCTTGGGATTGGAAACATCAGGCTGCGTCGGGGTCCAGCACACCAGCCCCGTCACCTCTGGAAACACACCTGCCTGGGGTCTGGACACCCGAGTGGCTGGCTTTAAAGCCCTCCAGGTGATAAGAACTGGTGGCTAATGTGATACTTCCTGGGTTACGTCTACACTGTGGCTACCATTTACCCTCGTTTTCCACTTCAGTCCACACGGCAGCCCTGAGAAATAGGTACCGTGATCATCCCCTCGATGAATAGGGAAACTGAGGCACGGGTGTCAGGTGATTCGCCCAAAGCAAAGCCGTTGCTCTTAATTTACCCAGGGCCTGAGCTCACAGCCAGCGGCATCAGAATGCCCCGGCAGGCCTGCCTCTGCCCCCCGGGACCCACCTCCACCTGTGCTCTGGGCTGTGTCCCTCAGGAACGTCACCGCCACCCCTACCTGGGAGGACATCCCGTGGCAGGGGTACAGGATGGCACGGTCATCATCTTCTGCCCCCTGGTCCAAGCAGTAGCCGCTGGCTTTGCTGTTTCTCACCTACGACCAGAAATCAAAGCAGAGGCCCCGTCACAAGGGTGCTAAGTGCAGAGGCAGGCTAGAGGGAGCTTTACCGACCTGTCCCCTGCCCAGGACCCGTGGTCGCAGGAAGGGGTGGCCCTCCTGGGGTAAGAGGAGGGACGGGGGGAGGGGGGAGGAAAGGAAGTGGGAGGGCGAGAAGGGGAGGGGGAGGGGGGAGAGGAGGGGAAAGGGGGGAGGGGGAGGAGGGAGGGGGAGGGCGAGAAGAGGGAGGGGGGAGGAGGCCGAGGAGGGGAAAGGTGGGGGGGGAGGAGGGAGGGGACAGTGCCCTGGCCGGTGGGCTGGCTGCGGAGGGACTGGCTGGGCTCCTCGGAAGGGATGACCGGGCCTGGCTCTGGGGGCGATGTGGACTGATGTGCCGCGCGTGCGTGCGTGTGTGGACCCGGCCACCCTCCCCAGGTGAAGCTCACCACAGAAGCGGTAGCCTCGGAAAACAGCGAGGAGGGCCTGGCTGGCTCCCGGGAACAGCCTCCCCACACTCACGCCTTTTGCCGCGTGACTGCGGCTCGTCCCCTCACCGGGGGTCGGGGGGCTACTCCCACAGCCCCCGAGTCTGGTCTGGCCTGGAGGCTTGCTCAGCCAATAGACGCAACGGAGATGGCTGTGTGCAGCTCTGAGCCGCAGGACACCTGCAGCCCCCGCTCTGCCTTGACCCCTGACTCTACCCTGAGAACAAGCCAGCTGCCCGCTGGGGGTGACAGACATGTCACCTGCGCCCCAGTGCCCTGTTGACAGCCAGGCACCGTCCAGGTGTGCGGGTGAGCCTGTCCCCAGAGACCTGATGTCAGACTGGCCGAGGTCAGGGCTGCCCGGATGACCCCTAGACTTGCGAGCAGGCACAGGGGCGCTGCCCGAACCCTCTGTGTTCTGGGGATGTTTGTTTGGCAGCACTAACTAGCTGACACAGCACTCCCACCCCAACCTTGTCAGCTGGCGAAGTCCCTAACGTTACGGCTTCTGTGGGCGGGCGATGCATGAATTTCACTCATCATGGTCAGGAGCCGCAGGGCAGCCTGGGAGGGGCTGGGAGGACAGTGGCCTCCCGCCCACGCTGCTGATGTGCACCCGTGGAGCTCCCTGTCACGTGGGAAACCCCTGTGTCCAGAGGAGCGGGAATCTGGCTTGGGGGTGTACCAGGAGCTCCAGGAACAGACGGGCCTCCTGGGATTATCCCCCGCCCCCAGTATCACTTCTGCTTGGCCCACCTAAGTTCATGCATTCCTTCACCTTGGGGAGCCTGGGTCCCCGTGGAGGAGCTGAGGCCTGGGGTAGGGGGAGGCCTGTCCCCCAGCACAGACCAGGACGAGTGGGCAGGAACGCAGTGCCCTCCCCCGGCTTTAAGGAGAGGTGTGCGTGGCTGTGCACGTGGGGGCCAGTGCAGACACGTGGGTCTTCCACAGCTGGTGCCTGTACGGGTGTGAGTCTGTGTGTCCTGTCGTGCACTCGCATGCAGGCATTGTGGCACACAGACACGCTGTGTGTGTGAACGCATCCGTGTGCCGGGCTCTGCGCATATGTGCTTATGTGTTCACGTGCCATTTTGTCTCAGTAACAAGTATTTGCACCGTGCAGGGCAGGCAGCTTGGGTGGGGTCTGCATACACAGGTGAAGATGTACAGGTAGCTTTCTGTGTGTCTGTGAGCAGAACAGTGTGCAAATGTACACTTCTGTGTCTGTGTGCACTTACACCCATATGCATGTGCATGAGGGCATGTATAAACACACGTGTGCGACACAGATACGTATGCACACACGTGTCTCTGAATCTGCTTTGTGTACCTCGGTATGCAGGCACGAGTGTGTGTCCCTGCGGCTCTTACACTGGTGTGAGTGTGCCCGTGCGCTCTGCTGGCTGCTGTCCGTGCGCGTGCGCCCGGGGACAGGCCAGGATGCCGGGAGGCGGGGCGCGGCGCGGGTGCAGGGCGCAGCCATGCCGCGGAGGCGGTACCTCTCCGTACGTGAGCGTGTCGTTGTAGGTCCTCATCTCCGGGTACACGTTGTCCAGGTACCACTTGAAGCTGCGGCACTTCAGCCTCCGGCGCAGGGCCAGCCGCTCGGACACGTCCCCAAAGTCCACGCCGGGGTTCTGCGAAGCCGGAAGCGAGGCGGGATGGGCGCTGCGGTGTGCAGAGCCCGCACCAGCCAGGCCTCTGCCCGGGGGGTTGGGGAGCCCCAGGCCCCCCATCACAGGAGCGTGCCCGCGCTCAGGGCTTCCCAGCCCCGAGCCTCATCTGGGGGCCTTCTGCCCTCCCAGGCTCCTGGAAGGTCCAGGGCGGCGGGGCCGATGGGAAAGGCCAGGCATCTCCGGCCTGTTTGCAGCAGGACCAGCTGGAGAGCGGCCGGCCTGGACAGACAGCCACCGGCGGTGTGTGTGGGCCGGCTCGTAACACCCTGCACCCGCCGAAGGAAAGACCTGCCCGCAGCCAGCTCCCGGGAGGTGACTTCAAACACCCCGAGTATTGTTTACGGGGGCCGGGCCAGGTCGTCTGTGCTCCAGGGTGATCTCCGGGGGTCGCCGTGGGGCATCAGCTTGACCTCTGCAGGGGCCAGAGGCCAATGCCGGGCACGTGAGCCCCGGTAAATTCTGGAGGCCGAGGCTCGGGTGCGCTTCCCGGGTTGGTGATACGCTGTACATGTTGTCACACATCGCAGCTGGGAGAATTAAGCGCGATTTCTGTGACTCCCCGGGAGTCATATCCTTTCATTATAATAAACCACAGCCCCCACGTAACAGCTTTTCTGAGTTCTGAGTCCTTGTCGCCAAACACTGAACCTGAGGGTGGTCCTGGGGGCCCTGACACTCTGTGACAGGTGGGGGACGTGGGTGGGTTTGAGAAAGCCCCTCCCCAAGCCCAGGTCCCCGAGGCTCTGATACCAGCTAAGGAAGGACCGTGGGCCTGGTGTGAAGGGCAGACCCTGGGCTGGACGTGGGAGCAAATGACCTTGGGAGCCCCCCACCTACAAGGCGGCATCACCCAGACATGGGGCCGTGAATCCGACTCAGTTCAGGAGGTTGCAGTGAAGATGTTTAAAATACCAGGACGCTTTGCACGTAATGAAGATAATGTCTCTTAACTTTTTTGTTATATACACGCAGCTCTATCTGCTGACAGCTAGAAACCCATGCACACGCGTGCCTGTGTGTGTGTGCCCTAATAAAAGGTCAAGCCCCATGCACACGCGTGCCTGTGTGTGTGTGTCCTAATAAAAGGTCAAGCTCCATGCACACGCGTGCCTATGTGTGTGTGTCCTAATCCATGCACACGCGTGCCTGTGTGTGTCCTAATAAAAGGTCAAGCTCCTCCTGCGGGTGGGTGCTCCCAGGATGAGTCTACCCCAGAGACGCGAATCCTCCCGTGTCCAGGGGAGCAGAAGTGCGTGGGGCTGGGCCTGCCGCCAGTGGGGGTGAGCGGAATGGGCAGCCTGTCCTCAGCACTCCCATGCACACAGTGCACACACACGTGTATGCCCAAGCCCCTTCTCCGGGCTGCCCCGCCCCCCAGGCCCTGGTTAGGACCCTCTGGCTCACACCCAGATCCTTTTTCCCGCCGGCCACAGGCAGACCCCTCGAACAGACCCCTCCTGCCCCCGCTCCCTGCAGGGCAGGCAGATCTGGCTGCAGACATCACACGTGGGAGAAGCCGCCACCCCCACAGCAGGCGGGCCCTGAGAGCCTCGTGACAGGGTCCCGCGGGGGACCGAGTTACATTCCGGCTCTGCCTCTTTTCAGCTGCGCACCCTCGTGTGCCTCAGTTTCCCAATCTGCCGTGTGGAAGTGATGGGGTCATCATTACGGTCATCGTATCACCGTGGTCTCGTGCAGAACTACGGGGAGAGGCTTCTGCGTGGCAAGGGGTATGCTATGAGTCCCAGGAGGGGCTGTGGTCACCCTGGGGCAGCTCTCAGCGCAGCAGCAACTGCGACCCCGCAGTGCCACGTCTGCGGCCGCTCGGGGGCTCACACCATGGAGGGAAGGAGCTCTCGGGGCGGGAGGGAGGCGTGCCAACCAGCGTCGCAGCTGCTGGAAACGGGCTCTGCTTGGTGAAGGTCATGACGTCCCTGAGCCTCACCCTGGCTGAGCTGTCCAGGAGGCCCCACCTCGCGTGGCCGGGCTGTGCCTCGGATGACCACTGAGGCTGTCCCCGGGGGCAGCCCCGCCCCCAGCCCTCCTCCTCACCACCCGGTCCACCAGCTTACGCTCATGGGGATGTTCCAGGCCATGTACACGTGGGACTTGAAGCTGTCCATCCACACCTCGGCCGCCCGCAGGGCGTTGCGCTTTGCGTAGTAGTCAATGTCGTTGTTGTAGGGCTTCTTGGTACGCTCGATGTGGGCCACGCGGGAGCAGGGCAGAACCTCCATGCTGCCGCCGCACTGCCACACCTGTGGGGACCCGGGTCTGGATGGTGGGCCCACCCCTCCCAGCAGCCACCGGGGCCAAGGGCACCCTCCTCCCTCCCCGCATCCCCTGTTCTCAGATCCCCGGGACAGGCCTTCCAGAGGGCAAGGAGGCCCGGCCGCCTGGGCCGTTCCAGCGGAAGATGCCAAAGAGAAGCCGTGGCTTTGGGTTAAGCCCACCGAAGCCTGGGGGCAAGGCTGCCTCCCCTTCTGGATTTCCCACCGAATTGCATTTCTCTTGCACGTCCCACGATCTAAACAATGGAGGGGTTTTTTTCTGATATCCTGACAATTCATTATTATCCCTTTCCTATGGCCCCTGCCACCACTCAGTGTTTGCTCTGGGCCCAGAGCCTGGCCTGAGAGGGGTTACTTCCCACCAGCAGCTGTCCTCCCCCCGCAGCTGGAAGAACCAACCTACAGTCTAATTTTAAAAGAGTAGCTTGCGGGACTTCCCTGGTGGCGCAGTGGATAAGAATCCACCTGCCAACGCAGGGGACACGAGTTCGAGCCCTGGTCCGGGAAGATCCCACATGCCGCGGAGAAACTAAGCCTGTGCACCACAACTACTAAGCCTTCACGCCACAACTACTGAGGCTGTGCTCTAGAGCCCATGAGCCACAACTACTGAGCCTGTGTTCTAGAGTCTGCGCACCACAACTACTGAGCCCGCGTGCCACCACTACTGAAGCTCGTGTGCCTAGAGCCTGTGCTCCACAACAAGAGAAGCCACCGCAATGACAAGCCTGAGCACCGCAATGAAGAGTAGCCCCTGCTCGCTGCAACTAGAGAAGAGAGCCCCTGTGCAGCAATGAAGACCCAATGCAGCCAAAAATAAAATAAATAAATTTATATTTTAAAAAAAGAGCAGCTTGCTATGCAAACAGTGCTTCAAGCACCCCAGACACAGTCTCGGTCTAAAGGAAAAGTCTAAACAAACAGCTGTTTCTTCTGCAAATAAGGCTCCCCGAAGCCCCTAAGCGCTAGGACCCTCACTTGCGATAGAAACGTTGTCGCATCAGGAGCTCCTTTCATGCCTGCTTGCTTCTGCGCTGCCTCACCCGACACAACTCAGCCTCACTAGGCACGGGTCGTGTTCGTCTGTTCTACTCTACCCCAGCCTATGCGAGCCTACCTGTGCCATGAGGCGCCCAGATACTTGGTTCACACGGCTCTGGGTGTGTCCAGCTGAGATGAACACAGGTTGGTGGGCTGAGTAAAGCAGATTGCCCTCCTCAGTGTGGGTGGGCCCCAACCAATCAGTTGAAGGCCTGAACAGAACAGAAAGGCTGAGGGAGGGACAGTTCACTCTTTGCCTGACGGTCATCGAGCTGGGCTGCTGGTCTTCTCCTGCCTTCAGACTTGGTCTGGAACCACACCCTCAGCTCTCCTGGGCCTCCAGCTAGCCAACTGCAGGTCTTGGACTTCTGAGCCTCCGTAACTGTGTGGGCCAATTCCTTATCATCTCTGGATAACCCAGACTAATGTCCTACCCTATCTTATCCCACCCTACCCCATCCCACTGAAAAAATGCGGTGCAACCCACCAGGTCGACTTCACCATGAACAACTCAGTCTGATCAACTTGGCCCAAGCTCTCTTCGGTCAGATTCTTACCCCTAAGCCTCTTCTAATTCAGACATTTTGGAAATGCCAGGCATGTGCTTACTCGCCTCATCTCACTCAACCCACCAGGACCCGGGAAGGACGGGTACCACAGGCAATGTTCTCCTCACTGTACAGAAGAAGATACCGAGGGTCAGAGAGGTTAAGCCAGTCACACGAGCTCACGGGACCTGACCAGGCCTGACTGATCCCACAGCCTCTTAATGTCAATGCTGTGCTGGTCACACCTCCCCCACACGGCCACTGTCTTCTGGAAACTGTTGTATTTTATAGTTGAAACATAACATCAGTTCACAAACATTTGTCCATGCAGCCACACTTGAAAGTTGTCATTTCTTTTTTTTTTTTTTTTTTCTTTTTTTTGCGGTACGCGGGCCTCGCACTGCCGTGGCCTCTCCCGTTGCGGAGCACAGGCTCCGGATGCGCAGGCTCAGCGGCCATGGCTCACGGGCCCAGCTGCTCCGTGGCATGTGGGATCTTCCCGGACTGGGGCACGAACCCGTGTCCCCTGCATTGGCAGGCGGACTCTCAACCACTGCGCCACCAGGGAAGCCCTCTTTTTTTTTTTTAAATAATTTGTATTGCAATATAGTTGATTTACAATGTTGTGGGTTTTTTTTTTTTTTTTTTTTTTGGCTGCGTCGGGTCTTTGTTGCTGCGTGCAGGCTTCTCTCTAGTTGCGGCGAGAGGGGGCTACTCTTCATTGCCGTGCGTGGGCTTCTCATTGCGGTGGCTTCTCTTGTTGCAGAGCACAGGCTCTAGGCCCACAGGCCTCAGTAGTTGTGGCACGCGTGCTCATTAGTCGTGGCTCACGGGCTCTAGAGCGCAGGCTCTGTAGTTGTGGCGCACGGGCTTAGTTGCTCTGCGGTGGAAGGGGTCTTCCCGGACCAGGGATCAAACCCGTGCCCCCTGCATTAGCAGGCGGATTCTTAACCACTGCACCACCAGGGAAGTCCAAAAGTTGTCATTTCTTATCACAGAGAGGATGGGCCTTAATTCACTTCCCCATTGCCCCAGTTATTAGACATTTAGATTTTCCTCCTGTAGTTTCTTCACTATTAAAATCAAGGCTGCACTCCACATCAGAAACACTTGCTTGGGCTAAGTCATCGCGGTAAGCTGGCAGGCACGAGTACTTCCAGCTAAAGTCTTGTTGACAAATACAACTGGGTGTTTCTCAGTCTTGGGCATGGATTTCACTCCGTGGGTCCCTCTGGCCTCTTGTCTAGCCTTCTTCAGCCTAAACGTTCTGCCTTACGCCCAGTTTAAGTGGCGCTGGCTTCATCAAGGCCCATTCCTCCCAGACAGCGACCGCGCAGAGTGGCCTTGATGCCTCGGCGCTCCAGCCTGAATTTGCAGAACCCACTTTGGGGCCCATGAGGAGGGGCTTGAGAAGTGGGGCTGGCTTCACGGGAGGTGTGGAAGGCGGGGCCTGCTAGAGCTCACACCAACTAGAGGCCGCGCTCGTTTCCTGGGGCTGCGTAACGAGGACCGCAGACCAGGTGTAAACAACAGACACATTCTCTCACAGCCCTTGAGGCCCCGCTCCCTCTGGGGCTCCAGGGGAGGGTCCCACCTCCCTCTCCCAGCTTCTGGTGGCCCCAGGTGCCCTTGGCTTGTGGCCCCATCCCTCCTGCCACGCAGCCTCCCCCCCATGGGTCTGTGTCTCAAGTTCCCCTCTCCTCTCTCGGGTAAGGACAGCAGCCATCAGATTTAGGGCCCACCCTAATTCCAGGAGGATCTCATCTTGAGACCCCTCACAGCTTCCAGGCAGAGGTCTCCGGGGCTGCCATTCACCCACCACAGACGCCAAGCCCCCGTCTCGGGGAAGAGCACGGCCCAGCCCTGCCTGCTCCATCGGCCCTACTCTCTGCCCCGGGAAAGCAGAGGAAGACAGGAAAGTCTCACAGCAGGTAACGGGCGGCCCCTCCTGACACCACGCACGGCTGGGATAAGAAATCACCCGAGCGAGGGAGGAGAGGCTGCCCGCTCCTCGTGGCTCACTGAGCGCGTGCCCAGCACACTCTCCCCTGGCCCGGCTCAGGGCCACTCGGGACCACTGCTTGGCACCCTGCAGGCTCAGCAGGCAGCCTCCACGGCCTCCGCCCGATGGTGAGAACCGCGCACGCTCTGTATCAGAGACGCGGTGCATGTTTACGCCCAGGTCCCGAGCTGCAGACGCGGTCTTGCTTCCACGTGGCTTTGCTTCCACGTGGCTGGATGTGGGGCCGCAGGGGGAGGGCTGAGGGCCCTGCCCAACTCCCACCACTTCCGCTCACCACCTCTGTCAAACCCCGGCACGTGGCCCAGCTGCCCAGGAGGCTGGGAGCGCAGGTGGTCACCTGGTGAGCCGGGAACCTTCCAGGAGGCCAAACACTGAAACAAACAGAGGAAGCTCTGCACACCCGCAGGGCAAGCGCCCGGTCCCCCTGCCCATCCTCTGTGGCCACCGTCACCACACGTTCCCTGAGGGGCCTCCCTGCTGTCCGTGCCTGCCTAGTCTCCAGCCGGGGCCGGGGCTGCTGTCCAGCCGTCCAGGCCTCTGAACCTCCCCTCGCCCCTGCTCGTCTCAGCGCCCACCCCACACCCTGCCAGGGCCCCTGTGCCGGCTGCTCCCTCTGGCGGGAACGCCCTCCCCGAGCTCTGCCTGCCTGGCCGCCTCTCCACCTTCAACTGTGCTCGCATGTCACCTCCTCCGGGATTCCCTCCTTACCACCCCATTTAAAGCGCAGCCCCTCAAGCCTCATTCCCCGGCCAGCCCTGTCTACCTCTGTGGCTTTTGTGTCTTTCTAACATGTGACACTATTTACCTGCTGATTCCATGTTGTCTGTCTGCCCCACTAAAATGTAAGCCTCGGTCAGTGGGGTTTTCCATTGCCGCATTCCCAGCTGACAAAGCTGGACCAGGAGGTAGCAGTGGGATGATGATAAACCCCAACAATGCCATGCGGGGGCGAGCTGGGGATTAACCTCGCCCTCGCTGCAGATGAAAATAAGAACTGAGGCTCAGAGACGTTAAGAAACACATCCAGGCTCACAGCTGGTTCGTGGTGGGACAGGGATTCAGAACCCTTGCACGAAGACCCTGAAGTTTCTGCTTCACCCACAGCTGTGAAAGGCGTCACGGGGACGATTCACACGATCTAAGTGTTCCTGTCACACCCACCCTGTGTCTCAACCACTAATTATCTCAATCGACTTGGTTAATTGCCACCCAAACAGAAACAGCAAACACGAGGCAGAGGACCAGGTGTCAGGCCTTCAGGCAGCGGCTTGGAGGGAGGGCGAAGGGCACGGGGGGTGGGGGGGTGGGGGGGCGCCCACCCCGCCCAGAGGGAGCCCCGCCCCTCAGCCAGCAGATCTCAGCTCCCGGAGCCTTGCTGCCGGTTTCTGAGGCTGGGATTCCAGAGCAGCAGCCTTTATACACGAGCCCTTCTTACAAAGCCCGGAAATAACGGTCCGTCAGCAGCAACGCCTGTGAAGGTTTTTAACCCTCCAGCCGCCCGGCAACGCGCGCCCGACAGGGGCCCGACAGGAGCCGAGGGGCGGGGCCAGGACCCGGGGACGGGTCCGCGTGGGGCCTGGGGACGGCAGAGCGGGCGACGGGGCCTGAGCGCCTTCCCTCGAATCGACGCTCTTAGGACGTCCATCGTGAGTCAAGCTGCGTTTCTCGTGGTTTCTTCCCCATCTTCCTCCTGCACCACAATGGTCAACACGACATTTCTGGAGAGCCCTGCTACTAGAAAGCCAGTGCCTCCTGAAACCTGAGAGGAGAAGGAAAATGGTCCCGGCCCCTTGGCGGGAGAGGCCACGTGTCTGTGCATCCTTTGTACGGAGACGCCTCTCTGGACTCCGAGTTCATCCCCTTGGCCGCACAGCCCAGGAGCGTGGCACGCGGCCCCTCGCTGGCCCTGCCTCTCCGTGAGCCTTCCCGTGAGGGCCGAGGGACACAGAGGGGCACTGCCGTGCTGCCAGCGCAGGAGCTCCCAGTCTGCTCTGCGGTAGCATCTCCTGGTGGAGGTTAAAATTCTCACCCCTGCTGACCACATCAGAACTGATGGTCCGATGGTCGGGTCCCTGGGGCCCGAAGCTGCGCTCGGGGGAGGCCGTGCTGTCCCAGGGGCCTCCTGGGGAGGCGGAAGGAGCAAGCCCCGCGGTTCTGTTTGGATATAGCTGAACACGGAGGTCTCTGCTGCTGCAACCAGGGTTTCCAACTGGGTCCCCCAGAGAGGCGACGGGGCCCGCAGCTCAATCCTGCAGTGAGACCCGCAGGGCGGCCAGGTGGGTGGGAAAGGACACACACGTACGCGCATGCACACGCACACTCACACCTGCCGCTGGGGACAGCTCGCCCTGTGGGCGTGCAGCTGTTCTGTGGAGCAGCCCCTGCCCCGTGGGGGGACTTCAGGAGGGACATCCAGGAGCCCCCCGGGGCCTCTGCCGGAGCCCTAGGGCTCAGCGCGCCGGCCACTGGGACAGAAGGCCGCTGACACATCTTGGACCCGAAATAAAGAGCTCCGGGCCCAGAGCAGAGACCCAGCAAATCTCAGGTCCGTTGGAGCTGGCGGCCCAGCAAACAACTGCAGCTGCTTCTCCAGACGCAGCCCTGGTCCCCGAGGGGGATGGAGGAGGAATGGGGGTCGGGCGTCTGCTGCCTCAGGGCTGACCCCGAAGGCCTCAGGGGTCCCAGCGGCGAAGCTGGAGAGCGGCCGGGGCTGCTGCAGCTCCTCTCCCCTCAGAGTGGCCTGGGGGCCGGTCAGCAGTGCGGAAGCTCAGGCCCAGCCCACCCTCCCTGATCACAGCTGAGAGGCGCCTCTGGGAGACCTGGCGGGAGGTGCCCCGGTGGCCGAGCTCCTGGTCACGAATCTAATCCCTCCACAGGTGGGCGCTGGCTGGTGAAACAGTGCCGGATAACAGGTGAACGGGTAAACCACCAGGCTGCGGGGACTCCCTGGCAGCCCAGGGGTTAGGGTTCGGCACGTTCACTGCCACGGCCCAGGGTTCAATCCCTGGCTGGGGAACTAGGGTCCCATAAACCACGCAGCGTGGCCAAAACCACCCCGAAAAACAAAACAAACAAACAAAACAAAACCACGGGGCTGGTCCCTCAGCCTGGAAACGCAGGCAGTCTGAGCCTTGAGCCCCTCCCCAAACACCTGTCCATCCTTCCTGTACTTTCAGAGAACCTGGGCAGCACCGCTGGTGGCCCAGCCTGATGCACGCGGCCACTGCCAGGCTGGGTCAGGGCTGGGGACACCACCTCCTTCAGGATTATTCAGGGGAAGGATCACCCCAAAGGGCATTGGAAAAGAGGGCATTGATTCATGTGCCCAAATGCAAACGTCCATGACCTATAATGCTGGCTCATTACGAGACAGCTGGCCTGGGCTTGCACAGACTCGAGACAGGCCAGAGGGGAGCCACGCAGAGGGGAGAGGAGGGCTGGCCTGTGTAGTAACTGTGTCTTTTTTTTTTTTTTTTTTTTTGGCTCCAAGAGGCCGGTGGGATCTTAGTTCCCCGACCAGGGATCAAACCTGGGCCCTCGGCAGTGAAAGCTCGGAGTCCTAACCACTGGACTGCCAGGGAATTCCCTTAACTGTCTTAAATTTCTTTATTCTGATACTTTGACGTCTGGGGACTCGCTGACCCGGAGGGATGGCCTCTCCCAGGTTCCGGATTCCAGGAGGCTGTAAGCCACTCACCTGAGCGCCCCTGTCACGTGTAACCCAGCCAGCCCGAGCCCTCCCCGGCCCCCCCGCCGTGGGCTCTCACCCCCAGGGCAGGGCCAGCCCCACGCCCCAGAGCCCCGGGAATGGCTCAGCCAGCCACTGCTGGGCCCCCCTGAGGCATCCTTCCCTGGGAAGCCCAGTAAAGGCTCTGAGCCCGGTGCACCCCACCCTCTGCCTCCTGACCTCCCCGTGGCCCGTCCTCCTGGGAGCTGGGAGTAACCCCCTCCCGTCAGTGGACGTGGTCTCCTGATCCGCTGGCCGCTCTATACCTGAATAACAATAAAACAGCTGGCCAGGGCTGGCGGCTACCTGGGGGCTGGGACAGCAGGTGACAGCAGGGCCTTCGACCCCAATTCCCTCTCAGCTTTCATCTCACAGAGCAGGGTGCGCCTGGCCACTCCACAGAGGCCTGTCCCCATTATTATTCTCCAGCTGCCCTGGAGGAAGATTCTAGCTGCTGGGCAAACTCAGAGTGTGCGGCTGGGAGATCTGAGAAGCTGCTGGTTCCCATGTGCAGGCCTGGGAGAAACTTCTGCTGCTGTTGGTGGCCTTGCCAGCGTCCTCGTGACTGCTCTCTGGTCCAGCCTGTTTAAGGCCACTTGGGAGGGAATGATGCCCAGACTCTGGCTCTCAGGGGTGCACACCCCAGTCAGGCACCGTGGGCCCCGCCTGGGCCACTTAGGCATAACAGAAGTCGTCAGTTTCACAGGCAACCTGCTCGGGACCCTCAAGTCTTTCTCACATGATTTGCAGGTGACACAGGGAGGCTTTCAGTAACACAAACCATCCCTGGCACGCATCCTGAGCTGCAGCTGTATCAGCGCTCCCCGTGTGCGCAGAGATGCCTGGTGGCGTCGGAGTCACGGCTGTTCCGCGGACTCTGCTGTGCGTCCAGGCTGGAAGGGTTCTCTGAGCGTGGCCCTCGGTTCCTGGTGACGGCTGTTTCTTGGTAGCTGCCTCGGCTGCCACGTGGACAGGCTCACCCAAGCAGAGATCCTCTCCCACCGTCCGGGGAGCTCACGCCGCTGGGTTCCCTGAGGGCCCAGCCCAGGCCGGCACGTCCCACATCCACCCCGATGGCCCCAGCCTGCCGTTTCGTCTCTGAGCCCTAGACCTGAGGATGGAGAGACGACCCTTTGCGGTATCAGGATAGGCTGATCGCTCTAGTCAGCAACCGGATCTCGCTGCATGCGCGCAGGAGTTCACGCCTGGCTTCCGTCTCAGGCGCTGCAGGCAGCGGGGCACAGGCCGGGCGGCTCCACACGGCCCCTGGGGACCCGGCACTTCGTGGCGGATACGTGCTCTCCCAGCGCCTGTTGGATGGAGGAGCGTGGGCGCGGGCGCCGAGGACAGCGTGGGAGAATGTCCCTGCTCAGGCCTGAGGGTGGAGCTGCCGCCCCCTCCCCGCATTGCCCCATCTGGGAGTGGGGGGCGGGGTGGGAGGCCACACCTAATGGGGCGGGCTGGTGCTGGCCTCCAGGAAAGGGAGGCTTGCGGTCACACAGGGGAGATTTGCTGCAGGGGGAGGGGGAGGGGAGGGGAGGGGAGGGGGAGGGGAGGGGAGGGGAGGGGGAGGGGAGGGGAGGGGAGGGGAGGGGAGGGGAGGGGGAGGGGAGGGGAGGGGAGGGGGAGGGGAGGGGGAGGGGAGGGGGAGGGGAGGGGGAGGGGAGGGGGAGGGGAGGGGGAGGGGAGGGGGAGGGGAGGGAAGCAAAATGGAGGGGGGCGATCCGCCTGCGTGGGAGACCCCGTGGAAGAGAAGGAGCACGTGCTGAGCGAAGGCTGGAGAAGCAAATGAGAGGTCCAGAACGGCCCACCTCCATTCATCCCTTCTAAGGGGCGTCCGTGCCAGAGCTGGGGAGGGGCTGGCGTTTCCGAGGCTTCTCCCATGTGGGCTCATCCGCGTGAGTCAATTCCTTGGTTCCGAACAAGCAGTGTAACAGGGGAAGCAGAGTGGGGAAGCTGGAGGTGGGGTGTGGGAGCCCAGCCTGGCATCTCCTCGCTGCGCCACCCTGCAGCCCTGAAAGGGATTTTCTATGGCAGGAGGCTCATGGCAGATGTCGGTGGGTCCCCAGGCCTGCAGCACCCAATCCTGGCTTCCCGTCGATGTGTCCCTGGCATTCACTGGGCATCTTCCTCCTGAGATCCGTGTGCCCTCACCACCTCTCTGGGAAGGGGCGCCACAGTCTGTGGGGAGTGTGTTTTCTCTTTGGACCGGTGAGCAGGGGACTCACTGGCAGGGCCTGAGAGAGCCACAGGGGCGGAAGCTGACGTCTTTGCTGAGTGCTGTTCTGAGTTTAAAGCTGGCTTTGTCCAGGCTGTGTATTATGAGGAACATCTTCTTGAGTCTCTGGGCTTGTCGTCCTTGGGCTAGCCTGCGTTTGTAAACGGTGAGGACAACTTGGGGATAACTTAGTTCTTAACTCCTAGGTTTACATGTGATGAACACACACGTTTCCTTCTGGGTGTTGGGATCCACTGAACATGATAGAAGCTGGTTTTCACCTTGAAAATACTGAGGATGGGACTTTGCCTGTCAAGCTATGGCCAACATCTACTCAGGTTGGCCTCTCTCTTCTTTACCTTTGTAATAATCCATGGATCTAAAACCGATCAAATGGTCCATCCACCACCCATTCACTCATTGATAAACCCATTCATCCACCCATCTACTCGTCCATCCATCCATCCACCAACCACCAATCTATCCATCCACTCATCTATCCATCCATCCGCCCATCCATCCATCCACCACCTATCCACCAACCACCAATCTATCCATCCACTCATCTATCCATCCATCCGCCCATCCATCCATCCACCACCTATCCACCAACCACCGATCTATCCATCCACTCATCTATCCATCCAACCACCCATCCATCCATCCATCCACCCATTCATCCGCATTAGTGCATACAATCAACATGACTCTAGGCAATGTGCAAAGCTGTATTAAGATCAGGAAATCAAATTGAGCGGCGAAGCAAGCTCAGTGTTCCTAGCCCAGGTCTCAAGGAAAAAGGTCGGATGCACCAGTGGTCCAGGCTGAGGCTGACAGGAACCCAGGCATCCTGCCTCACACCTGGCACATACCCAAGAGGTACCAACCATCATCTTCCTTTTGGCCGTACAGAGTTTCCACCTTTAACAAAAAAACAGGGCTTTATATTCACCCTGAAGAAAACGATGTGCCTCATGTTTAGAGATTTCACATCGGAACCTAATTTTTAAAAAAGATTTACAATCTGCTCAATTGCCCCCTCCCCAGCCCAGGTCCAATTTCAGGAAATAATTCCTACAGGGCAGCCAAGGCTGATGCCTCCCTCTCGTCACACAGACTCCTCGCTCTGCGGGAATGATTCATCTCCAGGGGCAGAATTTGACTGGATTTAGCTTTGGAAAAGCAAGTCCCATCTCCCAGGGCTCAGTTGGGCTCGATTCATAAATTTTTGACAAGAACACATCTCTTCCCGGACTATCTGAGGTTATATATATATACACACACATATGCTATGAAAACTGCTGTTTCAGTGTTCTGTTCTTATGCCAGAAGCTTTCAAGCTGAGCTTTCATTCCAGATTCCTCCCACTTGTTTCACTGAATGCTTTGAACTTCTCAAAAAAAAAGAAAAGAAAAAACCAGTTTCCTTCCTTCTAAACAAGTGGTGCGCAAAGTGTGGTCCTTGGGGAATTCCCTGGCGGTCCAGTGGTTAGGACTTGGTGCTCTCACTGCCAGGGGTCCAGGTTCAATCCCTGGTTGGGGAAGGCGGCCAAAAAAAAAAAAAAAAGTGTGGTCCTTGGACCAGAAGCATCAGCACCCCCCAACACTCCTTAGAAATGCAGATTCTCAGGCTGCACTCCGGCTGCATTCCTGCTGAACCAGAAACTCTGGGAATGTTTTAATAAGGACTTTGGCGGGGGGGGGGGGGGTTCTGATGTTGGCTGCAATTTGAGAACAGCTGTGCTAAATGCTGAGGCTTCTCGTCCCTCCCCCCACCTTCTCATTAGTCCTTTGAGCACTTGGCGTAATCGTCTACTTCAGAAGCTGTGTCCCTTGAACACTACTTGAGGGTGGACCACGTCTTATTGAGTTTTCTGTCCTCAAACAGAAGTGAGGCTATACTTTTTAGGTCATGATTCCCATGGAACCAAGCCCACTGTAGCTGGCTGAAATGACAAAGAAGACATCTAGCTAATATCATGGATGTGAAAATCTCCCCTATCTGCCCCAAACATATAGAAATGAGAGACAAAATGATTTTAAAAGTTAAAAATATATACTAGAAAACAAGATGAAATTCCGCTTAGCTCAGAGAGAGCAGAAACGCGCTGATGTAAGTGTGGCGGAAGCTCTAAGGCAAATGCATGTAACCCTTACGAGGGGCGGGGCTGAACGTGTAGCCAGGATCCTGTGTGAAGCCTGGGGCTGAGACTAGGCTCCCTGTAGAGTAGAAGGCGAAACCAGCTCTGACTGATCCCTGGGGTTCAGCCAGAAATAATCTACCAGGAGAGGAAGCAGACATGTACACAGCACCTGGAATCAATCTGGTTCTCTGCATGAGAAATGAAACTGGAGATCTCAGGGTGAAAACTATCGCTAATCAACTATGGTTCAATAAAAAGAAAAAAAGGAAAAAAAACCCTAAGCCACTAAATTCTGAGCCATGGATCTGGGGACAAGATAACCTGAAACTTCCTCCCAGGAATGAGTGAGTGTGCTGTGAAGATACAGCACACAAGGAAACCGGATTCCAGGAGAGTCACCAACAAATCCAAAGATGGGTGGATTTAAACCCAAGGAAGGAGAGAGAGAAAAAGTGACTAAGCAGGTCTTAAGCAGACTATTAACATTTTCAAAGAGATGAGGAATGAGGGAAAAGCACTCCTCAGTACAGAACAGGAGGTATGAATCACAACAGGCAGTTATAAAAAAGAACAAGCAGATATGGAAAATACCACCGGAAGATCTCATAAATGTAAGATGCATTCATTAAAGTTGAAAGGCAACGCTAAGTAGGTGGCTCAAATAGTCATCTGGACCTGGCTGAAGGTAGAATTTGTTCACTGGAACATGGAGCTGAGGACATTACCCAGAACACATGGCAGGATGAGGAAGATGTGGTAAAGTGGATGAGATCTGAAGAGACCTGGAGGGTCGACGGTACAGCCTCACCAGGCATCCAACAGGATTTCCAGATCAGGTGAGGCCACATAGTAAGAACCCGAGCACTTTCTGGATCCGTAAAACAGAAGCCTCAGGTTGATGACGTACGCCAGCACTCGAGAAGAATACAAGGCAAAGGGTCATAGAACACGAGGGATTCAGGGCCCAGGACTATCTTCCCATCCATTCCTGTGTGACACTCTGTAAACTCAACTGATGTACAGGTGGACAGAGTCTGATAAAATGTTTCTAAGTTCATACAAAAGAGGAAAAGCAAGAGAGCAGCCAGGAAGATTCTAAAATGACAAGGAGGAAGCATTCACTTGCTAGACATTAGCATACTTTATAAAGCAGGAGATAATGGCTAAAAGTAAAAAGTTCAAAACAGACACAAGCGTATCTAGAAGCACTTAGAATATGGTAAAGGCCGCCTTTCTCATCGGGGGAAAGGATGGAATGCTTAGCGGACGGTGTGAAAAGAGATAGTCCATCATTTAAAACGGTATAAAGAAATATCACAACCTAACTTACATAAATAACATATTCCAAGTGGATTAAAGATTTTAATGTAAAAAAGGAACTAGAAAAGTGTCAGAAGGAAATGTGGTCAAATAGTCTTTCAAATAGGCCTTTCTAAGAAGGACAGCAAATACACAAGCCATTTAATAAAAAGTAGGTACTTACATTAAAAAATTCTCTCTATAAAAAGTCAACATCATAAAATTAAGAACAAGGAAAGCACTCGTGTCACACAGGAAAGAGTTAATATCCCTAATGTATGAAGTGCTCTTAAAATCTACTAGAAAATGAGGGACGTCATGAGAAAAAAATTAGCAAAGAAAGAAAAATATATGGTCAACAAATGTACAAAAATATTAACCTCCGGCTTCCCTGGTGGCGCAGCGGTTGAGAGTCCGCCTGCCGATACAGGGGACGCGGGTTCGAGCCCCAGTCCGGGAGGATCCCACGTGCCGCGGAGCGGCTGGGGCCGTGAGCCATGGCCGCTGAGCCTGCGCGTCTGGAGCCTGTGCTCCGCAACGGGAGAGGCCACAACAGTGAGAGGCCCGCGTACCGCAAAAAAAAAAAAAATTAACCTCATTAGTAATTGAAGAAAAGCAAGTTAAACAACAAGACGTTCCCTGTGTGTCTGTCATGTATGAAAAAAGGAAGATTATATTTAATCAGATCACATGTGTTATATGCCTGGGAAACTGCCTCCTCATGTACCATTTGAGAAAACACACACACACCACACACACCACACACACACACCACACACACACCACACACACACACCACACACACACCACATACACAGACACATACCACGTAATCAGACACACACACACCACACACAGACATGTAGACACACAGACACACACACCACACACACACACCAAGCACACACACCGCATACCACATACACAGACACACACACACACCACAGACACACACAGACTTTTGTGGGGGGCAGGGCGGGGGATTTGGCAAATTGTATCAAAAGCTGTAAAATTATGTGTTTCAGCTGATCTAGCAATTCCATTTCTAGAAGCTCATCCTGAGGAAATGCTGAGACATGAAGGAAGATCCAGACATGAGAACACGACTTCAGGGCTGTGCCGTGTGGAGGGGCGGCCGCATTACAGACAGAGACCCACCATCGAGTAACTGTCGGGGTCATGGCTTTCCAGAAATGTACACGTATATAAAACATAAGCGAAAATGGGCGCACATCACGTGCACGTGGAGAGAATCTTAGACACACGCAAGGCACCTCTGAGAGGATGTCCACCCTGGCGAAGACAGAGACAGAATCCTGGGTGACCTAATTTTGTTCCTGTTAGCTGACCTTGTGTTTTTCTAATAAAAGTCACTCTTATAAAGGGAAGAAAAATAGTATTCCAGAAATCCCTGCACAAACAATGAGTGCCGTCACATGCTGGCCACGTTTCATTTAATCCCCAGCCGGCCCCAGGAGTTGCGTCCTATACGCCCCTTGGGGACAGAAGTGGGAACTGAGGCTCAGAAAGGAGGTGGCCCAGGTGGCTGACGGGCAGGACCACCTCCAAAGGCAAGTCTCAAGGGGACATCTGAAGACCCCATGTAGCCACAGGGGCTTTTCCACAGAACACTCAAGTGGATGAGACTTTCCCTCCCCCGCGTTGCAGCTGCTTCCGCTGTCTGGAGGCCTGGGTCATCTGCTTGGGGGAGCGGAGGCTGGCTGGGCAGGCGAGGGGTCCCCCTGTGGGCTACTGGGGAGAGGACGCGCGTCCTCACCTTATCAGGCAGACAGACCCACTTGTGACTAGAACAAGCCCTTCCTGAAGCAGAACCAGATGGGACTTCACAGTCTACTCCCACTACCACCAAGAAAGGTCCAGGACCAGCCTGGGGGACACCCACAGCCCCTCTGGTGTGGCCCGTGGAGCAGCGTGGATTCCTCCACGAGTAACGAGGCCCCTTCCCTGCTCTGGCAGGACAAGAGCCTGTGACGATCGACTCCTGGGGAATAGGGAAAACCTACCACCCGGCCCCCAGATGTCTAGCGCTAAGACAGCCCCTCAGAGGCTCGGGAGTTGAAGGCCCTCCGTGCTGAGAGGTTTGCCTGTAACACCCTGGGAAGGCAGCGAGTCGGAACATTTTAAAATAGAGAAGCGAACGATTTCCAGTTTCTGTGTGGCAGAGCTTTGCCTAACCAGGCGCGTGCCTCTTGATTCTGTCTTGACCTTTATTAAACCTAACGGACGCGACGGATTCATTTCCCCCTAATTGGCTGGAGGACTTTCCTCATTACTGGATGAGCAGTTGGCATTTCGACAATCACAGAAATGTAAATTAGCCCCGAGACCACAGAATTACTCCTCTAATTGGACTGAATCTATCAGAAGGGCTGCGTGGCCATCTGTGTTAACGACGGATCGGATTCAGCGGTGGCTTCAAGGGCCATCTGGGCAGGAGCAGGGGTTCCAGGAAGGCGGGGGAGGAGCACGCGGGCCAGGGCCGCTCACGGGCTCCTGCCACAGGGCCTTTGCACTTGCTGTCCCCTCGCCGGGAACACTTCCCCGTAGCCACACAGCTCACTTCCTCTCCTTCATGCCTGCTCAGATGTCACATCTCTGTATTCCCTTCCCTGGTTACCCCTTTTAAAATGACAACCTCCCCCATCCCAGACACTGCTAGCCTGGGGATGAGGGGACGTGCGTACCCTGCCGAATCCCAGCACCTGGGACGGTGGTCGGCACCCGGACACTCGTTTTCATCAAAAGACACTTCAGCAAATGGACGGCTTGCCTCCCTTTGATGCCCCCCCACCGACCCAGCACTTAGCACAGCACAGAGGCCCCCTCTTTCCCAAATGACCCATCTGTTTATCCTGTAAGTAAACCTAAACGTCGACAGGCAGTCGCACGCAGCAGTGAAGGAGACCCAGCCCTGGGCACAAGGACTCACTCGCATCCCAACTGGTGACGGAGCGGGGAGACAGGCAGGAAAAAGTAAGCAAACCAGTGAGACAGTGATGGGTAGAGCCGCGTCGTGCGAGGAGACACAGCCAGGCTCTGGTGGGCTGTGGCTGGGCAGGGCCAAGACCAAGGGTCAGGAGCAGCCAGGCTGGGCGGGGCTCCTGGGCTGAGGGGCATGGAGCTCGGTTTGGACAAGGGAAGCTGAAGGTCAGGGGCTTGTGCGGGTGGGCGAGAGGGTGGGCACCAGGACACATGGTCAGCAGGATGGCGAGAGGGTCCTGCACACCATGGGAGGGAGTGTGGGATTAATTCTCAGGGTGGGGAAGCCCTAATGAGGTTGCAATAGCCCTCTCTTGGCTTCTACGTAGAGTAGATGAGAAGGCAGAAGGGTGCAGGCCGGAGATGAGCTGAATTCCAGGTGGGATTGACGCCGACCTGGGTTTTTTAAGCAGTAGACGTTGATAAGAGGCCAGGTGAGGAATCCAGGCGAGGCTTTATCAGGGCTGTGCTGAAGCACCAGGGAGTGAGAACTAGTAAGAGGTGGCCTTGCCGGCTCCCGGGGAAGGTGGGCTGGTCCCTTAAATGGGGAGCGGGTAGGGGTGGGTCCAGGGCTCAGGCCGGAGGGGTGCCTTAGGCGGTCTGCCCACCCACTCAGTGATGCTGTGTGCAGGGATCGTGGGCAGGACCCGGTTTTGCTCCCTGCACCTGAATGGCAGTTGGTTTGTGGCCTTTTTGTACCTTATTGTTCAAAATTTGCCCCAACTGAGCATGCGTGCAGTTATTTTTAGTCCCTTATACTTTCTTCGTATTCTGTTGTCCAGCTGCAAGCACTCCAGTAAAGGGTCCCAGGTCCCAGCCTGTCTCAAAACCACACTTTTGGGACTTCCCTGGTGGTGCAGTAGTTAGGAATCTGCCTTCCAATGCAGGGGACACCGGTTCTATCCCTGGTCTGGGAAGATCCCACATGCCACGGAGCAACTAAGCCCGTGCGCCACAACTACTGAGCCTGTGCTCTAGATCCCACGAACCACAACTACTGAGCCCACATGCTGCAGCTACTGAAGCCCGTGCACCTAGAGCCCGTGCTCTGCAACAAGAGAGCAATGAGAAGCCCAGGCACCGCAACGAAGAGTAGCCCCCACTCGCCGCAACTAGAGAAAGCCTGTGCACAGCGACGAAGACCCAACGCAGCCAAAAATAAATGAATTAAATAAATAAATTTTTAAAAAAGAGTCAATATAACTTATAAAACAAAAACAAAAAGTACCAATAAACAAAAGTCCAGGACCAGATGGCTTCACAGGCAAATTCTATTAAACACTTAAAGAGCTAACAGCTATTCTTCTGAAGCTCTTCCAAAAAATTGCAGAGGAAGGAAAACTCCCAAACTCATTCTACGAGGCCACCTGATATCACCCTGATACCAAAACCAGACAAAGATACCACAAAAAAGAAAACTACAGGCCAATATCACTGATGAACATAGATGCAAAAATCCTCAACAAAATACTAGCAAACAGAATCCAACAACACCTTAAAAGGATCACACACCATGATCAAGTGGGGTTTATCCCAGGGATGCAAGGATTCTTCAATATTCACAAATCAATCAACGCGATACACCATATTAACAAACTGAAGGAGAAAAACCATATGATCATCTCAATAGATGCAGAAAAAGCTTTTGACAAAATTCAACACCCATTAATGATAAAAACTCTCCAGAAAGTGGGCATAGAGTGAACCTACCTCAACATAATAAAGTCCATATACGACAAACCCACAGCCAACATCATACTCAACAGTGAAAAGCAAAAAGCATTTCCTCTAAGATCAGGAACGGGACAAGGATGTCCACTCTCGCCACTTTTATTCAACATAGTTTTGGAAGTCCTAGCCACGGCAATCAGAGAAGAAAAAGAAAAAAAAGGAATCCAGCTTGGAAAAGAAGAAGTTGTCACTGTTTGTAGGTGACATGATACTATGTAGAAATTCCTAAAGATGCTACCAGAGCTCATCAATGAATTTGGTAAAGTTGCAGGTTGCAAAATTAATACACAGAGATCTGTTGCATTCCTATACACTAACGACGAAAGATCAGAAAGAGAAATTCAAGGAACAATCCCATCTACCATCGCATCCACCCTCAGCGGGGATTCGCCGTCCAGCCTCCTTCCTGGGCTTTGGGCCCGCGTTCCATTCACTCCCTGTCCCTCTTCGTGTCCTGTGAGATGGAGGCCTTCTACCCAGGCCCCCCTCCTCCAGGGACAGGTGGCTTTTCTGGGAGGACACTGCCCAGGGCTGCGAGGCACCCCCGATCAGAACAGAAACTAATCCGGTCGTTTCAAACAGGGGATGCAACACAGGACTGGTCACCGGTAGGGCGGGCGGTGGGGAGGGCGGGGCTCAGGCAGCCAGCGACAGGCAACAGCCGGGCTGTGAGGGGCACGGGGTGCACAGCGCCCAGGCCTCTCCCTGGAAGCTGCCGGAAGCACCTAGGGACTGTCAGGGCAGGAGCTGGAGCCCCAGGCATGGGGGAGGGATGCCCAGCCCGGCCCCGCCAGAGCCTCTCCAGGACCTGGACGTGCAGCCTGCAGGGGACCCTGCGGGCACAGCCCCGAGGCCGGGAACATGGAGGACAGCGTGGCCCACCCCGCCCCCAGCGGTGGTGTGTGGAACTGCTCCAGTGCCCTGGGTCAGGGACGGCCACGGGGCCACATCGCTGTATGACGTTAAACAACTGTTCCACCGAGAACGACATTTAGGAAAGGTGGCTTAAAATGAATGTCGTCCCTGCTCTAAACGGGGGCGGGGCACACCTGCCCACTCCGACCCCCCCACGGCCCGGGCCTGCTGCCTCGCTCCTCTGCGCTCTGCTGTGGCCCACGGGCTGCTGGCCTTGTAAGGAGACCCTGCCCTGAACTCAGGGACTGAGCCGGAGCCCCCAGCCGGGGGACAGACAGTGGAGCTGCTGCCCTCGGGCCCATGGGTTTCCTGCCACTGGCTGTTAACAGCAGAGGGCAGCCTGCAAAGCACAGGGCGGGCATCACTGAGGCGTCCCGCGGCCTTCCCCACCCCCAGGCCTCTGCGAGAACAGCCTGCTGCCCCGGATGTGGGCCTGCCTTCACCCGACGCCAGAGGGGAGGTCCTGGGCTTCTGATCCCGGCCTCCGGGCTCGCCCGTGGAGGCCCCGCCTGCCTTCCATGTCTCTGTCTGATTTTTCTTTCTTCTTTCTTGCTATTTAGAATTTACTTTATCTTGCTGGGATTTTTCTGTTTCCTGGCAAGCTACCTTAAATCCGGTCAACAATAAAAGTTTATAAAAATAGAGTTGCCCTATGACCCAGCCACCCCCCTCCTGGGCATATTTCCAGACCAAACTCTAATGCAGAGAGATCCAGGCAGCCCCATGTTCACAGCAGCACTGTTCACAATGGCCAAGACACGGGAACAACCTGAATGTCCATCGACAGATGATGGATAAAGAAGATGTGGTGTATATATATATACAATGGAATAGTACTCAGCCATAAAGAGAATGAAATAAGGCCACTTGCAGTAACATGGATGCAACTAGAGATTATCATACTACGTGAAGTAAGTCAGACAAAGACAAACACCGTATGAGACCAATTACATGTGGAGTCTAAAACATGACTCAAATGAACCTATCTATGGAAGAGAATGGACTTGCGGTTGCCAAGGGGGAAAGGGGTGGGGGAGGGATGGAGTGGGAGTTTGGGTCTAGTAGCTGTAACCTATTATATATAGAATGGATAAACAACATGTCCTACTGTAGAGCACAGGGAACTATATTCAATATCCTGGGATAAACCATCATGGAAAAGAGTAGAAAAAAGAATGTATATATATCTATAACTGAAAAAAAAAGTTTAAAAACATATATACATATAGACACACCTCTGTACACTTAATGTACGTAAGTATGTGTGATTCTGTACGTGCATATCTATCTCTACAATCTGTACGGATTCTACACGCCTGTCTATCCATATCTATACCCAGATCTACAGCAACGTCTGTATCTACGCCTCCGTAGCCCCATCCATACCCATTTCCACGCCTCATCCGTATCTACACCTACACCTGCATCACCCCAGTCCGCAAACGTCCCCTGATGTCCCACAGGCAACGCCAACCCCAGACCCCTCCCCGACAGCTAGGGGGACCCTGCCCAGCTCAGAGCCCAGAGCCCCCTTTACAAAGTGGAGACCCAGACCAGGGGTGTTGGGGACCCACCTGTGGTCAAAGCACCAGGGCCAGACGGAGCCTGCTGCCGGGCCTCCTTTTGCTGGACGCCCCTTCTTCAACACCTCGCGGGGTTTCTGTCTTCCTTCCAATCCCTCGTCACTGTGACCACCGGCTAGAACTCACCCAGGGGAGCATCAACCTGGCCCTTCGTCGCTGTCTAATGGCCAAACCCGCAGTCACCGTGCGTTCACAGAGCTCAGGTCTCCCAGCTACAGCTGGGTGCAAGGGAGCTTCCACACCTGGACCCCTCCCTGCCTCACCAGCTGGGACCGGGGGCTTTGCCCAGCTCTGCCCTCCGCCTGCGCCGGTCAGCACCCCGTGACCCCCATGCGGCCTCGGCTGTCCCCCATGTGCACTGGGCACCTACCCCACTTCTGGACGCCCCCTCACTGCGGGCCGCGCACTGTACGTGGTGGGCGTGGGCACTGCTCGTGTTACGTTCGGGTCACCCCCCGCCCCGTCCCCTCTGTCTCCCCGACCACTGCGCAGGGTGCCCTCTCTTCCCAGTGAGGTGTCTCGTGCCCCCAGTTAGTTACCACGGCAACAGGCTCCTGCCTCTCCTTCAGGAGACGCTCCTTCGTGGAGGCTCACCTCCTTCCCCGTTCCCCATGCTGCAAAATCCTCCAGGATATTCCCACCCAGGTGCCACCAGGGGTGGAGACTGGCCCGTCTCTCCATCGCCCTCTCCCAGGCGCCTACGTGGTGACACCCAGGGCAGTGCCTCCCCCACCCCCATACCAAGTTCTCTTTCGCACAGATTGGGGTCTCAGATGGGCCCCGACCCTAACCTTACCCCGTACACAGGCTGCTTCCTGGATGCTGCTGGTGGCGTCCAGCCTCACTTCTCTCTCCCCGCCGGCATGTGGGGCGCGGCTGTCGCCCTCGTCCGGCCCCCCCGACACCTGGTGTCTTCTCACCTCGACCACACACACTGTTTCTCCCTCCCTGCTCGGTTCCCCATGCTGGCTTCTGCCTGGCCCTGCGCTGCCTCCGACTTGAGGCACTGCGAGCCCCTGGGGGTCCCCGCCCTCAAATGCCTCCTCCTGCCCTCACGGCCCACAACCCCTGGCCGGGCCCACCTGGCTGGGTTGGCAAGGCCCGGTCGCCCTTCCAGGCAGGCCCCTTCCTTCCCTCAGGCTCCCAGCTGGGTTTGGTTTGGAAGGAGACAGGGCGCAAGAGGTCTGTCGGGGCGCTTCTCCCCTGCCCCTCCCTGTGTGGGCGCCTTGCGTCTCCAGTGGTGGTTCATCCCCCCCAGGGCGGTCCCTCCACCCAGGCGCATGTCCACTGAGCCCCCTGCTACCCACACCCAGGCCAGGGGTCAGGGGCAGCCCCCAGGGGCTCTGCAGCTTCCTTGGGACTCTGACTGTGGTTCCCGAGCTGACATCCTCTAACACTGGGAAGGATTAGAATCCAGTGTCGAGGTGCAGGAATCAATCAGACACGGAGAGCGGGTACTTTCTGCCAGGTTCAGGAATCATCGGAAAGGATTTGTCTTTAATGACGAAAACAGCTGAGAAAAGTCAGCGTACTGAAGACTCTGCCGGCTAATCCTCTGATTCCATTTTAACGTGTATAACTGAGGATTGATTCTCAATTTGCGATTTAAAATTGGACCTTGTCAGAGAATTTTAAACATTTGCAAACAATACCGAAATGCTTCAGAGAGGTTGAGATTTGGTATAAGTTTAATATACTAGACACTCTAGAGTTTTTAAGCGCTTAGGGGAATTTCTGCCATGATATCAGGCATTCAATGTGCTTAAAGAGAAAAGAAAATATGCCACATTTGTGTCATTTTAAAAGTTCAAGGGAATTGAATTAACTAAAGGCAGAAATGGAACTGATCGTTGTTTAATAGCATCTAATCTGTTAAACTGAGTTAATCAAGCATTAATCAAAGAAAAGGGGAAGCTGAGTGTTCTTACTTTATTTATAACCACAATAATATGGTCTCTAGGTTTAACTGAAAAGCTTAAAGCACACAGGTTTGCAAAGGTGTAAGTTCAATAAACTGTACGTAAGTTAAAAACCAGCCTTAAATAATCTTTTCTGTGACCTAAGTCCCTACAGACAAACAAAAACCTAAATGAAACCCCAGAAAAAACCCACAAAATCCACAAGGACCCCAAACCAATCAGAGTTCAGCCCCACATCGGCAGAGCTCGGCCGCAGTGGACCCCGAGGCCTGGCCCCCGGCCGCTGCCCTTCCGTCCATCCATGGGTATTTACAGAGCGCTCAGTAGTGCTCCAGGCCCCGTGCAGAGCAAGCCTGGCCGGCTTACGGTCCGCAGAGTGGCGGCTGGGCGGAGGCTGGTTCTCAAAGTGGGTTCCCTGGACCAACAGAGTCAGTGGCCCTTGGGAATCTATTGGAAATTAAGATTCCTGGCTGGGCTTCCCTGGTGGCGCAGCGGTTAAGAATCCGCCTGCCAGTGCAGGGGACACAGGTTCGAGCCCTGGCCCGGGAAGATCCCACATGCCGCAGAGCTACTGAGCCCATGTGCCACAACCACTGAGCCTGCGCTCTAGAGCCCGTGAGCCATAACTACCGAGCCCGCGTGCCACAACTACTGAAGCCCGTGCCCCTACAGCCCATGCTCTGCAACAAGAGAAGCCACCGCAATGAGAGGCCCGTGCACCGCAACGAAGAGGGGCCTCCACTGGCTGCAACTAGAGAAAGCCCGCACGCAGCAACGAACACCCATCGCAGCCAAAAATAAACAAATAAATGAATTTTTAAAAAAAGATTCCCGGGCTCCACCCTGCCATACTGAATCCACATCTCTGGGTTGGGGCCCAGTGATCTATTTTAAGGAGACTCTAAGGGATTCTGGTGCAGCTGGAGTCTGAGAACCAGGCCCAGAGACCAGCCTCACCCTTCCGGTAGGTCTCCTGGCCCCTCCTGCTCTGCCTGTGAACGTGCTCTGCTCAGCGCTCTGAGTGGTGGAGCGGCTGTCACAGCACCCTGGGGCCTCAGTGAGACAGGCTGGGACCTGGAACCTGGGCCCCTTTGCGGCAGTGCTTGTACCTGGACACACGTCTCCTCCAGCAATAAATACAAAGAAACTATACGGGACTAATAAACGCACGCATGTGCAGCTGCTGCAAATTCTGGACAAAAGATACAAAAAGACCAAATAAAACCCAGCTGCCGCTTCTGAAGAGCCGGGAGCAAAAGCAGGGCACTGCACAGGCCCCCCGCACTCAGCACCACCTAGGCGCTGGGCAGACCACCTGAGCCACGCCTCCAGCCCGACCCCTGGACACACCCCTACCCTCACCCCGTGTAAGGGACCAGCCCCCTCTCAGGGAGCGGGCAAGCAAGGGAAGCTGTTGTTTGGTCTCCGCACCCCCCCCACCAGCTGCAGCAGGGGCCCCCGTAAAGCCTTGCCTGAATTTCCTGTCTGGCCTCAGGCCAATTTCTATGGACTGGGGAAGGCCAAGAACCCTGGTCGGTACATCAGGACTCAGCACCCCGGCTAACTGTGATTCTTGTCCCATATACTGTCCTAAAAATTGGGAAGTCACTGCACACGCTGGCTTCCTCTTGTTTCACATCCAGAAACAGCTCTGAACCTCAGGCTTGGCTGCTGGTGGCTGGGAGCTCGTGGCCCACCTGCTGCTGCAGGACTTGCTCAGTTCACTGGCCGTCCCCAAACCCTGAGCCTCGGCCTCTCTGAAGAGGGGCCGGAGGCCACGGCAGTGAGGTCAGAGGTGACAGCGTGGGAGTCACATCCCTGGCCTCTGGCTCTAGCTTCCCAGCTGCTGGCAGCCTCGCTCCCACACAGCCAGAGCCCCGTGGGCCACCGTCATTTCCAGGCCGTTGGAGCTGCCCTGCTTCACAGTTTGGACCCATGACCAAGCTCAGTCAGCTTCTCCTGGAGAGAGGACATCACCAACCGGGGCACCAACAGCTGCCTAAGTTACTCTGCCCCCGGATGGGACGCTCTTGGTGCTGGCAATGCTGATAATTAAGAATAATCAGGGGCTTCCCTGGTAGCACAGTGGTTGGGAGTCCGCCTGCCGATGCAGGGGACACGGGTTCGTGCCCCGGTCTGGGAGGATCCCACATGCCGTGGAGCGGCTGGGCCCGTGAGCCGTGGCCGCTGAGCCTGTGCGTCCGGAGCCTGTGCTCCGCAACGGGAGAGGCCACAACAGTGAGAGGCCCGCGTACCGCAAAAAAAAAAAAAAAAAAAAGGTCTAAAAAAAAAGAGAGAGGAAACTTAAAACAGTGTTTTTTAAAAAATAAATAAATAAATAAAGGGGTAATCAGGTTAAAACAAGGTCATTCAGGTGGGTCCTAATCCAGTGTGACTGGTGTCCTTCTAACGGGGAGCACACACAGAGGGAGGGGACGTAAAGACACAGGGAGAAGACGGCCATGTGATTGGAGAGTCGCATCTACAAGCACCAGGGTTAACAGCAAATACCGGGAGCTGGGAGAGGCAGGAAGGACCCTTCCTGGGAGCCCCCAGGGGGTGCAGCCCCGGAGACTTCAGACTCCAGCCTCAGCGCAGTAAGAGGAGGGGGCCGTGGCTTTAGGCCTCCCGGGTGACGGTACTCTGTCAAGGCTAACAGATCCAGTGTCAAAAACTCTTTGATTTGGGGGCTCTGGTGTCGCCACTGGGTAGACAGCTAACCAGCTGGTTAGTTAGGCTTGAGCTAGTGGGGATCTGCGCTCCAGCCCCTGGTACCAATGGCTAAGCTGCTTCCCCATCCTGGGCCTCTGAGCATTCTGTGTGGAGCGGGGTCACAGCACCTCAGAAGGAGCACTTGTGCGTGAAGGGCAAGGAATTGGTGACCTGGTGACCTGGTCGTAACCCACGACCTGGTGCTGAGGGCTCAAACCCGAACTCTCCTGGAAGCAGGGTCCTTTGACACCCCAGGTCCACAGTCCTTGAAAGCCCTGCCCATCCCTCTCTGGATGGGCTGTGTCATGTCACGTTAATCATGCTGTGACCGTCCCGCTGAGCCGTGAGCAGAGCCCAGGATACTAGCCTTTGACTGGGCTCCGAACCCAACCTGATTTTATCCTAAGAATACACTGAACCAAGGAGGTGAAAGGCCTGTACGCTGAAAACTACAAGACATTGATGAAAGAAGTTGAAGAAGACACAAATAAATGGAAAAGTATCCATGCTCATGGATCGGAAAAATGTTGTTAAAATGACCGTACTACCCAAAGCAATCTAAGATTGAGTACATCCCTATCAAAATGCCAATGACATTTTTCCTCAGAAATAGAACAACCAATCCTATAATTTGTGTGGAACCACAAAGACCCCAGAGCAATCTTGAGAAAGAAGAACAAAGCTGGAGGCATCACACTCCCTGATTTCAAACTACCTTGCAAAGCTACAAGAATCAAAACATATGGCATTGGCATAAAAACATTCCACAGATCAATGGAACAGAATACAGAACCCAGAAACAAACCCATGCACACATAGTCAATTAATTTATAACAAAGGAGCCAAGAATATACAACGAGGAAAAGATAGTCTCCTCAAAAAATGGTGCTGGGAAAACCGGACAGCTCCATGCAAAAGAGTAAAGCTGGACCACTATCTTACACCATACAGAAAAATTAACTCAAAATGGACTAAAGCTTTGAGCATAAGGCCTGGAGTCATAAAATTCCTAGAAGAAAACGTCCTCTCTGGAGCCTTCTCTACAAGCTGCCCCCCCAGGAGCAGCCGTGGGGAATTCAGACGCTCACAACCCCCATCTGCACCCTGCTTTACACACATCCACCAAGACAAGCCCACGAAACAGGGTGGGTCTCCTCGTCGCCATCGTGCAAACTCCCCAAGCCGAGGACCAGCCTTTACAATTTCCACCCCCCCACCGGCCCCCACTTTAGTGTAATGCAACGGAACGCGTGGCTTGAGAAAGAAAGTCACATCCAAAACACAACCTCTTGTCACCATATTCATAATGTTTCCCAGTCCCGCTGCCATCGAGGTTTCTTACATTGACCTAAGTTTTGGGGCCTTACGTCCCCCTTACTGGTAACACGCAGCTCACGGACCAGCCAGGCCAACAGGTCTGCTCGGCAGACGGTCCCCTCACGAGGCCTCGGTGGCCAGGCAGTGACGCTTACCCTCATGCCCAGCTCGATGTTCTCCCCACCGTACACCTCCATGCCCGGGTCCAGCAGGCCGATGTCCCCGAAGTACTCCCGGTCCACCACGAAGGAGCAGCCGATCATGGCCGGGGTTCTGCAGGGAAGCAGGCAGTGCATGAGCTGGTTGCTGGTGTGTGGCCCCGGATCTCCACAGCCTGGGTGGGCTCACCATCCTCTTTCCAAGTCCCCACACCTCATCCCTGCACTCCTCGCCTCCGCTTGGTCACTGTGCCCAGGGCTTGGGACACGGGCAGGGCTGCCTAGGACTTGCCTTTGCATCCCTCAGAGATGACAAAAACCAGTATTCAATTCAGGCAACTTAGTGGAAATTTTTAAAAATCTGTTTACCCAATGAGTTGTTTAGTTGCCCTGATCATCAGTCACTTGCCTACCTCCTTCGTTATTTTATCTGTGTATCAGTAGTCAGGGCTGTAATGGGCGGTTGCACAGGCTGTGCACTGCTCAACTCTATGGAAGCTCTTCAATATCAGACTCTCTCTGAATGACACACCTTGAAGTTGTACAGTACACAACCTGTGCAGCTGTCTGCACAAGACTGCCAACTGTACTCTTATTCCTGTAATAATTCTATTTACAGCTACATATTTTTAAAATGTCAGTAAATCTTGCCTTGTCCCAAGCAATTGTATCTGTAAAATCATGTGTCAATGTGCTGGTTATAGTTTTTTCTAAAATGCATTAACAATCTATCAGTGTTGAGACCTCCACTGGTCTCATGGAGCAGCGGTGGTCAAAGCAGGACAGGGTGAGACAGAGTGGCAGAGAAAAGTGGATGGTGTCACTGTGAATAGAATTGCATATTTGCTGACTCATTCATTCATTCATGATACATTCACATCATGAATGCAGGATATACTGATTGCCTATTAGTCGGAGGGGATAAAAAAGAGAAAGGAAAGAGAACGGAAAAATAGCTTGCTAGCAAGAAGTAGACACAGTCTCTGTTTTGTAAGAAAGCAGGACCTTCCAAGCTTTTGAAGGACGTGTTTCCCTCAAAACAAAGACACCTCCCTTGTAGGCTGAGGGCTTAGTTTCTTCCGAGCTCTGAGAGGACTAGTAAAGGCTCCCCGCTGGGGCTTCCCTGGTGGCACAGTGGTTAAGAATCTGCCTGCCAATGCAGGGGACACGGGTTCGAGCCCTGGTCTGGGAAGATCCCACATGCTGCGGAGCAACTAAGCCCGTGCGCCACAACTACCGAGCCTGCTCTCTAGAGCCCGCGAGCCACAACTACTGAAGTCCGCGTGCCTGTGCTCTGCAACAAGAGAAGCCACCGCAGTGAGAAGCCCGCACACCGCAAAGAAGATCCAACGCAGCCAAAAATAAAATAGAACAAATAAATTAAAAAACAAAAAGGCTCCCCACTGTCCCCGAAGGCCCCTGTGGTCCTGGCAAGGCTGAAGGTTAAGGCTGTTTCCTGCTCCGTTCCCCCCCGCTGTCCCGCTGCTCCCACAGGTATGAAGTCATTCATGATAACACCATGATAAATTGTTCTCAATCACAATTTAAAAGAAGCATTTCTTTTAAATGTGACTAGGACATCAGAAGCAAATGCGCATGAGTTGTCCAAGAATAACAGAGGCATTAAAAGGCGATTATCCTTTTATTTGCAAAAAGATCCAATTTGTTCAGTCATGACATTTGAGCCACAAATCTAACAGCAACGAAATTTTAATGTCATCTGTGACGTGTAATAGCAAGCGTTTGACTGGTTAAGTTATGGTTCACCAACCAAGAGAGATATTTCTCTCATTTTCTTAACGACACAAAAACCTCAGGCGATCTCTGGTGAATTTAACTACCAAATCCCTCCCAAGTCTGATGTAGCTAGTAAGAATTTTTTTATTACTGCTCAGAGTTCCAAAATAAACTTAAACTCAGAAGGCGATGGAAGCAGAATCAACTGGCACGGAATTTATCTGCATGAGAAATTCTTGCTGTGTTTACAGAAAACAGCCGGGGCCGAGGGGTTCTCAGGTTCGGCGGGCAGGGGGAGACGTGTCGTCCTGGGGGCATCCTTATATCAGGGCTGATGTGCACATGCCGGGATATAGCAAGCAGCATCTCTGCAAAGGGTCCTCACCCGGGCTCCTGCCTTGTAAAGGCAACAGACATGCGGACACACACAGATGCATGGATGCACACAACACACACGCATGCGTGCACAAATACACACATGCAACAGACGGGTACACGGACACACACGCAACACACCCCCTACAAGGCCAGACACACACCCAACAAACAGATGTACAGATATACAGACACATGTAATACACGTACATGGTCCCACAAACGTACCCACAGATAGAGACCCATACACACAGACGTACACACCCAGATGCACACAGGTAACACCCAGAGAAACACACATGTGCACCCCCGCACACATAAACACAGACCCACACCTGCAGTGAACACACACACAGATACACATACAACACATGCACACACAGAGACACACCCAGACACCCACGCATAGACAATCCACATCCTCGAGTCCATGGAATTCTGGAGTTCTGTATAAATGGTAGCGCATAGAATTAAGGTCACAAACGGGTCCTTCAGCCTTCAGGAGAGTGACAAGGGACAAGAGAGTCATTTGCTCTCGGCGTCTTGAGGAAGAACACGTGCTCGCAGGCAGGGCGTGGCCAGGCAATCGGCACAAGCACAGGGAAGGCGTGTGCAGAATCTTGCAGACTCGCTGCCGAACTGGGTGCAGGGGTCACGTGCACTGGTGGCGAGTTTGTGGAGAAACTGGGGTGGGTTGGCTCAACTGTCTTGGAAAAGTCCAAAGCTATGAATAGAGAGCCAACGATACCTGTGCAGTGATGCAACGACGACCCGGCTCGGTGCGCACCGGCTGTGTGACCTTGGGCAGGTCACTCAGCTTCTCTGTGCTCGCCTTCCCCGCCCATAAGGTGAGAGGCAGGACGGTGCCTCCTCCACAGGCTGCTGTGCAGATGAAAACTGCATAGAGGAGTGTCTGGAGCCTGGGAACCGTTTGCTGTTATTATTTTATCCCCTGATTCCACAGCTGGCATTTATCCTAGGAGACTAATCCAAAAGCTATTCGCACAAAGCTGTGCACTGCAGCGTGAGTTATAGCGGCCAAAGGGAAATCAACTTAGAGTCCATCAGTGTAGATGGTCGAATGAATTTCGAGCCATCCCTTTTATGGACTGTTACCCACCCAGCAGGCGAGGTGCTTACCAAGACCCCCAGCACCACGGGAAGTGACGGCTCAGGAGAGGGTAAGTGACAAGTCAGCAGGAAAATGTCACTATGCTACCACCGTGACCGGAGAAGCAATTATGTGTGAGTGTGCGTGTGCACGCGCGTCTATGTGTGGTCTTGAGCGTACGTGTGTGTGTGTGTGCGTGTGTGTCTGGGTGGGCGGGTCTGTGTGGTTTTGTGTGTGTGAGTGTGTACGTGTGTCTGTGTGCTTGCATTTGTATCTGTGTGTGCACCTCTATGCACGTGTGTGCATCTGTGTGTGATTTTGCGCATGTGTGTGTGAGTGTGCGTGTGTTACTTGGGGCCTCGTTCCACGCTCCCCTGCTTGGTGGGGGGGACTGGGTGCTGGGAGGGGGCCCCTCTGCCACCCCCGGAGCGTCCCCCTTTCCTCCGGGCTCCTCTGGCCCCACTGGTAGCGACTTACACCCGCGATCCCTCCGCGTCCACCAGACACACTGGCCCGGATCTGGACTCCCCTCGGGGGACGGGGTGCAAACCCTCGCACGAGCTCCACGGCCCCTGGAAGATGCGAGCCGCGTGCGCCAAGGGGCTGCACTGCCCTCCCCGAGGCGGGGGTCCGTACGACGCGGCCAAGTCTTTCCGCGCCTGCACCCTGCTGGCAGCTCGGAGCCACGCGGAGACGGGGACGAACACGCCACTGGTCACGGGTCCCGTTTTGACCTCCTTCAGACCCGGGAAATAGCTCCATTTCAGTGACATGGTTTGCGCGTGCGGCCAGCCGCCCCCAGCACGCAGGACCCCTGGGCCCACACCAGGCCTGCGGGCCCCTCACTCCCCTTTCCACGTGCGGGGGGAGCCGTCTTTCTCCTTCTGTCAAGGCTGAGATACTTCCTCCAGCCATCCAAGCCTTCTTCTCACGCCTTTTTCTTCCTTGAGCTTCAAGGATAATGAACGGTAGGGAAATTTCCTAAAGGAAATCTTCACACGCCAGCCTCTCCCGGGCTAATTTCCCACCCGGGCTCCAGGGCGGGTGTTTGAACTGCGTCCTTCAGGAGAAGGGCAGTGGCTCCGCGCCCAGGTCCGAGGGAAACGAGAAATCCCAGAGCGGTTTTCAGGAGAGACCCTTCCAGGCTCGCGCTGTCCCCGGGGATGCAGTTTCCCAGCCTGGGGTCCGGGGGTCGGGGTGTGCAGGGTGAGGGGCTCCATCAGAGGGTGGCCAGGGGCCTTTTCTGCAGGCACTGGGGTGCCAGGGCTTTTCCCACGGGGTCTGCTGTCGCGGGGAGGTTGTGTGAAGACCCTTCCCTGAGAAGGGGGAGAGGAGGGCCATCCTCTGGATAACAACCTTGGAAGGAAAGGACCTCGCGGCTGCCCCTGCGGTCCTGTTTCTCCTGAACCCCCAGCTCGAGGCCCGAGGGGAACAGGCTGCGGGGAGCGCTGGGGACTGTGGTGCTGCCCCTCCCGGGGGACCAGTGGCAGCTCAGCTCCAGTGGACCGTCACCAGGCAGGAATGGGGGCCTGGGTTTTCCAGAATCTTCTACTTTTCAAAGAGTAGATATCAATTTCATGTGAAATCTCTTAAGTGTAAACATTGGTTCCAATTCAAAACATACACGGTACAATCGAGGCAACACGCTGTAACTCAGAGACGGCCTTTTCTAGAACTTGAAGGACGCGGTTACGCCACCCTTGGCTCCCCGGGTGCTGTGCACACTGAGACGGGAGATTCAGAGTGACTTCTCTCCCCAGGAAGAGGGGCCGGGGGTCTGGGGGCAGGGCAGTGAGTCCCGGCACGGAGCCTGCTGAGGGCCAGGCGGGTCTGGGGAGGCTCCGGTCGGCCTCCTCTCTTCCCCGAGGGACACACCACATCTGATTCCCAGGGAGCCTTGGCTGGGCGCGGTCAAAGCCATCAGCCCCGCAGGCAGCCTTGAGAGGCCCTTGTCGGGACTCTGCTTCCCCGCGGGCTGCACTCATGCCCGTCGAGGACGCAGTTCGGGGACTGGCTGTGGTCGTGGCTCCGCGTGGAGCTGAGGAATGCTTGTGACTGTCACACGCAGCACCGGCTCCAGACTGCCACCATGGTCTCGCCTCAGCGTGGCTGTGTGCCGGCTCCATCCCCACGGGGACGCCCTCCTGGCAGATGCCCAGCAAGGCTTAGACCTTCCAGTCTCGGCGCAGGGCTCTGCAGAGGGCCTGTTCTGGACATTGGCCATTTTAGGTTACCCAGCGTGTTCACTTCCCGTGGCTGCGAAAAGAAGTACCATAAACGGGCTTCAGACCAGAGATGTGTGTCCTCTCCCAGCTCCTGACGCCGGAACTCCGAGGTCGAGGTGTCGGACTGGAGATGTGTGTCCTCTCCCAGCTCCTGGCGCTGGAAGTCCGAGGTCAGGTGTGTCGGACTGGAGATGTGTGTCCTCTCCCAGCTCCTGGCGCTGGAAGTCCGAGGTCGAGGTGTCCCAGGGCCGCGCTCTCTCTGGAGGCTCCAGGGGAGGGTCCTTCCTGCCTCTTCCAGCTGCTGGGGGCCCCAGGCGTCCCTTGGCTTCTGGCTGCGTCCCTCCCGTCTCTGACTCCAGAGTGGCGTGGCCTTTCCTCTTCTGTGTGTGTCTCTCCTAAGGACACTCATGACGGCATTCAGGGCCCAGCCTGGTGATCCAAGGTAATCTCCCCGTCACAAGATCCCAATTGCATCTGCAAAGATCCTTTCCCCAATGAGGTCGCCTTCATGGGCTCTGGGGGTCAGGATGTGGACACGCCTGTCTGCTGCGCCCAGCCTTCTTATAAACACCCCAACATCTTTTAGGGAGACAGCCTCTCTCCTTGCACATTCTCCCTGTGGGACGGTGAGTCCCCAGACCTTCCCCTCTGTGAAGGTCAGCGGGTCACTGGAGGACGCCTTCTCCCATCTGCTTCCAGGAAAGGTGGGGGCAGGGGTTTGCGGCCCAAGTTCAGCCACTGCCTCCTCTGTTCCGGGGACTGACTGGGGTGGAGGGACACCCGTCCGCAGTGTCGGGGAGACGTCTGGCTTTCCTGCTGCCTCCTCCCCAGAGCCGCTTCAGCTCACGTTAGCTGGCGCCCTTCTCTGTTGCTGGAATCCTCCTGGTCCCGGCTCAGAGATGCTAATTTAACTGGCATGGTAAGCAGCTTGGGCATTGGAATTATTGCTTTTTTGTATGTTTTGAAATTCATTTTAAAAATCAACTCAACAAAGTTAAATTTACACGCAACAGGACACATCCCTTGAAAGCGTGTTGTCCGAGTGGTCTGACGGAGGGAACGTCGGGTAACCCCGTCCCAGTCCAGACGGAGAATGTGCCCACACAGGGCTCCTCGGTCCTCCACCAGGGGACTGCGTTCTCTGGGCTTCTCTGTGCATCAGATCACACACTGCGCGCTCTCGTGTATCTGGCTCTTTCGCCTCTGTTTCACCATTTTGAGTTTCACCCGCATTGTTACGGGCATAACCGTTTATTCCCTTTTGGTTCTGAGAAGTCTCCCGTTACATAGATAGGTTATGCTTCGTTTATCTAGTCACCTGTTGGTGGACATTTGGGTCCAATTCGGGACTACTGTGAATAAAGCTGCCACCACAAACATTCGCAGGTGTCTTTTGTAGACGTGCGTTTTCATTTCTTTTGGGAAGATACCTGGGGTAGAGCGGCTGGTCATACAGGAAGTGTTTTTACCTCTTTGAGAAACTGCAAGTATTACAAAGTGGTCTTGCCGATGCCTTCTCGCACCGGCCATGCTGAGAGTTCCGACTACTCCGTGTCACCAGCCCCCGCTGCCACTGGTCTGTCTGTCCGTTCTAGCAGGCGTGCAGGGCCCCTCACTGGGACACTGTGTGACTCCGTGGGGGGCGTTTTTCTATGAGTGTGTTAGCACTTTGTCTACCTTCCTGTGTGCAGTATCTGTTCGAGGCCTTTGCCCATTTTTTGTTTGGGTTTTGGGCATCAGGGGTTTCAAATGCTCTCCAGGTAATAGTAATAAGGAGCAAAGTTTGAGACGATGCACAGTCTGTCCAGAGCGTCCCTCCTGCAGCTCGGGGCATCCAGGCTGCTCTGAGACTTAATTTCTCACTGGACGGCTCTTTGCTCATGGAGGGTAGGTGCCCGGAAGCCCCCGTAAGACACTCCTAGGGGAAGAGAGAGCTTTCAGAGGCGCAGTGAGGGATGGTCTTGGTCACTTGCGGGCAGAGCGGCTTGTTTCAGCAGGGACACATCAGTTTGTACAGATGAGGCAGGAGGGTCCCAGCCCGAGGCCCTAAGATCCAAACCTCTACAGGGGGGACCTGGCCAAGGCTGCAAGGGGTCAACAGATCCTGCAGATGCACGTTCACTCCAGGAAAAAAATACCTCCATCCTGCTGGGCCCCCAGGAGAAAGTGGTAGCCCCACTAGATTTTGAAACATAGATTTCCCAGGGGCTCAGCAGACTAGGGAAGTGGAAGGAAGGGCTGCAAACTACAGAAGCTCGGTCGGTGATGGAAACAAACAAAGCAGGCCAGGTGCAAGGAATGACAGCGCAGGTAGGAAGGCAGAGCGTCAGGGAGACAATGGGGAGGGGTGGGGATTTCGGGAACTGGAGACCACCACGCTGTTTAGACAGGGGACTGCTTCTCAGCCCCAGGGACTGCTGCCTTGGGAGAATGCACACCTTCCCATTTTTATAAAGATGCTGGGCTGTGGGTTTTTTTAAAAATTTATTTTATTTATTTATTTGTGGCTGCGTTGGGTCTTCACTGCTGCACACGGGCTTTCTTCTCTAGTTGCGGCGAGCGGGGGCTACTCTTCGTTGTGGTGCGCGGGCTTCTCATTGCGGTGGCTTCTCTTGTTGCTGAGCACAGGCTCTAGGCATACGGGCTTCAGTAGTTGTGGCACACGGGCTTCGTTGCTCTGCAGCATGTGGGATCTTCCCGGACCAGGGCTTGAACCTGTGTCCCCTGCATTGGCAGGTGGATTCCCAACCACTGTGCCACCAGAGAAGCCCTGGGTTGTGTATTCTTTTTTAATATTTTATTTATTTAGTTAGTTATTTGGTTGTGCCAGGTCTTAGTTGCAGCAGGCGGGCTCCTTAGTTGTGGCATGCAAACTCTTAGTTGTGGCATGCATGTGGGATCTAGTTCCCGGACCAGGGATTGAACTTGGGCTCCCTGCATTGGGAGCATGGAGTCTTAACCACTGCACCACAAGAGAAGTCTCTGGGTTGTGTATTTTTAACATGTGAAAATCTCTCCGTTTTCATGTTTGGGAACCGATTCAAAATAAAATAAATGCTTTGCAGGACAATCTCTGGGGTCTGCTGAAACGCCTGGGGTCTCTGTAGCACACACAGCATCTGTGGTCTCCGGGTCTCTGCTCTGCTCCCCGGCTCATGTTTTTGACTCTTGTGGTGCTGTCTCTGCCTCTGTCTGTCTCTCCCTCGTTCTCTCTAAGTCTCTGTCTCCTTTCCCTCCCTCTCTCCATCTGTGCACCTCTCGTCCTCTCTACTCCATGACGCCTTCCCAGTTTTGTCCCTTGGTCTCGCTGCCGCCTACCCTGACTCTGTCTTCCTCTGTTCGTCTCTCTTTCTTGTTCCCTCTCACTTTCCTTGGTGAGTCCCCTGTTCTGCTCTCTCCATGTCTGTGTCCCTTTTCTCAGTCTCTTTTACTGGCTCTTTCTCTTTGGGTGTTAGCTCTGTCTGTCTGTCTGTCTGTCTCCCTCCCTCTCCCTCCCTCTCCCCCCCCCCACCCGACCTCATCATCTCTCAGGTCACACACTGGAGCCGCTCCCAAGTTCCCCCATCACATCACCATGTCCCTCTGCACGTCTGGGCAGACGCTGCATCCCACCACATTTACTTGCCCACATGGCGCAGGCCCTGGCTTTCTGCAGGAGAGCACCCCCGTCCCTCCAGCCCCCAAGCCCCCTGCGGCAGCCCTGCCCCACCGCCACCTCACGCTGTCCTGGCTCCTTCCAGGGCAGGCCCTGCCCCGGGGGCCCCGGGGGTCGGCTCACCTGATGGGCGCTGCCTCGTCACCACGGTCCAGCCAGTCCTGGGGCGGGATGATGTACATGCACCAGAGGCCCCAGTTGTAGCCGTGGGCAGCGCTGGCGTACTGCTGCACCTCAAATGTGTCGTACTTGATGTTGTCAATGGCCGGCAGGACGATGCGCCGGCGGTCCTCCCGGATCCGCGAGAGGGCGGGCTCGGCCCTGCGGGGTGGTGCATGCCCATGGGGAAGGGCATGGATGCCGGGAGCCCCTGCCCCATTCCCCCAGGTGGGGGGCTGAAGCCGGGCCTCCTCCAGGGAGGCGGCCACACCTGGGTCTGATGGCGCCTGCGGATGGCGGATCCAAGAGCTTCACCTCTGGAAGCCCCAGGGTCGCCTGGGCTGCAGACCCGCCTGCCGAGGTCTTGCCCTTCCCGGGCCAGCCCGTGGCTAAGGACTGATGGACACCAGGGATACGGGCACACGGATTGGGCCCAATCTCTGACGCCTCTATGGGTCCGTCCTGGCTCCAGAGGCCCTGTGGGTCAGCTCAGTCTGTCCCTTCACAGCTCGGCCTCCCCCTCCAGCGCATCCCACTTCCCGGCCCTCCTTCCCCGCATGGGTGGCCGTACGTTCATTTACAAGCATGAACTGAGGACCTGTTATGTGCCACACCCTGTTTTAACACACCGGAGTACATTCAAGAACTAGAAAAGAAAAAAACATCCATGCCTCAGGGAACTTAGGATACACTGAAGGGACAGAAAGGCTACCAGGTACTGTTGTGCAGTGCACAACCTACACAACAGTATGTGGTAGCCCTGACTGGGTGGGGGTCAGGGGACAGAAAATAATGTATAAATAAATGATATAATATATTAGGAGGTGATAGCTGTTGTGGTGGAAAAAGAGAGCAAGTAAGGAGGATTTGGAATTGCACTTTTAAATAGGGTGCCTGGTGTATGTTGCCCTGGGTGGTGAACAGAAGGAGGTGTAGGATGTAGCAGGTGGTTGGGAGAGCTGGGGAGGGGGGGGCATTCCACGCAGAGGAAGCAGCCAGTGCTGAGCTCCTGGGATGTGCTGGTGCACTTGGGGAGTGGGCCAGGGGCCTGGAGTGGCGAGATGGGGGCAGTGTAGGCAATGAAGCCGGGGAGGAGCGAGACCAGAGGACATGGGCTGTCGGTTGCGGATTCTCCTTGCAGGAGTCCAAGAGGCAAGCAGGTGCAGCTTGACCCCAGAGACGGCCTTGTCTACCGCAAGGATGAGATGCTGCCCGAGGGCCTGTCACCGAACTGGAGTTCAACGTGGTCGTGAGCAGCCCACTGACGGGGCAGCCAGAGAGACGAACGCTACAGGGGGCCAGGGGGCCAAGCTCAGGCAGGGACAGCGGGGGCGGGTGGGGCTGGGGCAGTTCTCTGACCCTGGCGAGATGCGCCACGTGGCCCGCCTTCCTTCCTGTGCTTCCAAGCGACAGCCTGGTATTTACCTGCCTTTCAGCTTCATGAGGAGGCTTAATTAATTACTGTTAGCAGAGTGCTTCAGAAGTGAAAAGCTCTCTGCAAATGCCACATCTGCTAATCAGGCAGGATCTTTGTGGAGGCAATTCTTGGAGGGAAGGGCTATTTGCAGATGGATAACTGGGTTTTCAGTTGTGAAAATTAAAGTTGCATTTTGACGTGGTAGACTTGTGATTCTCCCAAACGCCCTCCAAATGCTCCAGGGAGTTTAACGTATGTTAGAGGGACAGAAAGGCCTCCGAGTACAGCTGTGCAGTGCACAACCTGCACAACAGTATGGAGTGACCCTGGTGGGGAGCGCAGACCATAACACGTCATTAACGATAGAACGTGACAGGTGTCATGGGAAAAGAAGACTCGCTTCATGAGGGTGGCAGAGGAGAGGGAAGTGGGGGCCAGCAGGGGAAGTCAAAGCAGAAAGAAGCCGAATCTCGGTCAGGAACGTACTGGGACAGACACAGCGCTGAGAACAAACTCGTGGTCCTGGGGTGACTGAGACGCCACAGCGAGAGTGGAGGGAACGTGGAGGAGAGGGCTCCACTCACCTGCCAACCAGGCACAAAAGCCCTGGTCCAACCAGCAGGAGCCATTAGGAAAACCAAGAACTTTGAGAGACACCGAAGGCCAGACCCTCGTGGTCCCCAGCTGGGGATGCCGGCCAGGCGCTGTGCGACTTGATCAGCACGTCCACCACGAGCACCTCCTTACGGCGTTCGCAGCTCTCGCGTTTCCCGCAGGGGAGTATCTCAGCGAACGTCTTAGTTTAGGCTTCACAGAGTTTGAAGGTGTAATGTGGGCGATTTGATATAAAAACGGTGAGGTTTAGTCTCTCTTGAAACAGGGCAAGCTGCCCACCCACCCCGGGACTGACTTTTCCCTGCAGCCCCTCTGATGGGTGCTCAGGCTGCCCCTGGGTGCAGGGCTCATACTCCCTGCCCAATGTGGGCCCCCTGCAGACCCTCCCACTGTGGGTCTAACTTAAGGATCTCGAGATGGGATCATCCTGGGTGACCTGGGTGGGCCCTAAACCCACTGGCAAGGGTACTTAGGAGCGAGAAGAGGAGAGACAGAGTCACACAGAGAGGAGAAGCCGTGTGAAGACGGAGGTAGAGATTGGAGGGACTCCTGGAGCCCCCAGAAGCTGGGAGAGGGTTGAGCGGTGTCTTCCCACAAAGATTTGTCCATCTGGAACCTGGGAGGGGACCTTATTTGGAAACAGAGTCTTTGCAGATGTAATTCAGTTAAAAAGCCCAAGATGAGATCAGCCTGGATTGGGCTGGGCCCTGAAAGCAAGACGTCCCAGCCTTCCTGCGGGGCGGGCCCCGGGGCACCTCTAGATCATCTCACGCAGATGCTCCTGCGTCACTGAGGTATCCCTGCCGCCCCCCTGGCCACATCCCCCTCCAGGTTTCTCACTAGAAGCCCACCTCACTCCTGCATGGATGGGTGAGAGAAAATGAGTGGACGCTTTGATCTAGAATTTTCCATAAGGATGAGAAATTGCTTCCACCTTGTGCCCTAGACTTAGGTCTCCATTAACTGAGACCCTACAGACCACGTGTTCATGCAGGAACTGCCCCCAACCTTTGTGTGTTCCCCTGGCCTGAGGTCACGTGAGCAGCCTCATTTGACTGTCACCTGCTGGAATGAGTGGCCAATACAAATTCCTTTGGGGACAAGGTGGGGATACAGGTCAGTCTTCATCTATATGCATCAGAAACAGGTTCTGGGTCCAGGAGCTGGACATGGAGCGGCCACGTGGCTGGACTCGGCTGCCCCCGGCCCTGCCAGGCTCATCCTCTTTGCGGGGGTCCTGCAGGTGCCAGCAGACCCCGCCGACCCCGCCCGGGGCCCAGCCCCGCCCTTACCAGCCCACGCTGAACTCCACGTGGGCGTCGAAGAAGCCCACGACAGGGGCCGTGGCGACCTTCCAGCCCTGCAGGCGAGCCCGGATCAGGCCTTCTCTCCTGCCGTTTCGGACGATTTTCACAAGGCCCGGGTACCTCTTGCTGACGTACTGGTCCAGGTGGAGCTTGAGTTCCACTGCGGGGGACACAGAGATGTTTCGGGCGTGACACCTCGGGAGGGCCTGAGGTCACCGAGACCCACGGTCGTTGTGTGCCCTGGATCTGTATTTCATAAACATTTAAGAGGACCCGCCGTTGCTGGACGTGGGGTCGGGGTGCTGGGGGGGACCTCGGAGAGATAAAAGCCCACCTCACGGAGCTGCATTCCAGCGGGAGAGACAATGAACAATCAAGCCAGACTGATTCAGACAGAGGCACGTGTTATAAAGACAGCAGAAAACGGGGCTGAATTACTCAGCTGTAGAAAGGAAGGCAGTCCGTGGACAGATGGATGGATAAACAAAGTGTGGTCCATCCATACAATGGAACAGGATCCAGCCTGAGAAAGGGGGAAATTCTCACACATGTTACTACGTGGAGAAACTCAAGGACGTTACGCTCAGTGAAATAACCCAGTAGCCAAATGACACGTCCTGTGATTCCGCTTATATGAGGCCCCTAGAGCAGACAGCTCCACAGAGACAGAAAGCAGGGTGCTGGGTGCCAGGGGCTGGGGAGGGTGGTGGGGAGTTAGTGGGGTTTTTTGGGGTTTTTTGGGGTTTTTTTTGCTGTATGTGGGCCTCTCACTGTTGTGGCCTCTCCCGTTGCGGAGCACAGGCTCTGGGGAGTTAGTGTTTAATGGGGACAGAGTTTCACTTTGGGAAAGTGAAAATGTTCTGGAGATGATGATGGTGATAGTTGCACAATGATGTGAATGTACTTAATACCCCTGAACTCTACACTTATTTTGTAAATGGTTAATTTTATGTTATGAGAATTTCAACTCAGTAAATTATTAAAAAACTGATGAGGGCGCAGGCGTCTACGTGAGGAAGCTCCCAATGGCCAAAAGTGCAAGCAACAAAGTAAGTCACCATAGTAACAGACTTTAGCCGGTAGGAAAAAGAAAAAGGGGAAAAGCGAGTGGACATCTGAGTGAGGCGGGAGCTTCTCCGGGTCGCCTGGGCATGTGCGGGGCAGCCTGTCTCCATCCCTCCCCGTCAATCACCAGGCTCCAGTGGACACTCCTGCGAGGGCAGCCGTGGCCCCAGGGGTGCCCCCAGCCGCAGCAGCCAGGGGCCCCGCAGGCCAGCCTTCCTGTGCTCTGTCCCCCCTCTCCAGGGCCCCGCAGGCCAGCGCCGGCCACCCGCTCCTGGCTCCCTTGACGGTGTTGGGCGGGGCTCCCCCCCCCCCCCCCCGCCCCGCGTAGACACAGAGCACACGCAGGGCTGGAGCTCCTTCAGGCCGTCCTGGAGGGCTCTGGGAGGCCTCGCCCAGCTCTCCTCCACCCGCCCCCCGACTCCCGAGGTTAGGAGGAGAGGCTGCTGTGATGGGAGAGACTGGGGATGAGGAGGGGCCGGCAGGCCCGGCTCAGCGCGCCAGGGGCTCGGTGTGGGAACCGCAGACGGGGGCAGGCGGGGCACCTCCGGACCCCTGTTAGGGGCTCGGAGCCCCTGTGCCTGCTGGGTGTGGACAGAGTGCTGGGCTGGACTGAGGCTGATGCAGGGCCACGCTAAGGGCCCGGGTTCTGGCCGTGAGCGCCAGTCCAGCTTCCCCACCAGCAAGGCTCCCACTGCAGCTTTGTCCAGGTGCCATTAGCATTTGGGAGAACTCAGCACGCTGGGGGCCTTCCTGGCTGGAGGAGTGATAGCACCCTGCCACAGCTCAGGTCCACCCAGGACCTCAGAATGAGACCTCAGGTGGAAGTAGGATCTTTGTGGATATAACTAGTTCAGGATCTTGAGGTGAAAAGCTTCTGGGTTAGGGTGGGCCCTAAATCCAAGGACAAGTGTCCTTAGAAGAAGAGGAGAGACACAGACACACCGGGAAGAGGCCTTGTGAAGGTGGAGTCAGAGGTGGGAGGGGTGTGGCCCCAAGCCCAGGACACCAGGGATGCCGGCAGCCGGGAGAAGCTGGGCGAGGCAGGAAGGACCCTCCCCTGGAGCCCCTGGAGGGAGTGTGGCCCGACTCCCAGCCCGAATTCAGACTTCTGACCTCCAGGCTCTGACATGCTTCCCTCGCGGGGGGCCGGGCTGGTCCCACTCACCGTTATCGCTGTTGTCGTCCACCAGGATGACCTCCCTGAGGAGCTGGGAGGGCGTGTGGTTGACCACGCTGTGGACGGAGCGCAGGATGACCGAGAGGGCTTCATTGACAAAGATGAACACCACGGAGATCTGGGGCAGGTCGTCCGAGTAGGTCATCTGTCTGCACCTGCGGGAGAGACGGGGTTGGGGGCAGTGGTCCGTGTCGGGATGTGACGGGGAGGTGGGAGCCTGGTGCCCCCGCGGGATGCCCGCTGGGACCAGTTCTCAGTCCTACTCCCAGTGGAAGGGCGACAGCAATGCCACAGATGGAAAAGGACCGAGCACGGTGAGAGGAACAGCACGATGACGTGTGTCTCAGAAGCTCTGGACTTCAAGGCTCTGAGCCTGACCTGCTGTCTCCTGCAGAAAGGCAGGGAACTTGCACTTTAAGGGGTTAAAGTCCCACTGGGATCACACAGAGCATTCTTCCTTGATGCCCTTGGAAGGCGTGGAAGAGAGATGAAAGGAATGGAAGTCATCTCGCGGTGCAGCCCAGTGGAGGGCCTGGGAGAGAGCCCAGCCCGGAGCCCACGTCAGCTCCCGAGGCCCAGCTCTACCTGAGCCCCGGGCGGTCACGGGGCAGGTGGCATCTACTGGGTGGGTCCTGCACTCAGCGGCCACTGTCCCCTGAAGTGGGGTCTAAGCAGACAGTGCTGGGCTGCCCAGGAGGGCGGAGCGCTAGTGCCAGACGAGGGCTGTTGAAGCGGGAGCGATGCCTGCACGGGACAGTCTAATCGTGGCCTCCGCCCCACCTTAGCATCGAGGGTGAAATGGAAGGATGAAGTATCTTCTTCCCAAGGTCTTATCTTCGCTGTAGGGCTGTGGGAGGGGAAAAGATGGGGGGCAGGGAAAGCAAAATATTCCACGTTGGGTGTGGGATGAGGCCGGTGACAGTGGAATAAGTTCACAAAGGGGCAAAGGGAGCTCTCAAAACTAGAGAAATGGGGAAAAAGGAACAAAAAATAAAGTAAGACAGAAGGCACCCAATCAAGTACGTTGGCTGCTACAATAAATGCAAACAAACTTACTCTCTCCTTAAAATGCCAGAGGCTTTTCTTTCTTTTTTTTTTTTAGAGGCTTTTCAATGAAGTTAGATACATGCACTAAAGCACACTTACACATGCACACACTCACGCAGTCACACGCAGCTCTGCTGTGTGCAGTTTACAGTAAACACAGTTCAGATAGAGTGATTTTTAATTAATTAATTAATCTATTTAATAAATTTATTTATTTATTTATTTTTGGCTGCGTTGGGTCTTCGTTGCTGCGCGCGGGCTTTCTCTAGTTGAGGCGAGCGGGGGCTACTCTTCATTGCGCTGCGCGGGCTTCACATTGTGGTGGCTTCTCTTGTTGCGGAGCACGGGCTCTAGGGGCACAGGCTTCAGTAGTTGTGGCTCGTGGGCTCTAGAGCTCAGGCTTCAGTAGTTGTGGCATGTGGGCTCAGTAGTTGTGGCTCGTGGGCTCTAGAGTGCAGGCTCAGTAGTTGTGGCGCACGGGCTTAGTTGCTCCGTGGCATGTGGGATCTTCCCGGACCAGGGCTCGAACCCGTGTCCCCTGCATCGGCAGGCGGATTCTCAACCACTGTGCCACCAGGGAAGCCCTCATCTCCTCTTCTAAGGACACCAGTCCTATGGGATGAGGACCCATCCTATGGCCTCATTTTGCCTCAGTCACCTCTGTAAAGGCCCGATCTCCACACACAGTCACATCCTGAGGTCCTGGGGTCAGGACTTCAACCTGTGCATTGGGGTCGGGGGACACAACTCAGACCCTAATGAGACCCAAAGGCTAAGGAGGGCCCAGCCAGGCTAGGACCGGGGCCGTCCGGTGCGGCAGGAGTGTGTGGGCACGTCTCCCATGGGGCGATGCGCTGTCTCACTTTATTGTGTTATAAACATGTGCAGCTTACAAAAGGTTGTTTAAATTAGAAATCGTGCAATATATATGGCTCATTTTTGTCCACCACAAATTTGCATAAAAATAATCTGTTTTCCTTATAATATAATCCCCTTCTCAGTTGAAAAAAAAATTGGTTGTGTTAAATATTGAGCAGAGGGAATTCCCTGGTGGTCCAGTGGTTAGAACTTGGTGCTTTCACTACTGTGGCCCGGGTTCAATCCCTGGTGGGGGAACTAAGACCCCGCAAGCTGAGTGGTGCAGGCCCAAAACTTAAAAATCAATCGGTAAATATTGAGCAGATCGAAGGGGACGTTCCTCACACACAGGGAGGTATGACGTCAGTGAGGAAGTAAGAACCCCACGCCTAAAACCCCGCTGAAGACAAGGAAGATTACCACCCTCCCCCTGAGCTTCTCTTTACAGCCTCTGACCCCAGGAACCTGGCCAGTAGCGCACGTGGACTTGACCTTAGGCCGGAGTCCTCCTGTCCTGCCTTTGCACCCACACAAGCTCCGGTGGCCACTGGGTGGGACGGTCCCACGATGCCCCTGCTTCCCTCCTCCAGGCAGGAGGTGCTGTGTTTCTGGGTTTCCTTCTGCACCTGAATCGGCCTCAGTTTCAGGGCTCAATGTCCTCCCACCCTGCAGGGACTGTCCCTGCGCTGAAGCCCGGGAGGCACTCGGTGGGGCGGGGGAAACAAAACGGGCCACCACACTGCAGCCCTGGAAGAAGTCGGTCTGAGCGGAGCCAGAAGGCCCTCCTCTGTAACTGAAAGCCCTGTTCCTGTCCGACAGAAAATAAACCACGTTTACGGTGATTGGAAAGAATCAGAGCTCAGCAAGGGGGCGGCTCTGAGAGCTTGTGAACCTGGTGACCCAGGGTGGGCCCCAGGAGTGGGGCAGAGGCCGGGACAGAGGGACTCGGGCCCTGGGGCAGGAGTACCCCATCGCCCCCTCCCAGAGCCTCCGGAGGCGGAGGGAGACGCAGAGCACTCCCACACGCCGAGGCTCTTGGTCACCGTAAAACTGAAGGAAGACGGGTGACACACTTTAAAGATTCCCACTTGACCGAGTAACATTTCTACGTTCAAACTTGAAGCTAACAGGTACAGGTCGGGAGAGAACCAGACATCGCCCTGAGCCCTCCCTCCTGCTGCCCCCACCTGCTCCCCTTAGTGATGAACACGGTCCATTTCTGGCCCACCTGCTCTGGCAAAGCCTTGGCCTTGACTGTGGTCTCCCCGCCTCTCCCTTGACCCTCTTCCTGGATGCGCTCACCGTCCGCTGAGAAAGGGCGTGGTCTCTAGGATGTGTGAGCTGGGCCCCCTCTGACCTGACCTCTTTGTCTGTTTCCTTTTGCTCACTCAATGGCCCCACGTGGCCCCAGTGCCTCCAGGAGCACGCCAGTCCTGCTCCTGCCTCAGGGCCTTTGCACGCCCTCCCCCACAGCCACGTCACTGACTGCTCTTCTGCTCTTTCTCCCCTGGGCTGGGAGCCCCCAGGCAGGGCCCCCTGTTTGTCTGGTCACTGCTTCACGGCATCTAAAACGGCAGACGCTCTGTGGGCTTTAATCCACAACATCTAAGAAGCTTCCATTCACAGCTCCTGGTGGAATCAAAGGTGGGGCATGAGGTGCACGTTTAAAGCTGCGACATGTGTCGGAGCTCTGAATGATTTTGTGTGAGGGAGACGTTAAAAGTCTACACTTGAGCCTCGAGCTGAATCTGAGGATACGTGTGCACGTACCACATGGGCGCATGCATGCCCACACTCACACACACACCCACGAGCCCTTGACAGGGCTGTGCCCCCGCCCCACTTGGGGCATCTGCCTTATTTGGGGGTCTCTCCAGTCCTGGCTGAGCCACGTCTAATCCATCCAGACCAGGGTCTCCCAGTCTCAGCCCTATGGACTTTGGGGCTGGATATTCGGAGAATTCTCTGTTGTGGCGGTCGTCCTGTGTGTGATACAGTGATTAGCAGCATCCTTGGCCCCCAGCCAGGTTGAGACACCCCAGAATGCCTCCAGACATCTCCAAATGTGCCCCGGGGTGAAATCGCCCGGTGAGAAGCCCTGGTCTAGGATCTGGGGTCTGGCCCTGGGGGGGCTGGGATTTGGCAACCGTTCCAGCATCGTGAGGCTCAAGGCACCCAGCCCAGCGTGCCCGGTGACTGATGTTAGCTGGAGTGCAACCCTCCCTAGGTCCCTTCCTCCCCCTGAAAATCGAACTCCAGCCGGAGTCCTGTCCATCCCGTCTCAGGCTGTGGATGTCTGCTGTGGTCCTGCTCAGTCTCTTCCTTGTCCCCCATAACATGTGTGGTTCACCCACCACTGTCACATTCTAAGTCACTGGGTGGAATCCCAGCCCCTGGATGAAGCGGGGGGACGTGACTGGGTCTGAACCAGGCAGCTCAGCAATAGGCTCAGGAACAGACACACAGAGACATGGAGAGGTTGGCTGGGGCCTTGGGGAGATAGGATGTGAGGCCGGAGCAGCTGCATCCATCTTGCGTCCAGTGGTCAGGATGAAGCCAATGAGGCCAATAGCAGAGCAGAGAGATGGTGAGATGCCAGGTCCAGATGACATCAGCTGAGCCTCAAATCCAAGTCTACACGAAGCCAGTGCTTCCTCCAGACTTTGTAGTTGCAGGAATAATACATTCTCTCCCCGTCTCTCCCTTTCTCTCTCTTTTTCCAGCTTAAGTCAATTTGAAATGGATCTTCTGTCAGTCCTGATCCTGCACAGGTCCTGCCATGTGTATGATGCAGGGACACACTTGTGAACGCCCCTCAGGAGGGGTCTGCCCAGTCAGCCGCACCCCAGAGTCCCAGACCAGGCCGAGAGGGGAAGACAGGGGACCAGTGGGTCCAGTGCTCACAGAGGTTAGTCTGGCCTTGGCCATTGCACACCCTGTCTCAGGACATCCCCGTCCAGGCGAGCTGGGGGCTTTCTCACATTGTTGGTAGAGATGACACCAGCTGCTTCATCCTAACCCTGTCCTTGTCTAGGACACAGACAGTCCCAGCTTGGGACCTCGGCTTCCTCGAGAGGAGGAGAGAGCCAACTGCCAACCTCCTCAGCTAAATTATCGGCAAACCCCATTCTTTGAGACTTGGGTGTCCCCGCCATCCTGAGAGGCAAAGACTGAGCAAACTAAACACTGGAGGGGCTCTGAGAAGGAGCAGGAAAGCATCCTTGCCTTACATGGTGCAAGGTGAGACACACAGACAGCCCAGGACACAGGAGGGGATGTCTGTAGGGGGCTCTGGGAACGATTCCTCTGTTCTTAAAGAGGGACAAGATGTAGGAAGATATTTATTCTAGCCCTTTGGAAATTTGGCCTGTGAAGACGTGACGCTGAGAGCTATGGCAACCATATTGTGACCATGAGGAGATAAGCCCAATGCACTGAGCGTGGCAGAGCAGAGAGGTGGGAAGAGCCCAGGTCCCTGATGATGTCGTTGAACAACTCTGCCCCCCCACCCCGAGCTGTGGACTTCTCACTATCTGAGGTCACACCAATGAACAACTCTGCCCGCACCCCCCGAGCCGTGGACTTCTTACTATCTGAGATCAGGAATCCCGGAATTGTTGTAGCCACTTCAGACTTGCTAGGTTTTTCATCTGAAAGCATTCTCGGTGACACAGAACATCCAGTCTTTTTAGGGGAATCCCATCCTCCCTCGGAACGTCATCTAGCCCTCGTGCCCTCAGACGTCACCTCACGACAGTCCGGGATGGGTGCTGTGGTAGGTCATGCTTTCCAAAGATGCTGCGACGACAGCCCCCAAGTCCCCTGGGACTTTGCCACCCTCCCTTTGCACGACAGTGGGCTCTGCCGCCTCTCACCAACAGGACACGGGAGGGGTGCTGCGTGCCTTCTGAGCTGAGTCGCGAAGAGCAGCGAGGCTTCGCGTGCTGGGACTTTGCTCTGGGGCCACTGGCACCAGAGAGGCAACTCTGCCCAGGCCGCCGCGCTGTGAGGAAGCCCAGGACACACAGAGGGTCCGCATGTGGGTGCGTGCGTGGACCGTTCATCTGCTGCCAGGCGTGTGCACGCTGCCCCCCCCAGATGCTTCCAGCCCCCACCGTTGAGCACCCCCATCACACCTTCCCAGCTGAGGTCTCAGGAAGTACTGCTCAGAGAGGCTATTCCCCCTGCACCCCGCCTGACCTCCTGCCCCCCAGTACATTAAAACGTGGTTTAACGCAGCTGACTAAGCAGCAGTCGTAACCAGGACAGGTACGTTCCCCAAAGTCCGGCGGCTCTGTCCTTTCCTTGGACACACGGTGTCCTGCGTGGTGCTGGGTACGCGCTGGACGCTTCCCGCATGGTGCTGGGTACAGGCTGGACGCCTCCTGCACGGTGCTGGGTACAGGCTGGACGCCTCCCGCAGGCTGGCCGGCTTCACGCCCGCCCCCTCAGGTCAAGGCCGGAGGAGGGGCTGGGCTGTGGGCCCCAGAGAGGCTCTGGCTCGGCTTCGCATGTCCCATCTGGAGCCAGAGAAGCAGGACATCCTCAACCACAGAGGATTTATGAGCCCACAGAGCACCAGGCGTGGTTACGGGCTCTCGAAGCCACTTCCGAGGTCGTGACTGGAATGCGTCGCACGCCGCGTCCCAGCTGGCCTCCGGGGAAACGGGGCCGTGGCAGCGACACTGATGGAAATTTATGGGGACGCCCTTTGTGCCGCTGGAGAAATAAATGCAGGATGGAGAGGGGATGAAGTGGCAGTGGCCTCCCGGGGGAGCAGCAAGCTTTGCCTGTGACAACAGGACACACACCCACCTCCTGCCAGAGGAGACGGGTCCGGGCTGAGCACAGACCCAGGAGCTGTGCCGTCGGAAGCCGAGAGGGACGTTCCTGGGAACAGCTGTCAGGAGGGTTCTTGGAAGCACGTCACCGGGGAGTGGGGATGCCTTCCGGGCAGCAGCTGCCTGCTGGCTTGACACGCTCCTGCCCTCTCGGGAACATCGGTGCGAGCCTGGAATCCCCGACCAGTGCATCCCACACCAACGCCTGGCCTTCCTGCCAGCCCAAGGCAGGATCCTGATGGGCACAGAGACAGCGCAGCCCCACGGAAAACCGGCACAAGAGGGGCTGCTTGGGAAGGTGGAGAGGAGGAAACCTGAGCAACGAGGAACGCCAGAGCCTCCTGCTTTGGGGTCTTGTCTTTCCCAGGCTGAGTGCACCCACCCGTCCAGGCAGCTGGCTGCGAGACCTCCCAGAAGGAATATGTGTGTGCACACACCCAGACGTGTGTAGACTACACACGTGCACACAAGTAAAACACTGCAAATACACATACATATCACTGCACTACGTGTTCAAGGAGAAATGAGCACACACGCCACCCTCAGAGCTCAGAGCAAAGGCCGGTCAGAAACAGAACACTGGCCCGTGCACAGGAAGGCCCCTCCTAGGAGCCCGGCGGGACAGTAACACGTGGGGTCGCGCGCTCACAGGCCCGGTCGCCGTCTGGCCGCCTGGAGGCCTGCTCGTGCCCAGGAGAGCGAGCGGACTGCAAGGGTGGCCAGACCACACAGCCCTGGGTGCAGTGCTGCAGAGGACCCCTGCGCCCACCTGGAGTGTCTCTGCCTGGGCAGTGAGGTCCATCGGGGCCCAAGTGTGCGACCTTCAGGGCCTGCGACCTCCAGCCCCTCCAGGCACTCCCTAGGGCAGTCCCTGCGGTCGCTGGGCCAGAGGCCGATGACCCGCCCCATGCCAGGGCCCAGCTCAGCGCAGGTGTCTTCTGTTGCCCCAGCAGCCCCAGCAGGGCCCAGGGGATCATCAGTGAGCCCTTAGGGTGGACAGTGGAAGGGAAGGGAGAGGTGGGACCCTGGTACTTGTTTGTCCGGCCCCCGACGGGATCTGGGGCAGCCCCACGTTGAGTGGACCCTCCACGGGGCCCTTGAGCGGGCTCCCCCTTCCCAGCAAATCCCCAGCTGAGACGGAGCCACGGGGCAGGTGGCCTCCGATTTTCCTGTCTGGCTTTGTTAGCCTCCAACCCTGCTGCAGGGGGACCAGCTGGCTCTAAGGAAGAGCCCGGCACACAGGAGGGTGAGCGGGTGGGGCCTGTTCCCCTCGGCGAGCATCCCAGGCGGAGGAGCAGCCTCAGCTGAGGGGCCCCCGCCCTCCCCAAGCATCTCCTTCCCTGGGCTCCTGGGCCTGGTGGGAAGGGAAGGGGGTCTACTGGCTGCAGCAGGAGGAAAGAAACCAGCCCGTTTCCCTGACAGCACCGTGCTTTCCATCCCGTCATCTGGGACCCTTGCCTCCACTTGCAGACCCTCAATGCCAGTGGCATCAGAGCCCCCATGTGGAGCCGGATTGGCGCGTGGCATGCGGTGTCTGTTTCCAGTGTCTCGCGATCACCATCCACACCCATTACCCTTGACTGCCGAGCCACGCGCAGCAGAGACGATTCACAGCACTAAGACTTCTCCAGCCCTAACGAGGCGGGGGAGGCGGGCATCACTGCACGGGAAGGCAGGACGGAGCCTCGGACGAGGCCGCTCATTTTTGCGATGCCGTTTAATTTGGGTTTGCCAGTCTTCCTTCCATTATCCCGTGGGCCAGTCTTAATAATCAAGATCTTTGTTATGTGCTTTGCGGCATAATTAAAGCCACCACTTAATCAGAAAAGCTATCTGCCTCCAGACAAAGGGAAATCAATAATGTATCTAATGGAGAAAGGTAGAGAGAACTTTGGTTTGAGAGTGGATGGAATTGCCAGTTGAGGTGGGAACACATGCCCACACACGTGTGCCGGCACACACACGCACACGCTCCTCCACCCGCGTGTGTTCTGATGACTGCACCTGCCAGATTGGATGGATGGGCTCCAGGGGCTAAAGGCTGTTCAGGAAACCAAACTGAAAGTTTCAAACGGTTGTAGACAGAGCTTGCGTTTATGTATTGATTCATTTAATCCTCCACGCATATTTCCTGAGGGCCCCCTAAGCACCCGGCTCGGCCACCGATGTGTGACAACGCGCAGCGGCTGCTGTTTGCCGAGCGCAAGGCTCCCCCAGTGCCCGCGAGCGAGCCCGCTGCAGCGCCAGCCTCAGGCCTCCTCCCGCGGGCGCCAGGCATCCTCAGCGCGGGGTCGGCGTCATCTCGTTTCCTGCCGCGGCCCCCTGCCAGGTGTCGGCTGGCAGTGCCGGGTCAGGGACTGTGGAGCGGCTGCCGGGTGGGGCTGAGGCGGCACCGGCTGGCGGGTCTCTGAGCGCCGGCTCTCGGCGCCTGGCCGCATGGACGCTCTGCCGGAGCGCGCGGGGGCTTCCTCACAACGTGGCGGCCCCTGGTCCAGGGCGCCTGCCGGGCTGGCGGGGAGCCCTAGAGCTCCACAGCCTCACGTCCGCCCTCCTCGATGGAATGACCAGCCTCAAAAGCCCCCCGACTGCAAGGAGACGGACACTGTCTCCACCTCTTGATGCGGGCGAGGCAAGGCTCCAGACGAGGGGTTTGCGTCCACCTTTGGAAAATACGATCGGTCACACCGGGTGACGTGAGGAAGGTAAGACTGGGGGAAATCACGCCACACAACAGGCTGCCTCCTGGATTTGCAAATAAAGCTTTTTGGGGCCAGAGCCATGCCCGCTCATGTACCTACTGGCTGTGGCTGCTCTCGCGCGGCCCCAAAGCCTGGAACATGTACTGTCTGGCTCATGAAGTAACGAGAAACACGCACTGGTCTCTGCGCCCGTTTCTCAGACACAGAGCCGCACCCTCGGAACCTCCAGGGCGATGGGCGAGGTCGGAGTGTTCACACTGAGCTCCGAGTGCCTTGGGAGTCCCTGGCTGACGGGAGGGAGTTTTGTTCTAATGAGGCAACTCTGGGTGGGCTCCTGGCTGGGGGCTGGTCATCAGAAGGACCGAACCACGATTAGAAGTTGGGCTTCCCTGGTGGCGCAGTGGTTGAGAGTCTGCCTGCCGATGCAGGGGGACGCGGGTTCGTGCCCCGGTCCGGGAAGATCCCACGTGCCGCAGAGCGGCTGGGCCCGTGAGCCATGGCCGCTGAGCCTGCGCTCCGCAACGGGAGAGGCCACAGCAGTGCGAGGCCCGCGTACCTCAAAAAAAAAAAAAAAAAAAAAAAAAAGTTGGCGCTTTCAGCCCCTCCTCCCCACCCTCTGGGGAGGAGGGGCTGAAAGCGAAGCTAAAAATGGATCATGCCAACGTGATGAAGCCTCCATAAAAGCCTGTGAAGGACGGGATTTGGAGAGTTTCTGGGGCCCCAAACACATCCAGTGCCAGGAGCGTGGGACACCCCGGCTCCTCAGGGACAGACGCTCCTGTGCTCAGGACCCTCCCAGGCTTCCCGCTGCGCAGCGCTTCTTCCGGCTCCTCCCCCGTGTCCTTCATCGCGTCCTCATTCTAGAACACGCCAGTAAACACAAGTGTCCCTAAGTTCCGTGCGCAGTCCTAGCAAGTGTCTGAGGCCAAGCAGGGGTCACAAGTGCCGGGGCAGAGCCTGGAGCTGAGGTTGGCATCTAAGCCCTGCACCTGCGGGTCTGATGCCGACTGCAGGCAGAGAGTGTCAGAACTGAATTGAAGTGCAGGACACACAGCTGGTGTCAGAGAATTGGCTGGTGTGGGAAAGCCCCACACATCTGATGTCACAAGTGTTGTGAGTGTGGCAGTCTTGTGAGAGTAAAGAAAAACAGGGAGGTTTTTACACACGGCCTTTTTCAGGAAGAGTTTTCTGACGCCGCCCACTGCAGAACATCAGGCTCCAGGATATTGTATGTTACTGAGCAGCTTTCTCAGCCGCTGCTGCCCTCCCTGGGTGCCTCAACGTCCCTCGTGGGGTTCCTAGATTCTGCCCACATCCCTCCTGAGGATGTCGCCAATTTCCTTCCAGGATCCTGACTGACCCGACTTGAAGGCAGGCAGAGCTGATGTAACAGCGGCATCCCCTAAATCAAGCCGTGCCTGAAAGCCTACCCTTCAGCGCCTGAGCCAATACATTCCCTTTTTTTGCTTCAGCCGTTTCAAACTGGGTTTTAAGTCTTACCAACCCAGCCCCCAGAATGGTAGGCAATAAGGGGAATTCCTGTTGGAGGACTAAAGGTCAGGGCAGATCTCACTTCCAAATATAGAAGACTGGATGCCTGGTCATGCTCATGAGAAGACCCCAGCTCCTCGTCAGAAAGGCCCCTGGGGGACTGGAGCCCGTGTTTTAAGCGAGGCTCTCATGAAGGCTGTCACTGCTTTGAAAAATCCCCATGATGCAGAGGGAAGCTCTGGGTTGAGTAATCTCCAGAGGCCCCGGGCAGAGCCTGTGGGACAGGAGGGCACTGGGGGGAGGGGCGTGGGGGAGGGGCGTGGGAAGGCCCCTCTCCACTTCTGATTCTTCAGCCACATCGCCCATGGGGGCAGGAGGGGTGGTCTGCCCATGTGCCTGGCGCCAAAGCCTCCTCGCTTCTTTTTGGGGAAGAAATGGGATATAAACAACCAGGTAAGTAACTAGATAAAATCCACATTCTCTAATTCAGGGAGGCAGAGAGCTCCGCCCCTTCAAATCAGAGTTTCTGTAAAGCAGGTTTCTATCAATTAAGGCAGACTGTAAAGGTCAGCTCTTTCAAAGTTCGCCCTGATGTCTTCCTTTGTGACGTGAGTGACAACTGGGATTGATCACTCTGTCAGCTTTTATTTCGGCAGGCTGAGGTTTCTTACGGGGGATCTGAATCCTCAAAGGGAAAGCCAGAATCGCTCCTGCTGCTTGAGCAAATCCCAGGCCCAGCAAGACATGGGAGGACAGTGCTCCCGAGGACAGGAGAGTGTGCAGTGACACACCACACACATCGGGTGGAGCCCTTTCAGCTTAAAAAGCAGAAAATCCAGTGCAAATTTGCTTAAGCAAAAAATTTAAAGTATATATGTGTATGTGTGTATACTAATTTACTGCAGAGTCTAGCGGACTTATTTTTAAAATTTATTTGTAATTTATTGCAAGTGGCTTCAGGGACAGCTGGATCCAGGTGCTCATAGCACTGGAACCCAGTTCCTCCCCACATCCCAGCTCTGCCATGCCCTGCAACCGGATTTTTTTCTTCGGTTTCACAAGTGCACCCTGGGAGCTCAAGCTCTCCCCTCATGATGATAAGATAGTGCAGATCCCCAGGCTCCTAAACTTGCACTTTTACTTTTGGGGAAAATCTTGATTTTCCCCCCCATGGCCTCAGGTAATTCCGAGGTTCAGCTGGACTGGCCCAGACCATGTGATCTCCTTGAGCCAATCACTGTGGCTGGTGGACCGTGAGCTCTGATTGGCTTAGCCCTGGTCATGTGACCCACCCTGCAGCAGGGGTGGGAAGTTTCCATGGGTCCCCACATGGAAACAGGGAGCTACTGCCCGAAGAAAGAGAACTGGATTTTGAGGAGGCGACCGACAAGCGTCTGCTGCACGCAGACGCACATCTGTTCTGTAAGCACCACTGCTCTGATGTTGGGAGATGCGGCAGGACCGTTGGGAGACCCCTGCCCTTGGCCCAGGGCTGGGGGTGGTGGGCTGGACCCCTGTGGGCTGGGACTGCTCTGAAAGCGGGCCCTGGGGGCATTCAGGGGGTCACAGAGAGGCTTCCGCTTCATCATTACTTGGGCATGACTGGACTCAAGCCCAATGCCCACTGGGCAAGGGGTCCAGCCATGCAGAGGCGGCGTGGAGGGGTTCCAGAGGGTTCCGCAGAGCCACCAAAAGAAGACGATCTCTGGGAAACAGGGCAAGAAGGGGCTGTCTTCAGTTATGACAACAAGTGCCATGAGGTGAAGGAGGAGACGCAGCAGGAGAACGCCCCCCACTGCCTCCGACCCAAGTCCAGGGGCTGCAAGCCCCCAGAGTCACAGGGACGGGGTGCAGTGACCCGATGTGCCGCGTGGCTTAGGAAGGTGGAGCACGGGGCCACTTCCGTACCAAGTCAGCTGAGGTGTCCCCACGAGGACCACGTGCACAGGAAGGGGCCAAGGCAACAGGTCTGGCTCGTCCATGCCCTGCACCTCCTGGGAGGTGACCTCTGAGCCCTTGGAATGTCCTGCCTGAGAAGAGCGTCACCTTCACCTGGAGGCCTGGGGCCTTGCCAGGGGGTCTTTGCTACAGTGGGATTCATGTGGGGTCTCGACTTGACCTCTGCAGGGGCTGGAGACTGAGGTCAGCCAGTAAAAACCCAGACGCCAAGGCTCAAGGGAAAAAACATACAAACAAAAGGCTCGAGGGAGCCCCGCGGCTGGCAATATGTCATAGCGTGCTCACACCTCATTGCTGGGGTAATCAGGCACCGTCCCTGTGAGCCCCACCATGAGGGCCAGCTGGAAACTCCTGCCTGGTGTCCTTCAGCGATAGCAAACTGCACCACGCGTGTAACAGATTTGCTGAGCCTTATGACTCATTTTAATGAGTTATTGAACTTGAGGTTGGCCTTGGGGGGTCCCCCGAACCGCACCTGGGCTGCCCAGGCGCTCAGAGCTAAACGCCAGCAGCTGTGCTGACCCTGCTGGTGGGCAACTTAGTTCATCCTCCAAAAGTCAGGACACAACGGGGGCTTTCAGAAAGCGACTCACACTCAAACACATGCGCACGCACACGCGTGCACACACACTCACACACACCCTCAGAGCCCCTGACTCATTCAGGTCCGCGTCCGTGACTGCCGTCACATCTCGGCACCACCTGCGTTACTATTTACTTTGTATGTTTCTCCAAATTGGCCTGTTTTACACCTAAATGCATTTTTTAAATTCAAAACGGCACCTTTATTTCATCGCTGCAAAGGCTAAGCAGCACCACTTATGCTAAATCAACGGTAACCATGAAAATAAATGCGATGAAAATAAAATAGCGCCATCACGAGCCGCGGTGGTCAAGGCGGGGGGGGGGGGGGCCTCCTGCTCCAGGCCCTCTGGGTATAACGCGACAGGAATGGAGGGCCTAACCTCCCACTCTGCAGCTCACGCATCCCGGCTGCGGCTAGAGCACGGAACCTGGGCAGACGCGCTGGTCCCCGCGCCCCAGGCCCCAGCACTCCCTGGGGCGGCCACGCACTCACTGCCGGCCCTGCCCCAGCGCCCTAGAAACTCATTTCTGGGCATCTCACCTCACTCCTCGCACAGCAAGCCCTCAAGCTTGGAGGAACAGGGAGTCTGTGAGAACCGCTCCCTGGTCCTCCCTGGGCTGGGGTAGCCCCGAGGCCCTGTGTCCCCAGTGGAGCTGGTCCGCGGCCGACCACCTGTGCCCGCAACCATGATGCACCTTCTCACGCTCCGGGCCCTTCCCTGTCAGCCTTCCCACCCCCTCCCAGGGCTTCTGGGACCACTTCCCAAACCAGAGTCCTACCTCAGAAGCCACAACTGGAAGAGGGGCAAACCAAGACAGGCGCTAAAAGGAGACGCTCCCCCGCACCCCCCACCCACCTTTCCTTGAAGGCTGCTCCGCGGACTCAGGACTCAGAGCGGCAACTCTGACCACACGGCTGCCCGGCCCAGCCCAGCCCTGCACTGCGGCCCCTGCCAGGAAGAAGGTGCTGCTGAAAGTGCTGTCCTGTTCAACGCTGCGAGCGGCGGGCTGAGTTCCTGCGGCCAGGGCCACAGGAAGGAGCCTGGCTTCATGTCCAGGGTGCAGGCGCCCTGCTCGGCGGAAGTTAGTAAAGCAGTGAGGTCCACTCAACACGGAGTTTTGTTCTAGTCTCGCCTCTGCTTTACTACAGGAGGCGATGATCTGAGACCAGGAGTCCTGAGTGACCAGAAGGCAAGGCACAGCCATCGAGGGGTCCGACTTTTCTGACTAATCAACTGCTGTGGCTTTGGGGGTGGGGGGGACAGGGGTTTACAGGCAAGTGACAGAAATGGAACGTCTTTTAGTCACGGGCGACGCTCATTTCAAGCAGGACCTCCGCCCCCCATCGCGGCTCCTGCACCAAAGGCGGGAGGACAGACGCCTTTGGCAGAGACTGTGCTTCAAGCTGTGTCGCTTGTCACTTGTGTCATTTGTATAGGTCGCGGCACCTGGAGCATCGGCGATGGCGCTGCCCAGCTTCCTGGGCGGCGCCGTCCCTGAGCAGCCTCAGTCCTGTACTGGGCACCTGCAGAAGATGCCCATGGCCGAGAGCAGAGAAGACGTATGGGGGGTGCCCCACCTGCCAGGGCCCCCCTCCCTCCGCTCTGCCTGTCCAGCAGATCCTGTGAACATCTGGGTGCCAGGAGCCCAGGCCTGCGGGGCGCTGCCTGGAGGTGTCTGTGGGAGGGGCGGCGTACTCACTTTTTGGGCCTGTAGTCAGGGATGGTCCTGTCCAGGGAGATGCGGTCGCTGAGCTGTGCGTTGTACCCGTATTCCTCGAACTTGCCCTCTGTCTCCTGGCTGTCGTCACGCAGTGTGGCCGCCATGCCGCCCTGGCCCAGGCCGCCCGGCCCCTCCACCAGACCGATGGGCTTGGCGAGCCCTGGCGGAACGGAGAAAAGAGGGGGTCAGGCACGTCCCAGGACCGACCGTGTCCTTCCCCCGCCCTTCTCCCAGCCTCACCCTAAAAGGCCCTTTTTTCAGGTGCAAACTCAGCAAATTCCTCGCGCACTGCAGGATTCCAGCTCTAGGACACTGCAGGGAAGGCAAAGCTATGGAGACAGCGTAAAGATCAGTGTTGCCGGGGTTTGTGGGGAGGGCTGAGCAGGCAGAGCACAGAGGACGTCTAGGGCAGCGAAGCTACTCTGTATCATTCTGTAATGGTGGGTACATGTCCGAACCCAGAGCGTGTACGGCACCGAGAGTGAAGCCTCATGTAAACTGCGGACTTGCAGTGATTACGATGCGTCAGTGCAGGTTCACTAATTGTAACAAATGTACCACATCAATGCAAGGTGTTAAGAACAGGAGAAACTGGGCGGGGGCGAGGCGACATGGGAACCTTCTGTACCTGCCACTCAATGTTTCTATAAACCCAAAACTGTTCTAAAAAGCAAAAGCTATTTTTAAAAAATATTTACTTATTTATTTTGGCTGCCCCGGGTCTTCATTGCCGCGGGGTCTTTAGCTGTGGCATGCGAACTCTTAGTTGCGGCATGCATGAGGGATCTAGTTCCCTGACCAGGGATTGAACCCGGGCCCCCTGCATGGGGAGCAAGGAGTCTTAGCCACTGGACCACCAGGGAACTCTCATGGTTTTTTAAAAATATAAAATAAAAATAAATTAACTTTAAAAATGCAAAGCAGCTGCCCCCCTTGCTCACCAATCCTTGATATTGTTGGTCTTTATAATTTAAACTAATTGTACATCCACACAATGGAACGCTACTTTGGGATAAAAACAAAGGAACTACCAAATATGCAACAATCTGGATGAGTCTCAAAAGCATTATGTTGAGCGACAAGCCTCCAGAGACACAGAGGAAAACATATGTACGACTCTATTTACAAAACTGGAGGAACAGAGGAATGGTGACAGCAGCAAGAACAGGGACCACCGGGGTGGAAGGTGGCATTGGCTGAAAAGGCGCCCTCCCGGGATGACCAGGGTGTGTGTGCATGTGTGGGTGCCTGAGAAGGCCAGGCCAAGGGAGTGCTTTCTGGAATGTTCTATTTGGTCACTTGTGCCAGGAGAGGAGACATCACCCCCCTGACGCCAGGGACCAGAGCAGTGCCAGTCAAGCAAGGACAACACCCCTTGCTCTCTCTGGGATGGGTGATTCTGGGGCATCTTGGTTTTGGGAGTGAGTTCTGGGGAGCAGAAGTTTAAGCCAGAAAGAGTTGGGATGAATTCCCATCCCAGAGATGCAGTTAATAGCTTCCATAGAGAAGTCTCTGGTCCTAGCTCAGGCCACTAGAAGTATAAACTCAGCGAAATATCTAACATTGATGTCACACGCTGCCCCACACTGGGTACCAGGATCTTCTTTTGTGACACCCACTCCCTCCTTAGGTTTTTAAATTAGTTAAACAAGGAGGCCACTTGGCTGGGGGGTCTAACACATGGCCTGTGTGCAAACAAACCCAAACCTACGCCTGTGAATGCCTCAAGGTTACGAAATGGAAACCCAACCACACACAGCCAATCACACACAGAGAATCACAGCCAATCACACACAGCCAATCACACAGAGCCAACCACACACAGCCAATGTCAGCCAATCACAGACAACCACACACAGCCAATCACACAGAGCCAACCACACAGAGCCAATCTCAGCCAATCACAGACAACCACACACAGCCACTCTCAGCCAATCACACACAGCCAATCTCAGCCAACCACTCACAGCTGGGCTTTCAGCCATACCGGTTAACGATCACTTTTGCTTTGCTTCAGCGCTTAATCTATACTTTCTCCAGCTGCTATGGGTGGGGCGCTCCTAACCACTTCCAGTTCTAGGTTGCCCCATTCCAATCAATTTTTGTCCAAATATAATCCTTTTTATCTTTTGGCTGGCAGTGCGCATGCGGGATCCCAATCAGGGACCAAACCCACGCCCGCCTGCAGTGGAAGCCCGGAGCCCTAACCTCTAGACCACCAGGGAATTCCCATGTCCAATATAATCTTAAAATTTGCAATATGCCTCAGTTTGTCTTTTAGCGGTTCCCAGCGAGGGCGGGGGTGGGGAGCCGACCTCCATCCTCCACACAGCCGGGGGCTCCTCTGATCACCAGAGCCAAGGTCGCAGGCTCCAGGGACACCCCCCCCTCCCCCAGTTCCCAGACCAGGGATCAAACCCGCGCCCCTGCATTGGGAGTGCAGAGTCTTAACCACTGGACCCCCAGGGAAGTCCTGGGAATACTCCATTGTAAATGACAAATGTAGCGTTGGTATCTATGTAGGACTGAAGGATACTCACTGGATGTAAAATTGAAAAATCACATGACACAAATCACTTCCGCTTATCTGAATACTGCTATATATATATATATAATCATGCTGTTTTTGAACGTCTGTACTGTACTTGCAGTTTCTTTGAAAGGTTTGTAAGTAGACGTCTCCCACAGGCAAATGTGCCTCCACACCTGAAGAGAGAGTCTCGCTGCTCATGGCAGCCCAGCCTCAGAGTGCGTTCAGGTGGCCGGAGGGAGGGGTTGCCCCGGGTGGGACCGCCTGCTGCAGTCGGGCCCCGGCGGCATGGCTGAGGCCATCACACCAGGTTCCGCTTACAAAAGCAAAATATGCACCTGTTGAGAAATTCAAACCATCCAGAAAAAGCTATAAAATGAAGAGCCAGCGCTTCCCGTGCTCTCTCCCTCTCTCCAAGGGAAATGACTTTTTCTGGTGTTAGGCCTTCTCATCTTGTCCACTGTGGACACGCAGAGTGATTTTATGGGTCTAGTTTTTGTCAGCCAGAGACTATTTCCCTTGACTTCCTGGCATGAAAGATGAGGATTTAGTCCATTTTCCCTACCGCCTACATCCTGCTCCTGCCTCCCTTGATTTTTCTTAGCTATGTTATTATTTTTAGTTGTTCTGGTGGTTACTTTTGTGACCTTAAAAGGAAACTTAAGGCTCTATTTCTGGAAGTATCAACTTTAGCTGCTGTCTATGGACTCCTTACCAGGTTACAGGAGAAATTAACATACTCCCGGGGTTGCTGTTCAATGGGTATAAAGTTTCAGTTATATATATTTGTTCCAGGGATACACACACACACACACACACACACACACACACACCTCTGAATAAACTTAGAGGTCTGCTGTACAACACTGTGCCTAGTTAACAATACTGTATTGTGCACTTAAAAATGTGTTAAGAGGTCAGATCTCCTGTTCAGTGTTCTTACCACAATATAAATAAATAAAATGTTGAATCGCAAAAGAAAAGACATTAACATACTTCCTTTGCGTCTCCCGCTTAGCTGCGCCATCCCTTTTATGGTGTCAAAGATCATTTGTAACATCTACATTTTGCTCTGTAACTGCGACTGGGCTTTCCACAGATTTGTCCATGGGTTGATTCCAAAACGAGAGAGGAGTCCACATTTGCCACATTGTGATTATGTTAATATTATTCACTGTGGAGACAAGCAATGAGGGCCCATGAGGACTGAAGTGGAATTCTATCACTAACTGAACCCGTGCACTTAGTGAAGAATTTCCAAATGTCAAGGCAGTATTGATTGCTTTTGTGATACTCTGTTAATTTCCCCGAAGTATGCATATTTTGGTTTGCTTTAGGTTTGCAGCTTGACTTTCTGTACAGCTTTTTAAGATGAACGTGTAAGAATGATAACAGTTAACATTCAGCTAGCATGTGTCCTTTAGATACCAGCACATTCATTCCCCACAACACCCCTGTGAGGTAGGGCTATAATTCACCCCATTTTGCAGATGAGCTAACTGAGGCACAGAGAGGTCCAATGACCTGCTCAAGGTCACGCAGTTTGCAAGCACCAGAACCTGTCTCTGTACGCAGGCGGTGTGGCGCCGAGGGAAGGTGCTTCACTGTTGTGCTGCTGACTCTCCCGGAGCTTCCGAATCACCTGCCTCGTGAGACAGGGTCCAGTTTCCTCTTGCAGACACTCCTCACGGCAGAGCTGGGACTAGAGTGAGGTGCCTGGGATGCAAGATTCAAGGAGACGCCCGCCTTCAGGGTCCCCGTCTCTTAAAGTCCTCCACGACTTTGCTCCTTGAATCAGCCACTTGCCAGGTGCCCACGTCCGCAAATAACCACAAAACACCGCTGCGGACGTGCTGGTGGGACCAGCTGGACACTGGCCATCGCTGGAACCAAAGCCCCGGGAGCCTTGTCCCCGTGCTCTTCATTGCTGATCTCCCAGCAGCCACAGAGCCCGGAGGGACGTGAGCTGGGAGAGTGGATGGAGAATGAATGACTGAGCCCGACGGACAGAGAGGGTGGGCAGGGAGCCAGCACGCCAACCCCAAGGGGCTGTACCCCCGAGACACTCTCCTGCTGGGCCCTGGAGGCGGGGGCTCCGCGGAGCAACAGCTGCCCTTAGATGGCTGTTCTCAAACGTGGGCAGCGACCCCTGGAGGACACAGACTGCAGGGGCCCACCCGGAGCATCTGATTCCGCAGGTCCGGGGTGGGCCGGAGGCAGAATTGGCACCTCTGAGAAGCCCCCAGGGCATGCTGATGCTGCCGGCTGGGGACCCCACTCGGAGGACCTCTGCCGTGGAACAGGCGCTCACCGCCTTTCACCCCGCCACAGGTACAAGACGCACTGCAGGCGAGAACGTGGTGCACACCCGGCCTTTGGGCTCCAGTGGGGCTGGAAGCAAGGGGAGGATCCTGGGTCGGCACCTTCTGGGCCTCACCCTGGGCCTTCTTGGCTCTGCGGAGACGGCCGACCCAGAGGAGGCTGCAGCGGCTCTCAGAGGCTGGCCCCCCAGAGCACCCTTGCGGGGAGGCAAGGGGTCAGAGCTGCCCGCCGCGGGTCTCTGATAGCCCCCGTCGTAGTCTCCAGAGCAGTAAAGACCTGTAACCGCTCGCCTGCTTGAGAACCCACGGATCCCGTTTCGTTTTCAAGGAAAGTCGCGCACATCGGTGCTTCCCCGCAGGGCTCCCGGAGCGCTCATCCCACCTTTTTTCTCGTGTCCCAGCGTTGACTCACATCTCTTCTCCCGAAGAATTCCTTCTAAGAGGCGGGATTGATTGGTACCCCCGGGAAACGAGGGCAAACGGAGAGAGAAGAAAATTGTCAAGATTAAAGATGGCTCGGCCGTTACTGCAGGGTCTGAGGCCCACTGAACCGATGGCCAGGTAGGGCCTGCCGAGGCCTGCTGGAGCCACGCCTGCAACTGGGCTTTTGTCCTCACATCTCTCAGCTCCTGGCATCACCAAGCAGCCCGCAGGGGGTGGGGCCGGGGGTGGGGGCCGGGATGGGGCCTGGGGCGGGGGTGGGGCTGGGGTGGGCCGGAGGGGCGGGGCTGGGGCCAGGGGGGGCGCCAGAGGTGGGGCCGGGGGGGTGGGGCGGGGCCGGGGCCGGGGTGGGGCAGGGGCGGGGCTGGGACCGGAGGGCTGGGGTTGGGGGGGTGGGGAGGCAGCAAAGTGCCCTCGTTCCTGCCCTGCCTCTTGGGGCTCCTGCTCCAATTAGTCAGCCTCGGTGCGAGGGCCCCTGAAAGAGCAAGAAACCAGATTCTCCAGACGGTTCTGGGTTGAACTGTGGCCCCCAGAGATACACCCAAGTCCTGACGCTTGGGACCCGTGGTTGCAAACTTATTTGGATATAGGCCTTTGCAGATGTAGTCATTTACAATGAGGGCATCCTGACTTGGGGTGGGTTCTAACCCAATGACTTGAGCCCCTTAAAAGAAGAAGGAATTTTGGACACAGACACACACAGAGAAGATGGCCATGAGACCATAGAGGCGGTGTTGGGAGTGATGTGGCCGCGAGCGCAGGACACCTGGGGCCACCAGGAGCTGGAAGAGGCAGGAAGGACTCTCCCGTGGAGCCTCCAGAGGGAGCGTGGCCCTGCACACACGTTGGCTGCAGATTTCTGCCTCCAGAACCGTGAGGGAACGCATGACTCTTGTTTCAGCCATCCGCTTGTGGAAACGAACACACAGACCCACCACTCACGCCGCCCGCTGGGACGTGACCTGCAGCCGGTGGATCCTGAGAACGGCACGTGCCCAGGTGCAGCGTCCCTCACATCCGACGGACGCTCAGGCCGTTGTCAGGCTGACCTGCGCGGATGCGGGTGCAGATTCCAGAGGCACCGGCTTCCTTAACAGGAGCAGAGGGATTGTTTTTCCTGTTTGAAACCCTCCACCTCCTCCTCCAGTGGAGGGTGCCGCAAACTTGTCATTTCGTCCTTGAATAGCCGTGATTTTGAGAACAATGGGAAAATTGCATTCATTAGCTCGGAAACCTCTGTCGGACAGCTTTTCTGACAAAAGAAACAAAAGCCAGCATCCTCAACGCAGTTCTGGGACTGGAGGTCAGAGCTGGCGTTTGCCGCACTGGCCCGCCAGGCACTGCCCACACCTGCTTCCGCTACTCCCCACGGACCCTTCTATGCCAGGCGCCTTCATCCCCCCACTTCACGGAGGAGACCACCGAGGCTCGCCATGGCCCCAGAGCCAGCAGGTGGCGAGCCCAGCCTCTTAGCCACGTGCTGTAAACTTCAAAGCATCTCAAAAAAGCTTCTTAGAGGGGACTCAGAAAGGTCACCAGCTTTTCACTTTGACATCAAGGACATTTTAATTACAATTACTTGTCACTATTACTACCATCTCATGAAAGGAAGGTCCTGCACTACACCCTGGGCAGGAAGGATGCACCCTCCTGGTAGCATTTTAGTGAAATACACCTGGCTTTCATTTTGCCCAGGCAGGTGGGGGCGCGGGGGTGAGCTTCAGGCCCACACTACAGGTGAGCCACGGGAGGCTCTCCCAGCACCTGCTGGTCCATGGTGCTCTGGTCGCACACTTCCCCTCCAGCCAGGTAAGGGGCTCCCTCTGTGGGTAGGGGGGGAATGCCAGTCAAGGTTAGAGGCAGGGATGGTGCCGGGAACACCCACAGTCAGCATGGCACGGGGACCGACCAGGTGACGGTGGGTAACAGGTGCAGCCACGTCACAGCATCCAGACTGAACACAAGCCCTGCTCGGGAGATCTATGGACCCCTCTGCACACCCACAGGGGCCTCACCTCTCTCCCAAAAGATGAGCTGCCCACTGGCATTCAGGGAGCTTCTCCAGCTCAGTGGGAATCGGACGGCCCAGGCTTCCCTGGCGCCCGCTGGCTCCCCGCTCCTGCATTGCCCTTGGGGAGGGGCCAGGGGGGCACCAAGGGGCAAGTCTGCATCCCTCTTTTGCTGCCACTTAAAGTTATTGTCAGTGTCTCCTGTGCTGTTATATGTGACTCGATAATAACTATAATTAATGATCACCTTTTAAAGCACCAAGATATTAAACATTTACTTCACAGTTTCTGTGTCCTGTACATTGACTTATTTATTTATTTTATGCATTCAGGTCTGTTTCCTTATTCAGATATTGAACCGCCGGGTCAAGGATAAAATATTTTTGTGGATCTTGGCGCCAAGTTACTTTCCAGAAAGTTTAGATTTGTTTTATGTTGTTGCCAGCGATATACGTTCTTACTTCTCTAATTAGAAAGTGCGTTTCTGCTGATTGAAAAGATCATAAATACTGATTGCAGAAAATTCTGAAGCCCCCCCCCACACACACACGCCCACACACACACACACACACACACACACACACACACGCCCACAGGGCTACCCAGGGTCTCACTCCACAGGGAAAACCAGTATCAGTATTTCAGTGCTCTAGATTGTTTTTATAAGATTGTATATAATAGTTTCAACTAAGTTTAATAAATACACATGACGTATATACACGCCTGCATTCTGCTCTTGTCACTACATCCTAAGCATTTTCTCATGTCACAGAAATTCTGCGTAAGCATCACTTTTTACGACTGCGAACATAAAATCTCATCTTGTGGCTGTACCGTTTATCCCTTCAACCATTCACCAAAAATGCATGAAGCATCTCAAATGCCAGGATCCGTGCCAGGTGCTGTGCGTAGGTTCCCGGCGGAACACGCGCAATGCCTGCCCTCAAGGGGCTCACTGTCCGGGCAGGAGACAGTCACACAAACGCAATCGTGGGCCAGTGTGCTGAGGTCAGCCACGCTCACGGGAAGACACAGGGCAGCTGCCCCCGCAGGCTGGGGTTGGGGGTTCAGACACGGCCTCCTGGAGCCTCCGGGGAGCTTTCTGAACCTGCAGGAAAGGGGCCCACAGAAGGGCCAGGAACACTAACCATCGGGTGGAGGGGGCTCGGAGGGGCCTGTGCTGAGTCTGACGGTCTGGCGGTGGCGTCCAGGTGGGAGGGGGTGAGGGCTCCCTGCGGGCAAGGTGGCCTGTAGGCACGGGTGACCCAGTGCCTTCCCTCCCTCTCTCTCCCCCCGACCTCAGCAGACCCTCTAGTTCTTTCAGGAACCGGCCCTCTCCATGGCTGTCACCCATGTGGCCTGCCTTCTCCGCCACAGGGTTCCAATCAGACACTTCAACCCCTGGACACTGGCCAACGGTGGGCATGTGCCCCAGGAAGATTAATAACCAGGAGAACAGCCCCCTCCTCTGGTATCTTGAGCACCAAGAATAAGGGCTTTGAGGGCCATCCTGGTCTCCACAGAGGGAGGCTGCCCGTTCAGGTGTTCTCCATCCCAGCCCGGATGGGTGGCCCACTCAGGTGCAGCCCAGCCCAGGTAAACAGGAGCTGAGCTGGCCAAGGCAGAACAGGGCCTGAGGCCCCAGCACAGAGGCCTGGTGGGTGGGTGGCTCTCCCAGGGGCCCAGATAGCTGGGAGCCCAGGCGGAGGGGGCAGAGGTGGGTCCCGAGCTGTAGGAAGCAACTCATCAAGGTCGGGTGGAAAGCAAGGCTCCCTTTCCAGATCCAAAGTCCCAGCATGCTCCTACTGATGGAGTGCCCGTCGGGGTGCCCACTGCTTCCAGAACATTCTCTGCTCTGCTGCTCTGGCCCAGAGCCCGAGGGGACACCTCTGGTGAAATGCATTTGGCTTCAGAGGCAACAATTTGACTTTCCAGAGGTAAAGTGTCTTCCGTTTGAGGGCCTCGGTGAACCGTCTCAAATTCATCATCTCTGCAGTAACTGGCAGGGATCGTGCACTAATGTGAAAGACCGCCGGTCGCCCACAGCAGTTCTACTTTTATGGAATAATCATTTGAAGTTCCTTTCCCACGACCTGAGGGAGCGCACTTTTCTAATTACAAGAGATAATTTGGAAGACGCAGTGGCGAGATGTCTCTATCCGAGCGCGGGTGGGAGACCCTATTCACGCGGGGGGAAGGGGACTGACTCTGGGTTGGAAGGCAGGACAGCAGGAAGGTGCAACTGAGGAGATGACTCAGGAGCCGAGGGGAGGAGTTTGGAGCCCGTTTCCCAGACGCTTTCTCTTGTTGTGCCCCGAGAAAAGTGACAAAGGCATTTCATGATAAATAGGGACTGTCGTTCGGCATGTGTCATAGGGCAATAGGGAGGGGTGGGGACTGCGGTGAGTGGGTGCACACGTCCCACCTGCGGGGACCACTGCTCCGGATCTAACAGGTCCAAAGCCACCAGATCTTCTAGACTTTCGAGAGAAGGCAGCAGTACAGATTCATCTCTCTACATATCAGCAGCTCATTCATATTTTGGAAAAAAATCTCATAAGTTAAGTAACAAATAGGGTCTCTATCTGTTAGTTAGCCAGGACCGACCGGTGTGGTGGGCTAAGTAATAGCTCCCTAAGATACCAGGTTCTAATCCCCAGAACCTGTGGACACGTTGCCTTAAATGGTAAACGGGACTTTGCAGGTGGGATTAAGTTAAGACCCCTGAGATGGGCAGAGGTGGGTGACCCAGGAGGGCCCTAAACGCCATCACAAGTAGCCCTGAATGGAGAGGGTTGGGGGAGGTTTGACAGAGACAGAGAGGGAGCCCTGTGACGTGGAGGCTCAGCGGGCAGCGAAGGCGGGAAGGATCCTCCCCCGGAGGCTTCGGAGAGCATGGCTCTGCCCACACACCGACCGCAGCCCAGGGAAACCCATTTTGGGCTCCTGACCTCCGGAACTGTGAGAGAACACATCTGCGTGGTGTTAAGTCCCCAACACGTGGGCTGTCACCGCAGCTCCAGGAAACGAACTCGACAGACAGACCTGCTGCAACAGCAGGGGAAGCTAATGTCCTGGGCGGTTCCTCTCTCGCTCCTCTGCCCTGGGGCCCTGATGTCCCCAGGATGTGGCAGGGGACCAGGCAGAGCGCTTGCTGGAGACCTGCCCGCCTAGGTGGGGAGGCCCCCAGAGCTGGGGTCTTGGGATGGTCTGCTCTCACCAGCCCTTGCCAGTAGCCCTGGGCTGGGCAGTCGAAGCCCTTTCATCTGCCGTCAGCACACGTGAGCCGTGGCGCCCCAGGGATGGCGGGAGCACAGACTGTCAGACCCGGAGGTTTGGGGGGTGGAGAGGCGGAAGGCGTCTGCTGAGGGGCCACATGAGCTGGTGGAGTCCAGGCGCCCGGGTACACTGGCCCAGGAGTCCAGGTGCTCTGGAGATGAGCCCTGGCCCGGGGATTCTCCAGCTGCTGGGCACCTCAGAACCTCAGGGCAGCCGGCTAGAGCGAAGGTGCCTGGGTTCTGAGGTGCCCGGCAGCTGGACACGCCTCGGGACCCTCGGGCGCTGACCCTCAGCTAATGCGGACGGTCCGGACCCTGCAGAGGACCAGCCAACAGGAGGAACCAGCGGGGCTAGAGCAGGGAAGAAGCCCCAGAGGTGCTGCTGTGGGTCCTGGTGTTTTCCCCACGTGGTGCTCTTGGAAATCAGCCCATGCGGGTTGCACGTGGAAGCCTGACTCCAGCTCTTTGGAAGGATCTGGCATGCTGGCCGCAGGGGCCTGCTTCTCCACAGGGCAGCGATGGGCTCCACCCCCGCCCCAGGCAGGCCTCTGCTCTCTCGCCGTCCCTGCAGGTTTTGCACGGTGCCCTGGAGGTCGAGAGGTTGTGCCCCGGGTTTAGATGGTTGGAGAGGGGTGCTGGGTCGCATGGTGGCCCCTGAGGCGCTGTCCAGCAGAAACCTGTGAAAGTGGCCTCATTTGGGAAAAGGGTCTTTGCAGGTGTAACTAAGGTAAGGACTTCGGATGAAACCTCTGGATGAGGGTGGGTCTTAAACGCAACGACCTGCGTCCTTACGATTTAGAGAGACACTTACAGAAGGAGACGCCACACGGTGAGGGAGAGAGAGGTTGGAATTAGGCGTCTACAGGCCAAGGACTGCCGAGGATTGCCCGGGGCACGAGAAGCTGGGGAGAGGCCTGGAACAGACGTCCTCAGAGCCTCCAGGAGGGATCAGCCTGCCAACACTGATTTCACACTTCCGGCCTCCAGGACTGTGAAAGAAGAAATTCCTGTTGTTTAAAGCTACGCTGTTTGTGGTCATTTGTTACAGCGGCCCCAGGAAGCTCATAGGAGAGGGAAGGAGGAGGGGGAGGGGGAGAGGGAGGGGTGGGTAGGAGGGGGAAAAGGGCCAGCTGCACACCCTGTGGTTGCTTGGCCAGCATCTATTCTCTCCATCCTTTTTATTAGTAGAACCTCAATTTATTTTGGAGAGAAATGCCTTCAGCTAAAAGGCTCGCCTCCCTGGGCTGACCTCGCAGCTAGGAGTGGCATGTGACCAAAACCTGGTCAATAAAATTTAAATGGTATTCGCTGGGTGGAATTTCTGGGAAACGTGTCTAAAAGGGGCAGAGACTCAGCTGGTATATGTGGGGTCTGTTTTTGGTTTTTCCCTTTTATCTACAGCCCTTCCCCCTTTCTCCTACCTGGAACTAGGACTCAATGTCCGGGGCTGGAGCAGCCGTCGTGTGACCATGAGGTGGAATGCCACACGAGAGGAAGGGGGGAGCTGCGATTCAAATGGGGTTGGGCTCTTGAGGACATCTACCAGCCTCGGGATTTCATGTTCACAAGAAAAACAAAGCACAGTGCAGTTAGGTCATGTCAGTTGGGGTTTTGTCAGGACTCTGAATTCTTCACCCCGAGAGGCAAGGGGGCTCAAGTTAGGAATAAGAGGACACTGCAACAAGAAAGGCCAAGCCGCCTCCCCCAGCCAGTGGCCTCCCACCCAAGGAGGACTTGGCTGCCCACCCTGAGCCGAGAGCCTTCCCGGGACGTGGATGGAGCCGCCAGGACCACCCCCTGGAACATCCTCTCCCCAGAAGAGTCATTTCACACTTGGCCAACCCACTCCTTCCAGCACAGAAACCTGGGCTACGTGGGCGACTGCAATTTTTCAACTTGGAAGGAAGCGTGGCTTTCAAGCTTCCAGCTTCTCTTTGAATCACTGATTTCCATCTGTCATAGCGACTTAAGCCAATATTCTGAGAGAGGAGACAGCCCAAATGGAGAGGCTGCCGGTCACAAGATAATCTGAGAGGAAGAAGCAGAATGAAGACACCTTTGGGAACCCGGTTGGACAGGCCCGTGAGGTACGGCCTCGGTGTTGGGACACCCCTGGGGACACACGGCCGCTGGCGGCCTAGAGAAGGGGACTCCGTCAGCAGAGTCCCCATAAGGACAGGACAGGACAGTCGGACTGACCCGCCGCCCTAAAACCACTAAGATTTAAAACAAAGTAACAAAATCAATTGTGAAAAAGCACTAAGTATCTGACAAGACGGGAAGAAATTACTGGGATGAGCGTGAAGAACAGTGGAGATCTGGGAGATGAATCCAGGACTTGCTTTTTCCCCGGAGGATGTTCTGAACTCTGTGGACTTGGGGGCACAGGGGGAAGGAAGTCAGAGGGCCAGACGGACCCCCGTGTGGGGCATACAGCCTCTGGGAGGCCTGGGGAACGGCGCAGATACAGATCCTGCCCGTCCAGGCCTCCAATGAGGCCACAACTCCGTGTTTCCTGACGATGACCAGCACGAAGCAAACACACCAGGACACTCGAGAGAACAGAGACAGGCTTCAGACGGGCACTGCCGGGTTGTGGGTCCTCACGCTGCCCTCGGATCAAAGAGGCCCTCAGTCCCCTCTCCTAACATCACCCAGCAAGCGGGACTCCACAGTGCGCAGTGGAGAAATCCCCCGTCACCTGCCCGTCACCTGCCCGTCACCTGCCGGGCTCTAGGTGGTGTCCTTCCAGTGCCCGTGACCTTGGGGTTGGGGGGATGAGAGGTGGCAACGGTGGCCCCGGCTTCCCTCTTTTCTTCCCCTATGAGAACTTAGGCTGATTTAACGTGCCTGATTATTAATTTTGATGATTACAAAGAGGAGATTAAAGCGAGAGCCCCTGGTTCGCCTTCTAAGATAACGTCCCTCCCAGCTTCAGTTTTAGCCACTCTCTCCAAACACAACGGCTAATTTCATTACAGACAGGTCTTTTAAGATTCACTGGGGACCCAAACCAATAACATATTGTCAATAGTGGGAAGGCGGACTGCCCTTCTGAAACTATGAAGCCATGAATATTTCGCAGGACGTGGCAATACCTGTAAAATATATTCTCACTGAGACTAATCTGGTATTTGATGAATCTTCATACATGATACTCCTGTTCAACTAATATGAATATTTATGGGGCCAAAGCCTGGGAGATAAGGGATGACTGGAAACATCTGGTGAACTGCCTTTCCTAGCTCCTTCACTTTGTAAAGCACATGGGCCGTGGAATGTCCCTCGGCCAGCTCTTGGGCCAACCTGCCCCAAATTTGGGCCTGATCACTGCTGGGGAGTGGGTACGGGGGACATTTGGGCATCCTGTCCCTTCAGTGGTGACCTGGCTCTGAGCGAAGCTGCCCAAGGATGTCAGGGTGGCTGGGGCCCGACCTTCCCCACGCCCACTGCACCGGGCTCCGGTCCCGATGGCAGAATCTCCCGGGAAATGCTTGTCCCGTAGGCCAGCCCCGCTCTGGGGGTCACAGGCAGGAGGAGACCTCAGAGCCCACACTCAGGTCCCCAGGGAGCCGAGAGTCCGGGCAGCCCAGAGAGTGAGGCTGGCTCTGTGCCCCTAGCCCCACTGGACAGGTACAGAGGGCCCGGCCCCACCCTGGGCCTAGCTGCTGACATCCTGGGGCAGGGGCTGCCCGCCTTACTCAGGCCAGAGCCCCAGGACCTTGTGCATCGTAGGTGCGAATGAATGAATGAATGAAGGCACATATGCATGAATGAAGGGGCCACTGCTGGGCGCCCACCGAAGGAAACGGAACTGGAGCCAGGGGTGTTGCCCCCACACTCCGTCTGCAGAGAGTGTCCTTCCAGACAAAGAATGATGGATGAGCGTAAGAGCTCACGCTGACCCTGAGGATGCAGAGCGCCCCACGGCGTGGAACCCCCGGCTCAGTCAGCTTGGGCTTCGTAACCAGCACCACGGACAGGGGGCCTAACAGCAGACACCTGTTTCTCACGGTTCTGGAGGCTGGAAGTCCAGATCAAGACAGCGATTTGGTTCCTGATGAGAACCCTCTCCCTGCCCTGCGGATGGCGGCCCCCCTGCTATGTCCTCAGGGGTCCCTTCCTCGGCGTGTGCACGCAGAGAGAATGAGATCCTCGACCTCCTCTTCTTACAAGGCCACTAATCCCATCATGGGGGCCACGCTTATGACCTCATCTCTCCCAACCACATCCCAGAGGCCCCACCTCCTGACACCAGCCCACTGGGATTAGGGCTCCAACGTAGGAATTTGGGGGACACAGACATTTAGTCCATTGCATTCCACCACTGGCCCCCCAGATTCATATCCTTCTCTCACGCAAAATACTCTCAGTCCTTCCCAACACCCCCAAAGCCTTAATCCGTGCTGGCGTCAACTAGGAAGCCTCAGCTCAAGGGCTTCCCTAAATGTATATCAGCCACTCGCGTCCCCTCAGACCCGAGCCCCTGGACAGCTGTGGCGCCGGCTCTCCAGGACCCAGAGCCGGGCCGGGGCCGAGTCCGACGCCTCGTTTTGCTCCTGGTCTAACCCCCCCTCCCCCCCAAATCAAGCTGGAATGTGTTTGAGTTGGAGGCTGGAGCGAAGCCACCAAGATTCAGACCCCACCTTCGCCCACGTCCTAACTTCAGGCGAGACGCTCAGCCTTCGTGTGCCTCCCTCGGGGTGACGGGGGCAGAGCCCCCATCCCAGGGCTGCTGTGGGGCTGGACGAGGTGGCGCGCGTGACACTCAGCACGACGGGCGCTCGGGTCGTTTGTCCTCCTGGCGACACACGGTCGAACGGCTCCTGACACAGGGGCTGTTCGCATTTCCCCGCCCTTTGGGTTTCTCTTCCCCACGTTTAGCATCCCAGCCACTCCCACCGAGACAGGAGAGTCATGGGCCCACCGTCAAGTGCCTTTGAGAAGACCCGCGGGCAGAGCGGCACAGGCGCAGCCAGGCGTGGGCAGGTACAGCGACCACGGTTACGCGGCGCGGGCGGAGGCGGGAACGGAGGGCTGGGCGAGGCTGCGGTAGGCAGACCAGCTCCTGCTGGGGGATGGTCTGCAGGCTCCAATCTGCAGAACCGCTGCGAGCCGGGCTGGCTGCCGAGTCAGGACAGATCAGACCGGCAGTGGCTGTCCCTGACTCACCCTCAGAATCGCCCTCGACGGCTCCAAGTTCACTGAACACAGCTCTGTGGCCTCCTGGCTCCTCGCTAGCGCTGGGATGAAGTGAGACCAGGAAGAGGGCTGGGGACCTGTGGTACCCACCGGCCCGAGGGGTTCCCTCTAATCCCCAGAGGCCACTCCAGCCGCAGGGCCCCAGGTCGGGGGCAGAGTCCTAGGCCCGGAAGAGCTGCCTTTCTGGAGGGAGGTGGGGTGCAGCGTGAAGACACCTGCCCTAAGTGGCGCTGACTGAGGACCAGCAGGTCCCTGCTTCTTGGGTCCTTCTGACCCCACAGGCCACCAGGTCAGGAACAGAGATGCTAGCCCTTCCAGCAGCGGAGGGACCTTGGAGGCGAGGAGGTGAAGGCCTAGAGCTTAGCAGTTGACTTCCGCGGGTCTCAGAGCCACGTGAATTTTCTCTGGGTAGCTCTCTGGACACACTCACTCCCAGCTGCCAGGAGACTGCTCTGATATCTGCAGCCCCGGAGGGAGCACGTGCCTCACAGCCCTGTTCGCGGGGGCAGCAAGGGCTTCCTGCAGCCCCAGGCAGTGCCCAGCGCCCTTTGACTGTGCCACAGGGCGGGGCCGCCCTTACACCAGGGCCACGCCGGATACGAGGCTGTCTTCCTCACACCTGCGCCAGGCCAGCTGTTCATCTCCACAAGGGCGCGCGGGGCTCCCGCCTTCCTGGCCCTCTGTCCTCCTCCAGCCATGCCAGATGCCTGTCCCCCTTCCTCACTGCTTGGCTTTGCACCCTCTATGGGGTCTCCTCCCATATTCATTCATCCATAATCCATCCACCTCCCCACCCATCCCCCTGTCCACTCAAACATCCTCCCTCCCTCCCTCCCTCCCCCCAACCATAAATGCATCCACCCATCCAGGGAACATTTATTGAGAAACTCTATGTCAGGCACCATGCTAGCCATCTGTCCAAATTCCGCCTCATTTCAATTCTTTTCCCTCCATTGTCTTTGCTCACTTTTCTGAGGACCTGTTATGTGTCAGGCACTTTCACATGCATCATCTTGTCTAATCGCCTCAAAATCCTTTCATGGGGCTTCCCTGGTGGCGCAGTGGTTGGGAGTCCGCCTGCCGATGCAGGGGACGCGGGTTCGTGCCCTGGTCCGGGAAGATCCCACATGCCGCGGAGCGGCTGGGCCCGTGAGCCATGGCCGCTGAGCCTGCGCGTCCGGAGCCTGTGCTCCGCAGCGGGAGAGGCCACAGCAGTGAGAGGCCCGCGCACCGCAAAAACAAAAACAAAAACAAAAAAAATCCTTTCATGGAAGGATGATCACCCTCCCCATTTCACAGATGGGAAAACCGTGGCTCAGCGAGGGGAACTGACCTGCCACGGTCTCCCAGTTGGGGTTTGGGTCATCTATCCAACTCCAGTGTGCAGCTCCAAACTCCTCTCCTTCCAGGAAGCCCTCCTGACCTTCAACACAGCCCATCAACACCCTGCTTTCTTGTCACTCACACTCACTGCCTTAGAGAACAGAGAATGCCAGGCAGTTGCCTCCCCGCTACCTGGCTGTAAACTCTCAGAGGAAGGCACCCAGGCTCTGAGCTGTGGGCACCCCATCCTGTGCTCTGCAAGCAGCCAGCGTTGGTTCTGTGAATAAAGTGTGAACTGGATGAAACCACCTCCCTGATCCCCACTCCCCAACTTCCCGTGGATGCCTGGGGGCCAGGCGTTTTTCTGCAGGGGTGGGGCTGCATCAGAAAGGGATCCACAGGGCTGGCGGAGTTGGTGGGGGGAAGGTCAGGGGACTGTGGACAAGTGGAAAAGAGAGCTGGAGCTCAGCCAAGTCAGCTGAGCGAGACCCACGCGCCAGGCGTCGCCCAAGAGCTCACGTGCTTCCCTCACTTACTTCTCACGGTGACACCGGGAGATAAATAGTATTTCATCCCATTTTACAGGTGAAGAAACTGAGAGCAAGGCCGTGAAGGAAGCTGCCCGAGGCTGCAGGGAGCAGGGCTGCTTACCCGGGTGGTCTGGCTCTGCAGCCACATTTCAGCTGCAAAACTCTGCCCCACCGAGGAAGATAAGATTTCCTCCTTCCCTGTGTCCACTGCTAAGAGCTCAAGCACATGGAATATTAACACATTTTCCACAGTCCGCTCACGTGGTGTGAAAATAGTCCCTTGCATAACCCAGGCACTTTCTGTTACTTTCTTTCTCTGAAATGGAATCGAGGCTTGCTGGGTCTCAGATGCAGGCAGCGCCCAGAGCTGGCTTTGACTGGACTACATCCTGTTAAAAGTACAAGCAGTCCTTTTCGCTCTAGCCGGAGGCATAAGCCCTCACCACCGAGCTGACCGGGCTGATGTCTTTCCCAGTCCATCCCCAGGGAGGCGGTCCAGGGCAGGGACCCTGGCGCCAGTGTGCCGGGGTCCAAATCCCAGCACTACTCTCCCCCCTGGGACGTCAGCCCCGAGAGGCAGGAACCCGTGGCTCAGTCACTCCTGACTCGGCATCAGGGACACGTGAGGAGTGAACAACACACGGATGAAAGAGCTTTTCCATCATTCCAGAGAGGGAGAGCTTCCGCCTGCAGGGGAGTTTCCGAGGACCCCTCTCGCCGTGAATCGGCCTTGCCCCTCCCTCCTTTGACACCTGGCCAGCCTCCCTTCAAGGGTACCTGTGCTTTTTGAGAGCAGAACAGAGAAGCTGACCAAACTGTTCCAAGACCTGGATCCCATCTGGGAATGTCCTCAGTGGGACATCGGACATGGAAATGGATAGAGACTTTTTTTTGTCGAGTTTCCAGCCAACGAAGGATAAGCTGTCCTTTCAGAATACGGTGCCGAAACTTTGAAATATGCAGATTGCTGAGCTGAACCGTAAATGCAATCACTTAGCCCCGGCACACTCCCGAGGCGGGGATCCCCGCCTGCATGAATTATTCCTAGAAGCGCTGCCCCGCTGGATCTGCAGACAGAAGTCTGCGGATAGAGCCAGCCCGGGTGAGGTCCGCTCCTCCCAAGGGAACTACGTGCGGGGTGTTTATCTCAGGGTGAAGCACCCCTGCCTCTCGTCCCCTGAAAATGCCGAGGCCCAGGTCTGCACAGCGCTAACCTCTGTGACCGGAAGTGGCCTCGGTCGTCCTGACTCACCAGTGGTCAGTTGGGGTCAGAGCCAGACCAGCAGGCAGAGGATCACAGGCAAAGAAGAGGAAAAAAAGCAAAACCGACGCGCTCTTAATCTTCTCAGGGTGAGTGAAATGTAATTGCAGGCAGCTCCGGCGGAGGAGAAGGGAAGAGGTGATTCTCGTCAAGCACCCCGCCGGCCGCGGCTGTGGGAGGCCTGGGTTCCGGGTGGGCGCACCGGTATTTTCTCACTTTCTGTAGTAAATCAGCAACAGTGGGGGAGATGTGAGACGGATGCAGGGGGATAAGGCCACTCCATTAATGGCCCGGAGGGGGGGAAGGGCCAGCCAGTTAAATGCTGCCACTTCGAAGCAAGACCTGCCAGGACCCGTGATTAAACCCCGAACAGACTGCAGCTGTTCCTGCAGCCGCGGTGGCTCTGACTGCTGGGATGGGCGAGGCAGGACATTTTAGCTCGTAAAGCAGGTTCAGGGAGGATGGAGGTGGACGAACTCAAGCTGGAAAGGCCCCGGAGCCAGCGGGGAGCTCCTCCTGGAATTAAAAGTCACGATGAACAGGGGAAGCTTTGTGATGAAATGTACGTGCCCTGCAGGTGGAGTGTGGTCTTCAGAACGGAGCTACTCACGCACAGAAGGGCTCGGAACCCCTCCTGAGAAGCCGGCTCTCAGGGGTGGGCGGGCCGGCACAGGAGTGCCACGGGGGCCAGGGGTGGTCCAGTGAGGCGGCCGGCCCCCCCGGCCTCAAGAACCTTCCATGCGCTTCTCAGACTCCCACCCAGCCCCTTCTCCACCACGCTCTCCTGCAGGCTCCACCCAAGGGTGTCATTCATGCTTTGGTCGCGTAAACGGTGCGACGAGGCGCCTCCTCCTCCTGGTGCCACAGTCTGAGGCACCTGCTGCCCTCATGTGGCTTGTGCTCTCGTGTGACGTCTGAATCCCCGTCGCAGGTGGGGAAACCTCGGACGCCTCCCCAGATTCGGCTTCTCAGCTGTGGCATCTGCCTACCGCCGAAGCAGGCACGGGGAAGACGGCTGCACGAGGAGACACTTGCTCCCTCTGTGGCCCGAGAGTCCAAGGGGAACGCACTCTCTCCACCCTTCTGCTTCTCCCCTTCCCCCGGGGGCCTCCCGGCCCCAGCTCCTACAGACTTCGATTATTAAAACTCACGGCGCTCAGACTCTTGGTAGGATTTCAGCTTCCCGATCTGAAACCTGGGCCCCGCCACAGCGGAGGCAGCCTCGGGGACACACGTCCCTTGGCAACATGACAGCCCAGCTCCGCACTCTTCCCACCCCCTTCCTCCATGCCCGCACCCCCCGTACCATCCCCTCTGCTGCTCTGATGCAGACCCGGGCTTCCCAAAGTGTGGGGTCGGAACCCTGGCAGGACCGGCACGCAGGATAGGATCGTTGGCAGAAAATGAACGCGGTGTTAAGCAGCATCGACTCGCGCCGTGCGACTTATCGCCTTTTAAAGTCTGTCTCGATCTTCCGATTTCTTCGAGGAGAAAGTCTTGGTTTCATGCCAATATATCCCTCATACGCGAGAATCTCCCTTTTAACAAGGAGAGGGCAGGCCTCTGGCTCAGCGCCTCTGGTGACAGCTGCGTCACGCTGGAATTAAAGGGCGTGATTTTGTTTTCATCGCATTCATTCACGCAGTCCCCTCCTGCTTATGGGTACAGTGGTGATTTGCAAGTGTCTTTTCAAATAAATTTATTCTAAACAAAAACAATTGTTTAGAGAAAGATCCGCTCACTCGCTCATCCAACAGATATTTATGGGGCGCTAACTATAGGCAGGGTGCCTCCCTAGACCCTGGGCATGTAGAGTTGTGAATAAAACAGACAAAAATTCCCGCCCTGAGATGAATAGCAGAACAGGTGTTGTGCACAAGTCTGGTAAAACAGTACCAGTCTTACGTGAATGTGTCTAGTTTGAGAGACAGCAGGGCCAGCAAGTACCTCTTCCCAGTGGAGGGGAAGTGACGTTGGCAGGGCTGGCGGGAGGGGACCTGCACCTGAGATGTCCAAGGCCATTGCCCGGTAGAGCACAATTGGACCTTCTGTTATTTTAACTTGAACTTTTAGTAAGTGCAGAAATGTAGATAATTCTGAAGCAATTATGCTTTTAGCAGCTGCCATCACTAACTTTCTAAACAACCTGGGGCAAGTCCTGCTGTCTCACTGGCCCTCAGCTTTTCCATCTGTACAATGGGCCCATGGCGTTGACTTCTAACTGTAATGGCTTTGACCTCTGACTGTAAAGCACTTGGGCTGGGGTGGGTCTGGTTAGAGGGAATTAACGCACATGTGTCTGAATTTTTAAAACCAACCAGCCAACCCAAATGGAAACCCTCCCCTCCCATCCCCAGCTTGAATTCAGCCTCTGCTCCTAAGGGGTCATAAGAAGGCAGAAGGGCTTGAACATACGATCAACTGAATGGGACTCTCTTTCCCTTCTCACTGAGCTTAGAGGTTCTCCAATTCCACTTTGGAAAGACTCGCTGTGCCAGTTGCAGGCAACGGAACCAGGGATGCTGTATTTTATGTGCAATTTAAGATATTCAGAAGGATGATTTTTGTCTATAAACGTTTTTTCTTGCCTTGAGCACTGAATTTAGAAGCAAACTCTCGTGTACATACAGGATGTGACTCCACTGCATCTCCTTAAAGAATATGTTCCCCCGGGTCCTGTGAATTGGAATCTACACACACCACTTAATAAGCCTTTGCTGAGGTCGACAAGACATCTCGAGTAAAGGTCACTGGACCGGCTAAAGAAACGGTGTGGGGAGAGCTGGGGAGAATACCCTGCCTCTGGGCCCTGCTCCCAGGGACAGCCTTTCCTTCCCACCAGCTCCTTCAAGCCAGGAGAGGTATTTCTAGAAAGCAGTCAAAGCAAAGGAAAGATAAGCAATAAATCAATTTTGTTTGGGTTTCTCCCTCTCCTTTCTAAACTCAGCTGAATTAGTGTCGAGTAGGAACTCCAGGAATCCATTTCATATTTCTTGGATCTAAAACACAACAGACACTAGTGCAAAGGGCAGCGGCTCGCCTCTTCCAGGAAGCACTCTCTTTGCCGTGCTTCAACACCCTTAACACGGGAGTCGGTGCCGGTTTGAAGGCGTGAGCACTGCTCTCACACAGCTTCCTGTGGACCAAGGTCAGCCCCACGCCTGCACTGTCCTATCCTTAGGGACCGACCTGGGGTGAGGGCTGGATTGGGGCTCTCTTGTCATTTCCAGGAACAAATACTGGATGACCCCTGGGTAAGATGCTATGCTAGGCACATGGCCTAAGAGAGGGATGCAAGACGGATTCATCAAAGAGAGTGGGGTTGGGGGGAGTGGACAGAGGGACAGAACAGTTGGAGGAAGGGGTGGGTAAAGAAAGGAGAAGGAGGGCTTCCCTGGTGGCGCAGTGGTTGAGAGTCCGCCTGCCGATGCAGGGGACACAGGTTCGTGCCCCGGTCCGGGAAGATCCCACGTGCCGCGGAGTGGCTGGGCCCGTGAGCCATGGCCGCTGAGCCTGCGCGTCCGGAGCCTGTGCTCCGCAACGGGAGAGGCCACAACAGTGAGAGGCCCGCGTACCGCAAAAAAAAAAGAGAAAAAAAGAAAGGAGAAGGAGAGAGGGACATTGATGACGAGGAAGAGACTTGCTGAAGGGAAGAGGGAGGAAAGATTTTAAAAAGAAGAAAGGAGAAAGGGTGGGAGGAGGGGGAAGAGGGAAGCGAGGGGAAGGGAGAGAGGAAGGAGGGAGAAGCCGGGAGACAGGAGAGGGAGAGGCTGGGGTGGGCCTGGGGATAACACTCCACTTTCCCGAAACCCTTCATCATCTCCCATCAGTGTCGGGAAAGTCTGTCAAAGGTCTTGGCTTTTTCTGCCTCCAAGAATCCTGGTCCCTTCTCACCCTGAAGGGTGGGGAGGTGGCTCTCGGTGCTGAGCTGGCCGTCATGATGTGACAACCCGACACGCTGCCAGTGTTTTTATAGAATCCTCTGGTTTCCCCATAAAACAGACCATAACACCCTGGCAAGTACACTTCGATAAAGCTGTGTGCTATCACTGGGGCGCGCCGCCTTCCCGGAGATGAATCACTCCCGGGATGGTCAAATGGCGGTGGAACCAAACTGTTCTGCCCTCGCGGCTTCAGCTGAGCAGGAGAGATCAGTAAAGCCACGGAGCCCACCAAAAGTACCTCCAGAAAAAACCAGGAGTTCGGGGGTGGTGAGAAGGTGCTTGGGAAGCCAGAGGACGCTCTGCCTTCCCCGAGCAGGTGGGCACGGCTGCGGACAACTCCTGCGTCCCTGGCGTCACCCAGCCTCAGGTTCAGAGCCGGTGCTCCGAGGCCAGCTGGGCCTCCAGAAGCAAATCCTGAGATGACCCTCACGTCGGGCGGGCGCCACGCAGAACAGGCCCTGCCTGTGCAAGCTGGCTCCCAGACAGCTCCTGCCGGAGCCTGTCACTGACGCTGCCTGAGGGGTGTTGCTGGGTCTGCTGATGCAGAAACCGGAATAGCACAGGACAGAGGGGAGCTCGCGAGTGAGGTAAGCACTAACTTTCCTCCTTCCTCCTCGTACCTCGGCACCGAGTGAACCGACGGGGGAGCAGTCGCTTTCTTCTGCTCCGCTGCATATCCCCAAGTGGAAAAGTACTCCCCCCCCTCCCCTCACCCTCCTTGACTCCCACTCTGACTCTCAGGGTGACCCACACCTGCTTGGGATGAAACAAGGCGCCCACCTCCAGGAGCTGGGCTTCCTGGAGAAGCTTCCTGGACTCCAGGGTCCATCTGGGTAACTAACACCTGCCAAGCCCCTGCTAGGCCCTGGAGTCTCTCCATCCACGAGCCACAGGCTCACGGCCTCAGGCGTGGCCCACGACTCTTTGTGGAGGGAGCCCCCAGCATCCCCAGGACAGGAGGCTGAACGGGCCCAGTGGCCGGGGGTACCTTTCTCCACCAACATTTAAAGGACACCTCTGAAGGGCAGTGTCACCACCCCACCTCTCTGCACTTCCTCCCCGAGGGAGGGGAGTGAGTCCGGGCTAAGCCCTGATGCGCCACATCTCCCGGGGCATCACAGCTCTTGTCCTGGGCACCGCCTGCTCTTAACGCAGGTCCTACAACCTCTGGAAGTTCTCTCACATCCCCTCGGGGGACAAGGCGGATTCCCCTCATGTGTGCTGGGGGGAGGGGGGACGGTACGCAAGGGTCCACTGGGTGAGTGAATGCGTGAGTGGCCAAGCAGGCCAGTGCCCTCTGCCACACGGAGCCTTCATCGCTTTTGGCCTCCTGCCTAATTCCCTGCCAAGAAACAGGAGTTCGACCCCAGCCCTAGTTGGCCATCGGGCCCCTGGGGTCCTCAGAGGTTTTAGCGGTCGTGCGCAGTGCAGCGTCCCAAGCACGGGGACGCGTCCCCCCTGCCCAGCGCCTCTGTCCCGAGCGGGGCGCTGGCTCGGCTCACCGTTCAGCTGGGTGTAGACCACCTCCTCCAGGTGGTCGAGGCGTTGCAGGATGGCCTCGCGCTCCGCCAGCGCGCCCACCGTGGCGTGCCGGCTGCGCACCCGGCGGTCGGCGCTGCGCACGATCTGCACCGGCCCCTCTGAGCGGTCCTGCAGGCGGCAGTACACCGAGAAGAGGATGATGCCCACGAACACCAGGATGTTGACCGTCAGCAAAGTTTTGATCTTCCTGGCCACCGCCATGAACGCGGCTGGAAGCTGGGGGCTGCCTCACCCGCGGGGCATCCCCGTGGGCCCGGCGGCCGCAGGAGCCTCCGTCTGGCCCGCTGCTTCGGGGACCATGAGCCAGCCCGGCTTGCCGCGGGCTGGGGGCTGCGGACCCGCTGCGCGCTCTGCCGCCTGTCCCCGGGAGCTGTCCCTTCAGTACCGCCCGCGCCGGCTCAGCACGCCCCTCCGCCTCCCGGGTTCCCCACGCGCAGGGGCTGCCCGGGGCCGCGGATGCAGGGGCCACCCGGCATCCTCTGCAGAGGGGCGCGGCCCAGTCTCGGGGGCGGCGGGGCGGGCCTCGGGGCCCGGAGAAACGACGGAGGTGCGGGCCGGCAGGCGCTCGGCTGGCGTGCGGCTCCTGCCCGCCCCGCCGCCACGGCGCCGGTGCGGAGTGACGCGGCCGCCCAGCTCATCAGCATGCAAGCGGGGCCCGCACCCTCCCCCGCAGGCCCACCCTCCCGGGACGCCCCGTCCGGGACCACCCTCCCCTCCCCTCACCTCCCCGGCGGGGCGCAAGGTCCGGCGCGCGCTCCCGGCGCCTGAGCAGGGTGGGGCGGGGCCTCGCGCTCAGGGTACCCCGACCAAGGGCATCCGGGCGGGGGCGGGGGCGGGGGCGGGGGGGGGGCGGAGCACGCGCGCAGTCTCTCTCCACTCCCCTCCCCAGACTTGACCGACCGAAGCGGGGTCCTGGGGAGCGCCTGGTCAAGGCGGTGTAGTCCGCGCGGATGAGCAGGGGTAGGCGGGGGCGTCTTTATGAGGAGAAGGAGGGATAGTAGGGTCAAAGCCACCTCGGTGACTCGTCTCCCCCTTCCCTAGGCCAAACTGAATCTACTCCCGGCCTCCCTCCCCTTGCCCCTCTGTGGGGCTGAAGGCTGGGGAGAGCTGAGTCCAAGGACGGGTGGGCCGCGCTTGAGAGTCGGTGGTACCTAGGGGCACCTCCAGGCGGAACTGCGAAACCCACCAGGAGGGGGAAAAGGCGCAGACCCCTGGGCGTCGGGTACTCCAGGTCGGGGTCCTCAGACCTCAGGTGAGAGCAAACCCGGCTCACCGCGTCTCCACTCCCATCTCTAATCTAGCCCCAAGCCGGCGTTTTATAGATGAGACAGCCGGGCTCCGTTGGAAACTGAGCGGCCAGAGGCAAGGGGTTCTGTCGACTTCACGCTGTCTCGCCAGTGCCTCGTGTTTACTTGGTGCTCAGTAAATGCTTGTTGAGTGAATAATTGTAGGAACATGCATTAAGAGCTGGCTTTGTGGGGCTTCCCTGGTGGCGCAGTGGTTAAGAATCCGCCTGCCAATGCAGGGGACACGGGTTCGAGCCCTGGTCCGGGAAGATCCCACATGCCGTGGAGCAACTAAGCCCGTGCGCCACAACTATTGAGCCCGCAAGCCACAACTACTGAAGCCCGTGCATCTAGAGCCCGTGCTCCACAACAAGAGAAGCCCCCGCAATGAGAAGCCCGCTCACCACAACTAGAGAAAGCCCGCGTGCAGCAACGAAGACCCAACGCAGCCATAAATAAATAAATAATAATTTTTTTAAAAAAGAGCTGGCTTTGTGCTGGTCCCTCACTATACAGAGATGAATAAGATACTGACCCTTGGGCTTCAGGGAGCTCTTGGCGTGTGTGTGTGTGTGTGTGCACACGTCTGTATGCATGTGTGTCTCTGTGAGTGCATTTTGGTTTTTGGCCACATCACGTGGCATGTGGAACTTCCCTGACCAGGGATCGAACCTGTGTCCCCTGCAGTGGAAGCGCAAATTCTTAACCACTGGAGCTCCAAGGAAGTTCCTCTGTGTGTGTATTTGAGTGTGTGTGTTCATATGTGTGTCCACGTATGTTCATTTGTGTGTCCAAAGTGCATTTATGTGTGTACATGCGTGTATTTGTCCATGTGTGCATTTATGGGTGTGTCCGTGGGCGTGTGTGTTCGTGTGTGCGTGTGTGTATCCATGTGTGAGTGTTTAGGGGAACTTCGGGGTCTCTGGCTCTTGGTCCAGTGCTCTTCTTGCAAGCATACATTTCTAAACGTCAGACATACTAGCCTATCCAGCATGGAGGTTCTGTGCCTCTTGGTAGATCCTCCTGAGAAGCCGAAAGACCCCTTGCTCCTTTCCCTCGTCAAAACTTTCTTTTCTTTCTCAGGAAGTTTGTCCAAGAAAGGCAGAGAACCATCACCAGGAAGGGCCCAGCCGTTGGGACTTGAGGCCACAGCTGGCTACAGGGTGTTCGCCTGAGAGGAAGCTGAGATTCTGGTTTTCATCATCATTCTGGGAGCGTCTCACATGCAGCAAGTTTGATAAACACTGGTCTGTTCTTGGTAAATAGCCATTCCCCTGTCCCTCCTTAAGAAATACTGGATTTTTCTGTTTATAAAATGCCAAGTTGTAAGATGTTTCCCCATTTTACCAGGATGGCTTTTGGAATAAAAATACAAACGGCTAACATTTCCACGGTTGGTGAGATTGTACCAGACCCTGTTCTAGGTCCTTTACGGCCATTAGCCGATTAAGACCGACAGCAACTGGCATGATCTAATTAAACTACGAGGAAACTGAGGCAGTGAGAGGGCGAAAGCCTTGTTCAAGGTCACGTCAAGGGCAAAGCATGGATCTGGGCTTCAAGCCCAGACAATTTGGCTCCAGAATCAAATGTATTAGCCACTGTCACTCGAGAAAAGAAAAATCAAGCACTTTTCATTATGTGTCTATTGAACATGATGTTAGAGTGGTTTTGCAGAAGGAAGCATTATTTTGTTCATGTAAATACATTGGGCTGCATCCTAAGGTTTAGCAGGAAATGATACATCCCCAATACGCATTCATATTTGGCTGCATTTCATTTGAAGTACAAGCACATTGACCTGGGAAAGTTTGGGGGTACTTTGCACGGACGGAAACGCATCAGTCCCACCAACTGGTGTTCATTTGATTTCTTAAATAGACTGAATGCTCAGCAGTGAGTTGTGAGATGTGCTGCAGTAATGTGGCTCTAACGCAGGACCGTGCAAGGAGGAGAACCACCCCCCCTCCACCATGACCATCTTCCCTCTGACAGAGCTCTGGCTTCCCGGGGGCTTCCTCAGATGCCAGCCCTTCAGAAGCCACAAGGGAGCCTGCAGTCCACAGTGCTGATTGGCCAGCCTGGGAAAACCCTCACCGGAATTGCGGATACCAGGTGGGAAGGCATCCACGGGACTAAGGGAGTCTTGTGGTCACAGCCTTGAGGCGGGCAGGCGTCTGTGCTGGTGCAGGCCACGGGAAGGCGGAACCATGGAAACACAAAGTGGCCCCAGGAAGGGACGCGCTAGGTCCTCTGATGTCCTTGAAGCCAGCCTCCATCCCGAGGTTTGCCTTGAGGCAACACTCTTGTCTGAACAGAATTCACTCTGACTTGGGCCTTGTCTTTTGTGGACCACAAACTGAAACTCAAGATTCACTAGATGATTCTCTCCCAGCTCATGGAGAGGAGGGCGTTTCCTGTTCAGAATTCAGCCTGAGTATACGGCATGCGGTGTTTCATTATCTAAACGTATCAGTCAGGAGAGCCTGGGTGGTGCTGCAGAAGCAAACGGCCAAATCTCGGCAGCTCAGACAATGCGGGGCTATTTCTCGGACAAGCTGCACATCCACGGGGGTCAACAGGGGAGTTTGCTGACGACTCACCTCGGGACCCAGTCGTCCGAGAGCAGCCGCCTTGAGCGTTGCCTACGGCTGTGCCGAGGGGAGAGGAGAGGAGAGCTTAGGGGGGCCTCACGCTGGTCATGAAACTCCCAGCCTAGAAGTGACACCTGCTATTTCCACTCAAAACGTATCGTCCAGAGAGTGTCATGTGGGCCCCCCTGCACCGACGGCTGGGGTAGAAGTGAAATTCTACCGTGCACTTGGGAGAGGGCGATCTGGAGGTATGTGGGTGAATGACACTCAGGATCCGCACAGCAACCTTCCAGAAAATTAGGATTTTATTCCAAACTCCTCCCACACTCCCAAGTACCAGGCTCCCCAGGGTAGCAACACATGATTGTTGTCAAATTAAAAATTAATGCAACCATTTTATGGAAGACTAAAGCAAAAAAAAAAAACGTGCGGTGAATTTTGGTTTAGGCAGGATTCATTGACGAGGCTGGACCTCAGGCATCTGCACCTGAGCCGCCATCCGCTGAGAATTGCAAGCTGAGCTTCTGAATGACGGGGCTCCTCCCCATGGGGATTCCCAGCTGGCAGGGGCCCAAGACGAGGGCAGAGGTTGTGCGGGCCAAGTTCTCGCTGAGAGACTGACCCCCAGACACGGAGCTGCAGGAACGCTCCAACAGCTCCAGTTCAGACCAGAGACAAAGTGGGGAGCTAATGACACCCCAGGATCCCAACTCCAGTCTTGTCTCCCCCTGCCTCTGACTTAGGCCACCAGATCTGACGCTAAGCAGCTTTAAAGAGGCAACAGAGATGTTGGCGGGGTCCGTTCACTAACCACGGGCCCCTTTGGATGCCCCCCATGACAGCCGGTGGGCCTGCAGCCCGTTACCCCCCCAGATGGGCACATCAGTCCTCGGGCAGGTGATGCGGGTGCACAGTGGGTGGAGAGGCAGCGAGGGCTGAGATCTGCAGGCCAGACCACACCTTCCTTCTCCGGGCACAGAGGGCACCTTCCACTGAGCCAAGAGAGGAAAGCGCGTGCAAGGGGTGGGGAGGGGAGCAGGGGGGGTGAGAGAGAGATGGACAGGGAGAGAAAGACAGGAAGGACGGGGAGGGCGGAGGAGAAAGAGAATTTGGTGGGAGATGGGGTGGAAGGGAGCGTCCATCGCAATGGAAGACGCTGGGTGTCGCTTCCTGCTGTCATTTCTCCCCAAGACATTCGAAAACGGTGATCGAATTTGCGAGCGTCCTCACCGCCTGAGTCACGTCTGGCCCTTGGGTTCTGAAGCTATAACCCAGCTTCACAACTGCTCCGGCACAAGGGCATTGTCTACTTCCCGACAGTAATGGTTCAAAGGTCTGTTCCTCACTGGCCTCACGTAGAACAAAAACCTCATCTAGGAGGCCTTCCGTGTCTGACTCGTAATATATTTACCAGACACTTAAAGAGCGTTTACCACATGCCAGACACTCATCCAAGTGCTTTACAAAATGCATTCACGCAACCCTCAAAGGGAAGCCATTCTGCCCACTTTGTAGATGAGGAAATAGAGGCACAGAGAGCTTTAGTAACTGCCTAAAGTCGCACAGGTGTCGGAGATGGAGCTGGGATGCAACCCGGCCACCGGGCTCCAGCCTTTAAACTCTACGCTCAGGTGCCTCTGCTGCCAGTAAGCTATCTAAAATAGATTCTTCCTCTTATCATATTGAAGATCAGTCTCTCCTGTTTCCTACTCGCCCATAACGCTAACTTGTCCCTTCATCGCAGGTGCCTGGGCTGCTGAATCATTAACCCATCAGGGTGTTCAAAGCACCACCGAACAGCAGCTTAAATCAACAGCATTCGGTCATTCAGCAGGTGCGTCTACAACCAAGGCAGGGCTCACAGGTCAGGCTCATCTCTGCTCCATGACGGCTGGGGCCCCAGTCGGCATTAAGGAGTGGAAGGGGACCATCTGAAGGTTCATTCACTCGTGGCTGTCGTTGTGGCCCGTGGTTGGCTGGGACCTGGGCTGGGCTACCAGAACACCCATGCTGGCCCCTCCGCTCACACTGGCCCCTCCACGTGGCCAGGGCATCCTCACAACGTGACTGCCAATTCCAGGACCAAGCCTGCCTAGAGGGCCAGCCACACTGCCTCTTGTGACCCAGCCTCAGAAGTTACACAGTGTTGCTTCCGCCACCCAGATTGAGGGGAAGGACACAGACAACATCTCTTTGTGGGCATGTTTTGGAATCGCTCTACCTGGGGACCTCTTCCCTAACCAGTCTGATGAGATGTCTCTTGCTCTCACTTCCCAGCTGCTGGAAGGCTATGGCTCAAGCCTAGCTGCACGGAGGGCCACCCCCCCCCCCCGGTGGAGCCAGGGGTCTCGTTTGTGTGGGCATCATTCCTGACTGCAGTTAGGTTGTAACAGCTACACCACTTGAGCAGCTGAGTCTAATGTCATAAACCCTGGGCTGGAGCCCCAGCGGGGCAGATGCCATCAGTTGCTAACCCAACCTCCCTTCCTTCCCTGTTGCAAGAGCAACAACAAACGCCTCTTGGCCACAAACGCCTATTTCAGACCAAGAAGTAAATCTTGATTAGTTGAAACCAACCCACGATAGGTCTATGGAAGGTGCTATGGTCTGAACGTTTGTGTCCCCCCGCAAATTTCATATGTTGAAATCCTAACCCCAAAGGTGATGGTATTAGTAGAAGGTGGGGCCTTCGGGAGGTGATTAGGTCATGAGGTGGAGCCCTCAAGGGTGGGGTTGGTGCCCTTATTAAAGAGGCCCCAGAGAGCTCCCTCGCCCCTTCCGCCATGTAAGGACACAGCCGGAAGTTGGCAGCCTGCAGCCTGGAGACGACCCTCACCTGACAATGCTGGTGCCTTGATCTTGGACTTCCAGCCTCCAGAACTGTGAGAAATAAGTATCTGCTGTTTATACGCTACTCGGTCTGCGGCATCTTGTTATAGCAGCTCCAATGGACTAAGACAGGTGGTCATATTAGCCGGTTGTGGCCGAGAGTGTAGGCAGAAGTCTGCAGGGAAGAGCTTGTAGGAAAGGTTTTCTTCCTTGAGTAAAAGGCACTGATTCTACTGATCTGGCCAACTTTCCCTTTCCCCCTTCCATTTGTCCTCTCTGGAACTCAAATGTGATGCCTGGAGGGACAGCAGCCGTTTGGTAACCATGAAGCTACCAGCATATGGATGAAGGTCAACACCCATTAAGGATGACAAAACAGAAAAGTGAAGGAGGAAGGTCCCTGACAGCATCACTGAGCAGCTCTCCAGGACTGGGCTGCTGGCCTGTGGAATCCTGTTACATGAAACAAACGAACTGCTATCGCTTGAGCTGCCGTTAGCCAGGCTTTCGGCCCTGCATCCCTAGTTAATATACCTCATGAGCCGCTCCACGGTCTGGGGCCGGCTGAACCACTCAATCACCCACCACAAGCACAACTTCCATGGTCCCCTGACTCATGAACCCCCATAAATGTCTACCGTCCTATAGCTGGAGGACAAGGGTCATGTGTCTTCCCCGTCCTGTGTTCTGAGCAAGGAGCTTTTGGTGACGGCAACTAGCAAACTGTTGCCAAAGCAACACGTATAACCTGGATCTGCCCTGAGCACCCGGGGCCTCTGCTTGGGGCTCTGTGCATCCAGGGCTGTCACTGCACCCGGGCACCCAGGCTACTCCAAGGCAAGAGGCTGCAGGCTGCTTGGTACCCTTGCAGTGAAAGAGGCAGGGAGGGAGCTTCCCATGACCTTGGCTGTCCTCGCCCTCAGAGCCTTGTCATCAGCTGAATGCCTGCAGGTTGAGGAGGGTCGCCTGCACCCAGGTGGGAATGCTGCCGCAGGCTCTGCCAGCCCCACATGGCATCACCCCCATCCCACCTGTGCCCGCCTTGCCTGGGCGTGGCTCGGCCCACACCTGCTTCTCTCTGACGGGGCCCCTTCTGTGGTCCGTGCCGACCTGGAGTCTGGCCCCGTGGAGGAGATGGACCACCAGGGCCTCCTGAATCCCTGTCCCTCTGTCCTGCCCTCTGTGGCTAAGCTTCCTGGTGTGGCTGCCTTTACCTCCTGCTTGGATTCCCATCCTTGGTTCCCCCTTCAGTGGCACCCCTGCCTTCCCACCAGAAGGGCTCTCGTGAAGGTACTTGCCAGACTCAGGGACCTGCTCTCAATTCCTCCCTCACGCCCCTCCCATGCTGTGCTGGGACGTGTTTAACAATCAGCTCTGCAGGCGGAAGAGAGCAGTTGTGCAGGGTTTGCCAATTTCCGTGGTGTAAGTACTCCCGTCACGGCTGGTTTCAAGCTGGCAATGTGACACCACTGAACGTAGAGTTGGGGACACGCCCAGTCGGGCTTTGTGCGCTGGGCGGAGCCTCTCCGCCCGGCCAGCCCCTCTCTCGGCGGCCCTGACACCAGGTCACTCGCCTTTCTCGGAAACTGCTCTCCAGCTAGGGTGGTACCACCCTTCCTCGGATTCCCTCCTGCGCCTCTGGCCTCGCCTTCTGGGTCTCCTGTGGGGACTGGTCTTCCCTGCTCAGCCTTGAAGTGCGGCTCCGCTCAGCGCCCCGTCCTTAGACCTTCCTTCAACGCACTCCACCCGACTGCATCCACACCCGCTTCCACTTCTGTCCGAACGCCCCGAGTCAGCATCTTCTTCCCATGCTGTGGAGCGTAGGAGAAAAGCCTGCGGATACGAGACCAGAATGGCAGAGACCTCAGCGAGAGGGAGACGCCGACTCCCCGGGTCCGTCCAGGCGACTGGTCCCATCCCGGTCTCTGCCCGTCCTGTGGCTCGGTGGTCCCCATCCTGTGGCTCGGTGGTCCCCATCCTGTGGCTCGATGGTCCCCATCCTGTGGCTCGGTGGTCCCCGTCCTGTGGCTCGGTGGTCCGCATCCTGTGGCTCGGTGGTCCCCATCCTGTGGCTCGGTGGTCCCCATCCTGTGGCTCGGTGGTCCCCGTCCTGTGGCTCGGTGGTCCCCGTCCTGTGGCTCGGTGGTCCGCATCCTGTGGCTCGGTGGTCCCCATCCTGTGGCTCGGTGGTCCCCGTCCTGTGGCTCGGTGGTCCGCATCCTGTGGCTCGGTGGTCCCCATCCTGTGGCTCGGTGGTCCCCATCCTGTGGCTCGGTGGTCCGCATCCTGTGGCTCGGTGGTCCCCATCCTGTGGCTCGGTGGTCCCCGTCCTGTGGCTCGGTGGTCCACATCCTGTGGCTCGGTGGTCCCCATCCTGTGGCTCGGTGGTCCCCATCCTGTGGCTCGGTGGTCCGCACTTCGTAATCCTCATTCCACACCACATCTTTCTTTCCTTCCCAATCAGACCACACAGCGCAGGTCTTCATCACCTCTTCAAGTTGGTCCCCGTGGGCTTCCCTGGTGCACAGCGGTTAAGAATCCGCCTGCCAATGCAGGGGACACGGGTTTGAGCCCTGGTCCGGGAAGCTCCCACATGCCGCGGAGCAACTAAGCCCGTGCACCACAACTACTGAGCCTGCGCTCTAGAGCCCGCGAGCCACAACTACCGAGCCCACATGCTGCAACTACTGAAGTCCACACATCTAAAGCCCGTGCTCTGCAGCAAGAGAAGCCCGCACAGCACATAGAAGAGTGGCCCCTGCTCACCGCAACTAGAGAAAGCCCGTGTGCAGCAACGAAGACCCAGCACAGCCAAAAATAAATAAATTAAATAAATAAATTTTTAAAAAAAGTTGTTCCCTGTGACCCCCATCCCTCTTGCCATCCGTCAGATGGTGGCATGAGGATTCCTTCCAAAGCACAGCTCCAGCAGGGGTGCCACACTTCCTCACATGCTTCCATGACTCGCTAGTGCCTCCAGGATAAAGTCTGCCCCGGCAAGCCTCAGGCCTCTGCACGCTCGCTCTCCGCTATGTCCCCAGCATCATCTCCTGCTGCGCTCCATCTCCCCTCACCACTGGTCGATAAAATGGAAACCTGCGCTGTTTCCTCACCACCCTGCCCTGTGCCCCTGTGCTTGAGCTCAGCTGTCTCTTCCCAGGAATCCCCGGACACGGCTGGCTGGTAATGGTGTTATCACTACCAATTTGCAGACAAGGAAACTGAAGCTCAGAGACGTGAAGTGAGCAGCCAGGCCACACAGTGGGGAAGCTGCCCAGCCAGGATTGGCACGAGGGCAGTCGTGTGCCAGGTCCACACCCCGCCAGCAGGCTCTGCCTCGTTGGAAGCGAACTTGGATCTCAAGACATCCAGAGTGTGGGGCCCCAGTCATGTAGGCCCAGGGCTGCCACCTCCCCCTTACCTGGAGGACACGTTTCGAGGTGCCCGGTGTGCTGCCAGGATGGGATAAGGGGGCTCAGCAAGTTCCTGAGGCCCAGAAGACCACGACGAAGGCCCTTTGTCCAGGGTTCCTGCTGCTGTCATGCGGGGAAGTGATGTGACCTGGGTCAGTGCGTTATCAAAGAGAAACAGACATCTTTGCATGAGGAACATGAAATTACCATCATCTGCAGAGGGGCGTCTTTGATTCCCCTTCCTGCTGTAGGTAGAATTAGCTCAGAGCTCACAGAGAGCACTTCAGCTGGAAAAGGCCATTACTGGACACTCTTCCTTCTGCCAGAGGAGAAAATCTCCGTCTGAACGGTTTTCATTTCCATCGACTCCCAGGCCTGGAGTAGACCTGTAAGCTGGCCAGCCCGCCCTTATTGGGTCCCTTGAAAGGGTCTAATAACACAGGCTGACTTGAAAATACAGCATTCACAGTTTCCAGGGACCCACTGCCCAGCCTTCGCGGGGTCCTGCCCAAGCAGAGGGAGGCTGCAGCCTCTGGGGAGCAGCCCCAGCGCGGAGCTGTGGGCCGCCGATGACTGCGGTGTGCTACCCACGCAGTCGCCAAGGCCGGCCGGAGTCAAACCTTCGTGGGCCGAGGCTCCCAGAGCGGCATGGGGCGCGGGTGAGTGAGCGAAGGTGGCCCCGTGCCACACACGGCCCTGAGAGGCTGGGAGCGTCCAGCCTGGACTTCCGCGAGCTGACGGCGGGGCCTGTCCACAGAGGAAGCTGGGGGACACACAGTGGCTTGGGAGCGAGCAGAAGGCCCCCGGAAGGGGCCCCTGTCCCGGGGACACGCTCTGTGGCCCCACCTGACCTGGTAAGATATCAGCGTCGGGCGGAGTTGGAGGAGGTTGTAGACACAGAACAATCGCACGATAAGATCGGGGGTTTTCCCCAGCTTTACTGGGGTATAAATGACAAATAAAAATTGTAGATACTTAAGGTGTACAGTGTGATGATTTGATACGCGTGTACATTGTGAACCGATCGTCACGTTTAAGCTAATAGCACGTCCATCACCCCACTTAGGTACCATCCTGTGTGTGCGGTGAGAATAACATTTCCTCTCAGCAAATTTCAAGTACACAGTGCAGGCTGTTAAACACAGTCTCCACACTGTCCGTGAGGTCCCGCTTGCAACTGGGACTTTGTGCCCTTTGACCAACGTCTCCCCATCCCCCCCACAGCCCCTGGAAACCAGCATCTACTCTTTTCGCTTCTCTGATTTCAGCTTTTACACACATTCCACATGTGAGTGAGATCATGCGGTGTTTGTCTTTCTGTGTCTGGATCATCTCACTTGGGTCCATCCATGTTGTTGTGAATGGCAGGACTTCCTATTATTATTTTTTTTTTTTGCGGTACGCGGGCCTCTCACCGCCGTGGCCTCTCCCGCTGCGGAGCACAGGCTCCGGACGCGCAGGCTCAGCGGCCATGGCTCACGGGCCCAGACGCTCTGCGGAACGTGGGATCTTCCCGGACCGGGGCACGAACCTGCGTCCCCTGCATCGGCAGGCGGACTCCCAACCGCTGCGCCACCAGGGAAGCCCCATGGCCTTCTTTTTTTAAATATTTATTTATTTATTTGGAGTCTTAGCCACCGGACCACCAGGGAAGCCCCAACATGGTCTTCTTTTTAAGCTCCTTGTGGGAACGGAAGCTATCTGAGGGGCCCTCTGACTGCTCAGTCGGCAGCCTCGCAGGGGGAGGGGTGGGGCTGAGGCCTGGAGAGTGGCCGGCCCTGTGGAGGACCTCTGTTTTCTTGCCGCCCACCCATCACCGCTTCTTCTGGAATAATGTCTGTTTGGGGGCGCCACCCCTCATTCAGCCACAGTCCAGGGGCTTGCATGGCTCCCCTCCCACCCCGCACTCACCCCGTGGCAGGCAGGCATCAGGTGGGCGGATCAGACACTGCGTTGTGCTGGTGACCGTGATCGGCTCACAAAAGGACAGTGACCAGGCTGTGGATCTGGTCAGAGTTGACCCAAGACTTCTGCTTGAGTGACCAGGAAAGACAGATTTGGGGGCTGTGAGCTGTGACCCCGGTGCAGCCAGTGCCGCTGCAGGGAAGTAACCCAAAGGGCCATGTGGCCAAGCCCCGGGGAAACTACAGCCTTGGGACGGGAAGAGCTAAGACCCTGAGGCAGTGACCGAGCCTCTGGGTCAATCTGTGCCTGAAGCCGGTACACGACTGTGTCAGTTCAGTGCCGAGACCAGATGAGAGGCGCAGGAAACCTATGGGAAGAAAGGCCTGCAGAGGGAGCGAGGGAGGAAACCGGAGGGTGCAGGGACGTCTTCACACCGAGCAGGTCTGGCCCCTGCGGGGCGGCAGGAGGAAGGAGCATCAGGGCCGCGGAGCCCAGTCTGAGGTGTGGCTGGAAAGTCTCAGCCAGGCTGGCGGCGTCCTCCAGCCAGCGCTGCCCCACGTCCTGCAGGAAGGCCTGCGCCCACCCCAGAAAGAGAGTTCACAAAGGAGGAAAGACAAGTGGCCAGTACATTTACGGGGAAACAATCAACTTCTCTGGTGACCAAAGACCTCCAGATTAAAACATCCATAAATATCACTGTAACCGCTCGACCCCTGGGGCCGAAAGGACAGCATGACGTCATGGGGCGGGAGTGGGGCGGGGCTGCCTCTCCCGCTGCAGGGAGAGTAAATGGGCGCTTTCTGGGGGCGACCTAGCCCTACTGACCCAAGTCCCCACAGTCACAGACCACCTTTGACTGCAAAACCACGTCTAGTCATGTGTGCTTCCAAAACAGAGATGTGAACAGACAGGTGTGCAAGGAGATTGGAGTGCTGTTTCAGGAGGGGGTGGGGAACGCTTTTTTGCCAGGTGTGCACGTGAGTGTGTGTGCAGTGTGTGTACGTGGAGGTGACTTGCAAGTGGGCGTGTGCTGCGCGTGCTTGCACACAAGTGTGGTGTGTGTGACTGTGTGCGTGCACGTGCCCGTGTGTGCCCCCCACGGCGACAGGGCCTGACTGACTTGGCGGGAGTGGGTGGCATGCGGCCGGGCGGAGAGGGGAAATGCTGGTTTGCATAAGTCACCAAGGCTGCTTTGCAGAAAGGAAGGCCAGGGTCAGAGGCCGGGAGGCCGCAGCGCGTCGTCTCGGCGTGAAAGCCTGACGTCTGCGCGGACTTTGGTTCTTCTGGGCACGGACGATGGGCGCCACGCCTGGGCGGCAGGGACGGAAAGCGGGCTCGCCTCTCCCCGGCGACCGGGGTACAGGCGCGTCGCCCTTGTCTCAGGAATCCTGACCTCATGCAGTCAGGCTGCTGGCGCCTCTCAGGGCCCACACGCACAAGCATCGCCCCACCGCACACCCCCGGGGCTGCCGTCCTGCAGTCTGACGTCTGCCCCGTGGTGGCTGTGACCCCACACGGGCCCGTCCGAATACAGAGGCCCTGGCCCTGCCCGAGGAGCCGTGGAGGCCCCGGCGCGGCCCCTTCACTGAGCCAGACACACCCACACCCTCGGCAGCTCGGGCCCCAGCCTCACTCACGCGGCGCACGGGCGCTGTGCCCTGGGGAGGGCCCGCGGCTGCGCATAGCAGAGGGGGTCTGAGCAGCCGGCGGGGCGCCCGGCTCCTCAGAGGAAGCCGCCAAGCAGGAGGCCCCGACAGGTGAAGAAGGGAAGCGTCATCCCGCGAGAACCTGGTGAGGATGGGCTCCGCGCGGGGTCAGGGAACCTTCTGGAACCGGGAGCAGGCTGGAGTGGCTGAGCCGCGGCAAGAAAGAGGGAAAGGGCGGTTAGGACGAGACCGGGAGGCCAGAAGCGCGCAGCCCAAGGCACAGTTTGACCGTGTCCTGGAAGAGAGGGGAGGGTTCCAATCACGGAGGGCACCTCACGCTTCGTTAGAGAAGGTCAGGCTTTCTGTCCTGCGGTGGGCGGTCGGGGGACAGAGTGCGAGCTCGTGCAGCGTGGCTGGGAAGCAGCCAGCAGGCGGGTTGGATGTGCAGGAGAGCGAAGCGAGGGCGGAGATGCCACGGGATGGAGGGGCTTCGGCAGCCAGGAAGAGGCTCCCCGGGGGGGAGGGGGAGAGCTTCCCCCGTGGAGAAAGGAGCAAAGGCAGGCGCAGGCAGGGCTGGGGCTGGGCGGCAGGAACTTCAGGCTTTGTGGGGACCCCGAGCCGGGACCTCTGAAGTCTCTGCGCTGCCTTCCAGGGCCCTGGCTGAAGCTGTGAGCAGTCACCTGCGGGAGAACAGGTGAGGCAGGTGGGGCGCAGCGGCCTCCGACCGTCGTGGGCTGAATGGCAGCCCCCCAAACGCACGTCCATGTGCCAAGCCTGGGGCCTGTGGAGGAGACCTCGTTTGGAGACCGGGCCTTTGCAGGTTGAATTAAGGCGAGGATCTCGAGATGAATTACCCTGGGTGAGGGCGGGCCCGGCAGCCAGCGGCTGGCTCCCTAAGGGAGGGGAGAAAGGGGGATGGGGGCCCACGGGAGGGAGGGCGGGCGAGGCCAGAGCAGAGCCCAGAGTGCGTGGTCCACAGGGCTGGGGCCGCCACTCCAGGAGCGGGAGAAGCAGCAGCAGATCTGCCCTCAGATCCCCCAGGAGGAACTGGCCCTGCGACACCCAGGTCTCAGATTTCTGGCCTCCAGAACTGAGAGGACAAACTCCTGCGGTTTTCAGCACTCAGGGAACTCATAACAGGACTTTAAAACAAGCTTCAAATATAAACAGTGATAACAATGGACATCAGAATGCATGAGGGAAATCCCGTTTTCCTGTACAGTCTGTGGCGGACCCCGCAGGCATGAGGTTAGATGGGGGGTGTCTGCCAGTGGGGGAGGGGAGGGGACTTTATTCCATTTGATGTTTATGTGGTCCTCACTGTTGCCAGGGCTTCACAAATCTCATCTCCGGCCAACTGTGGCCCCAATGTTGTCAGAGGTTCCAAAATTTTCAAGAAAACTAGAAATTTCAAATTCCACGTGAAATTTCTCAGTATTTCAATGTTGGCAAGAGCGGCACGTGCTAAAACGCTGCGGATCAGCACCGCGTCCGAGACGCCTGGGGCAGCTTCTCTGGAGACGCACGGGGCTCACGCCCGCCCTTCACCCGGGAGCGACCGCCCGGTAAGCAGCGAGGGCTGCCGGGGGCTGGGTGACATCCCGCTGGGGCTTGAAACTGGCCATGGTGGGAGGTTCACACCACAGACCCCGGCAGAGGCTGCAGCTGCGCCGCCCCTCCACCTCCACCCCACGGTCTCGGCCCCTGGTTAACACCTTGCTCCCCAGCATGCCCTCCCCACCAGGGCCAGCTTGGCCCTCTCTTCCCCACAAGCGGGGCCCTTTTCCATGCAATGACCACAGGGAGGCGGGCTAATGCCAGGCTCTCCCCACCTCCAATCCACGGGCCCAGAACCCGCACAGCCCACCTGGGCTGACCCCGCTCTCTCTGCCTTGGGCGCGGTGGGCCGCCTGCTCGGCTGTGGCCGGGATGGCTGCCTGCACTTTCTCTCTCTGCTGGGGTCACTAAGGGGATGAGATACACACCTGGAGGTCCTGGTCGCAATTCTGGGAGGGAGCCTGCCTGAGAATACAGTCAACGCCCAGGGCAGCAGAAGTGAGGGAGGGAGGGAGGGCGGACGAGGGAGACGCACACACACACAGAACACACACAGTGCAGGGAATCCATGCGTAGTACATACGTACACACGTGTGCAGTCCCTCCCTGTCGTTGGAGGATTCCGTACTTGTGCGTGTGCCTGCCCACTGGAATCTGTGTGTAACCTCACGGTCGGTTCTCATGGCTCTTCCTGGTCACTCGGGGACGTGGCAGAGCAGGAGAGACGTGACTGGCCCGACACGCGTCTTCCTGGCAGGGGCGGAGCCAGGCGATGCTGCCGTCTTGTGTCAGCTCTGGGGCTGTAAGCAAGTGCACTTCGTGTCTGTTTAGGGCCATGTGTTTTGCATTTTTGTGCTTTTAGTGGGTGATTTCACTGTTTAAGACAGCCCTCAGCACAGAGCTGAAGCACCATCCAGCGTCCTAAGGACAAGAAGGCTGTGACGTGCCGCTGAGAAAGTGCGTGTCAGAGGGTTTTTCTGGTGTGGTCACAGCGCTGTGGACGTGAAGTCCACATTCCTGAATCAACAACATAGATGAATTGAGATTTCTTTAAACAGAAATGCACATAAAACAAGGTGATGTATTGATTATTTGATGAAAATGTTGTGACCAGAAGCTCACAGGAACGCAACTCTGTTTTACCCCTAAGAACAGCAGTTTAGTATCCACGGATTCAGTATTTGCAGTGACTTTATAGAACATAACTACTGAGAATAATTATAATAGACCAAATACACAAACACGTGTGTATATGTGTGTGTGTGTATATATGTGTGTGTGTGTGTGTAAATTGTAATGATATCATTTAAGCCCCTGGATCCAGCTAGTCTGAAGCCCTAGGTCCATCACACAACCCCTGGTTATATAAATCAGTACATTTCCTGTTTTGGTTAAACTTGTGTGGGCTGGGACTCTACTGCTTGCTAACAAAAGCTTTCTTTTTTTTTTTAAATTAATTTCTTTTATTTATTTATTTATTTTTGGCCGTGTTGGGTCTTCGTTGCTGTGTGCGGGCTTTCTCTAGTTGCGGCGAGCGGGGGCTACTCTTTGTTGCCGTGAGTGGGCTTCTCACTGCGGTGGCTTTCTTGTTGCAGAGCACGGGCTCTAGGCGCACAGGCTTCAGTAGTTGTGGCTTGCGGACTCGGTAGTTGTGGCACACGGGCTTTGTTGCTCTTCAGCCTGTGCAGTCTTCCCAACAAAAGCTTTCTTACTAACACATTACCCAGGATGTAATTTCTTAGCTCTAAGAAGGGGTCTCCCTGGGAATCCCAGAAAGATCTTTACTTGCCAAGCACTTTGTCCAAGCTGACAGCAGGAAAGCTCAGCACTTTCGGTGACATTTGGAAGCAGTGAGAGTCGGGGTAGGACACGGGCGCCCCTGTGGGCCATCTGACATTCCTCTCCCCTCCGGGCGGTCTCCCCAACTCTGGTTTTCCAGCTGAACCCCCCAAGATAGGCAACAAAGCAGAGCCGGCACGCAGGAAGATTTACAACAGCCTTTTGTACACGCGTGTGTGCCCGCGGACACGGTGCCCCAGCCGCTGCCTTTCCTTTCAGTTAGTGTGAAGGAGCAAGCGGGTCCCAAACTGCATGTACTCAGTCCTCGTAAATCAGGCATCTCTGAGCACCTGCCGGGACGGCCGGCTCTGGGCGGGGCGTCACTGCCCTGCTCCCGGCTTTCTTCTGGCCAACGGAACGGTCCTGAGAACCGGTGGGCGGGGAGACCCCTTCCGGAGTGCAGGGGTGGGTGTCAGTGATGCATCCATGGAGGTGGAATGCGTGGGTGGGCGTCCGCGAGTAGGAAGCTATTCTTCCCGCTTGTCTCAGAGTCCCAGCCCCGGACACCCGTGACCTGCTGGCCGCCGTACGCAGTGTTCACCCGACTCGCTCCTTCTCGCCTCTCAGGCCCGAGCTCTGGTGTCATCGCCCCCGAGCATGCCCCGACCCCCCACTGAGCCCCCGCAGTCACTGCGTCTGTCTCGCTGTGCTTCACGGTCCTCGTCACCACGGAGCAGGCATCCAGGGTCCTGGCTGTGTGCCTGCGCTGTGTCTCCAGTTCAGACTCCGGGCCTCAGGGACAGTGCCTGGCGCCTGGGGGGAGCCTGATAAACACTTGCTCCCCATTTCCTGGGACGGAGGAGAGGTGAACTGCACGGTCTGCCTCGGAGAAGCCAGGGACACAGACAGCTGGGGTGGGCAGTGGAGGTGCCAGGGAGCCCCAGACTAGCCCTCTTGTCAAGCAGCCAGGGGTCTCGGGGGGGGCCCTAACCAGCTCCTGTAAGAGTAGGAACCGAGTCCCGAGGCTGAGGACTCACCTCTGGGAAGCTGCCCAGCTCCACGCCCTGTTCCCAGCTGGAGGTTCGGGGTGTCTGCAAACACAGATCCAGAAAGGAAGGGAAGGCGCTGGCCGGGGGTTCTGGGGAAGGCGAGCCGGCAGTGAGCTCTAATCAAAACCTCAATTCCTCACCAAGCTAACAGAGGAGGGGGCGCCAGAGCAGATGGCAGAGAGGGCGTGTGGGTGGCTGGATCGTTCCAAGCTTCGGAGGACACCTGGCTTTCCGCCCTGTCGTAACTCCATGAGTTAATTTTTAGGGGAAATCAGCGCTCTTCTGTGCTGGCCGAGAAAACATTTCTGCAGCTCTTCCCATCTCTGACCCGATGGGATCGGATTTGGCCAGAGTGGCACCTGGGAGAGTGGCAGATGGACTCGCCCCCCCCGACCTCACCTGCCCTCTGCCCACACGCATGTGTCCCCCGCGGGCGCACCCATGACACTCCAGACAGCGGTCACTGGAACCCACCAAGACGGGTCCCAGGTCTGAGGCTGGAGGAGGTCACAGCCTCGGCCAGAGCTGGTCCCCTGGGGCCACCTGCATACAAAGTTACCGTCACGAGAAAGCTGCCTGCTCAGTGCTCCCCACGGCCACCTCTGGGCCTCCGGGGGCTCGGCCATCTCAAGGGTGTCCGGAGAAGGTGGGAAAATGGGAAGCCGGCAGGGAACGGTGGCAGTGACGCCCGGATGCTCTGTGCCGGGGGCGCGTCGCAGAGCAACTGCCAGTGCTGCTGCCGCGAGACTTGTCAGGTGTCCCCAGGACGTCCTGAGGCCGTTCAGGCACAGGAATGTCACCTGCCCTTTTTCTAAACAAACCGTCTAGAATAACCTGTAACAACCTCATTAGAAAAGCAATCCGTGCTGCTTCAAGGCTTCCGGAGCCAGAGCCCGGAGCGTGGGCTTCTCAGCTCTGTGAGCGCCGGCCTGGGCCTTTGCCAGCTATCACTACTATATAATTTAATCTAATTGATCAATTAAATCCAAATAATTTTTCAACAAGCTGTAATAACAGTTATATAATTTCAGTTCTACATATAATTTTCTTAACGACTTTATCAAAGGAAATTGCTCACTGGGACTTGCTTTGTGTGTGGGAGCTGTCATCGCCGCGACTCTGAGACCCACGCAGCTGCGGGCAGCAGCCCACGCGCAGAGCTCGCTGACGGGCTGGGGTCGCGTCCCCCCCACAGAGGAGGCAGCTTCCCGTCTACCTGACTGGTGGCCCTGCTGAGTCACGTCCGGGCGAAGCGTTCAGGTGGGCTGGTCATGAGACCTTGTGGAGATGCTGTGGCTCTCTCTGTCTCATCTGTTGAATGACGTTCCGTTACGCTGAGTCACAATCAGGCACTCAGAGCAGCAGATGCCGCACTGAACAGTTATGTTTGTCCACGGCGAGGTCGGCCGGTTCTCCTGGGCTGGCTCAGCTGTCGCGAGAGGACAGTTCTCCCCTCCACACATGTGGACCCTTGGCTGAGATGACCCGGCTCCCCCGCGGGCTGGCCCGGGCACCTTCTGGAAGTGCTCACGGAGAGGAAAGAGAGGGCCTGAAAATGCACAAGGGCTGTCTCAAGCCTCCGTCTGCATCTAGGCTGCTCTGCCCGTGGCCAAAGGAAGGCGTGCGTCACAGTGGGGGGCCCGCAACGTGGGAGGCAAAGGGCCGAAGGGCGGGGCCTGCTCCTGGGGTCACAGATGCCATCAATCTACCCAGAGCCCTTTGTTCGCTGGCCACAGACACTGATCCCGAATAACAAGTGCAGGAATAGGATCTACTGGGAAGATGTGAGCAACATAGGAGGCGAAGGGAACAGCCGAGCTCTGAGAAAGGCCAGCGCCCCCTGGACGGGAGTGGGTGGAGCCAGAGATTGGGGGCGGAGCTCCGTGGGCCTCTGGCTGGACCAGCATTAGCCCTTCTCTGCTCAGGAGCCAGATGCTGGGGAGACAGAGGCCAGCTGGCTTCTCTTTGGAGGGCAGGGAATGGCGTCTGGCCGGTCCCTCCAAGACTTCACACAGTGGGGCAGCAGCGACCCCAAACAGAAGAGGGCCGCAGTTTCCAGAAGTGGAAGGAGCGGGTGTGGGCTGCAGAGACAGCGCAAGCCCCCGTGCGAAGCTCCCTCGCGCAAACTTTCCCAGGATGCCCCCACGGTGCCCCCAACATGCAGCTTCGCCCCTGGAGCGGCTCTCGCCATCACCGGGCCCTGGAGGCTCTGCCTTGAGGTGCTGAACCGCTTCACTGGGGCGTCCCCGTCACAGCCGAGCCCGCGCTGTCAGCTCCCGGACTGACATGCGTGCTTGAATGTGTATGCACTCTGTGGCTGTGTGCATGTGTATGTGTATGCGAGTGTGTGCACACATATGTGTATACGTGTGTGCAAGCACTGTATATGTGTACACCTGTGTGTGCACATGTGTGGTGTTCAGGAATGTGCGTTGTGTAGTCGTGCGTGTGTGTGTTGTGGTGTGCCTTATGCGTCAGCGTTTGTGTGGTGTGTGCGTACACATGTGTATTGTCATGTGCCGCGTGTGTGTGCATGTGTGTATTGTGTGGTTGTGTATAAGTATGTGTGTGCGTGTGTATGTGTGAATGTGTGTGCAAGCATGTGTGTATGTGTGCTGTGTATTGTATACATTGTGCACATGTGTGCCTGGTGTTTGTGTGTGTGTGTGCACACGTGTGGTGTGCGCATGAATGTGTGTTGTGTGCTGGTGGGTACTGGGATGTGTATGTATTTGTGTATTATGTGTGGCGTGTGTGCCGATGTATGTGTGTGCACACGGGTATGTGTCGTGTCATGTGTGCCCCTTTGTGTATGTTCCCGTGTGATGGTGTGTGTGTTGTGTCATGTGTGCCCCTTTGTGTGTGTGTGTGTTCCCATGTGATGGTGTGTGTGTTGTGTCATGTGTGCCCCTTTGTGTGTGTGTGTGCTCCCATGTGACGATGTATGTGTCATGTTATGTGTGCCCCTTTGTGTGTGTGTGTGCTCCCATGTGTTGAGGGCTGTCCCTGAGCCTCTGCCTTCCTTCCAGCATTGGGGATCTGAGGGCTCTTGGGTGGCCTGGTGGTGCTGGGCAGGCCTCTGGTGTGTCCTTTGAGATGGGGGACATTTAGAGACTTCTGTGTCCTGGAGACCCCACATCGAGAGCCACTGAGGGACACACCTGAGTTCGAGCCTTGCTTCTGTGACCTCGGGCAAGTCCCCTCACCTGCCCGTGTCTCAGCCTTAACCTATTTCACCTGTGGAACACAGGGGTGAACGGCAACTGGAGGGTCACTTGGGGCGCATGTGCTCAGGGCTGACCAATCAGTGCGGGTTCTGCCCAGCCCCCAGCCTGCCTATGAGAGCGTGACAGCCCCCATTCTGGGGAGGCAGGGGTAGAGGAAGAGCCGGCTGGAACCGCCCTGCCTGGTTCCGGTCTAGACATGCCGCTGTGTTCGTCTGCCGGGCCACCCCACCGAGCACCTCGCACAGTGGCCCCTGCAGCACACATCTGTCCCCTCGTGTCCTGGATCTCAGGGCTGGTCCTCCGAGGCTCTCCCAGTGGCTGCTGGCAGTCCCGGTGTCCTCGGCTTGCTGCCTCACCCCCTCCACGTCCGTCTTTGTGTGGCCTTCTCCCTGGGTGCGTGTCTGTGTCCAAATCTCCCCTTTTAATGAGGACACCAGTCGCATGGTGGATGAGGGTCCACCCGCTCCAGTACGACCTCATCTTAACTTGACTAATTACATCTGCAAGGACCCTGTTTCCTAGTGGGGTCACGTTCTGAGCTACTGGGGGTTTGGGATGTCAGCGTGTGCATTGCCGGGGGGGACACAGTCTGACCCATGATAGCCAATGAGGGGCTTGTGGCCTTGAGCGGAGCACCTCAGCTCTCTTGACGGCCTTTCTGGTCTGAGAAACGGGGTGCTTTCCACCTAAGGCTGTGAGGATTTAAAGGATAAACGCCTGTAACATGTGAACAATGGGGCCTGGCGCTTTGGAGGCACCCGGTAGATATCAGCCATCCTGTTATTCATCAGGATGAGTGTGCAGCGCCCAGCTCCCGGCCTGCTGCGTCGGCCACTGCCAGAGACACACCAGCTCCTCTGGCCCTACCTTCCTGCTCCACACTTCCTTCCCTTACTGTGGCCTCGGCCCAGGGAAGGGGCGTTCCTCCGGGCCCGGCCCAGCAGGAGAAGATCGCCTGTTTCAGGCTCTGTCTCCACTTGAGGGGCTGGGTTGGAGGGCTCTCAGAGAGCCTTGTGGTGAAATTACCAGAATTTCTCCTGAAACCAGCAAGAGAGCTTTCCATTACCTCTCCAGAAGAGTAAGCACTCCCCCAGGCTCCAATCCCAGGCTGCTGTGGAACTGAGTTTTCCCAGAGAAGCCCCGTCTCAATCTGAACACCAGACTCCTCACACAGCAGACTGCTGAGATTCCCACCCAGCCAGGGAGAACAGGGTGCCCTGGGAACCCTGGGATCTGGACCCCCAGGCCTTGGAAATGAGGGGGATGGATCTGGAGCTCCGGGAGAGACCTTGCCCCCTACACCTGGACCGGGGCTGCGGAGGTTCAGGGTCTTGCTCCAAGCCCCTCTGGCTCTACTCTGTATCTCCTCCAGTGCAAAGTCATTTCAAAGAAGGCCTTCACATGTTCCCAGTAGACCTGTTTTCTTTTGTCCACCAACACTTCTTCAAAAATTCGAGTTATTTGCCAATATCTGCAAACCAGAATATTTCACATTTAAAAGGATTTCTGGTGTCTCTAGAAGTACTGAGAGATGTGGCCACCTAGGGCTTCTATTTCCTCATGGAAAAAGTAGATGGAGCTGAGCAAGTACCACTCCTTTTAGAAAAACATGCAAATCCAGTCTGCCACACTCCCGTCTGGCCCACTTCGGCCATTTACTTTACCTTTCTGGTCTGTGGATTTTTAAGTTTGGGATCAATTTTATAGAATGCTGATCCCTCTTCAAATCTCCTGTGCTAGGAGCAAAAGTGCTACCACCATCACCACCACCATCACCACCACCATCATCATCACCATCACCATCACCATCACCATCACCACCACCACCATCACCACCATCATCATCACCATCATCACCACCATCACCACCACCATCATCACCACCATCACCATCACCACCACCATCACCATCATCACCATCATCACCATCACCATCACCATCACCATCTCACCATCATCATCACCATCACCATCATCACCATCACCATCATCACCATCATCATCATCACCATCATCACCATCACCATCACCCTCATCATCATCACCATCATCACCCTCATCATCGTCACCATCACCATCACCATCAACATCTCAACCATCATCATCACCATCACCATCATCACCACCATCATCATCATCACCATCATCACCATCATCACCCTCATCATCATCATCACCATCATCACCCTCATCATCACCATCACCATCATCATCATCATCACCATCATCATCATCACTATCCCATTATCACCATCATCACCATCATTACCATCGTCATCATCATCACCATCATCATCTCCACCTCCTCCACCACTGTCCATACGCATATCCCTATATACTCACACAGAGACTCTCTGTGTCTCTCTATCTCTTTCACCAGATTCATTTCTTTACCTCTGACCTCTTTCAGAGCTCTCTCAACGTATCCAAGTGTTGGCAGCTCATGCAAGTACAAGTTAACGCAACTGGGTCAGAGCTGGTGGGGGTGAGAGTGGTGGTTGGTGGAGGTGGGATTGGAACCCTGTGTTAAGAATACCCATCTTGGGACTTCCCTGGTGGTGCAGTGGTTAAGAATCCGCCTGCCAGTGCACGGAACACGGGTTCGAGTCCTGGTCCAGGAGGATCCCACATGCCACAGAACAACTAAGCCTGTGCACCACAACTACTGAGCCCACGTGCCACAACTACTGAAGCCTGCCCGTGCCTAGAGCCCGTGCTCCACAACAAGAGAAGCCACTGCAATGAGAAGCCCGCACACCGCAACGAAGAGCAGCCCCCGCTGGCCGCAACTAGAGAAAGCCTGCACAGCAATGAAGACCCAACGCAGCCAAAAATAAATAAATAAATTTATTTGTTCTAAGAAAAGAACGCCCATCTAGCCGAGACCTCCTGGGGAAGACGTCCTGTGAACCCTGCTCATACAGTGCATCTCTCTTTGGCTCCGTGTCCAGCTGAGGAAGGATACCCATGCCATTATTTTCTGTTAACAGCTGTCTGGTATTGACTGAGCGTCCAAGATTTCTTCAAGGAGCCGCCTATTCTCAATCCGTTGGTTGAGGTGAGGAAGACCCCACTTCTAGCTCTGAAGCAGTCCAGGGTTCCTCAGGTCAGTGAGCATATTCCATGCCCGTGGCCCAAGGACTGCTATGGAGGTGGACACGTGGCCCAAGACAGGTCAACACGACCCAATTCTTGGACTTTTTTGTGGAAGACTGGCGAATGGTGCTTTTTCCCATGGGCTTTGCACATCTGATGGGATATGGGTGAGGAGCTGCCGGGGATCATCTTCACAGCGACTGGGGAGCCCCGCTGAGAGTGAAGAGCTCAGCAGAGAAGCAGAAGATGGGTGGAGCCGGAGGCCCCGGGGGCACTTGTTTATCTATTTATTTTTGGCTGCGTTGGGTCTTCGTTGCGGTGCGCAGGCTTCTCATTGCGGTGGCTTCTCTTGTTGCGGAGCGTGGGCTCTAGGTGTGTGGGTTTCAGTAGCTGTGGAACACGGGCTCAGTAGTTGTGGTGCATGGGCTTCATTGCTCTGTGGCATGTGGGATCTTCCGGGAACAGGGATCAAACCCATGTCCCCTGCATTGGCAGGGGGATTCTCAACCACTGCACTGCCAGGGAAGTCCCGGCCCTGGGAGCACTTGAACCCCTGCACCCAGCTGTGCCTGAATCCACTCTCATGACCAATAAACCTGCTCTTCTGCCATTTTGAGTTGGGTTTCTGTCACTTACAATCAAAATAGCCTTGGAATATTCGGCTCCTTTCCCAGAAGACATTTCTGGAAATGTTCCAGCCCAGGGCTCGAAGGTCACTTTATCCTCTCAGCTTCAATTTCCTTCCTGGAGAAATGGGATAATTGTACCGGCCTCGATGAAATAATGCACACACTGTGACCCAAGTTGCTTCCCCAGAACCAGCAAGAGGTGGACACTCCAGGGTCTAGGTTCTGCCCTGACCCCACCCCGCCCAGCTCTAGTTGGAACTCCTGGGCAACAGGGACCAGCATGTTCTCGCAACCCTGGGGACTGCTTCACCGTGGTGGTCTGGCCGCGAAGGTTTCCAGCTAAGCCAGCTGTGCCCTTTGGGGATGAGCGCTGCTTCCTTGGGAGGGAGTTATGGCTGGGAAAGGTTGGTGGCCCCCCAGACACCCTGATACATCCCTAGAGGCAGCACGGGACCACGTCCGTGCCTCTGCCCCAGGGAGTCGTGCTGAGACCCAAGACCCCAGACTCACAGCCCCGGGCGAGTGGAGCTTTCGGGCAGGACACCTGTGCCTTCACCTCCTGACTCCCCTGCTTGGCCACCCTCCACTCAGCTCAAGCTGACCAAGTTACCGTGTCAGATGGCCGTGGTCCCCCAGGTACTATTTTTCTTGTTGTTTCAGAAGTACTGGTCCCAGAGACAAGTGTCAGATTTTCTCATCTGTAAAATCTGAAGGCGAAAGGATGAAAGAGAGTCTGGACCTTCTTCCCACACACAGTCCACACGCACTGGCCACAACAGCCATCACCTGAGACACACGTGTGCAGGACAAGATGTGTTATGGGGGCTTTCACTGCAGAGCTTGTTTCCTTGCAGGCTCCCAATTGCCCCAGTGGATAAATAAGGTGGAGATTCCAATAATCATAGGCGAAACTGGCACCAAGAGACTGACCGACCTACAGACGCGGCAAATAATTAAAAACAGACGTGAAAGCACAGGTGGACTGACCCTCTCGTTGCACCATAAGTCAGACCCCCCAGACCCCTAGCTGCCACGCCCTGAGTCCCCAGGCCAAGAACCAAGGGTCCCCATCCTTTCCCCCAGCCCGTCAAACGCCCAGGACCCCCTCTCCTTCCCTCCTCTCTCCTCCACACGCCTCCCCACGGCCCCCAGTACTAGACTCTGTGTCCTGGCGGGAGAGAGGCCAGAGGGGATCAGGGACAGTGACTGAACGAGCACCGCAATTCCTTCCCAAAGAAACCCTTCCTCAAGCAGATGAACTTAAGTCTCCTCTCCTCCTGCCAGTACCCCCACGCCTAGCAGTTCCGACGATGCCGTGGGTCTAAATGCTTCCTTCCCTGCCTCTCCCCAAGCGAGCTCAGGAAGGAAGAAGGAAGTGAGCAGGAATAAAAATACGTAAACAGATAGATGTGACGAGCGGGTCTAGGAGTGGGCTTGGGACTCACTGAGAATTCTGTGTGACTCTGACTATTATCCTTTCACGTTTTCCAGACCAGTCCAGAGAAAGACAATTGCTGCACACTGGCTTCTAAAGCTGGCTTCCCCCGGGGGCGGGGAGTCTGGGCCCCGCTGGACAAGCAATGATTAAAACAGGAATCCCGACTTGTCATCAGGAAGCAGTCCAGGCTCTGAAATGACTTTGCTAAGCTTCTCTCCCTCCCCAGGCAGCCCTGAACGTCCTCGATAATGCAGACAGGGCTGCCTCTGCTGCTGCGCTTAGAAATAGTTGATCTATTAGCTTATCAGTGGGGACAGCTTCCCTTTGCTACGTGCCTCGAATGTTTCCACAAAAACGTGACCAGATTTTCTCAGAACCTTCCACGTGCCTCTGTCAATCTAACAAGGGTCCCAGGTGAGGCATGCTACATAACACGGGCTGAATAGTGAGGAATTTGGGGCCGGTCAGCTCGACATCCAGGCTGGAGAGGGAGCAGGGGGTGTGGCCCAGCTCTGAGCATCAGTTCGGCATATGGCAAGGAGCAAACCCACAGACGGGCAGATCAGCAGCAAAGCTGGGCGGAGCCTGCCTTCTCTCCTCGTCTACCTGGACATACAGCTGGACTACATTTCCCAGACTCCCCTGCTGCCAGGTGTAGCCATGTGACAGAGTTCTGACCAATGATGTGTGAGCGGAGATGATGGGCTTCCCTTCCAGGCCTGGACCTGATGATCTCGGCTCTGTCCCCACCGCTGGCTGAATGGAGAGGATTCAGAGGGCCAGAGGAGGACAGAGCTGCAAGACACAAGAGGAGCCTGGGTCACTGACCCTGATGACCTACACTGAATAACGACATGAGCTTTTTTGGGTTTTTTTACTTTTTTTTTTTTTTTAATTGAAGTAGAGTTGATTTACAATGTTGTGTTCGTTTCTGGTATTCAACAAAGCGATTCAGATACAGATATAGATACAGATATACCCGCATGTATATATTCTTTGTCGTATTCTTGCCCATTATGTTTTAGTACAGGATATTGAATACAGTTCCCTGTGCTCTACAGTAGGACCTTGTTGTTTATCTATTTTATGTACAGTAGTGTGTACTGCTAATCCCAAACTCCTAACTTATCCCTCCCCTATCCCCTTTCCCCTTTGGTAACCATAAGTTTGTTTTGTATGTCTGTGAGTCTGTTTCTGTTTCATAGATAAGTTCATTTGTGTCATCTTTTAGATTCCACACATAAGTGATATCACACGGTATTTGTCTTTCTCTGTCTGACTTACTTCACTTAGTATGATAATCTCTAGGTCTATCCATGTTGATGCAAATGGTATTATTTCATTCTTTTTTATGGCTGAGTGATATTCCATTGTACATATAGAGACATGAGCTTTTTAATGCAGAAAGTAAATATTTTTCTGAGATTTTGAAATTTCATAGTGCATCTCTACCAGCAGCTAGCGTATTTTACATTTGCTGATATAATGCTCTGAGGCAGTATGTGGTGGGTTGGTCAGGACTTTATGTGTGGCAAATAACAGAAAACCCAACTCAGAGGGGCTTGAGCAGAGTAGATGGAATTTATGAGCTCCTGTAACTGTGAAGTGAGAGACAGGCGGGGTTCAGGCACAGCTTGATCAGGGATCCAAAAACCAGCACCAGGAACGCATGTCTCTCCCAGCACAGCCCCTCTACACTGGCTCCGGTTCGGCCAAGCTCACCTCTGTGGGGACGGAAGTGTCTGGCCAAGCCTGGCAGGGGTCGTCACCCCAGAGTCCTTGTCTCTGGAGGGGTCACATGTGCAGGGAGACATGAGCTCTATTTGTCCAGGCTGAGGCATACTGACCCTTCAGCTCAATCAGAGTCGTGAGTGGAGAAAGGGCACCTGCACGCCAACAGGGAGGCTGTCGTTGGAGAAACCTGGGGGCACTCTTGGCTGGTTCCAGGAAAGACCGTGGTGCCTGAGCCAGGGGATGCAGGCACAGGGGAGGGTCGTGGGGCAGAGCAGATGTTGGACACAAGCATAGTCCACCCACCCGCTTCCCTTGGGGACCTCCCTCCATCCCACCAAAGGGCTCCAAGGGCGGCCTCCACTTCCACACATAATCCATGCAGATTGATCCAACCCAGCCCAAGTCCTGCCCTTGGAGGTTTTTATTCCACAGGGGGAACAGAGTGAGGCTTCAGACCCTGAGGGCGCTGGGACTGGGGCTGTTAGCCCATCCTTCCTGGGAGGGAGACCCCGGTGTGATGGAGCTGAGCTGAAAGCCCAAGACTCGAGACTCAGGCACGGGAGAGCCAAGCCCTGCCATCTGCCCCTGCTTTGCGTCCCCGAGACTGCCTTCAACACATCCCTCCTTTGCCAAAGTTAGTTCAAGTCGATTTTCCATCACTCAAAGCCAAAGGAACCTGAAAACACAGACTTCTTCTACAGACGGAGTTCTTTCTTCTCTATTGTGTGTGATGAAACTTCAGATTTACCTGAAGTCCTTTCAGTTAGTCTGGTGGCCTGAAGTGAGACCTACACACGCTCAGGGATGGACCCCTTCATGCCGTTTGAGGCCAGGCCCATCCCCCAGAATTCCTGAAGTCTGGCCTGGCGATGCTGCCGTGCCGAGGGTCCTCAGATCCCTCCCACCACCCCCTCAGTGCTTTGAATCTGCCACCAGTAAAAATAACAATGGGAACAATCCTCGACGTGCACCATTGACATTTCATCGCCTTAAATACTCTCGATCTTATATAAAAGTAGCTTTAGAACACACGGCGGGTTCCGTCGGTCTGTAACGTACAACGACCATGTGATCTCCCCACGTGTTTAAAAGCAGACGGAGACCCCACGCCCTACTGTCGACCGAAAAAACTCACAGCCTAAAAGTTGAGGGTATGTTTTATTTAGCAGACAGCCCTGAGGACTCAAGCCCAAGACACAGCATGTCAGGTAACTGTGAGAGGCTGCTCCGCAGAGGCGAGGGGGGCGCCAGGATACGTAGGAGTTTATGCAACAAAGACCAGGTCGTTGGAACATCAAAAGGTTACTGTTGATTAAAGAAAACCAGATACCTCAAGTTAAGGGATTTAGTGCTTTTCTGTGTATGGGAAGATGCAGGAGTCTGGGCTCACTGAAGTCATTCCTTTGATGTGCACCTCAGCTCTCTGGGGCCAGCGTCCTGTGTTTTCCCATCCTGAGTCCCCTCAGGGTGCACTGTCAGGGGTGGGGGGTGGCTGCAGCAGGTGACTGCTAGATGGGGGGCATCCTGTTTCTAGCCTGAGTTCCCTCAGGGCTCACAGTCGGGGCAGCTGCAGTGTGATGGCTTGATGGCCGCAACGTCCCTTGTTTACTGTTACGGCAGGCAATATCCTTCATTTACCCCACCCTTTGGGTGCCCTGGAGCCACCAGAACTCCGAGGACTTTGGAACCATCTCAGCTGTGGTCACAGGAAAACTAGATGGGCTGGAAGAAGTTAGTGGGTCAACGGTTCCCACCAACAGAGCGGCCCCTGGACGGATGGAATTTTGGAAACTTGGTCTGTCCCTGATGGTCATTCATGGGTCTGCCTGGTGGGAATCCAGCCGGGAGCCCTCTGTGGCCCACCTGCTCTCAATCTCACGTCCTCCATAGGAAGAACCGCCCTGTCCCAGGCACCCATATTTCACTTCTGCCCCCAGGAGACAGAAATACTGGTGGCTGGACTTGAGTCTCATGGTCCTTCCCCGCTTTGGTTGGACTCCTGGGGAGACGTCTGGAGAAGAGGAAGAAGAGAAGCGGCAGTTTCCCAGCCACTGCAGAGAGTGACTCAGGCGGCTTCTGTTCCGCGGGGAACGGTCCAGCTTCCGAGGGAGCCCGTTCCACCAACTCAGCCCTGCCATCTGGAACGTTCTGTCTCGCTGCTGTTTACTTTCTGAAACTTTGCATTCCTGAGGCCTGAGATTGGGAGCAACTGTGTGCTTCCTTTCATATGTTCCAGTGACACATAACAGCTTGCTTTCAGCCCTTTAAAACAGAAACCGAAAAAGAAGGAAAGAAAGAAAGAAAAGCCTTTGCCAAACACTCTCCCCACAGAGGAGAAACCCTGGGGATTCTAGAACAGAAGGTGCTCTGAGAGGTGGGGCACCGCCAGCTGTGTGGCCTCGAGTGCCCGGTTGGTGCAGAGGAAGGTACCGGGTGAGGGCCATGTAAAGGGCCTTTTGTGAGGGGTGAGCGTGGCACAGGCCGGCAGGAGCCACCCTGGGGGTCCCACGCAGCAGCCCGGGTGGAGCCCAAGCTTCTCAGAGACATCAGGCTGGGGGAGGGGGAGGGGGGAGGTTGCAGGGTCACGGGGAGGGTGTGGAGCCTCAGCTCCAGGCTGACCCTCTGGCCCACATGCCATCCAGACTCTTGCTGGTAAGAGGTGGAAACCCAACCTGAACTCACTAATTGGAAGCAGCATGTGTTACCTCGTGAAGTCTAACTCAGGGAAGAGTGGCATGGAGCTCTTGGGCAATGGAGACCAGAGCTTCGGGGCCTGGGTTCTCTGGTTTCCTTTGCCAGCTGTCTCCTCCCCCTGGCTTCCTCCATGCCAAGCCCCCAGACCCACACTCCATAGGGCTGGGCTCTGTAACAAAGTCTGAGAGCTGTTCATTCTCCAAATGTCTCCTCAGACCGCAACCTGGTAACAGAACCCAGATAAAAACTACATTTCCCAGCCTCCCTTGCAGCAAGGTATGGCCGCATGACACATTCTGGCCAATCAGCTGTGATGATGGCGATGCTGGGCTCACCCAGGGAGATGTCCAGCACCACGTCCTCCCTTCCCAGGTGGGAGACACACCGGGTGGAGAGCCCTCCTTAGAACAACACGGGCAGAGACAGAGCAGACACATCTAACGAAGGAAGGAGAATGTGCTGGGAGACATGCCCGGCCCTTTCAGATCTTGGACAAGTCAGGGCCAGCCTGAGAAATGGCCCACTGGACACAGGTAAGCCAGACAACAGTCATCTCGGCACCGGTCACCCCCCAGGTGTGTGACAGCCCAGAGCTCGGGGCTCCAGAGGGCTTGGCGTGGAACACGGGTGCCCTCAGCCTGAGCTCTGTCCAGCTGCTGGTGGACAAAAACCTCTCTCCAGACCAAAGCTTCTCTTCCTGGGGTGCCCTCTCTGGGGCCCTGCTTCCCACTGGGTGATGAGTTGGGTCCATGAGAGCCTGTCAGGTTCTGTCTCCCTCCTCTCAGGTAACCCAGCGACCTGCTTCACGAGAAAGCACCTGTGTTTGTTTAGCAGGTGCCACGGGAGCCGTGGGTCGCTGGGTATTCAGGCAGGTAGTTCACTCAGGTGTGGCCACTGGGTGGGGAGTCTTCCCAGGCTCACACCTCCACTTCCCTCCCCACCAGCAGAATCGCTCAAGTCCAGCGGTTCCTGCTGTCACATCTTCCGGATGTCTCACATCCCTGTGGATGGAGAAGCAGCGGCGCTTCTGCGAGCCCAGTGTTCCTGAGAATTTACCTTGAGGCGCAGCTGAGTGCATCTCCCACGCTCTGGCCTCCCCCGCCCCTCTGTCCTCCCGGGACCTCGGCTTGGCGTGTTTGCTTCTGCTCCCACAGTCCCAGTAGCCCCTATTGCTTTAAGGATAATACTCAAGTCCTTGATGTTGTCTCCAAGGCCCCGGGGGTCCAGGCCTGCTGCCCCCACCTCACCTCTCGTCTCTTCTCCCTTCTCACTGTGTTCTAACCACCTGGTCCTCGTGTGATTCCTTGGATGTGCCAGGCCCTCTCCTGCCTCAGGGCCTTTGCATGTGCTGTTCCCTCTGCCTCATCTGTTTCCCTTCCATCAACTTAGCTGCTGCTCAGCTTTCCAATCTTAGCCTCCCTCCCAGAATGTCAGGATCTCCTGCTTTTCTCTTTGTAGTCCCATATGCTTTCTTTCAGAGCACTTACCAAAGTTTATAGAAATGTAATCATGTGGTTACTTGATTAGTGTCTGTCTCTCCTGCTAGACTAGAAGGCCCCCTGAAAACCAAAATATCCATCCCTACTCATCACTGTATCTTCTGAATACAAGTGTTTGTTGAATGAGTGAATGAATGATAAAAAGGCAGACACAGGCCACACAGACATACATGACACAGACAGGCTCTCTGTGGTTCCCTCCTTAGGGGTTGGTCCCCGAACAAGGGATTCACACCCAAATCAGGGAGATTGTGAGAGTGGGCATGTTACCCTTCCTGAAGCTTCTGTCTGTGGTCTTGACACTGCACTGCACATATGATCATTTTTAATTCAACCCACATTGTCCGTATGGAAGAGCCAGGAAGCTTGGCTTCAAGGAAGCATTCATTAGATGGATGTATCCTTTTATGTTAACTATAGGACAAAGCGGTTTAACTGTTTCCATTATCTTTGAGCTTTTATTACCCTGGTTACTGATCTTCCCTTTTAATGAAGCCCATCATTAAGCAACTAGGAGGCTGTGCCTGGTCTTCATGAATACGCTGCCGGGCATAGCTCAGCCACGGAGCCCCCGCGGCCGTGAAGCAGAATCACCACCTCCTCCATCTCCTGACCTCTTCTGTTCCTTGGCTGGCGCGAAGGGCAAAGGAGGAGGGGGGAGCCCAAGGGCTTTCCTGGGGACACTGTCATCAGTAGTATAAGCCGGAGCCCCCGGCAGACACGCAGGAGGGCCTGGTCCCACCGCAACGGGGCCAAAGCGTGGGGAAGGAGAAGAGATGGGCAGAGAGGTCGGGCACTCTCCTGCATCTGACACGCGGAGTCAGGAAGCCCCGTTTCCAGACACAGGTAACAGCGATGACCGTCTATCAGCCTAGGGCACAGAAAATTACACATCTTCCCTTTGTTTCCAGCTAACCATCAGTCACACACCTGACTCACTCCCTGTGTAATAAACACCTGTGCTTTGCCCGCTCAGAAGCCAGTGCCCCTCCTGTGGGGCACCAGCAGCACAGCTTCCCTTGGGGGAGTCCCCGCAGCTCTCGGTACCCAAGCTGTGGGTGAGGTTGACTCCATGACCTGCTTCCAGGATCGGGTCCTGGCCAATCAGCACATTCCACCCCCTGGCCCAGGGACTGGTTCAGGAAAGAAGACATGACCCAGTCAGGCAAGGTCAGACGCAACCCTAGGATCCCTGCTGCAGCTATTGAGAGAGAGCGAGCATGGGAGAGAGAGAGAAAGGGAGAGAGACCTCCAGGGGCCACCTCACGGCGAGAGCCTGCCTGGAGATGAAGCCCACCCAAAAGAGGACAGAGCTGGGAGCTGGGGACGGAAGACTCCCGACAGCATGGATTCAGCGCCTGGATAAAGCTATGCCTGAAGCTCTGTGTGTCCTTAAACCTTCAGTTACACGAGCCCTTTGCGGCTGGATCCAGGTTGAACTGAGTTTCTGTCAGTTAGGATTGATGTATGATTCACTGTGGTCACAGTAAGTCCAGCGCGTCTCCCTGGAGGCTTTCCCCGCCACCTGAAACCATAGTGATGGGGGTGTCCGTTCAAAGGAAAGCCCTGTTTCCAAGGGCTGGACGGGCAGAGAAGTGAGTGGGATGCGTGCCTAGTGCCACGAGGTGGCGCTGTTGATCGCTGGTCCTGCACAGTCCTATGGACGCCGTGGGCTGCTGGTCCAGACCCGCAGAGGCTCTGACGGGGCCTCACCTGGGCTCTGTACTGTGTGGCTCAGCCAGTTGGCCCCAAACCATGGTGCCGTGCTAGTTTGGAAGGAAGCTAAGGAGACTCCCACTCTGGCCAGCCAGTGTGCTGGAAGGAACCCTGTCCCCTGTCTTCCAAGCTCCAGGTCCCGCCCCCATACTCCCCACCTGAGGCCTCCCTGGGGGTTTGGAATCACTTACTCGGGGTTGCATCTGCTGCTGCATAACTAGCAAATATTAATGACATGAAGCAACAGCAACCATCTATTTTGCTCACAAACATACATGTGGGTGCAGATCGGCAGGGAAGGGTCATCTCTGTCCCACGAGGCACCAGCCGGGGCGGCTCGGCGTGGACGGGGGGCCCTGAGTTGCTGCCAGCTGTTGGCTCAGTTTGCCCCCATGTGGCCTCTCTGCGGGCCGTCTGGGCTTCCTCACAGCATGGAGGTCAGGTTCCGAGATCAGAGACAAGCATCACCTTTATGACCTAACCCCGAAGTCATGTGACATCACTTCCACCCAGGGAGGGGACAGGGACCCCACCGCTCAATGGGAGCATGGGAAATGGAGTGTCGTTGGTGTACGATGGAGTCCTACCCCAGGACGTCGGCTGTGACCTGATCTTTGTAGATGATCTAGTTGAGATGAAGGTGGGCCCTAAGACAACATGATTTCTGTACACTTCTAAGAAGTGTCCTTATTAGAAGGGACTAGGACACGGGGAGAAGACGGCCGTCTACACGCCAAGGAGAGAGGCCTCAGGACACACCAGCCCTGCAGACACCTGCATGTCAGACCTCCAGCCTCCAGAACTGAGGGAGACTCTAAATGTCTGTCGTTGAAGCTTCTCAGTCTGTGGTACTCTGTTACAGCAGCCGCAGGGACTGACACAAGGAGATGCTGTTGCAGCCATCTTTGGAAAACACATCCCACCAGAGGATGCGTGATAACCTAGAGTCTCAAAGAAAGTGGGCAGAAGCAAACCGACATATACAAGGCATGGCTCTGCCCCCCTCCAGGGGGGCGGGGTCTGGGGGCAGGGCGGGGTGCGGTGGGGCGCATCTTTGGCTGGTGGGGAAGCAGCGACAGAAACACAATGAAGCCACCCGTGTCCGACCCCTGACGGACTCGCCTGCGCGTTTGTCCAGCAAGATGCGTTTGCTTTCACGTGCTTTCTCTACATCTTCTCATTCAGGTTATCTTAGCAAATTGCTAGAAAGATTCCAAGCCTGGAAAATGGGCCCATGGGTGCACGTTCTCCCTGAACAGCCCTCCACACTCCCGCGCACGCCCCTTCTTCGAGATCCTGGCTCCGTGCATCTGTTACCACTTCCCTGGAGGCGGTGCTGTCCTGCCCCCCTGCGCCTCGGGAGCCCGCGTACTTACATTCCCATCACAAGAGAGGCCCCCTAAGCGAGTCCTTCCCACACCACGAGGTAATGGTTCTGTCCACCTACAAAGGCAGGAACTCCTACTGCAAATAGGAGGTGCTGCTCCAGCAGGCGCCCACGGGATGTGCAGGCGAAGGCAGCCCCTGGGACGGGCACGGCAGGGTGCCCGGCCAGACCGGGGGGCGTGGTCTGACAGCGCCACAGAGCCCAGACCTGGGGCAGCCCCAGAAGGTCCAACAGGATGGAGCCGAGGGGTGCAGCTCCACCCCCCAACCCAGCACAGTACCTGCACGCGCCCCGGCCCCCCGAGCCTCCCCCCTCAACCCAGCACAGTACCTGCACGCGCCCCGGCCCCCCCCCGAGCCTCAACCCAGCACAGTACCTGCACGCGCCCCGGCCCCCCCGAGCCTCAACCCAGCACAGTACCTGCACGCGCCCCGCCCCCTCCCCGAGCCTCAACCCAGCACAGTACCTGCACGCGCCCCGCCCCCCCGAGCCTCCCCCCTCAACCCAGCACAGTACCTGCACGCGCTCCGGCCCCCCGAGCCTCCCCCCTCAACCCAGCACAGTACCTGCACGCGCCCCGGCCCCCCCGAGCCTCAACCCAGCACAGTACCTGCACGCGCCCCGCCCCCTCCCCGAGCCTCAACCCAGCACAGTACCTGCACGCGCCCCGCCCCCCCGAGCCTCCCCCCTCAACCCAGCACAGTACCTGCACGCGCCCCGGCCCCCCTGAGCCTCCCCCCTCAACCCAGCACAGTACCTGCACGCGCCCCGCCCCCCCGAGCCTCCCCCCTCAACCCAGCACAGTACCTGCACGCGCCCCGCCCCCCCGAGCCTCCCCCCTCAACCCAGCACAGTACCTGCACGCGCCCCGGCCCCCCGAGCCTCCCAGGTTCTTCGGGAGTCCCGGACCTTCCTGCAGTAAGAGACGGTGCATCTGTCTAAGTCGCAGCTGCAGACTGCAAGGCAAAAACGTGATTACTTCTCTCCTCAAATTATGGGTAATGACACCTGGACTACGTGTAGTAATTACGGACAAAGCGCTGTTGATGCAGCTGTCAGGTACGATGTTGACTCAGCCAGCCCTGCCCTGCCTTGGAGAATGAACAGGCAAGTTGGAGCAGCAGAAAAGAAGAATAAATTCACATCTGAACTATTTCTGTTCTCTGCCTCTGCAGGAGAAATAACGGAGAACAGAACAGAACAGTGGGACATCTCTCTGTTCGGAAGGGCTGGCTCCCTCTGCCTGGAGACTGCTTCCTGACAGGTGGGTGGGCAGGTGGGCGGTGGGATGGGGTCCGCCACCCCCCAGCAGCACTGGAGGTCGCAGAGACACCAGGAGGGGGCCGCCTGGGTCCAGCGCTTCGGGGCCCATCTCAGGCTCAGGGCACCTCCCCGCACCCCTGCACGGCCCACTCCCACCCCCACCTCCCCGCACCCCTGCGCGGTCTCACTCCTTTTGTTCTGCACAGGGCAGTGGCTCCAAATTCAGGCTCAGATCAGCCAGACTGAAATCTAATCCTGGGTAGCCAGGTGGCCCTGGGCTAATATAGTTCACATCTCAGTGCCTCAATTTCCTCTTCTGTGAAATGGGTGCAATAATACAACCTTCCTCGTGGGGTTTTATGAAGATTAAATAAACACAGAGTTAGCATTGGTCCAGGCAGGGCAGTGAAACTCTTCTGTATGACACTATGGTGGCGGAGACATGACACCATGCTTTTGTCAAAACCCATAGAATGTACCGTACAGGGTGAATCCTTGGACTACAGACTTCAGTTAATAATGACGTATTTGTTCAGCAGTTGTAACCGGTGTACCCACTAATGTAAGACGTTCATAAGAGGAGATATTGGCGCAGAGGGTCTATCTGGGAACTCTCTGTACTTTCTCCTCAACTTTCTGTAAACGTAAAGCTGCTCTAAAAATAAAGTCTCTTAACTTCTTTTAAGGAACCAAAAAATGTCAATTTTCATTTATTCACTACTGTTGCTCTCACGCCGGTCTGCTGACTTCAGGCCTCACACCCCCTCTTTCGACGGATTGCTTGGTTCCATGGTCTGTTCCATCCTGATGTGGTTTCTCCCCAAAGTGTGTGCGGCAGCAGCAGCCAACTGTCTACCTAGATCCGGTCTCCCCCTCCTAAGAGAACCCTAATTTGGTTTGGGTGGCAGTGGGACAGCTGTACAAAACTACATTTCCGGGCTTCCCTGGTGGCGCAGTGGTTGAGAATCTGCCTGCTAATGCAGGGAACACGGGTTCAAGCCCTGGTCTGGGAGGATCCCACATGCCACAGAGCAACTAGGCCCGTGAGCCACAACGACTGAGCCTGCACGTCTGGAGCCTGTGCTCCGCCATAGGAGAGGCCGCGATAGTGAGAGGCCCGTGCACTGCGATGAAGAGTGGCCCCAGCTTGCCACAACTAGAGAAAGCCCTCGCACAGAGACGAAGGCCCAACACAGCTAAAATAAATAAATAATTTTTAAAAAAACTACATTTCCCAGATGCCCTTATAGTGAGGCATGGCCATGTGACAGAGTTTGGCCCAATGAGTAGAGATCTCCTGGGGATTTCTGGGAAAGCTTTTTTCTGACTTAGGTGTGGCGCCTTTTCCTCCTTCCTGTTTTGAATGTAGATGTAATGCTTGGAGGGCAGCAGCCATTTTGTAGCCATGAGGTAAAAAAAGACACACACTAAGGGTGGTAGAGAAGGAAGTGAGTCTGAGTTCTCACTGACATCCTCAAGCCGTTGTTCGAGCCCTACGCTGTTTTTGTGTCCCTATTTGCTTAATCAGGTTTCTGTTAGGTGCAGCTGAACATAATCCCAAATGCTACGTGCTGCCTTTGAGACTAGCCCTCTCAGGTCTACACACTGTGACACATGGGCAGGTGACCCTGCACCCATGCCTTGGTCTCAGCATCCCAGCCCCCTGACCAGTGGCCATGTCAGTGCCAAGGAACCCTGATGACACAGGCTTCCAATCAGATTATGAGAAGGGCCAAGTAATCAGGACTCAACAGAAGAGAACGACAGGCTTCCTCTGGTGGGAGATCTCTGGAGAGCGGGGGCACAGAGGAGTACTGAGCTGGCCCTGGATTGGGCTCAGCCAGCATGGGAAGGGAGGGAGCTACTCATTCCAGCTTGACCCAGGAATTCCCTCGCTCAGCCTGGGACGAAAAGGGAACAGAGCTGAGGAGCCGGGCCACCACCTCCGGGCATCCGAGAAGGCACAAGGCAGAGCTGGGGAGGGGGTCTGCATCTGAGAGCAGCACGGATGCTGGCAGCCCGGGCAGCACAGGACACGCCCTTGTCTCGGGCGGTGCGGTGGAAAGGGAGGTGCTTCCGTGGGCACCAGCAGATGGGCCTCAGCCCCGCTTCCTCTTAATTTGTGTAATTCGAACAAAAGGAGCTTTCACATTTTCTCTGAACATTTGTGCCCCTCAGCCTCCCCTGCTGGGCCCAGAAGCCCGAAAACATCACAGGTTCTCAGCACAGCCTCTCACTTTCTTTCTCAGATGAAACCTCTTATTTCAGAGCAGCTCACTGGGGGTGGGGTGGGGGCCTTGAACTTGAGGCTTTGAGGCCAGTTCTGCAAAGATGACTTCAAGAAACTGTGACCGCCTTTGAAGGAGGCTCAGAAGGTGGGGTGTGGACTCCCACGTCCTTCCTGCAGCAGCCGGGGAACGGAGGAGGGGTCATCCAAGGTGACTCGTCAGCGGCGGCAGAACGCTCCTTCCTCACCACGGGACGGCCTGGCCTGGCCTCACACCAGCTGCGAGGAGAGGCTGTCCACAGCCGCGGTACATGCTCCCGGGGGGCACAGATGTGGGGAGAAGCCCCGGCCTCCGTGGGCTGGCAGGCCAGGAGCAGGGGCTCAGGGAGGAGGGATTCTCACCAATGGCTCAGCACGAGCCCCTGGGCAGTGGGCTTCTCTTCCCTGACGTTCAGTTCCTCATACTGAAATGATAAAAGAGCAGGGCCTTTTTTTTTTTTTTTTTTTACTTTTTAAATAAGTTTTATTGGAGTAGAGTTGATTTACAATGTTGTGGGTCTCTGTAAATGGCAGTCACCCCGACTGAAAGTGGCTTAAATCAGAGAAGGGCATGTATGGGCACGTGTGGCCGAAAGTTTCAGGCGTAGCAGGAACTTCAGGCACATCCTGATCCAGGCGCCCCACCAGTGTCATGGAGACCAAGTCTCTCTCCTGACTCTGATTCCACCGCGCTGGCTCCATTTCCACCCCAGCTCTCCCCTCCTGCTGACAAGATGCCAGCAGCAGAGTGTCCAAGCCCTTGAGACAAAGGAAGCCTCTTTCCCACCACTGAGGTAGAGCTCTGGGCGCACCTGGTTGGCTCAGCCTGGGTCACGTGGCTTTCCCTGAGCCGATTGGATGGTTAGAGGAAGGTGACACTCTGATTGACCAGGCCCGATCACATGCTCACCTGTGGGTTCACAGATGATGTCACCTGAAACACCAGACTGGAAGAGGGAGAGAGGGGGTCCTCACAGGAAATGCAGGGAGCGGTTAGCAGCAGGGGAAATGCTGGCCTTGGTCTCCTCCTCCCTGACCCTTTGTGACTGGACGGGCATGATGCCCTCAACCTTGAGGACCACACCTGGCAGCATCCCAAGGCATTATGGGTACAAATGCCTGCCCAGGTGAGTGAAGCTGGTCCCGCAGCCCCCTGCAGGCCGCCAATCTCGGACGCCTGTGCGGTGACTGCAGGGGAGGGAAGGGCAGGATCACGGGCCATTAAACCTCAGGAGCTCTTGAAAAAGTTGGGCTCAAGGGCCATAAACCCAGACGTGCCAGGCAGGTAAAGGAAGCTCTGGGGACCAGGCGTCTACGCTCCGTGTGTTTAGCCCCAGAGTGTGCCTGCCTGCAGCAGGTACTCAAGAAATAGTTGTTGGGCGAGTGAGGCAGTGAGTAGAAAAAGGCCAGGGGAGGGGAAGCCAGCACAGGTATTACAAACGCCAGCTATGCCCGGGCTGGTGGCAGGGCTGTGTGGAGCGGTGGGGACGGTGGCCTGACGGAGGGCACATGCCCCGCAGAAGGCAGTAGCCACCACCTAGTGGCAGCCAGCTCTCACCGGAGCTCCACTGGCCAGAACACAGGCTTTTAAAGAAAACCAGACGCCCTGCTTTTTATGAAAAATTTCATGATTTTAAAATCCTTTTTAACACACTATAGAGAGAAAAAAGAAAAACATATCCAGTGACCCAGATTGGACCCGTGACAGACATTTTGTAACGGCTGATCTGGTCCAACCTGTTTTCCAGGGAAATAAAATGAGAGCTGGACTAGCGCTCTTCTAAGCCAACACAGACAGAGGCTGGCTGAGGGCCCCCGCCGTCCTCTGCGGGAGAGGCCAGAGCACCTCCGGCCCCAGCTTGGGGTTGCATTCCAAAACTTTGACACCCAGGAGCAGTTCTGACTGAAAAAGGAATACACAGATGAATCTGTGGGGGTCCCAGGAAAGTGTCCAGCGCGGCACGAGATCCCCCCGAGGGTGCCTCCTTCCGCTGTGGGCAGCCAAAGCATCGCCTGTGAGGAAGGAGTTCTCATCTTATTCGAGCCGTTCCTGGAAATGGAGGAGGACGGAGGTCTCACCAACTCCTGTGATGAGGCCAGCGTGCCATCCGTAGAAAAGTGGACGAGGTAATATGCTGTCACGGTAACAAGCCTTGACTCTGGACCGAGTGTACAGATTCCACATGAGATGCTCCCTGTCCCTGGAACCACCTGAACGTCCTCAGCTGGAAAGCACCTGAAAAACGAGGGACTAATTCTCTCTTATCCGAGGGACTGTAAGAGCAGGCTGGTTGCAGGCGGGTCCATCTGTGGCTCAATGAAGATTTCTCCTCGCGATTTCAAGGCCGCCTCCAAGTTCCAGGCAGCCCATCTTCACGTGTCAGCATCTGAAATCCTCCGGGAGCCAGTCTTTGCCTTGTGTCCTTTATAAGAGGGGAGACAATTTCCCAGCAGCTCCTGGCAGACTTTCCCGGAGTCCCATTGGCCGGGTGGCCTGCCGGTTCCCTTCGGGGCTCTCCATTTCCGGCGCGGCCAATTGAATTGCAGGACTGGCTGCATCCCATGGAGGCCAAGCTGGGGAGGCACCACCTCCCCTGAGTGCATTGCTGCTGCCTGAAGCCTGAGCAAAGTCAGGGCTTGCTTAGCTGGGGGGAAGGTTGCCTGGCAACCAAGTGTCAGCCACCTTCTCACCAACTGCTGTCAGCTTGGCTGGACGCTGCCTCAAAGGTGCGAGGCCAGGCCCAGGGCAGCCCAGTGGCCCAAGGCCGCCGTTCACGACGGAGCCTTCCCGGGCACCCGGGGGCCCAAGCCCATCCAGCTTGGCACCATTACTACTCTACTCACTCCTTCTGGCCCAAAGAGCAGAATCTGCATGAGATCCCAAGGTGGGTCCCTGGGGATGACTTCCATCTTCCCTGATGCCAACATACCCACCTCTGCAGCCACGAAGAGTGAGGCCAGGCCCAGGGCCCCATCCAAACAGAGAGGCCTGTCCTGCTGGTTTACTCTGCTCTGCCCAGGAACAGGTGGAGGTAGAGTGAGAGGAGAGTTTCACTCAGTAAATACCTGCTGGACGGGTGCACACACACATGCGCGCGCACACACGTGTGTTAACATGCACGTAAACATGTGCACGTGCGTGCACGCGAACACGCACACACATACACGAACACGCATGCGCGCGCGCATGCATACGTGCAGAGACACATACACAGGACACATAGCCCCCGACCTTTGGATCCAGCTCCACAAAAGCAGCTAATTTATGTTTCCCACTAAAATTACATTTCTGAACCCATCAGCGTGACTATTCCACGAACACGTAACTCGCCGTGTGGCAGAGGCGAGCTCGTGACTGCAGGTGAGCCAGTGCTGGGAACTTCCATTTTTATGTTACTTGAAATTCAACACCAAGTGATAACAGCACCGCGTGGATGGAACACATTTGCACATTCCATGAAAACAGAAACGATCCTTCTTAGCAGAACCCCCGGGGCCGCAGGCGCCAAGGTTGCACAGCGGAGGCGTGGCCAGGAAAGGGGCTCAAGCCCGCCGTCAGGGAGAGATCTCTGAGGATGGGAGGGGTGTGGGCGCTGGGAGCGGAGCACAGCGTGTGGCCCGCAGTTGAGCCGTCGCTGGGACAGGTTTCTGGGCAGAGTCGTGTCCACCAGTGCCCTGCTTTTCAGTGCCACCCACTGGCCCGAGGAACAAAGGGCTGGCTTCGGGGACACTGCCCCCAGGAGGAAGCCAGGACAGCGATCCATGGCCCCCAGAGGGTCGGCTCCTGGAGTCGTGGTCGCTGGCCCTGCGGGCACACCCTCCGCAGGGGAAGGTGTGGCAGGCTCGCAGCCCACTGGGACCTGCCCTTCCTCCGTGCTCCCCACCCCTCTCTCACTGGGTCGCCTCCGGTCCCCTCAGGCTTTGTGGGGATGACAGGACCGGAGGGGATGCCTTGTTAAGGTGAGTCTTACCTAAACCCTCCCCAGAGCGAGTAGACACAGCCATCCAGGGCGTGGGATTCCAGCAACACCAACAAGAAGGCGAGCGCCAGCGCCACCTCCCACGTGGGGCTGGACCGCGCTCCAGGGGGGCTGTAGCTGCCTGCTCCCCCCTTGGGTTTGTCCGCTCAGCACCAACCTCTCCAGTTTTGGTAGCCGAACCCAATTTCCCTTCCAGGAATCTGGCCCTACTCCATCTCTGTGTACTCAGTTTTTGGTCAAAACCAGTCTAAATGTTGCTATGAAGGTATTTTTTCAGATGTGATTAACATTTTTTTAATTGTGGTAAAATACACATAGCATACAATTAACCATCTTTAAGTGTACACTTCAGGGGTGTTAAGTACATTCATACTGTGAAAGCACCACCACCATTATCTCCAGAACTTTCTCATCTTCCCAAACTGAAACTCTGTCCCCATGAAACACTAACTCCCCATCCCCACCTCCAGCCCCGGCACCCACCATCCTGCTTTCTGTCTCCATGGATTTGTCTGCTCTAGGGACCTCATATAAGTGGAATCATACAGGATTTGTCCTTTTGTGACTGAGTTATTTCACTGAGCATAATGTCCTCAAGGTTCACCCATGTTGCAGCATGTATCAGAATTTCCTTCCTTTTTAAGGCTGAATAATATTCTATTGTGTGTGTATATATCACATTGTGTTTATCCATTCATCTGTCCGTGGACACTTGGGTTGCTCCTATGTTTTAGCTATTGTGAATAATGCTGCTGTGAACATGGGTGTGCAAATATCTCTTCAACCCTGCTTTCAATTCTTTTGGGTGTTTACACAGAAGTGGAATTGCTGGATCATATGGTAGTTCTAGTTTTAATTTTTTGAGGAACTACCATATTGTTTTCCATAGTGGCTGCACCATTTTACATTCCCGCCAACACTGTCCAAGGATTCCAGTCTTTCCACATTCTCCCCAACATTTATTTTCTTTCTGAGGTAGCCATCTTAACGGGTATGAGGTGGTACCTCATTGCGGTTTTGATTTGCATTTCCCTAATTATTAGTGACGTTGAGCATCTTTTCATGTGCTTATTGGCCATTTGAATATCTTCTTTGGAAAAATATCTTTTCCAGTTCTTTGTCCATTTTTGAATGAGTTCGGGGTTTTTTTGGTTAAGTTTTAAGGAGTTCTTTCTACATTCTGGACACTAATCACTGATCAGATATGTAATTTACAAATAATTTCTCCCATTCTGTGGTTTGTTCTTTCACACTCTTGATAGTGTCCTATCATTCTCAAAATGCACGAAAGTGTTTTTATTTTTATGAAGTCCAATTCATCTCTTTTTTCCTTTTGGTATCATATCAAATAAATCTTTGCCAAATCCCGTGTCATGAAGATTTCCCCCTGTGTTTTCTCCTCAGAGTTGTATAACTTTAAGTCTTACATTTATGTCTTTGATCCATTTTGAGTTATTTTTGTATGTGGCATTAGGTAAGGGTCCAACGTCCTTCTTTTGCATGTGGGTATCCAGTTTCCCCAGCACCATTTGTTGAAAAGACTGTCCTTTCCCCATTGAATGGTCTTGCCACTCTTTCCAAAAATAATCTGACCATATATATGCGAGGGTTTATTTCTGGGCTCTCTGCTCTGTTCCACTGATCTATACCTCTGTCTCGATGGCACACCACTTGGATTACTGTAGCTTTGTAGTATGTTTTGAAATCAGGAAGTGTGAGACCTCCAGCTTTGTTTCTCTTTTTCAAGATTTTTCACTTTGGCTAGTCAGTGTCCCTTGAGATTCCACACGAATTGTAGGATAGAGTTTTCTATTTCTGGGGGAAAAGTGATTAACATTTAGATTGGTAGGCTTTGAGTAAAGCAGATGACCCTCCGTAGCATCAGTAGCTATGGCAAGACGGGAGCATCTCTCACTGCAGCCCATGAGTGGACAGGGAGGAAGGAGAGGGAAGAGGGGAGGGGTGGCGGGGGGAGATGGAGAAGGAGAGGAAGGAAGAAGAGAGGAAGGGTGGACACCAGCTGAGTTTACTACCTTGCCCGGCAAGAAAGAAGGAGCCGGTGAGGAAATCCTGAGCAGTCATTCGAGGGGAAAATTCGTGGGTTTGGGGTGTTAGAAAGAGGGGTTCATAGGTGCTATCCTGATGAGAGACTGAAAGCCAGCACTATAGGTGGATGAAGGAGGGAAGTTTGCACGTGATTGGACGAGGTGAGCACCTGCTCACTGGTCAGTCTTCAGTTACTCAGGGTCTGGAGTCCTGGGTCACTCAGCACTCATCATCCATCCCCTTCTCAGCTTCGGATGGTTGAACCACCTGGATGAAACTCAACCGTGGTGTCCAGCCTCCTGTGCGGCCCCAGTGATCCCCACTCCTGCCAGTCACACCCTGAGGAGCCCCTCCCACATTAAATCGGGCTGACGTGTGACACCAATAACATCTGGTGGAAGCTGTGGAGCGTGACTTCCAGAAGCAGATCATAAAGGACGTGTTGGCTTTCACCATATTCTATGTCCTCTGGCGTTGCTCACTCCCAGCGGAGGTGAGCAGCCCCAAGGAGCCCCGTGAGGATGCCATCTTGGAAGTGGACCAGCCTCGGTCAGGCCTTCAGATGATGCAGCCCCAGCTGCCGGCTGGGCTGCAACCTCAGGAGAGACGGTGGGCTTGGAGCCACCGTGCCAGGCCTCTCCTGAATTTCTGATGCAAAAAAAAAAAAAAAAAAAAAAAAGGAGAAAGAAATGTGCAAGATAGTAATTGTTCATTGTCATTTAGGCTGCTAGTTTGGGGGGTGGGGGTAATCTGTTACATTCAGTTGTGATGGTTCCCAAGAGGAAATATTTTCTTTTATATGTTTCTGAGTTACCCTCGGTCAGAGGGGCCCCAAGGCAGGCTGGCTCGCGCCCCAGTGCTTCACAGTCTGGGTGAGGAGAAGAAAACTTTCCTGTCCGTAGTCTTTTGTAGGTTGGATTGTGTCCCCTCAAAATTCATATGTTGAAGTCCTAGCCTGCAGCACCTCAGAAGGGGACCTTGTTTGGAAATAGGGTCATTGCAGATGTAATTGGTTAAGATGAGGTCATTCTGGTCATCCTAATCTAATACAGCTGAATTCTTATTAAAAGAGAGATTTGGACACAGAGACACACACAGGGAGAAACTGTGTGACCGCAGAGGCCGAGACGAGGGATGTGGCCACAAGCCAAGGGATGCCAAGGGCAGCCGGCCGCCCCAGAAGCTGGGAGGGTCAGGAAAGACCCTCCCCGAGAGCACAGCCCTGCAGACCCTTGATTTCAGATTTCCAGCCTCCAGAACTGTGGAAGAATAAATGTCTGTCGTGTGGCGGCCCCTCTGTGGGGCTGTGAAGCAGCAGCCTCAGGACGCTCGCACGTGGCACAATTATGCTGCACAAGGACGCTCAGCACAGTGGGTGCTCTTTCTAACAGGGTAGATTGCATGATTGTCCCCGGATAGCAGCGGGCCCTCTGAGAGGAGTTATGCGTCTCTGTCCCTTGATGGAAGGCTCTGGCACGGTCTCACCTGGGGCCAACAGGTGTGAACGGAAGCTTCCGGAGCCCTTGAGGGGCAGGGCCCCCTCCCCTCTGCAGTCAGGCCTTGCTGCTCAGCGTGCCGGGCCCAGAGACAAGTGTGAAATGGCCCTCTTCTGTTGTAACCGCTGATCTCGGGGGCAGCACCCCACAGGGGCGCCTCACCTAAGCAGACTCAGCGCTAACCCACCGGGGAGAGGAGAGTCTAGCAGCAAAGCAAGAGGCTGGCCAACCCAGCGGGACCATTTACAACACAGGAATATTCTCTGATCTTTAAAACCTTGTTATAAGAAACATGATATTCAGGATATGTTGCGTTTTTAAGAGAGTACGTCCTGTGGAATTAGGACTGGATTTTGTGAACTCAAGGAGCACAGTTTGACCGCGCTGAAATGCAAATGGGATCTCCACCGGGCTATAGCCTTACGGGCAACACTTATTCTCTTATTCACACTCCTATTCCTTTCACAGACTACACAATAAACCTAAGTTTATTGTAATGTGATCAGGGAAAAGTACGCTTTACTTCGATTCGCGCTAAAACACAAAGAATGATCAAAATGCCACCAGTAACGCAGCCTCACGCACCACACCTTTAAAAAGCAGACCTCTGGGCTTCCCTGGTGGCGCAGCGGTTGAGAGTCCGCCTGCCGATGCGGGGGACACGGGTTCGTGCCCCGGTCCGGGAAGATCCCACGTGCCGCGGAGCGGCTGGGCCCGTGAGCCATGGCCACTGAACCTGTGCGTCCGGAGCCTGTGCTCCGCAACGGGAGAGGCCGCAACAGTGAGAGGCCCGCGTACCGCAAAAACAAACAAAAACAACAACAACAAAAAAAGCAGACCCTGCAGCCTTTCTGCCACGCTCTCCAATGCTCTGCTCCTGAGCCAGGCCGCTCAGCAATTCCCGGGACCACATCTCAGCAAAGTCTTCAGTCCAGACAGGTTAAGTTTCGCTGTAAACCGAGAAGCTCACCTTTATTTCTAGGCAATTCACTTAAGAGCCTCCTAAAATCTGCTAACTTCCGTGACGAAAATCATTAAAAATCAAATGAGTTTTCCCACGGATAAAACCTAAGATCCTCCCTCAGTCCTGGAAGGACAGAACTGAGTGGTAACTTCTCCTCCTGCAGGGAGACGAGCAGTGGAGGGGCTGGCACTGTCTCCCGAAAAGGAACCTGAGACCTGCTCTCTGAAGGAAAAAGCAGAAGCAGACGCGGTGAGCCCGGCGGCTGTGCTGGTGGCCACGGAGAAGGCCGCCCCTGGAGATGCACCCTGCCTGGTAACCAAGCAGCAGGCACCTGCGTTCCCACTGGCAGATCCTCACGCCCGCTGCTTCCCCCATTTACGCGCAGCTAGACCACAACCTACGGGGTAGGGTCCCCTGAGTCCATCCTCATGCAAAGAGATGTTTTAGAACCACCTGCAGAGTGCAAAGTGCCCGGGCAAAGCAAAACTGACCACGTGGCCCCAGCCAGACTCCTCAGGGCCTCCCAAACCTCCCCGTGCATCACCACAGGCGGTGCGAGGTTGGCTCCCCTCCCAGCCCCCTTTGACTCTGCCTTGGGGAGTCCGTTATCTTCTGCCATAATCATGCTTCTTCACAAGTCACCCCAAAACGCAGAGGTTTTCAAGAAGTGTTCAGTTAGGTCACCAGTAGGCAGGTCCACAAGTAAACTGGGCTCTGTGGGGTGGTCTTCCTGGCCTAGCCTGGGTCCCTTCACTCGTCTGGGGGTAGGATGGATGCTGGCTGGTCTAGGCTGGTCTGGGCTGCTCTCAACCAGTCTGGGCCAGTCTAGACTGGTCTGGGCCAGTCTGAGCTGGTCTCAGTTGGTCTAATCCAGTCTTGGCCTTGGCCAGTTTTGGCCGGTCTAGTCCGGTCTCAGCTGGTCTAGACCAGGCTAGGCCGGTCTAGGCCTGTCTGGGTCGGTCTCGGCCCATCTAGGCCATTCTAGGCTGGCTTCTGCCAGTCTAGGCTGGTCTAGACTGGTCTAGGCTGGCCTTGGCTAGTCTAGGCTGACCTCGGGTGGTCTAGGCTGATCTAGGCTGATCTAGGCTAGTCTAGGCTGGTCCAGGCTGGTCCAGGCTTGTCTGCCATTGAAAATCGCATTTTGATGGATTTCGCCCCAATCCAGGAGTCTGCCTCAGCAGTGTGGGAATCACCCTCTCCAGAGAGACGGGCCATCTGAAGCTGCCCTTCCAGATGCTCCACCGACCTGGGAGGCCCGGGCAGAGTCGAGGAGGGTGAGCGAGGATGAGGGCGTCCTGCAGGGAGCTCTCAGCCTGGGGGTCACCACGGCCAGGCAGGGTGCGGGTTCTGTCTGGCAGGTGGACCTGAGGCTCAGCCACCCCGGGGCACCAGACCCCAGCTGGGGCTGGAGAGCATGAGGAGGGGGTGGACGGACGGAGGGAGGATGTCGGGGTAACAGGCAACGCTCCTGCTGCCCCCTCCCCCCACAACATGGAGCCTGGGCCCCAGGGAAAGCCTGTTTCTTCCTAGAGCCACGGCTGCTATCGACTTGCACCCCCTCCTTTCTCCCCATCCCCTCCTTCCTCCCCATCTGCCCGTTGCAGACAGGCCCCAGCAGGAGGAAACTGTGGGCGCTGTGGCGTGGAAACAAACCCACAGACGTGATTCCCAAAACTGGAAGAGCACAGGGGGCGCCGGCCTTGATCCCACGCAGCCTCTAAGTGAGACCAGAGACCTGGCGCCTGGGCCGGAGAGGACAGCAAAGGAAGCTCTCGAAGCCCCGCAGTAAACCTCAAGCTCTCGGCAGTTTTGCACGAGAAATCGTTCTCACGTTGTGCCCGTGTCGGGGTGGCCACAGCCCCGTGGCCCCACTGCCCCCAGAGGGGACCCTGCCCTCCGGTTTGGGAAAGCCAGCTGCCACCCAAGTCCATTGCTTTATAACGGATGTGTGAGAGCGATCGGCCATTCGGGCACTGTTCCCTGCCCACACGCTGAGACTTGATTACTTTTTTATCACGAAATTAAATTCCTTCTCTTGCCTGTCTCGTTACGTGAAATCTCTTTAAATCTTAATAGACTGCAGCTTCTCCCCACAGCTCGGGCCACTGATAACCGTGTGGGGCACTCTTGGGGGCCCTGGAGCCAGTAGGCAGACGGGGTGGGGGGGTAGGGGGAGGAGAAGAGGGGGGATGCCGGTGCCCCTCGGAGACAGGAAGGCGCAGGGGCTCAGAGCTCCTCACACCAGGACGATTCTCGCTTCTCAGCCAAGCTGCAGACGGGCGACACGCCTAGGCCGAGGAGGAACAGCTGCTGGGGGCTCCGAGCCAGCCTCCTGCCTGACTCCGGAGCTCGCTGCAGCCAACGAAGCGGAAACCCATGCGGAGATGTGACGTGTTTCCCCTGACAAGCGTCAAGGCGGGGCTGCGATGAGAATTGGGAGTGTTTCTCGGAGCTCATCGAGTCATCTTCCTGGCTCTGAGCTTAGAACTTCTACACGGCATCACACCAGTCACACCTGCCCCCGTTGCACGCGCACGAAGGGGCCAGAACAACGTGCACCCTCACCTTCGTGACGAGGACTTCAGGCGTCCTGAGCGTTCACTGGCCGCGGCAAAGCCTCAGCAGTTTCGGGACGGGTGTCAGCCGAGTGGACTGAGCTGCTCTGCGGTGGCCGGAAACCCCGACCCGCATTGGTTCCAAAGCGCTCACACGGGACATCCATTGCAGCTGAGGCCTCGACTTCACTCTGGGGCCAGGGATGCAGGGCGGCACCAGCATCGGGAACGAAACGCGCCAGAGGTGACCCGCGTCGCCTCATGGCTCCCTGGGCAGACTGGCCGCGGGGCCCCGCCCAACCCTGAGGGCCAGGAGGTGAAAGCGGGAAACCCTGGTGCAGAAACAGGGAGCGTGTGAGCCTCCAGAGGTTGTAGGAAATGCTCGTGAGATGGGGGAGGTGGGTAGGGTCTGCGACGTGGGCCGAAGGCTGTGCCCCAGGCTCACGTGTGGAATCCTAACCCCCAGGGGAGGGTGCTAGGAGGGGATCGGGTCGTGAGAGTGGAGCCCCCAGGAACAGGATAGTATCCTTATAAATGAGGCCTGCGAGCTCCCTCACCTCTCTCCACCAGGTGAGGACACAGCGAGAAGACACCGGCTACGAAGGGACGGGAAGCGTGTCGTCTCCAGACTCCAGATCCACAGGCACGTGATCCCCGACTTCCCTCCTGGGGAGCTGTGAGAAGTAAAGGTGGTGTTCCTCACAGAGCCCGAGCCTACCAGTACAGATCACAACCTGAACTGCGGGGCAGGGGGACGGGGGACAGGAAACACTGGAGAGGGATCATCGAGGCAGAGAGGACGAGCTGCCTGCACTTGTCACCCAGCAGAAGCAGGTGGAAAGAATCACCGTGAAGGGTGGTGTTTCCCGGGGCCGCCCGTGAGGACACCGGCAGTGCGTCAGCATAGCAGATAAAGACGCCGCGTGTCCACAGGGATGTGGTCAGCTGACCTCCGTGCAGGGCACTGGGTCCAGAACTTCTTCAGGGGACCCTCACCACAAATCAATGGAGGTGACGACATCAGTAGATGCTGGGGGTGCACATGGTCACAGGCATCTGTCTTGGGTCATGGAATGCTGTCCCCACAAGGGACACATCGGAGACCACAGGGAGGGCTGATCTGAGACGACAGACATGCCTCAGTGTGTCCAAAATGAAACAAACTGGTACATAAACAAAACACATAAATATCTCATTAATAGCTCTTGGGACCTGTTGTAAAGGTCGGCATCACCCTGGGTACAAGCACATTGGTTCATGGGCTTCTCTGGTGCATTAAACGGCATGTCTTTAGGGCAGGACTGGGTCTTATTATTCCTACAGTTTCAGAGTCCACCCTGTCACTCACATCTAGCAGCTCATTGAGGGTGTTGGTGCAATAAAGCCCTGGGAAGGCAGCAGCAGGGGCCGCGTCACACGTGGAAGGGACTCTCTGAGCTGCTTGCTGGCCGAGGCCGGGTGGGGCTCCAACCATGAAGGTGAGGCTGGGACTGTTCAGCTCCTGGAGCTGCTGCAAGAAATGACCACACGCTGGGGGGCTGAACACAACAGAACTCTGTCCTCTCGCACCTCCAGAGTCCAGAAGTCGAAATCAGGCTCCCTCCGAGGCTCCAGGGACCCTCCTGCCCTCTTGCAGCTCTGGTGGCTCCAGTGTCCTGGGCTCGTGGCCCCATCCCTCCAGTCTCTGCCTCTGTCTTCGTACAACTTCTCCCCGTGTGTCTGTGTCTCCACTTCTGTCCCTTGTAAGGATACCAGTTGTTGGATCGAGGGTCCACCTGGATAATCCAGGATGATCTCATCTCAAGATCCTTAACTGGATTACATCTGCAAAGACCCTCTCTCCAAATAAGGCCACATTCACAAGTATCTGGAGTTGGGGCTTAAACAAACCTTTGGGGGGGGGTACAATTCAACCCACTACACTGACCCCCAGTTTGGTACGGCCTTTCGCAAGCTGTGTCAAAGTCAAGGAAACCACGAGGACACAGAGGGCCACAGGGCCACCTCCAAGTAAGATCCTGGAGAAGCCCCCGTTCCGCCCACAGGGGCGATTTGCCCCGACTTGTAGGGAGAACAACAGGACTTGTTACTTCCCCGCCCTGGCCCCCACTGCCAGGCTTTAGTTAGAGACGCCTGGGGGAAGCCCCTACAATGCACGCTTGCGCTCTGGCGTCTGTCCGGGGTGGCCGTCTGTCCGGGGTGGCCGTCTGTCCGGGGTGGCGTGCGTGGCTCGGAGCCTCAGCTTGTGTCGTCTGGGGAAAATGGAGGATTCATGACAGTCGCTCTCAACAGGTTGCTCATGGCAGCAGCACCCAAGCCCCAGGGCCTGTGTTCTCACTGCAGCTAGAAACCACTGCTAGGTTCAAAGGACGAGAATGCAATTTTCCTGGGAGAGTTCAAACCTGCAATGGCACGGATGTGCCCACTGCCATCGACTAGCAGAGAACTAGACAACATGTACGAGACAACTGTCTTCAGACCTCAAGCTACAGGCCCTGACCATGCTCTCCAGGGACCCACACAGAGCACAGCTGGCTGGCTGGGTTGGGGACACAGAGATTGGAGATTGGGATGCAGGATTTGCAAGGTCTCCCCTTAAGTCTGGCTGGAAACTAAGACGTGTGTGTATGGGAGGGGACACCCCACGGGGCTGGTCAGGAAGAGAGCAACCAGGGAGCTGAAGCTGACAAATCCGGTCACTGACAACACAGCGGCACGATGTCCAGCATCTAATCGCAAATTAGTAGACATGCAAAGAAGCAGGAGCACATACCTCGCAACCTGGAGAAAAACCAGTGAATAGAAGCTTGTCCCCAGGGGGCACTGGTGCCGCAGGTGCCCCCAGGCCCTGGGGACGGGCAGCTGCCTGTTGCCGCTCATCTGGGGTCTGAGCAGAGTCAGTGGAACTCAGAGAGCCGCAGAGTCATGCCGACACGAATAATGCCAGAGCTGGGCTTGCCGTCCCCCAGGAATTTTGAATTCCAGCACCAGTGGTCACTTTCCTGCAGCAGGAGCTCTGGCCTCAGGACCCCAGTCACTGAAAATTCAGCCTAACTAACGGAAAATGACCAGCGTGCCAGTCTGAAAATAAATGAGGGCCAATTTCTTTCTGAGATGTTTCTGAGAAATGGGATATTTCCTGCCACATCGGTAAACAAAGGGTGTCATGGTCATCAGCGCTTGCAGCCCTCCAGCGTGAGCCGGTGAGCCCTGGGAATCTCAGGAAGGAAAGAACACCTGCCATCCAGCAGCCATCAGGCTGCAGCCACTCCCTGCGGTGAGCCCTGAGGAAACCAGGATGTGAAAACACGGGATACTGGCCCCAGATAGCTGGGGTGCCTATCAAAGGAGTGATTTCAGTGAGCCCAGGCTCTTGCATCTTCCCAGACATAGAAAAGCACTGAAGTCCTTAACTTGGGATACCTGGTTTTCTTTAATTTACGATAATCCTTTCATGTCCCGACTACCTGCCCTTCGTTGCAGAACTTCTGTATAACCTGGCTCCCCCCTCAGCTCCGTGGAGCAGTTCTCTCAGGGTTACTTGAGATGCTGCCTCCAGGGTCTGAAGTCCTAAAAATTCCCGCCGAATAAAACATAACTCTCAACTTTTAGGTTGTGAATATTTTTTAAGTCGACATTTCCAAGGCTTCTTTCCCCCCAGGGTTCCTCCTTCCTGTCTGGCTGCTCGCACACTGTATGTCAGAATAGAGCAAACACGCTGAACTTTGCACAGTGCGAGTGGGTCCGGGAGTGGGGTGTGATTTGCATCTCTGGGGCCTCTGTCCCTATGGGTGTGGGTAGGAAACAGACAGTCTTGCGACAAACACAAGCTGTAAGTTGTTTTGTTACTCAGAGGTGGCTAAACCCCAAGTCTCAGGGTTTAACAATAAAAGTTTATACCTTGTTCATGTAAAGCCCTACATAGATATTCCCAGTTAGGTGGTGTATTGGTTTCCTGGGGTGACCATAAAAGGTACCACATCCTGGGGGACCTAAAGCAGCAGGAATGTAACCTCTCACAGTCTGGAGGTCAGAAGTCTGAGATCTAGGTGCCGGCAGGGCTAATGTTGTGGACTGAACTGTGTCCCCCAAAATTCACAGGTTGAAGTTCTAACCCCCAGCACCTCAAGATGTGATGGTATTTGGAAATTGGGTCTTTACAGAGGTAATCAAGATAAATGAGATCATAACGGTGGGCCCTAATCCAGTGTGACTGGTGTCCTTATAAAAAGACAAGATCAGGATGCAGACACACACAAGAACAACCGTATGAGGACACAGGGAGAAAACAGTGTCTACACGCCAAGGAGAGAAGCCTCAGAGGGAATCAGCCCTGTGACACCTCGATCTTGGGACTTCCAGCCTCCAGGACGTGAGCCGTAAATGTCTGTTGTTTAGGCCACCCCGTCTGTGGTGTGTGTTATGCAGCCCCAGGACAAACAGGGGCCTCGGGGACCCCGGGTGTTTCCAGTTTGTGACACTGCCATCACCACTGTGCAGCCCAGCGTGGCGTTAGTCGGGACTCACTCGGCCCCTCTGGTGCACATTATCTTGGGACCCCGAGCACAGCAGCTTCAACCAGGAAGACGAGGAAACGGAGCATGCTTTTCTGCAGGTGGAGATGAGAGCTACCTTTGACAAATATATACTTTCTCCTTTCCTTCTCTCTGGGGTTTTTACTCTGTAGGTTTATTTTAGCCTCGTTTTACAACAAAGTAGGTCAGGGGGAATAAAGCGGTTCTTATGTGAGAGCTGGAAAACCCTCAGTGCCAGCAAACATAAATGACACCTCGGGGAGCGCTGGTCCCCAGGGGCACGGCCTGCGTGCGGGTGGGGAAGCCCTGAGTGCTGGACACAGGTCCCCCTGGAAGGTCCGGCCCCTGCTCTCCTGTCCACCACCAGTCACAAGCTTACCCGCTGAGCCACGTGCGGGGACAGCGGCCACCAAACTAAGGGAGGTCTACAGGACGAGAGAGATTGGCCGATAATCTCATCAATGGCTTCACACCGAATTGAAAGACGTCCTCGGAGGGAGTCTACGTTTGGGGGGCAGAGCTTTGTGGGGGAGTTGATGTTTGAGCTGGGATTTGAGGGGCAGGTGGGTTGGCTCCAAGACGGGGCTGGGACGGATGGAACATTCCAGGCAGGGGAGGCACATGCAAGGCGGCGGGAGTGAGCCGGGGCCCAGGAAGGGGCTGGGCGGGGGGTGGAGGAGGCCAGGAATCAGAGCCAACCTCTTCAACATGTGGGCTGTGAAGGGCCAGAGAAATGGCCCTGCTCCACGGGGACGCTGAGTGAAGATGGCTGAGGGTGAGGCAGCTGGACACAGCCAGTTCTGGGGGGTGGGGGTGGGGTATGGGTGGGGCAGCAGAAAGGAGGGAAACTTGGGGGATAAAGGCCCTGACAAGGCAGTGGGGCTGTGATCCAGGACCAGGGAGGGTGGCTGCTGACAGGAGCTACTCCTTTCATTGTAACAGGAGAGAATATGGAATTTCCTGCTGCCATCACCCTCCTTCTTCCTCGCAAATAGAGCTCCAATTTTGTCCAGGACAGCAAATGCCCAGCCCTGTGGAGTAAATCATAGTTTATTTAAGCATTATGCAATCATTAAAACAAGAATCCATTTCCCATTGATGGACATGCACTATATCAAAGTTCCTTTGCAACTAAGGGTCACTAGTTATGTTCAACTGAAACTACAAGGAAATCTGCTGGAGGGTTCTAGAAGAATATTTACCGTGACAGGGGAAACCTCCTTTTCCACTCAGCCCTCTTCTCCTGACTTAAATGTCATTCCATGAGTATGTGACCTTCAGAGCTATGGCAGCCGTTTTGTGTTCGTGAGGCAAGCACACTGAGACTGAGGAAATGAAAACAGACATGGCAGAGTAATTGGGCTGCCTCACCAAACTCAGAATTGCTTACCTTTAGACTTTTGTGTGATAATATCAAAGTCTTCATTCAATGGCATTTCAGGCATGGGGAGCAGCCTGCCCTGTGTAGAGGCAATAGGGGTGTATTTCCTGGAGGGAACTGAATACTAATCATAAAACCAAGTAAAAGTCAGTCTGCTTATTACCGTTATGATGGTAATGAAATAACCTGCCCTTCCAGGACAGGTCACTCGCCACCCCATGCCCTGGTGCACCACTAGTTTTATCGGTTACGTCACTATTAGCTGGGTTTCTGTTTTGTGCGGCCAAACCCACTCTCACGGATACCTTTTCCATCTTAGTGCTTTAATGTTTTCAGTAAAGTGGGAGGGGGCACCTGCTGAGAGTGAGCAGGAATGGGGGAGCACAGCGAGGGTTTTGAGGAGAGAAGAGGTTTGGAATCATCCCTGTGAGCTGGACTGAGGTCACTGCTCGGTGCCCAGAGCCCTTTAAGTTGGCAATCATGAGTTTAGGGCAGGTTGGGTCTACATTCCACAGGACTTTCTCTGGCAGCTCCAGGGTCCCTGGGGCAAAGAAAGTGACTGGCAGAAGTGCAGTAGTCCTGGTCTGTCGGTTCATGAGGGTAGGGATGTGTGATGCTCCTCCCAGACCACCAAGGGGCATCTCACAGCATCCTCGGCAGTGGGGCCAGCCTTACAGTGCTGACTGAGATCACAGTCCAGCAATAACCAGGAGTGAAGATCGGAGGGGCTGCAGGAGGACATCTCATGGGGGACAATACGTGCGAAGAGACACAGCCTCCCCTCAACCAGGGCAGTGAGGCTAGAGGCAGAGCTGACCCGTTATACGGTGAGGTCAGGGGCAGAGCTGGCTTGTGGCAGGGGGAGGTCAGGGGCAGAGCTGGCCCATTATATGGTGAGGTCAGGGGCAGAGCTGGCTTGTGGCAGGGGGAGGTCAGGGGCAGAGCTGGCCCATTATATGGTGAGGTCAGGGGCAGAGCTGGCTTGTGGCAGGGGGAGGTCAGG